>NC_068928.1:45987873-47237873 GCF_023091745.1 Budorcas taxicolor | reverse complement strand
CATTGTACTACAATCTTTTTACATTAGATATATCTATAGTCATTCCATATTGAAAAAGTTTCATTTTGGTATGAATCTATTACTTCTATGGTAACTCATTTCCATTTTCAGACAAGATTCTCAGTCTGTTCTCTGAGAAAGGAAACTATTATATGCATAAAACAGCAAAGGTGAAGGTTAAGCTCAAATGACATGTGATTTTTACTGTAAGTTATTTTCTGGAAAATAAAGCATTTATCACAGAATGTATGCTTTAAAAGCTTTAACCGTAAAAGCAAAGCTTAAAAGTTAATGAGATACAGAAATCTCTTTTAGGCACAGAAAGACAACATTATTTACTCGCCACACTGTAGGCTAAAATGGACACCTAATTAAGCCACTCTACTTCTAAAACCTTTCGGTGGTTTTCCCATTGATCCCATTGGATCCCAAACTCCCAATCTGGATCTCTTCAAGGTCCTACATCCTAATACTCCAGAAACTACAGAGAAAAGAAAATACAGTGGTCAACTGAATATGACTTTGAATATCTTGTCTTTTGCAAAAAAAAAGATACATGCTAACTTGTGTGTGCTGAATTCTGTCATTATTGATACTGTTCTAGAGGACACCATTACTATAGGTCTTCTTAAACAAAGCCTATCTTTGTTAGTATGCTCTTTAGCACAGAAGAAAGTCACAAATAATCTTCCTAAGACTAGAAATTTCAGTGATCAATTCAGCCACTTTCTTAGGTGGTTCCAAGACAGTGTCATGGTATATTACATTTCAAGTAGGGTATTATGTAGTTTTATTAATATCTTACATTTGTTTAATGTTTCAAAGTTAAAGTTTTTTTTTAAAAAATGTTACTACCTCATTTCTCCTTATCAACCAAGTATGAGGTGTAAAAACTACACTAAATATAAAAGCTATGAAGCAATTTCCTCCAACTCAAACAGTTTCTGAATACATTTACATACTAATTATATTACATATTGTTTTATATCTTTTGTTTGCATGACATTTTATAGCTTACAAAGTGCTTTCGTATTCATGATTTAACTTGATCTTCACAACAATCCTGTCATTATTTCATATTACTCTGGACTGGTATGGTGTAGCTATTGAGAACACTGAGTTGTAAAAGCAGACTGCCTGATTCGAATACTATTCCATCACTTTCTGCCAGTGTTTCTTTTTTTCTTATCTGAAAATTGAAATATTAAAAGGACTCTACCACACTGAGTTGTAAGGAAGCTTAAATCAAACAGTGTAAGTAAAGCAATTAGTACAATGATTATAAATAGTAAACACTTATTTAATGTTAGTTACTATTAACTTTGAAAAACCTAAAGCTGAGAGAGGTTAAGCGACATGTCCAAATCTACAAAATGGTAGGTGGTAGAGCTGGAACCAGAACACAGATTTTCTACCTCCTGGTTTAGTGACTTTTCTATTATGGCATCACTTTCAGTTCAGTTCAGTTTAGTCGCTCAGTCGTGTCTAACTCTTTGCGACCCCATGAATCGCAGCACGCCAGGCCTCCCTGACCATCACCAACTCTCGGAGTTCACTCAGACTCACGTCCATCAAGTCCGTGATGCCATCCAGCCATCTCATCCTCTGTCGGCCCCTTCTCCTCCTGCCCCCAATCCCTCCCAGCATCAGAGTCTTTTCCAGTGAGTCAACTCTTCGTATGAGGTGGCCAAAGTACTGGAGTTTCAGCTTTAGCATCATTCCTTCCAAAGAAATCCCAGGGCTGATCTCCTTTAGAATGGACTGGTTGGGTCTCCTTGCAGTCCAATGGACTCTCAAGAGTCTACTCCAACACCACAGTTCAAACGGATCAATTCTTCAGCGCTCAGCCTTCTTCACAGTCCAACTCTCACATCCATACGTGACTACTGGAAAAACCATAGCCTTGACTAGATGGACCTTAGTTGGCAAAGTAATGCCTCTGCTTTTGAATATGCTATCTAGGTTGGTCATAACTTTTCTTCCAAGGAGTAAGCGTCTTTTAATTTCATGGCTGCAGTCACCATCTGCAGTGATTTTGGAGCCCCAAAAAATAAAGTCTGATACTGTTTCCACTGTTTCCCCATCTATTTGCCATGAAGTGATGGGACCAGATGCCATGATCTTCATTTTCTGAATGTTGAGCTTTAGGCCAACTTTTTCACTCTCCTCTTTCACTTTCATCAAGAGCCTTTTTAGTTCCTGTTCACCTTCTGCCATAAGGGTGGTGTCATCTGCATTAGCTACACTAAATCAATGATACTACTCATTTACTTATTTTATAATGAATCATGTAGTAAATGCACAAGTAAGGCACACTCTGTTGACTTGGGACTTAATCCAGAAATCACTGCAACATGCAGTGACAATAAGGCATCTCAAAAGCAACCCAATATAAATTTTAGCACCTGAAGAAATGTAGCGTTTTAGAAACAACAGCGTCCTTGGCAAATTCTCAGATTGTAATGTCATGTGGCTTGGTCATTATAATAGTAGTCATATTTTAACCTGACATGAATATAAAAAACTCACAAGTAAAATAGATGTTTTATTTATACCAATTTTTAAAAAGCCCTCAACATATGTCATTTTAATTTTCTATTCAGATCACATGATACAGACATGGTTACAATGTAAATTAGTTATGAAAAGAAATCAATCCCTGTCATCATGAAGCTTACCTTCTTGCATGAGATCAAACAACCCCTCACAACTAAATATGTCATGGAATAAATTAATGATAAGAGCTATAAAGCAAGGTAAGGGGATACATGGATGGGCAGGGGCTAATAGATAAAATAACTAAGGAAGGCCTTACTGAGGAGATAACATTTGAGTAGAGCACTGGATGAAGTGAGGAGGTGAATTATGTGGAAGAACATTCCAGTATAAATGAATGTTTTATGTGTCTGAGGAATGACGGGAAGGCCAGTGTTGCTGGAGAGTTGCAGTGAAAGGGAGAGGGGCAGGAAATGATACAGGAAAGGCAGCGAGGGGTCAGATCAGGCAGCCCCTTTCTGGTCATGCTAAGGATTTCAATTTTACTGTTAAATTTGGGGGATACAGTAGGAGATCGAGAGCAGAAAAATACTGGGCTGGCCACAAAGTTTGTTCAGGTTTTCCACAAAGACCTATAAAAAATCTGAACAAACTTTTTGGCCAACACAATAAAAGGACCAGACTCACATTTTACAAGGGTCGCTCTGGATTCCGTGTAAACAGACCACAGGAGGCAAAAGTGGAAGCAGAGCGCTGTTAGGAGGCCATTTATTCAGGCAGTAAATATCTATTGAACACTTACTAATGGAAGAGTTTGGCCCGGGTGCAGAGGATACAGCAGTAAATGCGAGTGTGCTCAATCACTAAGTCGTGCCGACTCTGCGACACCACGGCCTATCTGTCGCCCACCAGGCTCCTCTGTCAATGGCATTTCCCAGCCAAGAAAACTGGAGTGGGTTGCCTTTTCCTACTCCAGAGGACCTCCCTGACCCAGGAATCCAATCCAGTTTCATGTGTCTCCTGCACTGAGATGAATATTTAGATCATTAATTTTTCAGATTTTTGGTTTTTAAGAATACACAGAAGTGAAGTGAAGTGAAGTGAAGTGAAGTCGCTGAGTTGTGTCCGATTCTTTGTGACCCGTGGACTATAGCCCACCAAGCTCCTCTGTCCATGGGATTCTCCAGGCAAGAATACTGGAGTGGGTTGCCATTTCCTTCTCCAAGAATACACAGAAGAACTGTACAAAAAAGATCTTCATGACCCAGATAATCACGATGGTGTGATCACTCATCTAGAGCCAGACATCCTGGAATGTGAAGTCAAGTGGGCCTTAGGAAGCATCGCTACGAACAAAGCTAGTGGAGGTGATGGAATTCCAGTGGAGCTATTTCAAATCCTGAAAGATGATGCTGTGAGAGTGCTGCACTCAGTATGCCAGCAAATTTGGAAAACTCAGCAGTGGCCACAGGACTGGAAAATGTCCGTTTTCATTCCATCTCAAAGAAAGGCAATGCCAAAGAATGCTCAAACTACCGCACAATTGTACTCATCTCACATACTAGTAAAGTAATGCTCAAAATTCTCCAAGCCAGACTTCAGCAATACGTGAACCATGAACTTCCTGATGTTCAAGCTGGTTTGAGAAAAGGCAGAGGAAGCAGAGGTCAAATTGCCAACATCCGCTGGATCATGGAAAAAGCAACAGAGCTCCAGAAAAACATCTATTTCTGCTTTATTGACTATGCCAAAGCCTTTGACTGTGTGGATCACAATAAACTGTGGAAAATTCTGAAAGAGATGGGAATATCAGACCACCTGACCTGCCTCTTGAGGAATCTGTATGCAGGTCAGGAAGCAACAGTTAGAACTGGACATGGAACAACAGACTGGTTCCAAATAGGAAAAGGAGTACGTCAAGGCTGTATATTGTCAGCCTATTTAACTTATATGCAGAGTACATGATGAGAAATGCTGGACTGGAAGAAACACAAGCTAAAATCAAGATTGCCAGGAGAAATATCAGTAACCTCAGATATGCAGATAACACCACCCTTATGGCAGAAAGTGAAGAGGAACTCAAAAGCCTCTTGATGAAAGTGAAAGAGGAGAGTGAAAAAGTTGGCCTAAAGCTCAACATTCAGAAAATGAAGATCATGGCATCTGGTCCCATCACTTCATGGCAAATAGATGGGGAAACAGTGGAAGCAGTGTCAGACTTTAATTTTTGGGGCTCCAAAATCACTGCAGATGGTGACTGCAGCCATGAAATTAAAAGACACTTACTCCTTGGAAGAAAAGTTACGGCCAACCTAGACAGCACATTCAAAAGCAGAGACATTACTTTGCCGACTAAGGTCTGTCTAGTCAAGGTTATGGTTTTTCCTGTGGTCATGTATGGATGTGAGAGTTGGACTGTGAAGAAGGCTGAGCGCTGAAGAATTGATGCTTTTGAACTGTGGTGTTGGAGAAGACTCCTGAGAGTCCCTTGGACTGCAAGGAGACCCAACCAGTCCATTCTGAAGGAGATCAGCCCTGGGATTTCTTTGGAAGCAATGATGCTAAAGCTGAAACTCCAGTACTCTGGCTACCTCATACGAAGAGTTGACTCACTGGAAAAGACTCTGATGCTGGGAGGGATTGGGGGCAGGGGGAGAAGGGGCCGACAGAGGATGAGATGGCTGGATGGCATTACTGACTTGATGGACGTGAGTCTGAGTGAATTCCGGGAGATGGTGATGGACAGGAGGCCTGGCATGCTGCGATTCATGGGGTCGCAAAGAGTCGGACACGACTGAGCGACTGAACTGAATGTATGTTTCCTAAAGTTTTTAAACGTGTATCTTTACATACTACAAGTTTTATTTTGTTTCTATTATTTCAGTTTAAACTATTTTCTAATATCTTGTGATTCTCCAACCTAAAGGCTACTCAGGAGTATAGTAATATCCAAATACTTGGGGATTTTGATTTTCTATATGTTATCTTTTAGCTATCATTTTCTAAGTTATTTTATAATCATTTAATTCTACTAAAGTAGTGAAAGAAAAAGTTGGTCAGTTGTGTTCGACTCTTTGAGACCCCATGGACTATACAGTCCATGGTATTCTCCAGGCCAGAATACTGGTTTGGGTAGCCTTTCCCTTCTCCAGGGGATCTTTCCAACCCAGGGATCAAA
This sequence comes from Budorcas taxicolor, assembly GCF_023091745.1. NCBI lineage: Eukaryota > Metazoa > Chordata > Mammalia > Artiodactyla > Bovidae > Budorcas > Budorcas taxicolor. The sequence goes on along the minus strand of NC_068928.1, from coordinate 47,232,199 downwards.
CCCAGGTTTCCCACATAGCAGGAGGATTCTTTACCAGCTGAACCACAAGGGAAGCCCCAAAATACTGCAGTGGGTATCCTATCCCTTCTCCAGCGCATCTTCCTGACCCAGAAATTGAACTGGAGTCTCCTGCATTGAGGGTGGATTCTTTATCAACTGAGCTATTGGGGAAGGCCTACATCTGTCAAGATCTGGTCTATGAATCAGAATATTGTAAATTTGCTAAATAATCCATGTGTACCTGAAAACAATGTGCATTCTGCAATTTAGGGGTATGGTGCTTTTATACACACACACACACACACACACGTCTTGTTTGTTGGTTTATTTAGTTATTTCCTCATTCATTCAATAAAGGAATCAAAACCTTGAAACGGCTTTTTAAACATAAGAACGAAACTAAAAGGTGTTCCATAAACTGAAGAAATACAGTGATTATGGAAAATGAAGTTATATTCCAGGCCTGAAAAGGCACTTGACACTTGGGATCATTGTTTTGACAAGACCCACACCCATGCCCTGCAACATTTTTTCTTTCCTGGTTATAATAGGCCGATTCATCCCACGTTTCAATAGGTTGACGGGAAGCAGTTTACCTGATTTTCATCCTGTACTTCCATGCTGTATTGGTCACCTGGCTGAACTTCCGTGACTTTCTCCCCAAGGAGGAAACCCAGACGAGTCATGAGTGTGTTTGCTGCCTCATCTACAGACGGAGGGGGACCAAGATCCTGTTCAGCATCACCTGCAACAGGAAGACATTGAAACACCTGAATCTTTCAAAATAAAATGGCCAGTTTTACAACTATGTTTACATTCTGTTTGGTCATTTCCTTTGTTTTCACATTCTAAATCCAAAATTACGAGGTCCCTGACCAGAAGCTTATTTTTCCACTGTTACATATTACAATTGACAGTCTACTCAGAATTCTCAATATATTTACTTGAAACCCTTGAGTTTGAGAGAATGTTTTTGTAACTCACTCAAAAGAAGTTTCCCATTTCTGTGGCAGTTGGCTTTCCAATACAAGTCCTAGTCTTGGGATCTAGCTCCTGGCCACAATCACTGCCTTCATTCAGGTTCTTTTATCTTTTTTTCCTTAGTTTGTGTAAATATTCTTTTTTATTTTAAAAGCAGTTCAAACTTTCAAAAAAGTTTCAAGAATAGTACAAAGAACAATTTTTTTTCCCCTTAATCACTTTAAAATATAGACATGCTACCCCATCAGGCCCAGATAGTATGCATTTTCTATGAACAAGACATTTTCTTACATAACCACAATACCAACAGAGAAATCAGGAACCTAACATTTTACACTGTGATCTCATCCACAGACCCCATTTAAGTTTTGATATTTATCCAGTAACGTCATTTCTAGCAAAAAGATCCAATTCAGGATTAAGCAATGCATTTAGTTCTCAGTTTTCTTTGACTCTCTGAATCTCGAACAGTTCCTCAGTCTTTTCTTAACTTTCACAACCTTGACACTTTTGAAGATTGTAAGTCAGATATTTTGTACCATGTCCCTCAATTTCAACTTTTCTCACGGTATCTCATGATTTAATTCAGGGTAAGCATTTTTGGCAGCACTTTCACAAAATTAATGCTGTGTTAATTTGGATCACTTGGTTATGGTAGTGTCTGCCAGGTTTTTCCACTTTAAAATTATACAATTTCTCTTTGTAATTAATAAATGTTTTGTGGGGGGATACTTTGAGAATATATACATATTCCATTCCTCACCAAATTTTGAAATTAAAAAAATTTTTGATAAAAATACATGTAACAATATTTGTCATTTTAACCATTTTTAAGCATATAATTCAGTGGCAATAAGTGCACTCACAACATCGTGCAACCATCTCCATTTTCAGAACTGTTTAATCACCCCCCAGAGAAATTGCATCCACTAAACAAAACTTCCCAAGCCTAGTAACCTTTATTTTACTTCCTGTTTCTAGGAATTTGTCTATTCTAGGCGCCTCATATAAGTGGAATCATACAATATTCGTCCTTTTATGTCTAGTTTATCTCACTTTGCACATTTTCAAGGTTCATTCATGTTATAGCATGTATCAGAATTTCACTCCTTGTAATGGCTAAATTATATTCTATTTTATGTACCCATTTAGTTTATTTAGTCATCTGTCCATCACACCGGACACTTGAGCTGTTTCCACCTACTAGATATGAATAATAATCGTATGAACACTGGTATACAACAGCAGTTTGAATCTCTCCTCAATAAACTTTTGCCCACTATTTTCAGCATCCATTAATGTTTCCCAGTTAAATTAATTACTATCATGCTTGCCAAATAGTAATTCTTCTAAATTCATCACTCTTTTACAGTTTAGTTTCTCTTCCTTTATCTACGTGTCTATCTATGTACCTACCTATCTGAACTCAAAGACTCCTATTTTACTCAATGAGTTATAATCTGGTACTGTTATAATTTATTTTGTTGTGCAAATCACCCCAGAGTTGGCCAGGCAAGCCTTTTCAATTTGGCTCCTGTAGCCTTCTAACATATCCCTGTCATTTCCTGAGTACCTCTTTGCTTTCTGTCACAAGATGTTGCAGGTTATCTTCTCTGCCCTAGCCCTTGAATCAGTCCTTTTTTCCAAGAAAGCCCAATTTCTTTTAAGAGGGTAAACATATTTAGAATATCAGATATGCTCATCAGATGAGGATGTCACTGCCCTGCAGGTCCACCACATGGGCAAAGTTAGACAGTTATGTTCATACATATATGCATACACACAGCTCTATATTCATTTTAATCTGTAAATCCACATATAAACACCCCCCAAAAAGTTCACAGATGAGACCTAATTCAATACCGCAGGGTTAAATCTGAATTTCTTCCTTTCCAAGGTTGTAACTTTTCTGCAACAGTGAAAAACCTGATCTTCATTTTCCTTACTTATTTAATCTATTCTCCGTGCATGTAACAAACCTCACTGCTGCTCACTGCTACCCTGCATACAGGTGCTCTACTCACTCTGGTTGGGTTCCTACCCTGAATTATCACTTTCCCAGTCAGGTCATTTTTTCAAAACTGATGTATAATTCATATACCATAAGCTCTTCCCCCTTAGAGTATACAGCTCAGTGGCTTTAGTATATTCATAAGTTTATCACCACTCTAATTCCTGAACATTTTCATCACTCCAAAAAGAAACCCACTCAGGTTCACTTTTTTACCCTGAAATTTAGACCCCTAAATTTTTTGATCTCTGGCTTTCCCTGTAATCTTCTGTTTCCAGTCTGCTACCTTCTTTTGATACAATTAGTTTTTAAGCTTCTGTATTTAGGCTAGTTTTCAGGGGTTACCAACTACAGATATTGCTCTTTTTCAGACCTTTTCACTGAGGGCTGCTGAACAAAGTCAATATGAGGATCTTCCTTAGTCTCATCATCAAAATAAATTTATTTCCAAATAAAGAATTTATAGAAATTTACAGATATAAAGAAGAGCCAGGGGACAAGATGATCTATTTCAAATGTGATGCAGAACTAATTTAACCTAAACTGAATTTATCTGTTTACATTAACTTGACTCATTGTCAACATTTTTTCAGATTTTGTTTTACGCTCAAGTATATTTATAACAATTCACAGTAGCACATATCCCATATATGGTATTACCAAAATCGTTTTTTGTTGTTGTTGTTGTTGTTATCCTTTCACCATAGCAAGCGTTAACTATAGTGTCATATGGTTTGATACTAAAGCACAAAAGCTTAATTTCTTTCGATAGTCTGTGTTACACATTAAATCACTCCAAATGGCAAGAAAATGAGATTATCTAGCCCCAAAAGTCCATGGGGACTGTAGCCCGCCAAGCTACTCCATGCATGGGATCTTCCATGCAAAAATACTAGAGTGGGTTGCCATTTCATCCGACCCCAGGATCGAACCTATGTCCCCTGTGTCTCCTAAATTGGCAGGCAGTTCTTTTACCACTGAGCCACCTGGGAAGCCCCACATTTTTGTATAGCATTACTGAACTCAAAGTGTGGAAAATCTATATAGAATTCTTATTGGATTTATGTCAGAGTAGAAAAATAGGATCTATATTCCCTTCTCCACTTCCTCTAGAAGAAACAACAAAAATGGATTTCTCTGCCACAGAACAGAAAGACATCCCTGGGGCTTTATCACCTCCAAAACATCCAACATTATAGACAGTTCCTTCTCTTTCTGCCTCTGCCCAACAAAGGTACTCTAACAAAATCTCAGGAAAAAGTTGTTATATATGCAAATACATCTTTGAAACAATTACCCTAAATCTAAAAAATAACACAAATGAATGTATATAAAAAACAGTAACAGACTTACAGAGAGAGAAAACAAACCTGTGGTTATCAAAGGGGCGAGAGAAGGAAGGAGGGATAAATCAGGGGTATTGGATTAGCAGATACAAACTACATGTAAAACAGATAAACAACAGGATATACTGTTCAGCACAGGGAATTACACCCATTTTCTTATAATAATCTTTAATGGAATATAATCTGCAAAAATAATCACTATGTAGTAAACCTGAAACTAACACAATATTGTAAGTGAAATATACTTCAATAAAAACAAACAAATCCCCTCTCTTCATTCAAGCAAATTTCCACCTTTAAACCCTTGCTAGAAAGAATTTTTCATTCTGTTACTATAGTGTGTGGAATTTCTAAACTACTAAGTCATCTATTTAATATTATTAAAATTTATCAAAGCCTACTACAATAACAAGAATACTTATAGTACATGAAATCAAAAGTAAACAGATTCTGGGTAAAATGCTAAAAGTTATTTTGAAGATATAATAAAATGCAAAAGTCCCTGACCTCTTTAGATTTCACAACATACTACTACACTACATACAAATGGCAGGCAGAGACTATAATTACATTATCATTTCATGCATTATTCACAAAAGTCCAAATGTTACTCACTTAAGAAAGAGGCCAGCCAAAAAATAAACCAAATTCTTCCTTTTTCTTCTAGGCTTTTACTCATGTTACAGTTATTTTTACTATGTCACTCAAGTGTCTTGTTTTCCTAAATATTTCTTTTAAAGGATACTAATATTTATTATTTTGAAGAAGTCTCCAAGTTCATATCCTTTACATCAAAGGATTGATTGGAGAAATGATATAGTGACCAGATTTTGCTGAAATTACTACAGAAAAAACGGGGAAGATATTGATAAAACAAGTTGTCAAAATGATTGAAGCTAGGAAGTTAGTACATAGCAGTGCATCATTCTATTCTCCATCACTGTGAATGTATGGAACTTTGAGAAAAAATTATGCAGGAAGTTTCTTTTAAATAACGTGAAAGTGAAGCCGCTCAGTCGTGTCCGACTCCTTGCAACCCCATGGACTATAGCCTACCAGGCTCCTCTGTCCATGGGATTTTCCAGGCAATAGTCCTGGAATGGATTGCCATTTCCTTCTCCAGGGGATCTTCCCAACCCAGGGATAGAACCCAGGTCTCCCACATTGTAGACAGACGCTTTACCGTCTGAGCCGCCTTAGTGATTCTCAACTGGTGACAATTCTGCCCCCAGGGAACATGTGGCAATGACCAGAGGTATTTCTGGCTGTCACACTGTGGGGTGGGGTGTTGCTCCTGGCACCTGGTAGGTAGAGACCAAGGATGCTGTTAACCATCCTACAATACACAAGACGTCTCCCCACAACAAAGAATTATTGAGCCCTGAAAGTCATTAAATAGTATTAAGGTTGAAAAACCCTGAAACAGCTCGAATCACCTTATCCTTTGTTGTTGTTCAGCTGCCAGGTCGTGTCTGACTCTGCAAACCCTTATCCTTTAAAAATCTATCAAATTGAATGAACTCAACATAGCAGGAAAACAAGTGCCCAACCTGTTACCTCTGAGGATTCTTATTGGTAAAATTGCTTCAATTTCCAACTACTATGCATTTTCACCCCTTGGACCATTTCCTTCCTGAGTGTAGGGTCTGTTTTCTGCACTACTGCATTCTGCCATGGTCTTTTCAGTCTTCAGTGAGCCTTAGTCTTACGGGGCACGGCGTGCGCATGCATGCTCCACTGCTCAGTCACGGTAAACTCTTGGCGACCCCATGGCCTCCAGCCCACCGGGTTCCTCTGTCTATGGAGAGGGTTGCCATTTCCTTCTCCAGGGATCATCCTGATCCAGCGAGTGAACACGGGTCTCGTGCAATGGCAGGAGGATTCTTTACTCCTAAGTGACCTGGGAAGCCAGTGGTGCATGGACAGGACTTTATTGGTGTTCTATTGTATATGTCAAGGGTGGGGGATTAATCATGACACAGAACAAGTAAATGAAACTAAAAATATATCTCAGTTTTTCAGATTATCTTTTTAAAATTATAACAACATCCAGCACATACGGGGATTAGTTTATATGCCAGATACTGTTTCTAAGCATTTTATATACATTAACTCATTTAATGGTCATAACAACCCTATGAGGTAGGCAGTCTTATCCCCATTTTATGGATAAGGAAAGTGAATCACCGAGAGTTGAATAACTTGCCAAAATTTGAAAACTATTAAGTAACTGAACTAGGAAATCTGGATCTAGGCCTCAGGCTCTTAATCCCTAAACTCTACTGTCATCCTTGATTCCAGCCTCTCATAATGTTGCTAGGTATCATTTTCTACCTCCCCTGTGCCGAGCGTATTTGTTCAAGATTCTCAAAATTCCTCTGAAATTGTCATATCAAATATCTTATCTGTCTTTCTGTCTCATCCATGACCATTCAGGCAACGTGCAGAATGTGTCCTCTTCCTAACGTCTGGTTTAGACATGTTTATGCCCAATGAAGGTATGAGTCTAAACAGAGATAGCACTTTCGTCGAGTGGGATCCTAGTGTGACTTCTTCAGTAACAATGAACTTGGAATATGATACACAAAACAAGATGGCTGGTAGTTTGTTGAAAAATAATCACAAGACACTATTATACACAAAATAAACCATATATCATTTATACATTTTGTTGACTAAAGCTACTGAAATTTATCTTGGCTATTTGGAAGCAGTGTGTTTATACAATAGGCTTTGATTGAATGAGGAAGACAGCACCTTAAAACTAAATATTCTAACATTTACATGGATATGGAAAGGTCTGGGGATAGTAAAGAAAATGTGAAGAAGAATGACTGCTATTAGTTAACATCAAGATTTAATCTAATGCTAAAATAATTATGAGAGAGTATGAATGGTATAAGCATAGACCAAAAGACAAGGAGAACAGGATAAAAAATCCAGAAATATATCTATATAAGTGGAGTCACCTTATTTAGGACACAAATGCCACTGCAATTGTTTAGTAAGAGAAGGGCATTTTCTCTCTTTTTTTTATTTTTATGAGTATGCTACATTTTACTTGCAGTGGGTAATATGAAATTTGACAACAATGGCACATTTGACAATAAAAACTATAAAGCAATATCTTCTGGACATTAACATAAAGAGATGGTGCCCAGCTACTATGAAGAATCTTTACGTACAATGATGAAACAATAAACAAATACATAAGTATACATCTCTATCCCTTACTCCAAATCTTCATTGATAAAACAATGTGCTTCAAGTAGACCCCTTAATTTTATAATATGTGTTTTAACTAAATTGCATACATAGACAAAAATCCCACCAAAAATATTAACACAGGGCCTCATATATTACACGGTGACCCTGAGAGAATGGCATTTTGAATAACTGGTGATGGATCTCTATGTCAGAATAAACATGAAACCTGTCCTACCTCATCCCATACACAAAAATCAATTCCAGGTGGAGTACAGACCCAAATACAAAAGAGAATACACTTTCTGGAAGGTAGCCTAAGAGAATATCTTCATGAACTAGGACTAGGCAAATACTTCTCAAATAAGACACAAAAGGCACTAACTCACAAAAGAAAAAGACAGGTAAGTTTATTAATAAGAAAAACTTCTGTTCACCAAAGATTCCACTGAAACAATAAAAAGGCAAGTCACAAAGTGGGAAAAACATCTTTAACTCAATCTTGCCTGTTACTCGAGGTATCTCTTGACTTCCTACTTTTGCATTCCAGTCCCCCATGATGAAAAGGACTTCTCTTTTTGGTGTTAGTTCTAGAAGGTCTTGCAGGTCTTCATAGAACAGTTCAGCTTCTTCAGCATTAGTGGTTGGGGCATACACTTGGATTACTGTGATACTGAATGGTTTGCCTTGGAAATGAACAGAGATCATTCTGTTGTTTTTGAGATTGGACTCAAGTACTGCATTTCAGACTCCTGTGTTGACTATGAGGGCTACTCCATTTCTTCTAAGAGATTCTTGCCCACAGTATTAGATATAAGAGAAAAGGAAAGATATATCTATCTGAATGCAGAGTTGCAAAGAATAGCAAGGAGAGATAAGAAAGCCTTCCTCAGTGATCAATGCAAAGAAACAGAGGAAAACAATATAATGGGAAAGACTAGTGATCTCCTCAAGAAAATCAGAGATATCAAGGGAACATTTCATGCAAAAATGGGCACAATAAAGGAAAGAAATGGTATGGACCTAACAGAAGCAGAAGATATTAAGAAGAGCTGGCAAGAATCCACAGAAGAACTACATAAAAATGATCTTCATGACCCAGATAACCATGATGATGTGATCACTCACATAGAGCCAGACATCCTGGAATGTGAAGTAGGCTTTAGGAAGCATCACTACAAATAAAGCTAGTGGAGGTGATAGAATTCCACTTGAGCTATTTCAAATCCTAAAAGATGATGCTGTGAAAGTGCTGCACTTAATATGTCAGCAAATTTGGAAAACCCAGCAGTGGCCATATGCCTGAAAAAGGTCAGTTTTCATTCCAATCCCAAAGAAAGGCAATGCCAAAGAATGTTCAAACTACTGCACAATTGCACTCATCTCACATTAGCAAAGTAATGCTCAATATTTTCCAAGCCAGGCTTCAACAGCACATGAACTGAGAACTTCCAGACGTTCAAGCTGGATTTAAAAAAGGCAGAGGAACCAGAGATCAAATTGCCAACATCCACTGGATCATCAAAAAAGCAAGAGAGTTCCAGAAAAACATCTACTTCTGCTTTATTGACTACACCAAAGTCTCTGACTGTATGGATCACAATAAACTGTGGAAAATTCTTCAAGAGATGGGAATACCAGACCACCTGACCTGCCTCCTGAGAAATCTGTATGCAGGTCAAGAAGCAACAGTTAGAGCCGGACATGGAGCAATGGACTGGTTCCAATTTGGGAAAGGAGCACGTCAAGGATGTATATTGTCACCCCGCTTACTTATATGCAGAGTACATCATGTGAAATGCCGGGCTGGATGAAGCACAAGCTGGAATCAAGTCTGCCAAGAGAAATGTCAATAACCTCAGATACGCAGATGACACCACCCTTATGGTGGAAAGAGAAGAAGAACTAAAGAGCCTCTTGATGAAAGTGAAAGAGGAGAGTGAAACAGTTGGCTTAAAACTCAACATTCAGAAAACTAAGATCATGGTATCCGGTCCCATCACTTCATGGCAAATAGATGGGGAAACAATGGAAACAGTGAGAGACTTTATTTTGTTGGGCTCCAAAATCACTGCAGATGGTGGTTGCAGCCATGAAATTAAAAGACGTTTGCTCCTTGGAAGAAAAGCTATGACCAACCTAGACAGCATATGAAAAGCAGAGACATTACTTTGTTAACAAAGGTCCATCTAGTTAAAGCTATGGTTTTTCCAGTAATCATGTATGGATGTGAGAGTTGGGTTATACAGCAAGCTGAGTGCTGCAGAATTGATGCTTATGAACTGTGATGTTGGAGAAGACTCTTGAGAGTCCCTTGGACTGCAAGGAGATCAAACCAATCAATCCTAAAGGAAGTCAATCATGAATATTCACTGGAAGGACTGAAGCTGAAGCTCCAATACTCTGGCCACCTGATGGGAAGAACTGACTCATTTGATAAGACCCTGATGCTGGGAAAGACTGAACGCCAGAGAAGGGGACAACAGAGGACGAGATGGTTGGATGGTATCACCGAGTCGATGGACAGGAGTTTGAGCAAGCTCCGGGAGTTGGTGATGGACAGGGAAGCCTGGCATGCTGCTGTCCATGAGGTTGCAAAGAGTTGGACACGACTGACTGACTGAAGTGAATAGGGGGCAAAAGGACAGTTAACCTGTTTTTCTGGCATGAATGTAAACTGGTAGCATAAAATTTGGAAAAAAAATTAGATGGAACATATTGAAACCCCATGACCCAGCAAGTCCACTACTAGGTATATACCAAAATGAAAAGTAAACACAGGGGCTCTGAAATAGATGTGGCAAACATTCATAAAATTGTTCATAACAGCCAAAGTTGAAAATGTCCATCAATAGCAGACATACAATGAAACACGACAGCAATAAAAGAGAATCTCACAAAGATACAATTAAACAAAAGAAAGGCTCAAAAGAGTACAGGTTAAATGTTTTCATTTATGTAAAGTTTGGAAACTGCTAAAGGAAATAAATGATAATGCAGTCAGATTAAAGGTCACACTTACATGGAGTGGAATACGATGCAGAGGAAGCATGAGAAAAGCTTCTGAGGTGCTGGGAACGTTCTGTGTCTGTGGTTATACAGGTGTTCATGTCATATAATTTCACAGAGATGCCTAATTATTATTTGAACTGTTGTTCAGTCATTCAGTCGTGTCCTCTTTGTTGCAACCCCATGGACTGCAGCACACCAAGCTTCCCTGTCATTTAATACCTCCCGGAGTTTGCTCAAACTCATGTTCACTGAGTCGATGAAGTCATCCAACCATCTTGTCCTCTGTCATCCCCTTCTCCTGTCCTCAATCTTTCCCAGCATCAGAGTCTTTTCCAATGAGTTGTCTCTCTGATATCTTTCTGTATTTATGTTATATTTTAACTTTTAAATATGATAGAAAATGTACTCAGGTCATAGGACACTGAGTTTGAGAATGAAACAATAATCACAATACTTTTTTTTCCTTCAAGAAAGAAATCTAAAACTATTGAAAAACTAAATAATGCTATATATAGTTAAAATTTGTGTAAAAAATTACCTCACCATTCCTCTCTTACGTTGTTTTTGTTTTAGTCGTTAAGTCGTGTCCAACTCTTTTGTGACCCCATGGACTGTAGCCTGCCAGGCTCCTCTGTCCATGGGATTTCCCAGGAAAGAATACTTGAGTGGGCTGCCATTTCCTTCTCCCCCTCTCTTATACCAGTTAACAACTTAAAGTGGAAAAATGACATAAGGATAGAAAGAAGCCAATATATACAAGAACTACTCTGTAAATTAAAGGAATAGGGAGTTGAGAGATAAACAATTACACTTGTTCTTGAAGGATGGAGGAGGAAAAAGAGGAGAGGTTTTTTCAGGAGGTCATACTTGAAAGACTTATTTGATTTCTTAACAACAGAGTGAGGGAAAAAGAGAAGAGGGAACAATTTTCAGATTCAAGTTCTGTATGACTTACCAGTTCAACACAAAGACAGAACTCCAAGATCAAAACTGAAAATACAGCATATTTAGCATTCTTTTAAAAGAATGTTGTATTTCTGTACCAGTAGTAATAACAGTAACTTATTGAGATATTACTCTCTGATACTTTTCCAAGTGCTTGCTTCCCTGGTGGCTCAGAGGTTAAAGCGTTTGCCTGCAATGCGGGAGACCTGGGTTCGATCCTTGGGTCGGGAAGATCCCCTGGAGGAGGAAATGGCAACCCACTCCAGTATTCTTGCCTGGAGAATCCCATGGACAGAGGAGCCTGGAGGGCTACAGTCCACGGGGTCACAAAGAGTCGGACACGACTGAGTGCCTTTCACTTTCACTTACATATATTAAATCATTTAATCTTCACAACATTCCTTATCTTACAGATAATAAAAGTGAGGCACACAAAGACTAAGTTTTTGCTTGACCCTGGTTACAGAGTTAAGAGTGTGTGTTAGTCGCTCAGTCATGTCCAACTCTTTATGACTCCACGGACTTGTAGCCCACAGGCACTTCTTGTCCATGGAATTCTCCATGCGAGAATAGTAGAATACTGGAGGGGGTAGCCATTCCCTTTTCAAGAGTTAGGCATGAAAGTGAAAAAGTGAAAGTTGCTTAGTGGTGTCTGACTCTTTGCGACCCCATGGACTGCAGCCAGGCAGGTTCCTTTGCCCATGGAATTCTCCAGGCCAGAATACTGGAGTAGGTAGCCTTTCCCTTCTCCAGGGGATCCTCCCAACTCAGGGATGGAACCCAGGTCTCCTGCATTGGAGGCGGATTCTTAACCATCTGAGCCATAAGGGAAGCCCAAGAATACTGGAGTGGGTAGACTAACCCTTTTCCAGCAGATCTTCCCAACTCAGAAATCGAACTGGAGTCTCCTGCATTGCAGATGGATTCTTTACCAGCTGAGCTATATAGTGACAGTCAGTTTTGAAGTACAGGCTGCCTGGCTGTTGGACTCATTATGTGGCTAGGAAATATGTGAGTATTAAGTACAAATTGTTTAAATGGTTATCTTATTAATGATATCCAGCAGAATAACTTCCACAGACAATATAGGAAAGCAAGAATTAATTCAATAAATATTTACTAAGTACCTTCTGTGTGTCCAGCACTGTGTGAGGTACTAGATATACATTTATGGACAATGGACACAGTCCCTATCCTTAAGGAGCTTATAGTCTCGTGTGGAAAAGAAGAAAGTAATTTGATTTAATCATAGTAATTTAAATGCTGAGAAATATAATGCAGGCAAAAACCAGGATGCTGCAAAAAAGCAAGTGGCAAATATAATATTTTGGTGTTTATTTTTCTGGATGACGTGAATTTTCTTTTCAGAGGTGGTTTAAACTTCGCAACATCTGCAAAAAGTCCCTTCTACTTAAAGTTCTCAAACTGCAGAGGGATTAAACGATGACTTAAACTGTGCCAAAAACTGAATGTCTAATAGCTAATGTATCCAAATTGCTAATCTGTATTCCTAACATGGCAGGCTACACACAGAATAGTTCCACAGACTTTTAATTCTCAGCATTCTCTTAGCATTTTCTCATCGGGCTGTTTACATTTTCCTTTATGATCTGTTAATTATAAACTGCTTGTTCTCATCTATTTCAAGACTCAGAAATTTGTACCACATTTAATCAAATAAAGAAACCCATGCTTTCTCTCTAACAGAGTTACAAAACCTATGATTAGCTTAGCCCAACTGCCAAAGTAAACCTGGTCATGTTTTCATTTCCTAGCTCTTAAACGGTAACCTTAATTTTTTCTTTTCTGATGAAACTGGAAGTGAGTTACTATATTCTGATGAATACTGGAAACTGGTGACTGATAAATAGTGGCTGCTATCTGTCACAGTAAGCTCTAGAGCTGACATGGAGCTCTTCCACATCCTCCCCAAACTGACCTCCTAATTTTTAAAGTCACTGCCTACCAGTGATCAACAATAAAAGCAACACCTGGGTTTCCCTGGTAGTTCAGTAGTCAAGAATCCATCTGCTGATGACATGATTCCATAGAAAACCCTCAAGATGCCACTAGAAAATTACTATCAATGAATACAGTAAAGCTGTAGGATATAAAGTTAATACACAGAAATCCCTTGCATTTGTATACAACAACAATGAAAAATCAGAAAGAGAAATCAAGGAAACAATCCCATTCACCACTGCAACAAAAAGAGTAAAATACTTAGGAATAAATTTACCTAAAGAAACAAAAGACCTGTATATAGAAAACTATAAAACACTGGTGAAAGAAATAAAAGATGACACAAATAGATAGAGAAGTATACCATGTTCACAGACTGGAAGAATCAATATAGTGAAAATCAGTATACTACCCAAAGCAATCTACAGATTCAATACAAACCTTATCAAACTACCAATCACATTTTTCACAGAACTAGAACACATCATTTCACAATTTGTATAGAAACACAAAAAACCTCAAATAGCCAAAGCAATCTTGAGAAAGAGGAATGGAATTGGAGGAATCAACCTTCCTGACTTCAGACTATACTACAAAGCTACAGCTATCAAGACAGAATGGTACTGGCACAAAAACAGAAATATAGATCAATGGAACAAAATAGAAAGTCCAGAGGTAAATCCATGCACCTATGGACACCTTATATTTGACAAAGGAGGCAAAAATATACAAGGAGAAAATACAGTCTCTTCAACAAGTAGTGCTGGGAAAAATGGTTAACCACATATAAAAGAATGAAACTTGAATGCTTTCTAACACCATACACAAAAATAAACTCAAAATGGATTTAAAGACTTAAATATAAGACCAGAAACTATAAAACTCTTAAGAGGAAAACAGAGGCAGAACACTCCGACATAAATCACAGCAAAATCCTCAACGACCACCTCCCACAGTAATGGAAATAAAACAAAAATAAATAAATGGGACTTAATTAAACTTAAAAGCTTTTGCACAACAAAGGAAACTAGAAGCCAGGTGAAAGGACAGCCTTCAGAATGGGAGAAAATAATAGCAAACAAAACAACTGATGAAGAATTAATCTCCAAAATATACAAGCAGCTCATGCAGCTGAATACCAGAAAAATGAACAACCCAATCAAAATTGGGCAAAAGAACTAAACACATATTTCTCCAAATAAGACATACAGATTGCTAATAAACACATGAAAAGATGCTCAACAATACTCATTATCAGAGAAACGCAAATCTAAACCATAATGACATAGAATCTCACGCTGGTCAGAATGGACATCATCAAAAAGTCTACAAACAATAAATTCTGGAGAGGGTATGGAGAAATGGGAACTCTCTTACACTGCTGGTGGGAATGCAAACTGGTACAGCCACTATGAAGAACAGTGTGGAGACTCCTTAGAAACCTGGGAATAGAAATGCCATATGAACCAGCAGAGCCACTGGTGGGCATACACACTAAGAAAACCAGAACTGAAAGAGACACATGCATCCCAATGTTCACTGTGACACTATTTACAATAGCTAGGACATGGAAGCAACCTAGATGTCCATCTGCAGATGAAAGGATAAGGAAGTTGTGGTACATATATACAATGGAATATTACTCAGCTAAAAAAAAAGGAACACATTTGAGTCTGTTCTAATGAGGTGGATGAAACTGGAGCCTATTACACAGAAAGAGAAACACAAATGCTCTATAACAACATATATATGGAATTGAGAAAGACGGTAATGATAATCCTACATGCAGGGCAGCAAAAGAGACACAGATGTAAAGAACAGACTTTTGGACTCTGTAGGAGAAGGCGAGGGTGGGAGGATTTGAGAGAATAGCATGAAACAAGCATATTACCATATGTAAAACAGATGACCAGTGCAAGTTTGACGCATAAAGCAGAGCACCCAAAGCCAGTGCTCTGAGACAACCCAGGGGGATAAGGTGGGGAGCGAGGTGGGGAGGGAGGTAGAGGGGGGTACAGGATGGGGGGGACACATGTATACCCGTGGCTGATTCATGTCAATGTATGGCAAAACCGCCACAATATTGTAAAGTAATTATCTTCCAACTGAAATAAGTAAAACAATAGACTAAAAACCCCAAAAAAACCCCAATAAAAAACCCAGAAAAAAAAAAGCATTGATGATGGCAAAAAAAAGAATCCATCTGTCAATGCAGGAGACATGGGTCCGACAATGGGTCCAATCCTTGGTCTAAGAAGATTCCACAAGCAGCTGGCAACTAAGCCCACCTTTGTGTGGATGTATATTTTAATTTCTCTAGGACAAATACAAAGGTGTATAATGGCTGGGTTATAAAGTTTAAAAGTTTAACTTCTTAAGAAATCGCTTGTTTCCAAAGTGACTGTTCAGTTCATACTCTCAAGTAGTATGTAAGAGTTCTAGTTTCTCTATATCCTCACCAATGCTTGCTATTGTGAGACACTGATTTTAGCCATACCAAGGGTGTACAGTGGTATTTCAAGGTTTCACTTTGCATTTCTCTGATGACTAATGCTCCTTGGAAGAAAAGCTATGACCAACCCAGACAGCATATTAAATAGCAGAGACCTTACTTTGCCAACAAAGGTCTGTCTAGTCAAAGCTATGGTTTTTCCAGTGGTCATGTACAGATGTGAGAGTTGGACTATAAAGAAAGCTGAGAGCTGAAGAATCGATGCTTTTGAACTGTGGTGCTAGAGAAGACTCTTGAGAGTCCCTTGGACTGCACGGAGATCCAACCAGTCCATTCTAAAGGAGATCAGTTCTGAACACTGACTGAAAGGATTGATGCTGAAGCTGAAACTCCAATACTTTGGCCACCTGAGGTGAAGAACTGACTCACTGAAAAAGACCCTGATACTGGGAAAAATTGAAAGTGGGAGGACAAGGGGACGACAGAGGATGAGATGGTTGGATGGCATCACCGACTCAATGGACATGAGTTTGAGTAAACTCCAGGAATTGATGACGGACAGCGAAGCCTGGGGTGCTGCAGTCCATGGGGTCGCAAAGAGTTGGACATGACTGAGCGACTAAACTGAACTGAACTGATGACTGATGATGTTGTACATCATTTCATGTATTTACTGGCCCTTCTTACACCTTTTGTGATTATCTCTTCAAATTTTTTATACTTTAAAAAAATTAAAGATTCTTTTATTATTTGTAAGGATTCTTTATATTGGATACAAATCTGTCAGACATATGTATGCTAATATTTTCTCCCATTATATGGCTTGCTGTTTCCTGTTATCAAAAGTGTCTTAAAGAGTAAAAGTTTTAAATTTAGATAAAGCCCAACTTTTAATTTTTTTTTTATAACTCACACTTCTGTCCTAGAAATTTTTGCCTACTTTAAGATTGCATGGATTTGCTCCTAGCTCTTACATTTAGGTCTATGGTACTATTTTTGTTATTTTATTTATTAAAAATTTATTGGAGTATAGCTGCTTTACAACATTGTGCTAGTTTCTACTGTACAGCAAAGTGAATGAGCTATACATACACTATAGGGGGTAAAAATATCCTCTAGGTCTATGGTACTTTAAGTGAACTTATGTGCATGGTAAGAGGTAAGGGTTGATGTTCATTTCCCTGACACCTTTACTGAAGAATAATGGAAATCCTTTAACTTGGTTGTTCTTTTGAAAACTTGCTGTGGCCACTCTGGGTCACTTGATTCCTATAAAAATTTTAAAATCATGTAAATATCTAAATTTGCAATCATTTAAACCTTATATATTTCTAAAAACACTTTTTATTGGGGTTCCTTTAAATCAAAATAGCTATCTTAGCAATAGTGAATCTTCTAATCCATAAATATGATATAGCTTTTCATTTATTTGGATCTTTGTGCTTTATTTACAACTTTCAGCATACACATTTTATCAAATTTATCCCAATATATTTCATGATTTTTAATGTTACTGTAAATGAAGTTGTGCTTAGATTTACTTTTCTAACTGTTCTTTGCTAGAATATAGAAACACTGATTTTTATATAATGACCTTACTGTCACCTCTTTTAAATTTCTGTAAGTGCATTTATATAAATGTTATTGGAAAAGTAGGCTGCAAGTACTAGTTTTGTGTTTGTGTATTACTCTGCTAGTATATAAACATATCCAGTAGTCATGTATGGATGTGAGAGTTGGACCATAAAGTAAGCTGAGTGCCGAAGAATTGTTGTTTTTGAACTATGGTGTTGGAGAAAACTCGAGAGTCCCTTGGACTACAAGGAGATCAAACTAGTCAATCCTAAAGGAAATCAGTCCTGAATATTCATTGGAAGGACTGATGCTGAAGCTGAAGCTCTGATACTTTAGCCACCTGATGCAAAGAACTGACTCACTGGAACAGACCTTGATGCTGGGAAAGATTGAAGGAGGGAGGAGAAGGGGATGGAAGAAGATGAGATGGTTGGGTGGCATCACCTTGATGGACACGAATCTGGGTAAGCTCTAGGAGTTGGTGATGGAACAGGGAAGCCTGGCGTGCTACAGTCCATGGGGTTGCAAAGAGTCGGACACAACTGAGTGACTGAATTGACTGATGCAATACAAAGGCAGTTAGGGAATTCCCTGGCGGTCCAGTGGTTGAGACTCCAAGCTTTCACTATTGAGGGTCTGGGTTTGATCCCTGATTAGGGAACTAGTTGTGACCGAGTGGTTAAGGTGATGGACTAGAAATCCTATGGGCTCTCCCTGCCCAGGTTCAAATCCTGCTGACTATGCATCCCTTTATGCTCCCTAGTGGCTCAGATGGTAAAGAATCCACCTGCAATGCAGGAGAGCTGGGTTCGATTCCTGGGTTGGGAAGATCCCCTGAAGGAGGGCGCCGCAATCCACTTCAGTATTCTTGTCTGGAGAATCCCCGTGGACAGAGGAGCCTGCTGGGTTACAGTCCATGGGGTCACAAAGAGTTGGACAAGATTGAGCAACTAAGCACAGTCATCTTCCAGTGCTTCCTACAGACTACAGACAGACAGGGAACTAAGATCCCATAAGCTTCATGGTTTGGCCAAAAAATTAAGTAAATAAACAAATATTAACAAACAAAATAAAGGTAGTTAAGAGTTGGGGAGGGAATCTCCACATCCACACAGAACACTAATATATCAAGGCAGCTCATCAGAGGCTTGCTTTACACCAAATTTGGGAAGAACAATGATGAGACACTCAGGAATTAGGTAGTTTTGCGATTAGGATTCTTAAACAGGAAAGTCTGTGACTATTTCCTAAACTCCTCAGGCATGTCTCCAAATAAATACAGAAACTTGTTTTTGTTTTATGAGTTCCTAGGGAAAACAATTTGGGGTGGAAGAGAAGATGTCACTTACAATGTTTTTTGAACTTAACTCCAGGAACCTGGTTCTTACTTCAGTTGGGGATAGAAGTAAGAGGAGTGGAGGTAATATAAGATGGTAAGAAAATGACACTAGTAAAAGAGCTATAAAACTAGGGGCACTGTAAAGAACTGAAAGGGTAAGTTAATTCTAATGTAGAAGTCTGACAGAAGCTGGAACACTGGTATACCAGAAAAGCGCCTTACCTCACACAGCATAGCTTCAGGGCCATGAGATGACTAAGTCAAAATCAATTAATGTGGAAAGTGATACATCACCCAGGCCTTAACAGACTCCAGAGCCATGTCAATATCTGCCTTTGCCACTGGGAGTGACAGGATGGCAGCTGCCACGTAAGTCACAAAGTGCAGATGAGAGAATGGCACAAGTGGCTGTCGAGAGGGAGGCTGAGACAAAGGCATAAGCGACCTGGATCAGGAAAAAAGATTACTTGCTCGGTGGAATGACAGCAGCTATGATGTTCCAGGTGAAATTCCATTTTAACTAACACAAATGCTATGTTGTTATTCTCAAGATGTGTAAGGAATCTAATTCTATCCATTCGCTTGTTACATGCCTAATCTGAGTCTTATCAAAAAAGTATTTCTTTTGTGTGTTTTTGTTTATGTCCAAGCATGAAAGTCTTATATTAATATGTTCTAGGTCAGAATACCATAATTATGTTATGTAGGAAAAAAGGCATGGAAATAAAATGACAACCACCCAAATAAGAACAAGCAAAGCTTGTTTATTTGTTTATTTATTTATGTATCTAGAGCTTGCTGTAGCATCAGTTACCATCACTTGCACCTGGCAGAGACTCAAAGGGAGGCAGTGGAGTGGAAAAGCTTTATAGGTGGATGAAAGGACAGACTTCAGGTATGCTGATTGGAGGCACTTGGCACAGAGATGCTGAAGGTGGGTTAACCAGAAGTGGGCATCTTATATGACAGATTCAGTTCAGTTCAGTCACTCAGTCGTGTCCGACTCTTTGCGACCCCATGAATCGAAGCATGCCAGGCCTCCTTGTCCATCACCATCTCCCGGAGTTCACTCAGGATCACATCCATCGAGTCAGTAATGCCATCCAGCCATCTCATCCTCGGTCGTCCTCTGCTCCTCCTGCCCCCAATCCCTCCCAGCATCAGAGTCTTTTCCAATGAGTCAACTCTTCGCATGAGGTGGCCAGAGTACTGGAATTTCAGCTTTAGCATCATTCCTTCCAAAGAAATCCCAGGGCTGATCTCCTTCAGAATGGACTGGGTGGATCTCCTTGCAGTCCAAGGGACTCTCAAGAGTCTTCTCCAACACCACAGTTCAAAAGCAGCAACTCTTCAGCACTCAGCCTTCTTCACAGTCCAACTCTCACATCCATACATGACCACAGGAAAAACCATAGCCTTGACTAGACAGACCTTAGTTGGCAAAGTAATGTCTCTGCTTTTGAATATACTATCTAGGTTGGTCATAACTTTTCTTCCAAGGAGTAAGCGTCTTTTAATTTCATGGCCGCAGTCACCATCTGCAGTGATTTTGGAGCCCCCAAAAATAAAGTCTGACACTGTTTCCACTGTTTCCCCATCTATTTCCCATGAAGTGATGGGATCGGATGCCATGATCTTCGTTTTCTGAATGTTGAGCTTTAAGCCAACTTTTTCGCTCTCCTCTTTCACTTTCATCAAGAGGCTTTTTAGCTCCTCTTCACTTTTTGCAGGTTAAGTGTGCATATTTAGCTTTCTCTCAATAGTCTTAAGTTGGAAGTGAGGGCAAATACTAGGGAAACTGTCAGTTAATAATCCAGTCCTGGTGATTTAGTTCCAGTTGTTACTGTTATAGTTCCAGGGGTTACTGTTGGCTTCTTGGACTGGTTGTTTGAGATAGTAATCTTACTTCCTACAAGTCTGACTTGTAGATATAGGCTGTGTTCCTAGGCTATTTGCTGAAAGTTGGGGAATTCTATTTTTATAGACGGTCTGGTCATTTGTATATATACCCAGTTTCTCAAAGGATAGTGTTAAGTTTACTCATGTATTTATTTTCTTTTTCCTGACCTCTGAGGATAAATGGGTTCACCGGCCAATGCAGGAGACTAGGGTTTGGTTCCTGGTCGGGAAGATCCCCTCGAGTAGGAAATGACAGCCTGCTCCAGTATTCTTGCCTGAAAACTCCCATGGACAGAGGAGCCTGGTGGGCTACAGACCACGGAACTGCAGAGTTGGACATGCCTGAGCAACTGAGTGCAAACACATGTGTCATGCTTGGCCAGCAGGATTTCCTGAAATTCTCATTCTTTGCTTTACACTAACTGATTATGTTCTCAAATTACATTTATTACAGTTCACTTATAGCTGATTGATCTCAGTTGGCTGCCATGGCTGAATTCTGATCCAGTGAAGCTTTATGCCCCTTCCCTTATGCTAGTCACACTGGCAGGTAGTCTTCCTTCCATAGGAGGAGAAAGTTTATGAATTTAAAACAAATGGGATACTATACATTAAAAAAAAAACACTGAAAGAAATACCACTCCTCCTTTCTCAACATCATAGTGAAATTATAAGAACAGATAAGAAATCATGGTTCTGGTTTTTCAAGCATACAAAGCCCTCTGCAGTAAATTAGAAAGAGAAAAGACATTTTTTAAAAAGAATATTTGAAAATATCACTATCTTAGTTGGGTATTTATTTATATATTTTAAATAAGGCAGAAACCTCTTCTTCAGCCCAATGGTACTGCCTCTGCTGTCTCTCTTTCCTATTTTTTTTTCCTTCCTTTCTTTTTGGGCTGTGCCACTTGGCTGATCAGATCTTAGTTCCTCGACCAGGGACTGAACTCAGGCTCTCAGTAGAAAAGGCGCAAGAGTCCTAACCACTGCACCGCCAGGGAATTCCCAGAAAAGACACATTCTTAAGTAAAGAGAAAACTATGTAATTTACACATATTTATAGCATACTAAATTCTTTCATTTTGCCTTCCTCTGACTTTTTAGGTTCATTTCATTCATTCAATACACACTGAATGAACATTTACTATGTATCAGTCAGTCACTACACTAATGGACTGTGGACACAGTGGTAAGCATAAAGAAGAAAATGCATAAATTGTCCAGATGAGTATTTTTGATCATTTTAGTGTTCTATTTTTTTCTTGTTTGGATATTTGAGAAGAAACGACTTAGGAAAATTGTTACTCAAAAACTTTCATTAGAAAAATGCTGTGGTGCAGATGAATGGGTAAGAAAGCTGTGGTACATATACACAATGGAGTATTACTCAGCCATTAAAAAGAATACATTTGAATCAGTTCTAATGAGGTGGATGAAACTGGAGCCGATTATACAGAATGAAGTAAGCCAGAAAGAAAAACATCAATACAATATACTAACACATATATATGGAATTTAGAAAGATGGTAACGATAACCCTATATGCAAGGCAGCAAAAGAGACACAGATGTACAGAACAGACTTTTGGACTCTGTGGGAGAGGGTGGGATGATTTGGGAGAATGGCATTGAAACATGTATAATATCATATAAGAAATGAATCGCGAGTCTAGGTTCAATGCAGGATACAGGATGCTTGGGGCTGGTGCACTGGGATGACCCAGAGAGATGGTATGGGGAGGGAGGTGGGAGCGGGGTTCAGGATTGGGAACTCATGTACACCTGTGGCGGATTCACGTTGATGTATGGCAAAACCAATACAGTATTGTAAAGTAAAATAAAGTAAAAAAAAATAAAATAAAATAAAAAAAGAAAGAAAAATGCTGTGGTGATTCACTTATAGCTTAATTCTTTCTTCTCTCTTAGCCACAAAGCATATCATCCTGGGTCATTATAAAAAATGTTACTTGGTTAGGGAACAGATAAGGCATTTGCTATAATAGAGAATTCATCGTGTAGAATAAATTTTAACTAAGAAAATAAACATCATTTCTCTGGTAAGGTACCAGAAAATAGCATCCATATTTTATGCCCTTGACTATAACTGAAGTTTTACTTGTATACAAATGAGTTCTATCCAGAGCTCTTTCATTTTTTTAAGACTTAGAAAAATTATTTATACAAAATAAATAATATCTTTGCATTTTAAGAGTAGCCTTCTGTTCTACAGTACCAAAGATGACTTATGTGGATTAATAGAAGACTGAGTCTTTGATATATGCACTAGGCATTTTATGGTAGATACAAAAAATGTATTACACAGCTTTTGATACTCAATGTTTTAATGAAACAGTAACCATCAGGTAAGACCCTTCCTTTTAAAATTGGTTTGCAACAGAGCCAAGAAATAGAAGCCAGACTGTAGGAAACTTGGGTTTCATGATCCTCTTCAAACATTAAAAGAAACTTTCCAATCTTTTGCTTGATGACTCCTATCCCCTATTTAATTTTTTTTCTGGCAGCAATATAAACAGCTTAATCCACTCAGAATTATAATTTAACTATTATGGCTATTGTAGAGAGTAAGATAAAAGCTGAAAACAATAATGTTGAACTTAACTCGATGATCTATGAATTGCACTTAGGATGAAGCAGACATTTTCCTCCCCAATTTAATGGTGAGGTGAGGTGAAGTCGCTCAGTCGTGTCCGACTCTTTGTGACCCTGTGGACTGTAACCTACTAGGCTTCTCTGTCCATGGGATTCTCCAGGCAAGAATATTGGAATGGATTGCCATTTCCTTCTCCAGGGGATCATCCTGACCCAGGGATCGAACCCGGATCTCCCGCATTGGAGGCAGACGCTTTAACCTCTGAGCCACCAGGGAAGCCCACCAATTTAATGGTAGCAGGTCAAATAACAGCAGATTGAGATCGGGGCAGAAAGGCAAGTTTTTTAACAATTCAGTGTCATGGGTAATATCATAACCACTGTATGCAAAACTTGTTGAAATTTTGCTGTAAAGTACTAATTTCCAAGTCCAAATAAGAAACAACTTGCTCAAAGAGATGGTCCATGAACCAATTCTAAAAGTTCGTTTGAATGAGAATTTCTTTGTATTTAATCAACTGGCTAATAATATCATTTCAATTTCTTAATAAGACAGCTCCCAGAATTTATGGAGACTGGTTTGTCCAAAGAGGTAGTGTTCTAAGACTGTTTTATTAGTGTACAGTCTGTTCCCATGTAGCTTCATGGGGAGCACAGAACAGAAAAATAAAACGCTTCTTTCACATACTTTTAGATGTATGTACAATCTAAAAATATAAATGCTAGAATTTCTTTCTCCAAAGGAAATAATGGTGGGAGACACTTTTCAGTAATTGGAGACCTTCCAGCTGATAACAATTAATAAAAACTGGGTAAAATATATTTTAAAAATATTTTAAAAACATTAAAGACCCAACAAGGAGGTGATGAGTATCATTATAACAACAGGGAGAAGATGGAAATCCAAAATGGAGATCTTGCCCAGCACAGAGGGCCACTTTAGCAAGGTGGTGTTTGTTAACAGGTAAGAAATAACTGAGCAGCTGAACTGTGCATTTAGCTGTCTCACAAGGTCAAGGGAACAAAACTGGAGCCGAGGATCTGCCAGGAATGGGAACTCTAGTAAAACACCCCATACCTGAGACCCTTAGGAGCTACATGCTAGGGGTAAAGATGAACCAGAAGTAAAACAGTTTCTGTAGTCCTGATTTGTGTCATTTAACTGGCCTAGAAAACTTTCAACCCGGAACTTGGATTGAACTGCTCACAGGTGGCAGAAGAAATGAAAACCCTCTCTGGGAAAAAAAAAAAAAGATCATTTCCATACATATGTTCAAACATTAAATTAAATCCAGCACCCAAAAATAACTAGGTGTATGAAAAGGGAAGAGAATTAGCAGAATAATATGCAAAAGAAATCATGGTAAAGGTCATAGGATTAGAGTAGGGTAGGCAATCTTTTCAGGTTATTCTTAATATAATGCTGCAAAAACATAGCAGAAAAGAGCTAGAGTCTGTGAGATGAGTGGTGGAGATGGAGGAAGGTGAGCACACAGGAAGAGTTACAAAATTAAGAGTCACTTTTGATGATCACTGTGTTGGAGAAGGTGACTATGTCCCTAACACCACTAGAGGTTATCGGTTGAGGAAATTCTCCTTTAGTTTTTTTCTTTTTAAAGTAACATGAGATTTCAATTGTTCAATCATGCATAATACTTTCTTCTGGTAGAGCTAAACCATAGTAGCTAATTACAAACCATACGCTAAATGGTAGCATATGTAAGCTACTGAAGAATCTAAATCAAGAACTCTGATGTGAGATCCTCTGATACACACTCTCCTGGAAGTCTATGAATCTCCTGAAATTGCATGTTTTAATAGGGAGGGAGTAAGGGAAATTTTCATTCTTTCATCATCCATTTCTGTGTGTGTGTGTTGTGCTCAGTTGCGTCTGACTCTTTGCGACCCCATGGACTGCAGTCCATCAGGCTCCTCTGTCCATGGAATTATCCAGACAAGAATACTGGAGTGGACTGCCATTTCCAGGGGACCTTCCCAACCCAGGGATCAAACCCGAGTCTCCTGCTTGGCAGGCAGATTCTTTACCACTGAGCCACCTGGTTTGCCACCTCCTAGAAAATGTGACCACTCCCTGTAACCCAAAGCAGAGGTTGCAAATTCAAATGCCTTCAGGATATAAGCAATTTTAATACATCTGGTATGGCTAGCAGTAATGGCAGTAGGAATGATAAAGAGCATGATGAGTTGTAGAATATACAGCCAGCCTGAAAGCACTCTATTTCTTTTCAATGTGATTGCTAAACAGTTTCTGAATACCTTCTCTAGAAAAATTTGTCTGTTTTAATGACCCACCTCCCAGAATACTGGAAATAAAAGCAAAAGTAAACAAATGGGATCTAATAAAATTAAAAGCTTCTGCACAACAAAGGAAACCATAAACAAGGTGAAAAGACAGCCTTTGGAATGGGAGAAAATAATTGCAAATGAAGCAACTGACAAACAACTAATCTCAAAAATATACAAGCAACTCCTGCAGCTCAATTCCAGAAAAATAAACGACCCAATCAAAAAACAGGCCAAAGAACTAAATAGACACTTCTCCAAAGAAGACATACAGATGACTAACAAACACATGAAAAGATGCTCAACATCACTCATTATCAGAGAAATGCAAATCAAAACCACAATGAGGTGCCATTTCATGCCAGTCAGTATGGCTGTGATCCAAAAGTCTATAAGCAATAAATGCTGGAGAGGGTGTGGAGAAAAGGGAACCCTCTTACACTGTTGGTGGAAATGCAAACTAGTACAGCCACTATGGAGAACAGTGTGGCGATTCCTTAAAAAACTGGAAATAGAACTGCCTTATGACCCAGCAATCCCGCTGCTGGGCATACACACCAAGGAAACCAGAATTGAAAGAGACACGTGTACCCCAATGTTCATCACAGCACTGTTTATAATAGCCAGGACACGGAAGCAACCTAGATGTCCATCAGCAGATGAATGGACAAGAAAGCTGTGGTACATATACACAATGAAGTATTACTCAGCCATTAAAAAGAATACATTTGAATCAGTTCTAATGAGGTGGATGAAACTGGAGCCGATTATACAGAGTGAAGTAAGCCAGAAAGAAAAACACCAATACAGCATACTAACACATATATATGGAATTTACAAAGATGGTAACGATAACCCTGTATGCGAGACAGCAAAAGAGACACAGATATACAGAACAGTCTTTAGGACTCTGTGGGAGAGGGAGAGGGCGGGATGATTTGGGAGAATGGCATTGAAACATGTATAATATCATATAAAAAACAAATTGCCAGTCTAGGTTCGATGCAGGATACAGGATGCTTGGAGCTGGTGCACTGGGATGACCCAGAGGGGTGGTACGGGGAGGGAGGTGGGAGGGGAGTTCAGGATGGGGAACACGTGTACACCCGTGGCGGATTCACGCTGATGTATGGCAAAACCAGTACAGTATTGCAAAGCAAAATTTTTTTTAAAAAGGAAAAAAATAAAATTAAATATAAGTCAGAGGCTAAGATGGTGGTCTGATATGTTTTCCATAGTTCTGGGTGAGACTCACCTCTCAATACGGAGGGTCTAGAGGGCAGAAAGGTGGGGAAGAAAGGTCCCTGGAGGTGGATGAGAAAACGAGATCCACTTCAGGCTACCAATGACACAGGTTACTGTTAATCCTCAACTGAGGGAAAAAAAATGCCTTAGTTGGGACAGATGCAGAGAAATCTAAGGAGCTTATAATCACAGGACTCCATGTCTTAGAAGCAGAAGTGTTTGAATTTCTACTTACCCTTCCTTTCACCTACTTCCTTCCTAATGACTGCCTTCTTTAAATTAACTCACCTAGAACCTAGTTAAAGAATCAGCTTTTAGGGCATCTCTCCAGTTGCAGTATTTAGATACCTAGCTTTAGGGTACAGAATAGGAGTTAGCAGTAATGTAGCTTCCCTGGAAAATTCTACTCACGGATTCTTATTCATTTTGGTTTGCTTAGACTGGCTTTCAGAAAATACTGTTAACAGATGGCAAACAGATCAAAAGTTTAATTTTTTCAAAACTCAGACAATATGCAAAATTTTGTATGGGGGTACAATTTTCTGGAGATATTCCATAAATTTCCTCAATAATCCATAAAGTTATCCATGAAATTTATCCATAAATTTATCTACTAATAATCCTATACTCTTTTTACTAATAACTTACAGACATACAGAAACAAATGGGGGGGAAAATCATCTGAACACACACACGGTGGTTCTCCCTTGCGCTATTCGGGGATAAATTTTTATAAGATTAGGGACTTTTCTGCATCTTAAAAAATTCATTAGTTTGGCACTTAGTTTAGAGAAGAGGCTTTTAAATACTTATCATCTTCCATTACAACATCCCACTATTCTGATTCTCTCCCACTAGAAGTGAGAATCACTGTAGAGATAGGACACATAGAGGCAGAAAGCAACTGCTTGGCAACTCTTACCCTAGAGTTTCCTTGCCTACATAATTGCCTCCAATGCACAAGAAATACTATGTGCACATCTATGTATGATGATGACTATTTGGCTGAAATGAAAAGCAGTATTAAAAGAACCTTAAATGTTTCATAAAAATCTATAAGACCGTTCATCACTGAATGCTCCTTTGGGTTTTAAACTGAGGTTTCCAATGACTGTTTTGAATAGACATGTGTGAGATACAAAATATGGCAAAAATGCGTTACTTGTGTAATACAAATATTTCCATATTATTCCCCTATTGACCTGGATTTCCTTACCCATCATACAATTTATTTTAATGTGGAAAGTAAAGCAATTGTATACTCATTACAGTAGGAAAATTATTATCTTCAAAAGTCACCTTTGTCTACATGGCAAATGTATTCTTTGTTGGCTTCCCAATCTGAAATTTATTCTAGAACCTGCACATTAAAATAATGTGATGTAGTTACTCAGACTTAAAGAGAAAAACACCATTTTAGGAAGAAGTACTTCACTGAACCGTAACAGTAGAGATTAGGCAAGAGGAAAGACCTACAGACAGTTACTAGAAGAACAGCAAGGGAATTCTGAATATAAAAGGGAGGGATACTAGGAATACTATGGAGACAAGGATGAGGATTTGTGCTTCCAGAATACAGAATGAAGTGGAGTGAAAGTTGCTCAGTTGTGTCCTATTCTCTGTGACCCCATGGACTGTACCCTGCCAGGCTCCTCTGTCCATGGAATTCTCCAGGCCAGAATACTGGAGTGGGTAGTTGTTCCCTTCTCCAGGGGATCTTCCCAACCCAAGGATCGAAGCCAGGTCTTCTGCATTGTAGGCAGATTCTTTACCATCTGAGCCACCAGGGAAGCAGAATACAGAATAGCATGTATCAATACACAGAAAAAACCAGGAGAATTCATTGCTTCGTTTAAACAACTTTCTTTAAAATTTCAATTGACTCCCATGAGTGTGAGATGGACATGGTGACTTGCATCTAATGAAGAGAATATAACAGAAAGTGATACAATGCCACTTTTGAGACTAAGTTATAAAAAACTGTCTCTCTCATCTCGCTCGTTCTCAGGAAGCAAGCTGCCATGGGTGAGGTCACCTGTGGATAAGCACCCATGGCAAGGAACTGAGGGCGGCCTCTGGTAAAAGCCGCTAAGAACTGAGGCCCTCTGTTCCAACAGCCCAGAGGAACCAAATCCTTCAACAAACATAAGCATCATAAACTTGAAAGAGGAGCCTTCTCCAGTTGAACCCTGAGATAACTACAGCCTAGGCTATTTTTTTTTTTTAACTTTTTTTTTTTTTGGATGATCCTGGCAGCTTGTGGGATCTTAGTTCCCCAACTGGGGATTGAAGCTGGACCCTTGGCAGTGAAAGCATGAAATCCTAACCACTGGACTGCCAGGGAATTCCCTAAATTTAAATGTTATATAACAAACAACTTCTAAACAAGGAAAAACAGAGAAACAAAGAGGATTTCAAGTGATTTAGGGACAAAGGATGGCAGTGGTGACATCAAATACAGAATTCCTAAAATCTCTAGTTTCTTGAGTATCAAAAGACAAGTCAAGAATATCTTTCTGTCTCTTCTTTGTTCCCACTGAATTTTTCATGAATACTCGGCTGCAGGAACATATATATATTGCGTAGGGAAAGAAGAACATAAAACTGCATTTTTTTCAGAAATAAATTTAGAAAAACATATATATGTGAGAGATGTTATTCATCATAATAACTGATGCTCCAAACATTGTGCTAATAAGTACCTTCTATCTTAATCAATCATCACAAACACCCTATGGAGTACATGATATTACTCTCTGTCCTTTACAGATGAAGAACCAGAAAATTAGGAAGACTAAATAATAAAAGTTATACAACTAGTAAGTGGCATGATTAGACTTAGCTGAGTTTATATGATCCCAGGGCTACTTATCACTATGAAAAGCTGCCTTCATT
Organism: Budorcas taxicolor; assembly: GCF_023091745.1. NCBI lineage: Eukaryota > Metazoa > Chordata > Mammalia > Artiodactyla > Bovidae > Budorcas > Budorcas taxicolor. Next base: position 47,202,420 of record NC_068928.1, on the reverse strand, counting down.
AAAAAAAAAAACAACCAAAACCCACAAAGCTTAGAATCTATACATAGACTGCTTATGAAAACAGGCCAGTGACAGCAGGCTGTAGGTGCAACTTTTATCCTCTTTGTGAAGTGCTCTCATAAAAAGGATAATGATAATCGTACCCACAGCACTTTTTTCAGTATTTATTTATTTATTTGGCTGCACTGGATCTTAGTTGTGACATACAGGCCTCTCTCTAGTTGTGCACATGCTTAATTGCCTCACAGCCTGTGGAATCTTAATTCCCCAACCAGGAACTGAACCCACGTTCCCTGTATTGGGAGGCAGATTCTTAACCACTGGACCATCAGAAAAATTCCACACATAACATTCTTAGAGGAAAAGTAGTAAAGGCTGTGGAACACTTTAACTGTAGCTAAGATTTATTAAAACTAACTCTGGACCACATAATTGTCATTATTTTATATATTTTAATTATTACATCTTCACAGCATTCCTACGATACAGGTAATATTATAATCCCCATTTTACAGATAAGGAAATTAATCATTGTAAGTAATATGCCCAAAGTCATACAAGCACAAAGTGGTAGACTCAGTATTTGAACACAGGCAGCCTGGCTCTCAGGTCTGCAGTCTAACTAGTGTATTTCACTGCCTCAAAAAACCCAAAGATAGGCAGGTTTTAGGGTTAATAAAAAACTTCCATTTGGATATCTAGCTAAATTACAGATCTAAGCACCATACTTACAGGCCAAGTCTTTATAATTTGTGATGCAAAACACCTTGAGAAGAGTTAATCGAAAGCTCAGTTAAAAGACAGTTAATGGGGGAGGGAAGGACTGGGAGCTAGGGGTTAGCAGATGTAAACTAGTATACAGAGGATAAATTAACAACAAGGTGCTACTATAGCACAGGGAACTCCATATTCAACAGCCTGTGAAAAGCCATAATGGACAAGAATATTAAAACAAGAAGGTCTATATGTGTATAACTGAGTCACTGTGCTGTATAGCAGAGATTAGCACACATTGTAAATTCACCATATTTTGATTTAAAAAGATGGTTAATGCCTTAAATAATGATAAAATGTAAATCATGAAAACAACTAAAAATGTTCAAAGTGAAAAGTTCTATTCAATAAAGCACCTGTCCACTGAAAGAACTTTCTAACATGTTAAGAACTTACTAGTTGATAAAGGAGTATGTGGATGAAAAGCTATCCATTCTCTTATTCTAGCTCTTTGGTGTGCTTATGCTCATAATCAGTTTTCAGGCAGTATCTCTCATGCTTGAAATATACTGAAGTCATTCCTGTTTATCTCTCTGCTTCCTCTCTCTAGTTCTTATACGGACGTTCACATCCTGGTTAGGGCAGCACTGCAGTGCATTTCTACCTTCATCTGATTTGTGAGTTTGTCCACTACCCAACATTTAGGTGGGGTTTTTGTTGTTGTTGTTCTAACAGTTGTACCATTAACAACCTTCATTTCATTTCAACATTTATAACAGCATTTCTTTTCTCCTTCTTTTTGGGGGCGGGTAAGTGGGGAAAGACGTGTTACAGATCGCTCTGAGAAGCTGTTATATTAATAGAAAGAAGTACATATGTGCATGTAGAACAGTGTTTGTATATAATTTTAAGGGGTTTAGAAACCCTTCACCCCAAAACTCACCAGTTTAACTCTGGTTAAAAATCTTGCAGTATACCTGTGTTTTTGACACAGTAGACGTAAGAAATACAAATTCAAGATAATAGAAGCTGTGAATTACAAGAAAAAGGCGCCTGGTACCCATAAACCAATCAAAAACCAGACAGAGGGTTTTATCTCTAAAGTACAAAATTCACAGCAAAGTAAAGAAGAATGGCAAACCATTTGGAATAAAGGTAACATCTGATAATGTTTTCAGGAAAAACAAACAACGGAAGATGAGAAAACAGATCATCCTTTTCTTCTAAGTGGAATGACCGTGACTACACAGGAGTTGGGAAAAGAAGAATCAAGGAACTACTCACTTTATGTGAAATATTTCATCAAGTACAGTGGTTTGCACTTGTGCTATAGAACACACAATGCTGTTAAGAAATCCAAATGAAAAGTCTTTTATGAATGAAACTATATAAATATGAATATGCACCTTCAAGTAAGAAAGTATCATAAAACTCTCTTCCATTCTTGAGTTTCAAATACATCCTAATTTTGTTGTCACCTTAAATAACATTGTCCTTTGAAGGACAGTGCCATTTTTAAAGAGATTCAAAAGGATCTATTACAAAAAGATTAATCTCAAATTCTTCTGAAAGTATCTGCTGTGGATAAAAGCCTGTCTATTTTCAGAACTCTGGTCTGGACTCTGGCTCTTAACCTTGCACATGTATCAAAAGTCCTATAAAACTGTCAACTTGGCCTGGCATCTGTATCAAGGTTCATTCCTACACCTGAAATTATGTGTTGTTAAAACGTGCAACATAAAAAGCTTGAAAAAACTAAGAAGGAATGTTGCTATCCTTTAGTAGCATCTGAACTGAAAAATCTCAATACAAATTCCCTGCAGAAATTTTAGAAGAGTATAATGATGATGATGATGAACAACAGGAAGGGTAATACATTTCTTATTTATTTCACCTCAGCTGAGCATTTGTCCTATACATTACTTTACTTAATCTTAACAACTCTGTAAGATTCATTGTTAAAAAAAGAGCTGTTTTTAATCACAATCCTACAAAGAATTTATGGCTATGAATGTTACATGTAGTCACACAGCTAGTAGGTGACAGAGTCAGGAATTAAATGTAGAGTTAATTTCAGAACCCGAGCTCTCTGAAACTAACACATACTGCCCAATAAAGAAAAGAAAAATCACCTGTAATCCCATCAGCCAGCTACAACCACTGCTAACATAAGATAATGTTCTTATCTCACGAATGCTACTCTCTCCTCTGACAACAAACAGAATTCCAATTCTCTCCCTCTTTAGGCAACCAAGGTTAGTTTGGTGTATTCTTCTGGACATTTCCCCCTTTGAATGTGTATTCATGTATCTATGCAAATATATATGTAATCTGTTAAATTATCAAGTAACATCATGTTATACGTAATGTTACTGTGATAGGAAACTGAAGCACGAAGAAATTACACAACATGTTTAAGATCACAAAACTGCTAAGGGGAAGACTGTAATTGAAACATAGGCAGACACATTCTAACTAAAAATTACCCTAAACCTTTACATCTTGTATTTCCTATTTAAAAACACTTTAAGATCTTGTGTTATACACTCAGGATCATCACTATAATAATAACAAAATTAGCTAACATTTATAAGCATTTACTATAAAACAAGCATTCTGCTAAGTGCTCTGTATTTATTAATCTGATTTAAGATTACCATTTCCATTTTTACAGATGAGGAAACTGAGGCTGAGACAAGTTAAGTGACTTGCCTAAAATCACACAGCTCATAACCAATGCTGTAGGCAGAAAAGTTAGAGGGTAGGACAAGTGTGTTCTCTTATTTAGGCAATTGTTTTACTGAAATCACTGATATCAGTTGGTTACCCTAAAAAGAGAATACAGCCTTGTCTCATACTCAAAAATTGAATTTTCTACTTTTTAATTTAAGGGTCAAGCAAGGGATGCTTATAGAATTTTACACAGTAATAGAGTTAGGGGCACTGTATTTCTGGACTACACTGTGTCCACTTAAAGAGTTCAACAATAAATCCTGCTTATACCCTCACACAAATCACTTAAATTCTCTAGGTCCTAATTTCCTCACTGTAAGACGATTATCAAATACAATTCGCTTGATCTCCCCGACTCGGGAAGTTCAGTTATGTAACATCATCGATCATCTCTATGGTTTCAGTTGCAGAACCAAAACATACTGTTTACTCATACTGTTCTGCACATTTTCTGCATACAACAAATCTGATTTGAGGGACAGTAAAACTTAAGTATTCTAGAATCTAATGCTATATAGACTGAATCCCTCAGTTTATTAGACAGATAATCTGGATCAATACCTATACCCCATTGTAGCTTTCCCCAGTCCCTGTAGACCAAACATCTACAACTTGCTCTGATTTGATCCACAATTTCCTATTCCTTGCAGGACAACACTGAAAACTAGTTATAGGTACACAGATACCATGGACCAAAAGACAAACCAAGGAAAATAGATGTCCATTTCTCAGAAATAAAAGCTTTCTTCTTCCCACCTAAAATACAGACACCAAAATGTTGAGGTCTGGATAATGAAACAACGTCACCAATTACTCCTCAGAAGTCAACAGCAGAATGAGTCTGATGGGTTGCAGCCTGCAGCCACCCTGTAACCCAGCTGGTTCTCATAGTATGGCACCTCATCCAGCAGCTTCAGCAGTAGCTGAGAGTTTGTTAGAGAAGCAAATTCTCAACCTACCCAGGCTTATTGATTCCGAAATTCTGGGGCTGGGTCCCACAATCTGCCTTTGAAGAAATCCTCCAGGCAATTCTTGCTGCTGTGGTTGTTTAGTCTCTAAGTCATGTCAGACTCTTTGCAACCCCATGGACTGTGGCCCACCAGACTCCTCTGTCCATAAGATTTTCCAGGTAAGAATACTGGAGTGGGTTGCCATTTCCTCCTCTGGGGGATCTTCCCAATCCAGGGACTGAACCTGTACCTCCTGCATTGGCAGGTGGATTCTTTACCACTGAGCCACCAGAGAAGCATGCTAAAATGTGAGAACTAGGGCTCATTTAACTTTTAGCTGATGCTCGTTGCCTCTGTGACATATACTCTTTCTCCAAATTTGCATGTGATAAATAAAGCAGGAAGATATCAGATCACTAGTTTTAACTGCATTATTATGTATGTAAAATATTAATATATGATCATTATTCTGCTAGTATATCCTATGTAAGAGAAATTCAGAAAGAATGGATTATTTGTTTGCTTTATGAGTATACTAAATTTACTTGTTTATTGTTAATTTTTGGTAGTATGTAGAAGATTACAGCTTCAACCCTCAGGTCACTAATCTTATCTCCGCAGAAACTTATTTTCCCAGAATTTATTATAAAAGAACAAATCACTAAGACGTTTCTATGCCTTAAATCTGCTTCAGATAAGAAAAGGAGACTGCAGAGCATGGCAATTAACATTTTGGCAATGTGTTTTAGTTTCTTCCTGGTTTTCTGAAAATGTTAATTGAGGTTCAGTTTGGTTCAATTCCAATTCAGTGAAGATTCATGTTTGTGGAAAATATACATAAGTAATAACATGGACAAGATTTTTTACAGTGATTCAGCACTGGCATTCTAAATAACAGCAGCTCCCTTGCTTCTTGACAGTAACAATCACTAGATTAGATTAAAGATGTCAGATAGGCAATCAGGAAGTGAAAAATTAGTCCCCCCACACTAAATCTGATTTGCAAATCTGAAAAAGAAAAGATCTCTCTTTTCTTCCAAACCTCAATGCAGGAATAGAGAATTAGTGCATTTAATTATTTTACTTTATTATACTAAAATTTGCATGAAGAAATGCAGAGTATAATAGTCCAATGTCCAAGAAACGTGACAATACCTCAAAACAGGAATTCTTTTAACAATGTGCTACTGTGTCATTTTAGGACGCTACTTTGTTCCTTTTAGAAACAGAAAAGCTAGTTTCTAATACCTACCTGTGATTGATTTAAAAGTGAAAGTCATTTACAACAGCAGATGAAGACCAAGGTTCTGCAACTTGAAAGCGAAATCCCCAAGGTCTTTCAATATTCAAAGCTGGTTCATAAAATCAAATGTCTCTGATTACGTTTGCCTCAAGTTTTTTGCCTCCTGTCTTTTTTTAAAAAAAATACATGTCTTACCTGGCTTCAGAGGTATATTAGCCTGACATTTCAGATTACAGCTACTGATATCTTACCTAGAACTAGAAATCACCTTATTCTGCTAATCTCTAGTATGGTAAATATGTAGTCGTTGTATCCACTGTGGTTTAACATTGATTTTAATGAGCAGGAATAAACAAAAGACCTAAAAACAAGTCTTCTAAAGTTCTTTACTGAAGCTCTGATCTGTATACTCAACTAGAGCTGTGAACATTTCTAACACAGCTCTATAGACTCACTGCAGAGTAAGTGTAAAGGATGTTGCCAAGCAACTCATCTAAGTTGGGAAGAATCTAAGCATTGATAATGAGTCTGTGTCAGCTTGGCTCCCACACAAGAAGGGTTTTAGTGAACTCCCACATGTGCTTACAGGCCATTCATGAGAAGAGGTATTTCTAACAGTGAGTGTCCAGGAGTCCAAATCAGGAAACTGTAACTTTTTTTTCCTAATTCAAGTATAATGTATCCAACATCACAACTATTTTCTATAACTGTTCAGAAAACCAACAGGGATTACGGCAAAAAAAAAAAAAGATCATATGCAAAGGACTAGGGTTGAATCGACATTTTTATTCACACTTGAACTCTGCTGAGTGGACATGGCCAAAGCAAAATTTCTTCAAGTATCTCAGGTCACACAAAGCACCCTCAGGATGTATCTACTGAATTATTTTGATTCTTTTGAAAATTATCCTTGAAGCTGTTTTCAATATCTACACAATTATATCAATAATCAAAAAGGATATTCAGTAGAAACTGCTCTAATAAGGAAAATACACAGTCAGTTGCACAAGAGAGAACAGCTGTGATTTTATGAATAATATACATGCAAAACGCTGCTCTGCTGGATGGGCCTGATCCAAACCTCCCTCTTTCAAAGCAGATACTTGGCATGCACGCTTACCAGGGCAGTATGCATCCACGTCCAGTTTCTGAGCTGAAGTGAGGGTTGGTGAGCCAAGCTCGGATTCTGGAATTCGTGGGCTCTCAACAAACTTTGCCTTCCTCAGAGGGGCTAAGGACAAAAAAAAAGAGACAGAGAGAGAGGGAGAGGGGAAAAAAAAAAGAGAGGAAAACAGAAAGAAAGGAAGAAAAAGGAAAGAGAAACAGGGAAAGAGAAAGGAAAGAGAAACATAGAGGGGTCATGAGTAAGGGGAACAGCAGGCAACAGATGGAAGCACTTAAATGAACGACACACTCTGTCAGACTCAGATCAGGTTACCCTATTTTTTTTTTTTTTTGTGCCAGAAAAAAATTAACTGCATTCTTCATAGAGGAGATGGGTCTTGTTAAAAAGTCACTGCAAACTGGAAAAGCTAAAATCTAATCATCAAAACTATGAGTGTAAGTTGTAACTCTCTAATCTGTTACCTTTAGCTATTTTCTCTTTCCTTATAAAGCAAAGAGTTTTCTGATTTTGTCTTCCTTTGCTGTTAAATGCAGGTATTAACTGACTAAAGTATCAGACTAACCTTTAAGATTTTGTTTATAATAAACATAACCAAAAGTTTTCTTTATCCAGAAATAACTATCAATACAATACTGGGTTGTGATAACTACCTTAAGTAGGATTAACCTATTTAGCTTAACAAGGAAACCAATTATCTAACTGCTCAGCTATTAGGTAAGAAGTCAAAACTGCTAGTGGACTAAGATATTAACTAGGCCATGAGAGTTTGCAACTGGCTGCTAAAGATAAAGAGATGTGATTTGCTTACAAATATAATTATGAGGTCTATGGAACAGCAATATTCCATGCCATGGAATTCACTCAATCTTATAAGGAATGAATGAACAAAAACAGCATAATTCATGAATTCAAAGTTTTCATATTAAAAGCTAGTGTAAATTTTATTTAATGATTTTTAGGCAAAAATGTTAAGGAATATTACTGATATACATTTAAATAGTTAAATATATTAAAAGTTATAATTATGAAGACTGCTTTGATACTTTTAAACTGAATTCTATTAAATAAACTGTAATAGGATGAATGTGCTTAGTATAATACTGGTGGCAAAAGTACCAGCCAAATCTGAAATTGATTTGTATGCACTATATACACTGTATCATAACTACAGGTGTTCCAGACATGTGAGTGCTTAAGATCACATTTCTTTTATCAAAAGTTTCGGCATGTTCTTCAAAATCCTCATCCATTACTGATTCACAGGGGGATTCTAAGTTATTCCTAAAAGACCTTGTAAAAAGTAATGTAAAACTTTGTCATTACCATGACCAGAATTCTACTTTATTTTCTTTGGAGGTCAAAAATACAAAGTCTTTAAAAAATAGAAAGTATTTTTGATACTCAAAACCTACAGTCAACTAAATCATACTTAAATCTTAGGGTATGTATGTATATTTTAAGTGTATGTTAAAATAAAGTCTACTGTCTCCATGGCAACCAAGACTGAGGGTGCTAACAGAATGATTCTCTGCCAAAAGCAAGCTTTAGAACAGCAGAATTCTCACCTCTGTTAACTGTAAAACTTCAGCCTATTTTTAAAAAATCACTATCACAAATGAAGATCTCAAGTGACTTATATGCATATCTGCAGGCTACTTTATCTGCAGCCAATATTAGAACCCCTTTCATTGTAATCTCACCAATTCAAAAGTAATAAAACATTTTATTTATCCAAAATTGCTTTGTATAGGAGAAATTATTTTTTTTACTCTTAACACATCGATTTTATTTTTTACTTTATAATAATAGTTTAATTCTTAAATCTCTTAAGTCCTTTCCTAGAATTTTATTATTTTATCATGGCAGTAGAATAATTCTTCTACCTGATGAGTTCTGACAAAGACAGCCCTGGTCCCTGCTCAAGGGACTCTATACATCTAAAAATCTTAATAACAATTTTTATAATGAAATTTGGGGCTAGTAGACAGACAGAAATCAGCAACTGAGGGTAGATATGTAAGAAAGAAATTGAAGGATGGCAGGAGAAGTTGAGGGAGGTAGGAAGAATGTTTAAGAATTACGAGATGAAGTCAAGGGGGAAAATCAAGATCCTAGAGATCTGGAAAATTCAATACCATGTAGACTTCTCTATTTTCTTTTCTCAGGGAATTCCAATTGTTACCTTTTTAGTTCACAGTGGACATTTACTTCCGCTTTTCTACCTTCATCTCTGTCATCTATGGGACACTGTACATATCTAATAATGAATTTATGTTATTTTATAAGGTAGATTATAATGTTGCTCTCACTCAAATTATAGAGAACTAGTGTTATCTTAAGTCAAACACACACAGAAGGTACAATCACAAGCATGACAGATTGTCCAAGATGCTTAACACTACTTGGTGGAGAACATAATCGGTCAGCACGAAAGATGGGACAGCAGTTTCGAAGCCTAGAATGCTAATACATTCTGCTGTAAAATAAATGGTATATAAGATGAATCAGATGGGTAGAATAACTCTGTGTCAAAGGGTTTACCAAACAGTTTTTTTTAAGTGGTTGAAATAAGATGAGCAGGGGACTCTAATGAAGAAGAAAATGGCATCTTACTCCATTCTTGCCTAGGAAATTCCACGGACAGAGGAGCCTGGTGGGCTATAGTCCACTGAGCTACAAAGGAGTCAGACACAACTTTGCAACTAAACAACAACAAAGAGGACTCTAAAACCAAACCAGGTATTTTATTGTGATATAAGAGATAACAGGAAACCACTAATCTGAAATCTGAACCAATACTGGGTATATGATTCCTATGCTGTAAGAAACTTGACTTTGGGTATAGGGCTGAGTTGAGATGCATACTGTAAGCAGAGGATGCATACTGATTAGAGTATACTGAAGTTGCTCAGTCATGTCAGACTCTCTGTGACCCCATGGACTGTAGCCTGCCAGGCTTCATCTGTGGGATTTTCCAGGCAAGAATACTGGAGTGGGCTGCCATTTCCTTCTCCAGGGGATCTTCACGACCCAGGGATCAAACCCAGGTCTCCCACGTTGCCGGCAAACTCTTTACTGTCTGAGCCACCAGGGAATCCTATTAGAGCATGGGCTTAGTCATTTGAAAGACTGAGGTTATAGCTCTAGTACTTACAGGTAATAAGAAACTGGGCAAGTTAGCCTTACTAAGTCTGGGGCAAAAAGGCTATGATTATAGAAAACAAGGTAAGCACATGGTTTCAAGACAGAATGGAGAAGCAGCATAACATGGTATAAGATCTTATTGCAAAACCCAACAGAACTTTTTGGTCAACTCAACAGCATAGTAGGGAAGGACTGGATAACAGAGGAATGAACGATCTGAGCCCTGAAACTAGAAAGCCTAAGTTAGATCCCATCTCTTCCACCTTTTCCTAGCTGTGAGAGCTTTTCTGTGCCTAAGTTTCCTCATCAGTTACTTGGGATTAATAACAGTAGCTACAGCATGGGACAGTTGCAAGGATTACACGAATTAACTCAAATAAAATGGTTAGAAAAGTGCCCAGCACATATCCTTTATAAATGTTAGCTGTTTTCATCATTGTTTCTGCTGCTATCATCATCATCATCACCATCACAGATGCAGCATGCTTTGGAAAGTCTGAACTGCCTGTGACAGAGGGGTAAAACAAAGACGTCTAAGATGCCATGAGGGAATGATAAGAACAGTGATATTACCAATTAAAATTTTTAAACTGAGAAGGAAATAATGTTGAAGAAAACATGCTAGAAAGTGGTAGAAAACCCAAGTCAAAATGGTCTAAGTTAGACAAAGAGAAGTATGTCGGTATAGAAAGTTAAACAGTATGATTTAGACCGCTAGTTCTCAAACTGTGGTGCCGGACCAGCAGTAAAGCATCACTTGGGAATTTGTTAGAAATGCAAATGATCATACCCCATGTCAAACCGGCTGAGGACCAGAAACTTGAGACAGTATAGACTCAGCAATCTGTGCTTAGCAAACCCTCCAAGTGATTCTAAAGCACACTAAACTTTGTGGACACCAGATTAGAGAGAGATATCTATAAATACCTCATGAAAATGGACCACTGAAAGACTTCATCTAACAAAAAAAGTTGAAACAAAATAGAAATCAAGGCCTCGTCTCTGAAAGTATTAACATCTATGGGTAAAAGTTAGGATTTCTTCTCAATCACTCTTTTAGCACTACAACTCCTGTGTTATGGGTTTATTTATTTATTTTTTAAACCAATCCCAAGTTATAAAGTATCCATCATTCAGAGCCTATTTCGAAGAGAGACCAACGTGTCTGTACTCATTAATTTTTACCAAGATCACTGAGGGGTAGAGGACAGGGGATGAAGAGCAATCAGATAGATCATAAAGAAATGTTAATGGTGAAAAAGAAACCCATCTGTGTAGGTTCCTCTGTAAACTGAGATGCTGTGGATGATGCTGAAGCACACCTTGCTCATGCAACTATACGTGAAATTTGCTCAGTTGTGTCTGACTCTTTGCGGCCCCATGGACTATACAGCCCATGGAATTCTCCAGGCTCGAATACTGGAGTGGATAGCTGTTCCCTTCTCCAGGGGATCCTCTCAACCCAGGGATTAAACCCAGGTCTCCCACGTTGCAGGTGGATTTTTTATCAGCTGAGCCACCAGGGAAGCCCCAAGCAACTATAAAGACATTAAAATATAAATTTTAATAACTACTTAATTATTTGTCTTCATTAAATGTTTCACAGCAAAGGGGAACTTCTATGGAGAAACTAGCATAAGACTCAGATACTCATGGGAGAATGGTATGGAGCCAGATGAAACAAAGCAAGGACCAGGAAAATGAGAACTGAAGGATAAATATAAAGACGAGTGGAACAGAAAGTACCAAGAAAGTACTTTCACAAAGTTGGTTCTGAGATTAAATGCATACTTAGTAAGGAGTACGTCAAGGCTGTATATTGTCACCCTGCTTATTTAACTTCTATGCAGAGTACATCATGAGAAACGCTGGACTGGAAGAAGCACAAGCTGGAATCAAGATTGCCGGGAGAAATATCAGTAACTTCAGATATGCAGATGACACCACTCTTATGGCAGAAAGTGAAAGAGGAACTAAAAAGCCTCTTGATGAAAGTGAAAGAGGAGGGTGAAAAAGCTGGCTTAAAGCTCAACATTCAGAAAACGAAGATCATGGCCTCTGGTCCCATCACTTCATGGGAAATAGATGGGGAAACAGTGGAAACAGTGTCAGACTTTATTTTGGGGGGCTCCAAAATCACTGCAGATGGTGACTGCGGCCATGAAATTAAAAGACACTTACTCCTTGGAAGGAAAGTTATGACCAACCTAGATAGGATATTAAAAAGCAGAGACATTACTTTGCCAACAAAGGTCTGTCTAGTCAAGGCTATGGTTTTTCCAGTGGTCATGTATGGATGTGAGAGTTGGACTGTGAAGAAGGCTGAATGCCGAAGAATTGATGCTTTTGAACTGTGGTGTTGGAGAAGACTCTTGAGAGTCCCTTGGACAGCAAGGAGATCCACCCAGTCCATTCTGAAGGAGATCAGCCCTGGGATTTCTTTGGAAGCAATGATGCTAAAGCTGAAACTCCAATACTTTGGCCACCTCATGCGAAGAGTTGACTCATTGGAAAAGACTCTGATGCTGGGAGGGATTGGGGGCAGGAAGAGAAGGGGACGACGGAGGATAAGATGGCTAGATGGCATCACCAACTAGAGGGACATGAGTCTGAGTAAACTCCGGGAGTTGGTGATGGACAGGGAGGCCTGGCGTGCTGTGATTCATGGGGTCGCAAAGAGTCGGACACGACTGAGCGACTGAACTGAACTGAACTAGTAAGGTTAATCTAAAGACAAATTCACTGTCAAATGTGAAAGGAGGATAAAAAGGTTTTAGTCATAGGCAAGAGAAAGAAGTACAGGCGTCCAAATTAGAAAGAAAGAAGCAAAATTATCTTTGTTCACAGATGACAAAATCGTAAATATAGAAAGTCCTAAAGATTCCACCAATAAATGAACTCAGCAAAGTTGTCCGACACAAAATCAACATACAAAAATTCCCTAACAGTGAACAATCTGGAAAAGAAATTAAGAAAACAATTTAATTTAAAATAGCAACAAAAAATACCTACAAATAAATTTAATTAAGGAAGCCAAAGCCCTGAAACTACAAAATGTAGCTGAAAGAAAATAAAGACACAAGTAAATGGAAAGAAAACCGTTGTTCATGAATTGTAAAAGTTAACATTGTTAAAATGGCAATACTACCCAAAGTGATCCATAGAATCAATGCAATCCTTATCAAAATCCCAGAGGTTTTTTTGCATAGATAAAAAAGTCATCCTAAAATTCATATGGATCTCAAGAGACTCTGAATAGCCAAAATAATTTTAAAAAGAACAAAGTTGGAGACATTAAATTTTATGATTTCAAAACTCACTATACAGCTACAGAATTAAAAGTGTGGTACCGGCATAAAGACAGACACATAGACAATGGAACAGAATAGAGATTTCAGAAATAAAACCTACGGTCAAATGATTTGACAAATATATTAAGACCATTTAAAGCAGACAATTTTTTCAATATATGGTGTTGGGAAAACTGGATACGTGTATGCAAAACAATGAAGGTGGGATTTTATCTTATACCAAATACAAAAAACTCAAAATGGATCAAAGACCTAAATGTAAGTTAAAGTTATATAATTCTTAGAAGAAAACTTGGGAGGAAAGACATGAACAATTTAACTGTTAAGGAAGTAGAGAGAGAGAGTGGAAATTTTATTTGGAAAGAAAAAACTGTATTTTAAAAAGTTTTTAATGGAGCTTTCATAGGCACACTCTTATAACACTCATAATATTTTAGTTCCTAAACATTTACTAGAAAAATAAACCTTTGAGTAACAATGGATTTCCTGGAGTGAGGGTGGGAAGCAAGGGTAGAAGGAGAGAGATTGTTTGTGATACTCTTTATTTCCTCCCTCTTAACCCCCAATCTAATGGTGGTTTAAAACTGGGAAATGATGAGAATAGTATCTTTCCAATCTATCCAGTATCCTGACCAACCTCTTCTCATAACGGTGCTTAAATGGTGACATAAACCACACCCTGAATAAAGGAAGAATGCCATGGAACTTTTGTTAGTTATGCAACAAAAAACAAATGAATCCCTTAAAACAGAGGGATCAAAAACAAGTTTAAAAAAATTGAGAAAGAAAAACCAATAGAATCTGACAATGTGAAACAGGCTAGATATAAGTGAAAAGCAGATGAAAAGAAAGAACTGTAATTCATATAGTTTCCTGTTTTTTAGCAAGAAGAAAGTATCTATTTATAGAAAAGAAAAAACATATAAAAGAAATGAACACCCTCAGATGCAACCCAGAAAGAGAAAATTAAAATGTGATATGACAGTCTTCATCAAATATCAAATAATGGCTAGTCCACTGTAGAAAGAGCTTCTGACACATTATAATGAAAATAAAACTTTACTGTTCCAACCAACTACAAAATTAACATTAAACTGGCAAAGTACCTTTCTGGTTCTCTTTTCATCTATAAAGTATAAAAAATGAAGTATATGTTTTATACATTTCTCTTTTCCTTGCTTCTTCCCCAAATACCATGTATTACCTTCTTTAGTCTCCCCATTCTCCTGACTCTAAACTACAAACAAAAATGATTGCATGCTGTTTTACACCCATACTATTCTGTGAAGTATCAAATAATCAGAACACATTTATTTTAAATCTGAATAAAGATACATTAATATTATTAGAAACACAATATGCATATTTATTTCTGACTACAGACTATTTGAAATCTGATCTCTTTGAAACCTGTATGAATGTAAGTATATGAAATGTGTGCAGTGTCGCAAAGTGAAGTCAACAGTGTTTACCAATACAAATACCAATGTGTGGCCACTAGTTATCCATGATGGACTCTCATACGAACATTCCCTATCTCCACTGATCATAGCGAACAGTTTTAAAAAGAAGAAATTCAGAATTTACTTTATTTGAGGAAAATGAAATATTATGTAGTTTTACAATTTCCAAGACTAACAGCAACTGTATCTACTTTCTAAAAAAATTGAAAGATAGCTGATCAGCATCAACTTACAGCAATATGGTCCCAATGAAAAGGAGGAGCTCACCTGAACATAATACAAAGAATACAGCAGCTATCCAAGTACAGAGAAAATACTCAATCAGTCTGTTGAAAATTTAGGGATTTGAATACCAAAGTAAGTTCTTTTAAAGAAAGTATCTATCACCTAAAGACTTCAATACTAACTTCCTAATAATGAAAACAAAAAACTCTAAACAAGTAAAACCTAAATAACTAAAATGACATTAATAACTTTAAATAAATAAATAATTCAATAAAGTACAGAACAACCATTTACGAACAGTAACACAGCCAACTGCTACAGAGAAGTAACAAAAAATGCAACTTGAGATGGTATATTAGATACTCAGTTCAGTTCAATCGTTCAGTCATGTCCGACTCTTCACAACCCCATGGACCGCAGCACGCCAGCCTTCCCTGCCTATCACCAACTCCTGGAGCTTACTCAAACTCATGTCCATCGAGTCGGTGATACCATCTAACTACCTCATCCTCTGTCGGCCCCTTCTCCCACGTTCACTCTTCCCCAGCATCAGGGTCTTTTCCAATGAGTCAGCTCTTCGTGTCAGGTGGCCAAAGTATTGGAGTTTCAGCTTCGGCATCAGTCCTTCCAATGAATATTCAGGACTGATTTCCTTTAGGATGGACTGGTTGGATCTCCTGGCAGTCCAAGAGACTCTAAAGAGTTTCTTCTCCAATACCACAGTTCAAAAGCATAAATTCTTTGGCACTCAGCTTTCTTTATAGTCCAACTCTCACATCCATACATGACTACTGTAAAAACCATAGCTTTGACTAGATGGACCTTTGTTGGCAAAGTAATGTCTCTGCTATTTAATATGCTGTTTGGGTTGGTCATAACTTTTCTTCCAAGGAGCAAGTGTCAATAATCTCAGATATGCAGATGACACCACCCTTATGGCAGAAAGTGAAGAGGAACTAAAAAGCCTCTTGATGAAAGTGAAAGAGGAGAGTGAAAACATTGGCTTAAAACTCAACATTCAGAAAACTAAGATTATGGCATCTGGTCCCATCACTTCATTGCAAATAGATGGGGGAAACAATGGAAACAGTGACAGACTTTATTTTTTTGGTTTCCAAAATCACTGCAGGTGGTGACTGCAGCAACAAAATTAAAGATGCGTGCTCCTTGAAAGAAAAGTTATGACCAACCTAGATATTAGATAGTACATTAGTAGTATTTATTTGCAAATAATAACTTTAAAGTCAGAGAATACCATGAATACATTCATAAAGCTATCTACTGACCAAAATTTAGAGGATGTGATATCAGGGCTCAATTTTTTTCACAGCAGAAGCATTAAATAGTAAATTAAAAACCTGAGGACAGTAATGAAATAACAATTCTTTGAAAAGATGAAGAAAATGAAAAATCTTTAAAAATGGGCAGGAGAACTGAATAGACTTTTTCCAAAGAGGAAATACAAATGGCCAATAGGCCTATAAAAAGATGCTCAAAACTGCTAATCATCAGGGAAAGGCAAATCAAAACCACAATGAGATATCACCTCATACATGTCAGAATGGTTATCATCAAAAAGAACATAGTAACAAATGTCAGTGAGGATGTGGAGAAAAGGGAACCCTTGTACACTGTTCATAGGAATGTAAATTGGTGCAGTCACTGTCGAAAACAATATGAAGGTTTCTCAAAAAACTAAAAAGAGAACTACCGTATGACCGAGCAACTCCACTCCCAGGTGCATATATATATATATATATATATATATATATATATATAAAGCTAATTCTAAAAGATACACGCATACCAATGTTCCTAGAAGTGTTATTTACAATTGCCAAGATATGGATGCAACCTAAGCATCCATCAACAGATGAATGGATAAAGAAGATGTGGTACACCAAACACATACACACACACGCTTACACACACCAGAACACGACTCAGCCATAATACTATTCTGCCACTAGCAGCAACATGGACAGACTTGAAGGGCAATGATGCTAAGTCAGAAAAAGAAAGACAAACACTGTATGATATCACTTACATGTGAAATCTAAAACATACAACAAACCAGTGAATGTAACAAAAAAGAAGCAGACTCACAATGTAAGAGGAAAAACTAGTGGTTACCCATAGAGAGAGGTAAAGGAGGAGGGCCCATTCCCTTCTCTAGGGGATCTTCCTGACCCAGGGATCCAACCTGGATTTCCCGCACTGCAGGCACATTGTTTACCATCTGAGCCACCAGGGAAGCCCAGAGACAGGGAAAAGAAGAGAGGAAAAATAGGGGTAGAGGACTAACAAGCACAGACTATCAGGCTGGCCAAAGTTTGGGGGTTTTTGTAACATCTTATGGAAAAATCCAAATGAACCTTTTGGTCAACCCATAATAAGGTATAAAATAAGCTACAAGGATATATTGTACAACATAGAGAAAGAACACAGCCATTACTTAACAATAACTAAATGGAGTACATAACCTTTAAAAATTGTGAATTACTTTATTGTATACCTGTAACATATAATATTATACACCTGTAACTTTTATAATATTGTACAGCAACTATTACACAACCCTTATGACAGAAAGTGAGGAGGAACTAAAGAGCTTCTTGATGAAGGTAAAAGAGGAGTGAAAAAGCTGGCTTAAAACTCAACATTAAAAAAACTAAGATCAGGGCATTAGGTTCCATCATTTCATGGCAAATAGATGGGGAAACAATGGAAACGGTGACAGATGTTATTTTCTTGGGCTCCAAAATCACTGTAGATGGTGACTGCAGCCATGAAATTAAAAGACACTTGCTCCTTGGAAGAAAAGCTATGACAAACCTAGACAGCATATTAAAAATCAGAGATACTACTTTGCCAACAAAGGTCCGTCTAGTCAAAGCTATGATTTTTCCAGTAGTCACGTATGGATGTGAGAGTTGGACCATACAGAAGGCTGAGTACCAAAGAATTGATGCTTTTCAACTGTGGTGTTGGAGAAGACTCTTGAGAGTCCCTTGGACTACAAGGAGATCAAACCAGTCCATCCTAAAGAAAATCAATCCTGAATATTCATTGGAAGGACTGATGCTGCAGCTGAAACTCCAATACTTTGGCCACCTGATGTGAAGAGCCAATTCATTAGAAAAGACCATGATGCTGGGAAAGATTGAGGGCAAGAGGAGAAGGGGAAAACAGAGTACAAGATGGTTGGATGGTTTCAGTGACCCAATGGACATGAGTTTGAGCAAGCTCCAGGAGATGGTGAAGGACAGGGAAGCTGGGCGTGCTGCAGTCTATGGGGTTGCAGAGTTGGACACGAATGAGAGACTGAAAAACAACAACAGCAACTATACTTCAATAAACAAAAAGCAAACAAAACGGATGCATTATATTTTAAAGATACACAAAACTTTAATATTTTACAAAAATAAGACTATATACCTACAAAGAATTGAAAAATCCTAAACCAGACTGACTAAGAAAAACAGCAAAGACACAAATTACCAAAACTTAAGAATGAAAGACAGGACATCACTATCAACTCTACAGAAAAGAAAAAGATTATAAGAGAATGTTATGAATAACTTTATGCCAAGAAATCAGACAGTTTAGATGAAATGGACAATTCCTGACACAAATGATCAAAACTGATTCATTAAGAAATGGGAAATCTGAATAGACTGTTACATGCAAGGAAACTGAATTAATAATCAAACATCTTCCTATAAAGAAAAGCCCAATTCCACTTGACAACACTAGTGAATTCTATCAAGTTTAAAAAAGCAGATGTTAATAGCACTCTTTTACAAACTCAATCAGAAAATTAGGAAAGAAGCTGTGAGAAGAGCAAGAGACCTAAAAAGGTTAGTTAAGGCGCCTGTGGCTAGATTTTACAGCAACAGTCTACAAGAGATCTGCAGTGATAGCTATTTGATTTATGGATTTAGTTTATTCATATTTAGTTTAAGCACTTAAACAAACGTCACATGTTGCCTTGTTTTAAAAATTAGTTGATATGATAGCATTTTAAGTTTTACTAAATAAAGAAGTTTAAAAACTAAGATTTTCCCAATATTACATCTATTGATAATCATTTTCTTACAAAGCTTTATAAAAAATATGATTTTGCTCTGACCTTATTTGGTATAGCAAAGCAAAATTAAGAGTAAAAATTTTTTAAAAAAGAGTAAAAATAATTTTGTAGAAAGAGCATTCTAACAGTAGAAAAATATGCTTAAACTTTGTTTTAGAAAGATCAGTGGGAAGAGACTTCCAGAGCCTCTTCTGTTAGTGAAACTAACTTGTTGCTGGAGCCTAATTCTAACACTGTGTACACAGCTCTAAAAACAAATAGCTCACTTTCAAAAAGCTATACAATAACCAACAACACAACAGCTAACATGTGTATAACAGTTTATTTTACACCTTTATTTATATTTTTACCTAAAGATCCCCTGGAGAAGGAAATGGCAACCCACTCCGGTGTTCTTGCCTGGAGAATCCCATGGAAGGAGAAGCCTGGTAGGCTACAGTCCATGGGGTCGCAAAGAGTCGGACACGACTGAGCGACCTCACGTTCACGTTCATTGAAAAGTGAAGGTGTTACTCATTCAGTCGTGTCCAACTCTTTTGAGACCCCAGAGACTACAGCCTGCCAGGCTCCTCTGTCCATGGAATTCTCCAAGCAAGAAGACAGGAATAACTAGCCTTTGCCTTCTCCAGGGGATCTTCCCAACCCAGGGATTGAACCCAGGTCTCCAGCATTGTAGGCAGATTCTTCACTGTCTGAGCCATCAGGGAAGCCCATACCTAATTCATTAAACCTTCATAATTAAACCCATAACAAGTGGGAAAATAGACTCAAAAGATCTATTGCCCAAGATCACAGTATTCAAGTGGTAGATAATAGACTTTTGATTCAGAATACTGTATTGTTTTATTCACACTTGAATATAGTCCTTCAAAAGGCAGCACTCATTTTAGGAAGAGATGATTTTACATAATCTATAAAAGTGGCAGGAAACTGAATTACATAGTATAGTAGACTTCACTGGTGCCTACCAGCACCCTGCAGCCGTCATTCCTTTCTCGGCATTCCCTTTGCCAGCTTCTGATGACTACGTGCCTAGTTCCAGCTTATTAAATAAGAGCAGAGGTGACACAGTCCCTGTACGATTTTTCAGTCTGTTTCTTCCTCTGGCACAAAAGTGATAAAGAGATATCATGTTGAGATGGTAGAGATGCAAGACTGAAGCAGCCTGGGTTGCCGTGTTATTGCATAAATGACAGCTGTCTTGGAGCGCTGCCCAGGCTTGCTGGTTAAACTAGAAATAGATCTTTGTTGTATTAAGCCACTGAGATTTTTAAGGTTTTTTTGTTATGACAGAACAGTCTAGCCTATTCTGACTACTGGAATAGCTACAATGTTATTCCCTTTCCATTATCTTTCAATTCTTCGGAAGAAGTTCAGAAGTTACAAGATGAAAACAACTGCATGTGTAACGCTTTTATAGCCCAGTCTGGAATTGGTATGTATTATTTCCACTCATGTTAGTCAAAATTCAGTCACATGGCACATTTATCTGCAAAGAAGGCTGGGATATATAGTTTACTGTGTGCTCAGGTGGAAAGAGGAATAGGTTTTGGTGAATGTGTAGTATTCTTTGCCATATTCTACAAAATAGCTTTGAAATTCATACAAGTTAAATGGGTGCATGCTCAGTTGTGTCCAATTCTCTGTGACCCCACAATGCTTCTCTCTCCATGGAATTTTTCAGGCAAGAATACTGGAGTGGGTTGCCATTTCCTTCTCCGAAAGGATCTTCCCTGTCCTGGGGATTGAACCCACATCTCCTGTGTCTCCTGCACTGGCAGCCAATTTTTCACCACTGAGCCACCTGGGAAGCCCTCATACAAATTAGATGCAGAACTAATGAACAAAGCAGCAAATTCTATATAAACTTAGCCCCTTTCTTTTAAATCGGCTGCACATACATCATAAAGAATTAGGAGCAGCCTAAATATACACAATTCTTTTCATGCATGCACAATTCTTTAGACTATAGTGCCTAGAATACTGCAGTACACATGGTATCTGGTTAATTATTTGCTAGTGAAGGATATATACAGTAGAAAATCAAAGCAAAGAAGGAATTATAAATAATAGCTTTAATAAAAGAAATGTCTTAAATGTGAGTTTTAAAAAGCATTCATGGATAATATAAAAGTTAATCACACTATAAATCATCTCACTGAGAGACTGAGACTTCCAGAAAACAAACACTGTATAAATCATCATTATAATTAGACTATAATTATTTAATTTCCAGCTTTACTTTTCATAAATAATATCCAAGGAAATATGCTGAGAACATAGTTGAGTTAAAAGGAAAACACTAGAAAGGATACTTAGGCTGTGTCCAAGTTCTTCCACATTCAGGGATATCTGAAGGATGCATTAACAAAGGAAGCCAACATCCTCTTTATTCTTGACTTTCACCAGGAAGGCTACGCAGCTGTTTTCTTACCGTCCACAGCATATCAGTCCCTAGCTGATCAGTCTGATCTTTTTGAGCCTTATTTTAAAACCTTTGTTTAGGCAGGTCTGGAGTAACCCTCTACTCTGAAGATGTTTAGCACTACTGCCAAAGTGAGTCCTTTCTTGAATTGCTACTGAATGCTCCAGGTTTTTAATGAGAACTCAACAGTCTGGTTGGTCAGAACGAAAAAAACCTCCCGTTTCTGGGAGAACCCTAAGAACTGTTAGGGATTTATTCCTTCTTCAGCCTCCTGGAGTCTCACCCCACCGATGTGCAATTCAGTATTATGTTACAGACTCAAAAGGGCCCCATGCAGAACTTCGTAGTTTTGTTTCTGTTAAGCTCCCCATTCTTCAGTACTCTGTAAATTTCCAATTTTTTTTCTTTTTTAAACTGAAATATAGTTGATTTACAATGTTGTGCCCATCTCTGCTGTACAGTAAAGTAACTCAGTTTTATACATATATACATTCTTTTTAAAAATATTCTTTTCCATTATGGTCTATCCCAGGAGACTGGATACAGTTTCCTGTGCTACACAATAGGACCTTGTTGTTTATCCATTCTATATTTAATAGTTTACATCTAACCAATCCCAATTTCTGATCTCTGTTTCCTCAGTTCAGCAAGACTGCCATTCTCTGCTTGAGTTTCATCATCAGGAGAATACCTTTAGGCAAAAAGCCAGGATTCACCTAGTTTCCTCCTCCACCACATTACCATGCTGTCAACTGTCCAATGTCTGAAACAAGTTGTTTCCAGTGGGAGGACAAGTCCGGTACTGGTTAATCCATCATGATGGGAAGAAGTCTCTTATGGTGTTTTCATTTGCATTTTCCAGATGTTTAGTATTCATAGTGTGGCTGACAAAAGGCAGAACTTTTGTTTGCTTATAACTGCTGTAGCCTTAGTGATGCTTGTAATAGTGCAGGGCACAGAGCAAGTACTATTATTTGTTAAATGAATTAACTATGCTTATCTACATATTTTTGGAGGTATAAATGATCTGTTTTATATTCATCATCCATCTAGTGATGAAAACTGGTAATTCTAAGCTGTATCCAAGGTAACTCCCACATAAGTTCTATTTTCATGCAATGATGCTATGCGACATAAAGAGATATACTAGACAAACTGATACACAGATAGACAATACAAGCAATAAACATGGAGACAACATGGTGCACCAAAGAAACAGTTACGTCAAAAATGAAGGCGATGATTTGTAGGACATTCCCATAAGACATTACTTCAATGGAATTTTTAACAATATTAAATAGAAATTCTCATTTCAATAAGAAATTGAGATTTAAATCTTTGTTTATCTGCTCCATTGCAGGTGGATTCTTTACCAGCTGAGCTACCAGGGAATCCCTTGTTTATCATACACAGTATTATTACAAAGAAAAAGACAAACTATTACAGCCTACAACTCACTCTGTAAATGCCAAAACTTGGTGTGTTTAGATAAAATAATGGAGTGTAGCTGTCAAATGTCCATTTTAATATCTTTGCATATGTAAATCAATAATCAAGAATTCAGAAAAGCCTTTCAAATATTCTAACACAATATTCAAATGCAAATTAGTTTAATGATATTAGGTTTCATTTCCATGCATCTGAAGAAGGGCTAGGTTTTTGATAATAAGTATGTTGGCTTACTGATATATAAGCAATTCTATATATCTGTCAGGCCAACTTCTGAGTTTTAAAGTACCTAGATTATATAATGACATTAAAATTTAGAGTATTACACAAATATGTTTTGTCATAGGAAAATATGAAACTACAAGCAGTGAAAATAATGCAACTAAAAATTATCAGAATCCTACCTCTCTTAAAGTTTCAGAGTATATGGCTTTTCCTATTTTCCTATCCTAAAGGTATACCTCCTCAAATAAAAAATGTTTCAAACAAATTTTACATATGTAGCTGGAAAATATAGCATTATACGTGAAACATATATGTAATTTATGCAATAATACAGCACAGATGTAATAAGACTGGAAGGCAAGAGGTTAGATGTACTTGTAAATGTTCTGAAAATTAGTTCTAAAAATTAGTCACCATGTCTCCTAAATTAGAGGAGACATGTATCTTTCCTAGCACCTTTATGATAGAAGTATTACATCTGTATAATTCATATTTTCTCATCATACACCTATGAGAAAGTAGGAAGAAAGAAATAGGATAAAAAAAAAAAAGAACACACTGATTAAAAGAAAGAGCTTAAAAGTGGGACTTATGTTACAGGGCCTATGTTATATGGTTCAACACATTATTTAACTTTTCCAAGTCTGGATTCTGCGTCTTTAAAACGTGATCCATAATCTCTCTCTTAGAATTGTTACACAGATTAAATTTAAAGACTAAAGTACAGATAAAAGAAGACATTAATACTTATTATTCTTTGGAAAATGCAGCTGAAACAAAATGTGCTGCTCAAGAACAGAAACTAAAATGTGGATCTTGGACTCACAGATCAACCATAATGCCACAGCAGAGGCTCTGTATATCTCTGAACTAAGTGGCCTACAAAGTCATAGTAACATTAATAGTATGAGACTCACTCTCATGATTATTGTAAAGATTTAAATGAACTCATCTCTGCAAAGCAATTAGCACAGTGGCTTACATACAGAACTGTCCTCAGTACTGGCTGTTGTCACTGTTACTAGCATCTGTGATGATGATGATGTGACAAGTAATGGAGGAACATGGAGATATACAAAGAAAATTTTAAGAGGCTGATCAAAATTTGGTATCCAGAGGGGATGGTTTATGATGTCAAAGTATAAGAATTAATTTACTCATGCTTCTTGCCTCAGTTCTGTCTGTTGTTCTGCACCCCCTCAAAAAAAAAAAACAAAACAGAAGCTTTTTAATGGGTGAAGTTATTTTCTTTACTGGAATATGAATTATAACAAGAATACTAGTATAGGTCCTCTTACCTGTATGATGAGGAAAGGCACAGTCTGTTGAAAAAGTGGTATTTAGAATATACAATATTTTACAAAGTATAATTTAAATTGATCCAGAAATTATAAATTTGAAGTACAAATTTCATCCCTCTATTATTTGTCTCTGAATTGTGAAACTCTACTCTTGTAAGGCAGGGACTGCAGAATAATCATCTCAGAAAAGTATTTTGAGAATGATGCATAATGCTATTATACTGCTGTTTTCCATCTTGCATCAACTATCGGTAAGCTGAAAATATGCTGACTAGGTGCAACAATATAAAATTCCTTGGAAAAAATAGTTTCACATACACTTAAGAAATGAAGTGAAATAACTTTTAATAGTAAGCATGTAAATAATGGTCAGCCATCAATTTCTGACAATTCCAAATTGACTTCTCTGAAAGGACCTACCATATGACCCAGCAATCCCACTACTGGGCATGCTGTTGCTACTGCTGCTAAGTCGCTTCAGTCGTGTCCGACTCTGTGCGACCCCACAGACGGCAGCCCACTAGGCTCCCCTGTCCCTGGGATTCTCCAGGCAAGAACACTGGAGTGGGTTGCCATTTCCTTCTCCAATGCATGAAAGTGAAAAGTGAAAGTAAAGCCGCTCAGTCGTGTCCAACTCTTCGCGACCCCATGGACTGCAGCCTACCAGGCTCCTCCATCCATGGGATTTTCCAGGCAAGAGTACTGGAGTGGGGTGCCATCGCCTTCTCCGAACTACTGGGCATATATCCTGAGAAACCCGTAATTCAAAAAGACACATGGATCCCAATGTTCATTGCAATACTATTTATAACAGCCAGGACAAGGAAGCAACCTAGTTGTCCACGGACATATGAATGGATAAAGAAGTTTGGTACATACATACAATGGAATATTACTCAGCCATAAAAAGGAATGCATTTGAGTCAATTCTAGTGAGGTAGATTAACCTAGA
This sequence comes from Budorcas taxicolor, assembly GCF_023091745.1. Lineage (NCBI taxonomy): Eukaryota > Metazoa > Chordata > Mammalia > Artiodactyla > Bovidae > Budorcas > Budorcas taxicolor. The sequence goes on along the minus strand of NC_068928.1, from coordinate 47,177,069 downwards.
GCCTATTAAACACAATGAAGTAAGTCAGAAAGAGAAAAGCAAATATTGTGTATTAACGCATATACATGGAATCTAAAAAAATGTACTGATGAACCTATCTGTAGGACAGGAACAGAGATGCACTCATAGAGAATAGACTTGTGGACAAAGTGGGGGAAGGAGAGGGTGGGACAAGCTGAGAGTAGCACCGAGGCGTATACAATACCATGTGTGAAACAGATAGCTACTGCGAAGTTGCTATGTAACACAGGAAGTTCAACCCAGTGCTCTGTGATGATCTAGAAACGTGAGAAGGGACGAGGGGTGGGAGGGAGGTTCAACAGGGAGGGGACACATATTCTTGTGGCTGATCCACGTTGCTGTATGCCAGAAACCAGCACAACACTGTAAAGCAATTATCTCCAATGAAAACTGAAAAACTCAGAGAATTAACAGTTAAAGAAAGGAGACTAAAATCAGTTTTTTTTTTTTCATTTATGGAAGTTCAGGAAAGTATGCTGAAGAAGGTCCTACATAGTCAGTGTGGAAGGCAGAGAACTGCTGTAATCTGCCATAAAAGGAAACACTGGGCTAGACTATAATAAAACTCTACAAGGACAGAAAACAACAAATTGAGTCTTTGTCCCATGGACAAAAATGACTCCTGAGACATTTTCAAAGATTAAGTGTGGAGACCCAATAACCTTCTGCCTTGATTTTGGAGTGTACAGTTGCTATTGATCTTATAATAAAGAACTCACAACAGAGAATACTTCACTATCCACTAGCTGCGGGTAAAGAATCACAATCTTTCTCTAATCTTAGGCTATCTGTCAGCAATTTCCAGTCTTTGCAACAATGCAAGTTGCTTCACATCACTCTGAAACCTTGGGATTACCTGACTAGGAAGGAGCAGAGAGGAAAATAAGATGATTAACTCCTGAGATGAACCGGGTATGGAAAGATGAGTTGCAGCCTCTAATGCAAATTCAGTTCAGTTCAGTTCAGCTGCTCAGTCGTGTCCAACTCTTTGCGACCCCATGGACTGCAGCACGCCAGGCTTCCCTGTCCATCACCAACTCCCGGAGCTTACTCAAACTCATGTCCATTGAGTTGGTGATGCCATCCAACCATCTCATCCTCTGTCATCCCCTTCTCTTCCCTCCTTCAGTCTTTCCCAGCATCATTGTCTTTTCCAATGAGTCAGGTCTTCACATCAGGTGGCCAAAGTATTGGAGTTTCAGCTGCAGCATCAGTCCTTCCAATGAATATTCAGGACTGATTTCCTTTAGGATGGACTGGTTGGATCTCCTTGGTGGAAGAACAGAACTACTGTTCTACCAGGCAAGGCTTTGATTCAGAAGAAGGAGGAGACATCTTTTTTTTTCTGGTTTCTCTAAATAAACAAAAGCATGAAATACTGTTTCCTTTACTCTTCTTGGTTGTTTGTTAGTAAGAAGCTGCTGCTGCTAAGTCGCCTCAGTCGTGTCCGACTCTGTGCGACCCCAGAGACAGCAGCCCACTAGGCTCCCCCGTCCCTGGGATTCTCCAGGCAAGAACAATGGAGTGGGGTGCCATTTCCTTCTCCAATGCATGAAAGTGAAAAGTAAAAGTGAAGTCGCTCAGTCGTGTCTGACTCCTAGCAACCCCATGGACTGCAGCCTACCAGGCTGCTCCGTCCATGGGATTTTCCAGGCAAGAGTACTGGAGTGGGGTGCCACTGCCTTCTCCGTAGTAAGAAGCAGTATTATGTAATACAGTAAAGAGGAACAGAAGCCAAAAAGTAATCAGAAATTTTAAAATTAATATTTTTTTCTTATGATTTCTGTCACTTTAATAATATATCTCATGGGATGTATGGAGAAGAGAAAACATTTAAGTATGTAACCATAAGTGGTAAGGAAAAGAACACAAAAATCAGGTTTTATAAAATTTGGTATTAAAAAATTACATGTCAGCTCCCTAACACATAAATATTTCTATGGTTAGTAATAAGTAACCTGAGAAAATGTCAGTTTAATCAAAGATTAAAATTTCAAAATCCTATTTGAGAAAGTTCTGTTTCTGTAGAGCCAAGTAAGATTCTCTATCAGATGGACCCTCACATAGACAGTTAACTATAAAGTTGGATAAAACACAAAAAGCAATCACCTTTAAGGCCCCTGGATTGAAAACAATAGAGAGATTCTAGAGGAGAGCTGACAATTCCAAGAAAGCTGCTCAGTACCAAACAAACAAACAATCCAATCAAAAAGTGGGCAGAAGACCTAAATAGACATTTCTCCAAAGAATGCATACAGATGGCTAATAAATACAAGCAAAGATGCTCAACATTGCTCTTTTTTAGAGAAATGCAAATCAAAACAACGAGGCATCATCTCACACTGGTCAGAATGGCCATCATCAAAAAGTCTACAAACATTAATGCTGGAGAGGGTGCAGAGAAAAGGTAACTCTCTTGCGCTGTTGGTGGGAACACAAACTGATACAACCACTATGGAGAACAGTATGGAAATTCCTTAAAAAACTAGAAACTAAACTACCATGTGGTCCAGCAATCCCTCTACTGGGTATATACCCTGCGGAAACAGACTGGAATTGGTTTTTCTCTTTCTCTCTCTCTTTTTTTTTTTTTTTCTGACTTTCAGTTTTGGGTTTAAAAGCAGCCCACAGTTACCACTGGATGGGATCATTGAAACTCCAATAGAAAACCTATAGTTTTTCTAGTCTGAAGTATCAAAAGACAGAAGTTGCAGCAACCACAGTCTCTGAGAAGTTAGGGGAGGAGAACTTCCAGAAAACAGAGACAGCTACAGGAGGTAGCCCAGATTCTGTGCATAAACTTCATTCAAGTCTCTGGCTGATTCCTAAACCATGTACACATGGAACAGGTTGGCTAATGTTAAAACAACTGAATGAACTGATGCCCAAGAGACAGAATTTTTCATCGAGTCAAACCAAGAATTGCCTGCTGAAAGAAAGATATTAATGCTCTTTGAAGGAATATAACTCAGAATATCCATTAAATCAAATGTCCACAATATGATACAAAATTGCTTTCTTTTTTTATTTTATAATACAAAATTAACCAATACAGAAGAACCAAGAAAATATGACTCATTATCAAAGAAAAGATGGAGACTAACCCTAAAACACTCCAGATACTATAATTAGCAGATGAGAAATTTAAAGCAGCTATTGTACTTTCAGCATGGTAAAGAAACATATTTTCTTAATTTAAAAAATGGAGAAAATCTTAGGAGAGAAGTAGAAACTATAAAAACAGAAATAGAAATTCTGCTGCTAAATCGCTTCAGTCGTGTCTGACTCTGTGCGACCCCATAGACGGCAGCTCACCAGGCTCCCCCCTGGGATTCTCCAGGCAAGAACACTGGAGTGGGTTGCTATTGCCTTCTCCAATGCATGAAAGTGAAAAGTGAAAGTGTCTGACTCTGTGTGACCCCACAGATGGCAGCCCACCAGGCTCCCCTGTCCCTGGGATTCTCCAGGCAAGAACACTGGCTGCTGCTGCTGCTAAGCCACTTGAGTAGTGTCCGACTCTGTGTGACCCCATAGACGGTAACCCACCAGGCTCCCCCGTCCCTGGGATTCTCCAGGTAAGAACACTGGAGTGGGTTGCTATTGCCTTCTCCAATGCATGAAGGTGAAAAGCGAAAGTGAAGTCGCTCAGTCGTGTCCGACTCTTCACGACCCCATGGACTGCAGCCCACCAGGCTCCTCCATCCATGGGATTTTCCAGGCAAGAGTATTGGAGTTAGAAACTGGTTAGAAATTCTAGGACGAAAAATACAATAGCTGAAATAAAAACACCAGTGAATGGGTTTAACAACATATCTAAGTGTTTAAAGAAGACAATTTTTTAATTGGGATTACCACTGGGTTATGGTAAGTTTCATATGTACAACATGATATTTTTCTTTCTTTTTTTTAAAATATAAATTTATTTATTTTAATTGGAGGTTAATTACTTTACAGTATTGTATTGGTTTTGCCATACATCAACATGAATCTGCCACAGGTATACACGTGTTCCCCATCCTGAACCCCCCTCCCTCCCCCCTCCCCGTACCATCCCTCTGAGTTCTCCCAGTGCACCAGCCCCAAGCATCCAGTATCATGCATTGAACCTGGACTGGCGATTCATTTCATATGATATTATACATGTTTCAATGCCATTCTCCCAAATCATCCCAACCTCGCCCTCTCCCAATCCTACAGTGTGCTCACCATCAAAAATCTATAAACATGATAATTTAAATGACTGTGTATACATATATATGTATATCATATATGTAGTACACACATAGAAATATAATATATAATACATTGCAAATAGTTTAAAATGATAGATAAGTCAGTGAACTCAAAGATATATGAATGGAAATTATCCAATCTGAGAACTACAGAGAACAAACATTAAAAGGAAAAAATAAAAACCTAAAAAAACCTTAAGACATGTGAGAGGGTATTCAACGGTCAAATATACGTATAATTAGAGTCTCAGAAGAAGATAAAATGGGGCAGAAAAATATCTGAGGAAATGATAGCTAAATATTGTATCAAGAAGCCCACAAACCCCAGGCAGGATAAATATAAACAGAACCATTAGGCTTGTCACAGTCAAACTGCTGAAAACCAAAGAAAAACATCTGAATCTTAAAAGCATCCAGAGAAAAACAACGTAAACATACGTGAGCCAACAATTTGAGTGATGTCTAACTTCTCATCAGAAACTACGTGTGCAGGGGTGCCAATGTCATCTTCTTATAAACCAGAAATCAGTAATACTGTTTATACTTGATAGAAGAAGAAATAGTATTTATAGCTATTATTATTCATGGGGTTGCAAAGAGTCAGACACGACTGAGCAACTGAACTGAACTGAATTTATAGCTATAATCAATAAAACAAAAAACAAAGACGGTTACACTGGGAGGAAAACAGGGGACAGTGCAAATAAGCTTACTGTTTCATGAGACATATTTAACCTGTTCAATCGAGGAATTTCAGCAGAAGCATAATAATTTAGAGATATGAATGTAGCCACCAAGGAAATAGCAAAAATTTAAGCAACTGTCTCCCAGAGGAGGATAAAGATGAATCTGGGGATTGGAGCTTTTCATTTCAAACCCTTCTGTACAAACTGATTTTTTAGAAAAGCGTGTATATTTATACCTTCATTAAAATAAGAATACACACATAAAACTAATAGGGAACCAGTGTTCCTCCCATCTAAGAATTCTGAGACCACTAAGTATTTATTGGGTAATTTTGGTATGTAAGACATTATGACAGGCATCAAAATCTGCTTTTTATTCCTCAATACCAAGTCCTTGACACACTCTATACAGAGTTGTCAGTAGAACAGCTGGATTTACTAGTAATAAGACATTTCTGAGTTCTTGATAGGAATACATGGATGATATTTTAAAGTCACCAGAATGTATTAGATCAACTGGAAGACAGAATGGGAAGAGAGAGAGAACTTCTATACTACATTCTTCTCGAGTAATGAGATATCCTTTCATGACTTATGGTTAAGATTAGCCCCAGCCTCCTATTTGTGCATATTTTGTCCCTATCCTGTTCTGCTTCAGTAAATAAGTCAATACTGGGTAATTTTTCCAAAATATTACAAGAAATAGTCCCCAGTGACTCTCTTTCCTCCTATGCATAGATACATAAGATACATAGCATATGCATAGCTTAGGCTATGAAATTCTAAACAATTTATGAATTTCAAACTTTGCTGAATTTTTCTATATATTCATAAAACACAACTAATTTCTGTTCATATTATCATGCATTTTCTCCCCCATTCTCTCACTTGTAAATTTCTTAAGGGTTTCTTGTTCATGAACTGATATAAATTTTCATATCTGTCTATAATTCTTTCAGTATTATAGACAGTATACAAAAATTATCTTAAAGGGCCTCTAAGAACCCATCTTTTTGATTTCCCATTAATGCAAAGTGTTATGAAATTAAACTCTGCAATTTGGAATGCTTGTTAATTATGTAAAGAAGGAATGCTTGTATTTTTAAAAAATATTCTGGAAAAAAATCATCAAATTTACAGTATCAACTATATCATGTGGAAATGCATTAATCTATAATATTAATTAATAATATAGGTTAATATAATAGAATTATAATTAATATAATTATAACATTATAATTATATTAATTATAGATTAATCTATAATATCATTGACTTACACCATCTCAAAATATGAAGAGTAAATATCTAAGTATCCTCTCTGTATCATAAGTCAAAGATTGACAGACTATGGCTTGAGGGCCAAATCTAGCCACCTGGCTGTATTTTTATGACCTGTAAGCTAAGAGTCCTCATGATGAATCACAGCCCTGTTATGGCGAAGGGCTTGCATAACCCGGTGAAGCTATGAGCCACGCCATGCAAGGCCATCCAAGATGGATGGGTCAAAATGGACAGTTCTAACAAAATGTGGTCCAGTGGTGGAGGGAATGGCAAAATCACTGTCGACAGCGACTGTAGCCATGAAATTAAAACACACTTGCTCCTTGGAAGGAAACCTGTGACAACCTAGACAGCATATTAAAAAGCAGAGACATCGCTTTGCCAACAAAGGTTGGTATAGTCAAAGCTATGTTTCTCCAGTAGTCATGTAAGGATGTGAGAGTTGGACTATGAAGAAAGCTGAGCACCAAAGATTTGATGCTTTTGAACTGTGGTGTTGGAGAATACTCTTGAGAGTCCCTTGGACAGCAAGGAGATCAAACCCGTCAGTCCTAAAGGAAATCAACCCTGAATATTCATTGGAAGGACTGATGCTGAAGCTCCCCACCTGATGCAAAGAGCCAGCTTATTGCAAAAGACCTTGATGCTGGGAAAGATGGGAGGCAAAAGGAGAAGACGGTGACAGAGGATGAGATTATTGGATAGCATCACTGATTCAATGGACATCAGTTTGAGCAAACTCTGGGAGATAATGAAGGACAGGAAAGGCTGGCGTGCTGCAATTCATGGGGTCACAAACAGTGGGACACAACTTAGTGAATGAACAATAAGCGAAGAATGGATTTTACCATTTCAAATTGTTACATTTTAAATGGTTATATACCTACATAATACCTTTGATTTTGACTATTAGCCAGCAAAGCCTAAGTTACTTACTATCTGTTCCTTTAAAAAAGTTTACTGATCTCTATTTGTGGTTACCAGAGGCAGGAAGGGGGTGGTGGGAGGGGGAATTGGATGAGGGTAGTCAAAAGGTACAAACTACCAGGTATAAGATAAGTAAGTACTGTAGATATAATGTGCAACATGATGAATATAATTAACACTGTTAGATATGAAAGTTAAGAGAGTAAATCTTGAGTTTTCATCACAAGGAAAAAATTTTGTTTCTATTTCTTTAATTTTGTATCTGAGATGATAGATGTTTACTAAACTTATTGTGATAATCATTTCATCATGTATGTAAATCAAATCATTATGCCATATACCAAACTTGTACAGTTGTTGTTTAGTCACTAAGTTGTGCTGGACTTTGTTGCAACTCCATGGACTACAGCCTGCCAGGCTCCTCTGGCTCATGAGATTTCCCAGGCTAGAATACTGGAGTAGGTTGCCATTTCCTTCTCCAGGGGATCTTCCCAACCCAGGGATCAAACTCGAGTTTCCTGCATTGCAGGCAGATTCTTTACTGTCTAAGCCACTAGGGTTATAGTACAGTATTATCATCTATATTCAGTATACTCTGCATTAGATCTCTATATTACTACACACTATAATTTTTTACCCTTAAATACTAACAATCTTATCCACTCCCCCCATAGTGTTTTTGCACTAGTTCATTACAGCACTTGTTTTTTTTAAGTACCTTCACTGACATTTTAATTGATTTTTCCCGAGCTTTTAACATAATTTAGTAGGAATGATAACTTTATAAATGCTTTCCTTCTTACATTTGTATTTTATTAGTTAATGTATAGAATTTAATCATGTTTTTCTAATAGGACATACAATGGCCATGAATTTAACTGCACTTTACTTTGCATCAGGTGGGGAGCTTCAGCATCAGTCCTTCCAATGAATATTCAGGGTTGATTTCCTTTAGGACTGACGGGTTTGATCTCCTTGCTGTCCAAGGGACTCTCAAGAGTATTCTCCAACACCACAGTTCAAAAGCATCAAATCTTTGGTGCTCAGCTTTCTTCATAGTCCAACTCTCACATCCTTACATGACTACTGGAGAAACATAGCTTTGACTATACCAACCTTTGTTGGCAAAGCGATGTCTCTGCTTTTTAATATGCTGTCTAGGTTGTCACAGGTTTCCTTCCAAGGAGCAAGTGTGTTTTAATTTCATGGCTACAGTCGCTGTCGACAGTGATTTTGCCATTCCCTCCACCACTGGACCACATTTTGTTAGAACTGTCCATTTTGACCCATCCATCTTGGATGGCCTTGCATGGCGTGGCTCATAGCTTCACTGGGTTATGCAAGCCCTTCGCCATAACAGGGCTGTGATTCATCATGAGGACTCTTAGCTTACAGGTCATAAAAATACAGCCAGGTGGCTAGATTTGGCCCTCAAGCCATAGTCTGTCAATCTTTGACTTATGATACAGAGAGGATACTTAGATATTTACTCTTCATATTTTGAGATGGTGTAAGTCAATGATATTATAGATTAATCTATAATTAATATAATTATAATGTTATAATTATATTAATTATAATTCTATTATATTAACCTATATTATTAATTAATATTATAGATTAATGCATTTCCACATGATATAGTTGATACTGTAAATTTGATGATTTTTTTCCAGAATATTTTTTAAAAATACAAGCATTCCTTCTTTACATAATTAACAAGCATTCCAAATTGCAGAGTTTAATTTCATAACACTTTGCATTAATGGGAAATCAAAAAGATGGGTTCTTAGAGGCCCTTTAGAATAATTTTTGTATACTGTCTCTAATACTGAAAGAATTAGATATGAAAATTTACATCTGTTCATGAACAAAATTGAGATCTGAAAATAAAACACAAGAGTATAAAATTCTGCCAATCCCTTATGGTGATTAATGGGAGCCAGTGTACATAATTCAAAGGACAGTGATGCAGTGGGAAATTAAAACATGAATACAGTTTCATAGAGTGAGTTGTTTATACTTTGTCATATTTCTCTCTCTAAAACTACATTATTTTGTGACATTCTACTAGCTATATTCTTAACAGTAAAGTATTTGCAATGTAAAGGATCAAAAGCAATACTAGAAACATAAAATAAAGCCATTTCATACAGACAGATGTTGGCCAAGAAAATGACTTTTCAAAACTCAATGCATAATCTAGGAAATATGAATTAAAATTAAAATTAAATTCAACATAGAAGAGGTAGCCCATGGTTCCACATCACACTGCCTAGACAAAAGAAATATCGTTTAAAATAATCTATGCTGAGTAGATTAGATTTTGACATGGATATAGAAACTTTTCATTAAAGGAATGATTTATCCTCAGAACGGGTGTGAGTAGCAAACACTGTGCACTCTGTACCATGGTACAAGGAAGAAGACTCCACAACACAACAAAAAAAGCCTAGTGGAGAGAATACCAAAATAAGAGCAGCTTTCAGCCTCAGTTTTGCCAAGTTATAGCTGACCTTTTATGGTACTTAAAAATGAGAAACTTTGCCATAGCTAGAGTATGTCTCCAACCTCAGGGCTAGGTAAACTGATTTCACACATCAGAGCAACTTTTCAGCAAGATGTTTTCAAACTGGGTCAAAATCGGCATGAAGAAAGCTATTTCTTCCTTTTCTATGCATTACAAAGTCTATAGAGAATCCTAAGAATCAAGGAGGAGAGAAGGAGCCTCATTCATTTGTCACACTTACTTCCAGCCTCAGTTTAAAAATGCTTATTGGCACAAGTATGATCAATAAATGAAACGGTGACTTTTCAAGATTTCATCTAAAAAAAAAACAAAAACAGGAAAAAAAAAAAAAACAAACAAACCCTCAGTGAACAAAGGCTCTTAACATTACATGAGTTATTTGCTTTGGTCCACTCGGCTGAAAGTATTCAAGCTGAGACTATTACTGAGGCCCTATGCAAGCTCAGAATATTTTACTGATCAACAAATCTGTACTGAACATCTACTACATACCAGGCATTATATTAAAGATTGAGGATATAATAATAAAGAGGATAAATACTGCTTCTGCCTTGTAACCAGACGAGATAAATCACACACATGCTAGCTAACATGGTAACAGATTGAGCAATTATGATCTGAACTGTTCAAGTATTTTACTCATTTAATCCTCACAATAACCCTAAAAAGTAGATACTATTATTACCTGCTCTTTGTAGACGAGAGAACTGAGGCACAGGAGAGGTTAAATTACTTGCCCAAGGACACTGAACTAATGTCAGTCAGGACTCCTATCCAAACAGTCTGGCTCCAGAGTCGACAAAGTATGGTATACAGCCTTTATACTACATTGCTAAGTGGGGCTTCCCTGGTGGCTCAGATGGTAAAGAATCCACCCAAAATGCAGGAGATTCAGGTTTGATTCCTGGGTCAGGAAGATCCCCCAGAGAAAGAAATAGCAACCCACTCCAGTATTCTTGCCTGGGAAATCCCATGGACAGAGGAAGCCTGGTGGGCTACAGTCCATGAGGGTACAAGAGTCAGACACGACTTAGCAACTAAACCACCACCACCACCACATTGCTAAATAGTTTAAAACTTATATTGTAATAAATGCTAAATTGGAAAAACCTACTGTGCACTGAATGTATAACATTACCATAATTCTAAGTTGGCCATCCTATCATAATAATATGACAACATATTTATTCATACTTTTTTGAAAGGGGGTTCTTTTAAATTCAACAAAGAAGGGGAAATTATATACTTCTCAGTTGTTTCTGTTTGACTACAAAACTAGTTTTCACTGGAAGTAATATAAATTCATAATGAAATACTCTGCACATTAATAGTTACTGGATCAATGTTACAGAGAGAAGTCACCACCAGTACCCACTGCTCTTGACAGCAAGATGCTTTCTAAATCCAGTTATGCTTTAAACCTTCTGCTCATTTAAGACTTTCAACTCACTTTAAAAATAACCTAACAAGTAGCAGACCACCTGACCTGCCTCTTGAGAAACCTGTATGCAGGTCACGAAGCAACAGTTAGAACTGGACATGGAACAATAGACTGGCTCCAAATAGGAAAAGGGGTATGTCAAGGCTGTATATTGTCACTCTGCTTATTTAACTTATATGCAGAGTACATCATGAGAAACGCTGGGCTGGAGGAAGCACAAGCTGCAATCAAGATTGCCGAGAGAAATATCAATAACCTCAGATATGCAGATGATACCACCCTTACGGCAGAAAGTGAAGAAGAACAAAAGAGCCTCTTGATGAAAGTGAAAGAGGAGAGTGAAAAAGTTGGCTTAAAGCTCAACATTCAGAAAACTAATATCATGGCATCCAGTCCCATCACTTCATGGCAAATACATGGAGAAACAGTGGACACAGTGGCTGACTTTTATTTTTGGGGGCTCTAAAATCACTGCAGATGGTGATTTCAGCCATGAAATTAAAAGAGACTTGCTCCTTGGAAGGAAAGTTATCATCAACCTAGACAGCATATTAAAAAGCAGAGACATTACTTTGCCAACAAAGGTCCATCTAGTCATGGCTATGATTTTTCCAGTAGTCATGTATGGATGTGAGAGTTGGACTATAAAGAAGGCTGAGTGCCGAAGAATTGATGCTTTTGAACTGTGGTGTTGGAGAAGACTCTTGACAGTCCCTTGGGCTGCAAGGAGATCCAATCAGGCCATCCGTAAGGAGATCAGTCCTGGGTATTCATTGGAAGGACTGATGTTGAAGCTGAAACTCCAGTACTTGGCCACCTGATGAGAAGAGCTGACTCATTGGAAAAAACGCTGATGCTGGGAAAGATTGAGGGCAGGAGGAGAAGAGGAAGACAGAGGATGAGACGGTTGAATGGCATCACCGACTCAATGGGCATGGGTTTGGGTGGACTCTGGGAGTAACTGATGGACAGGGAGGCCTGGCGTGCTGCGGTTGATGGGGTCGCAAAGAGTGGACATGACTGAGCGACTGAACTGAAGAAGTAGTAGTGAAAACAGCTTCCCTTCTCACTAAAGGAGAAACTGGAAAAGTAAAAGAGGTACAAAAAGAGATAAATCAGGTCTTGCAACTGCCAATAAGTGACATCAGCATCAATTATTATTATTCAGTACTTAACTAGCTACTAGAGGCCATTGTAAGCATTTTACCTAGAAAAACTCACTTAATCCTTACAAACCTTATAGGAGTTGTTACACATCTATTTCACAGATGAGAAAACTGAAACACAGGTTACATTAACACATTCAGTATCACAAAACTAGTTAAGTGGCAGAACCTGAACTACCACACCACACCACGGAGTTAGTGGAAAACAGTCACCCTGCTTTAGGGATAGCTTAAGTATGTTAAGGGCTTCCCTGATAGCTCAGGTGGTAAAGAATCTGCCTGCAATGCAGGAGACTCTGGTTCAATCCCTGAGAAATTTACTGTACTAATGATGTTAAATTAAGAGAAACATTTTAACTTCAAAAGCCTTGATGAGTCCTGTATGTGACTATGTATCAGACACCAAAAAACTACCAGAATTCTAAAAGTGCACTCCGCTGTGAACTTTTCATTAGATACTTCCTTCTCTCAGCTCCACTCCCACCTGTTCTGTTACACAGCTTTTTCTCCTTTCTTCTCTGTAAAGAAACGGAATCCAATTATTTGCCTAATGCAGACCACTGCAGCTAGGAGTTTGGGCTCCAGTTCGGGAAAGCAAAACGCAGATCACATAAAAACAGATTCATGGCCCCATGTGAACCTGTATTCTTCTTGATCTCTAAGTGAATCTGAAAATAGTGATTAAATATTCCCTAAAACCCTCCCAAACCTCAGCTTTTGTAATAGTTATACCACTGTGGTTCTCCAAACGTCTTTTAGACTACTGTTTATTCATCTCATCTGTCTATTTAACATGAGTTTTTCTCTTTTGGTTCCTTAAGTGGAGTATTCCTTAAGGTTTACTTCTTCATTCCTGAGAGTAGGAACTATAGTTAGAGAAAGACCCAAGTTGGAATACTGATCTCTTAGTGCCTAAATTGCTTAATGGTTAAGGTGATTAGGTCTTGTTTTCATGGCCGTAATTCAAACTGCCACTGAAAAGTTCAAATGAGTTAAAGTGATAACGCTTGGTAAACGCTTGTAAAACACTCATTTCTCATCTTTTTCTGTTTACTTGTTCAATTCTCATTCTTAAGAGATGTTTACCTATTCTAAGGGTTTTAACTACTCTCTAGGGATATGATTTCCAAATTCACATCTTAAAATCTTACTCTTGTTAAGCATTGTAACTACATAACCCATATCACTCTATTATCTCATCACCTGAACTCCAAGTGTCTTATTCTCTCAAAACCAGCAGCCCTAATCTCTCTGATCCTATTAATGAGGCCACCAATTCCATTCTTAAAGGCTTGGACTCATCTTGGACAGACCTTTCATATTTCCTTGATTCTATAACTGGTCAGTCACCAATGTATTTATTCCTCAAAATCTTCTCTTTGTACCTTTTCCACTGCTACCACCTTAGTTTGCCAAACCAAAGGCCTCCTCAATCCAGTCCTGTTTTTCTCTTCCACAGTATCCTTTATGAAAACTCTGCCTAGACCAATCCGTGTACTGAACACTCTTGTTTCAAGTTCTCACTCAAGTCACTTCTCAGTTCACTTTCTAATACACATGATAAATATCCTTTCTCTCATTTAAAAAAATACTATTCTTTGAAATATTAAAACATAACTTATCTGGGGAATTTGAATAAAATGTAACTTTTCCATAATCATCTGGAGTGCTCAGATGATTGTTTTCATACTTTGTTCCAGTATCCACTGAATAACGCAACTTGAATCCCCAGTTATCCATTTTTCTTTCCTTCTAAATGACATAATTTTCCTTTGAACACTTAATGTACTCCTTAGAACACTTACTTGTTACACATGATTTTGTAGGAGTTTATGAATAAAGGGGGAGTCTGATGTAAGTTTCAGAGATGCTAGATTAAGTAGTTAAATAGGTACATTTCAGGACTTCTTGCAGCTTTAAAAATGCTAAAATTGTTAATTCCTCCATCATAATTCTTTATTTCTGATGTGAAGGTATTCCATTCTCGTCCACAAGAGCTCAACCCAGCTCCAGACCACTACTTGCTCTTTTGAACCAAGTAATGGCCCTTCAGCTTTTACCAGACTCATTTTTCATCTCTGCCACTTGATTCGTAATCTGTATCTCCACAGAAATACATGCATCTTTTAATAAATGATCTTTACTTCCTAATAAAATGATACCCAGATGAAGAGATCTGAGTAGTATGTTTTAAACATGGGAATTCCTAAGGACAGGCAGCAGTATGTTGGGGTATGCAAATTTATAGGAGAAAATGTGGCATATTTTCCTGAAGAGTTGAGTTCTACTCAAAGATGTTTTGGGGAACATTTTTATGATTTAAAAATATAGAATGTAGACTAGTTTAAAAGGGAAATATGCGACTCTTGTGAAATTTCCAGATTTGCTTTGTAAATGCCCTTTTAGGCTACATCCCAGACCCCTTGGATGTGCATTCAAATTCCTATGTCTTGAGGTACCCCCAAACGAAAAGCCTAAGAACTTCTGGACAGTGAAGAGGAAGGGTCGAGAATTATTATTCAGAAAATGCTTCCTTTGTGCTAACTACTATACCAAGTATTTCACATATATATCATCTTTCTTAATGCCAACAATGACACTACAAAAGGCATTATTTCATTAGAGAAACTTCAGAGAGGTAAACGTGATCCAAGCTGCAGAGATTACAAAAGTGGTTAAAATGCTTTATTTTTTAAAACTTAAAAAATAAGTCTTTATTGCATTTGTTACAATATTGCTTCTGTTTATGTTCTGAGGTTTTTTCTGGCCAAGAGGCATGTGGGATCTTAGTTCTCTGACCAGGGATTGATCTGGCACCCTGTGATTAGAAGGCAAAGTCTTAACCACTGGCTGCCAGGGAAGTCCCCCAAATGCGTTAACATACAGTGTTGGCGTGGAAAGAAGATACATTTATCAGAGATATATTAGAACTGATGCCCATGAGAAATAATAACTAGGAATCACTCTTTTAAAATAACATTGCCAATATGAGGATTTCAATCTTAATATAGATCCTGAGAGAAATAAGGAGCTTATTTTCTAGTAAAAGTTTATTAGTGGTACTAACAATTCTCCAAACATTCAGAAGTGGTATTAGGATGACAAGTTTTAGTTAACGGAAACTAGGGAAGAAACCTAAGCCTTTCATACTTATAAATTTTATATATTATTTATTCAGTAGAACTTTTTCCCCCAAATGAAAGCAATGCCTACTTTCAACTAAAATTTTACCCAGTTATCTGTTATATGAAAAATATTGTAAAGACTTTAAAGGATTTCAGAAAGTAAACCTGAAGATGTCAAACTATCTTGACATTAAGGGGTTAAACTTTAAGTCCAAAGCATGAGGTTTAATATTTTTCACAGAATGCTGCCAGTTAAATCTACAAGTTGAAACCCTAGATACTGAAATAAATTGGATGGCTCTTACTTTAAGAAAACCTAGGATATGATACACAGATTCATCAAATCAACTGCAGAATTTCTCAAAATAAGGAGCTTCACTAGCAGATTTTAAATTAGACAATTTACAAACAAATACACTTACATATAATCTTTCAGGAATATATCCATTAGGCAAGGACCCAAACATTAAAAAAAAGAAAAACCAGAGCATCTGCCAAGGGAGATTACTTTAAAATGAGTAAATCTGTTATTTAAAATGCTATCTTTATTAAAAATATCCAAATCAGTCTTTGTTATTATTAATGAGAATTATGATTTCAGAGACAATGAAATATAAAACCCTTTGTATATATACAATTATGAGGATAGATTAGACAAAAAGGAGTGTTAACTTACAATGTACAGAGTTACTAAATATAAATTTTAAAATTCATATTTTCTTACATGGAAGTGGTTAAAATGTTAATCAATTTAACCTATTAATTACAGGTTTTCAAATAGAAGTAAAATATTACTACTAATGACAGTAAGTATAAGTGATTGGTACTTTCACTATCCTTTAATATATTAATTCTCCCTACTTAAAGGTTCTTAAACATTGGGCAAAGTCATATGTATAGATTTACAGTAATTTAATCTAAAGTAAAGGAAACCAGTTATGTCTTTGGAATCTATCTACTCTGAACAACATGTATTTAAAAAGAACAATTTAAGAAGATAAATAACTGAAAAAATAAGCCCAGATGAAATGCTTTTTTCCTTTGTTAGGTGGCTGAAGATCAGTCTAAATATTCTAATTTTGAAAAATCAAGTTCCTACTTTTAGTATATTTCTAAGTTGTCATGGTTAGCTAAATAACTAAAAAAAGAAAACAAAAGCCAGAGATGAGCAGAGTCTTTTGAGAAAATTTAATCTATAAATCCAATTTCTCTTAAAATTGATAATTACCAAGTGGTCTAAAAATACAAGTATGAAATGGTAACTCTCTAATTCACCCCCTCACCTGGGAAAACAGACAATATAAATCAACATAACTAACAAATAAGGTCAAGTTAAAAAAAAATCTTTAAACTATACAAGAACATCCATCTGTAAGCACTCCAGTTAATGAAATAAGAAAAGATTTGATGTACTAAGGAAATACACTTACAAAATTCTAGTTTTCCATACTGTTATGTTTTAAAATGTATTTATTTATAAGATACTGCGATAGCAAGTAGAAATCTATTTTGGAATCACAATCTAACGACAACAAAAAAAGACAACCTGACCTTCATATTTCATTAAAACACTGACTTAAACAGCTCTCCTTACAGTGAAGTATTATTTTTAAAAATATAAAACTATTTTTAAAAAATTTATATATATACACACACAAATAAAAGAACACACAATTGAAAGTTAAATAATGTGCCTAATCACATTTCTTAATGGCTTCCCTGAAAACTAAGTGTAAAATTCTTGTAGGTTGCGTTTCTTCTTCCACAAAGCTCAAAGTAGGCCTCACAGCTCAGAAAGCCCTGTAACACACAAATTCCCTGTAACACACAAATACTCTACTCATCATACTCACAGGCTTTAGTTTTTCTTCCTCATTAGTCAATACTCTACAGTCTTTTCTACTAAACCTGAAAGGCTTCTTTTTACTCACTGGTCATGCTGTTACCAGGTCTGACACATCAGTCACGATCCATACTTTAATCTCCTCCAGCCAGCAATTCACACTGCCCAGAACTTACTGTGCGTTACAGGTGATACTTCTTCTAGCAGATGCTGGTTATGGTCCCAAAGCACAAGTGATGCTCCCAGAGGACCTTAGAACCCCTAACAACATCACCTGCTTCTTCCTGTATCCAGAGATTCAAGGTGGTATTTGTTTTGAACAGCTAATGATTTCAAGAAAGATTACATAGACGAGTTCTTTTCATTAGACTGCCTGATATAAGCTTATCCTTTCAGAATACTGCAGCAAATATAGATTGTAAGATTCTCTTAGGAAAAAAATATTTTTACATAATTTTTCTCTGTGGCGCAGTTTATTGTATCCTTCGGTTAGAGCAAATTGCTGGAAGAACTGGTTCTTAGGTTTCTAATGGCGCAGCGTTAACATAGTGAATGATTCACGGATGTTCTTAACATTCAGGAGTAACACGGAAGGCTAGCAATGCAGCCCAGGTCCAGAGCTGATGAATGGTGCAGTGCTGCTGTTGTCATAGCAACCGAGGGAAAAAAGCAGCGCCATATAAGGAGCTGTGACATGGATTCTGGGAACAATTTATATTAAAGAGCTGTAAGCTCCTCATGCCTTAAAGCAATAAACTACTTTCTTACTGATTCCTCCTTGGATCTTATTCCTCTGAATTCCTAAATCAGAACTATGTGAATATCTATTGCAAAATACAGTAACTAAACAGACACAAACAAAAAACTGCCTATTGAGGTTTCTAAATAGATCAGTAATACTTTAGCAAGTGAATATGGGCCTGTAATACCTTTACATTTCATTGGGTTAAATGGTAAAATTAGGCAGTGATAAATAAGGAACTAAAATATGAGATAGCAGAAAATTTATTTTTAAATAGAGATGTTAAAAACCTGATTAAACACCTTCCATTCAGATGGAGCAGCCAGATACACCAAAACTGCAGAATCATCAGTTGACTAATACAGTAGCCATGCTTTAAATTTCAAAGAGAGGCATACTACCCACCCTGTATTCCTTATGGAGAGAGAAAGGTGCAAAAGACACTAACTGCCCTGAAAATGCTCACAACCTTCACATGTGATCAAGGAAATTCCTATGTCAGTCACCGGTGAGAAAGGGTGAGTATCCCACTTCATGCTTCTGATGACCTTGCCCTGAGCCTGGAGAACTTTTCTCCTGTCACAGCTTCTCCTCACCTCTCTGGAATCCAGAGGAGTCCCTTTTCTTTCAGGGGACAGCAGAAGAGCTTCAAAAAAGAACCATGGAGAAGAGGGAGCTAGGGAAAGTGTCAATGCTTGGATTCAGCAGTGGTAATGGCACTCTGCAGTACTGGAGACAAGGTTCTGAACTGACTTGTTCAGAGAAAAAAATCTTTCACTAGTCTTCTGAAGCGTGGTTCACTAGTACTATATATCTATTTTAGATAGGGCAGTTCTACATGGAATTGTTCTGTATCATATCAATATGGGTTTCTTTCCCATCACCACATATTTAATGAAACGTTCAGAAACTAAAGCAAAACAATTAGGTAATTGTTTTATTATACTGTTCTCTTATGTGGGCAGCCTTATCACTGTAATAATAATTTTGGGATAATTATAATTTGTTAGTCATCAATTTATGGTGCATTACTCTCCATAAATGATGATAAGCTCAGTAAAATGTGAATAAAAGGACTGTGATGTAGTAGAAAGGACATGCACTTGGAGAGTCTTCTGACTGTGTTTTGATAATGGTTCAGTTGCTTTCTAGATATAACCTTGGGTAAGTCACTTAACTCCAACCCTCAAATTCTTTATCAGTAAAATGTGGGTAGGTAACGACATATTTTCTACTTTCTTCCTAAAGCTACTGTGGAAATAAAATAATGCAATGCAAAGGCTTGAAACTCTAAAAATCTATGTCATATTATTTTAAAATACCTAATTAAGCAAAATAGCAAAGATGAAAAGGAAAAATGGATTTCAATAGAACTCAACAGACAAGACAAATAGTCTAAAAGAGTAAATACTAAAAAAAAAAAAGAAAAAAAAGAGTAAATACTTTTCCAGGCTAGTTTTTATGTTTGAATATTTGGTGTCAACATACTGTATATATTTGCCTCAGGAGCTAATTCATTTGGGGTAGCTCAGTGGTAAAGTGATAAAGTGGTAAAGCGCCTGCGAATGCAGGAGATGTGGGTTCAATCCCTGGGTCAGGAAGATTCCACGGAGGAGGAAATGGCAACCCACTGCAGTATTCTTGCCTGGGAAATCCCATGGACAGAGGAACCTGGTGGGCTACAGTCCATGGGATCACAGAAGAGTTGGACATGACTTGGCAAATAAAAACAACAAAATTTCATTTTAGAATCATGATAAACAGAGACTCCATGGACTAGTGTTAATGGTATATAAAGATAATCACGTAATTCTACTGCCCCATCGTAACTTGTATAAACATCTTTAGATAATAACTTGGAGATAAAGAAGTACACGCAATCTCTATAGAATGGTAATAGTAAAGACCATGCAAATAAGAACCTTGTTTCAAATCATCTTCAATTACTTTTTCTCTCAGTTAACTAGGAAAATGTAAGGCAAACCTAAAAATGAGCGTTTATGTGAGATTTGAAGGCTTCCCTGGTGGCTCAGTTAAGAATCTGCCTGCAATTCAGGGATTCAGGTTCTACCCCTGGGTTGGAAAAATCCCCTGGAGAAGAAAATAGCAACCCACTCCAGTATTCTTGACTCAAGAATCCTATAGACAGAGGAGCCAGGCAGGCTGCAGTTCATGGGGGTCACAAAAAGTCAGACATGACTAAACAACTAACACTAACAGGTAAGATTTGAGAATTTTATGGATAGCATACCTCTGTTCTCCATTTCCCTGACAGACTAATTTACTTAGTGTATTTTTTTTTAATCAATTTTTTTTTTTTGGCTTCAGTGGTTATTTTTAAGGGAAATTCTCTTTGTATCTTTTAAAATACCAATACCTCAGTAATTCAGAAAAAAACAGGGAAAGTTCCCTTCTCCCCCAAATCATGCTGAGCTGATCCACACATTAGATTCCAGACTACTTTTGGAAAAAATGCAAACCTGGGTAACAAATCATTTTTTCACTGATTTTCATTTTAATGTTGCATATGCTTTGTAGGAGCTGATAGGGATAAGGACGTGGTTAAGATACTTTAAAAGACAAAGTACATAGGTTTTGCTTTTATTTTTTTAATTAGGTTTAACTTAAGGGTAGGAAGAGATTTAAGAGACTAAGCTATTCCCCTGAGCACTAATTTTTAACTCCCTTATGATTAATTTAAGTAAATCATTCTAAACCTTACACAGAGTTTTATATTCTTTTTATTCTTTTTCCAATCATCTCCCTTTATAAGTTTTTGCTAAGGAGTAAACATCAGTGCTCGGAGAAGGCAATGGCAACCCACTCCAGTACTCTTGCCTGGAAAATCCCATGGACGGAGGAGCCTGGTGGGCTGCAGTCCATGGGGTCATGAAGAGTTGGACACGACTGAGCGACTTCACTCTCACTTTTCATTTCCATGCATTGGAGAAGGAAATGGCAACCCACTTCAGTATTCTTGCCTTGAGAATCCCAGGGACGGTCGAGCCTGGTGGGCTGCCATCTATGGGGTCGCACAGAGTTGGACACAACTGAAGCGACTTAGCAGCAGCAGCAGCAAACATCAGTGCTAAACCATATAGTGCTTAAAGGTAGGGTAATACTTATGAAGAGGTGAATATATGAACTCTCTATTGTCACAGAAGTAAGAAAGTATTCATACTACTTATTATAGAAACTCAACCCTTGGCTAAATTCTAATTTTGTTTTTTTTCTTTCCCAGGAATGGCTACTGCTCCAGATTAGGACTTCAACATCCAAGAGAAGACTGATGACTAACAGAGAAGAGAAAGGAAACATATTCTTTAAAAATCATATAATGTGGCCTCTACCCATGAGCCAACTATTCATTTGGTGGTCAATGAAGGAGTTTTAAAAACTGGCAAGGTTGAACATAGTGAGAAGCAGTATTTCTGCTTAATGAATGCTATGAATGGTACTTAAGGGATTTCTGGGGATAACTTTTATTATATACAGTTTTTACTTGCTATGTTGACTTTATTACCTAACCCTTGAATAAAATTTCCTCAATGTGATCTCTAAATTACAATCCCAATATTTGAAAAAGATCATTAGCCGGCAGGTGGCTTTTTCAGAAAGTTTTTATGGATAAGCAGAACTAAAAGCGTGTACTTATCAATCTCCCTTCTCTCATTTTACTTAATTCACTAAGTAAATCCTGAATTTATGAAAATCACTAAATGATAATAGATGTACATACAGTCACTTTCAGAAGCCAGAAATACAGACTTTAACTGGAAAAAGAGGGAAAACATACATTAACTAACTCGTATATATTAGAATATCACTCATGATGTTGTCTAAACAAATCAGATCACTCAGACACACAGATGATTCTCGAACGGGCATATTTCTTATTTTTTAATATGCAGCCAATGACATGAAAGAATGAATGATAATGGGATAATGTATTTATGACAAAGAAAATGTCCTTTGAAACACTCTGCCCTCTGGTGTTTAAAATGTTCATCAAAGAGGGAGAATTCTGTCCTGCCATGAGTTGGACCATAAAGAAGGCTGAGCGCCAAAGAATTGATGCTTTTTAACGGTGGTGTTGGAGAGGACTCTTGAGAGTCCGTTGGGCTTCCAGGGGATCAAACCAGTTAATTCTAAAGGAAATCAACCCTGAATATTCACTGGAAGAACTGATACTGAAGCTGAAGCTTCAATACTTTGACCACCTCATGTGGAGAGCTGACTCAATGGAGAAGACCCTGATTCTCAGAAAGACAGATGGCAGGAAGAGGAGACGAAGAGGATGAGATGGTAGGATGGCATCACCGATTCAATGGACATGTGTTTGAGCAAGCTCTGGGAGATGGTGAAGGACAGGGAAGCCTGGCATGCCTCAGTCCATGGGGTCACAGAGAGTGGGACACGACTGAGCCACTGAACAGCAAGAATGTATTTATTATTCTTACAAGTGGAATATATCATTTAGGGCACGTAATTTTCTATAATGAGAAAAAAAAACATGGTTTAGCATTATAATAAGTTCTGTTATTATAAAGTGAATATATATTCTCTGCTTAGCTTTAAATGGGGCTTCTCAGGCAGTGCAGTGGTACAGAATCTGCCTGCCAATGCAGGAGATGCAAGAAATACAAGTTCAATCCCTTGGTCAGGAAGAGCCCCTGGAATGGGAAATGGCAACCCACTCCAGTATTCTTGCCTGGAAAATTCCATGGACAGAAGAGTCGTCCACAGGGCTGCAAAGAGTCAAACGCAACTGAGCACACACGCTTTATATAATCCCATGCTATAATTTACTTCCTGTCTGGAGAGTCACTGAGAGGATTTCTTTTGAATCATGGATATTTACTTTTTTGCCTTTCATAATACTTTGTGACTGAAGGGTATTACTAACGACCAATATTATTTAGTACTTATATTCAACATCTGACACTTTTTGAACTGCTCATATTGCAGAGCAGGTGGGTAGGTAAGTAGGGAAAACAGGGACAATCAGGCTTAAAAACAGACTTCCTAGGAACTGTGCCAGAAAACTGTGGTAAGTTTTCTGGGGGAAATCACAAAGGAAGCTTCGACAATAAAAAATTTTTTTTCCTATAAACTTCACTACCATCTTTAAAGGTGATATTCAGTTCTGAGAAACACCACACATTAGCTCAAAAGAGTATCAGAGATTATCAACCAAGTAATTGTCAACTTTTTCACCTGTCAGGATTCCTTTTGTTATTTTCCTCCACACAGACTTAAATTTTAAGAGATTTTATATACCAAAATTTTCATTTATTAATTAAAACAGATATAACAAACTATTAACCGGAGTTTCAAGTAAACATAAGCTGATCACAGAAAAGGTGATATAATTTCATCCAAAAAAAATAAGCTAGCCTCTATAACTTTACGACAAGTAAATGTACATTTTTTTTTAGGCTCTTTCAAATATTGAGAATTACATCCAGGGCACAGTACTGAATGTAACAGGGTTTCATGGTAGTAACTGTCAGATCATACTTACAGGTCTGATACAGTAACTGCTTGGCACATAGAGAAATTTATCTATACAAACATCTCTGTATTGGATCACCACTCTAATAAGAATGCTGGAAAAAGTCAACTCTATACTTCAGATTTTAGGCAAGCAGATTTCCAAACAAAAAGCACAGAAAGGAAGTTGTGAGCCAACAGTCAGTAATTCTAACAGAGAAGCCAGCTTGCGAGTATAGATTAAAAATTAAAAAGGAATTTACACAACCACAAATGTATGAAATAATATAAAGAAACATGGGCATACCATGAGTTCTCTGATAAATACGGATTTGTGTCCAGAATAGAAACATACAAAGACAGAAGGATGTAATCAAAGATGAAGAGTGGAAAACCCTCTAATTATATTGTTAAGGAAGAACAGAGCCCCTAACGAGGAGAGCTGTTTTTAAGACAGCAAAAAAAAAAAAAAAAGTCTGGATATTTTTAGAATAAAAACATGAAAATAATAAATAATAATAATAAATAACATAAATAAACATGAGAAGGTCAGATTTAGTGTATGGGAAAGATAATAAATGTAATGATTTGTTCTAAGCTTCCATTTACGAATCAATCAGCTGTACTTGACCATACATATTATCTTATTTAATCCATACAATACCTTGTGAGGCAGAAATAATAAGAATAATGATAGCATTATAATACAGATTAGAAAACATGCTCAGAGGATTTAAGTGGCTTGAGCAAGGTCATATAGCTAATAAGTGGCAAAGCCAGGGCTTGAACTCTGTATAATAAGTATTAACTGACTGCAGAGTTTGTCATGCTTAACATCCTGCCTCTAAGAAAGAGACAGAACAATTACTCCTTATTCTGCTTTAATCTTCTCCATTAATCATATTTAAACTAAAAAGAGTAAAATAAACATTGTTAAGAAGTCACTGAAGTCCAAGTTATGAGTTTAAAAACATATACCTGAAATCCAGGACCACACAATTTACATTTGAGTTCTAAAAGAACATGAAGACAGAACGTGAAACTACTAACAAAATCTTTGTAAACCCATGCAGGAAATTAGGAGGACTAGTAAGTAAGAAAATATGACTATCATAATAGCTTCTACAAAATCTTATTAAAAGGAAAAATGCTCACTGAGAGTCAATAAAGAGTCACAAAGGAAAGTAATTCTGAAATTATCTCATGTCCATTTTAATATAATTATCAGACTAGAAGATAAAGAAAGTAACAGATGTAGTACCACCTTAATACTGGATAGGTCTTAAACGAAGTCTCTTAAGCTAGAGAAAGCAGATATGAAAATGGCTTTCCAGGATATAAAGGACTGCCATGTGAAAGAGGAAGTTCATTTATGTCATAGATGAACAAAAGTACTAGGTGGAAACAACAGAGGATATTTGCACATAATGTAAATTGGGGCTTTCTGGGTAGCTCAGACGGTAAAGAATCTGCCTGTAATGCAGGAGACCTCGGTTTGATTCCTAGGTCGGGAAGATCTCCTGGAGAAGGGAATGGCAATCCACTCCAGTATTCTTGCCTAGAGAATTTCATGGAAGAGGAGCCTGACAGGCTACAGTCCATGGGGTTGCAAAGAACTGGATATGACTAAGCGACTACACTTTCACTTTTAAATAGAAAATTGATGGTTAAAACTATTCAACAAAAGAACAGGCTAAGGACAAAGCAGAAAGCTTGCCATTACTGAAAGTTCTGACATAGAAGCCACTGACTATCCACTTAGATTGCCATGAAAATTAAATCTGCTTACTATGTAAAGCATTTCATACTGTCTGGAACACAGAAACAGCTCAATAAACATTATCTATTATTACTATTACCTAAAAGTTTAGTAAAACTGCAAAATCATCTGGACCTGCTGATTCTTAGGGTTCTTTGATTTCTCTGGTTACTGGGCTAGTCATATTTTTGTTTACTTGGGTCAGTTTTACAGTCTGTTTTCTTCCATTTATCTAGTTTTTATGTGGTCCTACTATAAACCTGTATACTATATATTCTATTATAACAAAGAACATTATTATCAGTGGCTATTTCACTTCTTGCTCTATATGCCCTATGAGTTATTTAACTCATCTCGCTCCTCTTTTCCACTATGATGGAAAATTATACTGGTCAAAAGAATTTTCTACTCTCTTTATCTATTCAATGAACTTGTTTGCAGCTTGACTGATCAAGGATTTTATTCTGTATTTTACTTGTATTCATTTTTGCTTTTAATTTTTTTCTGATTACTTCTTTTATGTTTACTTATGCTTCTTCTGTCTCCTTGAGTTAAATGAATAGTAAATTCACTTTCAGTATTTCTTGTTTTCTAATAGAAGCACTCAAACATACACGTACACATATGCGCACACTGGGAAAAAGAAAACCCATTAGTATATGATAAACTCTGCAGTGAAGAAGCATCTGGTTCCTCCAGGGCAACTGTGATAGAGGTCGTCATGTTGCTCCTCTAGGACTGCAGGGTGGTGAAGTTTCTGACTGCAGTCAGGCCTTCTTGAGAGATTCTGAAAGCCATCATAAACCTTTACTGAAAGTCTTTCTGTTTAGACTAGCCAAGGTGACTCAGTTTTCTATGATCAAAATCAGAACCAAACAATTAATAATGCTAAGACAGAAAAAGAAAGTAGCGAATCAGCTCATCTGCTTACCAGTTAAACGGTACATCAAAGAAAAGAACACATCTCAGAAATCTTTTTTTTTTGAACACAGATGATGGTTAATAATAACTGTTTTGCAGGAAAATTATAAAAACATCTAGCTGGGAATTATGCTTATCTGTAGTATATGCTGTAATTTTCCTAGGAAGACACTATTTTCTTTTAGAAATATTGATTTTCAAACAAAAAAAGAATACACTGTAGGAGGCAATGACCATTTAGAGAGATACAAGGAAATGGGAAACCGAGCACAAAAGGATGACTTCCCATAGGTAAATACTGACAAGAGATCTATTAAAAAATACTATCATGGTTTCTTACAATTTTGCATATACTTGGCTATGTCAACTTTGACCCTAAAATGTTTGAGTAATTGAGTCCAGAGGTTCCTTTACATTGCTGATCCTGACCAGAGGATTTGGCCCTTTCTCCATAAAGGGACATTTTGTCATTTTTGCAAACTTTACCTAGTAGTGGTTGAATAGAGAGGACGATAGAACAACTGTGTTTCAGTGGAATTTACACAGCAATACTACAACTACCTTACATAAGTCCACTATAAATAAATACCATGATAGCATAAATAATGCTTTTATTCTGTATGAATAACTTCTATTCAAATATGCAAAAATTAGTAGAAAAGTATTTGCTATATATTAATACAAACTTCTACCTTATGTTTCTATAAAAATCTAAAGAGTAAATTTAATTATGTTGCAAATCCAGTATGTGCAAACACCAAAGCAAGAACTCTGTTGGATAATGTATGTTGTCATTTAGGTGTTCAAAATACATATGCTGACAGAGACTCTCTCCTTAACTAAAATGTAATCAGGCTGCTCTGAGTCCTCTATCTACCAACCTGCCTGCCTGCCTGCTGCTCAGCTGCTAAGTCATGTCTGACTCTTTGCAGCACCATGGACTGTAGCCCACCAGGCTCCTTTGTCCATGGGATTTCCCAGGCAAGAACACTGGAGTGAGTTGCCATTTCCTTCTCCGGTGGATCTTCCCAATCCAGGGATCAATCCGTTGTATCCGGCTTGGCATGTGGATTCTTTACCACTGAGCCATCAGTAGGTAGCCACCCATCTACCCACTGACGATTTTTAAAAGTGACACTCCATTTACAGTTATTACAGAATACTGGCTATATGCCCTGTGTTGTACAACACACCGTTGTAGCCAATCCCTATTGTTTGATGTCAAACCCAATTATTTGACAAGGCCTCAGCTTAGCCCAGCTGTAGCAAGAATCCTACGAAGTCAGTTCAGCAAGAATATCCCACACTTGGTATCTAATTACCCAGATCTTCAGCAAGAGTTTCCCTACCCTTGATTTCTCCTCTTAGGAATTTTTCATCCACTGCCACCCTGCCCAACTTGCTCCGTGGTTATAAATCCCTAGTTATAACCTAGTTATTTACTCTTACGCTATGTAGCATGAGTGTACTGAGATAAATCAGACTACAGAGACTAACATGATCTCCAGGCTCTTTATATTTCCAAAGTGGCTTTTCAATAATTTTCTCAAACTATGTTTCCACTTTATCCAAGGCATAAAATTAAAAGAAAAGTAACACTTATCAATTCTTATTATACGCTAGCTAGATTTTATGTTTAAGAAATGTTAATCTTCATAGCAACCCTGTTATTTTTTTCTAATAAAATTTACTAATGTACTCCTTGAATTTCAGTGGTTCTAAAAATTGCAAGACAATTATTCCTTTGCAAAGAACATATCATATGTACACTACAATGTATCAACTATGTAGGCTAACTATATAGGCTCTTTTTAATGTCAAAATAGCTTTAAGCAATTTTCCCAGGATGTCTCAGAAACAAGTTAATAATTTCACTTTATGAATATTGAAAACAATATTTTGGCCTTAGCTAGCGTCTAAAATAACTAGGCTGCAGCATGACTGTACTGGATATTGTGAATTATTTACCATCTAAATTGGACTGCCACATGGTCATTACAACCTATTGGTAGCAAATACTTTAAAAATCGGGCCAAAAAATCTTTTCCCAGAGGCTAGATACTAATCCATTTGACATCAGTATTTTTTGTGTGTTTTTTTGACATCAGTATTCTAAGGTTAACTCCCTACAACAGGAGAGGGACTTACTTAAGGCAATTAAATAAATTACTTGAAGGTCATGTTTCAAAGGCTCAGAATTCATATTTGACAGCTGACAGCAATCTATTTTATTATTTATTTCACACAAATCTGTTTTAAAATTTAATAATGATCATTATTAACATTTACTGGACTGCTTATTCTATGCCAGACATTGTCTTATGAGCTTTATACAAATCAACCCATCCAATTCTCTTAACAGTCTTATGAGGTAAATACTATTTTAATCCTTATTTTAGAAACAAGGAAACTGAAGTATAGAGACTTGAAGCAACTTTGCACAAGCTGACACAATTAGGAAAGGGCAGTCAGGGTCCATTTTGTTATAGTGCCTCTTGAGAATGGGTTTTACCCATAGAAACACAAACATTACAGAAGGGCATACAACAAAATGCATGTCTTTCTCCTCCTGCTTCTAAGTTCAAGCTATCATTTCTCCACTTCACCACCAAATGAATGCATGTGTGATATGTGTATGTTTGCATATCATTTAAAAACATAAATAGATGACTATTACTGATAGACTTTTTTTACTACATAAACAATATTACATATACACACACACATAATTTTTAAATTTGTTCACATTTATTTATAAAATAAACTCTTAGTAATACAATTGTTGGGTCAAAGATGATGAGCATTACAATTCTGACACCTATTTCAAACTGTCCTACAAAAACAGTGTGCCAATTTATAGCTCTAGTAACAGTATGAATACTCAAAATTTAACTTCTACTAAACTCAAGAGTGTAAATTCATTAAGTGTGGATGAATAAACTACTGGCACTCCCAATTTCTACATGTTAAGTAGCACCCTGAGGGACTTTATGATATTATGAACAAAAACATCTTGGAAAGATACTGAATAAGAAGCTCGAGAACAGTGGCCATTCTGCTACCACAGTTAACTAGGGCCAATGGTGTGTTTCTGCACTCTCTCTTCCGTGCCTCCCCCTAAAGCAAAGCAATATCCAACTAAGCCAAATGACCCTTGAGGCATGACCAGCCTCCGGGTATTCTAGTTACTCTATATTGCTTAAACCATGGCTATGTCTTATTACTTTTTTTTTTCAAACAAAAAGTCTTAACTGATACACCAAATGCCTTGGGTAAATTCTATAAACCTCAATTTTTTCACTGGTAAAATGAACCTCATTTGGAGTTTAAAGGCTTAGGTATTAATTCTGGCTTTGATCTCTTCTTAGTTGTATTATTTTGGGAAAGACATTTTACCTTTCTAAGGCTTCATTTATTCATGTGTAAAATGGAGATACATGTGAAGAATATGCGTTTATATGGTATGTCACACAACAGGCACTCAAATGAGAATTGTTATCATTGTTACTATTACTCATTAAAGGTATAATTTTTAAAACATGACAAATTTTAAAGTTCCAAATTGGTATCTAATGTTCAATAGAGTTTTTAAAAACTTCTCACCAAATTTAAACAGTTTTGTCAACAATAACTGCTCACACATTCTGAGCATTTAGATCAAAGACAAAAGGAGAAGGGGGTGGCAGAGGTTAGATATATCACTGACTCAATGGACATGAGTTTGAGCAAACTCTGGGAAACAGCGAAGGACAGAGAAGACTGGTGTGCTGCAGTCCCTGAGGTCATGAAGAGTCTGACACGACTTAGCAACAACAAATACATGCATTTATGCATGTATTAAGCCACTGGTAACCATCAAGGGACAGGTTTGACTATCCATGAGGTAGGAGGGATCGTTAACCCCACTTTGCAGATGAAGAAACAGAAGCAAGGGAGTAGTTAAGTGACTTTCTCAGGGCTGCAATACAGACACAAGTAGCATGACCACAGAGCCCATTCCTCTCCTAACCACTTTTACTGTAACCTGTTTTTGTACTGGATAGAGCTATATATACTTTAAAAAAAATTATATACACACACACACACACACACACACATACTTAGTTTTCAAGAATATCTTTATTCTTGATAAGGCCTTTTTCCCCATTCTCACTCCCGTGAGACTAAAGATAAGTCAAAGTATCTGGAAATAGATCTTCATATACAACTGCGTGAAGGACTACGACAAACATGTTGAAAGTACAAAGGTTATAAAAAAACAGTAATAGGGAAATGTTACTCTTATGTTTTACTTGATAAAACAAACAAAAAGAAAGACTGTCTTTCAATACTCTATTAACTTGTTAGAAGGTAAAGACTTGTTAAAGGTCTGGAAAACACACCCATGGTTAATGAATGTGGGATTCTCTAGACCAGGGGTCCCCAACCTCAGAGATCTAGGGCCCAATGATCTGAGGTAGAGCTGATGTAATAATAATAGAAATAAAGTACACAATCAATATAATGCACTAGAATCATCCCTAAACCAACCCCCTTAACCTGGTCTGTGGAAAAACTGTCTTCCATGAAACCAGTGCCAAAGAGGTTGCGGACCACTGCTCTAGACCCTCACAGGCCACTCATAACACATGTGCCGTCAAGTTCTGATAAACAGGTAAATCAGATCATATTATTTCCCATTCCAGCTCTGCTAAAAATCCTACAGAGTAGGTTCCTACCATGATCATAAAAAACTCTGGCTTTCGCCCATGTCTTCAACTATTTGATACACCCCTCGCCTCTGACTTATTCTGCTGAGGTCACACTACCTTCTCTCTAATTCTTCAACTCACCAGCACTGATTTCTGCTTTAGGAGTTTTGTTCTGGTTGTTCCCTCTGCCTGGAAGGCTCTGACCCCAGCCCTTCCCATGACCGGCTTTGTTTTGTAGTTCAGCATGTGAGCACGCTAGGTAGCTTCTGTCGTGTCTGACTCTTTGAGACTATGTGGACTGTGGCCAGGCTCCTCTGTCATGGGACTCTCCAGGCAAGAACACTGGAGTGGGTTGCCATGCCCTCCTCCAGAGGATCTTCCAGACCCAGATAGTGAACATGGGGCTCCTACACTGCAGGCTCAAACAGCTCCTCCTCTGATTCTCCCCAACCACTTTGCCCCGGTCTTTCTCACTCCCTTTTCCTACTTTATTACCCTTACAGTACTTGCTATCTAAAATTATTTCTTTATTGGTTATTGTTTATTACAGCTCCCTCACAACTGGAATGTAAACATCTTCAAAGGCAGGGGCTGCAGGTGCCTCTTCCTGCACTCTGTCTACTGTATCTAGAGCAGTGCCTCCTCTAGTAGGTCCTAAACAAGGAGCACAGGAAAACAAGCAAACCACCTTGAGGGCAGCATAGACAGGGGACTAAATATTAGACAAAGTCAGAAAGAGAACAGAAAAAGATAACTATTCTGGCCCCACTTATTCAGTTTGGTTGTAATATGAATATAAGCAAGATAAGGTGGCTGGAAGTTTAAATGAATGGAAATGGAGAAATTAGGAAGTGTAGCCCTAATGGCCATATTCAATTGATGTATTTTGTTAAGAACAATTCTCTGAAGGACATTCCCTTATGGTCAGCTAATCTTTTTCCATTCAATGTTCTTTTTACTTATTTATACCAAAATATAATTAGGAAAGGAAAGATAACTGATGAGTAATCTACTAAATAATCTTTTTAATTTAAATTCCAAAGTAATTTCATTCTGGGTTAAACCAGAAGATTTTTATCACCTAATTCACTTGGGGGAAAATTTGCCACAGAAAAGTTTTCATGGCATCCTCTTTCAGGAGATAGATTTCTTTTGTTCAGATATTTTAAAATGCATCTTCTAACTTAAAACTCTTAGGGCTTTGAAAATCTCTTCAGTGAATAAAACAAAATGATCTGAGAGGATACTTACCTTTCAAGCATCGTAATATTAAACCTGCATAGTTCACACGTGTAATTAACCAAGGATGCTTACTGCTGCTTCCCTCTACCACCTCTCTGTTTCCAGGCATGTTGTTGGTTTTGTTGTCATATGTACTTATCTTTCGGGTTACCTAAAGGTTGTCTATTTAAGCTGAAGTTCAAACTGGAGTAGTCAAATGGGACAGGAAAGCGGTATCTCTAAAATCTTGGGCAATACAGCTAAGTTCCATAAGGTAACAATTTTTCTTGCTATTTCTTCCCATATGTGTGGTAAAATGAAGCACATCACTTGGCAGCCATTAGATTTGGTTATTTGCATTTTCAGTAATCAATAATACCTTAAACTGTAAGAAAAAGGGGAAATTTCTAAGCTTTGAAATTTTTATTCAAGACCAATTACATATAATTTTCCTATTTTTAGATAACAGAAGGAATAAGTATTTTAGTAAAATGCTATTAAGCTATTTTGATTTTTACCTAATCCAAGAATCAAAACAGACTTTGAGTCAGTCATTTGAAGATGCCTAAAACAAAAATAAACAATATAAGAGCATAACTTATGCTCTGCAGGTCTACGGAATAAATATTATCATTTTGATGAAAATTATAAACACTGTAATGCAAGTTTTATTCAAAATAGACGGAAGAGTCTGAAAATCTCATTTCCCCCCAACATTTTATTTTCTTTTGAACTGTTGTTTGATAATCAACTCTGTTGTCTAACTCAATGCCAGACACATAGGAGGAAGTCAATATATCCTTTGGGAATGACTTCATTTCTTACCTCCATACACTCATAATCCATTCAATGCCAGTCAACTTACTGATACTGGATATAAACTAATAACGTTAAAAGAAATCTAACAAAATGACCCAGGCATACATACTTTTGCACATAAGTATCATTTAACATATTAAATCTTCTTTCCTGAAAAAGCTTTAAGAGATAAAAGTTCACTTAGTAAAGACACAGTTTGATACCTAACAACTTGATCTGACTGTATAATACATACTGTGAGATCATGTTAAAGTCAATCCACAACCTATAGTGAATATTTTAAGAAGTTGGAGAGGTAAACATGGAGAGTACCATGGAGAGGTTAACATCTAAATCAGCTGTTAAAAATAGGTATGAAAAATACAAATCAAGATTTCAGACAAAAAATATGTACCCTTACTGAACTATGAAGCTTTCATTATTCTAAAATTACAATATCTCCATCTGGTAATCTGACACGAACAAGCTGATAAATGCAATCAGAACAACAGTATATTCTTGCAAAACCAGAAATTTCCTGAAAGCCTGGAAAAATATGTCCACAACAGATGGATCATTTAGAAAATAAATACATCAATCTGTCAAACGGAGCACTAGTCTAATTTCCTAAATTAAAATCAGTGGGAGCTCTACTTTCCAAGAGTCTGTGACATTAGAAAGGCCAAAGAGGAAAAACCTAGAGATGCACATAAACATACTCGCTATGATCTAGAGTGCGTACTGTTAGGTTTCCTGGTAAACATACTCAACGTAGGTAAAGTCCTTACCAGTTAACTTCTTCACAGGTTGGAGCCGAACACTGATAGACTGATGTGTGAGTAAGGGGGAGGATGGAAGAGAGCGAGACACGCCCTCCATAATCCGAATGTGCTGCATACCTTCACTCACGGGAAGTGGTGGGACGGCGTAGTCTGGCTCAAAAGCACAGTCGCTTTCTGTGGAGATGCCACCTATGAGACAGGAGAAGACAGGACAAAAGAGCTGGTGAGAAGAGGTTCATCTCCTAAAATTCTTCTCTGTTAAAACTGACCTTTCTGGATGACTCAGCACGGTGTATACTGATACTGATTCTTCACTCTCAAAAGACAAAAAAGGTATTCCCAACACATTCGTTCATTTCTCCATTACTGGGTACTTATTTTGAGGTCTAGCACTAAGAAACTGAACAAGAATAAGATAGGATTCCTCCTTGTAATGGTTCACTGTTTCATGAGCAATGTGGTCACATAATAATTACAGGGGACTTCCCTGGAGGTCAAGTGGTTGGGACTTCACCTCCAGTGCAGGGGGTGGGGTGCAGGTTCAACCCCTGGTTAGGGAGCTGGGGTCTCACATGCCTCGTGGCCAAAAAAACAGAACATAAAACAGAAGCAATATTATGACAAATTCAACGGGGACTTTGAAAATGGTCCACATCAAAAAAAATCTTTAAAAAATAATAATTGTAGTACAACACAACAAGTGTTATAATTAGAACAACGATCTTCAATTGTCCCTGATAAGACCAACATGAAAGAAGATATTCACCTGCTTGACAATGCAATCTGTGCAATTCCTGGTAGGATCATTGTAACTCTTTCTTATTCTCTTTCTCCAAGAATGCACATGAAAATACAAGTGGGTAAGACTAACATTATACGGTGATTTCTGAATCTGCTCAAACATTTAAAAAAAGAGTAAATGATATGTTGTTTACTTCCACAGATATGCTGTTGGCTTCTACTTCTGGTAACAGCAGATTACATACTTCAGACCAATTTTGCCCAGCTGTAGAAAACTACAACTGTCTATGTTTTTAAAATCTTCCTAAAGGCACTGGAGAGTTAACGGCATGATGAAGAATTACAAGAAGACTGAGACCTGTATGTGGGTTCGCTTTTCGTTTAGTGGCATCTGAAAGGCTAAGTCATTGACAGTTTTACAGAGCTGGGAAGACAAGCTGGGAGAACCAAGTTTCTAAGAGGGACTTTGTTTGGAACCCCAAAGGGCTACATTCTAGGAGTGAGTATAAACCAAAACTAGACTGGCCTTTATAGGACTGAAGCTCAGCTCCAAATGTGCACCAGAAAAGTTAATCAAGGCAATCCCAGATTGCTTGCGCCTGCCAGAAACTATAAACATCAATCTTCTCAGAGGAAGATAACATCATCATAGGTCTCAGATTACTTCCACCATTTTCATATATAATATCTGACCCTTAACTAACAATAACAAAGAAACATAACATGAAAAAAGCAAGTCAGAAAGACTATGCAAAATAAATAGCCTCAGAGGGAACACAGAGCAATAAGGAACAGAATTTAAAGTAGCATGCTTAACACCAAACAGATTAAAATACTTAGGAATGTATTTAACCAAGGTGAAAGATCTGTACATTGAGAACTATAAGATTCTGATGAAGAAATTGAAGACATAAATAAATGGAAAGATTTCCTGTGTTAATGGACTGTAATAATTATCAAAATGTTCTTCCTACCCAAACTAATCTACAGATCCAATGTAATCTCTATAAAAATTCCAATGACATTTTTTCACAGAAATAGAAAAAAAAAATCCTAAAATTCCTTCACAATCTTTCACAAAAGCTCTAAACAGCTAATGTAATCAAGTAATCTTGAGCCAGAAGAACAAAGCTGACACTTCCTCATTTCAAATTATATTACAAAGCAGTAGTAAAACAGTTTGGTAGTAGCATAAAAACAGACAGATCAGTGGAAGAGAACAGAGAATCTAGAAATAAACCCATGCATATGTGGTCAACTAACCTTTGATAGGGCACCAAGAATACACAATGGGGAAAGGACCGTCTCTTCAATAAACAGTATTGGAAAAAGTGCATAATCACATGCGAAAAGTGAAACTGGATCCTTGTCTGACCCCACATACAAAAATCAACAGAAAATGGGTTAAAGACAGACGTAAGGCTATGGTTTTTCCAGTAGTCATGTATGGATGCGAGAGTTGGACTGTGAAGAAAGCTGAGCACCAAAAAATTGATGCTTTTGAACTGCGGTGTTGGAGAAGACTCTTGAGAGTCCCATGGACTGCAAGGAGATCCAACCAGCCCATTCTAAGGGAGATCAGTCCTGGGTGTTCTTTGGAAGGAACGATGCTAAAGCTGAAACTCCAGTACTTTGGCGACCTCATGCGAAGAGTTGACTCATTGGAAAGGACTCTGATGCTGGGAGGGATGGGGGCAGGAGGAAAAGGGGACGACAGAGGATGAGATGGCTGAATGGCATCACCGACTCAATGGATGCTGAGTTTGAGTGAACTCCGGGAGTTGGTGATGGACAGGGAGGCCTGGCGTGCTGCGATTCATGGGGTCGCAAAGAGTCAGACACGACTGAGCAACTGAACTGAACTGACTGAAGCCCTGAAATCATAAAGTTCTTAGAAGAAAATCTTGGAGGAAAAATCCATGTAATTCATCTTGAAAATGATTTTGTTTTGGATTTGACATCAAAAGTACAACCAATAAAAACAAGTGAAACTATATCAAACTAAAAAGCTTCTGCACAGCAAAGAAAAGCGTCAACAAAATGAAAAAGCAACCACAGAATGGGAGAAAATATTTGCAAACCATATATCAGAAAAAGGATTAACACTAAAAATATGTAAGGTACCCATACTCATAACAAAAACAAAACCTAATTAAAAATGGGCAAAGGATGTGAATAAATATTTTCCAAAGAATAAATACAAATAGCCAACAGGCACATGAAAAAGCAATCAACATCAACACTCATCAATCACAAAAATCAAAATCACAATGAGATACCACCTCACACCTGTTAGGACAGTTATTATCAAAATGTCAAAAGATAACAAGATTGGCAGTGACGCGGAGAAAAAGGAACCCCTATACATTGTTGGTGGGAATATAAATTGGTACAACCATTATGGAAAACAGTAATGGAGAGCCCTCAAAAATTAAAAATAGAACTACCATATGATCCAACTAACCTACTTCTGAGTATATACCAAAAGGAAATACAATCACTATCTCAAAGAGATATCTGCACTCCCATGTTCACTGCAGCATTATTCAAAGTAGCCACAATATAGGAACAACTTCAGTGTCTGCCAATGGATGGATGGATGGATGAAGAAAATGTGATTTTACACACATATACACACTCTCTCTATCCAAGGAATACTACTCAGCCTTAAAAAAAAAAGAAGGACTTCTTTTACTTGCAACAACATAGAACCTGGGGGACATTAAGCTAATAACAAGACATAGAAAGAAATATCTCCACATAATCTCACTTATATGTGGAATCTAAAAAAATAAGATCAAAATCATAGTGGCAGAGAGGAGAATGGTGGTTACCAGGTGCTAGGAAGTAGAGGCAAAAGGGAGATGTTGGTCAAAGGGTAAAAACTTTCAGTTATTAGATGAATAAGTTCTGGAGACCTAACGTACACCATGGTGGCTACAGCAAAAAAATAATATATTGTATACTTAAAATTGGAGAAGGAAATGGCAACCCACTCCAGTGTTCTTGCCTGAAGAATCCCAGGGATGGGGGAGCCTGGTGGGCTGCCGTCTCTAGGGTCGCACAGAGTCGGACACGACTGAAGCGACTTAGCAGCAGCATACTTAAAATACGCTAAGAGAGTAGATCTCAAGTATTTTCACACAAACACACAAAAAGGGTAAACATGTGAGGTGGTGGATATCTTAATCGGCTTAATTGTGGCAATCATTTCACAATATAATATTCATTAAATATCATGTTGCACACCTTAAATAGATACAATTTTTATTTGTCTATCATATCTCAATAAAACTGAGGGGAAATTTTTTTAAAAAACAAGCACATGGTATTACATGCAATACCACTTCACACTCAGTGTGATGCTGTTAAAACAACAACAGGGAAGTGTTGGTAAGGATGTGGAAAAACTAGAACCTTCATACACTGCTGGTGGGAATATGAGATGTTATAGCTGCTGGCTAAAACATTTTCGCAGTTCCTCAAAAAGTTAGACACAGAGTTACCATCTAATCCAGTCCAACCCTCTTCTAAGTGTATACCCAAAGGCAACGAAAACAGGTTTTCAAGGAAAAACCAGGGCATTCACAGCAGCATTATTCAAAATAGCCCCAAAGTGAAACGACTCAAACATCATTAGCTGGTGAATCAATAAAGAAAATGTGACATATTATGATGAAATATTATTCAGCAATAAAAATAGTGAAGGCTTGAATCATGCTACAACACTGATAAAACTTTGAAAACAGTATACTAAGTGAAAGAAGCCAGACTAAAAAATGCTACACGTTGTATGAAATGTTTATATGAAACATTTATATGAAATGTTCAGAAAAAGCAAATCCAGACAGAAAGGAGATTAGGTTTCGACTACAGGAATGGGGACTGAATGCTTAATAGGTACAGGTTTCCTTTTGGGGTGATGGATTATATAGCAGTGATGTTTGTACAACACTGTAAATGTACTAAAGTCCACTGAATTATACACAATAAAATGGTTAAAATTACCTCAATTAAAAATATTACATATATTTACCACCTACTTATGTATTTACTCAAACCAAAGCCTAGTAATCATTTCTGCCCATCACAGCCCCTTGCAACAAATGCAAAAGCTATTCTGCAGATTATCAATCTTGAATAGAATTCAAATCTGCCATGTTCTCTTCATTTCTTCCATTATCACCATAGTCCAGATCACTCTATCTTTCCCCAAAACTTCTCTTGGTAGAAATCTAGGACTTATTCCTTCTCTTCGGATTTCAGAAATTTTACCAGAATAGGTCTTAACTTTTTATTTCTCACTAGTCACTAGGTCCTTTCTTTCGCTACACTGACTAATTCTTCTCTTCCAATGGTTCTTTTCTCTTTCTCTCTGGAGCTGTGATCAGATGAATACTGTATTTCCTAGACCTATTTATCAAGTCTCTTTCTTAACAGATTTCTAATTTGGGGGCTTTCATAAATAGACATGAGACTGATTTATAAGGAATTACAGTATTTTACTATAATTTTATATGGAATTATAGTATTTTACACTTCCCAGGTGGCACAATGGTGAACAATCCACCTGCCAATGCAGGAGATGCAGGTTTGATCCCTGGGTCAGAAAGATCCCCTGGAGTAGGAAATGGCAACCCACTCCAGTATTCTTGCCTGGAAAATTCCATGGACGAGGGAGCCTGGCAGGCTACACCCCATGGGGTCACAAAGAAACACGACTGAGCACATGCACGTAGTATTTCACATGTTTAAAAACAAAGAGGTATATCATCAGTGTAATAGTTCCCTAATTAAAGAAGAATCACAATTAGGTTTTTTTTTTTAATATATATGTATCTAGAAGAATGCGTTGGACTTAGTGAAATACTTCTTTTCACTTGAAATTTTCCAATGTTAAATCTTGGCTGATAATTTTAGACTCTAATAATACTCCTTAAGGAATAATACTGCAATTAGTCCAGTATGGATGTCCTAGTTTACTTTTCTGCTTAAAAATATTTTTCCTCTATCTTCTCTGGCCTATAAATTGCGCTTGAACTCATTGTAGCTATAGAGAAAAAACCATAAAAATATGTTTCAGTGAATACATGGGGCATGTTCTTCCCTTGGAAGATCACAGGGCTGCAGGAGACCAAGTTCAATCAGAAGAGTGTATTTAAGACCTCTGTTCACTAACACTTTACTGGCCCAAGTAAGTCCAAGTAAGACATCAATGGACCATGGAAATACACTTGGCCCATTTCAGTGGGAACCACGAAAAAGCTACACAGTAAAAGGAACGGATGAACAATTTTATAACCAATAAGGAAGTAAAAAATTTGAAATCCAATTTACCAAGCATGTAAGATGGTATCTGGGGCTTCCAGGTGGCGCTAGTGGTAAAGAACCCACCTGCCAATGCAGGAGATGGAAGAACAAGGGTTCTATCCCTGGGTTGGGAAGATCCGCTGGAAAAGGGGATGGCAACACACTCCCATTATTCTTTCCTGGAGATTCCCACGGACAGAGGAGTCTCGCAGGCAATAGTCCATAGGATCGCAAAGAGTGAGACATGACTGAAGCAACGTGGTATGCATGCAAGATAGTATCTACTGGCACCCCAAACTATTAAATCTTCATTTTCTATCTTTCTTTTTCCTACTACTCACTTTCTCCTGCTTCAGAATAAAAATTACTAAAATAATGTGATAGAGATATGGGCAGAAAAAATAAACTGCTAATACACAGAAAAAAATTCAATTATGCTAGGTACGTGGTAATTAAGCATTCAAAAGTTGCATTGAGAAAGCACAAGGATATCAAGTATATGGACACTAAAGTAATGTTAGAAGCAATTATGATTCAATAAAAATTTCAGTCTTCACTAAGTCTTATATTCAGTACAGATGATTATAAAATATTAAATTTCAAGTTATTAAAGAAATTCTTTAGCCAAAGGCCATACCTGTTCTACAGAAATGCCTTCTAATTTTTCAAGTTGCATAAATGACCACAAATAAAACTTATAAATCAAAAGCCTTTAGCATGATAATTCATTGAACTGTACATATAATTCAATGAATTATCATGCTAAAGGCTTTTGATATAATTTGTGAATTTTCCAGTTTATATGTTCTCAAAAGCTTATTCGTAAAAAGTACTCAGAGGAAAAAACACAGCACAGTGATAAACTTAAAACCAATGGGCTTTTACATATTTTATAAACAAAGGAGTTTTGCCTAAAATTATTCCAAACGTCCTTTTAACTTACATCACTCCATCACTCAGTAACAGTCTCATAACAAGTCCATATATCAAGCAGGAAACAGGCCAAGAGAAGAGTAATAACTAGTACAGGGTATGTATCAGATAGCATGACTGCCTAGGCAAAAAATTTTGAGAAATCTACAAAAAAAAAAAAAAAAAGCCACTAGGGAAAAAGAAAAAGGTGAGTTAGGCAAACTCAAAGGTTACAGAGTCCATATTCAAGAAGCAGGTGTCTTTCTATATTCCAGCAATGAATATGTGTAAAATAAAAAAATTAAACCAGTAACATTAAAATAGCACCGTTAAAAACATGAAATTAGGAATAAATCTAACAAAATATGTACAATATTTGTATGCTAAAAACTACAAAACACTGATGAAAGAAATTGATGACCTAAATGAAGAGATATACTATGTTCATGGATCAGAAGATTTTATGATGCTAAGTGTCAAACTGATCTATAGATTTAAAGTAATCCTAATGAAAATCCAGTGGGCATTTTTTTTTTTTGGTAGAAATCAAAAAACTGATTTTAAATTTTTACGTAAAAATAAAGGGACTAGGATAGACTAATTCTGAACAATAAAATCAATGTTTGGACTCTGGCAGTACCTAACCTCAAGACTAATCTCAAGTTACTGCAATCTAGAGAGCAGGTGGTATTGGCAAAAAGAATGGACACAAAATCAATGGAACACAATAACTCAGAGGCACTGGCAAAGTTCTCAGTCCAGGGGCGCAAGCTCACCAAAATCACAGGACCAGAGATGCTGCCCCCCAACCACCCCCACGTTAAAACTACATTATTATTTACTGCAGTTAATTTTATCCAGTATACTATGTTCACCTTTCAGCAGAAACTTACAAGGCACACTTAAATAAACACAAATAAACAAACAAACAACACAACCCAGCACAAGGAGACAGTACATGCATCAGACCAGCCTCAGATGAGGCCAGGATGTTGAAGTTATGAAATTGTGGATTTGAAAAATGAA
Source organism: Budorcas taxicolor (assembly GCF_023091745.1). Classification (NCBI taxonomy): domain Eukaryota; kingdom Metazoa; phylum Chordata; class Mammalia; order Artiodactyla; family Bovidae; genus Budorcas; species Budorcas taxicolor. The sequence continues at coordinate 47,135,418 of NC_068928.1, read as the reverse complement.
ATACTTAGGTATAATTCTAACAAAATATACAGAAGCTCTATGAGGAAGACTACAAAACCTCTTGATGAAAGAAGTCAAAGAAGATCTAAATAAATGGAGAAACTCCACATTCATGAATGCACAGGATCAAAACTATAAAAATTCTCCTCAAACTAATAGACTTACTACAAACCCAATAATCTCAGTAATTTATTTTGTTGACCTTGACTCTATCATTGACGTGGAGAGGCAAAAGACCCAGAATATTTGAAGGAGAAGAACAAAGATGGAGGACCAATACTACTGAACTTCCAAGACGTCCTACAAAGCTACAGTAATCAAGACACTGTAGTACTGATGAAAGAAGAGACAAGGAAATCAATGCAACGGAAGAGAAAGCCCAGAATAGACCCACGTAAACACCGCCAAAGGAGCAAAGGCAACACAACGGAGAAAAGAGGAGTCTTTTCAACAAATGATCTTTAGACAACTGGACATCCATAACCCAAATAATAAATTTAGATACAGACCTTACATCCTTCACAAAAAATTAACTCAAAATGGATCACAGAGTTGAATGTAATGTGCAAAAGTGTAAAACTCTGGGAATATCACATGGAAAAATCTAGATAACCTTGAGTATGGTGATGAGATTTCAAAAACAGTCCCAAAGGCATGATCCTGAAAGAAATAATTGATGATCTAGACTTCATTAAAATTTAAAGTGTCTGCTCTGTGAAAGACACTGCTAAGAAAATGAGAACCCAAGCTTCATATTTAAAAATTTTTAAATATCCAAAGTATACAAACTCAATGACAAGAAAAAAATTAGAACATGGGCAAAAGACCTGAACAGACACCTCACTATAGAAGCAAATAAGCAATAAGAAGAAGATATTCAACACCATATGTCATTAGAGAATTGTAAATTAAAACACCACAAGATACCACTGCACACTTATTAGAATGGTCAAAATCCAAAGCACTAACAACACCAATTGCTGGTGAGGATGTGAAGCAACAGGATCTCTCATCCACTGCTGGTGGGAATGAAAAAATGGTACAGCTACTTTGGAAGACAACTTGGCAGTTTCTTACAAACTAAACATACTCTCACCTTTCAATCCAGCAGTCATGAAATGAAAACTCATTTCAATGAACTGAAATCAACACAAAAACCTGCACATGGATACTAATGGCAGCTTTATTAACAACAGTCAAAACCTGGAAGCAACCAAGATGCCCTTTCAGTAGGTAAATGGATAGTACATCCAAACACCTGATATTATTCAGCATTAAAAATTTTTGTAACTTATTCAGGTTGTGAATACCACTGCTGCTGCTGCTTTAGGTATGATTTTGTTCCTAAAGAAAGTCCACATACTCCTGGCACAAGGTTTGCAGTTACAGACCTGAGAATGAGATCATCATAAACAGTAAGCATTCAGCTATAAGGCCAGCTATACATTTTCACTGTGCTTACCTACTAATTCTCCTGCTCTTAGTAATAATCTAATCCACAGGGACCTTAACTGCCTTTCTATTCTATAAGGGCACCATGCTGGTCTACTACTTCAATAATTTCATGCTGATAAGACTTGGTGAACAAGAGGCAGCAACTGATCTAAACACTGTGATAAAATACATGCATGCATGCCAGAGGGTGGGAAATAAATTCCACAGAAATTCACAGGTCTTCCACACTGGTAAACTTTCTGTGAGCCCTACAGTGTTGAGCAATTCAAGACATCCCTTCCAAGGTGAAGAAGGTGTTGTACCTACTCTCTTTTAATACTGAGAAAGAGGTACAATGCCCAGGAGACCTCTTTGGAATTTTGAAGCAATCTGTACCTCCTTTGGGTAGGCAACTATGAACCATTTACCAAGACTGTTTGATGTGAGGAGGCTCACAACAGTTGACGTCTCTGCAACACTTATGGGCTGCTGTAACAGCTGCTTTGCCACTTGGGTTACATAACCCAAGTGCTTGATGTACCAGTGCTAGTTAGGGATTCTTCAATGGTTACTGCACAACTTTAGGTGAACTCTGGGCAGATCTCTAGAATTTTGTAAAAAAAAGCTATGCCATCCTGTGCAAATAACTATTACTGTTTTGTGAAAAACAGCTTTTGGCTTACCACAGGGCCATAATAAATGCTTGCTCAGAAGTGAGAAATAGATTTAAGGGACTAGATCTGATGCCTGATGAATTACGGATGGAAGTTTGGGACATTGTACATGAGACAGGGATCAAGACGATCCCCAAGAAAAAGAAATGCAGAAACGCAAAATGGCTGTCTGAGGAAGCCTTAAAAATAGCTGTGAAAAGAAGAGAAGTGAAAAGCAAAGGAGAAAAGGAAAGATATACCCATTTGAATGCAGAGTTCCAAAGAATAGCAAGGAGAGATAAGAAAGCCTTCTTTAGAGATCAGTGCAAAGAAATAGAGGAAAACAACAGAGTGGGAAGGACTAGAGACCTCTTCAAGAAAATCAGAGATACCAAGGGAACATTTCACACAAAGATGGGCTTTATAAAGGACAGAAATGGTCTGGACCTAACAGATACAGAAGATATTAAGAAGAGGTGGCAAGAATACACAGAAGAACTATACAAAAAAGATCTTCACGACCAAGATAATCACGATGGTGTGATCACTCATCTAGAGCCAGACATCCTGGAATGTGAAGTCAAGTAGGCCTTGGAAAGCATCACTATGAACAAAGCCAGTGGAGGTGATGGAATTCTAGTTGAGCTATTTCAAATCCTAAAAGATGATGCCATGAAAGTGCTGCACTCAATATGCCAGCAAATTTGGAAAACTCAGCAGTGGCCACAGGACTGGAAAAGGTCAGTTTTCATTCCAATCCCAAGGAAAGGCAATGCCAAAGAGTGCTCAAACTACTGCACAACTGCAGTCATCTCACATGCTAGTACAGAGAAGGCAATGGAGAACCCACTCCCGTACTCTTGCCTGGAAAACCCCACAGACGGAGGAGCCTGGTAGGCTGCAGTTCACGGGGTCATGAAGAGTTGGACACGACTGAGCGACTTCACTTTCACTTTTCACTTTCATGCATTGGAGAAGGAAATGGCAACCCACTCCAGTGTTCTTGCCTGGAGAATCCCAGGGACGGCTGAGCCTGGTGGGCTGTCATCTATGGGGTCGTACAGAGTCTGACATGACTGACTTAGCAGCAGCAGCAGCAGCACACGCTAGTAAAGTAATGTTCAAAATTCTCCAAGCCAGGCTTCAGCAATATTTGAACCATGAACTTCCAGATGTTCAAGCTGGTTTTAGAAAAGGCAGAGGAGCCAGAGATCAAATTGCCAACATATGCTGGATCATCAGAAAAGCAAGAGAGCTCCAGAAAAACATCTATTTCTGCTTTATTGACTATGCCAAAGCCTTTGACTGTGTGGATCACAATAAACTGTGGGAAATTCTGAAAGAGATGGCAATACCAGACCACCTGACCTGCCTCTTAAGAAACCTGTATGCAGGTCAGGAAGCAACAGTTAGAACTGGACATGGAAAAACAGACTGTTTCCAAATAGGAAAAGGAGTACATCAAGGCTGTATATTGTCACTCTGCTTATTTAACTTATATGCAGAGTACATCATGAGAAACGCTGGGCTGGAGGAAACACAAGCTGGAATCAAGATTGCCGGGAGAAATATCAATAACTTCAGATATGCAGATGACTCCACCCTTATGGCAGAAAGTGAAGAACTAAAGAGTCTCTTGATGAAAGTGAAAGCGGAGAGTGAAAAAGTTGGCTTAAAGCTCTATATTCAGAAAACTAAGATCATGGCATCCAGTCCCATCACTTCATGGCAAATAGATGGAGAAACAGTGGAAACAGTGGCTAACTTTTTTTGGGCTCCAAAATCACTGCAGATGGTGATTGCAGCCATGAAATTTTTTAAAAGGCGCTTACTCCTTGGAAAGAAAGTTATGACCAACCTAGACAGCATATTAAAAAGCAGAGACGTTACTTTGCCAACAAAAGTCCATCATGTCGTCAAGGCTATGGTTTTTCCAGTAGTCATGTAAGGATGTGAGAGTTGGACTATAAAGAAAGCTGAAAAAAAAAAAGAAAAAGAAAAATGAGCACCAAAGAATTGATGCTTTTGAACTGTGGTGTTGGAGAAGACTCTTGAGAATCCCCTGGACTGAAAGGAGATCCAACCAGTCCATCCTAAAGGAGATCAGTTCTGAGTGTTCATTGGAAGGACTGATGTTGAAGCTTGAAACTCCAATACTTTGGCCACCTGATGCAAAGACTGACTCATTTGAGAAGACTCTGATGCTGGGAAAGATTGAAGGCAGGAAGAGAAGGGGACGACAGAGGATGAGATGGTTGGATGGCATCACCAACTCAATAGAGATGAGTTTGGGTACATTCCTGGAGTTGGTGATGGACAGGGAGGCCTGGCGTGCTACAGTCCATGGGGTCGCAAAGAGTCGGACACGACTGAGCGACTGAACTGACTCACTGACTGACATGGGCCACCATGTTACCATGTGACCTGGGCAGCCCATCATGGTTGGGTGTGTACAGTCACTCAGTCATGTCCAACTCTTTGTGACCCTATGGAGTATACAGTCCATGGAATTCTCCAGGCCAGAATACTGGAGTGGGTAGCCATTCCCTTCTCCAGGGGATCTTCCCAACCCGGGGATTGAACCCAGGTCTCCTGCATTGCAGGCGGATTCTTTACCAGCTGAGCCACAAGGGAAGCCATGAGTATGTACTGAATTACTTCACTATCAAAAGGAAGAGTTGTATAGGAGACTGGGCTTGAGCAGATTCTGAAGGCATAAGTAATTTGCATAAGCAAGTGGCCCAGAAGCCCAAGGTTCCTGCTATAGTGCTTATTTTCTCTCAACTTGGATGTATTAATATTTTATCTCATGGAGAATTCTCTATGACCAACCTAAGGAAAAAAAAAAGTAAGCTGGTTGACTCATAGCTCTCCATGATAACATGCAGATAACAAAAATACTACTGTATGATTCTGGGTCCTGAAGGACAGTGGTGAAGGGAACACCTTCCAGGGGCAGAAGTTTGAACAGAGTATCTAGTTGTTCATTTTGCCTGGAAGGAGAGATGACAGAGGTACTGTTGTATACCAACTCCTGGATGGTGTTTAATGGTATGACTGGATATCCAGAGATTCAGAAGGAATGATTAGAGAACTGGTGACAACAAATTCTGGAGATAAGGTATATGGACAGACCTCTTTGAAAGGGCACAGAGTATGAAACAATTTATGTCCCCTGTGAACGCTTACCAAAGAGCAAACTCTACAGAGAAGATGCTTAATAACCCTGAACGTAAGATAACCAGTTTGGAGGACTCAGCTAGTCTCTCTAATCAGCCATTCTATCTTTGTCCAATGGGCTTGTTAACAAAGAGGCCATGATAGAAGGAATGCAATTTCTACATGGGCTCTGCAATATGGACTTCTGCTTACCAAGGCCAACCTGACTACAGCCACAGCTGAGGGTCCAACCCACCAAAAGTTCACACATGTAGTGCGGAAGAGGCAGGTGGATGCCTCCAATACAGTACCCTTCTCAGGATGGTCAGTCAATTGTCTCGCTACTCACTTCTAGTCTCTAGAGACTTCCTCTTCCTTCTTAGTAAATATATTATGAATTTAAAATAAATATTGCTTATAGTGTCAAGGTTTTCAGATTGTCTTAGTCTGCCCCCTTGTGGGAACCAACGCTTGAATTTTTCACTAAAAATAAAACTTATTAAATCCAGCCTAGTCCTCAAACAAAACAAAGCACTAAGTGTATTTACTAGATAATAATTTTACCTAGGCTTCAGTAGTAGGTTCCTTCCTCATCCTTTGTTACTCAACTCTTCATGACTCTTCATTAAAATTCATGAAGTTTTTCAAAGAGGTTTTGTCATTTTTATCTCTTACCAGAAAAATTCAGATAAATTTTTAAATGAAAATATTTCTAAATATCCAACACACCTATTTTAACCTTTTTAGCTGCTCTTTTATTGTTTTTCATTCATAAATATGTATAAGCAAGGAATGACTTCTATAAGCCTTCTAGTGTTCACTAGGCTAATTACCATATTAACTAGGATCCTTAATATGTTCTGACACAAAATGTGCTAAGGGTTGCATATTCCAAGTGTGTAAGATATTGCTAAATAAATTATCATGAACCACTCTGAAAATCTGAACACTCATAGATGAGGAAATGGTGGAATAAATTATGATTTAGCTAAAAAGGATTATACAGATTTTAAGAAATTAGAATTTAAGGATGTTCCTGGAGGGATGGCCATGCTATACTGTTAACTGAGGGAGAAGAAAACTAAAATTGCATTTTATATGTTTAAATATTCCAACTAACACAAACACACACACATCCATGCCTGTGCCAGTATGAATTTAGGGGAAAACATGGAAGGATACACACTGAATATAGTTAATACTAGTTACTTCCAGGGAGTGGAAGAGGGCCCTAACATATCATTTTTATATGTCTACATTGTTTGGTAAAAATAATTTTTTACTTAATACGATTACTATTACTCACATTAAAAAATACAGTGTGATTGATATATATATAAACACATTCTGACACATCCCGAGTACCCTAAGATAATAAGAAACTGGTTACTGGAGGGCCAATTTCAAGGTTAATTTTTTTGGAAGAAAATATTACAGAAAGAATATCAATAAGAAGTTAAATTTCAGAAGACACATACGTCTAGAAATAGAGACACTTCAGCAGGCTTCCCTGGTGCCTCAGTGGTAAACAATCTGCCCGCAAGGCAGGAGACGCAGGTTCATTCCCTAGGTTGGGAAGATCCCCTGGAGGAAGGCATGGCAACCCACTCCAGTATTCTTGCCTGGAGAATCCCATGGACAGAGGAGCCTGGTGGGCTACAGTCCATAGGGTTGCAAAGAGTCAGTCACAACTGAAGCAACTTAGCACACATGGAGAGATTTATCATTTAAGGTCAGATCTTTTCAAGTCTATTGATCCAACCACCAACAAACAAATTTGTGTTTTAAATATCAGAATGAAAAGATTCTAAATACATGCTACCAATAAGGCTGATTTGAAACTTTCTGTGTAGATTAGTGTAAAGTCTGAAATATTTTCCTACTGAAAATAATACACACTTCACAGCATTATTCTGAGAATTAAATAAGGATTAAATTAAATTAGAGAATTAAATGAGGATTCTGTGAAGGCACCTCGTTCAGAGCTCGGCACATATGTGTTATTAATTTTTTTCTTTATTCCTAAAGCAATCTATGTTGAAAGCAAAATAATTTTTATCAGAATGAGAAAGTACTAAAATAACAAAATAATCCTGTACATGAGTGATGTCACTATGCCAGATACACTATTACACTGAGATGAAGAAATGATATACTGAGTATTGAAACAATTTTCCTTACCATTCTATAGAATACTATTGGTTTACTAAAGAAATCATTGTCACCAGACTGAAGAATAATTTGTATATGTTTCAAGTGCATGAGCATTTCACTTTTACAAATTTTATATTTACAAGGAAAGAAAAAGAACCAGGAGACAGCATATTTGAAAATTTAATATATTATTACTATAGATACACCAATGTGTAATAATCAAATGAAACTGGCTACAAATAATGGGAATTACACAAACTCAAACACTGTACAATTTCCCAGTCTTCCAGCATGAGTGATCTTAGGCATTATACTAATATACATCTTGCATACCAGCGTCTAATGCCTGCGTGATGCTATCTTTGCAGAAGTGAATCAAAACTGGGTTTCAACCATATCACAATGGCTCATGTACCTATTCAGTATTTAGAACCAGTAAGGTCTGCTTATGTATAGAATCTCTAATGAAAAATCATTTGATTCAGAAAATGGAGCTACTACAAAAACAAAAAACCAATTCTGATGAAGTAACCCATGATTCCCAAAATACAGAACAGAATTCCTAGAACTGATAAGTTTCCTTCATCAATTCAATGGCCTAAATGTGGACACTGGCACTGTGCTAGATGCTAAGATCCTACCATTCATGAACTTCTAGACTGCTAAGAAAAATAGAGATACAACAGACAAATAAGACCAAATATAGTAAATAATATAACCCAATAATATACAAAATGCTACAATGGAAAGCAGAAAATAACCACCCAATCTTAGAAGATTATACTAGGGTCAAACTGTCACAATCAGTTTCACAGTCTTATTTTAAAAAGAGCCTCATTTCACAAATCAATAGACAGTTGACAGTCTGACAAACCACACACATCCAACAAATTTCTCACACTGCTGCTTTACTTCCTCAGCTACGTAAGTTAACAGAGGTGAATATCGGATTCATACGTGTCCTGAGTACATCCACATACTTTCCCATGTGCGCTGACTGCTAGATATTTGTGCATTCCTTCATTCGACAAATACTGAAAAAACTTTATGTGCAAGTGTTCCACGGCTAGAGTGGTGGATTAGACAAAGTCTCTGCTCAGATGAAACTAATTTTCCAAGTGCTCAGACAACAATGAACAAGTAAATAAACACCAGTAGTGGCAATTATGAAGAAGATTAGAGCTGAGTGTTTAGGAGGTCAAAGAGAAGGCCACTCTTTCCTAAGCAGAAACCCATAGTTCTTTAGTCAAGAAGGCACAAATGTACAGACCCTGAAAACACTCTTTAACACGTTTAAGCGTTTAAGCAAAAAAGGCCAACGGAGATGAAACAAAGTGGATAATGAAGGGAGTGGGAGGTTGTAAAGTACTAGGGAAAGGGCAGCTCATGTCAAGTTATATAAGGAATGATAAAGACTTTATAGTTTATTCTGAATGTGACAGGAAGACACTAGAGAATTTCTTTTCAAATGTGGGGAAATAATGACTTGATTTGTTTTAAAAGCAGTAAAAGCTATCAAATGGACAACAGATTATATGTTGGCAAGAACAGAAATAAAAAGTTAGGCCACTCTAACAGTAGTAAAGAAATGATGGTATTTCAGACGAAAATGGCAACAATATAGGTGGTGGGGAAATGACAGAAAATGTATCTTAAAAAAGAATAAACTCTTAAAGCATTAGAAAACAAAACAAAAAATCAATAATGGAGGAGAAATGTTCAGAAATCCACCAGAGACAAAAACTAGATGCAACTGTAGCGGGGAAATTATAGGCCAGAGTATGTGTAGGAGGATAACTGTGAGAGATGAGAGTGTTTCCAGGTCTGTTTTAACCACAAAAGCAAGAGGTGCAAGGAGCAGGAAGTGCCCAGGGGCAGCAATCTTAAGGAGTGGGGTGGAATCTGATTTAGTCAGGCCATCTCCCATCTCCTACACTTGACAGCAGATGACATCAGAGGTCTCTGCCCCTAAACTAGGACAGTGAATGTGGGTACATTTGAGTCAGAATCCACTGTATCTGAGAGACAGAGCAAAGGCCAAGCTAGTTAGTTAACACACAGGAGGGACCCTTCATGTCCAAAAGGATAAGACACCTCACCACGTACCTTATCTTACATGTCTGCCATTATAACTATAGAAAGAAAGTGAAATCGCTCAGTCGTGTCTGACTCTTTGTGACCCCATGGGCTGTAGTCTACCAGGTTCCTCCGTCCATGGGATTTTCCAGGCAAGAAAACTGGAGTGGGTTGCCATTTCCTTCTCCAGGGGATCTTCCCAACCCAGGAATTGAACCCGGGTCTCCCATACTGTAGGCAGACGCTTTACCGTCTGAACCACCAGGGAAGCCACCAGAAGGGACATTAAATAGTGACGGTATCTGCAATTAGGCAGGGCAGGTTATCATGCATTTTGGCCCTCTACAGGCGTAACAGATGTTTAAAGACAATGTTTGTTGCTTCCGTGATGGTTCAGTGATAAAGAATCTGCTTGCCAATGCAGGAGATGCAGGTTCGATCCCTGGGTTGGAAAGATTCTCTAGAGGAGGAGATGGCTACCTATTCCAGTATTCCTGCCTGGGAAATCCATGGACAGAGAAGCCTGGTGGGCTACAGTCTATGGGGTCACAGAAGAGTTGGACATGACTTAGTGACTAAACAACGTTTGTTCTGAACAGACTGGCATCTGTTGTGGTTGTTTGGTATTTATGGCATACTAATTATTAAATATTTTGAATATTATCCTCTAGACAGGCAAACACAAAATATAATAAAATGGAAGGACTCTGGTTCTAGGTGAAAATGAAGAAAGCATGTTCTAAGTTGCTACAGTCATGTCCGACTCTGTAATCCTATGGACTGTAGCCCCTCAGGCTCCTCTGTCCATGGCGATGTTCCAGGCAAGAATACTGGAGTGGGTTGCCATTTCCTTCTCCAGGGGATCTTCCTGACCCAGGGATCAAACTCACATCTCCTGTGTGTCTTGTAATGCAGGTCAATTCTTTACCACTGAGCCATCAGAGAAGCCAATGGCAGCTGTAGGGAATGTTTAAATCCATTCTGACCAAAGGATCAGTGGTATGAGGAATGTAACAGAACCGCAAGGGGAAATAGATCAACCCACACTTATGGTCTGAGATTTCAATATTCCTCTCCTAGTAATTGACAGAATGAGCAGACAGAAAATCAGTAAAGACGCAGAAAACTTGAACAATATCATCAATTAACTTGACCAGACTGACATTTGTAGCACCTTCTACCTCCCCTCCAAAGAACATAATACACATTTTTTTAAAAATTTCTGTTAATTAGGGGCTAATTACTTTACAATATTGTGATGGTTTCTGCCTTACATTGACATAAATCAGCCACAGGTATACAGGTGTCCCCTGTCCTGTCCCCAACACCCCTCCCATCCCATCCCATCCCTCCCCATCCCATCCCCTCCCCGTCCCATCCCTCTGGGTTGTCCCAGTGCACCGGCTTTGAGTGCCCTGTTTCACGCATCAAACGTGGACCAGTCATCTATTTCACATATGGTAATATACATGTTTCAATGCTATTCTCTCAAATCATCCCACGCTCGCCTTCTCCCACAGAGTCCAAAAGTCTGTTCTTTACATCTGGGTCTCTTTTGCTGTCTTGCATATAGGATCGTCTTCACCGTCTTTCTAAATTCCACATATATGCGTTAATATACTGTATTGGTGTTTTTTTTTCTGCCTTACTTCACTCTGTATAACAGGCTCCAATTTCATTCACCTCATTAGAACTAACTCAAATGCATTCTTTTTTATAGCTGAGTAATATTCCATTGTGTACCACAACTTTCTTATCCATTCGTCTACTGATGGACATCTAGGTTGCTTCCATGTCTTAGCTACTGTGAACAGCACTGCAATGAACATTGGGGTACGCATGTTTCTTTCAATTCTGGTTTTCTCAGTGTGTTATGCCCAGCAGAGGGATTGCTGGGTCATACGGTAATTCTGTTTCCAGTTTTTTAAGGAATCTCCACACTGTTCTCCATAGTGGTTGCACTAGTTTGCATTGCCACCAACAGTGTTAAGAGGGTTCCCTTTTCTCCACACCCTCTCCAGCATTTATTGTTTGTATACTTTTTGATGGCAGCCATTCTGACTGGTGTGAGATGGTACCTCTCTGAGGTTTTGATTTGCATTTCTCTGATAATGAGTGATGTTGAGCATCTTTTCATGTGTTTGTTAGCCAACTGTATGTCTTCTTTGGAGAAATGTCTGTTGGTTCTTTGGCTCGTTTTTTAATTGGGTCATTTATTTTTCTGGTATTGAGCCGCATGAGCTACTTGTATATTTTGGAGATTACTAATATGTTAGTTGTTTCGTTTGCTATTATTTTCTCCCATTCTGAAGGCTGCCTTTTCACCTTGCTTATAGTTTTCTTCATTGTGCAAAAGCTTTTAAGTTTAATTAGTACACAAAGAACATTTAAGATAGATAATTTCCTGGGCCATAAAACAAGTCTCAATAAAATGTGACTTAACTCATAGGATGCATATTTCTTGACCATAGCAAAATTAAACTAGAAATTAATATGAGGAAAATATCTAAAAATTCTCAAATGTTTTAAAAACTTCATCAACACACTTCTAAATAACACACATGTTAAAGAAGAAACCAAAAGGGGAATTAGGAAGTATTTTGAAATAAAAGAAAATAAATGCATTATTCATGAAAGTCTGTGAAATGCAGCTAAATCAATACACAGAGGGAAATTCATAGCACTAAAATTTCTGTATTAGAAAATAAAGCTCCAGTATCAGCAATCTTAGTTTTTACCTTAAGAAACTAGAAAAAGAAGAGAAAATTAAACCCAAAGCAGGAAGAAGAAAGGAAATAATAAAGAGCAAAGCACAAACCTTTCCAAATTTTGAACCAGTCAATTGTTTCATGTCTGGTTCTGCTACTTCTTGAGCTGCATACAGGTTTCTCAGGAGATAGCTAAGATGGTCTGGTATTCCCATCTTAAGAATTTTCCACAGTTTATCATGATCCACACAAAGGCTTTAGCATAGTCAATAAAGCAAAACTAGATGTTTTTCTGGAATTCCCAACTTCTATGATCCAACAAATGTTGGTAATTTGATCTCTGGTCCCTTGCCTTTTCTAAACCCAGCTGGTACATCTAGAAGTTCTCAGTTCACATACTGCTGAAGCCTAGTTTGAAGGATTTTGAGCATAACCTTACTAGCATGTGAAATGAGTGCAACTCATTTTATATGGTCATTTGAACATTCTTTGAAACAACAGACTGTTTTAAAATTGGGAAAGGAGTACAACAAGGCTGTGTTTATTGTTACCTTGCTTGTTTAACTTATATGCAGAGTACATTCATGCAAAATGTCAGGATGGATGAATCCCAAGCTGAAATCAAGATTGCTGGGAGAAATCAACAACTTCAGATATGCAGAAGATATCACTCTAATGGCAGAAAGTGAAGAAACTATAGAGCTTTTTGATGAGGGTGAAAGAGGAGAGTGAAAAAGTTGGCTTAAAACTCAACATAAAAAAAAAAAAAGATCATGGCATCTGGTTACATCACTTCACGGCAAACAGAAGTGGAAAAAGTGGAAACAGTGACAGGCTTTATTTTCTTGGGCTCCAAAATTACTGTGGAGGGTGACTGCAGCCATGAAATTAAAAGACACTGCTACTTGGAAGAAAAGCCATGACAAATCTAGACAGTGTATTAACAAGCAGAGACATTACTCTGTTGACAAAGGTGAGTATAGTCAAAGCTATGGCGGTCTTTCCAGCATCATGTACAGATGTGAGAGAGTTGAACCATAAAGAAGGCTGAGCACCGAAAACTTGCTGCTTTTGAACTGTGGTGCTGGAGAAGACTCTTGAGAGTCCATTGGACTACAAGGAAATCAAACCAGTCAATACTAAAGGAAATCAACCCCAAATATTTACTGGAAGGACTGATGCTAAAGTCGAAGCTCTAATACTTTGGGCACCTGATGTGAAAAGGTGACTCATTGGAAAAGACCCTGATGCTGGGAAAGGTTGAAAGCACTAGAAAATGGGAGCAACAGAGGATGACATGGTTAGATAGCATCACTGCCTCAATGGATGTGAATTTGAGCAAACTCTGGGAGATAGTGAAGGAAAGGGGAGCCAGGTGTGCTGCAGTCAATAGGGTCTCAGAGTCAGACACGGCTTAGTGACTGAACAATAGCAACAACAACAAAGCAGAAACCAATTAAAAAGAAAACAGGAAAACAATACAGAAAATGAAGGAAAACTGAAACTGACCCTCTAAGATCAACAGAATTGACATATCTCCATCTAGAATGACCAGGACAAAGAGAAAGAATACTCAAAATCATCCATATCAGGAATGAGAGAGGTGGCACCACTACAGATGCCATGCTGTTAAAAGGATAGTCAAGAAAAAATAGATAATCTGAATAGTCCTATATTTATTAAAGAAACTTAATTTATGTCTTAAAATTTTCCCACAAAGAAAATTCTAAAACCAGATGGTTTCCCTGGAAAATTCTATTAAACATTTATGGATGAAGTAATATCAATTCTGTAAAATACACTCCAGGAAATTGAAGGAGAATTATCTTTCAACTTTCAACTTACTCTATGAAACCAGGAGTACCCTGATACAAAAATCAGACAAAGACATCCTAAGACAGGAAAATTAAAGGCCAATATCCCACAGGAACACAGACACAAAAATAATTAAAACTGGCTTAGCAAATTAAACTTGCCAACTGTACAAATACAGGCAACACAGGCCAGATTTGCTCACCCTGCTTTAAAGCACTACTTCCCAACTATAATTTGCTAAGTGTTAATCATTCAGTTGTGTTCGACTCTTTGCGACCCCATGGACTACAGCCTACCAGGCTCCTCTGTCCATGGAATTCTCTAGGCAAGAATGCTAGAATGGATTGCCATTTCATACTCCAGGGGATCTTCCTGACCCAGGGATCAAACCTGGGTCTCCTGCATTGCAGGCAGATTCTTCACTATCCGAACCACCAGCGAAGCCCTTGACCATAACGGTCCAAATCAAATAAAAATGTCTGTATCACACTGGGGTAAACTGATGAGGTTTACCATTGGAAGTGACTGACATGAACATCAGCTACTCTAGACACTACCCTAAGGACTGAGAACTTATTCTAATATCTCCTTTCCTACACATTATTTATTTTTTTACTTGTGTTTAAAATTTTTTTCACTTACTACTTTATTTATTTACCACCAATTCAACCCTGAGTCTTTCATCAATTACTTACAACTTTCCTAAAGATAATTAAAGGCATCAGATTTCTAACAATCTCATTCCTGAGAATGGCTCTTCTGGAAGCTTCTAACCTACTCCAATCTGGTCTGTTTGCCCTTCAACCCTGTTTTGTCATTCTATGTGGAAGATTCCTTTACCTTTCTCTTCTGTTAAATGTTCTATTTCCTGTCATCTTTCTTTTTTTTAATTTTTCTGACTTTATCATTTTGATGGATCACACCCTCCAACAGATTTCTAAGAAAGGTACAAGGCAGGCAAACAAACCAAAAAAAAAAAAATTACATGTCTTAAAACATTGTAATTTCACTCATATATATGATTAATAGTTTCAGGGCATATGAAATAAAATGAGGTTGAAATTACTTTCCTTCAGAATTTTGAAGGTGATGCGCCATTGCTTGTTTAGTTTCTAAAGTTACCACAAAGAAGTCCAGAGCCAGTTGATTCCTCTTACTTTAGTTAACAAATTTTTCTCCTCTCTGGAAGCATGGAAAGATCTGTTTGGCCCAGTGATTTGAAATTTCACCCTGATGTGTCTTAGTTTGTGTTTATATACATCCATTGTACTGAGCAGTCAATAAGCCTTTTCAACTTCATGTTCTTTAGCTCAAGAAACTGTTTTTTAAATCATCCTGATGATTTCTTCCTCATTTCCTCTATTTCTTCTGGAAACTACTATTATTTGAATACTGAAATTCCTGGACAGCTCCTGTAAATTTCTTCATATTTCTCACTTCTCTTCTATAACCTCTGTCCTTCTGCTCAACTTTTTACCAGATTTCTTCATTATTAATTTTCTAAGTACTTCTGCAAAGCTTTTTAATCTCTGAAATCAAAATTTTAATGTCTGAGAGCCTCTTTTAAAAATCAGAGTACTGCTCTTTTATAGATAACTCCTTCCTATTTCATGGCTGTATTGTTTTCTCTTATTTCCCTGAGGATGTTAATAATGGTTCTAATATTTTCCTCTGCAAAAGATTTGTCTTCTCCAGGCTGCTCTACCTTATGTATTTTAATCTCTATTTTTCATACACTACAGGGTTTCCTCAAATATCTAGTAATCCTTGATTAGCTCTCATAATTAAGAGGACTAAAAGGGTGATCTTCAGTATGGGGTTCTTGCCGTCCACTATGCTGTCTTCTGTCCTAGAGTCTCTATTTTTGCCCTCTCCAAAGAGTAAGTTTCTAGACTTTGCTAAGGTTACAGGTGAAGAGCTGGGCACTTGTCCAGCTGATTGGCTAGCTTATTTTGAGGAAGACATCCCAGGGTCCAAAGGCTTATTCAACCTTCAACCAATCCTCCTTTCACTTCTACCTGCTGCCATTCTTGAACTTTCTGTCTTTTGGAGGATAAGCTGGATTATTTTCTTGATTTTCTCTGCTACTGAGCTTAACGTTTTACTCTTCAATTATTCATATACTCTCTAGTTTCTAAAATTGTGTTGATGCTGTCTCCTGTCTAATTCCCCTTTACTGATCTTTTAATAGGTTTCTGGAAGGAGCAAAAGTAGAAGTATGTATCCATCCTATCTCTTTACTATTGGTAATATGGATTCTTATTCATCCCAAGTCATTATAAATGGCTTTGTACTTCCATTTCCGTCATTTGAATAAAGTAAGATCAGGCAGCTGTGCTAAGATCATGAAAATCACTGATTTTGTTGTTATTAAGTTCAGCACTGGTCATAGGAAACACCCTCTTCCAACAACACAAGAGAAGACTCTACACATGGACATCACCAGACGGTCAACACCGAAATCAGACTGATTATACTCATTGCAGCCAAAGATGGAGAAGCTCTATACAGTCAGCAAAAACAAGACTGGGAGCTGACTGTGGCTCAGATCATGAACTCCTTATTGCCAAATTCAGACTGAAATTGAAGAAAGTAGGGAAAACCACTAGACCATTCAGGTATGACCTAAATCAAATCCCTTATGACTATACAGTGGAAGTGAGAAATAGATTTGAGGAACTAGATCTGATAGAGTGCCTGATGAACTATGGACGGAGGTTCATTACACTGTACAGGAGACAGGGATCAAAGACAGACCATCCCCGTGGAAAAGAAATGAAAAAAGCAAAATGGCTGTCTGAGGAGGCCTTACAGATAGATGTGAAAAGAAGAAAAGCGAAAAGCAAAGGAGAAAAGAAAAGATATAAGCATCTGAATGCAGAGTTCCAAAGAATAGCAAGGAGAGATAAGAAAGCCTTCCTCAGGGATCAATGCAAAGAAATAGAGGAAAACAACAGAATGGGAAAGACTAGAGATCTCTTCAAGAAAATTAGAGATACCAAGGGAACATTTCATGCAAAGATGGGCTCGATACAGGACAGAAATGGTATGGACCTAACAGAAGCAGAAGATATTAAGAAGAGGTGGCAAGAATACACAGAAGAACTGTACAGATAATCATGATGGTGTGATCACTCATCTAGAGCCAGACATCCCGGAATGTGAAGTCAAGTGGGCCTTAGAAAGCATCACTATGAACAAAGCTAGTGGAGGTGATGGAATTCCAGTTGAGCTATTTCAAATCCTGACAGACAATGCTGTGAAAGTGCTGCACTCATTATGCCAGAAAATTTGGAAAACTCAACAGTGGCCACAGGACTGGAAAAGGTCCGTTTTCATTCCAATCCCAAAGAAAGGCAATGCCAAAGAATGTTCAAACAACCTCACAACTGCACTCATCTCACACACTAGTACAGTAATGCTCAAAATTTTCCAAGCCAGGCTTCAGCAATACGTGAACCGTGAACTTACAGATGTTCAAGCTGGTTTTAGAAAAGGCAGAGGAGCCAGAGATCAAATTGCCAACATCCACTGGATCATCGAAAAACCAAGAGAGTTCCAGAAAAACATCTATTTCTGCTTTATTGATTATGCCAAAGCCTTTGACTATGTGGATCACAATAAATTGTGGAAAATGCTGAAAGAGATGGAAATACCAGACCACCTGACCTGCCTCTTAAGAAACCTGTATGCAGGTCAGGAAGCAACAGTTAGAACTGGACATGGAACAACAGACTGTTTCCAAATAGGAAAAGGAGTACATCAAGGCTGTATATTGTCACCCTGCTTATTTAACTTCTATGCAGAGTAACGCTGGGCTGGAAGAAGCACAAGCTGGAATCAAGATTGCTGGGAGAAATATTAATAACCTCATATATGCAGATGATACTACCCTTATGGCAGAAAGTGAAGTGGAACTAAAGAGCCTCTTGATGAAGGTGAAAGAGGAGAGTGAAAAAGTTGGCTTTAAAGCTCAACATTAGGAAAATGAAGATCATGGCATCTGGTCCCATCACTTCATGGCAAACAGATGGGAAAACAGTGGAAACAGTGTCAGACTTTATTTTGGGGGGCTCCAAAATCACTGCAGATGGTGACTGCAGCCATGAAATTAAAAGATGCTTACTCCTTGGAAGGAAAGTTATGAGCAACCTAGATAGCATATTAAAAAGCAGAGACATTACTTTGCCCACAAAGGTCTGTCTAGTCAAGGCTATGGTTTTTCCAGTGGTCATGTATGGATGTGAGAGTTGGACTGTGAATAAAGCTGAGCGCCAAAGAATTGATGCTTTTGAACTGTGGTGCTGGAGAAGACTTTTGCGAGTCCCTTGGACTGCAAGGAGTTCCAACCAGTCCATCCTAAAGGAGACCAGTCTTGGGTGTTCATTGGAAGGACTGATGCTGAGGCTGAAACTCCAATACTTTGGCCACCTCATGCGAAAAGTTGGTCCATTGGAAAAGACTCTGATGCCTGGAGGGACTGGGGGCAGGAGGAGAAGGGGACAACAGAAGATGAGATGGCTGGATGGCATCACTGACTTGATGCACGTGTGTTTGGGTGATCTCCGGGAGTTGATGATGGACAGGGAGGCCTGGTGTGCAATTCATGAGGTTACAAAGAATTGTACACAACTGAGCAACTGAACTGAACTGAAAGTCAATTCCCCCTATATGTGGTAAACACTTCCACCCACTCCATCCCCTCCCAGCAGTAAAGAGTGCTGCCATGTCCTGCCTGCTGTGCCACACACAGGACCATGCGTCAGATGTGTAAGAGTCTCCTATCCATTAAATCACTGATGCCTCTGTTGCTGAGTCTGGGCTCTTTCTTCTGTCTTGACGCTGGGCAAGTACAGGCGTGCAGACCTGTGGGGTGCAGCCCAACAAGGATTTTATATACACAAGCTCATTTTATTTCTCACTGCCCTCACTAAGGTTTAGTGAGATATCACTGACATAAAGCGTTATTTAAGTTTAAGGTATATAATGTGTTTGATTTTCTTTTATATTACAATTCATCTTTTTCTCTTAATTTCTTTTTTTGTATCTAAATACTTATAATAAGGGAAAAAAGTGAAAATAGGATGTTTCTAATGTATTTATAATACATGCATATTAAGAATGATTAAGTACTAGTGTAGGTTAAAAATTCCAAATCAATCTGCATATATTATTCCTCTTTTTATTCTGCAGCAAACAGTTTTAGTAAAAACAGTACTCTCTAAAACTTGGGAAGAGCAAAGTTGGACAAAAAGAGAAGGATTATAGAATAAATGAACCAGTTTCTACAGGATTAAAACACCTCACATTTGTATATCTAAGGCTTTATTTTGTTTGTAAATAAAGACTCTCTAAAAACTAAACTCAGTAATTACTGCATGAAATTTTATAATATATTCATCTGGTTTGGGTTCCAACTCTCATTCTCTTGGAAATGACTTCACTCACCCAACACTATTTATTTAGTAACTACTATCTACCAGGTACTTAATCTTGGCCTGGGAAATACAACAGTGAATAAAGAAAACCAAAAATCTCTGAAATCATGGACCATTCACTCTAGTTTTAGATGGAGAAAATAAAGGTGATAAGTACTACAAAGAAAAAGGAATGTGGAGGTGCTAGTCCCACAAAATTTAAATGTTAGTTAAGGAGGGCTTATCTGAAAGAGTATTTTAACCTAAGTTTTGAGGTTGTCACTTAAAAAAACTATTCAAAGGCCTACAGTAATAAATTTTAAACAGAAAAGGAAAATAAGTAAAATGACCCTAATCTTTGAGAGCAATTACAAACAAAACCTATTTCTTCTGAGAGACTTAAGACAAATACTTTTAAAAGCCAGGATAATAATACTTGCAACAAATGCTACCACTAAAAATTTACTTTTGGCTATATTCCAAAAGTGATACCCAGACATATACCACAGTGCTCCAAATTACTTAAAACTTTAGTATCATTTAAAAAAATAGACCATTTTTCATTTTCTTTAATCTTGAATAAATGATTATCATCTAGAACCAATTAGATTATAACATTTAAACTCCTAAATGAAAAGTGAGAATATCTAAATTAGACCCAGTGAAAACCTCAGTCCTCAGATTAAGTACTGGAAAGGAAGAGGTGATATCTTGCCTTTTTAATTTATTAATAAACTTAATGAAAACTTACCTTGCCCAGAGCGGCTTTGGCGAGAGTCTACACTTGACTGTCTTCGATCCGGTGGTTCCTCGCTTCCTCCATCTGAATAAAATGAGAAAGAGCATAAGCAAATAGATAGTGAAACTGATGCAATACCAGCCCTGATGATATGTTTATCTTAAACTTCCTATATCTATCATTTGTTTTCTTATCATACACAAACCAAAGGTTCTTACCCTTATTTTTCTGGGGATGGTTTACACCCTCATCTGAAAGTCTAAAGAAAGTGAGTGCATTCTTTCTCAACCCCCAAACATATACACAGGGCTTCCCTGGTGGCTCAGTCAGTAAAAGGATCCACCTGCAATGCAGGAGACCTGGGTTCAGTCCCGGGCCGAGATCCCCTTTAGAAGGAAATGGAAACTCACTCCAGTATTCTTGCCTGAAAAATCCCATGCACAGAGGAGCCTGGTGGGCCACAGTCCATGGGGTAGCAAGAGTCAGACACAACTCAGCAACTAAACCACCACCAAACATACACACTCTTCTTTGTGTATAATGAGGCAATGTCGTCTACTCTGAAGTTCATTCACAGAATTTCAGTTTAAAAGCCTTGATTTAAAGCAATGTCTAAGTTAATTATAGCTGCTTACTTATCTATAGTATGTCAAATAATCCTTAGGGCTATATATTTTACTATAATAAAAATTACATGTTTTATGAGAGATCATAGGAAAATTATATAATACATGAAAGAGCAATACAAATCAGAATCGAAAAACTCAGAAATGACAAGGCAGAAACCAAGAAAGAATTAGAAATCAAACAAAAATCATGTCAATAATGAAGTCTGAAGTATAAGAAATACAAGAGCAAATAAATACAAAAGGTCTTAAAAAGAAATACAAAGTAAGATGGAAGAAAATCTTAAATAAATTTTTTTAAAAGAAGAAATAGATTAAAAAGGATTTGCAAAAAGGGGATACATATTGGAGATAGGCAAAAAAGATCTAGTATAAGGATAAAAATAGAAGTCCCTAAGGAATAAAACCGAAGTGAGAGGACAGAACCAATACTAAAAAACTGTAACTCAAGAAAGCTTTTCAGAGGGAAAAAAGTGGCTACGTATATGTAATATATAGAGTTACATGTATAAATACATTTATATATACACATGTACATACATATACATTTGAAACTATTATATCTGGTGGCTCAGATAGTAAAGAATCTGCCTGCAGTGCAGGAGACCTGGGTTTGATTCTGGGTCAGGGAGATCCTCTGGAGAAGGGAATAGCTACCTATTTCAGTATTCTTGCCTGGAGAATTCCATGGACAGAGGAGCCTGGAGCTATAGTCCATGGGGTCGCAAAGAGTTGGACATGACTGAATGACTAGCACTTACACTTTCATATGTGAAACTACATATTTGAAGAGCACCTTGTGTACTGCTTAATCAAGTTAGATCAATGGACCAGCACATTTTCTACTAAAATTACTAGACTTTAAAGAAAAAAGGGAAAAAAAATCCTTTGAGTATTTAGGCATCACATGATAAATACGGGAAAATAATAGAAAAAAATGGGATAACATATTTGAAACACAAAGAAAGTTTGAGTCACAGGCTTTACAATGAGTAAAACTTACCTTTAAGTATAAAGGGGAAAGAAAAACTATTACTGACATGCAAGAACTCAGGGAATATTGTTCCCATGGGACTCTTCCTAGCTCTAAAAGAGAACTCATTTGAGGCAATCAAAGTGACTAGAGAGACATTAAATAAGGACTGGCGATGAGCAATAACCATAGGACTGACTGTAGAATTAACACTAAATTAGGGTCTTAGATTATAGTATGTAATAGCTATAAAATCTGACCATGAAGATACAGCACAACCAAAACAAATGGAGGAAGAATAAACAAACAGAAAATAACTGATTTCAGTAATCAAAATTGGTAGTGGTAAAGTTGTGAGACCACTGTATTTAAAAAAGAGGGATAAAGCAATGAATACCTATGGTATACTCTGACGTCATCCCCTTGAGAACCAGAATTCTCAGTATGGAAGAAAGGAACTATAGATATAACAATACAGAAGTTAAATAAAAACTCTATAGTATTGAATCTATATTACAAACGTTAGTACAATCTTATGAGTCACACATATGTCTTAGCTCGGTCCATTTAAAATATCTAGCATCTTGACTGATTAAGTAGTGATGTCCAACCCTAGGGCCCAGGCTGTGATCCTAAAATGCCATTCTCCATTAAAAGAAATCAGAACTTTTTAAAGAACTAGCTGGTTTATCAAAGGAAATGTACTAGTTGAATTTGGATCACCCTGAGATATGCAACAGTAAAGACACTATCAAAAACAATGTGGAATTGAGGTCATATCAGAAAGACTGAGTGAAATAGCTTATCAACATGCAAGAACTCAGGGAGTATTATCATCCCATGGACCTCTTCCTAGCTCTACTAAAGAACTAACTAACTAAGGGTAGTAGATCATAATGACACTGAAAAAAGAGAAAAAAGGAGAAAAATTAAAACCCCATAGCACCACCACACTAACTGGTCACTTTCTGAGGTTGAGAGGGATCTAGTTCATTATCTTGAAAACTGGGGAAATGAAAGAATTAGCAATTCATCTCACATTTCCTATATGAACTGTACTAGTAGCCAAAAAGTATATAAGAAAAAGCTCTCTTTAAAATTATTCCAGGTGATAAGTGGGAAACAAGATAAAACACCACAACTTGAAATTAATTTCACAACTTGAAATTAATTAATATCTCTGTAGGCATTGAGCAACAGTGGCTAATAATATCAAAAAAGAGAAAAGAAACAAAACTGGACATGATATACCTCCTGATGATAGAAACACAACAAACACAGTTTTGCCAAAGCAATCAAACCTGGGTCTGGTCAAATCTCTGGATCTAGCTGTCACTTTTCAGGAAAATCGAAGAACAGAAAAGAAAAAAAAAAAAAGGTTGGACTGTTCTTGAGTATATAATCAACAAAATACCAACTGTGGGAAATTCTACAGGTCAAACAACCAACCCAGGTCTCTCAACAGATAAAGGAAAAAAGTATTATGGAGTTCTAAATTACTATGAAATTATGGTTCATTTTATGAAAAGATACAACTGTACCAGAAATCTGTGGCATCTTGTATCAGGATGTGTAAGTATACTCCTAGTCAATTTTCCCGACTAGTTATTATCTAATTTTTAATGCAAATTTCTTTCTTCTCTTTCACTTTGGAATAAATTACAATGAGTAACACTCATATTCAGGCATGTCTTAAATTTTCATTTTTCCATGTGGATAAAATTACATTATACACATCACATTCTGTTTTAACATCAAAACATGCCCTTCAAGTGTGTGATAAATAATATGACTAAAATACAGACATTTCCCCCTACCAGCACTGTCTTTCTAAAGAATAAAAGAAGAAAAAGAAAAAACAAGACTTCAAATAGTATTAAATTTGCACAATCTGCAGAATGTTGGGGTATCAATAAAACAACCTACAGGAAAAATACAGACAGTTCAGTTCAGTTCAGTCGCTCAGTCGTGTCTGACTCTTTGCGACCCCATGAATTGCAGCACGCCAGGCCTCCCGTCACCAACTCCCGGAATTCACTCAGACTCACATCCATCGAGTCAGTGATGCCATCCAGCCATCTCATCCTCTGTCGTCCCCTTTTCCTCCTGCCCCCAATCCCTCCCAGTATCAGTCTTTTCCAATGAGCCAGCTCTTCGCATGAGGTGCCAAAGTACTAGAGTTTCAGCCTTAGCATCATTCCTTCCAAAGAAATCCCAGGGCTGATCTCCTTCAGAATGGATTGGCTGGATCTCCTTGGTTTAAGACAGTTTTGAGTTATCCAGCCAATGGCAAGACAAAAAGTCATCAATTTTGATACCATCACAATCTAAAATGTTTAAATTGCCTGAATTTTAAAAATTAAATCTGAAAACCATGGCAGTAAATTTAAGCAATTCATTCCTCTAAGACTGAAATCTTAACCATGTCTTACCCCAGAGGAGGCTAGTCCTAAGTGTTGAGATTAACTCTTAGGTAAAAGTAACAGTTAAAGATTTTTTTAAAATAATAAACTCACCACAGACCCAAGATGGTGTAGAAAAAAAGTTCAAGCTCTTTAAAAGTGTTTGTGGTATGCTTATGCAATCAATGACTCCATTATCCAAAATAGCAAGACTGCAATGATCTACAGTATTTTAAATCTTTTTGTTTTGCTTAAGACACAATTCCTTCACTACAGATAAGACCTCCCACACATTATACATACATCTACATTTATGGACGAAACAGAAGACCTTCAGTCATCAAGCAAGTCAAACTATTTGCATAAGACTGATTATCTCACCCTGGCGTGTAGAAGGTAGAACAGAGCTGTGTCTGTGAGGTTAAAATTTACTCATCAAGCTTGAGTTCAGATGTTCAGACTTTCTTCAAATACATTTATTTGAACTTCACAGAGGAAAGCCCACTGATATAACAGGTTCAGTTCAGTTCAGTCACTCAGTCATGTTCAACTCTTTGCGACCCCATGGACTACAGCACGCCAGGCTTCCCTGTCCATCACCAACTCCTGGAGTTTACCCAAACTCATGTCCGTCGAGTCGGTGATGTCATCCAACTATCTCATCCTCTGTCACACCCTTCTCCTCCCACCTTCAATCTTTCCCAGCATCAGGGTCTTTCCAAATGAGTCAATTCTTTGCATCAGGTGGCCAAAGTATTCAAGTTTCAGCTTTAGCATCAGTCCTTCCAATGAATATTCAGGACTGATCTCCTCTAAGATGGACTGGTTGGATCTCCTTGCAGTCCAAGGGACTCTCAAGAGTCCTCTTCAACACCACAGTTCAAAAGCATCAATTCTTCGGCACTCAGCTTTCTTCTTGGTGACTTTCCTGGTGGCTCAGACGGTAAAGCATCTGCCTACAATGCGGGAGAGCAGGCTTCAATCCCTGGGTCAGGAAGATCTCCAGGAGAAGGAAATGGCAACCCACCCCAGTATCTTGCCTGGAAAATCCCATGGATAGAGGAGTCTGGTAGGCTACAGTCCACAGGGTTGCAAAGAGTTGGACATGACTGAGCGACTTCACTCACTCACTCACAGCTTTCCTTATAGTTCAACTCTCACATCCATACATGACTACTGGGAAAACCATAGCCTTGACTAGATGGACCTTTGTTGGTAAAGTAATGTCTCTGCTTTTTAATATGCTGTCTAGGTTGGTAATAACTTTCCTTCCAAGGAGTAAGAGTCTTTTAATTTCATGGCTGCAGTCACCATCTGCAGTGATTTTGGAGCCCCAAAAAAATAAAGTCTGCCACTGTTTCCCCATCTACTTGCCATGACGTGATGGGACTGGATGCCATGATCTTAGTTTTCTGAATGTTGAGTTTTAAGCCAACATTTTCACTCTCCACTTTCACTTTCATCAAGAGGCTCTTTAGTTCTTTGCTTTCTGCCATAAGGGTGGTGTCATCTGCTTATCTGAGGTTACTAATATTTCTCCCAGCAATCTTGATTCCAGCTTGTGCTTTTTCCAGCCCAGCGTTTCTCATGATGTACTCTGCATATAAGTTAAATAAGTAAGGTGACAATATACAGCCTTGACGTACCCCTTTCCCTATTTAGAACCAGTCTGTTGTTCCACGTCCTGTTCTAACTGTTGCTTCCTGACCTGTATATAGATTTCTCAAGAGGCAAGTCAGATGGTCTGTTATTCCCATCTCTTTCAGAATTTTCCATAGTTTGTATCTCTTTCAGAATTTTCCATAGTTTGTGGTGATCCACACAGTCAAAGACTTTGGCATAGTCTTTACATACAAAATTAACAGGTATAAAATTAAAAAAAAAAAAAAAGACTTGCTTGTCCAACTTAAGTGCTAGCTTTTAAAATCAGAGCTTAGATTTCCTGGATCGGAGAACATTTGTTTTTTTAATCAGCATACTAAATTAAATCCAGCAAATAATACAGAACAATACACTTTTAATACTAAGAAACATTATTAATAGACTTCCTCGTCCATTATTTAAAAGGGAAAAATGTCATAGGAATATTTACTTCCTAAGGTGAACAGCTTTCAACTCAGGTTATAAACACACTACAACAGTGTTAGTTAAACAAACAAACAAACAAAAAACAACCACATACGGATATTCTGTACTTAGTGATTTCCTACGAAGAAATTTAAGTTAGAGAAAGTCTAATAAGACAGTGCTTAACTAATTCCAAGACAAATGTTTCCCTTTCTTCAAGTAAAGGATACTTTAAATGATGATTCTTCTCAGTCCAGGATCAAAATATTACAGCTGAAAAATAAGGTGGCCCCAGCCCACTAAAGCATTCTCAGTTAGATAATGTGCCAGAATAAATATTAGATTTGATTTGGTGAATTAAGATTTTAAAGTTGATTGTCTTCAATCCTCCTTTAGAAGCATAAATATATTAAATAGAAGGGGTGGGAGGCATTACGACTACATTATGCACATTAAATCCAGCAAATAATACAGATTTTTATAATCTATTATGCACATAAAGTTTTACTATCCAGTGTGAATCTGCAAGAACTCTACACACTTAATGCCAACAAGGGCAGACATGATCTAGATGGCATATAGAATGTAATGAAAATGCAAAAGGCCCAGGAACATAAGTCGGATTTATTTATTAGCCGAGGGCTATTTATGAAGAGAGAAATACAGAAGATGGTCCCTGGCTACATAAGCACAACAAAAAACAGAAAAGATGAAAAACAGCTCATCAGTTTGGTATAGAAAAGAGAAAAGAACTACAATTTGTTCAGCATCTATTCTCTACTGGCAATGGGTTCAGTAGGTCTCTACATTATTCCATTTAATACTAACAATAATTCTAGGAAACAAGTATTATGCCCATTTTAAGTGTAAGACAGATTCAGAGAAGTAAAGTGAACTTTCCCGAAATCACAGTTAGTATCAGGTTGGTGCAAATGTAATTATGGTTTCAGACCATGAATTTTAAATCATTATAAACACATCTTTATTAATCAAAATAGGAATCATTACAATCAACAAATTTTTAATAATGAGAAATAAGTTTGTTTATTGTTCTAGCATAAAAAAACTGTGCATTCGACAAACTCTTGCAAGCATTTTCTGCATCCTGCTGGTTGTGGAAGTGTTTTCCCTGCAAAAAGTTGCTGAGATGCTTGAAGAAGTGGTAGTCGGTTGGCAAGAGGTCAGGTGAATATGGCGGATGAGGCAAAACTTTGTAGCCCAATTCGTTCAACTTCTGAAGTGTTGGTTGTGAGATGTGTGGCTGGGCCTTTCTGTTGACCAATGCTGGCGGGCAGGTGTTGCAGTTTTCAGGGCTTCTCATCGATTTGCTAAGCATACTTCTCAAATGTAATGGTTTTGCTAGGATTCAGAAAGCTCTAATGGATCAGACAGTCAGCAGACCACCAAACAGAGACCATGACCTTTTCTTGGTACAAGTTTGGCTTTGGTAAGTGCTTTGGAGCTTCTTCTTGGTCCAACCACTGAGCTGGTCATCACTCCAATTGAGAAATGGTTCACTGCTATTCTGTAGGGTAAGAGAAGATGACACTGCAAAATGACAATTTTTTGTCAGCTCATGAGGCACCCATTTATCAAGTTTTTTCACCTTTCCAATTGCTTCAAATGCCAAATGACCATAGAATTGTCGATGCTGAGTTCTTTGGCAACTTCTCGTGTAGTTGTAAGAGAATCAGCTTTGATGACAGGTCTCAACTGTCGTTGTTGTCAACTTTTGATGGCCAGCCACTGTGCTCACCTTCAAGGCTCTCATCTCCTTTGCATCTCCTTCTTGAACCACCACAGCACTGTACATTCATTAGCAGTTCCTGGGCCAAATACATTGCTGATGTTGTGACTTGTCTCCACTGCTTTATGACCCATTTTGGACTCAAGAAAACTGCTCAAATTTGCTTTTTGTCTGATATCATTTGTATAGTCTAAAATAAATATAAAATAAACAGCAAGTAATGTCATTTACCAAAAAAAAATAAAAGAGAGAAATGTACATTAAAATTATGCATAAAATAATCACATTTACTTAGAATATATTCCAACATTAAATGGAAAATTTCAACAATGCAAAAACTGCAATTACTTTTGCACCAACCTAACAGCACTCCTAAAATTAAGTCTCTGGTTTCAGAAATCTGGCTTCATTCCCAGACCCTCCACTGCCTTTTACAATAATAAAGAATCATTAAGGTAGTGGGGGTAGTGGTTTGCAACTGAAGTAGAAAGAGAACAGAAGTAGAGACCAACTAAGAGTCTACTGCAAAAACCCAGGAAAAGATGAACACTTGGACGAAGAGAGTAGTAGAGGTGGTGAGAAGTGGTCAGATTCTGGATATATTCTGAAGTATAGTGGAGAGAATCTGCTGTCAGAAGAGAAAAATACAGAAAAAAAGTCAGGATTAATTCTGACATTTGGGGTAAATGACAGATCTGCAACTTACTGAAAAGGAAAGACTGTGAGAGAACAGGTTTGGACCTCTGTTTTGGACATATTGAGTTTGAGATGCCTATTAGACAAATAAGCAGACATGGACAGACATACATGAATATAGTCATTACATAATCACATTTAAAATGCATGATATCCCCAAGGGAGCATAGACAAGAGACAGACAGGGAGAGAGAAAAGAGGTCAGAGGTCTAAGCCTTGGGGCTGAATTCAATATGCAGAGGCTGTGGGTATGAGGAGACCAGCAGACAGTAAGAAGTAGTGGCCAGAGAAGAGGAACAAAACCAGCAGAGTACCGAAGTCAAGTAAAGAGTTCATGGAAGGGAAAGATCAAACGTTGATAGGTCAAGTAATAGAAACAGTGAGAACTGATCGCTGAATTTGGTCAATGTATTTGATTTAGTCTGGTTCCTGTGAAGTGGTAAAGTCTGAATGGATTAAGTTCAAGAGAGGTTAGAAAGAGATTCTGGGAAAGGTCTTGTCTCTCCCTGGACATGGAAGATAACCCATGGAGACCCGGGATATTCTGTCTGCCATCTTATAAACACAAGGGGGAATAAACTATGGGATCAAGTTAACACTATGAAAATTATGGCAGATAGATAGAAAACAGCAAGATCCTTGTGGACACTGAATTACTGAAGAAAACTACCCTATCTCTGGACTACAGCTATATTACCCAATAAATCCCCTACGCCATACTAAGCACAGGTCAGTAAACTAGTCCACAAGCCAAATCTATCCTGCTACCTTTTTTTTTTCTTCTTCCTAAAGACAGCCAGTGAGCTAAGAATAGTTTCTACATTTGTAAGTAACTGGAAAACAGTTTAAAAAATAATATTTTGTGACAAATAAAAATGGTATAAAATTGAAATTTTAAGTGTCCATAAAGTTTTATTAGAATACGGTCATGATCACTCATTTACATACTTCTGTGAAATTGATACAGTAACACCCTATGAAGTTGTGGTGAGAAATGAATGTAATAGTAAACACAGCATGCCATCTGCACTAAGTAAACACTTATTAAATGATAACTGTACTCTTCATCTATCATCATCATGATCAACAACATCTTTTCACCAAAAGATGGCTTAAATGTCATTTCCTATCTTCTTTGTAAAGACTTTCTGGAGGCCTATCAGAATTAAATGTTCCCTCTTCAGTGCTTCCAAAGCACATTATACCTATCTGTTTTACAGCACTGCCACACTGAATAATAATTATTTATATGACTATCTCTGGACTGTAAAATGTTCAAAGCTTGTCTCTGAAAGCCTTATTCATATGGTATTTTCAGTGCTAACTTTGGAATATATAGCTATTCCTTAAAAAAAAGAAGTTGAATTAATTTTGTCAAGGCCTAGCTCTAAAATTAATACCTTTATCAAATCAAGTCAAGGAAAAAAAAAAGTGGTATTGAAATGGTTTGAGATACAGTTTTAGAAGTGTTTTTCTTTTCTTATCCCAACTATTACTATAAAAAGAAAAGATGAGCAGCATCATTCTAAAGCACTATGACCTTATCTTCCACTTCAATCTCCATAATCTTTATTTATCAATAAAAATGTTCACAGGGAAGCCCAGGCCCATCTAAAAGTTTATTTAGTTCTTAAGAAAATATACACAGAGTTTCTTTACAGAGAAAAGGAAACATTCCATACCAGACAAAATATACTGGTTAACATGCCATAGGTACTACAGCTAGTAGTTTTCAGAAGTATTCTATATGGGTTTCCCTGGTGGCTCAGATGGTAAAGAATCTGCCTACAATGCAGGAGACCTGGGTTCAACCCCTGGGTCAGGAAGATCTCCTGGAGAAAGGAATGGCAACCCACTCCAGTATTGTTGCTGGGATAATCCGATGGTCAGAGGAGCCTGGTGGGCTACAGTCCATGGCCTCTCAAAGAGGAGTTAGACACAACTGAGTGACTAACACTTTTGGGGGGCTTCCCTGGTGGCTCAGATGGTAAAGAATCTGCCTGTAATGCAGGAGACCCAGGTTTGATCCCTGAGTTGGGAAGGTCCCCTGGAGAAGTATAATCTTTATCTTTCAATAAAAATATTCATGGGGAAGCTCAGATCTACCTAAAAGTTTATTTAGTTCTTAAGAAGACATGTACAGAGTTTCTCTAAAGAGAAAACGAAGGACTGTACACCAAACACACAACTGGTTAGCAGGCCGTCAGTGCTACAGCTAATACTTCTCAAAAGCACACTATAAGATATTTCCAAAGTTGGCCAGAATATAAAACTGCCTAGTTCACAGGTTTTCATAGACCCAGACCGTATACTCTAAATTGAAAAAAGAGTAACTTCTTTATGATGAGTTATTTATTTATTATTTGCCTAAGGCATCCAAAATGTCCTAGAAAGTCTGATCTGCAGCTCAAGAAAAGTTCTGCTAAACAGAATGTTTTGATTCTCATGATGGAGCTAATACATCAGTGATGATGACTAATAACAGGGAAACAAAACAGATTCGCTAATTTTAAATGGAGCAATCACCAATAATAACGTCAGTATTTTAAAAGCTGATGACTGTGCTTTCAAGGTGCACAAGCCTAACACGAAGGTGGTGGTGTTGTTCTTCAGTCACCCAGTAGTGTCCAACTCCTTGCAACCCCATGGACTACAGCACGACAGGCTTCCCTGTCCCTCACCATCTCCTGAACTTTGCCTGAGTTCATGTCCATTGCATCGGTGATGTCATCCAGCCATCTCATCCCGACGCCCTCTTCTTCTTCTTCTGCCCTCAATCTTTCCCAGCATCAGCGACTTTTCCTATGAGTCAGCTGTTCGCATCACATGAAAAATACTGGAGCTTCAGCATCAGTCCTTCCAATAAATACACAGGGCTGATTTCCCTTAAGATTGACTGGTTTGATCTCGTGCTGTCCAAGGGGACTCTCAAGAGTCTTCTCCAGCCCCACAGTTTGAAAACATCAATTCTTCAGCCCTCCATCGTCTTTACAGTCCAGCTCTCACAATCATACGTGACCACTAGCAAGACCATAGCCTTGACTATACGGACCTTTGTTGGCAGAGTAACATCTCTGCTTTTCAACACACTAGGTTTGTCATTGCTTTCCTGACAAGAAGCAATCGTCTTCTGATTTCATGGCTGCAATCACCATCTACAGTGATTTTAGAGCCAATGAAGAGGAAATCTGTCACCACTTCCACCTTTTCCCCCTCTACTTGTCATGAAGTAATGGGGCTGGATACCATGACCTTAATTTTTTTAATATTTAGTTTTGAGGTGGCTCTTTGACTCTCCTTTACCCTCATCAAGAGGCTCTGTAGTTCCTCTTTGGTTTCTGCCATTAGAGTGGTATCATCTGTATATCTGAGGTTGTTGATGTTTCTCCCACCTATCTTGATTCTGGCTTGTAACTCATCCAGCCTGTCATTTCTCATGATGTGCTCAGGGTAGATTAAACAGACAGGGTGACAGCAGATAGCCCTGCTGTACTCCTCAATCTTGAACCAACCAGTTGTTCCATACAGGGTTCTAATTGTTGCTTCTTAAACCACATACCGGTTTCTCAGGAGACAGGTAAGATGGCCTGGTATTTCCATTTCTTTAAGAGCTTTCCACAGTTTATTATGATCCACACAATCAAAGGCTTTGGCATAGTCAATGAAACAGAGGTACATGTTTTTCTGGAATTCCCTAGCTCTCTCTATATGATCCAGCAAATGTTGGGTTTGTTTAATGCTTTTCTCATGATTAGAGTGGGATTAGACTCAGATTATAGGTTTTGGGGAGAAAGACACAGAGGCAAATTGCCATCCTAATCATATCATTTCAAGAGGACACACTATTAATAGCATGAAACTCGTTAAATATCCTATATAACTGAAAAGGAAAAAGTGAAGCTCAAGCTTACTAGACTGTGCCAACATTAATGAAAATAGTCATTACCTACTTGGTCTACATTATGTGCCAGGCACTATGGTCAATGTTTTATGAATTCATATCACTCAATTCTCAATAAAACCTTATGAGAAAAATATTAGCTTTCTTGTTTTTCTTCTTTTTTTTAAAACTAGATCAGGAAACAAGAGCTGAGACTTTAAGCAAAAATGGTCACAACTACAGAGTTATTAAGTGCAGGACCCAGATGTGAAATGGCCTGATTATTTAAGGCCCATTCTCTTCTCCACCATTTGAGGTCACCTCCCTGCAAAAGGGAATAGAATTATTTTTGCATCTATACACAGACATGCCATGATATGTTAGGGAGCTCTAACAGTACGGTTGTAGGAGATGAAAGCAAGATGAAAAAATTCCAAGGAGAATTTGAAATAATCTCTGATTTCAAACTTCTTCCTCTTGGATTGGGTACTCAGTACAGTTCACTAGAGTTCCTGAGCTTATCTAACATTTTCTTCTCCACATGGACTTTCCTAGTTTGCACAGATATCTCCAAACATAAATACTTCTTAGATGCATAGAATGATAGAGCCAGATGGAATTGGGGGTTTCTTTGTCTCTGTCAATTTATTTATTTTTTTTACATTCTGTGAAGCTGAAGCTTTAAAGTAACGTCCAGCATAGCAATTTATAATAGTTAAAATGATAAATGAATGTCAACAATAACTGTATATATACCTATGTATTTTTTAGATTCCCTGATAGCTCAGTTGGTAAAGAATCTGCCTGCAATGCAGGAGACCCCAGTTTGATTTCTGGGTTGGGAAGATCTGCTGGAGATGGGATGGGCTACCCATTCCAGTATTCTTGGGCTTCCCTTGCGGCTCAGCTGCTAAAAAATCTGCTTGCAATGTGGGAGACCTGGGTTCAATTCCTGGATTGGGAAGATCCCGTGGAGAAGGGAGAGCCTACTCACTCCAGTATTCTGGCCAAGAGAATTCCATGTAGTGTATAGTCCATGGGGTCACAAAGAGCTGGACACAAGTGAGTGACTTTCACTTCACTTTATATTTAGTGTTCTTATCTACTGAAACCCGATGCAGAGGAGGACATATATGGGTCTCAATCTCGGCTGCACATCAGAATGATCTAGGAACCCAGGGATTTTGAAAAATATTCAAAATTCCAGCTATTCTCCCAAATCAATTAAGTAAGAATAACTGAGCCTGAATCCTAGACAGGTATATTTCTTTAAAGCTCCCTGGGTGATTCCAAATTGCAGCCATAGTTGGGAAACATGAGTAGAGATTAGGTTGTGTTGTGATAGTGATGAACTGAATCCATCTGAAATTTTCCAGCGCTAATGCTGGAGGTCAAAGCTACTAACTGCGTGGAAGGATACGATCTCTCAGTTGAGGACGAAGATTATATTCACAGGTTTACTCTCTGATCTCTTTTCTCCTGTTCACCTTTTACTATCATTTATTTCGGTGACTTGGGGTGGTGACGCTGTAGACTAAACGGGGTAATACTGCGTAATGCAAAGAAGAGTCTAACCCACAGTTAACTGCTCTCCATGTCCAAACTGGTACTGGGCTTGATAAATTATACTACTGAGATGATGATTTTATCTAAATGTAAAGTTTCCTAAGATTCTAAAAACTAGAATAGCCTCTGCTTCTTTCTATTAACCTGGGCCTCAGGGGAGTCACAGCCTCTAAAGTATGAGATGGGATGTTCAGGAATAGTACCGGATTTTATTTGCAAAGACAGTTGGGAATAAAAGAACATCACGCACGGAGGGAAGTTCAAAGA
Source organism: Budorcas taxicolor (assembly GCF_023091745.1). Taxonomy (NCBI): domain Eukaryota; kingdom Metazoa; phylum Chordata; class Mammalia; order Artiodactyla; family Bovidae; genus Budorcas; species Budorcas taxicolor. The sequence goes on along the minus strand of NC_068928.1, from coordinate 47,101,039 downwards.
GTTTGGTAATGGCTAGAGAACAGCAAGTTGGGGGAAGAGGCAGGATATAAAAGTAGAAAAGTTGGCAGAGGCAAAATCACAAAAGGCATAATCATTATTCATGATGATCAATCTGACCTTTTTCCTGTAAGTGGGGGGAAGAAAATGACAGGCATTAAGCAGGGGAGGAGCATGATCTGACTAGTGTTCTGAGAAGATAAATTTGGAATGCATATATAAACTGGCACTATGGGGTCACAGGCTAAAGGCAAAGAGATAGCTGCAATAAGTCCAGAGGAAAGAATGCCTGAATAAATGCACTAGCATTAAGAATACAGAGGAAAAGCGAGATTCATGGACTATTTGAGACAGAACAAAGACTTTGTACCCATTTAAAAGAACTGTTTCTAACCACTATCATCATTTTCTTTCTCTTTTTCTTCTTTAAATCCATTCCCATCAGGGATTTGCCCACACTATTCCAAAAAATTTACACTTACCAAGATCCCCTATAAAGTCCACTGCTAAATCCAATGGTCAGTTCTCAGTTTTATTTTTGGACTGACTGCCAACATGTGATGCTGTTAATCATTCTGGAGCTTTCTCTTCACTTAACTTACAAGAGCCCACACTTTCCTGCCTCTGTGGCTCCTTCTTCATCAGTCTCCCTGGCTTCCTCTTTCTCATCTCCCTCATCTCTAAATGTCCTGCCCCAGGGCTCATTTTTCTGACCTATACTCTTTGCTGTGTAATTCCCTTGGTTATCTCAAACAGATGCACGGTTTTCCGTTTCATCTATACACTGATGATTTCCAAATTTATCTCTCTAGCCTGGACCTCATCCATGAACTAACTCCGTATTTATGGAGTTATCTACCCTACATCTCTACTATGAATATCAGAAGGACATCTCAAGATTTAATGTCTTAATATTCCTCCATAAACCTGCTCCTCTCACAACCCTCTTCATCTTTGTAAAGAGCAACTTCACTCTCTCAGTTGCTCAAGTCAAAAACCTTGGAGTCATCCTTAACCCATCTCTTTCTCTCACACTGCACATACAAGCCAACAGCAAATCCTGTCAGCCATACATTCGTAACATATCAAAACTACCTCTTACTCTTTGCTACTGGTCCAAGCCACCTTCGTGTATAACCTGGTCCCCTGCCCCCGCCTGGCTTCAACCAAGTCGCAACACAGCCATCAGAATGCTTCTATGAAAACGCGAATCAGACTATGATACTCCTCCCTTCAAAACCCTTCAAAGATTCCCCCATCTTAATAAGAATAAAAGTCAAAATTCATAGGTCAAGGTGCTATGTAATCTGACCCTCATCCCCTCTCTGACTTCACTTCCTACTTACTCTTGCCTCTCTGGCTTGACTGAGGGGTACTGGGTTCCCCTCACTATGCTTCAAACACCCCAAGAATGTACCCATATCAAAATCCCTGCCTGGAATACTTTCTTCTCAGATATCCGTTTGGCTTGTTTGTTCACCTCCTTCAGGTTGATACCTAACTGTCCTCTCTATGAGGCCGTCACTCACCACCCCTAAGTAAAATTGTGTCCACCCACACACACCATATTTACACAGATATATTTTTTTCTCCCTTCCCTGCTTCATTTTTCTTAGATATCACTAACATATTCTACATTTTACTTATTTATCTTAATTTTGACCTTGTTCTCCACTAGAATTTAAGTTCCATAAGAGTAAATCATTTTGTATTCATTGTTCTATCCCCATGCCTAGGACAGTATACAATACATAAGATATACTCAAAAAATAACTCTTGAATTAATTAATTTGCCTAGGTGAAATGAGTAAAAGGGAGAGATTCCGGCTGCCTTCGAATTATTAACTTGGGTATTTCATTGCACTGATTACAATGTCATTAACCAAGCTATAGGATAGAAGGTGGGAGACTGGGAAAGAGAAAAAATAAGTCACTCTAAGCAAGGAGTCAATTTAAAATCTGATTTAGAGCAGCATCAATTTCTAAATTTAGAACTAGGTGGAGGGAAACATGAAAAGCCAGAAATAGAATAACTGAATCCCTAGAAAACCAAGTTAGCCACTCTCAAATAAGAGTTCGGTAATGATTCTCAACCCAAACATTTCTGCTTTACTTTAAAATCCATTATTCTACGAGGGCGCTCCTTATTCACCTAACTGCATGAAAACTAGAAAGATCCATCTACATAACAACTAGCTTTCTAAAATCTTTATTTCAATGTCTCAAATACACTTCAAACTCAAAATATCCAAACATGAAATTCTGACCTTTCCCTCACCCTTCAAACCTGACACTCTGTAACAAAGCTCCTCATCTCAATAAATTCATCACCAAATATTGTTGATTTTCTTTCTTAAATATCTCTTGAATCCATCTTCCTGTCTCCATATCCAATCTGCATCCATTCCTGTATCCATTCTCTTCTGAATGTTTATATTACTCTTCTGAGTAATCACTTAGAAATGCAAATCCAGTAGTTATCCCATTTAATGTTTAAAATGCTTAAATGCTCTCCCGTCAGAAGAGATAAAAATTCTTAACATGATCTATAAGGTTTTATTTTTTTCCAGCTTCATTTCTAATTAGCTCTCCCTTTGTTTCCCTAATATTGGCTTTCTTTCATTTTCTGATCTCTACCCTCAGGATATCTAGAGCAGAAACCTGAGAAATAAATACCATATACTCAGGGAGTCAGGATAAAATGCTTTTCACCCAAAATTCCTGCCTTCATATATGAAGATAAGTTTCGACTGCACTAATAACACAGAATTTTATGTCATATAGTTCACAATAAAAGAAAGCTTCATATTTATTTCTCTTATTCCCTGAAAAGAAAGATAGCTACTGAAAGACTAAAACTCAAATCTCTCCCTCCCCACTTCATTCCTGAGGCACAGCATCTTTCTGTTCTGACTGATAACTACGTTTAAATACAGACATTGAAAAGCCCAAAGTTAAAAAAGCCCACAAATCATATATTATCTAAATAGCTTCAATTTTCACAAATAAATTATTCTTACCCTGTATACCTAAGTAATACTTTGCCACCACTGGTTTATACATAATTTTTTTTTTCAAATACTCAGCATGATATTATGTGTAATACTTAATCTTTACTGTATTATTTGTGATAATGATGGCAAGGAAAATGAAAATTCACGATCAAAATGATTTAAGAAAAACATGCTATAAAGCTAACAACATGACCTTAACATACATTGTTGTTTTTGTTCAGTCACTAAGTTGTGTTTGACTCTTTGCGATCCCATGAACTGCAGCATGCCAGGCTTCCCTGTCTCTTCCCATCTCCTGGAGTTTGCTTAAACTCATGTCTGTTGAGTTGGTGATGCCATCCAACCAACTCATCTTCTGTCACCCCATTCTTCTCCTGTCCTCAATTCTTCCCAGCATTAGAGTCTTTCCCAATGAGCTGGCTGTTTGCATCAGGTGGCCAGTGTATTGGAGCTTCAGCTTCAGTCCTTCCAATGAATATTCGGGGTTGATTTCCTTAGGAAATCAGTTTGGACTGACTGGTTTGATCTCCCTGCAGTCTAAGGACTCTCAAAGAGTCTTTTCCAGCACCAGAGTCTGAATTAATTCTTTGGTGCTGGGTCGTCTTTATGGTCCAACTCTCACATCCGTGAATGACTAGAGGAAAAACCACAGCTTTGATTATATGGTCTCTTGTCGGTGAAGTGATGTCTCCGTTTTTTAATACACTGTCTAGGTTTGTCATAGCTTTCCTTCCAAGGAGCAAGCATCTTTTAATTTCATGGCTGCAGTCACCATCTGCAGTGATTTTGGAGCCCAAGAAAACAGAGTCTGTCACTGTTTCCATTGTCTGCCTGTCTTTTTGCATGAAGTGATGGGACACGATGCCATGATCTTTGTTTATTGAATGTTGAGTTTTAAGTCATCTTTTTCACTTTCCTCTTTCACTTTCATCAAGAGGCTCTTTAGTTCTTCTTTGCTTTCTGCCATAAGGGTAGTGTCATCTGCATATCTGAGGTTATTGATATTTCTCCCGGGAATCTTCATTCCAGCTTATGCTTCATCCAGCCTGACATTTCACATGATGTACTCTGCATATAAGTTAAATAAGTAGGGTGACAATATACAGCCTGGACGCACTCCTTTCCCAATTTGGAACCAGTCCATTGTTCCATGTCTGGTTCTAACTGGTGCTTCCTGACTGCATACAGGTTTCCCAGGAGGCAAGTAATGTGGTCTGGTATTCCCATGTCTTTAAGAATTTTCCACAGTTTGTTGGGATCTGCACAAAGGCTTTAGTGTAATCAGTGAAGCAGAAGTAGATATTTCTCTGGAATTCCCTTGCTTTTTCTATGATGCCAACAGATGTTAGCAATATGATCTCCGATTCCTCTGCCTTTTCTAAATGTAGTTTGTCTATCTGGAAGTTCTTGATTTACATACCACTGAAGCCTAGCCTGAAGGATTTTGAGCATTACCTTGCTAGCCTGTGAAATAAGCATAGTCGTACAGCAGTCCCAACATCTTTGGCATTGCCTTTCTTTGGGATTGGAATGAAAACTGACCTTTTCCAGTCCTATGGTCACTGCTGAGTCTTCCACATTTGCTAACACACTAAGTTTATCACTTAAACGGCATCATCTTTTAGGATTTGACATAGCTCAGCTGGAATTTCATTACCTCAACTAGTTTTGTTCGTGGTAATACTTCCTAAGGCCCACTTGACTTCATACTCCAGGATGTCTGGCTCTAGGTGAGTGACCATACCATCATGATTATCTGGGTCATTAAGACTTTTTTCTATGTAGTTCTTTTGTGTATTCTTGCCACTTCATTTTACTCTCTTCTGCATCTGTTAGGTCCTTGCCATTACTGTCCTTTACAGGGCCCATCTTTGCATGAAATGTTCCCTTGGTATCTCCAATTCTCTTGAAGAGATGTCTAGTCTTTCCCATTCTACTGTCTTCCTCTATTTCTTTGGATTGTTCACTTAAGAAGGCTTTCTTATCTCTCCTTGCTATTCTCTGGCACTCTGCATTCAGTTGGGTATATCTTTCCACTTCTCCTTTGCCTTTCTCTTCTTTTCTCAGCTATATGTAAGGCATCCTCAGACAACCATTTTGCCTTCTTGCATTTCTTCTTCTTTGGGATGGTTTTGGTCACTGCCTCCTGTACAGTGTTATAAACCTCTGTTTGTAGACTTCAGGGCACTCTATCAGATCTATTCCCTTGAATCTATTTGTCACCTCCACTGTATAATCATAAGGGATTTGATTTAGGTCATATCTGAATGGGCTAGTGGTTTTCCCTACTTTCTTCAACTTAGGCCTGAATTTTGCAATAAGGAGCTCATGACCTGAGTCACAGTCATGTCCAGTCTTGTTTTTGCTGACTCTATTGATATACATAATATACAAAATTTAAAAATAATATTCCTTTCTTTAAGCTTGTCATTAGTAAGGTTCTTACTAGAGTATTACCATTCTGTATTTTTCTCCCAAGAAACTAGGAAACTCTTCCTAGGAAACTAGGAAGTGGTTGAACACTAGTGATCATTAGGATCAAACAGAATATAAAAATATTTAATCAAAGAATATGGAAGGAACTGAATAAAGAACTAGAAAACAGACTTTCATGTAAATAAAGGACCTTTGAATATGACAAAATAGCATTACTAAAAAACACTGGAGTAAGGAAAGGCTACTAGACAACAAATAAGGTGGGAAAATTGTCTTTCTCCACAGGATAAAAAAAAAATTAGATCCCATTCTCACACCATAATCCTATCATCAAAAATTAATTGAAAAAAGAAAAACTAAAATTAAAAATCTGAAACTGAAAAATACAACTTAAACCATTTTAAGAAAATACAGGAGTATATATCTGTGATCTCTTAAAGAAAGATTTCTGAAACAAAATAGGAGGAAAGAATGTTAAATGTGAATAAATTAAAATTTTAAACTTCTATTCAATACGAGTTTAAACTTCTGTAAAGAAAACAAATATTCTAGGCTTTGCAGACATGTTTTCTGTTGCAATTACTCAACTCTGCCACTATAGTGCAAAAGCAGCCACAGACGATATATAACTAAATTAGTATGGCTACGTTACAATAAAACTTTTACTATGGACACAAATCTGAATTTCATATAATTTTCACATGGTCCTTTCACAACGTCTGTCTAGTCAAGGCTATGGTTTTTCCAGTAGTCATGTATGGATGTGAGAGTTGAACTATAAAGAAAGCTAAGTGCCAAAGAATTGATGCTTTTGAACTGTGGCGTTGACTCTTGAGAGTCCCTTGGACTGCAAGGAGATCCAACCAGTCCATCCTAAAGGAAATCAGTCCTGAATATTCACTGGAAGGACTGATGTTGATGCTGAAACTCCAATACTTTGGCCACCTGATGCAAAGAACTGACTCATCTGAAAAGACCCTAATGCTGGGAAAGGCTGAAGGCGGAAGAAGGGGATGACAGAGGATGAGTTGGTTGGATGGCATCACTGACTCAATGGATATGAGTTTGAGTAAACTCCAGGAGTCGGTGATGGACAGGGAGGTCTGGCATGCTGCAGTCCATGGGGTCACAAAGAGTTGGACACGACAGAGCTACTGAACTGAACTGTATGTCATTTTAAGGCACAATTCTTTCCTTTTTTTTTTTTTGCTAATGACTTGTTGCTTGCTGTTTATTTTATATTTGGACTATGGAAACGATGTTAGACAAAAAGCAAATTTGAGCAATTTTCTTATTTGAGTTCAAAATGGGTTGTAAAGCAGAAGGGACAACTCAACATCAACGCGTATGACCCAGGAACTGCAAATGAGCATACAGTGCAGGGGTGGTTCAAGAAGTTTTGCAAAGGAGACAAGAGCCTTGAAGATGAGCAATACAGTGGCTGGCCATCAGAAGTTGACAACAATTGAGAGTCATCATTCAAAGCTGATCCTTTTAAAAATACACAAGAAGCTGCCAAAGAACTCAGCCTTGACCATTCTACGGTCGTTGGGCATTTGAAGCAAACTGGAAAGGTGAGAAAGCTTGGTAAGTGGGTGCCCCATGAGCTGACTGAAAATCAAAAAGATCATCATTTTGAAGTGTCACCTTCTCTTATTCTACATAAAAACAACAAACCATTTCTTGATTGGACTGTGACATATGACCAAAAGTGGATTTTTCATGACAACCGGTGACAACCAGCTCAGTGGTTGGACCAAGAAGAAGCTCCAAAGCACTTCCCAAAGAAAAACTTGCACCAAAAAAGGTCAAGGTCACTATTTGGTGATCTGCTGCATGTCTGATCCACTACAGCTTTCTGAATGCTAGTGAATCCATTACATCTGAGAAGTGTGCTCGCAAATTGATGAGGTACACCAAAACACCACAATGCTTACAGCCAGCACTGGTCAACAGAGAGGGCCCAGTTCTTTTTCATGACAACGCCCAACCACACAAAGCTTCAAAAGTTGAATGAATTGGGCTATGACATTCTGCCTCATCTGCCATATTCACCTGACCTCTTGCCAACCAACTACCACTTCTTCAAGCTTTTTGATAACTTTTTGCAGGGAAAACGCTTCCACAACCAGATGGAGGCAGAAAATGCTTTCCAAGAGTTCGTCAAGTCCTGAAGCACAGATTTTTATGCTACAGGAATAAACAAACTTACTTCTCACTGGCAAAAAGTGTATTGAGTGTAATGATTCCTATTTTGATTTATAAAGATGTGTTTGAGCCTAGCTAAAATGATTTAAAATTCATGGTCCAAAACTGCAATTACATTTGCACCAACCTAATAATTTAAGTGAGAAAAGAGGAAATCCTAATATAAAGATGTGAGAAAGGCAGAGGAAAAGAGAAGACAAAGTTGAGAAATATTCAGAAGTTTTCATCAGCAGGACTTGATGACTGATTGATTAGATGTTGGCAGTCATTTTGGGGAGTGTAGAAAGCTTCATGTGTTTTCCAACTGCTTCCTGACTACACTTGCTCTGACTTTTAAATAGCTTTTAGAACTGACATCTGCATTAGCTGATAATGGACCATCAGCGATAGCTAAGTGATAGAAAAGCATTTTAGAAAACAAAATATCAGAGCAATTTTGAAAGAGATGTAGCAGAAAGGTTTTTTCTCTGCTCTGTAGTTCCTGACAAACTGTGTGTCACAGTATAAGTACCTGAGGGCTAAGGATACTGTTGAGTACTAACTAGTGTATCTTAATCTTCAATTACTGAAGGAAGATATGATCAAAGAGTTTGGGACCACATAACTACAAATTCTGGTTCCAACATTTACTGTATGACTTTGGTCAAGTCATTTAACTTCTTCTCTGTTTCCGTTTCTTTATCTCTGCTGCTACTAAATGAGTAAAATAAAATAATAGACTTTATCCCATAAGGTTGTGAAAATTAAATGACTATAACTGTGTATTTTTGTATGTAGGTATGTGTGTCTTTTATGTGTCTTTTTGTATGTATGTATGTGGTTTTTTTAAGGGTGTGTGTGTGTGTGTGTATGTTTGTTGTTATTATTCATTCATCATACTAGGTACCCACTAAGTGCTGGGACAGTGTACTATGTGCTAGAGAAGTGGAAATGAGAAATTTACATTTTTGCTCCCTTACAGTAAATAGCCATCTACACTGAAAGACAGGCATGTAACGTAATATGCTCTCTCCACCCTAAGTATTTAACAATTCCTAAATCTAATTCTCAATCCATCCGAGGCCATCAAAAATTTTAATGTCATTTAATCTTTCAACAATTGCTAAATATCAATGGAAAAGGCTTCTTATTACACATAAAGACATCATTACTAATATACAAATCTATGGATGTTGTCATTTTCTAAACTATGTTTTCACTCTTATCTCTAAGTTTGTACGTTATTCTATTTCTTCTATCCTCCTGAAAGGTTCTCATCTAAAAAATTCATAAATAAATAAATCTAATGCTAATCTGAAAGATTCACAAAGAAATAAAACTTCTAGAAACTTATCTCTAAATTTCCCTCTGTTCTAAGAATGTTTTCATTTTTTAATTTCTTTCATTCTTAACTACACCATTACTGTGAAATCATACATAACACCTTAAGAAACTACCTGAATCTTAGAACTATGAAGACAAAGATGGGTGAATGAATATTAACAAGAGTTTTTTTATTGCTTAGTTGAAAATGAATTATTCTCCTTAGCGTGAAACCTTTTGGTTTTTATTCTGTAAGAGTATTTGTACATTTTCTTTAATAAAATGATGTTTCTTTATTGTCAAAAGCATCTAGTTATTCCCTCATCAACTTACTTTGCAACATTCTCCTTCAACAAAAGATATCTTAATTGCATCCAGCTCTCTATCGAAAATTTACAGTGCTAATCCTTGCCAGCCATTTTGTTTTCAGCTTGTAACACTAGCAGCCAGCTGCCTTCAGCCTGACTCTATTAGCATATCGGATAATTTACAAAATAAGCACAGAAATGGAACTAAAAGATATGGGTGGCTTATATCAGAATAAAATGATACATTAGATAAACTCTTTAAACATGCTTCTTTACTTCTTTTCAGTATAATAATTGAAAGTAATCATTATTTTCTTAATATAAATGCTCATTCCTGCACACAGTAATTTTTCCTTTTCCCAGGGTCTGTGAGTGAAGTTGACCTATCACTGTTTAAATATAAGACTTCTCAAATTTTAACAGAATAAACTACAAGTGTATTTTACATGTTTTTTAAAAGGATAAAAGGGTTGGATATTTGGTGCTGTAATTTATAACTATATTCCAGCAGGCCACCTAACCAAGAATAATAAATACATAAAAGCTAACATATATTGTTCTCACATCTCAAGGGTGTTTCTAGTAGCCAGCAGACAGCAAACAATTCTTCACCTGTTTTGACTTGCAACAGCCTGCTGTTTGAATGTCAATATTAACGTGCCCTCACCAAATATCACTAAAGTCTTAGATAACAAATTATCTAAAGCAATTTTAATATGATGGGAAAGGGTAGGACCAAAGAGTTTCTACCAGTGTGCTGTTCTTCAGAACTCTTTTCTATTCCATCCTTCCTCTTCCCCCAGTAAGTCCCACTCATCCACATTTAACAAATGTTCTGAAATTATATTATTCATTAACCCATTCCATCACTTAACATAACACTCTTTTAAGAGGCTCTTCTAGCTCATTAAATAATACTATCTAGAAAGTTTGTTAACTTAATAGAATACAACACTTCCTTTAAGTAACAATAAACAACAGCAAAGAGTCTGAAGGGGGAAAAAAAATCCTGCAAGAGAATATAATGCTCAAGGATAAGGATTACCAAAGTGTTTTTAACAACTTCATTTTCTCTTCCAAACCCCTCCCTGTCTCCAAGGCATTTTTCTGTTTTTACTGTGATGCTAACTAACCCTCCAGGCTGCTGTAGAAACCTCTGGTTAGAATGGATTTCAAGGCTGCTGTGTCTTGTGAGGAACCAATCAGATTTCTTTGTTTCATCTGCAACATTCCATCAGGGTTATATAACATCTTAGATACATGAAACATCCTAATAATAAGTGTATTTCCATCTATAGTTAGTTATCTATTGTCACTAAAGTTTGCACATAAAAATCCCATACTATTATTCTGTGTCAGTCTATAAAATCAAAGGAATACAGTACAGATGAGAAGGTTATATTTCTTTTGGGGGGAGAAGATAGCGTGAACTTGCTTTGTCTAAAAGAAAGAGTTTTTGAAAATATAAAATATGAGCCCTCTGCAGACTAATAAGATCAATACTGATCCCTCCTTATTTCTGTCTACAGTAAAGTGGGTGAGGTAATTCAGCACAGCACCAAACAGCCATACAGTTGTTAATTCTTACCACATACAACATGACATTAGTATAGAATAAAACATAGATTTTTAAACTCAGGCTTAATCTTCACTAATTTTTTAAAACACAGAAAAATTAAGTATTTCATACTTAAACATTTTCTCAAACAAGAGAATCTGAACTCTAAATGTCACAGCCCAATTAAACACCCGCAACAGCAACCAAAAAACAGTCTACCAGCAGCACTGTTAGCTATACGATCAGAATACTTGCAGTACACTTATACTGGAACCACACAAATATTCATATTCTCTCTCTCCCTGCTAGAGATCACGCTGCATAACTTAAAACACTGCTCTTCTGTGCTATTAATATAACAACTCAGATATTCAGAACAGATTCGGCTAGAACCTGTGAATCTAGTCTTTTCTTTCTTTTTACAACTTGAAGGCATCCCACATATGATGCTTACAAATCAGCACAGGATTAAAATAGTGACCGAATGCATAAAAAAGCTGAGTCTGTTGGGTGTGGCTTAAGTAAATATATCTTGTCTCAACTGGACAGCTCCTCAGTAACATGCAGTCACCGACACCCAAAATATATGAGTACATAAGCGCTTCCGGGAGTGGGTGGGAAACTAAACCTCCATGGTTTTTTTTTTATGCTTGATGTTCAATTGTTTCTATACTGTACTTCTGAAATGACAGTGCCTTGAGTCAATGCTGAGCGTTGCTCAAGAAACCAAGGACAGAGAAATTTTACTTGTCCTACTTCCTCTCCTTATTTTATACTCACTGTCTAAAACATGGCCGTTCTTACTAACACTTTGCTTTCCTAAAAGAGGTAATCATTTAAATCATGACTATGTGCAATGCGAACTCACACTGCATCACACTCATCAATAAAATATTAAGTGCCAACTCCAGTGTTCATTCTACTTATCTTCCATCTCACCAGAGAATGCTCTACTAATGCTCTCTACTATTATAAAAATGAACAATATAAGGAAAGAACAATACCAGGAGCTGCGACAAATGTGCAACAGAAAATGAAAAACCTGTCAAGTGTTTACTTTTTAAAAAAACCTAGTGCTTAAAAAAAAACCTTCATGTATTCATGTATATGTACATTTATTTCTCTATATACACATTATACATATTTAGTACAAATATAAATCTGTTTATAAGCTGCCAGACATGCATTTATCAATGCTACACATGCAATATACCTGAAACCTCTACAGAGAGAGGGCATGCAGATTTCAGAACTACACATTTTCATTCTTAAGTGGCCATAATCAAATATTAAAACAGCTAAGGATATCTGACATACTGAACTATATCTAAGCTTTTCATCTTGTTAAGTAATTTTCTCTGCTATTCCGTATAGCAAACCCACCTTTGGATCATATTGAGGATTATTTTTTCCCCATGCCCTCTACGTGCTGCACCATTTTGTCTTCTGGACAGTGGAGAAATCGGCAGAACAGCAGTGAAGGAGTGTAGTGGAGCCAGCAGAGGCAGTGCCAGCCTCCTACTGCAGTCTGTATACTGAACGCACTCAAACCCACAGGTGCCTACGTAAAATCCTCCAGCTGCAGCCTGCAACTTAATGTTTCCTTCAGCAGCAGATCTGTATGCTACTTTCAATTTCTTTTAACCCAATAAATGTACAGGATTCAAACAGCAGTATGCATCTTCTGAAAATGAATTTCACAGAAAATACCTACATAGACTTTATTAAGTCACCAAAAAAGAGTGGCTTTTTAAATCAGTAGACTAATTACCAAATTATGAAGAATTATCATTGAAAGAAATATTTCTAACATTTAAAAAAAATTTTAATTAATAGTTTTTTCAAGAAAGTATAACATTAGAAAGTAATGCGATATGTCTCACATCTTCTTATATAAATAGCTTATAAAAGTAATTTTTCACATACCATTTAAGTGTGTCATGAATAAGTACATAAAAAGGCCTGCCTCTAACCATAACTTTTCATCAACAAATAATCCACTGATAAGAAGAAAATACAGAACTTCTCTGTTAAAAGGCAAAGTGAATCTAAGTAAACCATTGTTCAAACACTGACAGATGAAACAAAAAACAGAGGCTCACAATTCTTTCACATAAACTTCAAACATACACATTCTCATTCTACCAGAATTACAGGATTTGAAAACTGAGAGAAACCTTAAAGAAGACAAACCTAATGCTTTAATTTTTCAGATGAACAAATTAAGAACCAGTGAGGTTAGTGCTTAAAGCACCTTTCTCAAGGTCACATAGCTGGTCAGTAGCAAAACTTGGATACCTAAACACATCTTTTAATAAATAATCAATAACTACTGAGACTCACCCAAGATTAAATAGTAACCTGAATATTCCTATAACTATTAAATAAAGTTTGTGATTAAAAAACCTTTACAAAAAGAATCTCCAGGCCCAGATGGTTTCACAGGTGAATTCTACATTCACAAACATTTAAAGAAACAACAATTCTACATAATTTCTTCCAGAAAACAGGAGTAAAGGAACATCCCCAACTCATTTTATGAAGACAAAATCACTGTGATATCAAAGCTGGTATTACAAAAAACTATAGACTGACATCTCTCGTGAAAAACATATAAACTCAACAAAGTATTAGCAAATCAAATTCAGTAATGTATTTAAAACAACCACCACCACCACATACACCAAGAGGGATTTATCCTGGGAATGCTAATAAGCTAGTCAACATTTGAAATCACTCACATAATCACTTACGTGGGCTTCCTAGGTGGCTCGGTGGTGAAGAATCCACCTGCCAATACAGGAGACTCAGGTTCAATCCCTGAGTGGGGAAGATCCCCCAGAGAAGGAAATGGCAACCCGCTCCAGTATTCCTGCCTGGGAAATCCCATGACAGAGGAACCTGGCAGGCTATAGTCCATGGGGTCAAAAAGAGTTGGATATGACTTAGAGACTGAACAACAAAAACAAATCACTCACGTAGTATTAATGATTCAAAGAAAAATCATTTGATCATATCACTTGATGTAGAAAGAGCATTTAACAAATTTCAAATCTATTCATGATAAAAAAAAAAAAACCCACAAAACTAGGAGTAGAGGGAAATTTCCTCAGCTGGATAAAGAATATCTACAAAAAACCTACATCATACTTAGTGGTAAACCCCAAAGATCATGACCAAGGCAAGAACACCCTCTCACCACTCTTAGCTCTCATCAGACTAGAAGTACTCATCAGTGCATACAGACTGGAAAGGAAGAAATAAAGCTATTCCTGTTCTCAAAAGACATTATTTTACACTTAAAAAATTCAAACAAATCTGTCCAAAGCAAACAATCCCTCTCCCCAAAAAGCCTCTTAAAATTAAGAATTAAGTTTAGCAAGGTCACAGCACAATGTGAAAAAAATCATATTTTTAAGTTATTCATTTATACTTTTATATATTTAGCAATGCACAATTAGAAACCAAAGCTTCAAACACATAATAGTTAAAAGAAACAGTTACAAAGCTAACAAAACAAATACAAGATCTGCATGCTAGAATTACAAAGTGCTGATGAAAGACATCAAATAAGACCTAAATAAATGAAAACATATGTTCATGGACTGGAAGATGCCACATGGAAAGATTTTAATTCTACTCCAATTCCACAGATTTAATGCAATTCTAACAAGTATCCCAGAAGGATGTTTTCATAGACTGTTACATCTTTCATACATTTCTAAAACATATATAGAAGGATAAAGGATCTAAAATATCTTAAACAAGTATGAAAAAACAACAAAGTGGTAAGAATCTCTATACTCTGTATTAAGACTTACTATAAAGCTACAGTAATCAAGACAGTGTGGTACTGGTAAACTGATAGAAACAGACCAGCAGAACAGAACAGACCCAAGCAAGTACGGTCAACTGATTTGTGACAATGGTGTAAAAGCAATCAGAGCAAAAGAGATATAGCCTTTCAACAATGGTGCTGGAACAACTGCACATGCAGATGCAAAAAAAACAAACAAACATGCACATCAACTTTTACCTCAGACAGAATATAAAAAGGCCTAAAAGTTTTAAGGAAAAAAAGTAAGAGAAATCTTTATGGCTAGGTTGGGTAGAGTTTTTAGCTATGATACCAAATGCCTGGGGGCTTCCCAGGTGGTTCAGTGGCAAAGAATCCGCCTGCCAATGCAGGAGACGCAGGTTCAATCCCTGGGTGGGGAAGAACCCCCTGGAGAAGAAAATGGCAACACACTCCACACCGGTATTCTTGCTTGAAAAATTCATGGGCAGAAGAGCCTGGTGGGCTACAGTCCATGTAGCTGCAAAGAGCTGGACACAACTGAGAGGCTGAGCACGCGCACACACACAAACACCAAACCATGATCCATTTAAAAAAAAAATTAAACTTCATCAAAATTAAACCTTTGCTCTGCAAAAATCACTGTTATGAGAAAAGCAAAATAAGCAAATCACATATCCCAAAAAGGACCTATATCTAGAATATGCAATGAACTCTCAAAACTCAATAGTAAGAAAACAAACAACCTAATTAAAAACTAGACAAAAGATCTAAACAGACGCTTCACCATAGAAGATATACAAAAAGCAAAATAGGCACATGAAAAGATGTTCCACGTCATTCACCATTAGAGAACATTAAAATCACAATGAGAGGGAGGGAGGTGGGAGGGGGGTTCATGTTTGGGAACACATGTAAGAATTAAAGATTTTAAAATTAAAAAAAATAAAAAATAAAATTAAATTAAAAAAAAAATCACAATGAGATACCAGTACACATTTTAATAGAGTGGCTAAAATGAAAAATACATATATTGACAATACCAAGTGCTAGCAAGGATGTGAGACAACGGGAACTGTCATACACAGCTGCTGGGAACGAACATGGTACAGTCATTCTGAAAAGCAGCGTGGCAGTTTCTTATAGAGTTAAACATCATCTTACCATAAAATCCAACAGTCTTACTCCTAGGCACTGACCCTAGAGAAATAAAAACTTATGAGCGCACAAAAACCTGTCTATGAATGTTTATAGTGGCTCTATTCATAATTGCCCCAAAATGGGAAACAATCCAAATGTTCTTCAGTGGGTGAATGAATAAACAATGTGAATGAATAAACAAACTGTATTATATCTATACAATGGCATATCACTGGACAATAAAAAAGAACAATGTTGCAGGACCAACTTGGATGAATCTCAAAGGCATTATGCTGAACAAAAGGAGCCAGTATTAAAAAAGCTGTATTATTCCATTTTCCATTAAATGACATTCTTTGAAAAAATTTTAAAAACTACAGAGATAGAGACTAAATAGTGCACTGGTTTCTAGGACTAGTGGTGGCGGAAGGTTATGACTAGAAAAGGATATCGTAACAGAATCTGTACCATCATGTACACTAATTGTGTGGTGGCGCCACATCGGAGAAGGCGATGGCACCCCACTCCAGTACTCTTGCCTGGAAAATCCCATGGACGGAGGAGCCTGGTGTGCTGCAGTCCATGGGGTCCTAAAGAGTTGGACATGACTGAGAGACTGAACTGTAACTAGGACAGTAACTTGATCTATAGCACTACTTGTACCTCCAGTAGCTCTAACGGTGCCTAGCACACAAGTGTTCAGTCAGTATTCTATTGAGTGAATGAATAAAGCCATGGCTCTCACTTCACTGGACCCACACCCAATCAATCAAGTTCGGTTGATCCTTTCCTGACATCTCTCTGTGCTCACTGCCACCCTCTTATTTTAAGTTCTGATCACTCTCATTTGGTTGCCATTGCAATTACTCCTAAAGATGATGTATTATTTTGCCTGCCCACCATCACACACACCCCCTTTCTGGGAACTACCCTTTAGCAATCCTCATTCCATCTCCTAATTGTCAAGCTCTCTTACAACTTCATGGCTTTATATTTGCTGTATCCTCTTCCTGAAACTTACCTTTCTCCATTTCTCAAAATGGCTAACTACTATTTACATTCAATGAGAGCCACCACCTCCTCCAAGAACTGTTCTATTTCCCAGTCTCAGATGGAGTCCTTCCTCTATACTCCGACAGTATCCTGTGTAGAACTTTATCACAATACTTCTTGCATTATATTTTAATTATATTGAATTACTTGTACCATATAATCAAATCTAACAGGATCTATGTCGTATAGGTGTAAATAAACTGCACCCCTCAGGACTTTACCTGGCCCATAGTAGGTACTCACTGTATAATCAGGGATGAAAAGATAGAACACAGAGAAAGAGGAAGGAAAGCAGCATTTAAATAGTATCTAATAGTACTGAAGCCTCAGAGTATGAAGCAATTGGAAGGTTAACAGAATGGAGATTTACTAGCAGTTGGACTAACAGTCTTTAAGATGGGAACAAAGAATGGCAAGGTAACACAAAATTCTGAGTAAAGAAATGGCTGATATGAAAAATATCAGCAGTAACAGAATGAGGCTGAAGGTAAAATTTTAGAGTAAACCTAGGCATTATTTTGAAAAAAAAATTAATTTTTTATTTCAATAATGTCTTTCTCCCACTAAACATTCCCCTTCTCAAGCAAGCCAGTTCTTACAAGTGTGTGTGTGTGTGTGTGTGTGTGTGTGTGTGTGTGTGTGTGTGTATGTGTCAAGTTCTTACAAGTGTGTGTGTGTGTGTGTGTGTGGTTATCTGACTAAAAAAAAAAGCAGACAAATCTATTCCAAATATTTGTTTTTGAAAACCTGGTCCCTTATAGACACAAAAAGAATTCCCCTGACCAGGAACAATCACAGAAATATGTCTTCTGAGAAGACTGGCAGGTTTGTTTCCCAGGCAAAGTCTCTGTCCTATGGTTAGGAGTAAAATCCTATGGTTTAGGACCCAATCCTCAGCTTTGCAGATCAGAAAACAAGTCTTTAAAGATTTTCACAGTGGGTAAACCTCAAAGAGACTGAGTCACACCACAGCAGCTCTGTATCACCTAAAAATTCATAGCAAAATATCAGCATTACTGACAAATGTAAAGAGGCCATGCCTTTCCTATTTGGGCTTGCTTTCTAACTCTTGGCATGGGAAACACCACTAATTTTAAAAATAAACAAATCCGTACATCAGTAACAAACAAACAAATTTACTACATCAGTAAATTAAAGTGGTAGGCTCCACTGGTTATCTACCTTCTTTTATACTAACAAAATCCCGATTTTTATTATTTTTCAAATGAGGCTGGCTGATCTTCTCCCTAGCCTCAGAGCCAAACCTTAATTAGTAAATGAATCTTAAGAACATCAACTGAAATTCCATTAACTGGTATAAAAAAGGTTATATACTATAATCTGGCCAGTGGCACATGAGGCAAATGGGAAAGCAGTAGCTTTCAGGAAAGTTCTTAATCTTAAAGATGGACCCAGGATAGGGCCAGTTGTTCTACCTGACTTTGAACAACATAGTGTGTGGATATCCAAACTGAAGATATGGCAGTCCTTGTGTACCTATACAAGGACAAGCCTGAGAAGAAGAACAAAAATTCTAAAGACGGCAGAGCAGAAAGTTGCAAAGAAACTGGGTCCTTGATGATGCTATCAAGCTTCAGAAATAACTGATCTATAATCACCACACCTCTAAAATTCTTTATTATGTGAACTAATAAATTCCCTTCATATCTGGGTCATTCTAAATTAGATCTTTGGTAACTGTAACCATTCTAACTGCTATAAGAGCAAATAAAAAATGACTATAAGATCTAATCCAATTTAAATTTTAACATAAAATTCTTCTTTCCTCTAGAAAGCTCAAATTTAATAAATCTGGGGCAGAGGTACTGAGTTTAGAGGTTGAAATCTTTTCTTACTTACCAGTGTAAAATCCTACAATGGCTCATTGAGGCCTTAAGGATATAACATTAACTTTTTAGCATGTAACACAAAACACTGCATTAACTGACGAGTGATTAACCGTCCATTCTTTTCAGCAACTTTCTAATTCACCCTACTTTTGAGGAATAGAAAACTCTTATAGCTGCTAGAATACACCACACGGTCCCCCACCTTCATCTATTGGCAGATACGGCTTTCAAGGCATTGAAGATACATTTGGAACTCTTCTTAAAAAAGAAAAAAAAAAACAGGATTCTTGATGACAGGATATTGATGGATGAATAAAAGAAAATCATGACTCCCAAATCAGAATACTCTGAATGTAGAGAAAAAGCGAATTAACCTATTTTTCTCCAAGAAATCAAAGAAAACATGAACACAAAAAGATCTAAGAAAATGAGGTGGGTGTGCAGAGCTTGTGTTTAAGGTTAAATTTTTGGTTACTGAATTTCTTTAAAGACAGACAACTTGTATTACAGCTGCTTTTCCTTTTATAAAAATATATTCTAGAGTTCCTTGAGGATAAGAGTCTATGAATGTGGGACTTCCCTGGTGGACCAGTAGTTCAGAATCTGCCTTACAGAGTAGGGGATGAGGGGTCGATCCCTGCCCTGGGATTGAACTTGTTTTCCCTACAGGGAAAGCAAGCCTGCACGTCACCCCTAGAGAGAAGTAACTAAGACCCGATGCAGCCAAATAAATAAATATATTTTTTTAGAAAGAGTCTATGAATGCTATACTATAGCAATTTTTAAAAGATACTATTTTCCTTTTAGCAATTCATTTATTTCTTGGCTCTACTGTTAACCTTTTATTATCATGAGTACATGTATGTATATTTACTAAAATTCCCATATATCACAAGTAGAAGTGAGTGTGATTATATTATACATGAGGAGATTAAGGGATGACTAGAGTACAGAAGTGCCACACCACGTCCAAGGAGTGGTGGCTGTGCGGGCACTGGAGGACCTAGAGGAGCGATCCCATGTTGAAGGTCAGGAAGGGTGGTGGTGAGGAGATACCCCTCATCCAAGGTAAGGAGCAGCGGCTGCACTTTGCTAGAGCAGCCGTGAAGAGATACCCCACGCCCAAGGTAAGAGAAACCCATGTAAGATGGTAGGTATTGCAAGAGGGCATCAGAAGGCAGACACACTGAAACCATCCTCACAGAAAAGTAGTCAATCTAATCACACTAGGACCACAGCCTTGTCTAATTCAATGAAACTAAGCCATGCCCAAGGGGCAACCCAAGATGGGCAGGTCATGGTGGAGAGTCTGACAGAATGTGGTCCACTGGAGAAGGGAATGGCAAGCCACTTCAGTATTTTTGCCTTGAGAACCCCATGAACAGTATGAAAAGGCAAAATGATAGGATACTGAAAGAGGAACTCCCCAGGTGGGTAGGTGCCCAATACACTACTGGAGATCAGTGGAGAAATAACTCCAGAAAGAATGAAGGGATGGAGCCAAAGCAATATCAATACCCAGCTGTGGATGTGACTGGTGATAGAAACAAGGTTCGATGCTGTAAAGAGCAATACGGCATAGGAACCTGGATGTCAGGTCCATGAAATCAAGGCAAATTGGAAGTGGTCAAACAAGAGATGGCAAGAGTGAATGTTGACATCCTAGGAATCAGTGAACTAAAATGGACTGGAATGGGTGAATTTAATTCAGATGACCATTATATCTACTACTGTGGGCAGGAATCCCTCAGAAGAAATGGAGAAGCCATCATGGTCAACAAAAGAGTCCGAAATGCACTACTTGGATGCAATCTCAAAAACGACAGGATGATCTCTGTTTGTCTCCAAGGCAAACCATTCAATGTCATGGTAATCCAAGTCTATGCCCCAACCAGTAACGCTGAAGAAGCTGAAGTTGAACGGTTCTATGAAGACCTACAAGACCTTTTAGAACTAACACCCAAAAAAGATGTCCTTTTCATTATAGGGAACTGGAATGCAAAAGTAGGAAGTCAAGAAATACCTGAAGTAACAGGCAAATTTGGCCTTGGAATGAGGAATGAAGCAAGGTACAGGCTAATAGAGTTTTGCCAAGAAAATGCACTGGTCATAGCAAACACCCTCTTCCAACAACACAAGAGAAGACTCTACACATGGACATCAACAGATGGTCAACACCGAAATCAGATTGAGTATATTCTTTGCAGCCAAAGATGGAGAAGTGCTATACAGTCAACAAAAACAAGACCAGGAGCTGACTGTGGCTCAAATCATGAACTCCTTATAATCAAATTCAGACTTTAAATGAAGAAAGTAGGGAAAACTGGTAGACCATTCAGGTATGACCTAAATCAAATCTCTTATGATTATACAGTGGAAGTGAGAAATAGATTTAAGGGCCTAGATCAGATAGGTAAGAGTGCCTGATGAACTATGGACTGAGGTTCGTGACATTGTACAGGAGACAGGGATCAAGACCATCCCCATGGAAAAGAAATGCAAAAAAGCAAAATGACTGTCTGGGGAGGCCTTACAAATAGCTATGAAAAGAAGAGAGGCAAAAAGCAAAGGAGAAAAGGAAAGAGATAAGCATCTGAATGCAGAGTTCCAAAGAATAGCAAGAAGAGATAAGAAAGCCTTCTTCAGCAATCAACGCAAAGAAATAGAGGAAAACAACAGAATGGGAAAGACTAGAGATCTCTTCAAGAAAATTAGAGATACCAAGGGAGTATTTTATGCAAAGATGGGCTCAATAAAGGACAGAAATGGTCTGGACCTAACAGAAGCAGAAGATATTAAGAAGAGGTGGCAAGAATACACAGAAGAACTGTACAAAAAAGATCTTCATGACCAAGATAATCACGATGGTGTGATCACTCATCTAGGGCCAGACATCTTGGAATGTGAAGTCAAGTGGGCCTTAGGAAGCATCACTACGCACAAAGCTAGTGGAGGTGATGGAATCCCAGTTGAGCTATTTCAAATCCTAAAAGATGATGCTGTGAAAGTGCTGCACTCAATATGTCAGCAAATTTGGAAAACTCAGCAGTGGCCACAGGACTGGAAAAGGTCCGTTTTCATTCCAATCCCAAAGAAAGGCAATGCCAAAGAATGCTCAAACTACCGCACAATTGCACTCATCTCACACGCTAGTAAAGTAATGCTCAAAATTCTCCAAGCCAGGCTTCAGCAATACGTGAACCGTGAACTTCCTGATGTTCAAGCTGGTTTTAGAAAAGGCAGAGGAACCAGAGATCAAATTGCCAACATCCACTGGATCATGCAAAAAGCAAGAGTTCCAGAAAAACATCTATTTCTGCTTTATTGACTATGCCAAAGCCTTTGACTGTGTGGATCACAATAAACTGTGGAAAATTCTGAGAGAGATGGGAATACCAGACCACCTGACCTGCCTCTTGAGAAATCTGTATGTAGGTCAGGAAGCAACAGTTAGAACTGGACATGGAACAACAGACTGATTCCAAATAGGAAAAGGAGTACATCGAGGCTGTATATTGTCACCCTGCTTATTTAACTTATATGCAGAGTACATCATGAGAAACGCTGGACTGGAAAAGGCACAAGCTGGAATCAAGATTGCCAGGAGAAATACCAATAACCTCAGATATGCAGATGACACCACCCTTATGGCAGAAAGTGAAGTGGAACTAAAGAGCCTCTTGATGAAAGTGAAAGAAGAGAGTGAAAAAGTTGGCTTAAAGCTCAACATTCAGAAAACGAAGATCATGGCATCCAGTCCCATCACTTCACGGGAAATAGATGGGGAAACAGTGGAAACAGTATCAGACTTTATTTTGGGGGGCTCCAAAATCACTGCAGATGGTGACTGAAGCCATGAAATTAAAAGATGCTTACTTCTTGGAAGAAAAGTTATGACCAACCTAGGCAGCATATTCAAAAGCAGAGACATTACTTTGCCGACTAAGGTCCGTCTAGTCAAGGCTATGGTTTTCCCAGTGGTCATGTATGGATGTGAGAGTTGGACTGTGAAGAAGGCTGAGCGCTGAAGAATTGATGCTTTTGAACTGTGGTGTTGGAGAAGACTCTTGAGAGTCCCTTGGACTGCCAGGAGATCCAACCAGTCCATTCTGAAGGAGATCAGCCCTGGGATTTCTTTGGAAGCAATGATGCTAAAGCTGAAACTCCAGTACTTTGGCCACCTCATGCCAAGAGTTGACTCATCGGAAGAGACTCTGATGCTGGGAGGGATTGGGGGCAGGAGGAGAAGGGGACGACAGAAGATGAGATGGCTGGATGGCATCACTGACTCGATGGACGTGAGTCTGAGTGAACTCCGGGAGTTGGTGATGGACAGGGAGGCCTGGCGTGCTGCAATTCACGGGGTCGCAAAGAGTCAGACACGACTGTGCGACTGAACTGAACTGAACTGAACTGAGACTACAGAATATCACAAATTTACAAAAAACAAATCTATAAGAGTTTTATTTATTTGAAATAGGTAAAATTTTCTAAGAAAACAAAAAGCTAGATATTCACTGTAAAAATTTGATGTTAAAATAACTGATAATTTTAACTGGATAAAAGTATTGCTATAAATTAAAATATATGTATAAAAAAGAAAGCATTTTTTAAAATTACATATTTAACTCACTATTTAAATCTAATTTTAAATTAAAAATTAGACTATTTCCTAAATATTAATTTCTCATTGCACACTCTCAGATTTATGAATGTAGAATTTTAAGTACATATCTAACATACACTTGGATTTTTAAAGTAATTGGTCTGCAGGAATAGTGTGCAAATTAAACCAGTTTAAATAACTTACTCTTTTTAAAAAACCTTGCTGTTAAAAATATATAAGCTTGAATTAATAGTCAAAAACAGCTGTATCAAGGGTACTGCAATCAGTATTAAGAGACCACTATTTTAAACTTTAAACACCTTGTACAAGTTGAAGATAGGCAGAAACTAAATGGAAGAATGGACATTTACTTCTTTTAAATCAGAAAATATCACTGACAAAAGGGCTTGGGCTGACAGCATAAACCCTATATAGCTTCCTCTAGCTTCCTTCTTTAGCAACAAGAATGTAAACAGTAAACTATGAGAGTACCAAACTATGAAGGCAGACAATGGATGGTGAAAATGGATTTTTGGGATGAAATACTTAATATTACAATGCAGTACTAAAAAGACTTGTGACATTAAATTTTCCTGAAGTTCAGGGGAAGCACAATCCCAAAGCTCAAATAAGGGAAAACTAGAAAGGAGCCCAGAAGAATAGAAATAGAAAAAAATAGAAATTTATTTACTTTTAAATAAATTACATTGGAAAGCAAAATTTAGTGCAAAAGGTAACTATCTCTGGATAGTTACTCATTCAATATACGAATCACTGTATACCTAACGTAAGCTTGGAATAAAGCAATGTCACCAGTTAGCCAGTTTCTCTATCTGGAAATTTCAGGACAAATTATTTCCTCCCATTCTTTTCCTTTCTGAGCCATTCTATTAATTAAATCCTTTCTGCTGCTGCTGCTAAATCGCTTCAGTTGTGTCCGACTCTGTGCGACCTTATGGACAGCAACCCACCAGACAGGCTCCTCTGTCCACAGGATTCTCCAGGCAAGAATATTGAAATGGGTTGCCATTTCCTTCCTATTTTACCTCAAAAATGTCTTTCCTGTGTATCCTCTTTATTCCTATCGTCACTTCTTTAGCCTTTTCATCATCTCAACTAGTATCTCCTCACTACAGTCCATTTTTTTACACTGATGCCAGAGTTATCTTCTTTAAAATGTTACTCATTCTTAGAACATATATTACTGAGTATTTACTATATGCCAGGCAGGTGCTACGATACAGCAGCAGAAAAGAGAATAAACTCATCATGAAACTTGTATTAGATAGGAAGGACGGATAATTTTTTAAAAAACCAAGACATATCATAAGATAACTAGTGATAATTACAACAGAGAGAAAATATAAAAGGGGAGACAGGATAAAAAGGCAGACATAAAGAAGGGGTTAGGGTTTGCCCTTACTTAGAAGGAAACTTCTAAATAAAGTCCCTAATGGAGAAAGGGAGCTATCATTTCAGGCAAAGGGAACAAGCATTAAACTGCTAAGCCAGGAGGAGGCTAATATGACTGAAAAGATGTGAACAAGAACAAGAGGTACAGGTAAAGGAAATGAAGTCAAAAGTAATCAAGAACAGATCTTATAGAATTATGGAAGGACACAGGCTTCTAAACAACTCCTGGCAGTCTCTAGTGACTGTATTGGGCACCTCACTGCTGAAATTTGTCACAGTGGTCTTTGTTTCTGCCTGCCAACCTTCTTTCCCCACATGCCCATCCCCAAATATTCTACCTTAAGCCTGTAAGAATAGATGAGTAGACATCCACAACTATTTGGAGGCATTATTTA
Organism: Budorcas taxicolor; assembly: GCF_023091745.1. Taxonomy (NCBI): domain Eukaryota; kingdom Metazoa; phylum Chordata; class Mammalia; order Artiodactyla; family Bovidae; genus Budorcas; species Budorcas taxicolor. The sequence continues at coordinate 47,075,963 of NC_068928.1, read as the reverse complement.
ACTTAATTCCTTCAATTCTAATCTTCATATTTTCCACTGTAGTTAAGACTCCCTAACATTTTCAGTAAATATTGTAGGACTGTATGGGCAGAAAAATAACCGAGACCAATATTCTACTGCATTAAAAACGTTGTTTATTTATTTTTATTTATTTAAATATAACACACAGTTCAGTTCAGTTCAGTCGCTCAGTCGTGTCCAACTCTTTGTGACCCCATGAATCGCAGCACGCCAGGCCTCCCCGTCCATCACCAACTCCCGGAGTTCACTCAGACTCACGTCCATCGAGTCAGTGATGCCATCCAGCCATCTCATCCTCTGTCGTCCCCTTCTCCTGCCCCCAATCCCTCCCGGCATCAGAGTCTTTTCCAATGAGTCAACTCTTTGCATGAGGTGGCCAAAGTACTGGAGTTTCAGCTTTAGCATCATTGCTTCCAAAGAAATCCCAGGGCTGATCTCCTTCAGAATGGACTGGTTGGATCTCTTTGCAGTCAAAGGGACTTTCAAGAGTCTTCTCCAACACCACAGTTCAAAAGCATCAATTCTTCAGCGCTCAGCCTTCTTCACAGTCCAACTCTCACATCCATACGTGACTACTGGAAAAACCATAGCCTTGACTAGACAGACCTTAGTTGGCAAACACATAACTCATACAACTCAACATCAAAAAAACAAATAACCTGATTAAAAAGTGGGCAGAAGAAAATAGACATTTTTCCAAAGAAGAAACGCAGATAGCCAATAGGTAAATGGGAAAATGCTCAACATCACTAGTTATCAGGGAAATGAAAATCAAAATCACAATGAGATATCACATCACACTAATCAGAATGGTTATCATCAAGAAGAAAACACGTAACAAATGCTGGCAAAGAAAAGGGAATCCTCGCATGTTGGTGGTGATAACGTAAACTGGTGCAGCCACTATGGAAAACACTACGAAGGTGTCTCACAGAACTAACAACTGAACTACCATATAACCAAGCAATTTCACTCCTGGGTATATATTTGATTAAAAAAAAAAAAAAAGACCAAGCAGAAAAGACACATTCACCCTAATGGTCACAGTAGCATTATTTATAAATGCCAAGATATGGAAGTAACTTAAGTGTCCATCAACAGATGAATGGATAAAGAAGATGTGATATAAAATACAATGGAATGCTACTCAGCCTTAAAAAGAAAAAAAAGGAAATTTTTCCATTTGTACCAACATGAACACACTTGGAGGACTTTATGATAAGTGAAGTAAGTCAGTCAGAGAAAGGCAACAGTGATTCACTCATTTACGAAATCTAGAAACTACAACAAACTAGTGAATTTAATTAAAAAAAGGTAGACTCACAGATATAAAGAAAAAATTAGTGGTTATCAGTGTGGGGGAGGGGTGAAATAAGAGATACAAATTATTGGGTGTAAGATATGCTACAAAGATATATGGTACAACACAGGGAATATAGCCAATATTTTATAATAACTGTAAATGGAGTATAACCTTTAAAAACTGTATAATTTTTTTTATTTTTTTAATTAATATCAATTGGATTAAAGTCCTTTTAAAAATCAGGAAAGTCAAAGATACTCATGTAATTAATTTACATCTAAGGTGACTGTTCAAATAACAAACATACAAAATACTGACAAACCAACTCACAATGTCTAATTGTTACGCATATTTAACATGTTTTCATGATGATCAGAAAAAATGAGAGATCAAAAAAGAAAAAGAAAAAACAGAGAGCAAAAATACACACAAATAAAATAATAAAATCTCTTTCAACTACCAAAGGAAGTCACCAAACTCTTGGCTCCTTTTTGCTTTGATATAATCCTTAATCCTTAAAATTTGTTAAAAACTGACTCACTACTTCAAAGAAATGACCTTTAGAGTTCAGATCTCAGTTTAGACTTAATTCCATTACTAACTGTCCCGTTTATTCAGTGACAGGCAATATAAGGAAGAGTGAGAATTCAATTGTTTCTATTCCTATGGATGTCTACTAGCTACAAACACTGCTGCTGCTGCTGCTAAGTCGCTTCGGTCATGTCCGACTCTGTGCAACCCCATAGACAGCAGCCACTAGGCTCCTCCGTCCCTGGGATTCTCCAGGCAAGAATACTGGAGTGGGTTGCCATTTCCTTCTCCAATGTATGAAAGTGAAAAGTAAAAGTGAAGTCGCTCAGTCACGTCCGACTCTTCGCGACCCCATGGACTGCAGCCTACCAGGCTCCTCCGTCCATGGGATTTTCCAGGCAAGAGTACTGGAGTGGGGTGCCATTGCCTTCTCCGTACAAACACTAGGTAAAGTCTTTTAATCTCAGGTAAACCTTTACACCTCTCATTTGTAAAATGGAATGGCATTTGCTGTACAGATTAAATGAGGTAATAACATGTTAAAGTACTTTCCCTTTATGAAATATAGAACACAGGGAATGTAAGTTAACTGTTACTTAACACATGCTCTATCAAAGACAAGAAACGTAACCAAATGACTTCCGACATTCTCTTTCAACAAAATATAAATGTCAATATAACGACAGTATGAACTGTGGAGGGTAAAAAGGCGGTGAACACTTCTTACCCTTAGGACAGGTAAACTATCAGGGAAGCATGTCTAGAAAGTTTACCTGTAATACAAGGCATTACCTTAAGCTTCACATTAGGAATAAACACTAGAGTACACGAGGCACAAAAGTGATCACTGTGAACCCGAATAAGATACAAGCTGGACTTTAATGATTGGGTAGGATTTAAAGAAGAGACAAGTATAATGGCAAGTTTATTCCAGACAGGGTGAATGTCATGATCAAAGGGGCACAGAAAATATAAAGCATTAAGATCAATTTGGATAAAGTAGAAAGTTTCTGAGTAAGAGTTATAGGGAATAAAGCCAGAGAAGGAAGTTAGGTAAGGTCAGGTGCCAAGCTAAGAATTTTCTAATCAGGAAAATTAATATGGCAGCAAGATAAGAGTAGGGCGGGTGCTACTGAGTCAGAGAATATAGTAAATTTACTCATTAATTTAACAAATATCTGTTGATCTACTAATTTCCAGGCACCATTCTAGATGCTCGGAATAATACAGTCAGTGAACCTGTAGGACTTACATCTACTTACAAACCATGCAAACAAAGAAAAACATGTCAGAGTCCTATGCACAACAGTAAGGACAGAAAGGGTAACAAGGGGATCTGAATGTGGTGGAGGCTGAGGAGGAAGCTCAGTGAGTGTTAAAAATAGAAAGCTGTAGGCATATGAGGGGCAGATAGTACATGGGATATCTCTGTATCCTTCCCTCAATATTGTCAAGAACATAAAAGAGCTCTTTAAAAAAAAAAAGTCTATTAAAAGAAGAAGGTTGAGGAGGCAGAAGTGTTATTATCAAGGTCTCTGTAAGTACAGTGAAAGACTTTAAATTTTATACTTAAACCTACTGAAATCTATTATAGGGTTCTAAGATTAGGGTTTGGAAAAGACCCTGATGCTGGGAGGGATTAGGGGCAGGAGGAGAAGGGGACGACAGAGGATGAGATGGCTGGATGGCATCACCGACTCGATGGACATGAGTTTGAGTGAACTCCAAGAGTTGGTGATGGACAGGGAGGCCTGGCGTGCTGTGATTCATGGGGTCACAAAGAGTCAGACAGGACTGAGCGACGGAACTGAACTGAAGATTAGGGTTTATAAAATCTGATGAAGTTTAAGATCACTACAGATATTTACTAAGTCAAAACATGGGTAGGAGGACAAAGACTGGTTATTGTGAAATAACACAATATTATAAATCAACTATATTTCAATAAAAATAAATTAAGGAAATTAAAAAAAAAAGAACAACAAATAAATGGCACGGGGTAAGAGAAATCAGCAATTTTTTAAACAACTCTGTGAATGGGTTTGACAGTATAGAACACGGGTAACCAAATTTGTCTATAATGGGCCAAACAGAAAATACTTCAGTCTCCTTTGCAACCACATAATTCTGCTCTTGCAGTATGAAAGCAGACAATATAGACAATACACACACAAGTGACTTCGGCTACGTCCACACAAAATTCTATTTACAAAAACAGGTGGTAGGCCAGATTGAGTCTGGAGACTCTGTTTGTCAACTCCTGGTATAGAAAGTGAAGGAACCCCCTTCTCCAAATTCAAAGCTAGTTTCCCCTGTCCCCTGATTCTCCAAACAAGCCTTCTACCAAGTTCAAGGTGACAACAATCTGGGGGGGCTGGAAGCTTGACAATAATGTTGAGCAAGAGCTCATAATGAAATGGTACTTAGATCCCAGAGTTCTGTTAAAGAGAGAGGACTGACATACACACAGAATAGACTTCTACATAGACATCAGAAATACATGTGAATTGAGACAAACTAAGGTGATGGACAGGGAGGCCTGGTGTGCTGCAATTCATGGGGTCGCAAAGAGTCGGACACGACTGAGCGACTGAACTGAACTGAAACCTAGGCCTTATCCACCTCAACCCTCCATCAAATCCAAGAGAGCCAGACCCTCATCATAGCTGTCTTACTCCGGAAAAGGCTTTCCTTCTCTAAGTCTCAACAGAAATTCAATTATCAAATAGAAAAAAGAATTTTATTCAAGCCAAACTGAAGATTACAATCCAGAAAGCAGAATCACAGAAAGCTCTGAGAACTATTCTACTTGTTAGAAGTTGAGAGCACAGTCAAATACATTTTTGAGACAAAGGATCATACATCAAAATGGCACACTGATATTTTACATAAAGTTCACCAAGGATACAACAGTCCAGGTAAACACAAACAAAGCAAACAGCAAGTAAACAGCAAGTCACCATGACTCCCTACAGAGCTGGGAAAAAATACTATTCTTTTAAGAAGTTACATTGCTAGTGTTACAAAGAAAAAAGATGGTTTATGGTTAAGCAGACACTCATTTCTCAGGAGCTCATATATAATGCGTATGCATACTGCACATTAGGGAGGGAGAAGTTCCAAACAAACACAAAGAATTTTATGTTTAATCTTTCTTGTCCTGCCTTAAAATATAAATTTTATTTCATCTAAATAAAAATACTATTAATATTTACTCTAACCTCTACAGAAACACAATGTCTGGTAAACAACAGAAAAATGATGAGATGTGTGAAGAAACAAAAGAATTCACAAGGCAGATGCACATATGATGTAAGCGTTGGATTTAGCTGAGATATCAACTATTAAACTATTATTTTTAGCTGTTACATAAAAGTTAGAAAAAAGGAGGCTAAAAACAGAAAAACAACAGATGAAAAGGTTAAACATTTCATTAGAGAAATGAACTATCTTAAAAAGAACCAAATGAACATTCTATAATTGAAAACACCATCTAAATTAAGAATTCACCAACTGGACTTAAAAACTGACTGAACTCAGCAGAAAAATGTCAATAAACCTGGAGACAGGCCAACATAAATTGACCAAAGTGAAAAAAAATTACCAAAAGCTAAGAAAAATAACACAGTTCGAGGTGCATTTGTTGTGCTGTGCTAAGCTGCTTCAGTTGTGTTCAACTCTTTGCAACTCTGTGGACAGCAGCCCACCAGACTCCTCTGTCCATGGGATTCTCCGCTCAAGAATACCTGAGTGGGTTGTCATGCCTTCCTCCAGGGGATCTTCCCAACCCAGGGATCAAACCTGTGTCTCTTACATCTCCTGCGCTGGCAGGAGGGTTCTTTATCATTAGTGCCACTTGAGAAGCCCTGAGATGCATGAGGTAATGTCAAACAATCTAAGTAAAAATTAAAGTTCCAAAATATAGATGATAAAAGGGTAGAAGAAATCCTTTAAGAAATAATAGCTAAAGTTTTCCACAACTGATGAAAGACATCAATACATAGACTCAACACATAAATCCAAACAACAGGAAGAAAGGTACATCACAGCTAAATGCTAACACCCAAGATAAAGAAAAAATTTTAATCAATCAGACTAAATAAATAAGTCACATTTCATTCCAAGGTAAAAACAATGAGAATGACTGCCAACTTATTATCAGAAACAAAAAGAAACAGAATAACATCTTTAAAAGTGTTGAAAGAAAAGAACTGCCAATCTAAGATTTTATACTCAGGGGAAATAGCCTTTAAAAATGAAGGTAAAATTATAATATTATGAGAAAACAAAAGCTGAGATAATTCACTATAGTGACCCACACCTCAAGAAATGCAAAGAAAGTTCTGCAGGGTGAAAAAAAAGTTATTCCAGATAAAACATCATTTTAAAAGAATGAATGAAGAATACTAGAAGAAAAGAAATATATGAGCCAACTTTTTAAAAAGACATTTTAAAAAACATCTGGGAAATGCCATGAACAGATGAAATGGACACTTTCTAGGAAAATAATAAATTATCCAAGCTGGTCTAGAGGAAACCTAATTAGACTGATGACAATAAAATAAAAAATATTGTCAAAAAACTACCTAAAAACCCCTCCAAGAAACTCAGGCTAGCCATTTTTATGTCTGAGTTCCAATAAACTTTCAAGAAATAAATAATTTATATGATACATGAAGCACAGTAAAAGATGAAGTCATGACAATTCATCCTGTGAAGTTTAGCATAGCTCAAACAACTCTGAATGAATAGGACAAAAATAAAATTGGAAACAGAGGTGAAAACATGAGTGCAAGTGTATGTGTCTATCTGATGAGAAGTGATATTAGTTTAATTGCTAAACTGCTACAAATACCAGAAATATAAATAAAACCAGTCAAATCAGATAAGTTTCAAAATGCAATTTCAAGGTTCTCACCACTTTTCTTCACTCTCAGTCATATTCATTTTCGCAGCCTACCACCAAATAAGAATCCTTCTTCTCTTTAATACAGGCACACTCTGTCACTTTCACTAATGACTTTTCACCTCAAATTCTGTGACAGCCTATCTTAATTGGCAAGGACAAATGAATTTCATAAAGAGTAGACATCTCAACTGACAAAATAAATTGGGCAAATAGATGGGCAAGGACCAGAAAGCGAAACAGTAGTCAATAAAAATATGACAGGTTTGGGCTTTATTACAAAAGATGTTGCAGCTCTATGATTAAATAAGAAAAATCCTTTCCTCATATTAAATAGGAGTGTTTTCTAACCAAATTTGTTAGACCAAGGTACAGAAAAGGTAAAAACCCTTGAAAAGCTTATGTTGTAATTTCATGGTTTATTAGTGAAATAAAACTTACTGTCCCTGGAAGGGAAAAGATACTTTTAGAGCATAAATATATTTATATGAATACTACTGTACATATTTCTTTATAGTTTGTTATGAGCATTCACTATTCAGAGAGCAATGAAGGTTTTAATTAATTTCAATGCCCAATTAGGGGCAGTGAGGAGGCCAGGGGGAATCCCTGTAACAAATTCCTCTAACAAACTGCCCTATTTTCACAGATGAACAGAGTTTTTGCTCATAAAGTGATTAAAGAGAAATCAACTCAAACTCAAATATCAAGAGATATTTCATATTTCAGAGAGTATACTCAGTTCGCTCAGTTGTGCCTGACTCTTTGCGACCCTATGAACCGCAGCACGCCAGGCCTCCCTGTCCATCATCGACTCCTGGAGTTCACCCAAACTCATGACCATTGAGTCAGTGATGCCATCCAACCATCTCATCCTCTGTCATCCCCTTCTCCTCCTGCCCTCAGTGTTTCCCAGCATCAGGGTCTTTTCCAATGAGTCAGCTCTTTGCATCAGGTGGCCAAAGTATTGGAGTTTCAGCATCAACATCAGTCCTTTCAATGAACACTCAGAACTGATCTCCTTTAGGATGGACTGGTTGGATCTCCTTGCAGTCCAAGGGACTCTCAAGAGTCTTCTCCAACCCCACAGTTCAAAAGCATCAATTCTTTCACGCTCAGCTTTCTTCATAGTCCAACTCTCACATCCATACATGACTACTGGAAAAACCATAGCCTTGACTACCCAGTACTTAGTGATTAGCAAATAAGTATCTGTTGACAGAAACTAAATCATGATCTATGAAAGTAAAACAACAAACTGGACTTCATCATGTTAAAAACTTTATGAAAAGACTGCTAAGGGGATAGAAACACAATCAATAGGCTGACAGAAAATATTTGCAAACAACATTATCTGACAAAGGCTAGAATATATTACATAAAGAACTCTCAAAACCTAACACATGAACAACAACTCAACCAGAAGACAACCAAAAGCCATGGAGAGATATTTCACCAAAGAAGACATACAGAAAGCAAATAAGTGCATAAAAAGATGCTCAGTATCACTGAGTCACTAGGGAAACACAAACTAAAACCACAATGAGATACCAATATACACAGTGAAAACACCAAATGCTAGGAAGGATGAGAAGAAATTAGATTATTTGCACATTGCTGGTGGGAATGTAAAATGGTATAGACACTCTGAAAAAGACACAGAACTTTCTTTAAAAACAAAACTTGTAACTAAAACATGTCCTAGGAACTGTACTCGTGGACATTTACCCCAAAGAAACAAAAGCACTTGTTCACACAAAACCCTGTACATTTCTCCAAATGACCAGCAATCCACTCCAATACCTCCATTCTATCTCTAGCTTAAGTCTAAATCAAAGACAGATTTTGGCTGTTCAACATTTAGAAGGTATCTTTTGGTCATAATGGCATTTGTGTCCTACAATGTGTCGGACAGCTCCACAAAATGAAGTGGCAATGATGGTCCGGCCTTATTAATACCATGGTTTTCTTCCTCTCTGTCCTAAACAAATATAGCCTATTTGCCTACGTAACCATGCATTTTTTATCAGTTTTAATATCTTATAAGTCATACCAGAATCAATGATTCCTTTCCATATTTCATTATTTACATTTATTCTTCCACAGAATTTTAAAGTTATTTTACTTCTGTTTCACTGGCTATGCTAAAGCATTTGACTGTATGAATCACAACAAGCCGTGGAAGATTCTTCAAGTGACAGCAATACCAGGCCACCTTACCTGCCTCCTGAGAAGTCCGTATGCAGGTCAAGAAGCAACAGTTAGAACCACATATGGAACAACGCAGTGGTTCCAAACTGGGAAAGGAGAACGTCAAGGCTGTATATTGTCACCTGGCTTATTTAATGTCTGTGCAGAGTAAATCATGTGAAATGCTGGGCTGGATGAAGCACCAGCTGAAATCAAGACTGCTGGGAGAAATATCAACAACCCCAGATATGCAGATGACACCACCCTTATGTCAGAAAGCAAAGAGGAACTAAAGTGCCTCTTGATGAAAGTGAAAGAGGAGAGTCAAAAAGTTGGCTTAAAACTGAACATTCAGAAAACTAAGATCATGGCATCTGGTCCCATTACTTCATGGCAAATAGATGGGGAAACAATAGAAACAATGACAGACAATTTTCTTGGGCTCCAAAATCACTGCAGATGGTGACTGTGGCCATGAAATTAAAGACGCTTGCTCCTTGGAAGAAAAGTTATGATCAACCTAGACAGCATATTAAAAAGCAGAGACATTACTTTACCAACAAAGGTCCACATAGTCAAAGCTATGGCTTTTCTAGTAGTCATGTATGGATATGCGAGTTGGATTATAAAGAAAGCTAAGCACCAAAGAATTGATGTTTTTGAACTGCAGTGTTGGAGAAGACTCTTGAGATCCCATGGACAGCAAGGAGATCAAACCAGTCAACCCTAAAGGAAATCATCCCTGAATATTCATTGGAAAGACTGATGCTAAAGCTGAAACTCCAATACTCTGGCCACCTGATGCGAAGAACTGACTCACTGGAAAAGACCCTGATGCTGGGAAAGATTGAAGGCAGGAGGAGAAGAGGACAAAAGAGGATGAGATGGCTGGATGGCATCACCGACTCGATGGACATGAGTTTGAGCAAGCTCCAGGAGTTGGTGATGGACAGGGAAGCCTCATGTGCTGTAGTCCATGGGGTTGCAGAGTTGGACACAACTGAGTGACTGAACTGAACTGAATCCAACTGAAAATGAACCTGTTTCCTGAATGGAACTGAAATAAATTTATATGTAAATCCAGAAGCATGATATGTCTTTCCACTTGTCCAAGTCTTATAGGGAAGCTTGGCGTGCTGCAATCCATGGGGTCGCAAAGAGTTGGACATGACTGAGCAACTGAACTGAACCAAAGTCTTACACACTTCAATAAAGTTTCCTGTTAAATCTATTCCTGAGAATTTGATGGCTGTTATACCTGTGAATGTAATTTTTTTCTCATTTACATTCCTAATCAGTAAATACTGGCAGAGCTAAAAGTGTCAATCACCCCGCCAAATTACATTATTATTTCTAATAGATATTTACTGGATTCTGGGGTTTTTACCTTGCCTAAAAATAAAAATGGTGTTGTCTTGTCTTTTTACTGGATACTGGGAACTTCTAAACAATTTTGAAAAAGGTTGATAATAGGAGAAATCTCTATCATGTTTCTGTTTTTATGGAAATGGCTGATTCATTTCTTTGTTTAGAATGGTATTTGCTGTTGGATTTGGTGAATACCCTTTATTAAAGTATCCTTCTATATTAATGATGTTTTTAATGGTTGCTCAGATTTATAAAATGCTTTAGCAGAATAAAATCATATAATAATGTGGTTTTATTTTTTTTTTTTCTAAGTAAAAACTTGTGTTGATTTTTTGATACAGAAACATTTTTGCTTTCCTGGAACAAATTCTACTTGTAGTATATTATCAGGAATTATTTACATTTAACTATAGTTTTATTTACTTTGCCTACTTTTCTTTCTGCATTTCTGCTTTCTCACGTTCATTTTTTATTTTTATTTTTTTTTCATTTTTTTTTTTTTAATTTTAAAATCTTTAATTCTTACATGTGTTCCCAAACATGAACCCCCCTCCCACCTCCCTCCCCATAACATCTCTGTGGGTCATCCCCATGCACCAGCCCCAAGCATGCTGTATCCTGCGTCAGACATAGATTAGCGATTCAATTCTTACATGATAGTATACATGATAGAATGCCATTTTCCCATATCACCCCACCCTCTCCCTCTCCCTCTGAGTCCAAAAGTCCGTTATAGACAGCTGCGTCTTTTTTCCTGTCTTGCATACAGGGTCGTCATTGCCATCTTTCTAAATTCCATATTTTTTATTTTAGAAAGGAGATAGCCTCAAGATATTTTTTTCTTCCAATGGCTGTGTTATACTAGGGGTACTATACTTTTTGAGTTCCTGAATAATCTGAACTTGATAATATTTTTCCACCCGCATACCTGAATGATGATTTACCAAAACAATGATACCGAATAGTGGCACTAGTTATATCAAAGAACTGTACTGGAACTTTTAGTAATTACTTGCATGATTGTAAACAATAAAAACAACAGTTAAAAAATATACAAATATTTAAATTTTATAAAACACAAAAACACATATTTTTCCTTTATCACTCATAATTCAAAAGAACCACACAGTTGTCTTTTCACAAGAGTTCCAAGTCCTACATACATCAGAAACAATTTCCACATTATAAATCTGAAGTAAGCTACAAAATTCAAAGTTGATATTCACATGTCCTTTGAGGGAAAATTTTGCCTGAGAAAATCCATTTGTTATTACTTGACATAAAATCTATTTGTTAAATCTTCATCTAGTGGCCCACATAAAAGTTCAGATCAACTATTCAAAGAACGAATTAGAATAGCCAATTTCCTTTATTAGGAATGCCTTTCAAACTAAAAATTAAAATAGTTCTCTAAAACAAAACAAATGATTAAGCCATGAGAAAACTTACCTTACTAATTTTAAAAATATGCCATGAGCCAAAAATAATAATATAAAGAATAAAGCACCCACCCAATTATTCACTAATGATTAAAAAAAAACTGTGATGATGAAAACAACTAATGATATCATTTCATAAACACATTTTTCCTTTTAATATCAAATTTATTCTTGCTTTGGAATTTCTCAGTGAACACTTTAAGAAAAACAGACTGCTCCTCTACAAATTCCTGCCATACAGAACACAAATCACTATTTTTATAACTACTCTAATTTATAAACATTTCACATGAAAAATCATGGAAAAGAAAAAATACTAGAATAAGACCCCCAAAATCATGATAGACACAATTAAATACCTAGTAAATCAAAATAATAAGCTTTAATACTATAGTAGAATCTTGACATACATGGGTTTAATAACATGATAGCTACTAAAGCAGCAGTTATTCAAATGTCTAGAATACAATGACTGGTAATCTTGCTGAAGCACAAATTTGGTGCCTACCTCTAATAAGCATAGTATTTAGAAATGAATCACTCACCTAGTGCTCAGGGCAAAAAGTCTAGGCAGCATCTGCCTCTTAATATGGCTTTAGTCTTTTTCTACTACCTATTTTATATGGATTAATTGCTATGAAGGGACAGAAAATCCTACTGCTGGTATCAAAAGTGAAAAATTAAGAAAATCACAGTTCTTGGCCAGAAGACAAATTTTGGATAAACTATTTCTTTAAATGTCAAATTTGAGGGCAGTTCAGATCTCTTAAATGTGTGAATGAGTGTGTGTGTGTGTGTGTGTGTGAGGGCAGTTCAGATCTCTGACATGTATGAGTGAGTGAATGAGTGTGTGGGTGCGCGTGTGCGTGTGTGCTTCTTTCAAAATGTGGTCAGTGGAGTTGGGGGAACTTAACCAGTATGGTGAAGTGAAGTGAAGTCGCTCAGTCGTGTCCGACTCTTTGCGACCCTGTGGACTATAGCCTACCAGGCTCCTCTATCCACGGGATTCTCCAGGCAAGAATACTGGAGTGGGCTGCCATTTCCTTCTCCAGAGGATCTTCCCAACCCAGGGATCGAACCCGGGTCTCCCACATTGCAGGCAGACACTTTAACCTCTGAGCCACCAGGGAAGCCTGTCAACTATTATTTGTCTTCTGTCAAATCCAATCAGTGTTTGGAGAGATCCGATAAGTAAATGCTATATAGTTCTCTGGATTCAATTCTGGAACACAATGAAGACTTTAATGAAAAAGCTAATGAAATCCAAATAGAAATCCAGAGTTTAGTTAATAGCAATGTACCAGTGTTGGTTTCTTAGTTTTGACAAATGCACCATGGTAACACAGATGCAACAATAGGGAAAACCAGGTAAAGAGTATACAGGAATTCTCTGTACTATCTTGGCAACTCTTCTATAGAGCTAAAATTAACCCAAAATAAAAAGCTCACACACAAAAATAAAAATTGGCATAGAAGGAAATATAATTATGTAAGTGAAATCCAAGAGAAACAGATACATTTAGAGTGTCTATCATAGGTACAGACTTTAAGACAGATATAGATATAAATAGCAACTTACCATTGTTCGGACAGGTTAAGAGACAAGATTGAAATATTACTCACAAAGAACAGAAAGAATTTAAAAAAAAAACACCCTAATGGTGTCTACCTATAAATTTTTCTCAAGTTAGAAGGGAAAATTCATATCTGTACAGCAGAGAAAGTGGAGAGTACCCTGATTTGGTCATCAGAATCACAAATGAGTAACAGATGGACATTGTGTGCCTCCAGCTATAATACCCTAAGAAGAAAACAACATACATTTATGTAACATTCAGACCATAGATATATAATCTGAATCTAATCATTGCAAAAAAAGAAAAAAAAGTAAAATTAGGAGCAGTTCAGTTATTCTTCAAACATGTCAAGGAAGGCTATGAAACCATAACAAATTAAATGAGAGTGAAAAGACATAACAAGTAATGTAATACCTTATTCTGGACTGAATCTTGGAAAGGAAGGGATAAAATCCTATTTAAAAATCACTAGGTAAACTGACAAAATTTAGAGAATAAATGGTAAATAGGATGAAAGTATTATATCAACAATTGCTTGAGGTGAATCCATGTACTGTGGTTATAAAAAGTAATCTCCTTAAGAAAACATACTGAAATTTTTAAGAGTAAAGGGGCATGATGCATTTGACCCATCTTCCAGGCAAGAGTACTGGAGTGGGTTGCCATTGCCTTCTCCGTTGTACAGAGTAGGTACTTAATAAACATTTGTTGATTGATTAGATTGTAATAATTCTTGAAAACACATTCCCAGAACACACATACTTGTTCTGAACAAATGATCTGATAAAGCATAGTTTTACCAAGAAAAGAGAATTTAGGAGGCTAATCAGATTTACTTCACACATTTATTCTTTGTTTTGCAAAAGAATGTTTAAAAGCTTTCTATTGTAAAATAAAACATATAAAAAGCCACATAAAAAAAAATAAAAAAGAGTGAGTGAGACAGAAAGGGTGAAGTAGAGAGGAGACACTCGTGTATGTACATACGGAAAGAGAATGCTCACACAAATACAGTGAAAAGTTCATGAATCTGTGGGAGGGTATATGGAGTTTTTGGCATTATTGTTGCAACTTTTCTGCAAACTTAAAATTATTTCCGAATTAAAAAAAATTAATGAAGCAAATGGAATTTCTAGAACTAAAATGTACAAAAACTAAAATTAAGAACTGATTGCAGTTAAAATCAGATTATAGACCAATGAAGAGTGAATTAGTGAACAAACATTCTTTGGCATTTCCCTTCTTTGAGACTGCAATGTCAAAGAATGTTCAAACTCCCATACAACTGTGCTCATTTCATATGCTGGCAAGGTTATACTCAAAATTCTTCAAGCAAGGCTTCACCAGTACGTGAACTGAGAACTTCCAGATGTACAAACTGGGTTTCAAAGTGGCAGAAGAACCAGAGATCAAACTGTCAACATTCTCTGGATCAAGGAGAAACTAAAGGAGTTCCAGAAAAAATCTATTTCTGCTACACCGACTACACTAAAGCCTTTGACTGTATGGATCACAACAAGCTGTGGAAAATTTTAAAGAGATAGGAATACCAGAGCGCCTTACTTATTTCCTGAGAAATCTGTATGTGGGTCAAAAGCAATAGTTATAACTGGACTTGGTGGGGGTGGTGGGGAGGGGAAGAACTGGACATGAAACAAATGGACTGGTTCAAAACTGGGAAAGCAGTATGTCAAGGCTGTATATTGTCACCCTGCTTATTTAACTTACATGCAGAGTATATTACACAAAATGCTGGCCTTGGATGAATCACAAGCTGGAATCAAGATTGCTGGGAAAAATATCAACAACCTCAGATATCCAGATAATACCACTCTAATGGCAGAAAATGAAGAGGAACTATAGAGCCTCTTGATGGGGGTGAAAGAGGACACTGAAAAAGTTGACTTAAAACTAACATGCAAAAAACTAAGACCATGGCATCTGGTCCCATCATTTCATGGCAAATAGAAAGGGAAAAAGTGGAAGCAGTGACAAATTTTATTTTTTTTGGCTCCAAAATCACCGCAGATGGTGACTGCAGCTATGAAATTAAAAGACACTTGCTCCTTAGAAGAAAAGTAATGACAAACCTAGACACTGTATTAAAAAGCAGAGACATCACTCTGCTGACAAAGGTGCATATGGCTTTTCCAGTAGTCATGTATGGATGTGAGAGTTGGACCATAAAGAACACTAAGCACCAGAACTGATGTTTTCGAATGGTGGTGCTGGAGGAGACTCTTGAGAGTCCCTTGGACAGCAAGAAGATCAAACTAGTCAATCTTAAAGGAAATCAATTCTCCACTGATTAAGTGAAGAAGAACTAAAGAGCCTCTTGATGAAAGTGAAAGAGGAGAGTGAAAAAGTTGGCTTAAAGCTCAACATTCAGAAAACTAAGATCATGGCATCTGGTCCCATCACTTCATGGCAAATAGATGGAGAAACAGTGGAAACAGTGGCTGACTTTATTTTCTTGGGCTCCAAAACCACTGCAGATGGTGACTGCAGTCATGAAATAAAAAGACTCTTGCTCCTTGGAAGAAAAGTTATGACCAACCTAGATAGCATGTTAAAAAGCAGAGACATTACTTTGCCAACAAAGATCCATCTAGTCAAAGCTAAGGTTTTTCCAGTGGTCATGTATGGATGTGAGAGTTGGACTATAAAGAAACCTGAGCACCAAAGAACTGATGCTTTTGAACTGTGGTGCTGGAGAAGACTCTTGAGAGTCCCTTAGACTGGCAAGGAGATCCAACCAGTCCATCCTAAAGGAAATCAGTCCTGAATATTCATTGGAAGGACTCATGTTGAAGCTGAAACTCCAATACTTTGGCCATTCTTGATGCAAAGAACTGACTCACTGGAAAAGACCTTGATGCTGGGAAAGATTGAAGGCAGGAGAAAAAGGGGCTGACAGAGGATGAGATGGTTGGATGGCATCACTGCTTCAATGGACATGAGTTTGAGTAAACTCCATGAGTTGGTGACGGACAGGGAGGCCTGGCGCGTTGCAGTCCATGGGGTCGCAAACAGTCAGACACAACTGAGCGACTGAACTAAACTGACTGAAAGGAAATCAGCCCTGAATATTCACTGGAAAGGCTGATGTTGAAGCTGAAGCTCCACTACTCTTACCACCTGATGAGAAAAGCCAATTCACTGGAAAAGACTCTGATGCTGGGAAAGACTGAAGGCAAAGGGAGAAGTGGGTGGAGGAGGAACAGGCAGTTAGATAACATCACCCAACTCAAAGGACATGAATTTGATCAAACTCTGGGAACTAGTGGAAGACAGAGGATCCTGGCATGCTACAGTCCATGAGGTTGCAAAGAATCATACGTGACTTAGCAACTAAACAACAACAACAGATTTTTTATACTATCCAACATAAAGCACAGAGACAAAAGGATAGAAAGAAAGTGTAAGAGACACAAATGACACCCATGTAGTCTATCAAAAGCATAGCTGGGGTCCCAGAAAGAAAGAACAAAGAGAAAAATGGGGAAAAATGAAATTTAAAAAGATAATGAGAAATAATTTTCCCAAACTGATGAAAGTCATCAAGCCACATATTCGGAAAACCCTACCAAACATAAATAAATAGAAGCTAAACAAAGATAGATTTAAAAGAAAAGCACTCCTACACACATCAATGTAACATCTAAAAAACTGAAAACAAAGAGATAAAAGACAGATTGCAGACAGCATTTAGACTGACAGCTAACTTTTCACCAGAAGTAATTCAAGAAGCCAGAAGACAATGAACAATATTTCAAAGTGCTGAAAGAAAACAGGTGACAATATATAAATCCACTCCCAGCAAAAACATCCTGCAAAAATAAAGGCAAAATAAAGGTGTCTTCAGATAACTGAAGCAAATGTGCCACATCAAGATTCCAACTAAAGGAAATTATAAAGGGTGTTCTATAAACAAAAAGAAATTTGGTGATTCCATCTAGAAAGTGAAGGGAGGAGGGAATAAAAATCAATAAAAAGGTCAAATCTGTGAATAAATCTATATAACAGTGACTACATAAAACAACAATAATAAACTATTTTAACTAATCTAAAGATTCTAAGACTCTTGCATTGTCCAAGGAGACGG
The DNA here is from genome assembly GCF_023091745.1 of Budorcas taxicolor. Taxonomy (NCBI): domain Eukaryota; kingdom Metazoa; phylum Chordata; class Mammalia; order Artiodactyla; family Bovidae; genus Budorcas; species Budorcas taxicolor. The sequence goes on along the minus strand of NC_068928.1, from coordinate 47,058,523 downwards.
TAAAAGTACCAACTGACACCAAACTTTGATTGATGTTTTAATCTTAAAGTTAAGTGGTTACTGAATGAATTATAATCTAGAGTTCATAATCCCCAAATCAATAGGGAGAGATATGGAATATAAAAAATGTTCTGATCAATCCAAAATAAAGCAATAAAAGAGAGGGGGGAAAAAAGCACAGAACAGGCAGGACAAGCACAAAACAAAGAGCTATGTTATATTCAACCTCAGATATATCACTGGTTGGTAGTGGTTTAATTTCTAGATTAAAGAATCATGTCTGACTCTTGCAACCCCATGGGCCAGGCTCCTTTATCCATGGGATTCTTGAGGCAAGAAGAACGGAATGGATTGTCTTTTCCTTCTCCAGGGGATCTTCTGGACCCAGGAATTAAACCTGGGTCTCCTGCACTGCAGACAGTGCATTCTTTACTGAATGCACTACGAGGGAAGTCTGTATCACTGGCTGAATTAATGTAAATGAATTCCAACATCTCCTTTGAGAGGAAAAACTTGTCTGAATGAATACAAAAAGAAAATTCAACTATGTGCTACTAACAGTATAACCATATAGATATGTTGAAAATAAAAGAACAGAACAAATTATACCTTATAAATACTATCCAAACAATGCTAGGCAGCTATGTTAACATTAGACAAAGTTAACTTTCAAGCAGAAGGCATTATTAAAAATAAAGAGGAACATTTCATCATGGGGTGTGTGCACATGCGTGTGTGTGTGTTAGTGGCTCAGTCATGAACGACTTTGTGATCCCATGGACTGTAGCCCGCCAGGCTCCTCTGTTCATGGGATTCTCCAGGCAAGAATACAGGAGTAGGTTGCCATCTCCTACTCCAGGGATCTTCCCTAATAAGACAGCTTTGAGATACAGACAATTCCACAATCATAGTATAGGATTTAATCACACTTTTCTCGGTAAATAATTTTTTAAAAAGTTAGGACATAAAACATTTGAGGATCACCATTTACAAAAATGACCTACACTGTACCCAAACCTGCAGAATCCACATTACTTGGTACATCAAGAACATTAGACAAAACTGACTGTATGCAAAGCTATAAGGAAACCTCAATAAATATAAAAACGATAAAATAGTACAGGATAGGTTCTCTGATAAGAGTACAATTAGCTAAGTTAATAATAAGATGACCAGGAAATCATCAACTGTTTGGACATAAACAATTATACTCTAAATAATACCTATGGGTCAAGAAACCACAAGCAGTGCTAAAAAATATTTTGAAGAGAATGATAAAGAATATACCACCAATGCTTTGCTAAGTCACTTCAGTTGTGTCCAGCTCTTTGCGATCCTATGGATAGTAGCCTGCCAGGCTCCTCTGTCCATGGGATTTTCCGGGCAAGAATACTGAAGTGGCTGCCATTTCCTTCTCCAGGGGATCTGATTCAGGTATCAAACCTGAGTTTTCTGTGTCAACTGCATTGCAGGCAGATTCTTTAACACTAAGCCACCAGGGAAGCCCATACCACACATGAAAACTTGTCAAATGCATAAAAATAGGAAATGGAAAAGCTTAAAAGAATATAATAGAAAGAAGCATTTACTGGACTGGAATGGGTAAATTTAACTCAGATGACTATTATATCTACTCCCTGGTGGCTCAGAGGTTAAAGCATCTGCCTGCAATGCAGGAGACCTGGGTTTGATCCTTGGGTTGGGAAGATCCCCTGGAGAAGGAAATGGTAACCCACTCCAGTATTCTTGCCTGGAGAATCTCATGGACAGAGGAGCCTGGTGGGCTACAGTCTATGGGGTCACAAAAAGTCAGACATGACTGAGCGACTTCACTCACTCACTCACAGTGGGCAGGAATCTCTTACAAGAAATGGAGTAGACACCATAGTCAACAAAAGAGTCCAAAATGCAGTACTTGGATGCAATCTCAAAAACGACACAATGATCTCTGTTTGTTTCCAAGGCAAACCGTTCAATATCACGGTAATCCAAGTCTATGCCCCAACCAGTAATGCTGAAGAACCTGAAGTTGAACAGCTCTATGAAGACCTACAAGACCTTCTAGAACTAACACCCAAAAAAGATGTCCTTTTCATTATAGGGGACTGGAATGCAAAAGTAGGAAGTCAAGAAACACCTGGAGTAATAGGCAAATTTGGCCTTGGAGTACAGAAAGAAGCAGGGCAAAGGCTATTAGAGTTCTGCAAACACTCTCTTCCAACAACACACAAGAAGACTCTACACATGGACATCACCAGATGGTTGACACCGAAATCAGACTGATTATATTCTTTGCAGCCAAAGATGGAGAAGCTCTATACAGTCAGCAAAAACAAGACTGGGAGCTGACTGTGGCTCAGATCATGAGCTCCTTATTGCCAAATTCAGACTGAAATTGAAGAAAGTGGAGAAAACCACTAGACCATTCAGATATGACCTAAATCAAATCCTTTATGACTATACAGTGGAAGTGAGAAATATATTTAAGGGACTAGATCTGATAGACAGATTTCCTGATGAACTATGGATGGAGGTTTGTGACATTATACAGGAGACAGGAATCAAGACCATTCCCAAGAATAAGAGCGCAAAAAAGCAAAATGGCCCTCTGAAGAGGCCTTACAAATAGCTGTGAAAAGAAGAAAAGTGAAAAGCAAAGGAGAAAAGGAAAGATATACCCATTTGAATGCAGAGTTCCAAAGAATAGCAAGGAGAGATAAGAAAGCCTTCCTCAGCGATCAATACAAAGAAATAGAGGAAAACAACAGAATGGAAAAGACTAGAGATCTCTTCAAGAAAATTAGAGATACCAAGGGAACATTCCATGCAAAGATGGGATCCAAGGACAGAAATGATAGGGACCTAACAGAAGCAGAAGATATTAAGAAGAGGTGGCAAGAATACACAGAAGAACTGTACAAAACAGATCTTCATGACCCAGATAATCACGATGGTGTGATCACTCATCTAGAGCCAAACATCTTGGAATGTGAAGTCAAGTGGGCCTTAGGAAGCATCACTACGAACAAAGCCAGTGGAGGTGATGGAATTCCAGTTGAGCTATTTCAAATCCTGAAAGATGATGCTGTGAAAGTGCTGCACTCAATATGCCAGCAAATTTGGAAAACTCAGCAGTGGCCACACGTCAGTTTTCATTCCAAACCCAAAGAAAAGCAATGCCAAAGAATTCTCAAACTACCACACAACTGCACTCATCTCACACACTAATGAAGTAATGCTCAAAATTCTCCAAGCCAGGCTTCAGCAATATGTGAACCGTGAACTTCCAGATGTTCAAGCTGGTTTTAGAAAAGGCAGAGGAACCAAAGATCAAATTGTCAACATCTGCTGGATCATGGAAAGAGCAAGAGAGTTCCAGAAAAACATCTATTTCTGCTTTATCGACTATGCCAAAGCCTTTGTGTGGATCACAATAAACTGTGGGAAATTCTGAAAGAGATGGGAATACGAGACCACCTGACCTGCCTCTTGAGAAACCTGTATACAGGTCAGGAAGCAATGGTTAGAACTGGACATGGAACAACAGACTGGTTCCAAATAGGAAAAGGAATACCTCAAGGCTGTACATTGTCACCCTGCTTATTTAACTTCTATGCAGAGTACGTTATGAGAAACACTGGGCTGGAAGAAGCACAAGCTGGAATCAAGATTGCCGGGAGAAATATCAATAACCTCAGATATGCAGATGACTCCACCCTTATGGCAGAAAGTGAAGTGGAACTAAAGAGCCTCTTGATGAAAGTGAAAGAAGAGAGTGAAAAAGTTGGCTTAAAGCTCAACATTCAGAAAACGAAGATCATGGCATCTGGTCCCATCACTTCATGGGAAATAGATGGGGAAACAGTGGAAACAGTGGCTGACTTTATTTTTCTAGGCTCCAAAATCACTGTGGATGGTGACTGCAGCCAAGAAATTAAAAGACGCTTACTCCTTGGAAGGAAAGTTATGATCAACCTAGACAACATATTAAAAAGCAGAGACGTTACTTTGCCCACAAAGGTCTGTCTAGTCAAGGCTATGGTTTTTCCAGTGGTCAAGTATGGATATGAGAGTTGGACTATAAAGAAGACAGAGCACCGAAGAATTGATGCTTTTGAGCTGTGGGGTTGGAGAAGACTCTTGAGAGTCCCTTGGACTGCAAGGAGACCAAACCAGTCCATTCTAAAGGAGATCAGTCCTGGGTGTTCACTGGAAGGACTGATGTTGAAACTGAAACTCCAATACTTTGGTCACCTGATGAGAAGAGCTGACTCATTGGAAAAGACCCTGATGCTGGGAAAGATTGAGGGCAGGAGGAGAAGCAGACGACAGAGGATGAGATGGTTGGATGGCATCACCAACTCAATGGACATGGGTTTGGGTGGACTCCAGGAGTTGGTGTTGGACAGGGAGGCCTAGTGAGCTGCTGTTCATGGGGTCACAAAGAGTCGGACTCGACTGAGTGACTGAACTGAACTGAACAGAGAATTGTAACCATTATCTTATAATAACCTATTAATGAAATATAATCTGCAAAAATACTGACTTGCTGGTGTACACTTGAAACACAATACTGTAAATCGCTACACATCAATGAAAGAAAATATGATAAAAACCAACAATCCATTTGTAGAAAAGAAATATATAGTGTATTAATCTTCAAGATTTCTCCCAAAAAACTATCTATATAGTTTTGGTTTGTTTTTACCTTAAAGGTCTATGAATTACACACATTTTTTTTAGCTCTTTTAATGATTATAAAAATGTTCAGTTTTCATTTTTTGTATAACCCTTTGAGGACTATCTCTATTATTTTTAGTCTCCTTCCCCAAAGAGTATCTGGGACTGAAATAATTTTAAAGGTTGATTCTTAAAGTAAATTTAAGTCTGGAAGGTCTTCAATATGTACTACATAGAAATATTACACTCTCATCTATCTGAAATAAGCATTTTTCCTTCACAAACTCTTCATTTACCTGACTATTCCTGATGAGTGTTCCAGTGTTCTTAATGATGCATATGACAACCTACAGGAATGTAAACTTTTTTCTAAATTAAATCAGCCATTTAATAAAATATACGAAGTGCGGTAGCATTAATTCAGATCCCTCAGAGAACTTTCTTTTCTAAATCATAACACAAAATAAATGAAGCAGAGTTACTCACCACTTGATCTGTTCTTGCGACTTGATTTTCCTCCAGTAAGAAGCATCTTGAGACTATTCCGAAACATGGTTGTACTATTCTAGGACTCACAAAACTACAAAAGAAAATGTGGGAAAATATGTTAGAAAACTTGGTTTGCTATCCAAATACTATTAAGAATTCATTTTAAATGTGCTATTAGGAATTAACCACTCTGCTTACATATATAATACAGAAAATTTAACTATATGACAGAAACATTTATTTAATTAGACATTTAAGTATTCCCTTTAAAGTATAATACTTGAGTACCCTAAGAGAAAAGGCAGATATCACTGAGGGTACACAGAAACAGAAAAGAATTAGGTAGCTATAAATACAGTTCACCACAAGACTCTCCATTTCTTGGACAATTTTCCCAAAACACACACCCAAAGTTTAACAGTCCAGAACTCACAGCAGCTGCATATTTTCCACTTGTCAAGCCAGAATTTCATCTCACAAGACTACTCATATATGAGTACATCGGTACACACATACTATTAATACCAACCTCTGTATGTCCCACTCCCATCAAAGGAAAACTCCTTACAATTTTGCTATGTCCTCTCTCACCTTTTTAAGAACTTTCATCTAAAAATCATCTTTCTTTTCTCTCTCACACAGCTTTCATTTTTCTCTCTCTACAGGATCATTCCAGTCGTAACATCAACATGCTAGTATGTCCTAACCAAAAGCCAATAAGTAAGCCCCTCTCTTTATTCCCACATGGTCCAATTACTGTGCCTTTATCCTTGCTCTTCACAGCAAAATTTCCCCACGTGTCAGTACCTGAAACCTGCAGCAGACTGAACAGAGCAAATGTGAATTTAGAACAGAGGTTAACAGCAAATCTCCAAACCAAAGCACACAGAAATTAAAGGTTGAAAACTATGGAAGAGTATGAGAGGCATATGGAATCCTTTGAAAGACTCTAACATACATATCATTAAAATCCCAGAAGAAAAGAAGGGAGAAAATAAGAAAGAAGCAATATATGAAGTGATAATAATCAAGAATTTCGTAGTACTGATAAGATGTAAAGCCACATCGTTAAACACCTAGGGAAAAAAATAAAACACACTGAAAGAAGCAACAATCAGTAGACTGAGAGGAAACTTTCAACAGTAATGATGAATGACACAGACAATGGAATGACTTCTTAAAATTTTTGAAGGAAAAGAGGTATCAAGAAATCTATAAACAGTTTAAAATATAAACTGAAAATATAAATACATATATATATAATATATTCTGAAAATAAAAATAAAATAAAGGTGATTCAGAACAAAAAGAATTAATCAGGAAAAGAAATACGAAAACAAAGTTCTTCCAACAGAAGGAAAATGAGAGCTAGAAAAACAACCCAGAAGGAAGAGCCACAAAAAAGGTAAGTATATTGGCAAATATAAATGAACAAAAATTGTTTAAAAAAATTACATTAATAACATGTTAAGCTTAAAATATGTGATGAGTGTGGGTGCTTAGTCGTGTCCAACACTTTGTGACCCCATGGACTGTAGCCCACCAGGCTTCTCTGCTCATGGAATTTTCCAGGCAAGAATACTGGAGTAGGTTGCCATTTCCTTCTCCAGGAGATCTTCTCATCCCAGGAATCAAACCCACATTTCTTGCACCTCCTACACTGGCAGGTGGATTCTATGCCAATGTATCACCTGGGAATCCCACAGAGATTTTTCAATGCATAACAACAAAGACAAAAAAGTCAGGAGTGGAATAAACAGAGTCAAAGTGTCCAAGATATCCATCTGCATTGAACAGGATGTGGCAGAAGTAATAATTTCAGAAAACTGCAATAACTCAAAATTCATGTAGTAATTTCTAGCATAGCTATTAAAAGCTTACTGAGGTGAGAGAGAGAATAATTAAAATATATGACTGAACCAAAGAAGGTAGGAAGTGAGAGAAAAAGCATAGTATGTGTGGATAAAATATGAAACAGTGAGATGGTAGCTTTAAACTCAAATTATATTGTTCTTCTGTTAAATACTCTACTAAAAGACTATGGACACATAAAGATTAAATATAAAATGAGAAAAGATATACCATCAAATATAGATCACATATAGATAATAAACTAGCAGTTACCAAAGGGGAGAGCCAAATAAGGGATATGCTACAAACTACTGGGCATAAAATAGATAAGCAAGATATTATATAACATAGAGAATTATAGTCATTGTCTTGTAAGAAGTTTTAATGCAGTATAATCTTAAATTATTGAATCTTTATGCTGTATACCTGAAACTACCACTGTAACCTCAATTTTAAAAAGATCATTGATCACGGATCATGAGAATAAATATAATAAAAAATGAAAACATTTGAAACATTGCAAGAATTACTAAAATGTGACAGAGATATGAAGTGAACAAATATTGTTGCAAAAATGGTGCAAATAGACTTGCTTGGCTCAGGGTTGCCACAAATTTTCAATTTTGTGAAACAAAACAAAACACAGTATGGGCAAAGCACAATAAAGCAAAGTGCAGCAAAATACGGTATGCCTGGATACTATGGTCATCGAATGGAAGGGTCAGTATCTTTAGAATATAAATTCTCCATGTATTGTTCTAAAGAAACAATACAATCTCAGCCAAATTCCAGCAGGCATTTTCTGTGTATGTGGAACTTGAGAAGCTGATTCTAAAAATGCATATGGTAATGCAAAAAGCCTAGAACAACATCCAAAGCAACCTTGAAAACTAACAAAAGCTGAAGCACTTACAAGACCCAGTAATTGTGACAGTATAGTACTGGCCTAAGATTCACGGAATAGATCAATGGAACACAATAGGCAGTCCAGAAAAAGACCTATATTAACACTGTCATCTGTTTTCAACAGTTATTAATGGGTAAAGCAAAGTCTTTTCAACAAATTGTGCTGGAACAAATAGATATCTATTTTTAAAAATTAACCTTGATATGTGTCTCACACACTACACATGAAAGTAAATTCAAAGTAAATCGAACATCACATAAACGCTGAAATCATAAGGCTTTCAGAAGAAAACACAGGAGAATATCTTCATTATTTAGAAGGCAAAGGAATCTTAGACCCAGAAACCAATAACCATAAAATTTCATTAAAATTAAAAAAAATCTGCTCATCAAAAATAGCATTAAAAAAATGAATAGGCAAGTCATAAACTGAGAGAAGTTATGTACAAAACATATCTAACATAAACATAAATATATCTCCAAGATATATTAAAAACATTTACAATTCAATTATAAAGAGACAATTTTTAAAAGGGTGAAAGATTTGAATAGACACTTTAAAAAAAAAGATATACCTTCTCTTTAACACTCTTATTAAAAAAGCTCAACATTATCTGTCATTGGGCAAATACAAATTACAATGAGCCAGCACTATATTCCCACCATAAGAACTAATTTTGTGAAGCCTGATGATATCAAATATTGACAAGGATGGAGGACAACTGAAATTCTTAATACACCATTTCAGGAGCAAAATGGTACAATTTGCTTTGGAGAGTTTATTATAAAACAAAGCATAAACCTAACATATGACTCCACCCTTTACATATTTACCCAGAAGAAATGAAAACACACGTGCTTAAAAAGACTAGTACAATTTTCATAGCAGATTTAATCATAACAGCCAAAAACTAACACAGATGTCCATCAACAGGAAAATGGATAAACTATGATATTTTCTTACTGGAATACTACTCAGCAATTAAAAGGTATGAACTATTCATATATTCAACAACAGAGATCAATCTCTATATTACACTGAGTAAAAACATCTTACATTAAAACGTATGCAATAATATGGTAAGAAAAATTAGAATTAAAAAATCAGAACGGTCATCTCTTAGGGCAGATATGAGAATTAACTAAGAAAAGGCATGAGTAAACTCTCCAGTGATAGTAATATTCTGTATCTTGAGGGAGCTTGGGATATACAAATGCATATATTTGTCAAAACTAAGCCAATTTTCACACCAACTTTATGGATTATATTCCATAAAAATTGTACTTAATATAAAAGAAAATATTGAACTTAATGATATTCATGCTTCAATATTCAGAAGAAAGCATACTGATATGTCGAACTACTTTGAAATGCATTAAAAAATAAGACAAAATGATGGATGAAGGAAGGAAGGCACACATATAATAGAACAATTATAGCAATATGTCAACACAAGATTCTAAGCAGTGGGTATACATGTGTTAAATGTAAAACTATGCTAAACAGTCTATGAACCTGAACTTTTTTAGTGAAGTAAAAACACATTCCTACAAAAGAAACTCTAGGACCAGATGATTTCAACAATTTAAAGAAGCAATAATACCAATTTTACACAAACTGTCCCAGACAGTAGAAAAATTGGGAGTACTTCCAAACATGTTTTCTAAAGATAGCAGAAGTTTGCTAACAAAAGCCAAAATAGATTGCTATAAGAAAGAAATATTACACACCTCTCTTTTGCCATAGGTACAAAAATTCTAAACAAAATACTGGCAAAACCAAATATACCAATATATCGATCAGGAAGAAGCGGCGGTTTAATTCAGAAATGCAAAAATGATTTAACACATGAAAGTCAATTAACCATGTAAAAAGAGAAATAAACCATATACTCAATAGATAATTTTATCAATAATTTAATCAGTGAAACAAAAGGAATTGATAAAATTTAATACTCCTTCATGATTTTTTTTTAAACTTTTACAAAACTAGAAATAAAGAGAAGTTCTTTAATACTACACAGTGTATCTTTTTAAAAAGTGAAGTGAAGTCGCTCAGTCGTGTCCGACTCTTTACGACCCTGTGGACTGTAGCCCACCAGGCTCCTCTGTCCATGGGATTCTCCAGGCAAGAATACTGGAGTGGGTTGCCATTTCCTTCTCCAGCGGATCTTCCCGACCCAGGGATCAAACCCAGGTCTCCCGCATTGCAGGCAGAGGCTTTAAAAGCCTATAGCAAACATCATACATAATGGTGAATGACTGCAAACATTCCCCAAGACTGAAGAATGTGACCACTTATATCACCACTTGCACTTAACATGGTCCAAGAGGTCTTTAGTCAGTACAAAAACATAAGACCATGAAACAGAAAGTATAAAAACAGAGAAGAAACAAAAATGCCACTTTCACAAACAGTATGATTTGCTTAGACAATCTAGAAGAATTTATAAACTATTAGATTAATACGTGAATTTAGCAAGGTCATTAGATACAATATAAAACAAAGATTTAAAGTGAACACTAACAAATAACTTATTCTTTTTACCAGTGAAAATAAATATGGCGATGAATCCTAAAAATATTAAAGCACTTATGAAATACTACTTTTACATAGTCATTTTGAGAGTCAATTTTTAGGGTTTTTTCCCTTCTAATCTTACTTTAAAAGACTATCTGAGAAGCAAAAAGTTGTAAGCTTGATAGGTACTTACTTCACTAATATTTGAAAGACTTGAAAAAATTGTATGTTGGGATATATAAAAAATATACTTCATGTTTTAAAACATACTATGAAATTTGAATAGTAAATTGTATAACTCCTAAAATTTTCTTAGAAGAGAACATTATGTATCAGATTTTCTGTGTGTATACAAGTGAGAAAATATATATTATGCAAAATATTATATATATATGATCTAATTTAGTCCTCATCAAAACCTCCTAACACAGGTAGTATCTGCTTCATTTTTAAAAGGAAGTTGAAATAAAGAAAAGTAAAATCACATGTTCACAGTTACACTGCTAATAAATGCTTAAGGCCATATTTGATGTTCAAATATGGGCTGTCCTCCTCCTCAGCATCTCTTCTTAAATAAGAAACACTTAATAAGACTGTTTAAAAGAGCTGAAACAAAATTTCTAAACACAGTGATCCAAATTAAAAATTCCATAAGTAGTATTCCATTTGTTTCTTCTTTTTAAAATGTTTTGTGTGTGTGTGTGGCACTACTATATACTTCAACATATTTTACCTTACTCTAGAAAAAAAAAAAATTAAGTAGTTACAGGTTGGCGTTAGTCTTTGGCAATGCATAAAGAAAAATTTTGATACAACTCATTTGGGGGTGGGGGAGAAAAGAGATCCTGCTTCAGTGGACATCATGATGTCCCACCCTGATCCTCATTATAGGATCAGCACATCCATCTCCTCAGGAGTTACTGGCAGAGAACTGCTCAGTACTGATGAGAGCCACCAATGACTCATTCATTAGTACAGGGGTACAAAGACCACCTCCTTTAACTCAAGGGGAGCAACTGGGTGGAATGATATATGCGCCAAAGCTCTCATCCATCTCTTGCTAGCCTGTATTTTTCTTCAAATATTTATCTCTAAATGATATATTATAACCTGTTTATTATCAGTTCCCTTACTAGAATATAAGCTTCAAGAGGTCATGAAAGCTGCTTATTTAACTCACTGTGATAAGCCCATAACTGGAGAATAATACCTGGTAAACAGTAGGTACCAAATACTTCCTGAATTAATCAATTAATTTCTTCAGCTGGTATATCACTGTTGAAAGCAAACCCGTGTAGAGCAACCTCATCTTACCCTTTTTATACTCAATGCCCAGCTCACAGTAGGCTTTTAACACTTCTTAAATTAGTAAATAAATGAATGTAAAATTGAGCAAAGACTTGATTCATTAGATTATTAACTTGGGAAAGGACTAATATTTCAATAGACAAAAACTGGTTATGAACTAACTAGAATAAAGACTAAGGTGACTGTGTGTCAGAGAAGGGTATACGAATTCTGGGCAAGTTCAAATTTTTATCTGAAGGAAAACCAAGAAATTCTAGTCATACTTCAACTTTTGCCTAACTCAGACCTTACTACTATGTACAGTTCTTCAAAGCTGCAAAAGGAAAACAAACATATAGGTACAGATTATTATTAGAAGAAAAATTACTACTTAAAATTTACTAAAACTAGGAGTCAAAAAGAGTAAAAATTTTATACCTGAAAATAAACCAAGACAACATTCTAAAGTTAAGAAAAACTGATGAGTGAAATTAATTACAATTATAATCACTTTTTGAAGTACAGAGGTTTTTTTGTCTTTGCTAGTCCTAAAACATTTTATAAAAATTGACTAAAATGTATAAAGAATGAAATGAAACATAAAATACTTATTTAAGGCTAATTATCCATCTCATTGCTATATTTTGATAAAAATGAATTTATTAACACACCACTAGAAAATTTATTGTAATAAAATATAGAAACTACAAAATTGAAGCTAAGTGGAAAATGACAGTTTGATCTAATTGGATTTATGATAGTAATATATGGCTAAATTTGATTCTACTTTTCCAAGTTTTAGATCCAATTTTTTCTTTTTTAATGTTAACTCTCTAGCAGAAATCAAATAAATTCCTGGCAAGTGAATCTCTGGCAGGAGAATAACAAATAACATTCATAGAACCCCAATCATTTCTAATTGTCTTATAACTGATTCAGACCTTATGTTACCTATATGGCCCCTAAGCTTTTATGTTTGTGACACCTGGTCTAAACAGTTCAGGAAGTAATGACTATTCTCATCCTAATGTTCCATCAAGGCTGGAAGCTCAATATCCTATATCTCAATACATTTTTGAACTATTTTATTAGTGGGCAATCAATTTTCATGTTCAATGTTCACCCCTCTTGCACACTTAAAGCCCTTTTCTTACTCTGTTACTCAAAAAGGAGCACAACAGGCCTCCTTCGTTTAAATATTTCTACAATAATGTAATTAACTCCTAAGCACTTCTGTACCATTTGGGCTAAATAATCACAGATTTCCCTTTAACTTCTCCGTATCAGCAAGGTCACCACTGAAAACCTAGCACCTGACACAGAAGCTGGTACATAAAAAGTATTTAGCAAATATTTGTTTAAAGGCATAACAGGTTCCAAAAACTGGACTCATAAATAATCTAAAAGAGAAAGAGAGGACAGAAGAGCTCAAAAGAATATGCACATAACTATAACGGGAAAAGGAAATAACCAATGACAGATGCAATAATGTGAACCATGAGAATACTAGTTAAAAAAATAAATCCAGCTGCATAAACTGAAACTTTTGAAAAACTCTACATTAAAAAAAGATAAACAATAAAAGGACAAAATCAATACAAGAAAGAAGAATCATTTGCCCACTATCTGGAAGCTGCATGTTTTTCATCTCTGAAAGGCATGTAGAATGACCAGTATATTATCAACAATGGCTTTCCATTAAATAGGTAAATTGCGAAATGTCTCAGACACATTCCATGAAATAACTTTGGAAGTACTTAACTAATCAAAGACAAAAGAGTGAAAATACAGAGATGGAAGGATTAAGGGAAATCTAGAGTATCCACCACAATATACAACAATCCTAAAATGTCTTCTAGAACTTTTTTGAACAAGTTATATCCAGAGAAGTCTTGGACTGAACAGAATTACCTGAGTTCTGTCCACAGATAAACTCTGATAATTTCCCTAACAGATCAATTCTGAACTGCACTGAAGAGCTTCAAATTATGCAATCTCATTCAAGATTTGAGCGCACAGGAAGGAATGCAGGGCAATTAGCTTCTCAAGCAAGAGGAGAAACTGGTAATAGGCTCCATCTTACGCCCAATCATCTTACTGTGATGGCCACACAAGGATGCTCCCTCTAGCAGCATATGAAAAGTAAAGGACAACATGGGAGTTTATAGCTTCATTTATAGAACTATCCACACTTGGAAACAACCAAGACGTCCTTAAGCAGGTGAGTGAATAAATAAACTATAGTATCCAGGTATTGGAATATTATTCAACACGAAAAAGAAGTGAACTATCAAGTTATGAGAAGATATAGAGGAAACAAGTGCATATTAAAAAAAGTGAAAGCAGCCAATCTAAAACGACTACATACTGTAATATTCCAACTGCATGACATTCTGCAAAAGGTAAATCTATGAATACTAAAAACATTAGCGGCTGCTTGGAGCTGAAGGGGAGGAAGGGATGAACAGGCACAGTAGAGGATTTTTAGGGCAGTGAAACTATTCTGTATGATATTATAATGGTAGATATATGTCATTATACACTTGTCAAAACCCACAGAATATATACAAGGATGAACCCTAATATAAACCATGGACTTTGGGTGATAATGATGTGTCAATTTAGGTTCATCAATTTTAACAAATGCACCACTGAAATGCAGGATATTGACTATGGGAAAGGTTGTATATACGTGGGGATAGGGGCACACAGGAACTCTGTGCTTTCTCCTTAATTCTGCTGTGATTCCAAAATGGCTCTAAAACATAAAGCTTATTAATTTTTGTAAAAAAGAGAATGAGGGAGGCAGAAGGGAAGGGATGACCCATTAAAAGGGAAATGATCAAATTTCATAATATTCGCATGAAATGTTATGAATGATGGAACACTATGTATAGTTTAGATGGTATGCAGTACCTCTATTCTAAGGTTGAAACTCCTCCAAGCTCTAAGTGCAAAAAAGCAAGTCACAGAGCAATATGTTCAGTATGTTGCTGCTAAGTCGCCTCAGTCATGTCCGAATCTGTGCAACCCCATAGACGGAAGCCCACCAGGCTCCGCCATCCCTGGGATTCTCCAGACAAGAACACTGGAGTGGGTTGCCATTTCCTTCTCCAATGCATGAAAGTGAAAAGTAAAGAAATTGCTCAGTCATGTCCAACTCTTTGCGACCCCATGGACTGCAGCCTACCAGGCTCCTCTGTCCATGGGATTTTCCAGGCAAGAGTACTGGAGTGGGTGGCCATTGCTTTCTCCAATGTTCAGTATACACTTGCAATTTTCAAAACTATGAGCTGTATTGACCTGTACTAGATATACACATCAATTTAAAACTGTGGAGTAAAACTTGTGACAGAAGATACATAAAACTTTACAGTGATTTCCACAGGAGATGAGTACAATGTTGAAAGGAAGATAAATGTGAAGTTTTTATTAAATATATTTGTATAATATTCAAAAAACAATAAATAAAAACCAGTGCAAACCATAGTAAATTCACCATCTCTGTCAAGGTCCAGAACATTTTCATCACCCCCGAAGTATTTATTCATTATTGATGTCAGTACAGATTTTTAAATTATTAAGTCAGCATAAATTTTCTGTGATGCCCCTAAAGAGCAGATAAGATCTCAAAGGGTGACGGATGAGAGAGCACTCTAAAAAATCTCTGCCTTCCAAGCTGGCTACCTCCCAGACAGCTCACCAACCTACAATGTTTCAGTGCGTACCCAGTGGCATATACACCCTGCAAATTCCAAAATTCTTTTTTCAAGTTTTTTCAGTTCAGTTCAGTCGCTCAGTTGTGTCCGACTCTTTGCGACCCCATGAATCCAGCAAGCCAGGCCTCCCTGTCCATCACCAACTCCTGGAGTTCACTCAAACTCATGTACATTGAGTCGGTGATGCCATCCAGCCATCTCATCCTCTGTTGTCCCCTTCTCCTCCCGCTCCCAATCCCTCCAAGCATCAGAGTCTTTTCCAATGAGTCAACTCTTCGCATAAGGTGGCCAAAGTACTGGAGCTTCAGCTTCAGCATCAGTCCTTCCAATGAACATCTGGGACTGATCTCCTTTAGAATGGACTGGTTGGATCTCCTTGCAGTCCAAGGAACTCTAAAGAGTCTTCTCCAACACCACAGTTCAAAAGCATCAATTCTTCGCTGCTCAGCTTTCTTCACAGCCCAACTCTCACATCCATACATGACCACTGGAAAAACCATAGCCTTGACTAGACAGACCTTTGTGGGCAAAGTAATGTCTCTGCTTTTTAATATGATAGGTTGGTCAACTTTCCTTCCAAGGAGTAAGCATCTTTTAATTTCATGGCTGCAATCACCATCTGCAGTGATTTTGGAGCCCCTCAAAATAAAGTCTGACACTGTTTCCACTGTTTCCCCATCTATTTGCCATGAAGTGATGGGACCAGATGCCATGATCTTTGTTTTCTGAATGGTGACCTTTAAGCCAACTTTTTCACTCTCCTCTTTCACTTTCATCAAGAGGCTTTTGAGTTCCTCTTCACTTTCTGCCATAAGGGTGGTGTCATCTGCATATCTGAGGTTATTGATATTTCTCCCGGCAATCTTGATTCCAGCTTGTGCTTCTTCCAGCCCAGCGTTTCTCATGATGTACTCTGCATAGAAGTTAAATAAGCAGTGTGACAATATACAGCCTTGACATACTCCTTTTCCTATTTGGAACCAGTCTGTTGTTCCATGTCCAGTTCTAACTGTTGCTTCCTGACCTGCATATAGGTTTCTCAAGAGGCAGGTCAGGTGGTCTAGTATTCCCATCTCTCTCAGAATTTTCCAGTTTATTGTGATCCACACAGTCAAAAGCTTTGGCATAGTCAATAAAGCAGAAATACATGTTTTTCTGGAACTCTTGCTTTTTTGATGATCCAATGGATGTTGGCAATTTGATCTCTGGTTCCTCTGCCTTTTCTAAAACCAGCTTGAAGCTCACGGTTCATGTATTGCTGAAGCCTGGCTTGGAGAATTTTAAGCATTACTTTATTAGCGTGTGAGATGAGTGCAATTGTGCGGTAGTTTGAGCATTCTTTGGCATTGCCTTTCTTTGGGATTGGAATGAAAACTGACCTTTTCCAGTCCTGTGGCCACTGCTGAGTTTTCAAAATTTGCTGTCATAATGACTGCAGCACTTTCAAAGCATCATCTTTGAGGATCTGAAATAGCTCAACTGGAATTCCATCACCTCCACTAGCTTTGTTCGTAGGCCCACTTGACTTCACATTCCAGGATGTCTGGAATGTGAAACCAAACCCAGGTCTCCGCATTGCAGGCAGATTCTTTACCAGCTGAATCACAAGGGAAGCCCAAGAATGTTGGAGTGGGTAGCCTATCTCTTCTCCAGCAGATCTTCTTGACCCAGGAATCGAACTAGAGTCTCCTGCATTGCAGGCAGATTCTTTACCAACTGAGCTATTAGGGAAGCCCATTTTTAAGTTTAGATCCTTTTTAATACACCCATTTTCTAATAAAATAGTTCAAAGTTACTTTACAGAAGTGTTTTGTCACCAGGTCAGTAAAAGGTCAAGTGAAAAGTGGAGTATTTACAGAACTGCCACTACCACTTCCTGCATCATTTGCTTTCCCTTGGTTTCTCCAAACCATATAATGAACCAGTCCAGCTTGCCTGTGAAGTTAAAATTACACTGCTATTTTAGAGACAAAGTTTAGGCACTAAGCATTCTTATAAATAACATCAAGAAACAACCAAAACACATACACACGCAGCAAAAACTTTATTTTAGCAATATAGGTTAGCTAAAATTCTTTACAAATTATATTCTTGTATAAGGTTCCTCTGCTTCTAAAACACAAAATATACAGATGGCAAAACTGCCTCCAATCTTAACCTAGTAATAAATTTTACTAGAAATTTTAACCTAGAAATAAATTATTTAAATAAAATGTTTTTTGATCTACTATTTATTCAACATTTATTATGAATGAGCTGAGTATAAGGCCTTGAACAGAAGGAAATTTTTCAAAGGTGAAGAACAGTTCCTGCCTAAAAGGAGTATCCAGTCTGGTAAACAGAATTAAGGAAAATAGAACCCAAGTAAAATGCAAAATAGAAAGTGTGAGGTATCAGAAGAGAAATACAAAATGTAATGGAATTTACAAGAGGGAGAGATTACTGACAGGATTAAGAAAACATTTCTTAAGTGTCTATTAATATGTGCCCAGTACAGTGCTGGATACTAGGATAGTGCCACTATCCTGCCCTCAAGAAACTTAGAGCTGATAGGTGAATAAGAAACCTTATAAATGGCTTATTATAAAATTCAGTGATAGAGGTATTCACAAAATGCCTAGTAGTACAAAAAACTTAACATGCTTATCTACCCACCTTTTAGATAGTGGGTGAAAATAATCCTAATGAATTAACACAAAATTATTCTGCTGGCTTACTGACCATATTTTAGGGGCTAAAAAATAAAGAAAAAAGTGTAAGTAACATTCTCTCATCATATCCCCTATCTTAAAAATACAATCACAAAACCACTCTCTTCGTGAAAGTGAAAGTGAAGTCACTCAGTCGTGTCCGACTCTTTGTGACTCCACAGACTGTAGCCTACCAGGCTTCTCCATCCATCGGATTTTCCAGACAAGGATACTGGAGTGGGTTGCCATTTCCTTCTCCAGGGGATCTTCCCAACCCAGGGATCGAAACCGGGTCTCCCGCATTGTAGGCAGATGCTTTTACCGTCTGAGCCACCAGGGAACCTAAGGATGGTTTCTAGGACAGTTTATACAAGACACTTTGTAATCACAGTTAAACATTCTTATTAGTGACAAAACACTAATAGGACTTATAACAACAGGAATCCATCTATATCAATACATTAATTGGGAAATAATTTATTTCGCAAGCAATGACTGCATGGTCTCAGACTCTATGATAACGTAAAACCAAAAACTGTCAGTGAACTCAGTCTTGAAAGCAATTAATACAATAGCTATGTTATCGTTACGGAGATCAAAATAAGTTACCCACAAAAACAGTAACTTTTGTTGACCAAAACAGTTAATGCAAGGATAACAATAATGATGATTGGTTGTAGTAAGAAATTAACTACTCTGATCAGGTTATCTGTCTGTCAAGGCAAGCTTTTCCATGATTTCATTATGAAATATGGACACAGTCAAACAAACTGATTGAACTGGATCATTTTCAAAATTTCAGAAATGCTATATATCCCTTTACTTGGCTTCTACCCTATTCCCAGCTGTCTGTTTCAAACATTTTATGGATAATGCCAGTACCAGCCTCTGGTTTCTGAAACTGACAGACATAGGAAGCAGAGATACCAGAAGGGAAGCCAAGTTTGATGAGAAGAAGGCTCAGAAGAAGATGCAAAGCAGATGGCTCAATTTTCCCAGAATTTTCGCCTAGTCAGAACCAGTAATAGAACTCACGTTTCCCAATATCTATCCTGAATCATCACACAGAACAAGTAAGAGACACAACAGTGTCATGGCAAGATCCGCAATTTGGGGGACATTCCCCTCATCAGTTACTAGTTGGGTGAGCATAAACAAACCAGCCTTTCAAAGCCTCAATTTCCCACATTGTAAATTATACCTAGTAATAGAAAAGTACCTTTCCAATCATCTGTTGTGGAAATTAAGGGAACTACAGCAAGTAAAAAGCACTTAGCACAGTCTGGCACCTACAAAGCGATCGATAAACAATAAAGTGTCAAATGAAAATCAGAATTAACTGGGGATATAAACCATCATCAATTTTTCCTGTATCTTCTGATCATCACTCTTCTAAACCCCTTAATTCTTCATTTATAACAGGCTTCCTACACTAGCTGCCTATTTCTTCCTTTTAAAAATGTCCCATGCACTTCCCTGGTGGTACAGTGGATAGGAATCTGTCTGCGGACACAGGGGACATGAGTTCAATCCCTGGTCTGGGAAGATTCCACATGTTGTGGGGCAACTAAGTCTGTGCACCACAAACTATTGAAGCCTCTGTGCCTAGAGCCTGTACTCCACCAAAAGTGAAACCACTGCAATGAGAAGCCTGCACACCGCAACTAAGAGTAGCCCCCACTTGCCACAACTAGAGAAAGCCTGCACACAGCAACGAAGACCCAGCACAGCCATGATAAAGAAATGAAGTTGTAAAAAATGTCACCTTCCCAGAGTAGACTTTTGCATAAGTAAAATAATTTTTCATAGCTTCTCTGAGATAAATTTCAAGGGAAAGTTTACATAAAAACCACGTCTTCTTTTCTCCATTGTGAAGGAAGTAGAGAACCTTGCGTCTTTCTGCCTCTATGCTCAGTTCCTGGGCATGCTGAAGAAGTGTGAGCTGGCACTGGTTTTGTGTTTTGAAAAGAACTTCAGAGCTGCCCCTGAAGTTACAAACTCATTGTACATCAACTGCATTTAAACTTCAAAAATCGTTCTTACACATGAACACCACTGCTGTTCTCAACACACAATCAGAAAAATACCTCATTATTGTACAGGGTAAGCTTAAGTGTAAGTATAGTATGAGGAAAGCTGAAGAAAATCTACAAAAAAGCAATTAAAGCAAGAAAACAGGTCCAGTCTAAGACATTCTGAGACCAAAGTAATCTGATTTCCCAGAGAGTTGTCCCTTACTTGCAAGAAAAATTATTGCTCTCATCAAGCCAAAATACCACGGGTCAATCGAAAAGATTATATTTAGTAGAGATGTATTATGTTGACTAGGACTTCCCTGGTGGCTCAGATGGTAAAGCTTCTGTCTACAATGCAGGAGACCTGGGTTCAATCCCTGGGTCAGGAAGATACCCTGGAGAAGGAAATGGCAACCCACTCTACACTCTTGCCTAGAAAATCCCATGGACGGAGGAGCCTGGTGCAGGCTACTGTCCATGGGGTCGCAAGAGTCGGACACGACTGAGCGGCTTCACCTCACCTCACCTATATAAACCATGGAGGATGTCAATCTTCCTAATATGCTTTTCTAATCATGTTATTTCTCTTATTCCTACGTTTTAGTCTCCTGTCCCCACCTCACCCCCCCAAAAAGAAACCCTTCACTTTCCCGCCACTGTATTTACTCCCTACTACATCTTCATCAGCATCACTTCAGCAGATAATAATTACTGAAATGCTCACTTAGCCAGAAACTGGGCTAAGCATTTTAGGTGTATTCATTTAATCGCAAAACCCTATGAAATGAGTCTTACGGGATGAAAAAACTGAGGCTTCCAGGGATCAAATACCTTGCCACAAATCACACACCCAGCAAACAAAACAAGTGAACTCAGACCTGTCAAACTCCCAAACCTGTGCCTGTAATCACTTCCTCCCTATATACTATGAGAAAACGTTTTAAAATGTCTTTAGCATGTCTGGCATATAAAATTCAATAAATATTTTGTGAATGGATAAGTTTAATTATTCTGACATTCAAAGACTCCCCACTGGGAAAGATAAGGAAATTCCCACTATTCCTTAAGACAAACCTTCTTCCCCAACCAAATTATAAATCTTGAGGTCCAGGAGATTTGAATTCTGGCAGAGGAAGAGAATGGAGAAGAAGAGAATTTAGGCTTTTCTCCCAATTAACAATTTCTACTTGTTGTCATATATCCACCTATACATATCTTGTTATAAGCTCTTTGACATCTTTATAAGTAAGTTACACAAACACATTTTAATAACTAGTTACCAGTAAGACTACAAAGGGAAAAAAGATGCAGCCCTAACAGGTATATAAAGTAACAATATTTGCAAACAAAAAATTTTAAGGATATAAAACAAAATGGGTACTATTTTGCCAATTTGAGGACACTGATCAATGTAAGACTGGGGACATTTTATGTTTGACATATTAGGTTTTTTGGTCAGATATGCTAAGAAATACAACTGACCCTTGAATAACTTCGGCGCAGTCAAAAATCCACCTGTAACTTATAGTCAGCCCTCCATCTAGGTAGCTCCTCTGTATCCACAGTTCCTCATCCAAAGATTCAACCAACTTCTAATGTGTATTGGAAAAAAAAATCCAAGTACAAGTAGATCTGTGCAGTTCAAACCCATGTTGTTCAAGGGTCAACTGCAACAGTATTCAGGTGTTTTGGTGATTATAAATCACAGAACACTAATGAACTCAGTTAAAAAAAAAACAAAACATGAAATGATTCACTTTCTGACAATCCCCAGCTTATTAAATAATATTATGCCTAGGGTAATTTGAAGAGTCAGGCCCAGTCCTCGTGATAATTCTCTATCTGAACCTCAAAAAAGTTATTCAAAGCATTCACAATTTATCTTGATTCTGACATAACAAGAATCTCATCAGTTTTACATACCCAGAAGATCAAGCATCAGAAAACCTCTGGTGTTCACTATAATTTTTTAAATAGGAACAAACCAGTCTAAAAAAAAATCACATTTTATTAAGATATCTTAAATACTATTTGTACAAAATCTTTACTTAGTCTGCTAAAAGGACAGTATAAAGCGCTCATGTAATGGAAAGAGCATGGTCACTGGAGAGAGATTTACATATATTCATACCCTGACTCTATCAATTACTAGCTATATGACTCTGAAAAAATTGCTTAGCCTCTCTGACTCCCAGTTTCTACTCTGCAACAAACAACACACTATCTAACTTGCAAGGCTGCTTTAAGGAATGGAGAGTTGTGTGACTGCATACCATCCAACAACTGCTAAAGTGGCCTACCGCAAATCCTCACTTTCTTCCTTTTTAACAGAACACTAATTTTGGATAAGGCATTTGTAATGCCTAAAATAAACTTCCCAGACTCCCTGCAACAGCCATGTGACCCAGCTGTAACCAATGAGACAAAAGCATATGGCTTAGGAGCAAGGACTGAAAGAAAACTACTGTTTTGCTACTAAAAAAAAAGAAGAAGAAGAAAAAAACCTAAAATGTCTGGGAAGTAAACAGCCATCTTGCAATCCACAGAGCAAAAGCCACCCTCCCAGGATAGCAGGGAAGAAACACAGAAGGAGCCAGTGTGTTGATGGCATGGGGGGAATGCCATAAACCCTGGACTGCCTATATCCATATTTCCTGTTAACCAAAGGGGGAAAAAAAAAAAAAAACTATTTGTTTAAGTCGCTTTACTTGAGTTTCCATCATATGAAGCTGTCACACTCTAACATAGTGTATATAAGCACCAGGGAAAGAATCCATCCAAAAGATGGGTAAAAACAATTATTCCACCGAACTTCCCATTTAGCAGAATATGTTAAATTATTCATCGGTAAAACAATGAAACAGCAGGATGTCAACTAACACACACATACACATATACACCACACAACCCAGTTATTAAAAATGGGGTATTATACTGTACTCATTAAGATAAGCATTCCATCAGTATAAGCTCAAAGAATGAATGGCTTTAATCAAGAAAGGTATCCCTGATGAGGTAGAAGAAAAAAATGCAACTGGGTAGAAATTCTATTATTATAGCTTAGAAGTTCATTCATTAATATTTACAGCACATCCACACCACAATGTGCAAATCCTAGATGCTATGGAATCTCTATGAACCTGAGACAGCTGTAAGAAACTGGAAAATAAAGGCTCAAATAAGAAGGATGGAGCAGGAAGTAAATACAACTAGAACTAAGAATTCTATTTTAGATAAAGTAAAAATTTTAAAGGAGAGTTAAGGGATTGGGGGCAGGAGGAGAAGGGGACGACAGAGGATGAGATGGCTGGATGGCATCACTGACTTGATGGACATGAGTTTGAGTGAACTCCGGGAGTTGGTGATGGACAGGGAGGCCTGACATGCTGCAATTCATGGGGTTGCAAGGAGTCGGACACAACTGAGCAACTGAACTGACTGACAGATAAAGACTATAAAAAATTTAGTTGTTTTAAAAAAAAAAAAACAGAGCTCTTACCTTAAAATAATGAAATAAACTACAAATCAGTGGTAAAGAACCCGCCTGCGTGCCAACGCAAGAGACATAAGAGACTTGGGTTTGATCCCTGGGTGGGGAAGACCCCCTGGAGGAGGGCGCAGCAGCCCACTCCAGTATTCTTGCCTGTAGAATCCCATGGACAGAGAAGCCTGGCGGGCTGCAGTCCATAGGGTCACAAAGAGTCGGACACGACTGAAGCGACTTAGCATGCACACACACAGCCAAAGGGCAATACCACCAAGATAATTTTCTGAATCATAATATAGAACAGCATGTAATGTAATATAAAGCAAGATAGTCAGAACAGATAGGTAATTCTACAATCAGGGAAAGGAGCAGACAAAGTGTGAAGACAGATCAAGACGGAGTCAGAAAACAAAATTAGGGGTAAAAAGAGACATAAGCTTTAAGAACAAAGTTTGGTATGGCAAAAAACCAACACAATATTTATTGTAAAGCAATTATCTTACAATTAAAAATTTAAAAACTTTTTTTGAAGTCTGTAAAGAATACCACTCCCACAAAAAAGAACAAACTTCACCTACCGACAACTTTAAACCCCACTCACCTACACCCTGTCAGATCCCCTCCTGCCACCTAAGCAACTTATTTATTCTATTTACTCTTTACATTATAGTCTCTACAAGTTATCCTTGTCCCCCTCTAATACCCCTTTCCTTCCCTTTGTGAGTCCTGCAAGATCTATTAAAATCCTGTTCTTCTTAATCTTATCTGTTTATTGGCTGTGCTGGGTCCTAAATCGCTGCACAGGCTTTTCTCTCGTTTCAGCGAGTGGGAGCTCCTCTCTACTTGCAGTGCACGGGCTTTTCATTGAGTGGCTTCTCTTGTTGTTCTCTCGTTTCAGCGAGTGGGAGCTCCTCTCTACTTGCAGTGCACGGGCTTTTCATTGAGTGGCTTCTCTTGTTGTGAAGCACAGGCTCTAGGGCTTCAGCAGCTGCAGTTCCCCGGGCTCTAGAGTGCAGGCTCAATAGATGCAGTGCAGGGGCTTAGCTGCTCCACACATGTGGGATCTTCCTGGACCAAGGATCGAACCCATGTCTCCTACATCGGCAGATTCTTCACAGTGAGCCACCAGGGAAGCCCTATAAAAATTCTATTTTTTTCTACCATTTTTTTCCCTGATAATTTTCACATACATTTATAATATTTAAAACATATTCTAGATGTACTTCTACAGTAAATGCAAATTTCAGTTTTTCCTTCTTCTGACCCCAAGGCAGGCTAAAGTTTGAGAAACACTGTATGTTGAAAAAAAATGACTTAAGCTTAACATTTAAAGAGCTCTGAGCTTCAAACAGGACTAGTTGAATCATTCAGTATTACTCACTCAACAACTATTGATTATCTACTACATGACAAACAGTATTCCAAGTACTGGAAATATAGCAAGGAACCAGTCAGCAACCCCTTGAATAAGCTCAGGATCTTGATAAATATTTATATAAATAAGTAACTTGTATATAGTATATGTCACAACATGATAAACTCTTAAAGGAGGGAAAAAAGCAGGCAACAATGACAAGAATACTGGGAGGCTGAGCGAAAGAGACATCAGAGGGTTGTAACTGTAAAGAGATGAGCAAAAACCTGAAGAGGATAATAAAGCAAGCTATGCAAGGGGCATAAAATTCTAGGCAGAAGAAACAGAAGTGCAAAGGCAAAGGTCATTAAGCCAGAAAGATGCTTGGGCTTATTTAAGGAACAGGAAGAAGGCCTGTACTTGAGCACATGGGATCAGCAGGCAAGAGAGGGCTTAGGAACATAGATGAGATCACAGAAATGACTTGAGCCACAACGTCTAGGCCTTATTAACCCCTGGAAGAACTTTAACTTTTATTGTGAGTAGGATGGGAAGTCAGAGAGCAGATACCAAAGAAGAATCAAGATCTGACATATTTTTAAAGGATCACTCTGGCTGCAGTTTTGAAAAGAAACTGTAGAAGCAACCAGTTAGAAAGCTGGCTACAGTGATCCAGGTAAGCAACATTAGGATTAACAGCTCATACCTGGGTGGAGGCGGTCAGTAGCGGCCAGATTCCAGATGTTTTTAAAGTATAGCTAAAGGATCTCCTGACAGATTGGATACGGGAAATGGAAGGGAGAAATCAGGGATGACTCGACATTCTGAACAAGTAGAAGGATGGAGCTGCCATCAGCAAGATGGAAAAGACTACAGGTTGAATAGATGGGGCTTGGGGGTGGGAGGTGGAACAATGAAAAGTTAATTTGGGGCCAACGTGCTTGAGATATCTATTAGACACCCCAGTAGAAGTGTCAAGTAAGCAGCTGGATATATGCGTCTGGAACCTGGGAAAGAAATCTGGATTAGATACAGATATCTGGGAGTTATCAACATGTAGGTAGTAAATAAAAACATAAGACTGAATGATACTATCAAGGGAGCGACTACAGCCTGAGTTCATATGAGATGAGGACTTAGAATTGTTTATAGTATTTAGCAACATGGAGGTCACTGAAATCCCTGATAAGAGTAGCTGCACTGGAATACTGAGGGCAAAATTCTGTTTGGAAAGGGTTGGAGGAAGAATATACTCGAAGGATGTGAAAATACTTACATTGAAGATTTTTTCTTTACAGTATAATTTACTGCAACATAATGGGAACGACATAAATATGCAAACATGGGAGACTGACTAAAGAAACCATTGACAAATATATACGCCATGGAGTCCTATATACAACTGATCAAAAAATAATAATAAAAAATAAAGCTCTCTGTGAAGTAATATACAATGATTTTATCGTATGCTAAGTAAAAAAAAATTAGCAAAACATGAGTATTATAGTATGCAAATACTTTTCCTGTAAGAAAGATAAAATAAAATATGCATGTATATGCTAATTTTTGAGAAGAATAAAGACAGGAAAGACAAAGCAAAAACATTTGGCAGCCAAGGCTATAAAACAGAGAGAAATACTACTCATCTCAAAAAGCTGGGGGCACAACTGTAAAGCACAAGAGATCTCTGAAAACCCCAGTGGTCAGATACCAAGCCCTCTTGACACCAGCCTCAATACATTTGAAGCAGACAGTGAACTAAAGCAAACTCAGGTACGACAAGGCCCAACCACAGGTCAGATAAATCAGAACAACTCAGCCTTCCATTCTACTTCCTAAACAGAGGTAGCATAAGCTCTTCTCGGGAGGTAAATAGTATCATTTGGTCTCTACTGTTCTTTTAAACAACATGCCTAGCATACAGTCAGAAATTTAAGATTCCAAAGAAGTAAGAAAATGTAACCTGCACTAATAATCCAATTTTGCCTCTCAGTTCCAAATTCATCCTTTTTTTTTTTGCCTGCTCTGTGGAAATGGATCTGAGCCCTTTAAAAATTTTTTTCCTTTGCCAGCTGGCATAATGCTAAGCTTTGTCAGTAGAAGCTGTAGTAAAAACTTCGGGAGGAAAGCATTTTGTTTCTGGATCCCAGCGTGCTTGCTCAGCAGGCCGGACGGTGTGCACGGCTTCTCCAGGACCTGGTTCCCACAGCACTGGCTCCTTCTCTAGGGAGGCACCCACGCGGTCCTACAGCTTCTCCGGGGTTCTCTTGCAGACTGCACAGTGGCCACGAGGACGCAGGGACCTGCACCATCTCCCAAGACCCTCGCTCTGGTGGTTTTATAGTGAACTACCTTTGGTGAGACCCTTTCCTTGTATAGCCTTCCTTGGCAGGGTGGATTTCCAGTGAGTTCTGAAGGGCAGACTTCCAGCAAGTTCTGCCAGTGTAGCATCACAGCAATTTCTCTACCATTCAGTGAGTTCTGGCCATGCTCATTTCAACAAGGTCTGGATGTCAGCTGGTGGCTGGGGAGAGTACTCTACCCTGGAGCAGTGGCCTCTCCGTATAGCTCTTAGTATTCCTACATTCTTTACTTCTTGGAGAAGGAAATGGCAACCCACTGCAGTATTCTTGCCTGGAGAATTCCATGGACGGGGGAGCCAGGCAGGCTGTAGTCCAGCAGGTCACAAAGGGTTGGACACAACGGAGAGACTAACACACACACATTCTTTACTTCTCACTAGCCAATGCCTCATTACTGCATTTCTCTGTTACAGTCAATAATTATTTATATTAAATGTTAGATGTTCAAATTACTATACAGTTTATCTCTCATGACTGGACTCAGACTGATACAGAAGCCAGACCAAAAAATACTGAAGTACAATTCCTATAAATGAAGTAGAAGCGAAAGGAAAATGAATCTATGGTAGAAGGAGTTTAAAACAGTGCTGCCTCTCAGCTGTGGGGCAGGAGCACTGTACAAAGAGGTTATGACCAAACTTTGAAGACAGAAATATTCTCCATCTTGTCTGTGGTAATATTTATTCAGATGTACGCAACTGTCAAAATCTATTAAACTTAATGTTCATATCTCTGCTCATAAATAATACCTCAATTAAAAGAAGAAAAAGAAGGAATCCAATGTTTCATATTGAGAAGCATCTGATTCCACTGCTGGGGTAGGAAAGCAAAATAGGAGCCCAAATATCTTGTTGTTCCAAAAAAGTAAGGAAGCGATAATAATAATGATAAGGACACACAACAAAGAAGCCAGCCTGAAGCTGGATCCACTGGGAAACCTGTAACAATTTGAGCATCAAAATAAATGATAGGAATAGACCATAACCTGCTAAATAAAGTAGGAACCCATAAGCTCATACTGTAATTCAAGAAATAGAGGCAGGGAGGTTTGGCTGGCTCTGTCATACCGGAATATCAACTAAGTACGGACAAAGTGGCTGGGTTACTCTCATTTGGCAACCAACCAAGTAATAATTAACTCCAGCGAGAATTATTAATGATGCTAAAACTGGTAGGTAAAATTTTGATGAGCAACAAGAGATTTACATAATTTCAAAATACCTTCCAACAAATTACTTATATACTACAAAAAAGAAAATAGTAACTTTACAGTGAAGAAACCCAGTGGACTCCACTTTAACCAAGTAATCAAAGTCAACATTACCAATAATGGGTCAAATCAGAATTACATGCCTCTGAGGTACTGAGAAGGATACATCACTATACGGTATTCCTGCCCTGCAAATATATAATCTAAGGAAACAGACAAACCAAACTGAGATACAGTCTACAAGATAACTGCCTGTACTCTTTCAAAAGTGTCCATGCCAAGAAACATGACAGAGGCTGAGGAACTGCTCCAGATTAAAGACTAAATCAACAGCAAAATGCAATGCATGACACCAGAATGAATCCTGGACAGGGGCAGGGTGAGGGGGATGCTCTAAGGACACTGGGTGAAGAGAGAATATTTGAACATGGGATGTGGGGTAGATAAAAGTATTATATCAACACTAAATTTTCTGATTTCGAAAATTATAGGAGATAGATCAGAGTGTCCTTATTCTTAAGAAACAAATACTATAGTCTTTCGATGTAAACACATGACTACAACCTACCCCCAAACTAGTCAGAAAAAAAGTGTACACAGGTAGAATAACGTCATGTTAACAAGTGGTGAATGTACATGAAGGACACTGTTTTGTACCATTCTTCCAACTTTCCTGTATATTTTCATTTCAAAACTGAAAAAAAGAAGAGGAGGAAAAAAACTGGAAAGAGCATATTGACAATTCTTGAAGGGTCACCTACAAAACGGAACAGAGAAATTAGGTGGAAGTTCGAGGGTACTGACTTGGGATGGGCGCTGACTATCCCAAAAAGACCAACCATATGTTTAGAGGGTTCAGGCTTTGTGCCACAGGCCATCAGTCTGACCTTCACAAAGGTAAGTTAGGGCTGAAAGTTGAAATTAAAAGAGGTCAATGATTAAATCAATCATGACTACTACTGAAACCCTAATGAAAACTCTGTACATTGAAGCTCAGATGAGTTTCCTTGGTTGGCAACTCTGTGTATTACAATACACTGATATGCCAGGAGGGTTACATATCCTAATTTCAGAAGCATCGCATTTGAGAGCCTCTTAGACATTGCCCTATGTGTCCCTTCTTCGGGCTTGTTCTGCTTTATATCGTTTTTGTTACAATAAAGCTACAACCATAAATACAGCACTTCCCTGAGTTCTGTACGTTGTTCTACTGAATTATCAAATCTGAGGCAGTATTAGGAACGCTCAAACATGCAGCCAGTTAGTGAGAAGTGAGGGAGACACCTGCAGCTAGTGTCTGAAGTGAGAGTAGTCTTGCAGAGGGCTATGCCCTTAGCTTGTGAAGTCTGGCCTAACTCTGGGTAGTAAGCAGCAGAAGTCATCGCAGGGAATGAACCAGGAGATACACTCAACAGCAATAAGAAGGGGTGGTAGCAAACAAAATCTCATGACACGAGAAGACAATGCAATGAGAAGTCTGCACACCACAGCTAGAGAGTAGCCCCCACTTGCCACAACCAGATAAAGCCCACATGCAGCAATGCCAGCCAAAATAAATAAATAAATATTCAAAAGCACAAAGAACATCTGTGAATCTTTAAAAAAAAAAAGTCTGTACCCAAATGTTTATAGCAGCATTGTTCATAATAAACAAAAAACAGAAAAAAAATCAGAAAGTCCATTATTTGGTGAATGGATATACAAAACACAGTATGTCTATACAAAAGAACAGTAATATTCAGCAATCAAAATAAAAGTACTGATACATGCGCAACATAGGTTAATCTCAAAAATATTATCCTGGATGAAGAGATAGAAGCAAAAGACTGAATAGTATAAAACAAAACTACATATTATGTGATTCTACTTATATGAATGTTCATAGGCCAATTTATAGAAACGGAAAGCAGAGCTTTCTGTTGCCTAGGAATAGGGCTGGGAATGGAGACTGGATGCAAACAGGCTCAGTGAAATTTTGGGGGGTGACGGATGTACTGTAAAACTGGATGATGGGGATGCATAATAATCATTGAATTATGCCGTTACAAGAGGTGAATTTTGTTAAATGTGAGTAATACCTCAAAAGCTGTAAAAAGGAGAGTTTGATAAGGTGAACAAAGACAACTGCTTCTGCAGAGTCTGGTATAATTGAGATAAGAAATGGGGAAGTCGCTGGAAAGAAGTAAGGTTAAAAGAAGGTTTCTTTAAGATGAAAGAAATTACAATGTTTTTATTCTGTTGACAGTGATCCAGAAAAGGACAGACAGACAAGAATTACAGGAAAAATGTCTTTGAGAAGGCAAGAAGGGGTGAGCTCTAATGGACGAGCTCAGTGGGAATGGCCTTCAAGAGAGGAAAAGACAATTCACAGTAACACTGGTGAAGATGAAGGTGGTGAGCAGACTTCTGTTTTCTCAGTAAAATAGAAAGCAACGTCATTAGCTGAAAGAGAAGACAGAAAGCGGAATGTGGAAAATTTGGGTACAGGGGAAAGATAGGATCATCTAAGTGAATGGGAGTATGGAAGAACTACAGTAATACCGTAGGAGAGCTTGGCAGCACTAAGTAAGGAATTGAAAGTCATTTGGTACTGGCCAAGAGTTGATTTTTGGGGGCTCCAAAATCACTGCAGATGGTGATTGCAGCCATGAAACTAAAAGATGCTTACTCCTTGGAAGAAAAGTTATGACCAACCTAGATAGCATATTCAAAAGCAGAGACATTACTTTGCCAACAAAGGTCTGTCTAGTCAAGGCTATGGTTTTTCCTGTGGTCATGTATGGATGTGAGAGTTGGACTGTGAAGAAGGCTGAGCACTGAAGAATTGATGCTTTTGAACTGTGGTGTTGGAGAAGACTCTTGAGAGTCCCTTGGACTGCAAGGAGATCCAACCAATCCATTCTGAAGGAGATCAGCTCTGGAATTTCTTCGGAAGGAATGATGCTGAAGCTGAAATTCCAGTACTTTGGCCACCTCATGTGAAGAGTTGACTCATTGGAAAAGACTCTGATGCTGGGAGGGATTCGGGGCAGGAGGAGAAGGGGATGACAGAGGATGAGATGGCTGGATGGCATCACTGACTCAATGGACGTGAGTCTGAGTGAACTCCAGGAGTTGGTGATGGACAGGGAGGCCTGGCGTGCTGCAATTCACGGGGTCGCAAAGAGTCAGACACAACTGCGCGACTGAACTGAAGAACTGAAAGTCAAGAGGCATTCTGCTCCAGACATATTCAGCTACAATTGCACAGGAGTACAACAGGAAGAGTTGGTTTTAAACTTTTTGAATTAAAAAAAAAAACTTTAGCCATGTCATGCAGCATGTTGGATCTCAGTTCTCCCCAACCAGAGACTGAACCCACACCCCCTGCTTCGGAAGCACAGAGTCTTAACCACTGGACCATCAGGGAAATCCTTGGTAGAGTCGGTTTTAACCAGGCAAGAACCACCAAAGAAGAAAGGTCAAATCAAGAGGTATATGGAGAAGATCAACTGTAATGATGCAATATAGGAATTCAGCTAGTTTGAAGGTAAAAAAGAAAAAACTGAGGACATGAATGCATTGAGGAAGAGTGAAAAGGTGATAAATTAAAAGGTCCCTGTGAGATCAAGGAATTAAGGTTGTTGGGTAATAAAAGAAATGAGCCTGAAAAAATAGAGGTGGTCGGTGGAGAGTAAAATGCCAGAAACTGATAGTATAGAAAGTTGTAGTTTCGTGTTACAGTGAGTTATAGCAACTCTCAATTCTGAGTGTGCATTAAAGTCACCGTGGAAAACTGTCAAAAACATTCTCTCAGGCCATACCTCAGACCAGGCAAATCAGAATCTCTGGGAGTTAGTCCTTGGCATCTGGAGTTTCCCAAAGCTCCCCAGTTAATGCAGATGCACTGAGACTTTAAAAGCATCTGCACAGGATGTGCAATAGAGGGAATGGCTGAGACAGAAGACAGGATCGGCGGAGAAGAGAAAGTCAGGAGACCAGAATATCAGAAGGATCATCTACGTGAACACTGAAATCGCCACAATTCTAAGTGGAGTAGCAGGAGACTAGCAGCGAACCCAGAAGAAGTCTAGAAGCAACTACGAGAAAGCAAAGAGAATTCTTAACCCACCTCACTAGGAGGAACCACCACTTCAGAACTTGCCAAGAGAAGTGCGTGCCCTCAGGCAAAAGGTTAAGTTTCAGTTAGAGAATGGAGACAGTGCTGTTTAGAGAAGAGGTTAAAGATAAAAGGGAGTTTTGCAGATGACGGACAGTGAGACCCAGAAGGCACAGAGAAGGGCTTCATGATCATAAAGGGGTGGAGTCTGAGATCAGGCAAGAGGGATGAAGGAAAGAGAAGGTCCAGAACTACTAGAGAAGAATCTCCTCTAGAAGATTTTAGGAAATCTCAGAAAGCAAGCCCCCATATTTTTAAACACCACGCAAAAACAATACAATAAAAAGCTCAGTAAAGTTAGACGCTTTCCTGAACCCAGTCACATTCTAAAAAATTCATGTAATTAATTTCAAGTAAAAATGAGTCACAGAAATGTATTAAGGTCAATCCCACATAAAGTTATAAGAAGAGAACACAGGGACTTTCTTGGTGGCACAGTGGGTAAGAATCCACCTGCCAATGCAGGGGACACGGGTTTAAGCCCCGGTCCAAAAGATTCCACGTGTCGTGGAACAACTAAGCCCGTGTGCCACAACTACTAAGTCTGCACGCCGCAACTACTGAAGCCGGCATGCTCTAGGGCCCGCGAGCCACAACTAATGAGCCCTGAGCCACAACTGCTGAAGCCCCTGCACCCCAGGGCCAGCAAGTCACAGCTACTGCGACCTCGTGCTGCAATTACTGGAGGCCGCGCTCTGCAGTAAGAGAAGCCACCACAGTGAGAAGCCCATGAACCAAAACTAGAGAGTAGCTCCGCCTTCCACAACCTGAGAAAGCCTGGGCACGCAGCAATGAAGACCCAGTGCAACCAGAAAAGAAAAGAGAATAAGAAGCAGAACAACATCACTGCAGACAACGAAAGTGTGCTGGAAAGACATACCCACATAACAGATCAAAATTAAAACCTGCTATTTCAGAATGAGAAAAGACCTTAGGAAAATGGCATAAGACGTGAAAGAAAAACAAATACAAGAATTATAAAAACTCAAAATGAGACATGACTTGAGTAAGAATTAAAAATAAAAGGAAAGACATATTCCAGAAATGAAGACAAGAGTAAATAAAAAGATAGTCCCTTAAGGAAAACAGAAGGTAAAAAAGAGAAAAAAATTAAACTCAAAAAATAGATTAAAAAGATATGAGAAAAAGTGACAAATATTGAAGATGGCAAAGAAGATTGAACATACAACTGATAGGAATTCCTGAAGAAGATCAAAGCAAGGAACAGAACATATAGTAAAAACAATAATTAAAAAAAAAAAAAACTTCACTGAAATTAAAAAAAGTATTTGAGACTACATTTTGAAAGGTACAAGGTATACCTGAGATTATCAACTCAGAATGATCAAAATGATTTTACTATCACTAAACATTAAAGAATAAGAAGAGAGGAAGAGAAAAACTGAAGGCAGAAAGGGAGAAATACAGAACTATACAGATAGGAAATAGGCTCCATAAAATCAGAGATGAGCTGACAGTATTTGGTTTCTCATAGTATAAAAATGATAAAGTACATGATGAGATTAGACCTGATCATCTCAGCGCACATAAAAGTGGCAAGATTTTTTGTGCAGAAGATAAAGAATGAGTTACTGATACTTCAGAAGAAAGGAGAATCAGACTGGCATCAGACTTATCTATTGCACAAGAAGCTTAAAGACAGTGGTAATAAGGTATCTACATTATATTGGGGGGGGAAATGCTTATGATCCAAAGAAACCATATCCAGTCAAGATACCCTTTAACTGATCAAGAGAAAAGAAAGGCATCTTCACCTAAGCAAGCATTCAGGAATTATGCCACACACACTCCAAGGAAATTACTCCAAAATGTTATCAAATGTTTTTTGGCACCTATTAAGATAGTCAAGGTCTCTTTTCTCCAGTCTCCAACACTCCCAGAGTTGCAGCTAGCAACAGAGATGTGGCCGAATCCAAGAAAAATATCATATATGACCAGTCCTAGAAATGACTTCAAGAAAAATAGGTTCTAAGGAACACATATTCTGCCAACAAGCACAACAAGAAAGCCCTCAGAAAAATTCCAGCCAACGTTTCCAAGACAATGAGCACCTGTACAGAGGCCAACAAGGTGGTCATTAAGCTCAAAGGTAATCAAATAAAAGATCTTAGAAAGTGCCAGCCCTAAATTGGACAGGCTGACCCATATCATCCATCCCAGTCTCTAGAAGTATGCTTATTTCCATACTGTCAAGAGGACCAGACTTTGGCAATCAAAAGCTGATAGAAAGGCCAAGGTCAGAGTCAAGGGCCAGGTCCTACACAGTCCTCCTAAAGACTCCAGAAAAATGGTTTTTGTCTATTAACTTTGAGGATCAAGGAATTGTACAAAATTTAGACTACCGTCCAAATGGGCAGGCATCTCCTTTTGCTGTTTTACATAAACACAATACAAAGTCCCCCAACTCACCCCAAAAGAGAGAGATAATCATATACTTTTTATCTTTAACTTCATTAATATAAAAAATGTTAATATTTAAGTATTCTTGCTTCCCTGGAATAAATTCTACTGGATCATGATGTACCTATTTTACACGCACTGCTAGATTTATTTTGCTAATAGTTTATTTAGAATGTTTGCTCGTCTAGTCATGAATAAGAGTGGCCTAATGTTTGTAATAGCAAAAGAGGAAAACAATCTTAATATCCATCAGGTGGAGAAAAACAGACTAAATTATGGAGCTGTATGCTATGAAATGTTATTCAGCTTTTTAAAATTAATTATAGAGTTTCATTTACTAAACTGGAGCTAGCCATGATATATTCTTAAATGAATAAAGCAAGTTACAAAAAGCGTGTGTGTGCGTGCGTGCTTGGGCTTCCCTGGTGGCTCAGATGGTAAAGAATCCACCTGCAATGCAGGAGACCTGGGTTGGAAAGATCCCCTGGAGAAGGGAATGGCTACCCACTCCTGTATTCTGGCCTGCAGAATTCCATGGACTATATAGTCCATGGGGTCACAAAGAGTTGGATACAACTGAGCAACTTCCACTTTTTCACTTTCATACATGCTTAATGGTTTCTGAGCAAAGAGAAAGATGATAAAAAAAAAATACTTGAAGTGTTAGTTAATGCTGGTTACCACAAGGGTAAAAGTGGAGGAGTGAAAAGTATTTTTTTCTTTCTTCATCCCTGGTTTATTTCCATGGTTGCAAGCAGAGGAATACTTTTGGAATTTTTTTTTAAAAAGTAGAAGGTGGGGGAAGGAGATACCAGTTATCTACTGTAATTAATGACAAATTAACATTTGTTGACAACTAATAAGTTGCTTCCCTCATAGCTCAGTTGGTAAAGAATCCGCCTGCAATGCAGGAGACCCCAGTTCGATTCCTGGTCAGGAAGATCTGCTGGAGAAGGGATAGGCTACCCATTTCAATATTCTTGGGCTTCCCTTATGACTCAACTGGTAAAGAATCCACTTGAAATGTGGGAGACCTGGATTGGATCCCTGGGTTGTGAAGATCCCCTTGAAAAGGGAAAGGCTACCCACTCCTGTATTCTGGCCTGGAGAATTCCATGGACTAAGTCCATGGGGTCACAAAGAGTCTAACACAACTGAGCAACTTTCACTTACTCACTCACTCACTCACTAAATGGCTACCCAATACATCCAAAGGCAAAACAGAATTACATTATCTAAAACAAGAAGAGGTATCATTATGAAGTTCATTTACTTAAAAATACAGAACGATCCAATCTGGAACCAAAGTTGCATATGAGTGGCCTTCCTAAAGGCAAGATGTCTTCATGATAAACTAGTGTTTAGTTTACTAGCACAAACCTATTGGGCTGTGTATAATATGACAACCAAGGATAAACCTAAGATAAAAAGTGAGTCACGTTAAAGGAAAATAGTCAATGAGTTACTGTTTGTATGATATGTACACAGATGAGCAGAAATGGGCAAAACGTTATAGAAATCATCAAAGCTTGGGGGGGGAAATGAGATTTTGAATACTATTTTGTTATACTGGAAAAAGAGGGGCAAACTCTTTCTGGTGTCTTATTTTACACTGTAGATAAGTCCTTTTTATTAAGTAGATCACAAAAGACAATCAACCACTTTGACTGACTGTCACTTACAAATTTTTTAAAGAGAAAAACTACAAAAAGCTAACAACATAGCACATGGTGGAAGGCAAGTGGGGTATACAGTTATCACACAGAGGAAGTTTCAGTTATTCACAAAAATGAGAAATGCTTGTAAAAGTAGAAAATGTTCACATGATCAAATTGAAAAAAAAAAAAATTGCCAAAGGGCTCAATGTCTCAAGAAGTGTTGTGGTTTGCTATTTTCAGAGGAAATTAAAAATTAATTTTTTACAAGTACGTGGTACTTAAAGGGAAACAGTACAAACAGAAGCACATACAAGGAGTCTGCCTGAGTTTTTATTTAAGTTTACAGTTATTCAAAAACTTTTCCTCTCAGCTCTTATCAAATCTTTCATGTATGAAAATTTCAAGACACTAAATTAATAAGTAGCCAAATTACCATAGGTGTTTATTTTTAATACCGTACTAGGCTGAAAAGAAGAGCAAGACAAAACAACAAGGAAAGGCTAGACCGACAATTCTAGTAAAATGTCATGGGGAGGAATTATGTGAAGAACATCAAAATAAAGGAAACCCAGGACACTCTCCAAAACCTAATAAACATAAATATTTATTAAGAATTAGATATTGTCCTAAGGATTTTTCACTGACATTATTGTATTCATCATCATCAAAACCCCTCAAGAGAGGTTTTAACTCCTCATACAGCTAGTAAGTGACAGAGCGATAATCTGAACCTGTTTTCAGGATTCAAAAACTCCCAAGTTCAGGTTCTCTCTACTATACAAGGGGTCTCACGATCGTTCAGATTTCAAAAGTTTCTTACAACCAAACAACAGTATTGTCATCCTACAATATAACAACGTCTGAAGAGCAACTTCCAAAGGAAGTCTCTCTTCCTCTTTAAATCCCTGAAAGGGAAGAGCTAAGATTCTCTGACGCTGAAGCAGGATTTGAATGTGTAGTAGTAAGTCTTCATCCCACATGCCTACTAAAACTAATTACCTTCATTCACCCTAATTCACAGTCTTCAGGAGCTCTACAGGATTCCATGGAATTCGAACTGAAATAGAATTCTAGAGTACAAATACCCATCAAGCTTCCTTAACTTTGCCTTATCAAACTTCAGCAATTACAGCTAGAAATTGTGAGACCCCTCAAAACACAAGGTTCGGAACAAAGGGCTAAGAAGAGACTTCCTTCAATTAGCAGAGGGAATTTAGTGAGCTCTAAGGTGGAGTCTCCTGCCTAAACGATTAAATCACAGTATCTACATACTCACTCCCATTTCCAAATTTAATAACTAATCCATTTATAAGGCTAGATCCTAAGGAAAGGAAAAAGAGTTTCCATGGCAATAAAAAAAAAACTGGTGCCATATTTCTTCATGTTGTCCCTCTATGATCAGATATGTCATCTAACATAATCTTATATTATAATGCCAGCATGGTATTACACACAAGGAAATAAGCATGATTACCTGGAAAACCAACGGTTTTTCCATAGAACAATGACTCTGTTATTATGTATACAAAATATGTATGTGAGAGGCTGAGACCAGAGCAAACAAGGAAGAATGCTCTGTTACAGGCTGTGCTCCAAACCTTTCCACTTTGAGATATCTCTTCTGAGGGAAAAAAAGGTAGACTCGAATAATACATTTTGTCAAAAACTTCTTCAGAGTTAGACATAATATGGGTGTCATAACGAGGCATAAGACGAGTCTGTCAGATAAAACACCACCAAGGCAATTAAATTTTTCAGGAAACATACCAACAAGATTATTCACTACAATGCAACTACTCAGTTTAAATAACTGACATCAGAATCTCTCAAGTTCTGATCAAAAGAAAGGCATTTGAGAGGTGGGATATATGACGCACTCAATAAAGGCAGAAATTAGTACCATGGGGAAGGAAAGGATAAAGAAGGTGAGCAATTACTAACATCAAATTAACTCTTTGCCCGTTAAACTCAGTCATGTTTACCCTTAACTATTCAAGAACAAACAGAAGCTGAACATAAGATACTATGGTAATGTGTGGCCCATAGAAAAGCAACTTACCTAATACTTCTAGCATCCACAAACACAGCTTTCAACGACTTATAAAGATTTTGTAAAGAAAATAAACTGACCTAAAAAAAGAAATGTGCTTCCAGAAAAAAAATTATGGAATTACAATTATTTACTTACAGCTTTCTAGAATATGAAAGATCCCCACCAGAAACTTTTTTCTCTGATTACATCCTCAAACTACTTTAGCCTTCTAAAACCCAGGCCCAAACATAACATTCTCCATCTGATATTATATTAAATCTGAAATATTTAAGGTAAAAATATCCTCTAAAAGGAAGAAAAAGGACCATTGGGTGGGGAAACATAGCGTTAAGTCTTTAAGCTCTTCTTGTAACCTACTTCTATCAATTTTTAGAGACTCATCAAGGTCATGATGTAGTCTCAATCACCACACACACAGCTCCTTGACTCATTTTTTAAGTCATAAACAATCTTCATCTAATACAAATTACTGCAAGAGATGCTATTCAAATAAACCCAGTGGTGTTTTCATGGTATTATAACAAAGACAAAACTATTTATTTACACAGTGTCTTCTTTCCAAATGACAACAGTATTCGATAACCATAGGCTCTGAGCAAATACAACAATGTTGAGAAAAAAAATTCCAAACAATTAAACTAGCTTTCAAACTATTTTATAATATTTGTTACCTTGATCAGACTAGTACTAGAAAAGTAAACAACCATCTGAAATTGTTCTAGTTCCCTGAAATAAAATCTGGGTAAGTGAAAGCAAAGTCGCTCAGTCCTGTCCGACTCTTTGCCACCCCATGGACTGTAGCCTATCAGCCTCCTCCGTCCGTGGGATTTTCCAGGCAAGAGTACTGGAGTGGGCTGCCATTTCCTTCTCCAGGGGATCTTCCTGACACAGGAATAAAAGCCGGGTCTCCCTCATCGCAGGCAGACGCTTTACCGTCTGAGCCACCAGGGAAGCCGACAATATCTGGGTACCATCAGTACAAATATGACAGAAAACAGTGGTGCTCCTGTATAAGCATGTTTGCGTGCTCAGTTGCTTAGTCATGTAGACTCTTTTAGACTCTTTGCAATTCCATGGAATTGGGCCCGCCAGGCTACCCTTACCATGGGATTTTCCAGGCAAAAATACTGGAGTGGGTTGCCATTTCCTCCTCCAGGGTATCTTCCAAACCCAGGGATTGAACCTGCATCTCCTGCATTGGCAGGTGGATTCTTTACACTGAGCCACCTGGGAAGCCCTTGTATAAGTACAATCCAACAGAACTGAATGAGTGTGCCCAACCAGTATATCTCAGAGATTCAATTTTAATTCTAAGAGGAAGAAATTCGACAAGGAGAGAATTTTGATGCATTCGTTTAGTCATACTTGTTCTTCCTTAAATCTAATTACTATCAACTACCTTAAAACTCCCCTTTTGGAAACACTGGTTTAGTATACTCTTTTCCAGGCT
Source organism: Budorcas taxicolor (assembly GCF_023091745.1). Taxonomy (NCBI): domain Eukaryota; kingdom Metazoa; phylum Chordata; class Mammalia; order Artiodactyla; family Bovidae; genus Budorcas; species Budorcas taxicolor. The sequence continues at coordinate 47,018,210 of NC_068928.1, read as the reverse complement.
TACTTCCGTCTCCATTCAAAACAATGCATACAGAGTCATTCAGAAAATACTAAAAGAACAAAGGCATTAATGAGGAAGTGGGGGGGAGGCAGCTAGAAAGCTTGCACAGGACAGTCAAGAATCAATGACGACAGAAGAGGGAAATAATCTACTAATGTTTAATCATCTTATTAAAACTTTATGATAAAGAGGCAAACACAAAATCAGGTTTTTCAAGTATGCTACAATGAGCCATCGGCCAACAGAAATATAGAGCAGGACTTGACTCTAAGACAATTTATTAAATACACTACAGGATATAAACATACATGAATTAGTCTCAGTCATAATTAGTAGATTATATTGAATTGTCTTATCAAACAATGTATATAAAAATGAAGGAAGTGTTTGACTACATGACACGTGATTCACGGAATGGCAGAAAGTTTGACTAAGAGAAGAAAATAACTGTTAAGTATAGGAGGTAATATTCATGTCTTAAACCGTGTGGAAGGTATATACGTGTTGGCTGCATGATTATTCTTTTATACTTCATAAATTTTATAATTTTATAAATATTATTTCATATGTAGTCAGCATCTATAAAACAGTAAGTGCAAGAAAAACCTGAGCAAATATTTGTTGAAGAAAAAGGTAAAAAGTACATATGCATCTGACCCATTTTTGTTCATTCTTTTTTAAATAGGATCATAAAAATGTAAGCAGATAGGAAAAATAGATAATTTCCCTATAGAAAACTATAGCTCTACACAGAAATCTCTACACTATTTCTTTAAAAGCACCAGTAAACCTTTACTGAACACTATGTGCACACACATACACACACACACATCAAACTATTTGAAAGTAAAACTTTCAACCTCCAAAGTTCCCCCCAAAACCAAAACCTCCATCATAAATATTTCCTTAACCACATAAAAAGTATTGACACTCCTCTACTCATAACCCAGAAATAAAACTACAAAAATAATTTCCTCAAGAGAAATATTCATACTTTAAATAACCAAGTATTTTTGTACAGTTATAAGTAACGTAAGTATTTTTCGGTGTAATTGTAACTGAATAAGTTAGTTATAACTGTATTTTTTGGTGTATCTGTAGGCTTAACATTTATGTGTCTTACTACCTACCTGGGCTTATCCACATCTCTATATTTGCTTTTGTATGATGGGCACCTGCATTTTAATGATGTGTGTCAACACTAATTTGACTGAGAGGGCAATATAGCAGACTTATGAAGAGCACGGGGTGTGCAGCCAGAGTTCCTGAATTGAAACTCAGCTCTTGCACTTGCTAGCTAAATAAACCTGGGCAAGACATTTAACATCTCAGTGTTTCAGGTTCTCATTTGTAAAATGGAAATAACAGTACATACCTCGCAGGGTGCTGGAACCGATTAAAACCTGCATAACAGGGCTGGCACAGAGTAGGTGCTATGCAAGAGTATGACATTACTAGCAGCACGACTAGTAAGTACCATATTCTCAAACATATTGCAAAACGTTCTTAGCAATTTGAATTACTGACAATAATTAGATACTATTAAAGACAGATATTAAATCTGAAGCCTGACTGACAGTAAGTTTAAAGCCCTGAAACTCTGAATAGGTGATTATAAATCTCCATAACCACCCTATCAAGAACAATCTGAGGAGAGCGGTTTCCCAAAGTACAACTCTCAATTTCTTCGCTTACACAAGGGGGCAGTGATAACAAGAAAAGAATGGGGCTCTGTAACACCTCTTTCTACAGACAGTAGGGGGTGGCAGTACATATGGCTTACAGTCCGAACAAAACAGGAAGATCCAACAGAATCGCTCTTTATTCTCCTCAGGCTTTAGCCCCCACTCACCCCCAAAGTGAGGGACACATCAACAGAAATGACTAAAACCCGAAATTAATCATGGAGCAAAATCAGTTTTGTCTTTGAAGCAAACAATCCCTCAATGGCTGAATCCGGATTCAGGAGAAAGCCAATCAGTATGAATTTTCAGATTATCTGGCGAATGTTCTTCTAAGAACAACATTCAGGCAAATAACTCCATTTCTCTGCAAGAACTGCAACAGAAGGCACTAAAATCTCATCAATAATTAACTATACCCTAATGAACACATGCAGCTATTTCTGCTTGTTTCATAGTATACAGACACTCACTGAATGTATATAAGTTACATTAAATAGCTCATGGAGCTGTCTTTTGTTACTTCTGAAATTCCAGCTATGTTCTGACAATCCTCTCAAAACACAGATGTTCTTCTTAAATGGAAGTCACAATGTTTTGCGGCATGTGTAATTATATTTATACACACACGTATATATGGGGGGGGTGACAATGTTTAATATTTCTGTGCTCACATTCCTAAGATGATCTACCTGGGAAAGGCTGAAAGAAGCGCTCCACTGACAGTATCCATGTTGTTGCTTTTTATGCCACCTTTACTGTATCCAATTTCTTTTTCCTATTTGGCTACCCCAACAATCAAGAATATTTCACTACTGTCATTCACCGCAATTAACCATTGCAATAGCTTTTGGCTCCAACCCTCAAAATGCCTGAAAATTTATCCCTTTTGTTCACCATATTGTTTTGTTTTCCTCATTCCAGAAATTTTCACTTGTATAAAAATGAAGAAAGGGGCACCTATGAAAAAAATGTCCCTTTGCCTAATGATCTTGAACTCAGAATCATGGTCAAGATGTGGGGTGGGTTTTTTTGTGTGTCTTTTGTATTTTTTTCTTTTTTCTTTTCCTGGAGGGGAGGAGAGAAGACAGCGAAAGACACCCAAATCTTCCTAATATTAATTATCTTTGTTTATGTTTGATGAAAACCATTTGAAACATCCTACACCTGGAATAGAACACAGGCTGCAATTGTATCAGTGCTTTACACGCTGACGGCAAACCGGAATTATCTTAGTCCTATTTTTTCTTTCCCATCGCACAACCAGACACAATTTGCTTGTTTCTTTCACGTGGGCACTCACTCTATCTCAAAAATAGCATATCATAGCTCCTCTCGATTTCCTGTGATAAAACATCTAGCCATGAGCCTTATTAATCTCTTCTTAGACTACGCCTCCTTTCCCAGAGGATTTAACGATATCACTAAAGAACACTTCTGCTGTGAATTTCAACGCCATACAGGCCAACCCACCCTGTACCTTACCTGGCACATTTCACAACTACTTTTATGCTGCATTCTGGGGGCACATTTTGCAACTCGTTCTGCACCACCTTCCCTGCCACGTTTAGCAATCTGCCTGGCATCTCCTCCTGGGTCCCCGTCATCCGGAGATTCTCTCGGTACCAAATTCCATGACACCTTCGGTGACACCGAAGTGACCGATCCCGGACTCATCCGCAGCCACCCCGAGGGCCACACTGGCAACCAACCTTCCCCACGCCCTCCACACCGGAGGCACTCCGCTGCCCATTTCGCTGCCTCCCCGTTCGCCTCCGCCCCTCTCCCTGGAGCCCGGGCGTCGGAGGCGAACGCCCCTGTCACTGAAGCGACCTTCCTTTCCCGGGCTCCCGCGGTCTCTCACCTGCCGCTCTGAGGGGGGCTCGCTGCACCCCCGGGGTCAAGCCCCAGTCCCCGGGGTCTCCTGTGAGGACCGCGCCGCCCGCCGGCGCCGCCCGCGATCCCAGAGCACCTCGCTGCGCTCCGACGCCCGCGGTGGGTTTGCGTCCGGGAAAGGAGCGGCGGGGCCTCCCGGCGGCGAGCGCAGCCCGCGGCGGTCCCCCTGTCAGCGGCGGCGCGGGTGCAGGCTCTCGCCCCTCAGCGCGGCGGCAGCGGCGGCGGCAGCGGCGGCGGCGGGCGACTTGCTCCGCCTCGCGCGCGGCACAGCCGGGAGGTGAGCGCGAGGGGGATGGGAACGGGGGCGGGGCCGCCCAGAGGAGGCACCGAGGGCGGCGGCGGGAGGGCAGCGCCGGCGGCCCCGGGTCCGACGCTCGGAGCGCTCGCAGCTTACCCCGCCGGGCGGGCGGTTCGCACGAGGCGGCTGTGCCGAGCGGGCCCCGCCGGAGCAGCGCGCCCTGCAACCCGCGCCCAGCCGGCCGCTCGCTAACGCCGCCGCCGCGCCGGGGGCGTCGCACCCTCCGAGGCCGCCCGCAGCCCCGCCCCCTCAGGGCCGGGGTGGGGAGGAGCGCGAGCGCGGAGGGAGAGCGCGTGCGTGGGGGCGCGTGCGTGGTGGAGCGCGCGCGCCCCCGCCCCCTCCACCGTTTGGGGGTGGGGAGTGGCGGGCAGAGAGAGCCGAGACCGAACCCGTCTCTGCGCCGAGAGGTTGGGCCCTGGTTCTGCCGCTCTGTGAGGTCCGGGCATTTCTGTTTCCTCAGGGGGCTTTGACTGGCGGGGTCGTGGGCATTCAGCGGGGAAGAGGGGAGGAGAGCTCAATAGCAGACAAGGCCCGGGATGGTTCGGCTCCGCCCCCACGGTGATGTCACTCTCGAGGTGCTGCTGCTGTCGCGTGCGCCCACTTCTGGGCCTGTCCTGCGGCTTTGATGGCCAGAACGGTCCTCTGGATTTACCCCGACTTAAGTCACCTCATACACATGTCGCTCCTAGAATCTTTGACTCCTACAGCTGTCAGTTCTTCTTTTCCTTATATTCAATTGTAGTCTGTAGACAGCTTCAAAATGCTGTCTGAAGTCAACTGGTGTAGCAAACAGAATGAAGTGCAAAACCGCGAATGGAGGGGAAAGAAAGAGAAGAGAGATCTATTTTCTAGAATCATTGCTGCAATTCACCAGCCGCAGCTTGAGAGCCTGAGGTGAAGTGACGCCGGTTCTGTCACTGACAGGTTGGACAAGAAGTAATGTGGTTTGAACAGCTAGTAGGCCAAGCACAGGAAGCCACCACAATAGAGCCTCCTTGAGGTCCTATTTCCCTCACTTGACTCTATCTAGATCTTCTTCTCCTGACTCTCTTGTCTCATAGAACAGCAATTTAACTGTGGAAGATATCTGGACATAAATTTGTTGGCATGCTGTAAAATGATGCAAAGCTACCGCTATCACCAGTCTTGCCTGGCTAGTCTTCTGTTCCATGAACTGAGATGACTTTTCCTGGTCATCTGTTTCCTAATGAAACACCAGGATTGGAAATTGATGCACCAAATTAACTTCAGTCAAGCAAATTGTGTTTGTGGTGTTTCTGCCATAGAGAGGTTTGGTAGCTCATTCCTGTCCAACTCTTTGTGACCCCATGGACTATAGCCCACCAGGCTCCTCTGTCCATTTGATTTTCTAGGCAAGAATATGGAGTGGCTAGCCATTTCCTCCTGTCGGGTATCTTTTTGACCCAGGAATCTGAACCTGCCCCTTTTGTGTCTCCTGCATTGCGGGAGGTTTCTTTATCATTGAGCCACCTGGGGAGCCCAGAGAGTTTTGGCAACAGTCCTTTAATCTGCTTCCTCCAGGATTTTCTTTGTGTTTTTTTCTTTTCAAAGTTAGTATTAATTTCAGAATAATGAAAGAAATATGAAGCCATGTGCAACAGCTAGTACCTACAGTGAGTTCTTAAAAAGTCAGAGCTAGAGCAGCTTTAAATACTACAGCTAAACTGGCAAGATGAAGGATTGGTATATGGGATCTTTTGGTGATAACTACAAAAAGTTAGATTGCTCTAACTAAAACCTATTTATGTACGGTGATAGAGGCAGAGTGGTGATTACTTCAGAGGAATTGACTGAGAAGGGGGCAAGAGGGAGTCTTCTGGGTTGCTGGAAATGTTCACTATCTTGATCTAGTTAATAATTACAAGGGTTAATGTTGGTGCAAAAAGATTGGTGGGCTTTACTGTATCTCTAAAATTTTAGAGTTTTGTAAAAATAGTATACACCAAAGAGGCATTACAACAGTATCATGATTGAAGTCTGGAAACCTGGTCTTGAATCTCAGTGTCACCTACTACTTCCCAGCCTATGTGACCTTGAGCAAGTCTGAGACTTGTTTTTCTTCATCTATCTAATATGGGCCTGGAGTAGGAAATGACAATCCACTCCAGTATTCTTGCCTGGAAAATTCCATGGATAGAGGAGCCTGGCGAGCTACAGTCTATGGGGTCAAAAAGAGTCGGACACGACTAAGCATGCATGCAGGCATCTAATATGGGTGATGTTACCTCACAGGATGGTTGGGAAGATTAAATGAAATTATGTTTGAAAAGTACTTACCACAGAACCTGGTATAAAATAAGTGCTCAGGAAACTTTAGCTATTGTTCTGTTATTCTTGTATTCAAATTTACCCTATTTAATTCTCTTTTGGTCTTTTTTATTTATGTTAAAGACTACTTTGATTGTAAGCCTTTGCCTGTGAGTTTCACTGAGCTAATAACATTCCTTTCCCCCAAGAAATAACAAAAGGCAGTCAGGGGTGTAATGTGTTGGTTTTCAAACTAGTTCAGGTGGCGGCACTCAGAAATTATGGTGCTCTTTGTGGAACACCATGAAATATTGTTAGATTGAATCCTGCCATATGGACTTGATGCAATTTTACCAGCACTAAATCTGGCTATATTATGTTTGTGCAGATCTCCCCCATATTAAAAAAATAATGTATTTTTAAGAAATAATGTGTCTGTGTTTTTCCTTTGAAATTTGTCTGCAACTTTTTGCTAGAAAATACCCAAAGTTTAATAACAGTTCACAAAATGAAAACCTTTAGATCCATTCTTCCTGGAAATTAGAAAAACACCGTAATTGTTCAATTTTAGCAGCAGGGCTCTTTATTGGAGTTTCCCACAGTAAGCTCTAATAACTATAACCCACAGGGTCTCTTGCTCTGATGAAGTGAGTAACTCTGACTCACTATCCTCATCATACTTCCAAAGATCAGTCTCCATTTCTTTTGGCTGACCTTTCCAAGATCCCTTGTTCACACTGAGCAATGCCAGTGTCCACTGGAATGAACTTATTCCTTCGCTGTTTAGATCATCTAACATGATTCTAGTCAGCCAGTTTTCCTCCACATAGTTCTTGCAATGTGCTGCCGTGCTCTTAATGTTGTGGCAGAAACAATCTGTCCTTGATGGAGGAAGGGGTGGGGTACAGTAGGGATGGGGAGCAGCACTGAAGAGAGAAGCCACCTGTATTCTCAACTTCTCACCCTGGATTCCCTTTTCTGTCACTAATACCTGAAATCCTGAGAATGCTAATTTTTTCTTACCTATTAAAACTCCATTCTAATCAAGATGGTAACTTAGTCTATGACTTCATGTATGCCATGTAAGAGGAACCTGTAAATAACTGTCCATAAAGTGACCCAACCATACTGTATACCTCCTAACTTGCCAGGCCATCTATAGCAGGGGTCCCCAACTTCTGGGCAGAGAAGGCAATGGCAACCCACTCCAGTATTCTTGCCTGGAGAATCTCAGGGATGGCAGAGCCTGGTGGGCTGCCGTCTGTGGGGTCTCACAGAGTCGGACACGACTGAAGTGACTTAGCAGCAGCAGCAGCAGCAGCCAACCTCTGTGATCTAATGCCTGATGATCTGAGGTCGAGCTGATGTAATAATAATGGAAATATAATGAACAATAAATATAATGTGCTTAAATCATCCCCAAACCATCCCCCCACCCCCACCCTGGTCCATGGAAAATTTCTTTTCCATGAAGGAGATTCCTGGTGCCAAAAAGGTTGGGTACTGCTGATCTATACCATTCAAAATGAGCTTCCTTGCTGTATCAACTCTGCACAGTTACTCACCTCTGCATATGGCATTAGGTCTTCCCCATACATCCAAATCTCTTAAGTAAACCACCAGGCCTGCCTTTAACTCCGTACTGAATAGAGTCATAACTCCACCATTGTTGATTGATTGCCTGTTGTTCAGTCTCTGGGCTTCCCTGGTGGCTCAGCTGGTAAGGAATCCGCCTGCAATGCAGGAGACCTGGGTTCGATCCCTGGATTTGGGAAGATTCCCTGGAGAAAGGAACGGCTACCCACCCCCTCACGCTGGCCTGGAGAATTCCATGGAGTATCCATGGGGTTACAAAGAGTCGGACAGGACTGAGAGACTTTCACTTTCACTTTGCAGTCACTAAGTCCTGTCTGACTCTTTGCAACCCCATGGACTACAGCATGCCAGGCTCCTGTGACCTTCAGTGTCTCCCAGAGTTTGCTCAACTTCATGTCCATTGAGTCAGTGATGCTCCTAGTACATACTGGCTGCAAATACTTTACTAAATGCCTTGTATATACCACCTCATTTAATTCTCACAGCATCCTATCAGGCGAGTATTATTATCTCAGTTTTCTAGATAAGGGTGATAGAGAGGCTCTGAGAAGTTAGTTAAGTCAAGGTCACACTGAATGGCTGGCAGAGTCCCAGTCTGAACCCAAACATACACCTTTATCAGTTAACCTCAGGATATAAGATGTGAATGAGAACACAGAATACAATATTTTTTTAAATGTGAACCAGGGACTTCCCTGGTGGCCCACTGTTAAAGAATTCACTTTCCAGTGCTGGGGACACGAATTCAATCCCTGGTTGCAGGGGGGAGACTAAGATCCCACACCTTGGGGCAGCTAAGCAGATGTGCTGCAGCTAGAGAAGCCCCCATGGGCACCGCAACTAAAGGAAGCCTGCACGTCACAGCTAAGAAGCCACATGCCGCAACGAAGATGAAAGAGCCCGCGTGTCCCACCTAAAACCTGGCGCAGCCAAATAAATTAATAAATATCTTTTAAAAATAATCTGATAGAGTAGACCTGAGCAAGGAGGGACCAGTAATAATCATTTGGTTAAGAAGATGCTGTTAATATCATTTAAGGAGGTAAAGAAGAGGACAGCTATAGTCCTGTTGTGGCAGTAAAGACGGAAAGGAACAATTCTAACTGCCATTGCATGGGAAGAGTTAACAGACCTTTCTGAATAACTGGGGGCTTCCCAGGTGGCACTAGTGGTAAAGGATCCACCTACCAGTGCAGGAGATGTGGGTTCAGTTCCTGGGTCAGGAAGATCCCGTGGAGTAAAGGGAATGGCACCCCATTCCAGTATTCTTGCCTGGAAAATTCTATGCACAGAGCAGCCTGGCGGGCTACAGTCCATGGGGCCACACAGAGTCAGACATGACGGAGCCACTGAGCACTACTACTGTTATTTCTGAAAAACTGAACACAGAGGGTAAAGAACAGTGAGAAATCAAAATACAACAAGGTGACAAGACTGTCTAGAAGACTGCTCCCTGTGACAAGCAGAGGAGGCAGAAGGATCAGTGTATAGGAGAAGAAAGAGATGGTTTTGGCATACTTTGTGTTTGTAGTAGTTTTTTTTTTTTTTTACTGCTTTTGAGTTACAAATCACTTCTTTTGAGAATCTGACAGAATCAATGGATCCTTTTTTCAGAGGGAAAAAATGTATTTGTACTAGACACGTTATACGATTTGTAATGGACACCCATGGAATTGACTGCCAGAGAGCTCTTGATGCCAGCTGGGCACTTTAAGGCCCTTTTTGGAATGTTTGTACTTTACATCCAAAGGATCAAGTCAATCTCTCCCTAGTAGCTGAAGCTATGGATACTGTTAACTGATGTTTTTCCTAACCCATGAGCCTGGAAAACAGAGAATGCTCAAAGACATTTGAGCTCATGGGTTCATCACAGTCCTATCCTTGGATTCCAGGACATTTGTTGAAATTCTTCCATGGCTACACTTGTTTGAGCCACATTTCCACCATTTATATATGAGGTCTAATTAATTACAAGTTGAATATATTGATTGAAACCCACCCTATAGGCTCCAGGTGGAAATTCCTGATTTAAGATAATGGAAAGTCACCCAAGTGGAAATAGTCAGTAGAGAGTTGGAATTTAGGTGAGAAAGGGAAGATAATGAATACTCAGGGAGAGGAAATATAGCACAGGTCTGTAAGAGCATGGACCCTGCACCCAGACTGACTGCACTCAAATCCTAACTCAACAGTCTGTTGGGTTGACCAATAAATTCATTCTGGTTTTCCATAAGATGTATTGAAAAATCTGAACGAACTTTTTGGCCTACCTAATACTAAACACGTGACCATAAGCAAGTTATTCTACATTTCTAGATTTCAAGATATTCACCTGTGAATTGGGCTTTAAAAACTACACCTACTTTATAGGGTTGATGTGAGGCTTAAGTTGGTACAGGTAGAAGTACCTGGTCCATAGAAAGTCTCTGTGGACTGTTATCATTCAATGTAACAGGCCTGTGCCTAGATATTTCACATGTTATTTTATTTGCTCTAATCCTCATGAAAACTTCAGAGGATTGGAATTATTATGCCCATTTTACTAGATGAAAACATTGTGACTCAAAATTATTTGCCCCAGATCTCACAGTAAGTGACAAAATCCAAATTAAAATACAGATCTAGAATATTTGAATAAAAAATGAAAAGGAAGATTTTCATTACAATTAATAGCACATGCTACCTAAGAATTAATGTGTGTGTATATATATGTATGTGTATACTAATTATGTATATATATTTATTCAGCAGCTACCTCATGTGGCATCTATCTCATATAGATGCTAAATACATGTTTGTGAATTAAATTTTTTAAAGAATCAAGATCTGTAAAAAGGAGAGGATGAAAATACTACTCTTACCACCAGAAGCATTCTAATCCATGTACAATTTTGCATAGTAAAATTAAAAATTGGCCCTGTGGAAAATATAATTTCTCATGATTTTATATTTAGCTTTAATCACCCTTTGACATAGAGTCCACCCATAACATAGAGTCCAGTCCACTCTGTGTTATGGACAGGCTGGAATTTGTGGCCCTACAGAACTGAGGACACGGCTCTGGATCTAGTTGACTTTTCAACCAAACTTCCTCAAAGAACCCTCATCTTATTGCCGTGCCCTTTTTATTTTTAAGATTGTATTTATTTCTTCGGTTTTGGCTGCACTGGGTCTTTGTTGCTGCGCGCAGGCTCTCTGTAGTTGTGATGAGCAGGGGCTACTCTCTAGTTGCAGTGTGCAGGCTTCTCATTGCAGTGGCTGCAGTTGCAGAGCACAGTCTCTAGGGTACACAGCCTTAGTTGCCCTGCAGGATGGGGAATCTTCCTAGACCAGGGATCAAACCCTTGTCCTCTGCACTGGCAGACAGATCCTTAATCACTGGACCACCAGGAAAGTCCACCATGCCCTTGCAGTTTGTTACAACTTGAAACTCTGAAAATACATTTACCATTTAAAATTAGACACCCAGGTGGGAAGGAGCTTCAAGAGGAAGGGGACATATGTATACTTACGACTGATTCATGTTGAGGTATGGCAGAAGCTAACACAGTATTGTAAAGCGATTATCCTTCAGTTAAAAATAAATATAAAAAATAAACAATAAAAAATGTTTTAAGTAAAATCAGACACCTTAGTTTATGATTGAACCTTGAGGAATGCCTTTATTTGGGGAAAGGGAAGTCAGCAAAGAACACAGAAGCAACAGGCCAAAAGCACATCTGTTTGTGTTTTAGGCACAGACCTCTTCCTTCTCTACAGAGCTTGAAGGTACTTAGTATTGATAATGTAAACTCAACAAAAGACACTGGGAAGGGAAGAGGAGTGTAAGTTCCATTTGGAACTCTCTAAGAGTGAACCCCTGTTTTATTTCCTCTCCATTCCTACCCAATTTCTTAATACAATCCTGTTAACATATACAAAAACCAATTATGAAAAAATTAAATGCATGCATATTACAAGAACATTTTCCCCCAAAAGAGCTGAAAATAGTATTCAGTTGCTAGTTGCAACCCATGTTTAAGATATGATCTTTGATAAAGTATTTTCAGCATATAGTATATTTTCTAATTTTGTGCCAACATCTACCTGGCCAAGGATAGTGTCCCTGCTTTATATGTGGCAAATGACTCCACCTTTGCTCAACTGTATTACATTAAGGAAATACATCTTCTTAATTTTCCACACTTTATTGTGACCCACACAGTCAAAGGCTTTGGCATAGTTAATAAAGCAGAAATAGATGTTTTTCTGGAACTCTCTTGCTTTTTCGATGTTCCAGCAGATGTTGGCAATTTGATCTCTGGTTCCTCTGCCTTTTCTAAAACCAGCTTGCACATCTGGAAGTTCACGGTTCATGCATTGCTGAAGCCTGGCTTGGAGAATTTTGAGCATTACTTTCCTAGCATGTGAGATGAATGCAATTGTGCTGTAGTTTGAGCATTCTTTGGCATTGCCTTTCTTTGGGATTGGAATGAAAACTGACCTTTTCCAGTCCTCTGGCCACTGCTGAGTTTTCTAGGTTTATTGGCATATTGAGTGCAGCACTTTCACAGCATCGTCTTTAATTCTGAAACAGATGGGAATACCAGACCACCTGACCTGCCCCTTGAGAAACCTATGCGCAGATCAGGAAGCAACAGTTAGAACTCGACATGGAACAACAGACTGGTTCCAAATAGGAAAAGGAGTAAGTCAAGGCCGTATATTGTCACCTTGCTTGTTTAACTTATTTACAGACTACATCATGATAAATGCTGGGCTGGAAGAAGCACAAGCTGGAATCAAGATTGCTGAGAGAAATAGCAATAACTTCAGATATGCAGATGATACCACCCTTATGGCAGAAAGTGAACTAAAAAGCCTCTTGATGAAGGTGAAAGAGGAGAGTGAAAAAGTTGGCTTAAAGCTCAACATTCAGAAAACTAAGATCATGGCATCTGGTTCCATCATTTCATGAGAAATAGATGGGGAAACAGTGTCAGACTTTACTTTTTTGGGCTCCAAAATCACTGCAGATAGTGACTGCAGCCATGAAATTAAAAGACGCTTACTCCTTGGAAGGAAAGTTATGACCAACCTAGATAGCATATTCAAAAGCAGAGACATTACTTTGCCAACAAAGATCCATCTAGTCAAGGTTATGGTTTTCCCAGTAGTCATGTATGCATGTGAGAGTTGGACTGTGAAGAAGGCTGAGCGCCAAAGAATTGATGCTTTAGAACTGTGGTGTTGGAGAAGACTCTTGAGAGTCCCTTGGACTGCAAGGAGATCCAACCAGTCCATTCTAAAGGAGATCAGTCCTGGGTGTTCATTGGAAGGACTGATGCTAAAGCTGAAACTCCAATACGTTGGCCACCTCATGCGAAGAGTTGACTCATTGGAAAAGACCCTGACCCTGGCAGGGATTGAGGGCAGAAGGAGAATGGGACGACAGAGAATGAGATGGCTGGATGGCATCACCAACTCGATCGACATGAGTTTGGGTGGACTCCGGGAGTTGGTGACGGACAGGGAGGCCTGGGGTGCTGCGATTCATGGGGTCGCAAAGAGTCAGACATGCCTGAGCGACTGAACTGCACTGAACTGAACTGATCTTCTTAATTGGGAGGCTTCCCTGGTAGCTCACCTGGTAAAGAATCCACTTGCAATGCAGGAGACCCTGGTTCAGTTCCCAGGTCGGGAAGATCACCTGGAGAAGGGATAGGCTACCCACTCCAGTATTCTTGCCTAGGAAATCCCCTGGACAGAGGAGCCTGGAAGGCTACAGTCCATGGGGTCACAAAGAGTTGGACACAACTGAGCGACTAAGCACACAGCATGCTTCTTATTACTAGAATCAGTGTTTCCATTTTCTACTCGTATTTATAAATAGTGATAAAGATGCAATAAAATGTTCAAATAATTGCATAAACAAATATTGAAAATGATGCTGCTGCTGGAAATAAACTCTTGATTGGTAGGCTGTTCCACTGTGTAAGAGCTTAAAATGTTCATTCATCTGCAAATACATGAATGTCACAATTCAATGTATTGAAAAATGACTGAGGAATCACATTGTATAAGAAAGTTTGAGTTGATCCAGAGTTAAAACAGTGAACATTGATGACCACCCATTTTGCACTCATAGTTGAAATATTTTTTTTTTAAGGACAACATGCTAAAGAAATCACAAAACTGTCATCATTGAGGGTATTTATTGTGCCCAAACACAAAGATGATGCTACTGACCCCCTACTAATAAGACATGAAGTTGTAGTTGATTCTCAAATATTGTATGGGTTTTATTGAACCTGCCATATCCCCTCACTCAAAGCACCTAAGTAATTGCCAGTTAGTGAAATATTAAGAGAGACCATCTTAATATGACTGGTGTAAAGAAAATGACCACACAATCATGGTTTAGCACCACAGCCCTTATCAATGAGCTACGACTAAGAAAAAAGGTGAGAATGCAGTACGACTTGCGTAAATTGTCAATGTTTTCTTCATATAATGGAATATACAATTTTCTTTTTAATCAAAAGAGGTCTTAGATAAATTATTTTTAATGATTTCTATTGGAGTATAGTTGATTTACAATATTGTGTTAGTTTCTGCTGTACAGCAAAGTGAGTCAGTTATACATATATCCACTCTTTCTAAAATTCTTTTCCCATATAGGTCATTACGTAGTACTGAGTAGAGCTCCCTGTTCTATACAACAGATTCTTACTAGTTATCTATTTATATGAAGTAGTATGTCTATGTCAGTCACAATCTCCCAGTTTACTCCTTTCTCCCTCGCTTCTTTTCCCACTTGGTAACCATAAGTTTGTTTTCTACATCTGTGACTCTATTTCTGTTTTGTAAATAAGTTCCTTTGTACCAAGGAAATGTTATTTTTAATATAAGGGAATTACAGCTTTGTTGATGTGAAATGCGGAGATGTTTTAATTATTGAAAAGAGGTCGGAGACAGAAAAGGCAAGGGAAATGAAGGTTTTGACTGGACCTGAAACTCCAGAAACAATTTCTCTAGGTTTAGGAAACCTGACACACACTGTGAAAAGAATAAAAGGAAGTAAAGAATCAGAGTTCAGTAGAGGAAAAGGAAAGGGGGCATTTTAATGTTATGCTACCAACCTGGTGATTGTAATGCAACTTCATTTGTGTGAAACTCTGCTCTCTGACAATCTCATCTATCTGAGGAACAGCAAGGAACCAGGGAAATAAAGGAGATGGAAAAAGACCTCTGCAAAAACAAAATAGAGCTCACCGAAGTCCATGCCCTAGAGATCACGCCCATTACTCCTAGGGATTTATCGAAGCCCTTTCTCAGAGGCTATTAATTTTTACTTGGATTCGATTCTAAGCGACCTGGCAATCTGGTTTCCAAACTCATAAAAAATTAAAAGCAGTAAACTAGAAGAGGGAGGAGAAACTATCCCATGTAGACACGCAGATAGCAGTGAGAAGAGAAGGCCGCAGGTCTGTAAGCAGGGTAGAGATGAAAAGAGGCATAAATATCGACTTAATGATCAAAAAGCATAGCAATTTAGTGCCTTTAACACAGGGTAAAAGAGTTCCACATACCTCCATAGGGCTTGGGGAAGAAAAATTTTAAATCTGAGTCTGTATGAGTCCCGAGTAATTGAGAAAATAAGATTATATTCAGTATACAGCCTTTCTCAGAGTTATGCAGCACACAACTTTATGTAAACAGTTCCACAAGGCACATAGTCAAGTTCTGAAGATATGAGAGATTTTATATCTCGTTGAGAAATGCAAAGAAGTCAAGTGTGTAGGACTTTCCTAGTGCTCTAGTTGTGGCACACGGGCTCAGTAGTTGCCGTGTGGAGGCCTCATTTGTCCAAGGCATGTGGGATCTTAGTTCCCCAACCAGGGTTCGAATCCACATCCCCTGCATTGCAAGGGGGATTCTTAACTACTGCTGCTGCTGCTGCTAAGCCACTTCAGTCGTGTCCGACTCTGTGCGACCCCAGAGATGGCAGCCCACCAGGCTCCCCCATCCCAGGGATTCTCCAGGCAAGAACACTGGAGTGGGTTGCCATTTCCTTCTCCAATGCATGAAAGTGAAAAGTGAAAGTGAAGCCGCTCAGAGAATCCCATGGACGGAGGAGCCTGGTGGGCTGCAGTCCATGGGGTCGCTAAGAGTCGGACACGACTGAAGCGACTCAGCAGCAGCAGCAGCAGCAGTGGTTAAGAATCCCCCTTGCAATGCAGGGGATGTGGGTTCGAACTCTGGTTGGGGAACTAAGATCCCACATGCCTTGGACCAATGAGGCCTCCACACGGCAACTACTGAGCCCGTGTGCCACAACTAGAGAGTTCAGGCGGTACAAGGAAAGATCCTGCATGATGTAGCGAAGATCCCACATGCCACAAAGACCCGAGGCAGCCAAATAAATACATAAATAAATATTTTTTTAAAAGTCAAGTGTGTAGATGAACACCACAGAGTAAGCATGCAAGGCCAGAAATTGCCAGTTTAAGGAGACAACGGCCTTCCATGGTCAGTCTTGCATGACTTTTGCCCCCATGCAGATTCTCACCGCATTAACTCAAATTATAACACTGCCATTTGTTTGTTCACAGTTTTGTTCCTTTCTGTTGTTGTTGTGTGTTGTTGTTTAGTTGCAGAGTTGTGTTCGACTCTTTGTGACCCCATGGACTGGAGCCCACCAGGCCCCATGGGATTTTCCAGGCAAGAATACTGGAGTGGGTTGCCATTTCCTTCTCCAGGGGATCTTCCCAAACCAGGTATTGAACCCGTGTCTCCTGCATGGCAAGAGGATTCTTTATCACTAAGTTATCTGCGGAGCCCTTTGTTACTTTCTAATCATATCCAAAAAGTCAGGGAGCTGGATCCCACAAGCCACAACTAAGAGTTCACATGCTGCGTGTAAAGATCCTTCATGCCCCAACAAAGATAGACTTGTGTGCCACAACTAAGACCCAGTGCAACCAAATAAATAGTTTTAAAACAATTAAACCAAATAAGTAGTTTTAAAACAATTTAAAAAAACAGGATACAAAATTGTATATGTAGCATAATCTGTACAGTGTACAAAACACATAGAAAGAAGATAAGCTCTCCCTAATAATGGCCACCAAAAAGTTTTTTAAACCTAGAGAAAAACTGTATGTGTAATACCCTCATAAAAAAAAAACTACAAATATCCACTGAAGGAAAATTTTAAAGTGCACAAATGAAAAGAGATACCATGCAACCAGATGGGAAGACTCATGATATTGTAAAGATGTCGTTTTACCCAAATAATTTACTAAATCAGTCCAATTCTAATCAAATTTATAACAGGATTTTTAATGAGACTGACATGCTAATTCTAAAATTCATTTGGAAGAATGCACACTTAAGAATAGCTAGGAAAAAAAAAAAAGAATAGCTAGGTATTTTTTTAAGTGTAATGAGAGGCCTCTTCCTGCCACATATCAAAATATGTAATCACATAAAGTGTGGCAATGGATCACAAATTTTAAAATATAGATTAATGATGGATTCCCTGGTGGCCCAATAGTTAAGACTCTGCACTCCCAATACAGAGGTCACGGTTTCCCATCCCTGGTCAGGGAACTAAGATCCCACATGCCACATGGCATGCTGCTGCTGCTAAGTTGCTTCAGTCGTGTCTGACTCTGTGCAACCGCATAGATGGCAGCCCACCAGGTTCCGCCGTCCCTGGGATTCTCCAGGCAAGAACATTGGAGTGGGTTGCCATTTCCTTCTCCAATGCATGAAAGTGAAAAGTGAAAGTGACATCGCTCAGTCGTGTCTGACTCTTAGTGACCCCGTGGACTGCAGCCCACCAGGCTCCTCCCGCCATGGGATTTTCCAGGCAAGAGTACTGGAGTGAGGTGCCATTGCCTTCTCCAGCCACGTGGCATAGCCCTCCCCAAAAAAGTTGTAAAAAATAGATTAATGAAAGGGAATAGATCATCAAATCCTGATACAACCATATGTGGGAGACATTTCAAAATAATTGAAAATAGGTGTTGAGACAATTGATTATCCATTTTTAAAAATCATGTATTTGTTTGTTTTTGGCTGTGCTGGGCCTTCACTGCTGCTCTGACTCTTCTCTGCTTGTAGAGTGCAGGGGCTCCTCTCTAGTTGACGTGCACAGGCTGCTTATTGCCGTGGCTTCTTTCATTGTGAAGCATGGGCTCCAGGGCACCGGGGCTTCAGTAACTGCTGTGAGTGGGCTCAGCAGCTGCGGCTCCCAAGCTCTAGAGCACAGTCTCAATGTTGTGGCACAGGGACTTAGTTGCTCCATTGCGTGTGGGATTTTCCCACATCAGGGATCAAACCCATGTCTTCTGCATTGACGAGCAGATTCTTTATCACTGAGCCACCGGGGAAGCCTCTGGTTATCCGTTAAACTAACAAACAAATGATATATTTCTTATATCACAATATTCAAAAATAAACTAATTCTTCACCTTCCCAGAAACTGGCACAGTCAAGGTCAAGGACTGAAGAGACAACAGCCTGCAAGGTTTTATTTTATCCAGTGTTGCTGGGCAAACAAGGAAATAAAGGAGAATGGCGAAAGCAGGTTTCTCTCTTTTGGAGGAGGGAGTTGCAAACATGGAAAGTGAGAAGCCCGTAATGAAGTCTGTAATTTTGGATTGGAGGCATTTGTGTGAACTCAAAGTTTTATATATCTGTGTTCTAATTTGGATGCTTGTGTTAAAGTTCTATAGGAGCATGTCCTTGTTTTTAGGAAATGTACACTGAAGTATTTAGAGGTTAGGGCTTCATGTCCACAGTGCATCAGATGCCTCAATGGTTCAAGGGGAAAAAAAAACTGTATGTATATAACATATATGTAGGGTGGGGAAACAGAGAGAAGAAGCAAATGTAATGAAATGATAACAATTGGGGAATCAAGGTGAACAGGTTATGGAAATTCATGATGCTACCCTTGTAACTTTTCAGTGAGTTTGAAATTATTTCAAAGTAAAAAGTTGTAAAAATAATATCCAGATGTATCAAAATCTAAGTAATCCTCCTTCTTAGGGTTCTGTGCCCCCAAGTATCTCACATATACACAAAGATGTACATGTATGAGTTCATATTTAGAAATCATAATGAGAAAATGTAGGAAATAGGCATCAATAGGGAATGGTTAAATAAATTATAGTATAAACATTCCATGGAATGTTGTGCAGGCATAAAAGAGAATAAGGTAGATTGACTTGTATTGACAATGTACTGGCATGGAAAGATCTCCAGGATGTATTGAAAGGAATAGCAAGTGACAAACCAAGAGGTAGAGTATGATCCCATTTGTGGTTGTTTTTTTTTTTTAATATTTATTTATTTGGCCACATTGGGTCTTAGTTGTGGCTCCTGGGATCTTTCATTGGGATCTTTTGTTGGGCTGTGTGGGCTTCTCTCTAGTTATCATGCACAGGCTTAGTTGCCCTGCAGCATGTCAGATCTGGTTCCCATGCAGGGATTGAACCCATGTCCCCTGTGTTGGAAGGTAGAGTCCTAACCCCTGGACCACAGGGAAGTCCCCCATTTGTGGTTGATTTTTTTTTTTAAAGTCTTTAAAAAACCTGCTTTGAGTGTCAGTTGTAAGTTGTATGTATGTGTGTGTATCAATGCTTATAAACAAATTTTAAAATAGTCTGAAAGAATACACACCCAGCTATTAGCAGTGGTTAACTCTAGGGAAGGAGAATGGTGTTATATTTTCCATGTTTCCTGTTTTGTTAATTTGCGACCCTATGGACTATAGCCCATCAATCTTCTCTGTCCATGGGATTCCCAGGCAAGAATACTGGAGTGGGTTGCCATTTCCTTCTCCAGGGGATCTTCCAAACCTAGGGATCGAACCCATGTCTCCTCCACTGGCAGGAGGATTCTTTACCACAGAGCCACCAGGGAAGCTCATGCATGTAATACTTTCATTATCAGTTGGAAAGAAGAAGCCTAAGTACAAAAAGGCAGAAATGTATATAATACATTCTTAAAAGAATTCCTCTCAAGGTGATTATAATATTTAGTGCTGGCAATTATCTCGGATTATCTGGAAAACTCCTAGTCCAACCCCCACATATAGAGAACTGATCTTCCAGTAAAGGTGCCCAGGTACACTTGATCATTAATTTAATAGAAGATTAGGCAGCCGGCTGAGCCACTCCTCGCTTGCCAGGCCACCGTCCAGAAGCAAATTCCCTTGCAGCTCTCCAAAAGGAGGTCAAACGAGTCCCCGGGGATTCTCAACAGAAAAACTTGCCAGAGGCTAAATTTGGCATCGTAGCCAAGCCCTAGACTGGGATAAACTGTGCCAGCACTTTTCAGTTATGCTTTCAAGACCTTGATCAGAACAGGCAGAACTAGATAGCTGTTTCCAGGAGTGCCTTCGCAGCCTGAAATGGAAACAATTGTTCAAACCTGAATTGTGGGATGAACTTGAAAATGTCAAATTCCTCCTCTGCCTCCTTGACCTATATTATCATTTTTTAAAGGATATTTAAATTCCCTTTCTTTTCTCTTGCTCCAAGCAGTTTATCATAGTAATAATTTTTGCTGACCTGATCAGATCCTCAGTTTAGCCTTTCTTAAGACAGGAAATACAGGCTAGCCATCTGTATTATTTTTCTTTTATCTTTTTAAGTGTAAATGGCCAATTTTGTATTTAAGTTCCTTTCCCTCCCCCCTTTGTTGGCCTTTTCTTTTTTTTTAATAAAAATATTTTGTTGAACTGTAATTCACATACCATCAAATCCATCCTTTTTTAATAAATTATTTTTATTTGTTTATTTTTGGCTGTGCTGGATCTTTGCCGTTGCACAGGCTTTTCTCTAGTAGTGATGAGCGGAGGACTGCTCTCTGGTTGTGGTGGGCAGGCTTCTCATCGCAGGGGCTTCTCTTGTTGCAGAGTTCGGGCTCTATGGCGCACAGTAGCTGTGGCTCCTGGCCGCTAGAGCACAGGCTTAATAGTTGAGGCACATGGGCTTAGTTGCTCCACAGCATGTAGAATCTTCCTGGATCAGGGATCGAACCTGTGTCTCCTCCATTGGCAATCGGCTTCTTTACCACTGAGCCACCAGGGAAGCCCCCAAATTCATCCTTTAAATAATTCAGTGGGTTTTAGTAAATTCACAGAGTTGAGCAACCATCACCACCATAGACTTTAGAACATTTCATCATGCCAGAAAGAAACTGTTTACCCATTAGCAGTCCCTCCGCTTATCTCTTTCCCTCCTGCTCTAAACAACGACTACTCTCTTTCTTTCTATATAGATTTGCTTTTTCTGGATATTTCGTATAAATGGAATCTTTCAATATGTAGTCTTTCATGTATAGCTTCTTTCATATAATGTTTTGAGGTTCAGCCATATTGTAGTATGTGTCAATACTCCATTCCTTTTTAAGTAGCAGAATAATACTCCATTGTTTGGCTATATCACATTTTATTTATCTGTTCATCATCTTATGGCTATTTGAGTTGCTTCCACTTTGGAGCTATTATGAATAATGCTGCTATGAATATTTATATACATGTTTTTGTGCAAATATACATTTTCAGTTTTCTTGGGTATATACCTAGGAGTAGAATTCCTGAATCATATGGTAACCGTATTTTTAACATTTCTTGGGGGGAGAGGATGCTTCTTTGGTTTTGTTTCTCTTTTTAAATTTTTATTTTATATTAAATTATAGTTGAGTAACAATGTTATGTTAGTTTCAGGTATACAGTAAAGTGATTCAGTTATACATACACAAGTATCCTTTTTCAAATTCTTTTCCCATTTAAGTTATTGCAAAATATTTAGCAGAGCTCCCTGTGCTATACAGTAGGTCCTTGTTGGTGATCTATTCTAAATATAGCAATGTGTACATGTCAATCCCAATCAGGGTGGTTGTTGCTTAGTTGCTAAGTCATGTCTGACTCTTTGTGACCACATGGACTATATAATCTGCCAGGTTCCTCTGTCCATGGGATTTCCCAGGCAAGAATACCAGAGTGGGTCACCATTTCCTTCTCCAAGGGACCTTCCCCACCCAGGGATCGAACCTGCTTCTCCCGCATCGGCAGGAGAATTCTTTACCACTGAGCTACCAAGGAAGCCCCTAGAATAAGCATAAATTTGGTCTCTAAGTCTGTGTGTGAGTCTGTTTCTGTTTAGTAAATAAGTTCATTTGTATCACTTTTTTTAGATTCCAAGTCCAAGTGATATCATATGTTTGTCTTTCTCTGTCTGACTTACTTCACTTAGTATAATAATCTCCAGGTCCATCCATGTTGCTGGAAATGGCATTATTTCATTCTTTCTAATGGCTGAGTAATATTCCACTGTACGTACCATTTTTCACTTTTTGAGAAATTGCCAAACTATTTTCCAAAGCAATTGTACCATTTTACATTCCTACAAGCAATATATGCAGATTCTAGTTTCTCTATATCCTTTCCAATGCTTGCTGTTGTCCGTTCTTCTGATTATAGCTATTTTGTTGGGTGTAACATGGTATTTCATTGTAGTTTTTAAAAAATATTTATTTATTTTAATTTTTACATTTTTTGGCTGTGTTGGGTCTTAGTTGCATCACACAGGATCTTTGGTATGGTGCACAGGCTCCAGAGTGCATGGGCCCAATAATTGTGGTGCGTAGGCTTAGCTGCCCTATGGCATGTGGGATCTTAGTTCCCCGACCTGAGCTCAAACACGCATTCCCTGCATTGTAAGGTGGATTCTTAACCACTGGACCACCAGGAAATTCCCTTCATTATGGTTTTAATTTGCATTTGGCTAATGACTAATGATATTGAACATATTTTCATGTGCTTATTGGCCATTTGTATATTTCCTTCAGAGAAATAGCTGTTTTCTTCCTTTCCTCATTCTTTAATGGGGTTGTTTGTCTTTTTATTGTTAAATTGTAAGAGTTCTTTATGTAGTCTGGATAATAGTCCTTTACAAGATATATGGTTTGCAAATATTTTCTCCCGTTCTATGGGCTATCTTTTCACTTTCTTGATGAGGAAGAAGGAATAGTAGAAAGAGGACATTAATGGGTAAAGAGTTTCTTTTTCATGTGATAAAAAATGTTCTGGAATTAAACAGTCATGATGGTTATACAACTGTGAATATAGTAAAACCACTGAATATATTAAATGGTAAATTTTATGGTACATGAGTTACATCTCATTTTTAAAAAATAAAAGTCACTTTAAAAAGTATCAGCTGATCCACATGACTTCAAACCTAAAATCATCATTTCATTTGAGTTGAACAATTTTTTTTTACTGATGCTGCTAGATGCACAGATACAAAGGTGAAAAGACTTTGTCTCTACCTTTAAAGAGGCCGGAGTCTAAAAGGGGACATCATCGTACACATACTTCATTTTAATTGAACTTGGTTAGGACTAAGATAGAGGTGTGCTTTGGGATCATGAGGGTCATACTAAGAAACCTAGGCTTCATTAAGGCAGTAAGGAATCACTGAAATTTAAGCTGGAAATTGACATGATCAGTTTTGTGTTCTAGATACATCATCTTGGCAGCTGTGTAGGAAATTGCTATGAAGGAAGCATGGCTAGTGTCAGATCAGTTAGGAGACAATTGCTGTAGGTTGAGTGAGAAGTAATGGAAGCTTGAATGAAAGCACTGGTGGTAAGAACAGAGAAGAGGTCAGGTTCAAAATATATTAGGTGAAACTCTACAAAACTTGGTGTGATGATGCATGAGGGGGAGGGAGAAGGCTGAGATGACTCAGATTTCTGGCTTGGGTCAGTGGGTGGATGGTGGTGACGTTAACTGAGAAAAAAATATAAAAAGAGGAAATTTGTGGGCTTAAAAAATAAGTTTAGTTTTGCACCAAACTTTGGCATGAGACACCTGGAAAATGGTCAAGTGGATGTGTCCAGGAGGCAATAACTTTACTCTTTCTCTGATACAGTTTCCTGATTTATAAAATTGCAGTATCGTAATGAAAATTAACTAACTAACTATTAGAATTGGTGTTAGGGGTATTCACTTAATCTGCTTTGGGAAAATTGCAGACTCTATTAACTATTAAATATTTGCCTAGCTTTCTGAAAAGAAAAAAGAAAACACTTTGCTCAGTGGTATGAGAGGCATATTTATAATTACAGGTGCAACTTCATTTAAGCCAACCCAATGAAAACACAAAAAGATCAGTCAGAGGGTGATAATTTGCTGTCCCCAAAGACTCAGTGTAAGATTCTTTTAATTAGACACTCCTCCTAGTGAATATAAACCAATTTGCCTTAGAGATATTAGACTTACATAAATTTCAAAAATAATAAAAGTTAACATTTATTTTGTGCCTGTTGCATGCTAGGCAAAGTGCTAAGCTCTTTATAACTATTAGCTTTTTTACCCTCACATTAACATATTGAGGTAGATACTCTTATCATTCTCATTTTATAAAGAAAAAAATGAAGGTTTAGAGAGATTAAATAATAGAACCAAGATCATTACTCTAGTAAGCAATAAAGCCAGGATTCAAACTCAGGTCTCTCTGACTCCAAGTACAGATTTGTGGAGAAGAGCTATTATTTTATATGAAAATCCATGGTTATATGCATGCTTAGATCATTTTAATGATCAAAATAGCAATATAATTTCACTTATGTGGTAATTATTAACCTTCCACTATTGCATTCTTTGTAGCCAAAGATGGAGAAGTTCTATACAGTCAGCTGACTGTGGCTCAGATCATGAACTCCTTATTGCCAAATTCAGACTGAAATTGAAGAAAGTGGAGAAAACCACTAGACCATTCAGGTATGATGACCTAAATCAAATCCCTTATGAGTATACAGTGGAAGTGACAAATAGATTCAAGGGATTAGATCTGACAGACAGAGTGCCTGAAGAACTACAGACGGAGGTTCGTGACATTGTACAGGAGACAGGGATCAAGACCCTGCCTCAAGGAAAAGAAATGCAAAAAAGCAAAATGGTTGTCTGAGGAGGCCTTACAAATAGCTGAGAATAAGGCAAAGGAGAAAAGGAAAGATATACCCATTTGAATGCAGAGTTCCAAAGAATAGCAAGGAGAGATAAGAAAGACTTCCTCAGTGATCAGTGCAAAGAAATAGAGAAAAACAATAAAATGAGAAAGACTAGAGATCTCTTCAAGAAAATTAGAGATACCAAGGGAACATTTCATGCAAAGATGGGCTCAATAAAGGACAGAAATGGTATAGACCTAATAGAACCAGAAGATATTAAGAAGAGGTGGGAAGAATACACAGAAGAACTATACAGAAAAGATCTTCACGGACCAGATAATCACGATGGTGTGATCCCTCACCTAGAGCCAGACATCCTGGAATTCGAAGTTAAGTGGGGCTTAGGAAGCATCACTATGAACAAAGCTGGTGGAGGTGATGGAATCCCAGTTGAGCTATTTCAAATCCTAAAAGATGATGCTGTGAAAGTGCTGCACTCAATATGTCAGCAAATTTGGAAAACTCAGCAGTGGCCACAGGACTGGAAAAGGGCAGCTTTCATTCCAGTCCCAAAGAAAGGCAATGCCAAAGAATGCTCAAACTACCGCACAACTGCAGTCATCTCACACGCTAGCAAAGTAATGCTTAAAATTCTCCAAGCCAGGCTTCAACAGTATGTGAACCGTGAACTTCCAGATGTTCAAGCTGGATTTAGAAAAGGCAGGGGAACCAGAGATCAAATTGCCAGCATCCATTGGATCATTTTGATCCATTGGATCAAAAGCAAGAGAGTTCCAATAAAAACATCTACTTCTGCTTTATTGACTATGCCAGAGCCTCTGACTGTGTGGATAACAATAAACTGTGGAAAATTCTGAAAGAGATGGGAATACCAGACCACCTGACCTGCCTCTTGAGAAATCTGTATGCAGGTCAGGAAGCAACAGTTAGAAGTAGACATGGAACGACAGACTGGTTTCAAATAGGGAAAGGAGTATGTCAAGGCTGTATATTGTCACCCTGCTTATTTAACTTATAGGCAGAGTACATCATGAGAAACACTGGGCTGGATGAAGCACAAGCGGGAATCAAGATTGCCAGGAGAAATATCAATAACCTTAGATATGCAGATGACACCACCCTTATGGCAGAAAGTGAAGAAGAACTAAAGAGCCTCTTGATGAAAGTGAAAGTGGAGAGTGAAAAAGTTGGCTTAAAGCTCAACATTCAGAAAACAAAGATCATGGCATCTGGTCCCATCACTTCCTGGCAAATAGATGGGGAAACAGTGGAAAAAGTAAGAGACTTTATTTGGGGGAGCTTCAAAATCACTGCAGATGGTGACTGCAGCTATGAAATTAAAAGATACTCGCTGCTTGGAAGAAAAGTTATGACCAACCTAGACAGCATAGTAAAAAGCAGGGACATTACTTTGCCAACAAAGGTCCATCTAGTCAAAGCTATAGTTTTTCCAGCAGTCATGTATGGATTTGAGAGTTGGACTGTAAAGAAAGCTGAGTGCTGGAGAATTGATACTTTTGACCTATGGTGTTGGAGAAGACACTTGAGAGTCCCTTGGACAGCAAGGAGATCCAACCAGTCCATCCTAAAGGAAACCAGTCCTTGATGTTCATCGTAAGGACTGTTGTTGAAGCTGAAACTCCAATACTTTGGCCACCTGATGTGAAGAACTGACTCATTTGAGAAGACCCTGATGCTGGGAAGATTGAAGACAGGAGAAGGGGATGATAGAGGATGAGATGATTGGATGGCATCACTGCCTCAATGGACATCAGTTTGAGTAAACTCTGGGAGTTGGTGATGGACAGGGAGGCCTGGTGTGCTACAGTATATGGGGTCACAAAGAGGGAGACATGACTGAGGGTCTGAATTGAACTATTGCATTCATATCTTTAATGCCTCTCTAGAATTCCTAATTAATTTCCAGATTCATTCTCTGATCTTCTTGTAGGTCTCATTTTTCTCTCTGCCCATCTTCCCATCCTCTCATCACATTGTTCTATTTGGTAGACAAATTGAAGATGTTCAGTAAAATCAGGAGGCTTCTGCTTTCAAATAGCAACATTTATGGTAGCTCTCAGAAGGGCCTTTGTCAGACTTATTCCCTAGCTGTGTTCCCAGATTCAAGACTCATTGTGGTTCAGCCCAGAAGCCCATCAACACAAAAACTTATTGGAGGAGGAGGAAGGGCCAAAGCAAATGTATGTTCATGAGAAGATGGACCAGTGGTACCAGAGGAATTTGCTGAGTGGGAATGGAGAAGTGAAGAGCCATTTGTTCTTCATTAGAGAGCATGGCTGTGCTTTTTCCAGAAAATGGAGAGAAAGCCAACTGAGCAGGATCATGTGTGGCAATGACACATTTGGGTACACAGAATGGGCACAACAGAATTCTTCACAAGATGGGGGTAGGCTGGCAGTCGCTGCTCGAGGCTCACCTAAAATACATTTGGGGGGACTTCCCTGGTGATCCAGCAGTTAAGAATCCGCCTTTCAATGCAGGGGATGCAAGTTCGATCCCTGGTAGGAGAACTGAGATCCCACATGTCTTGGGACAACTAAGCCCATGCACCCCAATGAAGAACACCACAACAGCAATATGATGCTGCCAAAAATAATAAAATATAAAGAAATAAGGAAGATATGTTTGAGTGAGGGTATTTCTGGACTCTTCAGACCCAGTTAGATTGTTCAGGCTAATAACAATCCCTGCCCATGATTATTTATCTGAATAGTGACCAAAAGTTTTTGGAAGGACCTTCCCAAAGGATAGAACTTTAACTTGCAGATTTTAAAAAACTGTTGGACTGAATTTATCTTTTTAGGATGAGACGGCACCTCAAATAATCAGGATGCATTGTGCTCAGGATCTAATTTCCCAAATGTCAGCATGCAATCCATTTCAAAAGTAATTCACTTTGCAATGTGTTTTCCCCATTACACTCATATGGCAGAAATTATTGCAAATAATAGCCTACAAAGCTGGGATCGTCATTAGATCAGCTAAAGGGTCAGACTGGGCTGTTGATGGTGAAGCTTATTTCTGTTGAAAAGACAAAGAGAATCCACACTATTTCAAAAATAAACATATTTGATTTCTTCTATCAACTCTGCCTCTTTCTGGATTCACATATTCGCTCCATTCTTCAAGCTTGTGTGTACACAGTTGCTTGAACATGACTTACTATTTTGACTCTTTGCCTTGGGTGTTCTCCCTGCTTAGAAAAATCTATGCCGTTTCTCTTCTATATATTCCCATCTAACCTTCAAAACCAGAACATATCTCTTTTCACACGCCTTTCCTAGGAATCACATTGCAAATGTGATCATTTATTATTTTTAGTTTCCTTAGCTATTGCAGCTTTCGTTTACACTATACTCTTTTTTTCTTGAAGCTATTAAAATATTTCTTTGGATTTTGTCTCAAATTGTGTTGTGTGTACATGTTTTAGCCCCAAATTATTAATAGATTTTACATTCTTTGAAGAGTTCAAGAACTGTGGTTTTAATTTCTTTAGCATCTAGTAATAGAACAACAACTCACAAAAACTAAATACCATATTTGTGATACACTCCAACCAGTCGTAGACATTTGACAGTGATACCAAGAAAGATTTCATTAAACAGGTATCAAATCAATTTCAAAAGATTAAAGATGAACATCTTATCTGTCCCTTGTGATTCTTTTATCTCAGAAGTTACTAAAGCTTTTCCTATGTATGTTAATAACATTTACCTTTATCAAATCTCAGTATAACAATTTATTAACTAATGGATAGAAGGTTCTGTCCTAGAAAACACAAGATCATCTCACTCATTACCAACATATTCTTCAACAGATTTAATCATCCAACAAATATTTACTGAGCACATACTGTATAGAAAACATATAGTAGACACTTTGAAAAGACATTAAATTTACAGAAGAAACCAAGAAACACAAAGTGAAATAAAAACAAGCAAAAATAATAGCACAAAAAGTTGTCAGTTTAGGTTTTGAATAAGTGAGCCATACAACACGGTGCTGAGTTAGAGGGGTGGGAGAAGAGATATAACTGAAGTGTCAGTGAACTCTTCCTGAAGATGTTGTGATGTAAATTTGGCTTTAGAGAATGAGCAAGGGAGAGACCATAGGCCCAGAGACAAGAATGTGTATGCCATGTTTGAGTGGCAGTGGATGTTTGTTCCATCTCTATGAAAAGCTTTTTAAACATCACATCCATTCATCACAAATAAAAGGGGGGAAAGTGGAAACAGTGACAGATTTTGTTTCCTTGAGCTTCAAAATCACTGCAGACACTGACTGCAGCCACAAAATTAAAAGATGCTTGCCCTTAGAAGAAAAGCTATGACAAACCTAGACAGCATATTAAAAAGCAGAAACATTTGCCGACAAATGTGCGTATAGTCAAAGCTATGAGTGCCAAAGGATTTATTTGAACTGTGCTGCTGGACAAGGCTCCTGAGAATACCTTGGATAGCAAGGAAATCAAACTAGTCAATCCTAAAGGAAATCAACCCTGAATACTCATTGGAAGGACTGATGCTGAAGCTGAAGCTCCAGTATTTTGGTCATCTGATACAAACTGTCGACTCATTAGATAAGTCCCTAATGCTGGGAAAGATTGAAGGCAGAAGAAGAGGGCATCAGAGGATGAGATGACTGGATGGCATCACTGATGTAATGGACATGAACTTGGGCAAAATCCAGGAGATGGTGAGGGATGGAGAGGCCTGGTGTGCTGCAGTCCTTGGGGTTCCAAAGAGTCGACCCAACTGGGTGCCTGAAGAACAACAGTGGTTTTTCCGGTAGTCATGCACTGATGTGAGAGGTGGGCCTTCAAGAAGGCTAAGCACCAAAGAATTGATGCTTTCTGAATTGTGGTGCTGGAGAAGACTCTTGAGAGTTCCTTGGACTGCAAGCAGATCAAGCCAGTCAATCCTGAAGGAAATCAACCCAGAATATTCATTGGATGAACTGATGCTGAAGCTGAAGCTCCAGTACTTTGGCTACCTGATGCAAAGAGCTGACTCATTGGAAAAGACCCTCATGCTAGGAAAAATTGAGGGCAGGAGGAAAAGGGGGCAACAGAGGATGAGGTGGTTAGATGACAGCCCCAACTCAATGGATGTGAGTTTGAGAAAACTCTGGGAGATAGTGAAGGACAGGGAAGCCTTGTGTGCTGCAGACCATGGGGTTGCAAAGAGTCAGACTTGATTTAGCAACTAAACAATAACAACAACATCATTATTATTCTTGTTTTGAACAATTGGTACTAGTTTATATATCTTCTTTCTGGTGCTGTTTGTTCCTTCCTGCGTTTCTGGGCTTCTAGTTCATTTTCTTTCTTCTTTTTTTTTTTTTTTAATACAGAAACTTAAAAAAACTATTTATTTATTGACCATACCATGTGGCTTGTGGGATTTTAGTTCCCCAACCAGGGATGAAACCCAGGTCCTTGGCAGTGGAAGTGCAGCATCCTAACCACTGGACCACCAAGGAATTCCCCTAGCTCAGATTCTTGGACTTCTACTTGAAAAATTCCTTCTATTATTTCCTTTTAGTGCACATCTGTTGACAATGAACTCTGTAGGTTTTTATTTTTATGAAGATGTCACTGTTTTACCTTAATTTTTAAAGAATGTTTTTTATTAGGTATAGGATTCTAAGTTTGCCATAATTCTTCCCACTCCAAAGATATAATTCCATTGTCTTCTGGTTTCCATCATTTATTTTGGAAGTTTTATTGTACTGTCAGCTTTGCTGTAGCTCATTTGAAGATAATGTACTTTTTTTCACTCTGGCTGATTTTAAACATTTTTATATTAGCATTTAGTTTTCAGTGGTTTGACTAAGTGTGGTTTTCCTTGTATTTATCCTGATTCAGATTCACAGGGGAGACACAGATGATGAAATGGTTGGATGGCATCGTTGACTCAATGGACATGAGTTTGAGCAAACTCTGGGAGATTGTGAAGGACAGGGAAGCCTGCCGTGCTACAGTCCATGGGGTGGCAAAGAGTCAGACATGACTTAGCAACTGAACAACAGATGCCTAGATCCTATTGATTCTATGCCATGATGTCTTCTATTAGTTTGGGGAAATTCTTGGCTAGTATCTCTTCAAATAAGGTTGATGCTACATTCCTTGTCTCTCCTCCTCTGGGATTCCAGCGACAATCATAATGATACCTTTCATCATGTCCTATATGTCTCATATTCTTTTCTCTATATTCCATACTTTTTCCCTCTGTGCTTCAATCTGGATATTTTCTATTGCTCTACCTTCTAGTTCAGTAAGCTCTGCTGCTAGGTCTAATACTGTTAAATTCATCCATTGGAGTCTTAATTTAGTTATTATACTTTTTAATTCTAGGATTCACAAGTAATTCTTTTTTATTAATACCAATTCTCTGCTGAAATTCTCCGTATTTTCATATAATTCCTTGAACATACTAATTACATTTAATATATATACATATTTACAGCTGTGACTAAATAAATAACTCAAGTATGTTTGTCCCCTGTAGGTTTACTTCCTTGGTCTATTTTGTCTCTTGATTTTCAATCATTTGGTCCTGTTTCCCGGCATTACTGATCTCTTTTTTTCTTTTTTTTTTTGAATGCTAGACTTTATAAAATTGTAACAGTCTGGATGATGGTGCTATTCTCCAAAGAAGACATCACCTTTCGCCTTCTGGCAGTGAGGTAAAGTTCAGGCACATTGCCTTTATCCAGGTGAGACTGGCTTACCCTCATTCTAGGGCATAGCCCTTCCAGGACTTTAACTTAAAACCTTCTTTGTTTATCAGAGTCCTTTCTCCTTAACCCGCCCTGTAATGGTTAATTTTATGTGCCAACTTGACTGGGCTAAGGTGTACTCAAATAGCTGATAAAACATTATTTCTGGAGGTGTCTGTGAGGGTGTTTCCTGGAGACTTTAGCATTTGAATCAATAGACTAAGTAACGAAGAGCACCCCCACCAAAATGGGCAGGCATCATTCAATCTGTTGAGGGTCTGAACCAAACAAAGAAGTGGAGGAGGAGAGAATTTTCTGTCTCTCTCTTGAGCTAGAAGGTCCATCTTCTCCTGCCCTCCAGCCTTGATGCTTCAGGTTCTTGGGCCTTTAGATTCCAAGACTCACCCCAGTGGTTCCCCTCTCTCAGGACTTCAGCCTCAGACTGGGAGTGAATCATCAGTTCCTCTGGTGACCAGGGCTTCAGACTTGAACTAAATTATACCACCAGCTCTCCTGGTTCTCCAGCTTGCAGATGGAAGATAATGGGACTTGCTTCCATAAATCCTTGAGTCAATTTCTATAATAAGTCTTAGGAATTCCCTGGTTGTCCCGTGGTTAGGACTCTATGCTTGCATTGCCAGTGGCACGGGTTTGATCTCTGGTCAGAAAACTGAGATCCCACAAGCCGGGTGGGATGGCCAAAAAAAAAAGAATTGCTATAATAAATCTCTTCTGTTATCTGTCTAGCTGTCTGTCCATCCATCCATCCTACTGGTTCTGTTTTTCCAGAGAACCCTGACTAATACAGACCGTGAACTCCAACTTTTGTTTCCCAGGACAATCTTGAAATAACACTACTAGTACTAATACTATCACCATTGTGGATAAAATGAACTTAAAAAATTTTTTTTTTACTAATGTTCTGCTTCCTTTTTTTATAGTGGAACTACATCTACCTTGTCAGAGCATATAGCCATTATATAACATACTCTTTCTTTGAGCCCACATTTGGTCTTACAATTATGTAAGAAACTGTATTTAATGTCCACCACCAAGTCTTACACTGATGTCTCCCCAGTCATTTTGTTTTGTCTGAAGCTCATTTACATGTAGATTCTCCAGAAAAGGCTCATTGGAATAATATTTCTTGAGTTCATAGATGTCTAGTAATTTTACTAGATTTTGTCATTCTGTGCTTCTGGTATGTTCTACTAGTGTGTCATTTCAAATATTTTTTTCCAGAAAGAATTTCTTGAATATAGTTTTAGTGTTAGTTCTGTTCTCATATTTTGTTTTCTTCTTTAGGGACTTCTGTTGTCCATATTTTGGATCTTCTTGATCACTCTTCAGTATCTGTCACTTCCTTTAAAATCCTTTTTTGTCCCTTCATCCAAAATTTTTAAAAAATACTTTCTTCTGTTTGACTGATTTCTTGGCAGGCACTATTGTTCAATTTATTTGCTCTTATTTTCTCTCTAGAATACTCTTTATTTCTTAAATTATTGTTTCTTTATTTCTTATTATTTCCAGAATCCTATCACTTCTTGTCTGAGTTTCAAATTCTTTATTTCTGTTGTTTCATATCTTTTATTATTTTCTTAGTGTCTTTTAGTTCATCTGGAACTAGTAGTTTATGCTTGTCATCTGTTTTATGGTTGTCTTTCCAGAGTGCTTTCATTGTCTATAGGGATGTTACTCAGCTCTTTGTCTCCCTTTCTCTTTCCTTGAAAGAGCTATGTGACCTCAAAATTTTTCTGTTGCTTCTTTTAATGTGAAATTCATTTCCCTGAACTTTTTTTTTTTTTCAATTTATTTGTCTGTGCCAGGTCTTAGTGGCAGCGTGTGTGATCTTTAGTTGTGGCATATGAAAGCTTACTTATGAATAGTTGCAACATGAGGGATCTAGTTCCCAGACCAGCGATTGAACCCAGGCCCCCTGCTCTGGGAGCATGGAGTCTTAGCAACTGGACCACCAGAGAATTCCCTAATTTTTCTGAACTTTTGTTATAAGGTGGCATTCGGGAAAACTTTCCTTACTTCATAGAACTTCCTCTGATTTGGGGGCATGTCAAAAAATCAGGCAACTTGCTTTATGGTATTTCACCACTTTGGTCCAGAGCTTTTCTTTCCCTCCTGTCTGTTGTCCATGTCCTGTTAACTTTTATTCTACTCCAAGTATTTTATCTTTTTGAGGTTCTGTCCTACAAAGAGGTTGGTTTTGCGAGTTCATAGGAGCTAGGCTGCTCCAGCTTCATCAGACCTTATTCCCATGGGCAGAGGAGCCTGGCAGGCTACAGTCCATGGGTCTGCAAAGAGCTGAACACAACCGAGTGACTGAGCACACAGGTTTTGGCTTCAGCTGGTGTTCTCACATTGCTTGCCCTCAGCCCAGACAATGCCTTTGGGCTATTTTGGGGGTCTCCTGTTCTCAGGTCCATCAGGTGTAACCTTCTTATTGTTTCTTTCACATGGAACTGATACCATGAAGATCTTGGGGCTATTGATGGTTGGTACCCCCTGCTTGCATTTTGGAGTTTGTGAAAACACCTTGTCACTTGCTTTTGTTGCAAATGTTGTTCATGGGTTTTAGGTTTTGCTATCCATTTGTTCTGTCTGTTTTTATGTAAGAATTCAGAGAGGATGAAAAATATGCTACTGATGCTGTCATCTTCCCAGAATCCTCTCCTGAGTTAATTCAATTATAAGTGTATTTTGTATTACAGTCCCTCTGGGAGTCTGCTCATAACTTATGGGTGTTGACATTTTGCTTCTGCTTGGGTCTGAGAAGGTTAAGGGCTTTAAATCTTAGCTGTTTAGGACGCCACAATTAATGAGCAAACATAAGGAAGCTAAAATATGAACATAGTAAATTGCCAATTCACATGAATTTAAAAAAAAAAAACCTTTAAATTTAATTACAGCAGAACTATTTCTGAGGATGTGGGGACTGCTTTTAACAACAAATGAAAGAAACCATTTGTGTATATATGCTCAGAATTCACACAATGCAGCTTTCTTTTATGGGGTACATATGCATAAATTACTTTATACATGCTCCATCGGATACAATATATTTGCATATATTGTAAATTTCATTTTAATTTTCTGGCTCTTGTACTTAGGAAATTGTAACAGCTGGCAACAAAATTTTTGAGTTTTAGTAGGCGGGCAATCATCCAATGCTATCATTAGCTCTAAAAAGAACCTAGCATGGGCTTCTAGAACTAGAAGAAGCCTCAGTCTCTTTAGCAGACCAGAGATCTAGACAATCCAGTTAGATCCTGCCTCCAGAAACTAACTCAACGTGTTCAAGTTCAATCAGTTCTTTTTATTGAGATATAGTTGATTTACAATGTTGTACTAGTTCCAGGTTTACAGCAACATGGTTCATATACATCTAGGCTTCCCAAGTGGCTCAGCAGTAAAGAATCCACCTGCCAAGAGGAGATGCGGTTTTGATCCCTGGGTTGGGAAGATTCCCCTGAAGGGGGAAATGGAAAGCCACTCCAGTATTGTTGCCTGGGAAATCCCATGGATAGCAGCGCCTGGCAGGCTACAGTCCATGGGGTCCCCAAAGAGTCAGACATGACTGAGCCACGGAGCACCGCTATATGTAATCAAGTATTCTTTTTTGGATTTTTCTCCATTATAGGTTATTCCAGGGTATTGAGTATAGTTCCCTATGCTATACAATAGGTCCTTGTTGTTTATCTGGTCTATATATAGTAATGTATATCTGTTAATCCCAAACACCTAATTTATCTCTCCCTTCCTGGCTTCCCTCTTTGGTAACCATAAATCTGTTTCCTATATCTAGTACAGACAATTTTTTAACAAGTAATAGTATCTGTAAGAAATAGCTTTCTGGTTTGGCTATCTATTTTCCTACCAGATGAACTGAGGTGCACTGACAGCAAGCATCACAGACGGAAACAGTACTTAAGCAGGACTTCAGAAAATTATACCAGAGCTATGGTAGCTAGGAAACAGCAGCACAGATAGTGCAATGAAAAGGAATAGTTGAGGAGCCAGGGGTAACTCTAGGGCCATGTTATGATGCTATGTGAGTGGCATTGCACACAGTTGCCATAGCTACGGAGCTGCACAAGCTATAGACACGCAGACCCTATGTACCCACCCACTCTGCTGCTATTGCTTTCCACACCTGCCCCTCTGAGTTTTCTACAGCTCCAGTGTAAGGAGAAAAAGGCCATATGGCTTAAATCAAAATATTTTTTTCACTTCTAAAAATCAGAATACCAGAGATTCAGAGCAGAAGGCAAGGAAGCATTGGAAAATGCTCCTTTCCCAAGGGTCAGGAGGTTGCAGAACATCCATTTCAGGAGGAAAGGCTGGTGACCTTTAGTCACCCACCTCCATGCCTACTGTCATGTTCCTTTTTACCCTCTCTATTCCTCTCCTGGCAACACAGGTCCTCTCTCTGCCTTCCCCACCCCCAGCTCCTGGTGCTGTCTTGACAGCAGCACCAGGGAGAGTTTTAATATGATTCAAAGGAATATATGTGGATTAAAGTGCTAGAGCAGGGATTAGATATTTTGGTACTCTGTTTTCTTCCAAGGAGATTAAAGAAATTATTTTGGATGCCACTGCCAGCTTTAAAGCAAAACCAAGGTAAGCCAGGAAGGGGAAAAAAATCATTGTTGGGGGTAGGGAGTAGGGAGGAAAAACAAAGAGAAGGGACTTTCCTGGTGGTCCAGGGGGTGAGAAGAGAAGAAAAGGCAGAGCACAGGGGATTGCAGAGTGGTGAAACTCTTCTATATAACATTTTAATAGTGGCTACATGTCATCACATATTTGTCCAAACCCTTTGACTGTGTGGATCACAATAAACTGTGGAAAATTCTGAAAGAGATGGGAATAACAGGTCACTTGACCTGCCTCTTGAGAAATCTGTATGCAGCTCAGGAAGCAGCAATTAGAACTGGACATGGAACAACAGACTGGTTCCAAATAGGAAAAGGAGTACGTCAAGCCTGTATATTGTCACCCTGCTTATTTAACTTATATGCAGAGTACATCATGAGAAACATTGGGCTGAAGGAAGCACAAGCTGGAATCAAGGTTGCTGGGAGAAATATCACTAACCTCAGATATGCAGATGACACCACCCTTATGGCAGAAAGTGAGGAAGAACTAAAGAGCCTCTTGATGAAAGTGAAAGAGGAGAGTGAAAACGTTGGCTTAAAGGTCATCATTCAGAAAACGAAGATCATGGCATCTGGTCCCATCACTTCATGGGAAATAGATGGGGAAACAGTGGACACAGTGGCTGACTTTACTTTTTGGGGCTCCAAAACCACTGCAGATGGTGATTGCAGCCATGAAATTAAAAGACACTTGCTTCTTGGAAGGACAGTTATGACCAACCTAGACAGCATATTAAACAGCAGAGATATTACTTTGCCAACAAAGGTCCGTCTAGTCAAGGCTATGGTTTTTCCAGTAGTCATGTATGGATGTGAGAGCTGGACTATAAAGAAGTCTGAGCGCCGAAGAATTGATGCTTTTGAACTGTGGTGTTGGAGAAGACTCTTGAGAGTCCCTTGGACTGCAAGGAGATCCAACCAGTCCATCCTAAAGGAGATTAGTCCTGGGTGTTCATTGGAGGGACTGATGTTGAAGCTGAAACTCCAATACTCTGGCCACCTGATGAGAAGAGCTGACTCATTGGAAAAGACCCTGATGCTGGGAAAGATTGAGGGCAGGAGGAGAAGGGGATGACAGAGGATGAGATGGTTGGATGGCATCACCAACTCGATGGACCTGGATTTGGGTGGACTCTTGGAGTTGGTGATGGACAGGGAGACCTGGCGTGCCGCTGTTCATGGGGTCGCAAAGAGTCGGACACGACTGAGCGACTGAACTGAACTGATAGACTGTGCAACATCAAGAGTCAATTCTAGGACCTTCAGGTGGTTAAGACATTACCTTCTAATCCAGGGGGTGTGGGTTCGATCCCAGGTGAGGGAGCTAAGATCCCACATGCTCCATGGCCAAAAAAACAAATCGTAAGACAGAAACAATATTGTAACAAATTCAATAAAGACTTTAAAAATGGTCCACATCAGTAAACAACAACAAAACACTTGGGCTTCCCTGGTGGTCCAGTGGTTAAGAATCCACCTACTAATGCAGAGAACACGGATTCAATCCCTGGTCTGGGACGATTCCACATGCCGCGGGGCTACTAAGCCCATGTGCCAAGACTACTGAGCCCCAGTGCTTAGAGCCTGTGCTCTGCAACAGGAGAAGCCACCACCATGAGAAGCCCAGGCACTGCAACAGAGTAGCCCTACTTGCCGCATCTAGAGAAAGCCCAGGGACAGCAACAAAGACTCAGCATAGCCAAAAATAAACAAATCAAATTTTTTTTAAAGTGCCTTTAAAAACAAAAACAAAGAACAGAACAAGGACACATCCTGGGTATAATTAGGGAGGTCTGCAGGTATTACCCTGGATTTGGGGGTGGTAAGATGGACAACGACAAGCACACTGGGGATGGTGCCCAGCATAACAAGTCATTTTCCCTGGTGTACTCTACCTGATGACATAACTTGTCAAGTGTGGAACTTACTTCTTCACATTCATAGATATAATGTGAATTGAATGGTTGAGGGACTTTCTGAATCTATTTTGGAATTTCCCATGAAGCCTCCAGATCCTTTATGCACACATTCTTTTTCCACTCATCCCACATAAGACAGTTCTGTCCTGAATGTCTTAAACTGGTGTGGCAGAGAGGAAAGATAGCTTTGCCATCTGCAGTAGTTTCCTTGTTAAGTTAGTTGCCATAACAAAGAACCACAAACTAGGTGACTTAGAACAACAGAAATTTATTATCTCACAGTTCTGGAGGCTGTTGTTCAGTCGCCAAGCTGTGTCTGACTCTTTGTGACCCCATGGTCTGCAGCACACCAGGCCTCCCTGTGCCTCACCATCTCCCAGAGTTTGCCCAAGTTCATGGCCATCCCATCGGTGATGCCATCCAACCATCTCATGCCCTCTTCTCCTCCTGCCTTCAATCTTTCCCAGCATCAGGGTCTTTTCCAATGAGTTGGCTCTTCCCATCAGGTGGCCAAAGTATTGGAACTTCAGCTTTGGCATCATTCCTTCCAATGAATATTCAGGGTTGATTTCCTTCAGGATTGACTGGTTTGATCTCCTTGCTGTCCAAGGGACTCTCAAGAGTCTTCTCCAGCACTGGAGTTCGAAGGTATCAATCCTTTAACACTCTGCCTTTTTTATGGTCCAACTCTCACATGACATCGAAAATCATACTTCTTCTGAAACCTATTGGTGAACCCTTGCTTGCCCAGTCCTAGCTTACTCTGGTTTGCCTGTAATCCTCGCTATTCCTTGGTTTGTAGATATATCCTCCAATCCTGCATTGTGTGGAGGTTTCCCTGTGCCTCATCACACGACATTGTTTTTCACAAGGACACCCCACAAACTGGATTACAGTTACATATATTCACCGGACTATTTATTGAAGTAAAGTGAATTGAAGTTGCTCAGTCGTGTCCGACTCTTTGCCACCCCATGGACTGTGGCCTACCAGGCTCCTCTGTCCATGGGATTTTCCAGGCAATATTACTGGAGTGGATTGCCTTTTCCTTCTCCAGCGGATCTTCCCAACCCAGGGATCGAACCCAGGTCTCCCGCATTGTAGACAGATGCTTGATGGTCTGAGCCACCAGGGAAGTCCTATTTATTACTATTTATTCAGTTCAGTTCAGTCGCTCAGTTGTGTCTGACTCTTTGTGACCCCATGAATCGCAGCATGCCAGGCCTCCTTGTCCATCACCATCTCCCGGAGTTCACTCAGACTCATGTCCATCGAGTCAATGATGCCATCCAGCCATCTCATCTTCTGTCGGCCCCTTCTCCTCTTGCTTCCAGTCCCTCCCAGCATCAGAGTCTTTTCCAATGAGTCAACTCTTCACATGAGGTGGCCAGAGTACTGGAGTTTCAGCTTTAGCATCATTCCTTCCAAAGAAATCCCAGGGCTGATCTCCTTCAGAATGGACTGGTTGGATCTCCTTGCAGTCCAAGGGACTCTCAAGAGTCTTCTCCAACACCACAGTTCAAAAGCAGCAATTCTTCAGCGCTCAGCCTTCTTTCCAGTCCAACTCTCACATCCATACATGACCACAGGAAAAACCATAGCCTTGACTAGACAGACCTTAGTCGGCAAAGTAATGTCTCTGCTTTTGAATATGCTATCTAGGTTGGTCATAACTTTCCTTCCAAGGAGTAAGCGTCTTTTAATTTCACGGCTGCAATCACCATCTGCAGTGATTTTGGAGCCCCCCAAAATAAAGGCTGACACTGTTTCCACCGTTTCCCCATCTATTTCCCATGAAGTGATGGGACTGGATGCCGTGATCTTTGTTTTCTTAATGTTGAGCTTTAAGCTAACTTTTTCACTCTCCACTTTCACTTTCATCAAGAGGCTTTTTAGTTCCTCTTCACTTTTTGCCATAAGGGTGGTGTCATCTGCATATCTGAGGTTATTGATATTTCTCCCAGCAATCTTGATTCCAGCTTGTGTTTCTTCCAGTCCAGTGTTTCTCATGATGTACTCTGCATATAAGTTAAATAAGCAGGGTGACAATATACAACCTTGACGTACTTGACAATATACAGCTTTTTCTTATTTGGAACCAGTCTGTTGTTCCATGTCCAGTTCTAACTGTTGCTTCCTGACCTGCATACAGATTTCTCAAAAGGCAGGTCAGGTGGTCTGGTATTCCCATCTCTTTATTATTCAGTCATAAAAAGGAACAAAAGTGATTCATTTGTAGAGACACAGATGGACCTAGAGAGTATATACAGAGGGAAGTAAGTCAGAAAAAGAAAAACAAATATGGTATATTAATGCATATATATGGAATCTAGAAAAATGGTATATAGATGATCTTATTTGCAAAGCAGAAATAGAGACACCAATGTAGAGAATAAGTGTATGGATACCAAGGGGGAAGGGGAGGGTGGGAAGAACTGGGAGATTGAGATTGACATATATATATATATATATATATATATATATATACTATTGATAAGTATGTATAAAATAGGTAACTAATCAAAACATACTGTATAGCACAGGGAACTCTATTGAATGCACTGTGGTGACCTGAAATGGAAGGAAGTCCAAATGGGAGAGGATTTATGTATATGTATGGCTGATTAAAAGATGCTTACTCCTTGGAAGAAAAGTTATGACCAACCTAGTCAGCATATTGAAAAGCAGAGACATTACTTTGCCAACAAAGGTCCGTCTAGTCAAGGCTATGGTTTTTCCAGTGGTCGTGTATGGATGTGAGAGTTGGACTGTGAAGAAAGCTGAGCGCCAAAGAATTGATGCTTTTAAACTGTGGTGTTGGAGAAGACTCCTGAGGGTCCCTTGGACTGCAAGGAGATCCAACCAATCCATTCTGAAGGAGATCAGCCCTGGGATTTCTTTGGAAGGAATGATGCTAAAGCTGAAACTCCAGTACTCTGGCCACCTCATGTGAAGAGTTGACTCATTGGAAAAGACTCCGATGCTGGGAGGGATTGGGGGCAGGAGGAGTAGAGGCCGACAGAGGATGAGATGGCTGGATGGCATCACTGACTCGATGGACATGAGTCTGAGTGAACTCTGGGAGATGGTGATGGACAGGGAGGCCTGGCGTGCTACGATTCATGGAGTCGCAAAGAGTTGGACACGACTGAACGACTGAACTGAACTGATGGCTGATTCATTTTGCTGTACAGTAGAAACTGACACAACATTGTTAAGCATCTATACTGCACTATAAATTTATTTTTATAAGTGGAAAGAATTAAATACTGAAAAAAAAACTGGATTAGAGGCCCACCCTACTTCAGTATGATCTTATTCCTGACCTCTTACACAATTTACTTATTTATGGAGCTCATTTATTTAAGAAAAAAAATAGTTGAGTATATTTTCAGCAGCATTTCTTTGTGCATGGACTTGGAAATGGGACTGTTTTAAATTACCTCCATTCTCCATATTGAGCAGAATTTCCCATATCTTTTAAGATGAATAGCCTTTAAATGAATGAGTTAATAAGATGTTAGCTAGAAGGTTATGAAGAATCATGAAAGACTCTTTTAGAGATGAGAGATGAGCATATACCTGTGCACAAGGAGAGAGACCATGGACAAGGGAGAAATGACGCATCAGGAATGAGAGGGAATGATATGTGTAGAAACAAGGCTTGAATCAAGAATAGACAATCTTGGGATTTGGAGCATAGGTAGAGGAATTAGCTTTGAATGAGTGTAGCTTCACTTCTTCCTTTAAAACAGGAAAGCAGGAAATAAAACGTACAGGCTTACTTCAGTTATTGGGGAGAGTCTAGAAATAGGGGCCAGATACCTGTTTTCTCTGTGGTTGGATGTAGGGTGAGCAATGGAGATGGAAGCCTGGGAAGCATGGAAGCTTGGCAGTATCAGCTGTGAGGAATAGGAGAATGAGTCACATACGCATACATACAAGGAATTCATAATAGACAAGCCTAGGATGGAAACTGTGATTTATGATGCACCGATACAGAGGCTAGGTAATGTATTTAGGGCTGAGTAAGCCCTAAACTGCTCACAAAGAGACAGTAGAGAAGTATGTAGTTGGGTTGGTAGAGGGTTAGCACTTGCAAGGCAGTTACAAATAAAGGACAGTCAGGTAAGGGTCCAGAGGATGGCATGCGAGTGGATGAAGTACAAAAGTTGAGCTGACCTTGAACTAAACCCATCCCCCGATGGTAACAGGAAAATGGAGCAGACTGGACAAAGGTTGGTGACAGCGCCCCAGTGGCATCTCCAGAAATGGCAGCATCACTCAGGATGCAGTGCTGCTGATATGAGCAGGTTTCCTACCTACCCCTTAGGTAACAATTGTCCTGTCATTGTGGTGACAAGTACACTCTAGTTCTGCTTTTGCTATGTTATATATATATATATATATATATATATATATATAAAATTTATTTTATTTTTTTTGCAGGGAGGGGGCGTTGCCCTGGATCTTTGTTGCTTTGCACTTGCTTTTTCTCTAG
Organism: Budorcas taxicolor; assembly: GCF_023091745.1. NCBI lineage: Eukaryota > Metazoa > Chordata > Mammalia > Artiodactyla > Bovidae > Budorcas > Budorcas taxicolor. Next base: position 46,975,662 of record NC_068928.1, on the reverse strand, counting down.
TTTCGGTGAGTAGAGGCTACTCTTTGTTGTGGTGCTCAGGCTTCTCATCCTGGTGTCTTCTCTTGTTGTGGCCCCCTGGCTCTAAGGCCTGAGCTCAGTAGTTGTGGTGTACGGTTTAGCTGCTCCACGTCATGTGGAACCTTCCCAGACCAGGTATCAACCCTGTGTCCCCTGCCTTGGCAGGCAGACTAGGTGCCACCAGGGAAGTCCACTGTTGCTAATCTTGGTACATAGATTCTCTATCTCCAGAAGTCTCTAAACTCCCCAAGAGTGAGCATGAGATAGGCATGGCCAGTACTCAACCCTACTGAACACAGTCCTTAGATCAGGCCATTACATTGGTCTTTGACCTTTGGATCAGGTGTCCAGCTTTGGCCCAATCAGCGGAGGTCAGGGTGATGGGGTCACATGGCATGTACTTGATGCATAAGGGGCTTCTCAGAAATGTCAAAGACTTCTCACAATACTTTCCAGAAAGAATAAAACTGCAAGTAGGACTGTTCTCATAAACATTGGAATAACATTTCTCCTCTTGGACTTCATGACAGATCTCCATCCATTTCTCCCTTCTCTCCCATTTGGGGAGCTGGACATGGTTCAAAAAATTCCCTTTATAGAGCACCTAATTTTGTAAGTTGCATATGTTGTAGCTGCTTGAAAATTTACTCCACCCACACTCCCTATTCACATACACACATAAATAAGCTTATATACTTATATATATATATATATATATATACATATATAAAACCTTGGATCCCATTTTTGAGGAAGAAATGAATTATTTTCTACACATAGCTTTCTTTCTGGTGTGCTGATATTAACAGTAGTAATGTAGAATCTTCCAAAGTGTGATAAAATGAATGGTTTCAGTTTCAAGGTGGAATTTTTTACCACTTAATATAAAACATTCTGGCAATGTCTACCAATGTCTATTATCTAGAGTAGGGCTCTGCAAACTCTTTCTGTAAGGAACCAGAGAGGAACTATTTTAGGTTTTATATCACAACCACTATCCATCACAACCACTCAACTCTGTCTTTGTAGGACTAACACAGCCGTAGACAATATGTATATCAATGAGTGTGGCTGTGTTCCAGCAAAATTTTATTTACAAAAGCAGACAGCAAGCTGGACTTGGCCCAAGCTTGTAGTTCACTGATTCCCTATCTAGAGGATAATTATTTATGGCTTCTCCTGTTAGGCTGGGCAAGAGCTGAACCTCCCAATCGTAGTGTTTTTCTAACAGATGGCCTGGAGGTTCACAGCTCTATTGACTTTCCTTATGTAGATTTAGTTACACAATAATAAATAACTGAAGGTCACCACATCACACAGCTCTGGAGCCATGCAGTGCCTAGCCTGTGTGGCCATATGCAGCATCACTGAATGTATTTAAAGTGTTTTTCTGCTGTTCCAATCTGAGACCAGATTGAAGAAGTGAAGTGAAAGTCGCTCAGTCATGTCTGACTCTTTGCAACCCCATGGAGTGTAGCCTGCCAGGCTCCTCTGTCCATGGAATTCTCTAGACAAGAATACTGGAGTGAGTAGCTGTTCCCTTCCCCAGGGGATCTTCCCAACCCAGGGATCAAACCCAGGTCTCCTGCATTGCAGGTGGATTCTTTACCGTCTAAGCCACCAGGGACAAAGGAATAGGTGGTGTGTTCAGTTATTTAAACATCCAACATATTGGTTCAGACACTGTGACAACAACCAATTATATATCAATTAAGATCCTTGTCCTTAAGGAGCTTGTGGTTTAGTAAGGTGTTTGCTAGAGCTGCCATAACAAAGTACCACAAACTAAGTGGCTTAAAAAAAAACAAATTTGAGACTTCCCTGGTGGTCCAGTGGTTAGCAGCCTTGCAACGCAAGGGGACGCAGGTTTGATCCCTGGTCTGGGAACTAAGATTCCACGTGCCATGGAGCAACTTAGCCCATGCATGGCAACTACTGAGCCCACATGCCACAACTAGAGAGTCTGTGCACCACAATGAGAGGTCCCATGTGGCACATCAAAGATGGAAGATCTCAAGGGCTGCAACTGAGACCTAGTGCAGCCCCAAAACTAGGAAAATCATCACTAACTCCAAGCGTTACTCATTCAATTGTGTCAGACTCTTTGCGATCAAACTTGGGTCTTCTGCACCGAAGGCAGATTCTTTACTGTCTAAGCCACCAGGGAAGCCCTGTCACTGTTATTTTAAAACACACACACAGAGAAAGTTATTATCTCAGAGTTCTGGAGGTTAGAAGTGTGAAATCAAGGTAGGAGCTGGGCCACGCTCCCTCTGAAGTTCACATGGGAGAATCCTTCCTAGACTCTTCGCTTCTGGTGGTTTGCCTGCAGTCTCTGCCTTATAACTGCAGCTCTTCAATTTCTGCCTCTATCATCACGTGGCATTCTCCCCTCTTTTGTCTGTGTCTCTGTCTCTTTTCCTCTTCCGTTAAGGATACCAATCATAATAGATTCAGAGCCCACCCCTACTCCAGTATGACCTCATCTTCTCTGAGCTAATTATATCTGCAACAACCCTATTTCCAAATAAGGTCATACTCTGAAGTACAAGGAGTTGGGACTTCGACACATCTTTTTCGTGGGGGACACAATTCAGTCCATAACACAAAATGAGAATACACATGAAATGAACGTGAAAACTTAGGGTTGCTATGATGGAAGTCTGTATCGAGTACATGGTGAGGGCAGAGATGGAGAAGATAAATTTTACCTGGGAGAGTCAGGAAAGTTGGTATGAATGAGGTGAAGCTTGAGCAGATTTTGGAAAATGATGCTGAATATTTGCCAGGTGCAGATGGGGTGTGAGCTGCACCTGGGGATTGGAAGAGCATTCCCTGTTGGAGCAGCAAGAGAGGCAGGAAGTACCATAGTATGATGTAACCCATTCCATAATGGTCCACTAAAACCTGAGAGGGCTTTAGGCTTCCTGTTTTCCAAAGAAATAAAAGTGAGGTCTAAACACTTTGGCTATTCGATGCATCTATGAATTAAGATCACTGGCAGCTTCAAAATTTCAATGCAGAAGGGGATCAGGAGGATAATCTAATTGGAAGGTTTGTGACTAATCAAAGCTACATGTGTATAAGAAAAACTGTTTTTTCTCTAGTTTTGCTTAGTTTGCCTGGTATAGATGAATAAAGATAGCAATACTGTCTAAAGATGCCTTCATTAGCACGTCACATAAAATGGAGAAAATTGAACATTTCTTTTTAAAAGTACTTATTTTTATTTATTTATTTGGCTACACCTGGTCTTCATTGTGGCATGGAGTATCTTTAGTTGTAATGTGTGGGATCTAGTTCCCCGAGCAGGGATGGAACCTTGGCCTCCTGCTTTGGGAGTGTGAAGTCCTGGCCACTGAACCACCAGGGAAGTCCCAACTGCATGTTTCAAAGAATAAGCACACTCAGAGGTGGCTTGAAGGGCCAGTGATGGAGACTTTCAAAAAGCGCCAACCCTCCTCCTGGCCTTTTACCCATTCACATCTCTAGGGATTGAGTGTTGATTCTGTTCCTAACACTGCAAGGATATCCAACCAGTCTATTCTGAAGGAGATCAACCCTGGGATTTCTTTGGAAGGAATGATGCTAAAGCTGAAACTCCGGTATTTTGGCCACCTCATGCGAAGAGTTGACTCATTGGAAAAGACTCTGATGCTGGGAGGGATTGGGAGCAGGAGGAGAAGGGGACAACAGAGGATGAGATGGCTGGATGGCATCACTGACTTGATGGACATGAGTCTGAGTGAACTCCAGGAGATGGTGATGGGCAGGGAGGCCTGGAGTGCTGCGATTCATGGGGTCGCAAAGAGTCAGACACGACTGAGTGACTGAACTGAACTGAACTGAACATTGTACTAAGTGATACACTAAGTGATATCTCATTATCCCTAATTTATAGAAGAAGGCAGTGAGGTTGAGAGGGGTTAAATACATTGCCTTACTCAAACAACTAGTGATTTCATTTTAATGATAATCTAAAAAAATTATAATAAATACGTGAACTAGGATGCTGCCCTGTCCAACGCAGTAGCCACTAGCCACATATGTCTATTTAAATGAAAATTAATTATTGAATAAAAATTCTGTTCCTGGGTTACACTAGTCCCATTTAAGTTCTCCATAGTCACATGTGGCCAGGGGCTGCCATGTTGGACAATACCAGATATAGAACATTTTAACTAACAGTAAGATGAATACTTTATCACTGAGTGCTGTCTCAGGATTTTGCTCCTGTTGGCTTTGTGTCTGTGATCATTTTGGCACGACATGGCATTCCTAATTGTCCCAGGCAAATAAGGAATAGAGTTGGCCTTAGGATGGAAATAATGCATTACCACTGTATTAATGAAGGTAATCTAATAGTTCAAATAAAGAAAAATGGAGAGATCATTTCATAAATGCACCAACATCAAAAGAGCCTGTCCTGTGGCAATCAGTACCCTGTTTACTCTGTAATCAGTTATGGAGTTGCTGCAAAATAGCATCATTCATCTCATTAAATTAGTACTGTCTATTTAAATATCAGTGGCTCCTTAGTTTTATTTAAATTTATTATTTAAAAAAGCCTTTGGTTTATAAGAACTATAACTTTTAGGAATTTGCACCTAGTTGATTTTTCTTATAGATTTCTTTCTTTCTTTATTTGGCTGTGGTGGGTCTTCGTTGCTGCGCCTGGGCTTTCTCTGCTTGTTGCAAGCAGGGGCTGGCTGGCTACCCATTGCAATGGGTTCTCTTGTTGCAGAGCACGGGTTCTAGGGCTTCAGTAGCTGCAGCACGTGGGCTCAGTAGCTGTGACTCACGGGTTCTAGAGTGCTGGCTCAGTAGTTCTGGCCCATGGGTTTAGTTGCTCCACGGTACATGGGATCTTCCCAGACCAGGTGTCCCTTGAATTGCAAGGCGAATTCTTAACCACTGAACCACCAGGGAAGACCTGCACCTAGTTGTATTTGGGTACATATTAAGATAACATTTATACTAAGGATAATTTAAATAACTTATTTAACTTATATGCAGAGTACATCATGAGAAATGCTGGGCTGGATGAAGCACAAGCTGGAATCAAGATTGCCAGGAGAAATATCAATAACCTCAGATATGCAGATGACACCATCCGTATGGCAGAAAGTGAGGAAGAACTAAAGAGCCTCCTGATGAAAGTGAAAGAGGAGAGTGAAAAAGTTGGTTTAAAACTCAACATTCAGAAAAACTAAGATCATGGCATCTGGTCCCATCACTTCATGGCAAATAGATGGGGAAACAATGGAAACAGTGACAGGCTATTTTGGGGGGCTCCAAAATCACTGCAGATGGTGACTGCAGCCATGAAATTAAAAGACACTTGCTCCTTGGGAGAAAAGCTATGACCAATCTAGATAGCATATGAAAAAGCAGGGACATTATTTTGCCAACAAAGGTCCATCTAGTCAAAGCTATGTTTTTTCCAGTAGTCATGTATGAATGTGAAAGTTGGACTATAAAGAAAGCTGAGTGCCGAAGAATTGATGCTTTTGAGTTGTGGCATTGGAGAAGACTCTTGAGAGTCCCTTGGACTGCAAGGAGATCCAACTAGTCCATCCTAAAGAAAATCAGTCCTGAATATTCATTGGAAGGACTGATGCTGAAGCCGAAACTCGAACACTTTGGCCACCTGATGCGAAGAACTGACTCATTGGAAAAGACCCTGATGCTGGGAAAGATTGAAGGCGGGAGGAGAAGGGGATGACAGAGGATGAGATGGTTGGATGGCATCACCAACTCAATGGACATGAGTTTGAGTAAGCTCCGGGAGTTGGTGATGGATAGGGAAGCCTGGGATGCTGCAGTCTGTGGGGTCGCAAAGAGTTGGACACAACTGAGTGACTGAACTGAATTTAAATAAATATAAGAATCACTGGAGAATTTTCATTCCTCTTAGAAGAATTCATTTTAAGGACTTCCCTGGTGGTCCAGTGGTTAAGAACCTGCCTTGCAAAGCAGGGGAGGCGGGTTCCATCCCTGGTCGGGAAACTAAGATCCCACATGCTGCAGAACAACTCAGCACTGCAACTACTGAAGCCCAAGCACCATAACTAGAAAGTCCATGGGCTGCAGTGAAAGATCCACCTGACACAAGGAAGATCCTCTGCGCCACAACTAAGGCTGGATGCAGCCAAATAAATATTAAATAAATATTCATTAAAAAAAAAAAAAGAATAGGTCATTATATTACCCAAGATTGAGAAACACTATGAAAGCCTTTAGGATGAAGCGACCTGAACACCTTACCTGTAACACATAGTCCCAGGCCCACAGAGTGGTATGATTGTCAGGATCCTATTAAATCTGGATGAACTAGAGCCCTCTTGGGGCTTCCCTCATAGCTCAGTTGGTAAAGAATCTACCTGCACTGCAGGAAACCCCAGTTCGAGTCCTGAGTCAGGAAGATCCGCTGGAGAAGGGATAGCCTATCCACTCCAGTGTTCTTGGGCTGCTCTTGTGGCTCAGCTGGTAACAAGTCTGCCTGCAATGTGAGAGACCTGGGTTGGGAAGATCCCCTGGAGAAGGGAAAGGCTGCTGCTGCTATTCTGTCCTGGAGAACTCTATGTATAGTCCATGGGATTGCAAGGCGTTGGACACAACTGAGCGATTTTCACAACAGCAAGAGCCCTCTTGGGCACCAGTAGGCCATAATTCTACCCAGGGATGTATGTTATACATATTTCTAATTTATTTATTTTTGGCTGCACTGGGTCTTCACTGTTGTGTGTGCACTGTCTCTAGTTGCAGAGACGGGGGCTACTCTTTGTCGCAGTGCACAGGCTTCTCATTGCGGTGGCCTCTCTTGTTGCAGGACACAGGCTCTAGGCATATGGTCTTCAGCAGTTGCTGCTCAGGGTCTCTAGACTGTGGACTCAGTAGCCACGGCACACAAGCTTAGCTGCTCCGAGGCATGTAGTATCTTCCCTGACCAGGAATCGAACCCGTGTCCCCTGAATTAGCAGGCGGATTCTTATCCACTGGATCACCAGTCCCTACCCAGAGATATATTATTAACAGAAGACCAGCTGCAGCAGTGGCAAGACATTCACACTGACAAAGCACACTTTTCTAATCACCCCCTGTTCTAGAATTCCAATAGTGAAACTTGATTTACACCATTCCTAAATGCTGATTTCCCCACCACCTCATTCATAGTTCTTAGTACACAGAACATGTTTGTAGTGAGGAAGGAGACCACAAAGCCAGACTTACATTTCTCATTTTCTGGCTCATGAATATTTTTTTTCCTCGTCTTCATCAGATCAACTATTCTCAAGCACCTCATGGATGGGAAAATAGAACTCGAGAGCATCATTTTCATATTACCACTTCACAATGTTTTACCAAAAGATTTCATGTCTTCTCACTTAATCCTTGGCCTCCAGCTTCCTCCTTGAAATCTGCAGATGAATTTCACCCTCTCAGAGGCAAACACTGCTTTTCTCTCCATAAATGAGAAACAGGGGTATCTAGGCTGGGCTATCTCGCTGGGCGCACCCCAGGGCTACTATCAGCTCAAGCTGGTCTTTTCACTGTGATTGCAGTGCGTCAGAGAAGCCCATTCAGGCAACTCCTACATCACTGGGGAAGTAAACTATTATTTTTAGTGGTTTTGTAGATTACATTGAGACTCCTTATTTATGTTGTTGCCCAGAATATGTATCCCCAGAACCTTGAATTTCTTACCTCTTATTTCTGAAAAATGCTTGGTAAATATTCCCACTATTTGCTGCAAAATGAGACTTCAGGAAGACACAGGTTCTTATGTAAGCAGCAAATAAGCTCCCAAAACCTATGAACTGGAAGGATACTGCTACTGCTACTGCTAAGTCATTTCAGTTGTGTTCGACCCTCAGCGACCCCATGGACCGCAGCTTTCCAGGCTCCTCCGTCCATGTGGTTTTCCAGGCAAGAGTGCTGGAGTCGAGTGCCATTGCCTTCTCCGGCGAAGGATACTAGAAAGTGTTAAAAAGAAAAAAAAACACCTGCTTACCACCTTTCAGTATCCCCCAAAGATAGGCAAACTAATACTGACAAGAGTTTTTGAACTTCACTTCCCTCCCCTTGAGAAGAAGTTTCTGGTTGTTAAGTAAGTAAGGCCATCTTTTACTCAGACTTTTGCAAGTGGAATTAATTTTAATTGTTGAAGTTCAATTATGCTGTGCTAATAATAGTAGTCACCACTTATTTGGCTCTTACTCTATATTAGATACTCTGCCAAGCTGTTTATATATATTATTTTATTTATTCCTTATGACTACTTAGTGAAGGTAGGTAGTATTATCTCTATTTTATAGATTTAAAAAACCGAAGGAGAAACGGGGAGGCTTAGAAATTAGTCTGAGGTCATGTAGGTGCTGAACGTCTGAGTCAAGATTTGAATTCAGAACTTCATGAAATCCCAAGCCCACACTCTTAGCCTTGCAAACAGTAATAAAATAAGACTATATATAATAATGAGCCATATTCAAGTTAATTTGTTGTTGCTTCTCAATCTAAGCATTCTGATTTTCTTTTTCTTTTTTTTTTAATTAGAGTATCATTGCTTTTTGGGGTCCAGGTGGCTCAGGGGTAAAGAATCTGCCAGCCAAGAAGAAGCCATGGGTTCAATCTCTGGGTCAGGAAGATCCCCTGGAGGAGAAAATGGCAGCCCACTCCAGTATTCTTGTCTGCAAAATCCCATGGACAGAGGAGTCTGGTGGGCTATAATCCCTGGGGTTGCAAAAGAGTCAGACAGGACTGAGCACCTAAAGAACAACATTGTTGCTTTAGAGCATTGGGTTAGTTTCTGCTGCACAGAAGGTGAACCAGCCACCTGCAGATGTATTAATATGTCCCTCTTTTCTTGGATTTCCTTCCCATTTAGGTTACCACAGAGCATTGAGTAGCATTCCCTATGCTATACAGGTTCTCATTAGTTATCTATTTTATATGCAGCAGTGATTTTCAATATTTACTTCCCATTTTCGGGAAAATGTCAAGACAAAGTTTCGCTGTGGTCAGTTACAGATCATTATTAAGTTATATTGCATGATATCAGCAACTCAAATACCCTTCACAAGGTACTTTTTCTCCCCCCTACCCCCCCACTTAGTTCACGAGGTTTGGCCCTGAGTCCCCAAAGCACTTTCATCTGCAGTCAGAGAGTCCTTATGAAGGGAACTGATGCCCCTCTTCATCCCAAGGTGGACTCTCAGCAGTGCTCTGCAATCAGGACTTCACTTCTCCAAGTGGGGTCACCTTCGCCAGCGAGTTCAGCCACCCACAGCGGGGCGTCCACGGGACAGGAACAGAATAATGAATTGCCCACTTGAAGATTCAAGGGGAATTTTGAGGGCCTGGTGTTTTTCCAGGTTCTTGGTAAGCATCCTAGTTTCAGTTAATAAAAAAAAATCACTGCTCTTTAGAAAAGCACAAGCAGGGTTTAAATTCAGATTACTTTTAGAAAATCTTGGTATTTCTTTTGAGTATCATTAGGTAATCTTTGGTAAGTAACTCCATAAACCCTAGAGTAGCCTGTTCATTGTAAAATCAGCTTTGCCCTCCCCACTCTGCCCCCATCTTCAGGTCCAGGAGCATACTCAGAAAGCCGGCTTGCTTGTGCTTGCGCTCAGTCGTGTCTGACTCTTTGTGACCCCAGGGACTGTAACCTGCCAGGTTCCTCTGTCCATAAAATTTTCCAGGCAAGAATATGGAGTGGGTTGTCATTTCCTCTTCCAGGGGATCTTCCTGACCCAGGGACTGAATCCACGTCTCTTGCATTGGCAGGCAAATTCTTTGCCTCGGAGCCACCTGGGAAGTCCTACATACTCATTATTTTTGCCCCTTATCAGTTTATTTAGGGGAAAATGTATCCCCAGAGAAGAGTAACAGTTTGATAGTACTAACTGGTTAGTTAGTTCACATGCTGTAAAACCTTTTCCATAAAATTTATCTAATGTGGAATTTGTGACGTTTGTTCTGAACTTGTCCAAAATTTGCGTTTGCACCAGAATTACAAGGATTTGCTAGGCAAATAAATAATGTCCGCATAATTGCAACTTGTAAAGAAAAGAGCTTAAAGGGAAGGGGGTAAAAAAGTCTTTTGCTATGAACTGAATTGCATATCCCCCAAATTTGGATGTTGATGCCCCAACCCCAAATGCAATGGTACTTAAGAAGGCTCTTTGAGAGATAATTAGGTTCAGGTGAGGTCAGGAGGGTGCGATCTATGAGGGGAGTCAGTGTCTGATCAGAAGAGATAGCAGTGAGCTTGTGCGCTCACTCTGCCTTGAGCAGCCAGCTAGTTGGGGCATCTGCAAACCAGGAAGCGAACCCCACTACGTCAGCTCCCTGATTTCGGACTTGAAGCCACCACATCCGTGAGAAAATTAATTTCTGTTATTTAAGCCACCAAGTTATGATGTTATGGTAACCTGAGCTGATAAATCTATCTTTCATTTCTCTAGAAGTCCCTATTTTCATGTAAAGCTAATTAGTAATTTTACAGTTATCATTTATGCGTGTGTTCATTAAAGGAAAGCTAAGCCTGTCCTTGGCCGATGTTTTTTATGATACTCTTTAACTTGGAAGTGATAAAACTGCCTTTTAAAACATTGTATAGGGCAGCTTTTTCAATAGTTTGGACAGAGTTGTAGCCAATTAGCCAGAATTTGTGAATTTTTATTCTTTTGCCCCAAAACTCTGAAGAAGTTATTATGTATCATAACACATGTTATAACCTATAAAACACATGGGCATATTTCTCACAGCAGAATTGTGTATCTTATTATACGAACATTAAAATGGAATGAATTTATGTGAATAATCGTTGAAGCTGGGTATCGCGTATGTGGGGTTGTATTATTCGCTCTATGTTTGATGTTTGTGGACATTTTAAGATGTTGATAGTACAGTTTTAAATGATTATGTACACATGGACTACATATGAGCTAATGCGTTGACAAATTGACTTTGCAACAATATAAGTGTGGTTGCTTAGTTGTGTTTTGGTCCATAACAAAATTTTTTTTAATGGAAAAAAAACCCACGATCTCCTGGTCTTTTCTTCAAAAGTGCAAACCGTGCCAGCTGATTTGAATGAGAGAGAATGTTTTTCACTCTATTTTCACAGCTGTCTTATCAGTTTCCTAAACTCAATTAGGGTGGAGCACAGGAATTTCAATATGAGGGGACTAGGGGCTTTGTTGTGGTCTGAAGATAATGTTATCTTCCTGGGCTAACCTCTTAGAGTGAAGACATTTCCCCAGAGGAGGGGAAAAGTAGAGCCTTAAAGATGTCTTCATAGAGTTTGCAGAATGGTTGAAACTTAACAGTCTATGGAGAACTCTGCCAGCCTTGTGGGAAAATGATTTGGTATTCAATTGTTTTCACTTGGGCACTTTCCCAGACTAGATAAAGCCTCTCCATTCCATCCTACCCCTCCTCCACCCTAAAATTCCCTTAACCCTAGGTGTGGCAGGCTTGCTTTTGTTCAGGATGAAATAGGGCAAGAACTATCAGGTAGATAAGGAAAGTACCCTTTCTGTTTCTTGCCTGCTGACGTCATGCCTGTGTTCTCTTGGCTTCAGTGTGGAAATGAGAATTTACACAATTTTAGAGGGAGTGTCTATTACTGTTCATCACGAGCTGAATAATTATTTAGGTTCTTGACCTCTTTACATGATCTGGAAATCCATGCCTGTGAGATATGAATCGAGCTGAGGACTTTATGAGAAACAGGGTTTTTGTTTTTTTTTTTTTTCCAGTTTTCATTTTACTCATAACCTAGTTTTAGACTGGAGATGTGGGTGGTGCGTATTCAGGCCCTTCATGAGGCATTACACAATCTATTTGAGTTATACAAAGTGGATAGAAAAGTGGTATAACCCATTTTTTAAAAAGTGTTTCATAATAGAGACTCAAAAACCCTAGAAAATTCTTCAGGGCGTGGAATTCTTGACATTGTTTCTTGATGGAAGAGAAGAACTCTCAAATAATTGTAAATACTCACTGCTTCTATAGTTCACAAGGTAGAAGGGGGAAAGGAGGATAAGTGCGACAGACTGAGGGTGTAGGGGAGGCTTTGCCCTTGGGACTCATCAACCATTTATTGGTTCAAAGGTCTGAACCCTATACCTCGACGAGAATCCTATATTTGACGAGAATCCCATATTTGGTGGACTGCAGTTAGTAGAACTATTAGATTTATCTTAACAGATTTTCATCAGGAAATATCACTAAGAGTAATAGAAGGAATGAATGAAATCTGAAACTTAATTTGGAAGCCCCTCATGCCCCCTAAGGAAAAAAAAATGAAAAAATTGCTTTTCATTGAGATAAAAGCAAACATTAAGATCTTCTCTTTCCCTGTCTCTCCAGAATTTTTACAGGAAATTTATTTTCTATGCTTTCATCATCATGAATCATATTTTGAGAGCTCATAAGATATGTAGCAATGTCATTAGGCAACTGGGAAAATTATGTAGAAGTTTATGAGTCATAATGGTCCCAGATTTCAAAGATCATATCTTGTACTAATTTATTAAATGTTGAGTGCCTGCTCTGTGCTAGGCACCCTTTTAGGTGCTGGGTGTATGGCAAGACACAAGAAAGACAAGGCTCTAGCTCTTGCAGAGCTTCCATTCTGATATGGAAAGACTCACACAAGGCAATGAAGCATCCAACAGTAATAAGTACTCTGCGTGTCCGGGTGCATGCCTGCGCGCTCAGTCATGTCCAACTCTTTATGGCCCCATGGACTGTAACCTACCAGGCTCCTCTGCCCATGGAATTTTCCAGGCGAAAATGCTGGAGTGGGTTGCCATTTCCTACTCCAGGGGTTCTTCCCAACCCAGGGATTGAACCCATGTCTCTTGCATCTCCTACATTGGTAGGCGGATTCTTTACCATTAGCACCACCTGGGAAGCCCCAGTAAGTGCTAATATCAAATAATTTAGGATAGAGTGATAGCATATGAGTGAATGTTTTAAATTGGGTGATAGGGGAAGGCCATTCGAAGAAGGTGACGTTTGTTTTTTGTTGTTGTTTTAGTTAATTTAGTTTTGGCTATGCTGGGTCTTCGTTGCTGTGTACAGCCTCTCTCTAGTTGCCATGAGTGGGGGCTACTCTTTGTCGCAGTGCCCTGGCTTTCCATTGTTGTGGCCTCTCGTTTTTGGTTGCCCCTCAGCGTATGGGATCCTCCCAGCCTAGGGAGTGAGCTTGTGTCCCCTGCATTGGCAGTAGATTCTTAACCACTGGACCACCAAGGAAGTCCACAGAAAGTTCCATTTGAATTGAGACCTGAGTATTGGAAGAAGTCAGCACTGGAAGATCAAGGGAGTTGATAATCTAGGGAGAGGGAGCAAATAATACAGAATTCTTAACCTGCACAAGGAACAGAAAGATAGTAAGTGTGGCTAGGGCTTGGGGAGCAGCAGCAGGAGTGATCTGGTCAGAGGGAGGACCAGAAACCTAGCAATACAGAGCCGCGAAAGCCAGAATTTATACTAACCGTGATGGAATGACATTGAAGGGTTTTGAGCAGAGGAGTGATATTACTTGAGTATAAAAATATTACTTTGGTTATCACATGGAGAATGGATTATATAAACTGTCTATAATAATTTCATAAGAGAGAGTGATGGCTTGGATCAGTTTCAAAATGAAGCAAAGCAGATAGGTTTGGGATGTGTTTGAGGTAGAGTAGATAGCTCTTGGTGGTGGGTTCAAGGTGGGGGGAGGAGGAAATGGATGATCCCCCCAGGCTCTCTGGGCCCCTGTTAGAGCTTTTTGCTAGATAAGGAGGGGCTTCAGGCTGGAAGAGGCATTGATCAGGCTGGGGAAAGGAGTTTTTGCCTTGGGGGCATGTTAATTTGGAAATTAAACATCCAAATTAGGTGTGAAGTAGGCAGGGGTCACAAAGAGTTGGACACGACTGAGCAGGCACACAGACAGCTGGTTAAGAAGGCTGGAGCAGGAAATACATATTTGGGAGATGTCAGCGTAGAGGGTAAGACAAGAGCCAATGAAGTGGGTTGAAGAGAGAATGAAAAGGTGAGAAATGAAGACAGTAGCTACAGACAACTTTTTATAAGGTGGCACTGTGAGTGGAGAATAGAGAAATACAGTTGCAGGAGCATGAGGGGTCAAGGACTATTTTCTTAAAAATAGTTTATATGTATATATATGCATATATATATACTTGTGTATATATGTGTATATATACTTTTTTAAGTTCTCATGCTCAATCATTTCAGTTGTGTCTGACTCTGTGAACCTATGGATCGTAGCCCGCCAAGTTCCTCTGTCCATAGGATTCTCCAGGCAAGAATACTGAAGTGGGTGGCCATGCTCTCCTCTAGGGGCTCCTCCTGACCTGGGGACCAAACCCACGTCTCTTCGATCTCCTGCATTGCAGACAGAATCCTTACTGCTGAGCCACTGGGAAAGCCTATATATTTTCAGATGAGAGTACTAAACTATGTAAGCTGATGGGAATGATGCTGGACAGAGGGGAAAATTATAGTCTAAGAGGTCACCTTTTCCATCTCCTCCAAGCATAGATCCAAAGAGAGAGGACAGTTTGGAAAGACTAAAAGCATAGCTTACATTTGTTATGTATATATTTCAGGCTTTGGGAGAGCAGCGGGACAGAAAGAGAAGCTAAGCTTGGAGAAAAGCAAATTAGGAAAGGCAAGAGAAGAAAGAAATATGATTTTTAAAATAATACAGTTAGAAAATATATCTGTGGGACCTGGAGAGGGGGATTGAGAAACGAGTTACGCTTCTACCTTCTAGAGACACATTATTCTAGGAGATAGCACTTCCATTGCCCACTAGAGTTTTTCTGCCCTAGGGAGGGCATCAGTTAAGAATGGTGCTGACATTCAGAGTTCCCTGGCGGTCCAGATGTTAAGACTTTGTCTTCCAGTGCTGGAGATGTAGGTTTGATGGTGATTGCAGCCATGAAATTAAAAGACACTTACTCCTTGGAAGGAAGGTTATGATCAACCTAGACAGCATATTCAAAAGCAGAGATATTACTTTGCCAACAAAGGTCCATTTAGTCAAGGCTATGGTTTTTCCAGTGGTCATGTATGGATGTGAGAGCTGGACTGTGAAGAAAGCTGAGTGCCGAAGAATTGATGCTTTTGAACTGTGGTGTTGGAGAAGACTCTTGAGAGTCCCTTGGGCTGCAAGGAGATCCAACCAGTCCATCCTAAAGGAAATCAGTCCTGGGTGTTCATTGGAAGGACTGATGCTAAAGCTGAAACTCGAATACTTTGGCCACCTCATGCGAAGAGTTGACTTATTGGAAAAGACCCTGATGCTGGGAGGGATTGGGGGCAGGAGGAGAAGGGGATGACAGAGGATGAGATGGCTGGATGGCATCACCAACTCGATGGACATGAGTTTGAGTGAACTCTGGGAGTTGGCGATGGACAGGGAGGCCTGGTGTGCTGCGATTCATGGGGTTGCAAAGAGTCGGACACGACTGAGCAACTGAACTGACTGAGAGAGCTAAGATCCCACATGCCTCATGACCAAAACATAAAACATATAAGCAATGTTGTAACAAATGCAATAAAGACTTTAAAAATGGTCTACATCCAAAAAAAAAAGTCTTAATAAAAAAAATTCTCTGTGCTTCCAACACAGGGAATGCATGTTCAATCCCTGTACTGGGAACTAAGATCCCGCATGCTGTGCAGTGCAGCCAAAAAAAAAAAAAAAAAAATCTTGGAGGAATGGTGCCGACATAAAGTCCTGGCTCTAGTTCTTGCTGGAAGGGAGCAAGTTATGGAAATTCTTTGTGCCTTGGTTTCCTTACCTGAAACATAAGCTCAGCAGTGCTTGCCTTGTGAGGTTAGCGTGTGAATTGAAAAATGAGACTATTCTTGTAAAGCACATGGCAAACTTATTCTCCTTCTAGACACTTCTGAGCCTTTGAGCAAATCCTGCCTTAGGTCCCTTGAGGCCAGGGAACATATCTTGTCTTTTAATTTTCCAGGGCATTTAATATATATATATATATATAGCCCTAACTGTAAGTGAATTTTGAATGCTTGCCCTTTTCCCCCCTTCTTTTCTTTCCCTTTCCTTCTTCTGTGCGAAACCCTATCTCGTGCTGCTCACCACCCTACCTCATATCCCTTTATACTTGCATTTTTGGTCTGTAGAGTGTTCTGCTGGATGTAGAATCACAAAAAGGTAGGACTTTAGCTTTATTCTATCTTCCCTCCCAAAGCCAGAAAGATTTCAAGTTGAACACCTTGATTTAAAAATGAAAAGTTTATGCCAACACTAAATTTATCTTTTATCGCAGCATGTATAATTTCTTTTCTTGATCTAGTTGATTAGCGCCACAAAGATCGGTTCCCAAGAAACTCTCTGACCCAAGATTGAGCACAGCCCAACATCGGTTTCTGACACTCTTAGTCTGCTTTATTATGAACCATTTCAGTCAGAGGGAACAATAAAAGTAAAATATACAAACACAGACATTTCATCCAGTTTAAACTGCCTATATCCCCACTCTCCCCATAAGTAATCTCTATTTTGAAATTTGTACTTAACCTTTTATGAAATAGTGTGTTTTTTTAATTTTTTTTTTTTATTGGACTCTAGTTGATTTTCAATGTTTTGTTTCAGGTGAACAGCGAAGCAGTTCAGTTATTACATGTACATATATCTATTCTCTTTCAAATTTTTTTCCCATTTAGGTTATTATAGAATATTGAGCAGAGTTTCCTGTGCTATACAGTAGATCCTTGTTGGTTATCTATTTTAAATATAGTCATGTGTACATGTCAATCTCAAACTCCCAGTTTGTCTGTCTCCCTCACCTTTCCCCTTTGGTAACCATACATTTATTTCATATTCAGATTTTTATCCCTTGATTTCATATGTACGAGTCCGTATCAAGTTCTGCTTTCCTCGGGTTTCTGATGTGGACATATAGTAGGATCTCAAAGTTTGCTGAAAGAATAAAGCTTGATTGCTCGAGAATAGGAAATCGGTCTTTTCCTTCCTTTTCTGTTACTCTTCCCAAAGTTTGCCTCACATACTTGGTGATCTTGGGTGGTAAAATAGATGCTTAACAACTTAATGACCAGAGATGTATTCATCCATCTTTTGTTACCCAGCATTATTGACCAGAGATGTTTCAATGTTCACTTTCATAACAAAGAGCTGGCCACAGGCCTTAGTTTCTGCAAAAATCCCCCAATCAATAATGTGTTTTAATTACTGTTACCCTATATAAAATTTATGAAGTACATCATAGCTATCCAACTAATTCTCATGGGATCTGCCTCTAATAGAGGCAGGATGTAATACTATAAAGTAATAAAATCACCTATGTATAGAGGGAGAGTGCTCAGTCGATTCTGACTCTTTGGGGCCCCAGGGACTGTAGCTAGCCAGGCTCCTCTGTCCATGGAATTTTCCAGTCAAGAATACAGAAGTAGGGTGCTATTTCCTACTCCAGGGGACCTTCCCGACCCAGGATTGAACCCTTGTCTCTTGCATCTCCTGAATTGGCAGGTGGATTCTTTACCACTAGTGCCACCTGGGAAGCCCACCACAAATTATCCAGTTGAGTTTTGGGCATGTTGAAAATCCTTTTAGTTGCTGTTTGTGGCTATTCGGTATCTGTCTTTTCCCACAGGAGAATATGTTGTCTTAGACTCCCCTAATTAGAGGCACTTGCATGAGACCTGGTAGGGAAGAGAAGAAGCCATTGTCTTCTAGAGGCTGTGTGCTTAGTTACTCAGTCACTCATGTCTAACTCTTTGTGACCCCATGGACTGTAGCTTGCCAGGTTCCTCTGTCCATAGGGATTCTTCAGGCAAGAATAGGGGAGGGGGTTGCCATGCCCTCCTCCAAGGAATCTTCTCAACCCAGGGGTTGAGCCCAGGTCTCCTGCATTGCAGGCAGATTCTTTACCATCTGAGCCACCAGAAAGCCCCTTCTAGATGCAGTTATGGGCAAAAGTATGGGCAGCAGCAGATGGAATGGCTGACTTGGGATTTTGCCTATAGCTTTGGAGTGGGTGGTCTGAAAATCCTCCCATTGCTTTACAGGCAGCTGAGATGGCAGTACATGTCATAAATTGCTTTACAGGCAGCTGAGATGGCAGTAGATGTCATAATGGCAGTAGTTTCCTTATGATCCCTGTACTTCTAGACTTCCTGAAAGAGATTCTAACCACCATCTTTCCTGCAGCTTTCCCAGAGTCATGAAAGCCTCTAATTCCCTGCATTAAACCCCTTCCTATTTGAAATACCTGGAGTGCTGACTGTTTTCCTGATGGTACCATGACAGATAATAATAGGACCTAGTCCACAAGCTTCTAGGAAACTCTAGAAGAATAGCACTTGATATAGTAATAGATGTTCCCCAAACCCCTTAGAGCAGTTGTGATGGGACCGTTGCAATTGATGGGCCCTCGACATTGGGAATGGAAGCTCTTCAAGTTGTCACCCAAACCTATGCTTGTGGGATCTACAGAAACAGGGCTTATGGTAAAAATGAAATAATTAACACTGAGTCTGTAAAATGTGTAGAACCTACTGAGACAGAAGAAGTGCAATGGAATGAATTGTCTTAATGTTTTATTACATATTGGGTTGGCCAAAAGGTTCATTTGAGTTTTTCCACAATGTTGTGGGAAAACCTGAATGAACCTTTTGGCCAGTTCATACATTCTATGCAGTTACATATATCTGAAGAACACACAAGAAACAGAATACAGGCCAGAGAGTTAGATGGCTGAGGGACAGGGTTTGGGGGAAGATTTATTTTCTACTATATATGCTCTTGTCCTTTCAGAAGTTTATGTTGTGTACATGCATTTTCTACTCCAAAAGCATACTTATGTTTAACAGCAACAGTTGTATACTGGACTTTGTGTAGTGATTTTACAGTCATCAGAGTTTTAAAAAATCATAAACTCTAACAACATAAAATGTTGGCCATGAAAAGACAACAATCTGTATCCACTGCTTATGGAACTTTGTAGAACTACTTTCAGGGAATTAGAAAGGGTGTCAATTTGGTAATGTTTAGTAAAGTTAGAAATGCACAAACTCGATCATCATCAGTTCCTCCGGAGAAAAACTCATACATCAGGAGAAAGGTACAAAGATGTTCATTACAGTATTGTTTATAATAGAAGAACTAGAATCACAAAAGTCCATTATTAGGAAGTGAATTGATAGAAGATAAAATACTATGGAGTGGAATCTAAAATGTGACACAAATGAGCTTATTTATGAAATAGACATATATGTATAACAGATTCACTTTGCTGTACACCCCAGACTAACACAACATTGTACATCAACTATACTCAAATTAAAAAAATAATAATGATTTAAATGGCCCAACTCTATAAGTGTCAACATGGATAGTTCTCAAAAATGTATTCTTGAAAAAATAAAGGCGCTGCTGAGCCACACATAAAATGTGGCAGCATTTAGGTAAATTCTAAAACACATACTAAAAGTATTTTTTAAAAGGGGGGAGCTATAAGAGTTCATACCTAATTCATGAGTGCAGTGGTCTCTGTTAAGAGATATGTAAAACAATAAACTTCATTTTTACTTTTTCTTTTCTAAAAATATGAATCAAAATGATCCAATATCCTCTTTTTTTTCCTTCTGGTAGTAGATGTAGTTTTATATTATCTGTACTTTTCTATGATCCTTCTCAAAATACTAATCTCTTATTCCTAATCTCCCACTCATTCCCCAACCAGCTACAGTCTGGATTGTGTCTTGCATCCATCAGGATCCCAGCAGGAAACAAAGGGCACGCTCAAATTGGTTAACATTAGAGGGGTTATATAAGGATTATTTACAAAGATGCTGACAGGATACAGGGAAGCCAAGTATGGCACCCCAGGGGCTGGTAACAGCAGGAAGCTGTCACTGTCCTGAAGGAAAAGGCAAAGGAGCCTTTATAGGAGCAGAGCTTGAGAGAGTACTATGTGGAGAGGACCACCCAATAGGAGTAGTGATCTTTATCAAAGAGTGTGGCCAGTCTCTGGTGACCCTCCTCAAACTGGAACTGGAAAGATTATGGACCTCCACCTTCCTCTCCTCTCTCCCTCTGATTTCCTGCCAGTACTTTCCTTTGGCCAAGCCCAGCCTGAAACCGTGGGGCCAGGAAATCCACTGACGCTGCCCATACAGGCCAACCCCCCAGGGCTCAGAGCAGGGACAAACCGAGGGTATCCACAGGCCCCACCGTATCTCACCAAGTTGTCAGATCTAGGAGATGCTTCAGATGTTGTAGGAGATGCTTAGCTTCTTGGTTGTAACTTACAGTTGACTTGTTCTCTTCCTTTTTACTCTGTCCTTTATACTTCGTTTCCCAACTAACTCAAATGGGTCCTTGCTAGTCTTGTTCATTGGAAATGAGATTACCCCTCTCAAGTGTTAGAATTCTCCATGTTTCCTTTTCTGATGCTCTGCCTTCATTCAATCACTCCACGCGTGTAATTCGCGACTCTTGGCTGATTCAAGACTGAATCTTTTGTCTCTAGCCAAGACCTTTCATCTCAATTCCAGACTTATTTATTGACAGCAACATGGGACTGTCTCATTGGCTTCTCAAAGTCAGCATGGGAAAGCCAAACACATCAGCTTCTCCTATAGACCTGCCCCTTATGGTTCCCACCAAGTGAATGGCCCTGTCGGTCCAAGCGGAAACCCTGAAATCTCCTTCCTCTAATTCCTTACCTTCCATATACCGTCCACTTCTCTTTACCTTGAAGTGGAGACTGGGTCAAAGAAGAGCTCAAGTACAGAAATGATGAGCTTTTAATTGGATTTGTCCTGGAGGAATGACAGAGCTGGGAGAATAAGACCCGAACCAGGATATCCAATCTAAGCAGCTTCTCAACTATGTTGAGCATCAGATTTTTCTGGGTACCTGGGCCTCACCTAAAACCAATTAATCCAAGAATCTGGTGTTAAGACACACCTCCCATGTGTCTCCTCTAATTCTGATTCTCTACTACATCACTTCTGAAACCAAATGTGTAGATTTTCCATACTGCAAACAATTCTATGATACCAGCTGAGTGTTCTACTCTACAGAGTTTAACTTAACTCTGACACTGGAGACAGTGGCAGACACCGAGGGGTGCAGGTCTAGTCCTACAAGCCAGCCTCCCCTATGTCAGACACCAAGTGCAAGCTCAGGTTGTCACCTGTGCTTCTATCAGACCGGCTATAAATCTGAGCTTCCCAGGCTCCCCTCCTCCCATTTGATTACTTTACTAGCTTGCCTCACAGAAGTCAGGAAAAAAATTTACTTACTAGATGACCAGTTTATTACAAAGGACATTAAAGGATATGAATAACCAGATGAAGACATACATAGGGAAGGGTCTGGGAGGGTCCTGAGTACAGGAGCTTCTGTCCCAGTTGCGTTTCAGATGCGCCAATTTCCCAGCACGTGGGTGCCTACTTGTTCATCAGCCTGGAAGCTCTCCAAATCCTTTTCTTTCGGGGTTTTAGAGGAGGCTCATTACATAGCTACGATTTGATTATAGGTCATTGGTGAGTGTGTTGCAGGAAGGGGGACCCCTTCCAGGGCCCAAAAGTGGGCTCTTGTCTAACACTCGGAAATGAAATGTCCAAGGAAACACAAGTGCTGACAAAGCAAGAGACTTTGTTGGGAAGAGGCACCTGGGAGGAGAGCAGCAGGGTAAGGGAACCCAGGAGAACTGCTCTGCCATGTGGCTTGCAGTCTCAGGTTTTATGGTGATGGGGTTAGTTTCCGGGTTGTCTCTGGCCAATCGTTCTGACCCAAGGTCCTTCCTGGTGATGCATGCATCGCTCAGACAAGACGGATTCCAGCGAGGATTCTGGGAGGTTGGTAGGACATACGGACTGGCATCAATCTCCTCTCTCCTTTTGACCTTTCCCGAATTCTTTCCATAGGTGGTCGCTTCTTATTTTCACATTCCTTTCCAAGACCTCCTGTTGTAAGACAACTCATGCAAGTGGCTACTAGCTGACCAGGGCAAGTGGCTTCAGTCCGTGGTTCCCCTAACAACTGGACTCAATCTCAGGAGTTCCCTGCTGCCTAGAGATGAGGTGGGGGCCTGGGATGTGGAACTATCGGCTCCACACCTCTAAAAGTGGTTGGTTCCCCTGGCAGCCAGCCCCCATCTTCTGGAGCATTCCAAAAATTACCTCATTAGCATAAACCTAGTGAGGTTTATAGGGGCTTGTTATGAATAACAAAAGACACCCATTTCACCTTTCTGCTTTAGCCTAAAGCTATTTCCAGAACGGAGCACAAAGCTAGATAGTGTAACAAAAGATGCCCCTATGTTTCTTCACAAGGGTTTTAGGAACTGCGTGCTAGAAACAGTGGACAAAGACCAAATATATATTTCTTATTGTAAATCACAATATCGCAGGACTGAACTCTGTCTCTCCCACATTAACCCCCCGCCCCCACTCAATAAATTCATATATTGAAGCGCTAACCTGCAATGTGACTGTATTTGGAGAGAAAACCTTTCAGGAGGTATTAAGGTTAAACGAGGTCATAAGACTAGAGCCCTAGGACTGGTGTGCTTATAAGAAAAAAACCCCCTGCTGTATAACATAGGGAGCTTAGCTCCGTGTTCTGTGATGACCTGGGTGGGTGGGATGGGAGGGGGATGGGTTGGGGGCGAGGCTCAAGAGGGAAGGAGTATATGTATACATGTGACTGATTCACTTAGTCGTACAGCAGAAACTAACACAATGTTGTAAGGCAACTATACCCTCATGAAAAAAGGATACCAGAGTTCCCACGCACTCCCTCCCCAGTGCGTGCACAGAGGAGAGGCCACGTGAGAACTCACGAATGGGGTCCTTTGCAAACCTAGGAGAAGCTGCACCAGAAACCAACCCTGACAGCGCCTTAATTTTGGACTTTCGGCCTCCAGAACTGAGTAAACTGAATTTTTGCTTACGCCACCCCATCTGTGGTATTTTGTTATGGCATCCCAAGCAAACTAAAACACCTGGTAGAGAGTCTAGACAGGGATCTTTCTCATAAACTCCCTGAGTGATTCTAATGCACAAGCCAGGTTGGAGAAACACTGAGCCAGACAGAAAACGGGAGATACCTATAAAAAGACAAATGCGGTGACTAACCAGGGAAGCCGAGGAGGAGGAGCAGCCCAGATAAAGGAAAGCCAGCCTCTGGGAGGCCTTTAACATCTCGACACAGTTTCAGCTTGGGCTTCCACGGGCACAGCAGAGTAATTAAGGGGATCAGGGTAGAGTGGCCAAGCCCTTGGCAGTCGTCAGCTCCTGATAATTCCGCCTCCTATTTTCCAGTTCTGCCTCCTCATCTCCATCAGCGCTGTCCCTTTCCTCCTCTGCTCCAGAATGGGGGTTGGCAAACCATGACCCGTGGGCCAAATCTGGCCAGCCATCTGATTTTTTGTTGTTGTTTCTTTTTAAATTTTATTGAAATCTAGTTGACTTACAATGTTCTGTTAATTTCTGCTATACAGCAAAGTGATTGATTTATCCATATATATTAGTTCTCTGTACTATACAGTAGGACCTTGTTGTTTATCCATTCTATATATAATAATTTGTATCTGCTGATCCCAAACTCCCGATACTTCTCTCCCCCTCTGCAACCACAAATCTGTTCTCTGTATCTGTGAGTCTATTTTGCTGATAGGTTCATTTGTATCCTATTTCAGATTCCACATATAAGTGATAGCATATGGTATTTGTCTTTCTCTTTCTGACTTTCTTGGCTTAGTATGATAATCTCTAGTGTTATGCACCGAGCCCGTATCTCCGAACCAACCGAGAGAGCGAACAAGTCCACCGTGGTAATGCAAAGGCAAGAAGGGAATTTTATATTTCTAGCGCGCTAGGGCTCAAGCCTCATCCGACGCAGCGGAATCAGACGAGAGCCCCGAACAGAGCAGTATGGCGGTTTATATACAGTCAGCTCTTTGTCTCAGGTACAGGGTACTTGGCGATACCTGATTGGACAGGCAGAATGAGCTCATGCAACGCCTTCCTTATGCTATCGCATATAGAAATCTTTCCTTATTTGGTTAAGGAATGTTCTTCAAGAAAACAGGAAACATGACTCAGGTCCCCGGTGCTGTTATGCACCTCATTGAGCCGACCACCCTGCCTAACATCTAGGTCCATCCATGTTGCTGCAAATGGCATTCTTTCATTCTTTTTAATGGCTTAGTAATATTCTATTGTATATATCACATCTTCATTATCCATTCATCTGTTGATGCGTATTTGGGTTGGCTATTATAAATAGTGTCTTGGCTATTATAAATGGTGCTACTACAAACGTAGGGGTGCATGTATCTTTTCAAATTATAGTTTTGTCTGGGTATATGCCCAGCAGTGGAAATGCTGGATCAATGGCAAATCTATTTTTAGTTTTATGAGGAGCCTTAACACTGTTTTCCATAGTGGATGCACCAACTTACATTCCCACAAACAGTGTAAGAGAATTCCTTGCTCCTCATACCTGTTCCAGCATTTATTATTTGTAGACTTTTTGATGATGGCCATTCTGACTGGTGTGAGGTGATACCCCATTGTAGTTTTGATTTGTATTTCTCTAATATTAGCAATGATGAACATCTTTTCATATGCCTATTGGCCCTTATGTCTTTTTTTGGAGAAACTAGGTCTTCTGCCCAGTTTTTGATTGGGTTGTTTGTTTTTTTGCTTTTGAACTGTATGAGCTATTTGTATATTTTGGAAATTAAGTCACATCACTTGCAAATTTTCTTCCAAGTTTACAGGTTGTCTTCTCATTTTGTTTATGGTTTCCTTTTTGTGCAAAAGCTTATGAGCTTAAGTCCCATTTGTTTGTTTTTGCTTTTATTTCTATTTATGTCAGAGAATGTTTTGCCTATGTTCTCTTCTAGGAGCTTTATGGTGTCTTATATTTAAGTCTTTAAGATGTTTTGAGTTTATTTTTGTATGATGTGAGGGTGTGTTCTTACTTCATTGATTTACATGCAGCTGTCCAAGTTTCCCAGCATTGCTTGAAGAGACTGTCTTTTCTCCATTGTATATTCTTGCCTCCTTTGTCAAGGATTAATTGTCCATAGGTGTGTAAGTTTATTTCTGGGCTCTCTATTCTATTTCACTGATCCGTATGTCAGTTGTATGCCAATATTATGCTATTTTGATTACTGTAGCATTGTGGTATTGTCTGAAGTCTAGGAGGGTTAGGCCTCCTGCTTTGTACTTTTTCATCAGGATTTCTTTGGCAATCCTGGGTCTTTTCTTGTTTCATATAAAGTTTAGGATTATTTGCTCTAGTTCTGTAAAATAAAAAAGTCATGGGTATTTTGATAGGAATTGCATTAAATCTGTAGATTGCTTTGGGTAGTATGCCTATTTTAACAGTAGTATTTCTTCCAATCCAAGAACATGGGCTAGCTTTCCATTTCTTTGAATAATCTTCAGTTTCCTTTATTAATGTTTTGTAGTTCTTAGCATATAAGTTTTTACCTCCTTGAGGTTTACATTCTGAAGTATTTTATTTTTCTTGATGCGATTTTTAAAAAGATTGTTTACATTCCTTTTCTGATATTTCATTGTTAGTGTAAAGAAATGAAACCCATTTCTATATGTTAATCTTGGATCCTGCTACCTTGCTGAATTCATTTATTAGTTCTAGTAGTTTTTGTCTGGAGTCTTTAGGGTTTTCTATGTATAGTATCTTGTCATCCCTACCAATCTGAATGCCTTTTATTTCTTGTCTGATTGCTGTGGCTAGGACTTCCAGTACTATGTTGAAGACAAGTGATAAGAGTGGGCCTCCTTGTCTTTCTCTGGATTTTAGTGAGAAGGCTTTCAGTTTTTCACTGTTGAATAGTATATTGGCTGTGTGTCTGTCATAGTTTTTATTATGTTGAGATATGTTCCCTCTATACCACTTCCATAAGTTTTTAGCATGAATGGCTGTTGAATTTTTATCCAGTGCTTTTTCTGCATCTATTGAGATGATCAGGTGGTCTTTGCCTTTTCTTTTGTGGATGTGGTATATCATATTGATTTTTCATACGCTGAACCATCCTTGTGACCCTGGGGTGGTCCAACTTGGTTGTGGTATATGATCTTTCTTATGTATCGTTAGATTTGATAATATTTTTTTGAATTTTTGCCTCTATATTCATCAAAGATATTGGCCTATAGTTTTCTTCTTTTAGTGGTATCTTTGGTTTTGATATCAAGGTGATGGTCAGCCATCTGTTTTTATAAAGTTTTATTGGAGAACAGTCAGACTTGTTTTCGTATGGTCAAAACCTATATGCAGGTCAGGAAGCAATAGTTAGAACTGGACATGGAACAACAGACTGGTTCCAAATAGGAAAAGGAGTACGTTAAGGCTGCATATTGTCACCCTGCTTGTTTAACTTCTATGCAGAGTACATCATGAGAAATGCTGTGCTGTAAGAAGCACAAGCTGGAATCAAGATTGCTGGGAGAAATATCAATAACCGTAGATATGCAGATGACACCACCCTTATGGCAGAAAGTGAAGAGGAACTCAAAAGCCTCTTGATGAAAGTGAAAGAGGAGAGTGAAAAAGTTGGCTTAAAGGTCAACATTCAGAAAACGAAGATCATGGCATCTGGTCCCATCACTTCATGGCAAATAGATGGGGAAACAGTGGAAACAGTGTCAGACTTTATTTTTTGGGACTCCAAAATCACTGCAGATGGTGTTTGCAGCCATGAAATTAAAAGATGCTTACTCCTTGGAAGGAAGGTTATGACCAGCCTGGATAGCATATTCAAAAGCAGAGACATTACTTTGCCAACAAAGGTCTGTCTAGTCAAGGCTATGGTTTTTCCTGTGGTCATGTATGGATGTGAGAGTTGGACCGTGAATAAAGCTGAGCACCAAAGAATTGATGCTTTTGAACTGTGGTGTTGGAGAAGACTCTTGAGAGTCCCTTGGACTGCAAGGAGATCCAACCAGTCTAAAGGAGATCAGTCCTGGGTGTTCATTGGAAGGACTGATGCTAAAGCTGAAACTCGAATACTTTGGCCACCTCATGAGAAGAGCTGACTCATTGGAAAAGACCCTGATGCTGGGAGGGATTGGGAGCAGGGGGAAAAGGGGACGACAGAGAATGAGATGGCCGGATGGCATCACCAACTCGATGGACGTGAGTTTGAGTGAACTCTGGGAGTTGATGTTGGACAGGGAGGCCTGGCATGCTGTGTTTCATGGGATCACAAAGAGTCGGACACAACTGAGTGACTGAACTGAACTAAACTGATGGCTGTTTTTGCACTATGAGTATTTACAACAATGACAATAGTAGCCTACAAAGCCTAAACTATTTACTATTTGACCCATTACAGAAAAGCTTTGCTGACCCCTGTAGTAGATGATATACCCTAATGGTGGTGTAGAGGCCAGAGACCAGTCATTTATATATTAGTGTCTCACTGGTCCAAAATAATAGAAGTCCTTCACAGTGTAACCAAGTTGGCATTTACTGAGCAGCTAGCTATGTGCCAGACTCTCTAGTAAGCAGTAGGCACACAATCATAGACAAGAGAACCATATTGCCCTTATACTCCAGCAAGGTTCCTCAACTTAGAAAGCCACGCATGTCACCAATATACACAGACAAAAAGTTATGGAGGAATACGTGGTGCTTCTGTCACTTGCACCGTCATACTGAGCGTTGGCAGAGCATGACCTATAACTCTAAGCAACGATTCTTTGCAGCTTATTCAGATCCCAGGGAGATGATTCACTACATCCCTGACAGTATGTCCTCAAAATTCTAGATGACTTTGTCAATACCACAGAGGTTTGTGGATTGCGCCACTGCTGATGTTGGAGAAAAACACTTCTTTGGCACACAGGGAGAATTTGAGCAGTGGGAGGTCTCAGTGAAGTTGCTCAGTTGTGTCCGACTCTTTGTAACCCCATGGACTATAGCCCACCAGGCTTCTCCATCCATGGAATTTTCCAGGCAAGAGTACTGGAGTGGGTTGCCATTTCCTTCTCCAGGGGATCTTCCCAACCCAGGGATTGAACCTGGGTCTCCTGCATTGCAGGCAGACACTTAACCGTCTGAGCCACCAGGGAAGTCCCAGGTAAGATCAAGGCAAATTAAATATGTGGTCAAACCTTCCTTTCAGCAATAGATTGTTGCAAAATGACCTATGATTTTGCAGTGGGGCTGAGAGTCCAGTTTCTTCTCTTAGTACCCTTCCAATTTATGGCTCTTAGAGTACTTATGAAATCATATGATATTAACTGTATTAAACTATTTGTATTATATTTGTGCATATGTAGGTCTAGATATACTATACGAAGAGTGATGCCAATTCTTTACATTGTCAATTAATAGGCTTTGCACACTAGAATTGAAATCCTTTTATTTATGTATCTATTTAATAAGATTTCATTAAATCTTTACAAAATTAAATTTAACGTGTAACTTTAAACAATTTCAATGTAAAATTTTGCCATTTGTTATATGCTTTATTTTGCCTTTCTTTTTTTTTTTTTTGCTGGTCTGTGCTGTGCATGGTATGGGATCTTAGTTCCCCTACCAGGGATCAAACCTGGGCCCTCAGCAGTGAAAGTACAGTGTCCTAACCACTGGACTGCCAGCGAATTCCCTTATTTTGCCTTTTTAATGCATGGTTTTGAATAACTTAGAAGAAAAATAGCATATATAAAATCATGTTTTCCTTATTTTTACTTTACATTTTGGGTGTAAGTAATCCAAACTTTTTGTACTTTTAATACAATTTTACTTTTAATCCTTTATTACAAGCAATTGAATACACATTATGTGAAAACCTAGATTATAATAATATAATGTGGTTTGGCCAAAATGAAGACAAAAATAAATTTATAAAATAATACAGTAGTTCCTAAATTGTGTGTCATTTTCTTTACTCAGATAAACGTTGGTCCATCAGTGGAATACTCATTCACTCATAATTGTCTTTAAAATTTTGCCAGCTTTTAATCATATCAAAACAATACCTTGATGTGTACTTTTCACCACATATGAAGGAATACTTGTCAGGGTAATAAGAGTTTAAAGGTTTTTTATTTAACTGTTTGCTAGCTTGTAGTTTATAATGCATAATATTTAGACAATGATACATGGGAATTTATACTCTTGCCCCAGGGCCCTCAAATGGAGATGCTGGTCTGTAAGACCCAATCTTTGTACTTAAGGAGCTCATAGTCTAAAGGGAGAGACTAGTAGGCCATTGTAATTGTTGTTGTAAAATAATAGAGTGCTAGGGAAATGTTTCCAGGGGATGGGATGTGGTCGTGGAGGACTTTCTGGAGGAAGCTATTTCTAGGCTTAGAGCGAAAGGATAAATTAGCTGTTAACTAGGTCAAGAGCAGGAAGGAACAGAAATGGGAAAAGGACATGGGATGAGAGTTCCAGCCAGAAGGAACCATGTATGGCAAGGGTAGTAAAACTGTCCTTTTCTTTTTTCAAACTTTTTATTTTGTATTGGGGGAAAGCTGATCAACAGCATTGTGATAGTCTCAAGTAAACAGGGAAGGGACTCAGCCGTACATATACCTGTATCCGTTCCCCCTCGTACTCCCCTCAGTAGCAGAGTTTTTCTATAAAGGATCAGATAGTAAATATTTAAGCCTTTGCAAGTCATGCAGTCTCTGTTGCAACTACTCACCTCTGCTGTCGTATGTAAAAATATGTCGTTATGTGTATTGTAGACAAGACATAAGGGTATGGGTGTGGATGTGTTCCAACAAGACTTTATTCACAAAACAGGTAGCAGGCTTGAAGATCCTAGTTTGCCATCTCCTTAGTAAATGGGAAGGCCCAGAGTTCAGAGAAAGCTTATTTGAGGTGCTGAGAGTCCATTAAGATGGCTGGTGCAGAGAGGATGGGGTAGGAGCAGGGAGGGAGGAGTCTGAGGAGCTAAGAACAAGGCTGCAGGGACTTCCCTGGTGGTCCAGTGGCTAAGACTTTATGCCTCCAATGCAGGGGGCCCAGGTTCAATTCCTGGTTTGGGAACTAGGTCCCACATCCTGCAACTAAGTTTGTGAGCTGCAGCTAAAAATCCTGCATGCCGCAACTGAGACCCATCCAGCCAAATAAACAGAACAGAGTATTTTTTCGAATTTTATTTATTTACTTGGCTGTGCTGGGTCTTCTGTGCAGCATGGGCCTTTCTCTAGTTGTGGCGAGCGGGGGCCACTCTCTAGTTGAGGCGCAAGGGCTTCTCATTGTGGTGGCTTCTCTTCTTGAGGAACCCAGGCTCTAGAGTGTTCAGGCTTCAGTAGTTCTGGTCCAGGGGCTTATTTGTCCTGCAGCATGTGGGATCTTCCTCGACCAGGGATCGAACACACATCTGCACTGGCAGGTGGATTCTTTGCCACTGACTCACAGGGAAGTCCAAATAAAATAAATATTTTTTAAAAAAAGAACAAAGCTGCAGAAAGTGGATGGGAGGAGTCTGGATGTGGAGATCGGAGAGGTTGCTGCTGTACATGTCCTGGGCTAAGGTAGTAGTGGGCAGAGGGAGTGAATGATTTGGGGAGAGAGTCAGTGAGTGGTAATAGGTAGAGAGAGGGAGGGAGAGGGTCAAGGCCAACTACCAGACAGGCCGTGGGTAGATGGTGCTGGGGGGGGAGGCAGGAGACCTGGGGGAAGCAGATTTGATGGGAAGGCAGGGGATCCATGATGAGATCTCTTCCCCCAGGGTTCATTCAGTGCTTGCCCCCTGACACACACACACATATTTATATGCAGACTGGCTTTTTTGGTCAAAAATGTGGCTGGCAGTTACTATGAAAATACAGTCTTTGAACCCTGAGAAAGTTGGAGGGAAGCTGAGCCTACAGAGCTAAATACCTTTGTAATGACAATCCTGGGGAATAATTACTATTGACAGGTTTTCTCTAGCCTCTGAGGACTGTAGGCTTTAGTTATTCTGGTTCCCTTTTATTCACAACTAATTTAATGACAGCACAAGGACCTGGTATCTGCTAGTAACAACAGCCAACTTGGTCAGGAAAGATAGCTTCACCCAGGCAGTAAATCTGGTCAACCAGATGGGCTGGCACTTGGAATGTAAAGTGTCCCAAGATGCTGACTCCGGGGTGGGGATGGGGGCATGGGGGATGGTGATATTGCTGTAGCTCCTCACCAATAGGCACCCTGGGGTGGTGGGTGTACTGTGTGAAATGAGGGTGCATGGGGAGAGGGGGGTGAGAGGAATAGGCTTGTTGAATACACCTGACGCATACCCTCACCAGGGTGGGTTAGCTGTAAACCTTGCTTATGAGGACAGAACAAGGGGGAGCGTTTGCATAGCTGAAACAATTAGAGATTTTCCGGATGTGAACTGATGGACTTGTGGCATTTGTCATCAGTCAGAAACACAGGCCATAGACCAGCTACCTTAGAACAGAAGCTGCTGGGGCACTTTGAAGAGCGGTGGCCCCAGTGACAGACACAGTGGGAAGCAGGTGCCTTTTGGTGCCTCTTAGCCCTTAGACTGGTGTTTTGTAGGCCTCCGTCATCTCACCTGGATGACTGCCTCCCTGGTTCCCCTCTTGCCCTCTTCCAATCTGGCTGCCTGAGTGACCTTTTTAAAATGTAAATTGGATTTTGTCACTTCTCTGTTTAAAAGCCCTTCACGCTTTTCCATTGCATTTGGGAGAAAATCCAGACTCTTTATCACGGCCTGCAAGACTGCCCACTGTGGCCCAGGTCTCCCTCTCCAGTATTTCTCCCCTAGAATTCCCTTCAGCTCAAGTACACTGGCTTTCTCTCAGTTCTTCCAGTACTCCATGCTCACTACTTTAGGGTTCTTGTTGTTCAGTTGCTAAGTCATGTCTTACTCTTTGCAACCTCATGGACTACAGCACGCCAGGCTTCCCTGTCCTTCTCCATCTCCCGGAGTTTGCTCAGACTCCTGTCCATTGTGTTGATGATGCCATCCAGCTATGTCCTAACTATTCCCTTTACTCCCTTATTCTAGAAAGTTCTTTGTACCTACCCCAATCCCTAATGTGGCTGACTCCTCGTATTTCAGATATCCACTTTAAAATCACACCTCAGGACACAGACAGTAGAGAACAAACTTATGGACATGGCAAGGAGGTGGGGGCGCAGGGAAGGGGAGGAGAGGGTGGGATGTATGGAGAGAGTAACATGGAAACATATACATTACCGTATGTGAAACAGGCAGCCAGTGGGAATATGCTGTGTGACTCAGGGAACTCAAACCAGGGCTCTGCAACAAGCTACAGGGGTGGGATGGGGAGGGAGGTGAGAGGGAAGTTTAAAAGGGAGGGGACATAGGGATACCTGTGGCTGATTCATGTTGATGTTTGGCAAAAATCAACACAATATTGTAGAACAATTATACTTCAATTAAAAAAATTAATTTATTCATAAAAAAATCACACCTCGGGGCTTCCCTGATGGTCCAGTGGTTAAGACTGTACTTCTACTGAAGGGGGCGCTGGTTCAATCCTTGATCAAGGAACTAAGATACCACATGCCACTAGGGAAGGCAAAAAATAATGATAAAAATCACACCTCAGAGAAAGCTTTCTTGACCACACAAGCTCCCACCCACTGCCACCCACTAAATTGTAAGCTCCTTGGAGGCAGGCACTATAATTAATTTGTTCACACTGTTTTCCCAGAGACTAGCACAGTGCCTGGAACATGTATGCTCCATAGATATTTGTGGAGAAATTAATAAATGAGTAAATAAAAAACTATTCAACTGATCTATCCATGGATGGATCCATCCATAAGTGTATCTGTCCATGTGTGTGAATATGTAACTTCTGGTTACCTCTTCTGGATTACAAACCACTGAATTTAAGGGCTTAACACAAATTTATTATCTCATGTTCTATGTATCCAGTGTTCTCAACTGGGCAGTTTCTCTTGAGGTCTCTCCTGTGGTTGCCGTCAGGTGGCAGCTGGGGCTAGAGTCATCTGAAGTGACAGTTAATGCAGGCTCTCAGCAGGGAACAGAGCTGGGCTGTCAACTAGAATGTCTACCCCTGGATTCTCCGTGTGGCTTGGGCTTGGTGACCAGTTTCGAGAAGGAGTGTCCCAAAGAAGTATCTCCTTTTATCTAGGACAGGGGGTCCCCAACCTCTGGGATCTAATGCCTGATAATCTGAAGCTAATGTAATAATAATAGAAATAAAGTGCACAATAAATATAATGCGCTTGAATCATCCTAAAACCAACACCCCCTGAATCCCCGTAAATGGAAAAATTGTCTTCCATGAAACTGGTCCCAGTTTGTGGACCACTGGCCCAGGAAACCAAGGCAGAAGCTGCATGGCTTCTTATGACCTAGTCTCAGAAGTCCCACATTGTCATTTAAGCCATATTCTACTAGTGATCAGTAAGTCACAGGAAACCCACATTCAAGGGAGGAAATTTTATAAGGGCATAAAGGGCTAGTACTGAGAAGCATGGTTCCCTGGGGGCCATATTTGCAGGCTAGTTGCCACGGCCTCTTACATCATGATAATATAGGTGCCTCTATTCCTAGTTTTGGAGAAGGAAATGGCAACCCACTCCAGTATTCCTGCCCGGAGAATCCCATGGACGGAGGAGCCTGGTGGGCTATAGTCCACGGGGTCGCAAAGAGCTGGACGCGACTGAGTGACTTCACTTTCACTTTCATTCCTAGTTTATATCCCTTTGTTTATTTGTCTTAGACTCTTCCCCTCACCTTCTATAACTTGTTTCCTTTACTGCAAGGACAGTTATGGGTAAGAGTTGAGCATCTCTCCCTCAAGTGTTCAGAGGGCTGACACTAGCCATTCAGTTCCTAGTTACTCCAGGAAACTGCTCTCTGATTTGGATGCTAACTTGCTGTGGGAGGAGCAGCAGTCTTTCCGCGCCTCTTGGTGTGATGGAATAGAGGCCAGGGACGCTGGTCGACATCCAGGAATCTTGGTGCTCACTGTTCATCGCCAAGAGCAGTGCGCTGACCCCGGCCAGCACGCTCAGCACTGAAATCACTGGCTTTGAGAGCCAAGCCCTCAGAGAATTGAGTTTGGGATAGTTTCAAGGGTGGGAGATGCCAGGCCTGTCTCAGTTCTGCCTTGGAGCTAGTGTTTTTAATCCAAATGTGAAAAACTCTGTCCCTCCACCTCTCTCGCACTCCCACACCTCCTCCTTCCCCTCTTTTCCAAATGTCCTTCCAGCTGCTATTTTCAATTCCGGCCTCAAGGCAAATGTTTCACTGTAGCAGAGTTACTGTAAAATTCCTTCCCGTGCTCCCACAGATATGGGACAATTCCCTGGAGGACCTCAGAAACCTACCACTTCAGAAATGGCACAAAGGCAATCCCAAAAGGCAGATCTAAGGAAACAGAGCTCTCATAAAAGGTTATCATCAGAGGGACAGGGTCAAACAATATGATTGTTTTTCATGGCACTGGCTGAATGTAGGCACATTTTCTTTCTCTTTTGAGTACCATCTGTTTCAAAGCACCAGAGACAACTGAGGGGCAGAAAGCAGTGTTATGAAGTTTGCCTAATGGGCCCGTAAACATACAAACCTGGGATATAAAAAGAACGCCAGTGGGCAGTGTATAAACAAGGAGAAAAACCTTATCTAAAAACAACTTGAAAAACTGCAGAGGAAGCAGCATCCTTGAAAAACAATGAGTCATAAATCTTTTTTTTTTTTTTTTTTAACTCTGATGGACAGAGAATACATAAAAAGGGGCTGCAACGAATACTGATGATAGGTGTTTTCCATTTCACTGCCATTTCAGCATGTCTGGGGAAGGCGGGAGGATCGTCTATGTCAAGTTTAAGAAATAACACTGTCTGAATCATCATGAAAAGGAATCCCTCCAATTAAACACTTCTGGAAATCTGTGTGTTGTCTTGAAGCAGTGCTGCCTGGTTGCTAATTGGTTTCTCCCGTCATGCTTCAGCTTTTGAAATATACATTTCAGTTCAAATTCATTCCTTCAGTACTAAGGCAAGTTCAGATGGTCACCTTTATTGAATCTGCTTTAAATTGTAAAAACAGGTTGTTGACTGTCAGAGACAGAGATAAACGTCCTTCCTAAGCAAGTCACAATGTAATTTACAAAAGTTACAAAAAGTGATGATAGTCAAGTGTTTCCTGCGGGACTCTCCCAGGAGATAGGCAAGTAGAAAGGTGAAGGTTTATGAGGACAAATGTATAGGTGTGGGGTAGATTTGGCCTCAGTTTCTAATCCCTTCCTCTCTTTATGTCCCTTTCCAGGGCATTTTGTAGATCCTCCCCAAGAGGGAAGGAATAGATTTTCCTACCCTTTGACTCTGAGTTTGGCCATCTGATTTACTTGGGCCAAAGGAACATTCATATGGATGGTATAAATGGAAGCTTAAAGAAGGACTTGCTCCATTGAACATCTTATTTTTCCACCTCTGCCACTGCCAAGAGAAGAATGTGCCCAGGCTGACTGGCTGGTTCCCGGAGAAGAGGGAAAGACACATGGGCAGAGTTGCCCTGCTAAGCTCAGTCTGCAAGAAAGCCTCAGCTGACTGCCCATGAATGAGCAAGCTCAGTCCAGATCAGCCAACCCCAGCCAATCTCTAGATGCATGAACTGTAATAATAAAGGATTGTTATTATTATGGTGGATTACTATTGTTATGCAATAGCAACTAATCCATAGAGGTGTTAGGGGTCATATTGACTCAGGTAGCTCTACAACCTCAGAATAGCCCTAATATCATAAGGGTTAATAACCAAATGAGTCAACAGAGACAGTAGTGGCTATTTGCATAATGGGTCCACCATTCCTATCCAAAACCACAGAAAGCCTTCCTTAGCCTCAAGAAAATTCCTGAAACTTTACCTGAAACTTCCATCTTGGCTTGGATTCCTCCACAAGTTGACATTGAGATAAGGACTCAAGTGCAAGTAGTTTAAGTGGTGTAAGTGTGGGAGTGGGTGATAAAAGGGAGGGAGCAGATATTAGACAATAAAAGATGTGTTGCCAAACCAGCTAGGCCTTCCCACACGGCTCGAGTGGTAAAGAATCTGCCTGCCAGTGCAGGAGACAGAGGAGAAGTGGGTTCGATCCCTGGGTCGGGAAGATCCCTTGGAGGAGGAGATGGTAACAAACTACAATATTCTTGTCTGAAAAATCCCATGGACAGAGGAGCCTGGTGGGCTACAACCCAAGGGGTCACAAAGAATTGGACATGACTGAGCATGCATGCACATTTGCATGTCAGCTACTATGAACAACGGGAGCTCAATCACACTGGGTGAGCTGAGAGCCGGTGTTGAACATTCCTCAGAGGAATCCCATCCAAGGGACAGGGAACTGGGGTATTTCTTCACCTCTGGACAGTCACTCTGTCTGAAGGCTGCCACAGGAGTATAATATCTGGGTACTTCCAGCCACACTAGCAGTGGCCAGAAAAACTCTCAGACAAGGAAATGCAAAAGCTGGTGATCAGAAGTCTAATCATCTTGTACCAGAAGTGATAAGGCAAGGGGATAGGGGTGGGGTACTGATAAGTCTGTTACTACTGTTGTTACTACTGTCTGCCTCAATTTGGGGAGCATGAAATTGTGGTAGGCTGAGTGCTAGGTGGGTCAAGAATGTGCAGATCAGATGGGAGTAGTAGGACTCGACGTGCTTACCCATGCTAGTCTTTTTTTTTTTTAATATACTTATGCACATTTTCCTGTGACTTTTCCAGTCATTTTTTTATCCCTCCTATCACTTTCTATTGTATCCATTCCTCTTGGGTGAAGACGGGTGGCAATACCCATGACTGGCTTTTTTTGTAAGCTGCCCAGAAGTCTTGACAGCCCCAGGTCTGTCTAGTCTTTGGAGCAAGGAGAGTGATGCTATGAAATTGGAAATGCAGGCCCTGCAATTTTACAACACCTACAGACAGTGTCAGATTTCCATTTGAAAAGCACAACATCGAGTGTGATAAGGACAGTCACAGCTAACACAGTAGCTGTGGCGTTAAAAAGCCATGTGTATTGATCAGTGCTCCTCATGTTTTCATCCGTTCCAATACCAGCAGAAAAAGTTAAACCATGTCCCCTCAACCCTGCTGGTAGCCCAAAGTGGGTTTATTTGAATATGAAATGTTTTAAATTATGTAACACTGCATGTAGTGGACACAATGGCTTTGCTGCCAGCAGCGTTTCCTGAGGGAAATCACTGTCCACCTACTGCGTCATTGCTGGGGGTGTATTGTTCATAATGGCTTTGATCCCTAGTCACAGGGCTGAGCTGCTGGCATGGATCAGGGAAGGGTACCAATTCTGTACCGATCATGGCACCCCACTGGCACAGCACATATCTCAAGCAAGGAACAACTGCAGTGTCTTCACAAGTGAAAGTGTTATTCGTTCAAATAGTGTCCAACTGTTTGTGACTCCATGGACTGTAACCTGCTAGGCTCCTCTGTCCATGGGATTCTCCAGGCAAGAATACTGGAATGGGTAGCCATTCCCTTCTCTAGGGGATCTTCCCAACTCAGGGATCAAAGTGGGGTCTCTCGCATTGCGGGCAGATTCTTTACTGTCTGAGCCACCAAGGAAGCCCCATCTTTTCATAGGTGTATGGATATAAGGAAAAAGAAGTTATTTTCCTTCTTGTGGTTGGCTAAGTAAGGTAAATAAAGATCTAAGTTGCCAACAGTCAGCTTAAGTGTAAGTTGGAGAAAGCCTCCATACAGAAGGGGGCAAGCAGAGCAGATAGATGGAGAGAGTTCTGACAACATCATTGGAGCACCTGTATATCCAGCCATACCTGAAGTTGCATGGGCTTTCTAAATACTTCCAAAAAGTAGGTTTGTTTAAGCTAGTTCATTTGAGATGGAACAATTTCAACAATTGTTTAGTAAAATAGACATTCCAGAAAAAGTGCCTTGCTTATCCTGTGGCTTCATATTTACCCCTGCACATGGTCATGTATCCCCTAAGCATGTGTGAGGCCTTATCATCTTTATCTCAGTTCAGTTCAGTCGCTCAGTCGACTCCAACTAGTCTTCAAATCAGCATTGATTCGGAACACTTTTGCTTTAAATTTCCCCAGCCCCTCCCCAATCGGAGCTGCCTTTGAAGAGTTTAAGCTCTTTGCTGTGTCTTATCCCAGCTACCTATTCTTCCCACCACTCTCTCCAAAACTTACAGGTTTGCTCCCATGCCTTCTTTCTTTATATATATATATGTGTGTGTGTATATATCTATATATATAGCTATTTATTTATTTTTGGTTGTTGCTGCTGGGGCTTTCCTCTAGTTGTGATACGAGAGCTTCTCATGCAGTGTCTTCTCTTGTTGCAGAGCTCAGGCTCAGTAGTTGTGGGCATGGGCTTAGTTGCTCCGTGGCATATGGAATCTTCCCAGACCCAGGATCCAACCTGTGTCTCCTGCATTGGCAGGCGGATATTTTACCACTGAGTCATCAGGGAAGCCCCTCCTATGCTGCTGCCTTCTTCTTTTTAAGGCTAATAAGTTAAAAAAATTTTTTATTTGGCTGCTCCGGATCTTAGTTGTGGCACGTGGAATCTTCATTGCCAGGTGCAAGGTCTTCATTGAGGTATGTGGGGTCTTTTTCAGTTGTGGCCATGTGGGCTCCTAGTTTCAGCCTTCAGGATCCAGCTCCCTGACCAAACCTGAGTTCCCTGCATTGGGAGGATGGAGTCTTAGCCACTGGGCCACCAAGCAAGTCCCCTTCTATTCCTTCTTGGATCCTCTTCTATCCACTTAATATCATTCTTAGCAGATCTCTCTTCTGTGCCTCCCTACCCTTACTATCTTGACTATGGAAAATCTAACCTTTGGGAAAATCAAATCCATGGGATGTTAGGAGAGAAACTTGTGACCGATTTCTGGGGTCAGAGCAGAGAAGAATATAGCAGGGCAGCCTACCATCACCAGAGCAGACTGGGGATATCCCAGGGTATGGAAGCGCCGAGTCTGGTTTTCAGGCACAGAAAGCAAAGGCAGGATCCCAGCCCCAAGACAATAACCACAAAGCATTCTTCTTTTATGAAGAAACTATGTACCTATGGCACTATACTTATGTGCTATAGAAGTACACAAAAGAAGTAGACAGGCCCTACTTTCAAGGCAGTTTTAATTTAGCTGAAGGATAAAGTAAAAATCTAGACAATGATCACGAGGTAAAACATAACAGTGCATGGCAGAGCAGAACAAAGAGCGTCAGATGAGTAATCAGCAGATGCGGTGGAAGGGAATGGCTGAGTGAGGTAAATTCATGAAAGAGGGAGTCTTGGAGGAAATTAATCTTGAGCCAGGCCCTGAAGGAAGTAATTGACAAATGTAAACTCGCCAGCTGGCTATGGGGAAAGCAGCTCTGTCTGCAGGGGTTGTGTAACTCAAATCTGCTCTGACCTGTTTGTGAAGACGCAGGCCAACTCTGAAGCTATTCAGCCTGCATCTGTCAGGCTGCACAAAACCACTGTTTTGGGCAAAAGAATGCAGTAGTTTGGCGCTGGGTGCATCCCATAGATGATATCATGTCTGTAGATCAAAGTGGAACTAGTGTCACCTGCAAGGGGAAAAAAAGAGTTGGAAAATAGTTTCTAGTTAGGCTTGCTTTTTTTTTTTTTTTTTTGCCTCTGTTTCCAAGGTGAATTTTTAAGATAAAGATTTTCATCTTGATTACTGTTCTTGGTAAATAAATGTCATTTAAAAAACTGTGATTCCTTGCAGTGAAG
Organism: Budorcas taxicolor; assembly: GCF_023091745.1. Taxonomy (NCBI): domain Eukaryota; kingdom Metazoa; phylum Chordata; class Mammalia; order Artiodactyla; family Bovidae; genus Budorcas; species Budorcas taxicolor. Next base: position 46,935,879 of record NC_068928.1, on the reverse strand, counting down.
TGCAGAACTTATGGCCATATAAATTCTTGTTATGTTAAATGTGCTAATTGAAGCAGAAGTCCTCTATAAAACACAAACAAATAAGCAAACCTACTTTTTGCCTCAGGAGCACAAAGCTAAAGAGAGAATCCAGGAGGTTGCTGGTTGTTCTCTCCTTGTGGAAGAGACCAGGTAAAACGTGGTCTTTAGCTATAATAAAAACACATTTTTAAGTTTCTTATTCTGGCAAGATAAAAGCAAGTTGTAAAGAAACCACTTCTGTCAAGACTAGAAGCTTTGGCCTTATTGCCATTGTTAAAAGCAATCCAAGAAATACTATTTAAGGCTAATTTTGCTGCCGTTTTAAGAAAACGTTTGAAACCATAAACAGCCTGTAATGAAAAAAGAAAAACAACACAATCCGAATTGGAAGGACGAATTCCTCTTTGCTGGTAAGTATCAAATTACAATGTCCCCTGTCCGTGGATAAGACAGAGAACTGTGTTCTTTGAGGCTGCCAACCTCTCACTTGACAACCACTACAAAAATTTAACAATAAATGGAACTGACAGCCTACTTTACCAAACTGAGAATACATCTGAACTCCTCCAGAAAGACAGCCAGACTTGAGTTCATTTCCCTGGAGGCCGAGTTACAACAACACCTAATGAAAACAATGATGGGCACATATTTATTTCCAAGGCATTGGTAGCCTGTGTCTGGTTCCAGCCTTACCGCAGCACCAAGATCAACTTTCACAGCTTTTCACTAAATGGATGGGATGTGAAATTACTCACATTGACAATCAGCGTTTGCAAGGGCTCCAGTAATTACGTAGCCGAGCACAGCAGGAAAGAGGCACTAACAAAAGCATATTGACAATTGGTTACCATCAGTTTCCTCAGGGGCTGGCACTATCTGCAGTAAAAAAAGAAAAAAAACAACGAGGTATTGGGTAAAGCCTATTCCTTCCATATCCAACAGGCAGAATGCAGTTAGCAGGTGACTTCTTCTCCAGCCATCTTTAGAAAGTCTGTGCACCCATATCTAAACATAGTCAGGATTTGTGGGCTGAGAAACCAAGGACCTCACTGTCTGTCTCATCATTTATGCCTACCCCACCCCTCTTCCATCTCACTCCACTACTCCTGTCTTTTATTCTGCTCCGTTTGTGACATGAGAGTCAAAGGAGCTATTTCACAATGGACCATAGTGAACAGCTTCATTTTCATCTTTTAAAAAAATATATATATTTATGTACTTATTTATTTGGCTGCACTGGGTCTTAGTTGTTGTATGCAAGACCTTCCATCTTTGTTGCAGCATTTAGGATCTCCAGTTGCAACATGTGGGATCTAGTTCCTTGACCAGGGATGGAACCTGGGCCCCCTGCATTGGGATCTCAGAATCTTAGCCACTGGATCTCCAGGGAAGTCCCCCTTCATTTTCCTCTTTAAAGGCTTCCTATCTTCTGATTGGTTTTTATCTCAAATGTATCAGTCTATGTAGCAAGGACAAAGAATGAAGACAAAGATAAAGTAAATTAGGACCCAGATAGAGAGCCTGTGGAGTGTGGATGTGAGAGAAACTGCTCATTGTCTCCAGATCTCAAATTTGTCTTTTAGTCACCAAAAGATTTGTCTTGAAGTCCTGATCCAGGACTGAAGAAACATCCTTCTCAGGAAGGAGTCCACAAGGTCAACTTCCTCACTGTTACAAGAATGATTTATTTCCTCTAAAAGATTCCATCTAATTCAACCAAAAGCAAATTTAATTTTTTAAAAAGCCCTTTATGTGCTTGTATAAATACAACTTAAGTAGGAAGTTTCTATTAATATTTTGACAGTTTTGGGAATAAAGGTATAAGTGGGAAAACAATTCTCATGAAGTACGTCAAAAACTGGATTAAAAATGCTAGAAGATCAGGTTCATCTTTTGGAAATTTTGGTTTCATTTGGGATCTAGGCTGTCGATCTGTCAATAGAAAGACTCATTTCTTTCATTCCTTTGCCTGTCCAAAGTTAAAATAATAATAGGAAAATATTCTTATCCATGTTTGGTATCAGTTTCCTTTTTGCAGTCCCAGAAAACCAGATTGGAGCAGAAAACCACCAGTTTACTGAATGTCAGGCATTATGTTAGATACTTTATATACAGTATATATTTCATAAATGTTATCTAATTTAATTTTTACAACACTGAAGAATTATTAAACCCCAGGGTGTCTGGTTTCTAAGCTTGAGATCCTCCCTCTCTATTCCATTATGGCACATGGTTTGCCAATTTTCTGAGAAAAAGAATACAATAAAATTTACTTGACAGTAAAATCATAATGAAAATAACTTAATCTTCTACTGTGATCAAAAAGGCACTTTATCTCCAAGTTTTATTTTTCTAAACAGCAGCTATCAAGACTTAGTTTTATCTTATTACTTTTATATCCATCATAATAAAAAATAGAACAGGAATAGGTTAGGCTGCAACTGTACGGTCCTATGTCATATTCTAATATCAAATTATTAATTGCTTTTTCTAATAAAATGAGAGGCCAGAAAAAAAGTAATTATTTGGTTGTCCAGAAAGGTTGTTCAGGTTTTTCCATAAGAGTGTACAAAAACTCAAAAACTCAATTTCTGGCCAACCCAGTATTTAAGAATATTGATTGTGTTATTCCATATGGTATTTGGTATTATTTACTTCATTGTGTAGACCCATTATGGCCTGCTATCAGCATTTGGGCCCAAAGACTTTAGGCAAAATTATAGGCCTTAATCTCTCAAACAAACATCTTGTTTTCTCTTTAACTGTGACCTTAAATAATAGCAGACAACATAAACAGGTTCGAGAAGGGTTGAGAAAAATTTGTAGATCTCAGCTGCCTAATAGATTTAAAAGAATGAAGTAATTTGGGGGTACATCCATAATTTCTGAGAGCGTTATCATGGAAAACCACCGTTCTTCCCCACTGAACATCCCTTAGAGAATATTGAGAGAGTTTGCATTTTTAATGCCTTTCTCATCATCTTTCCCTCAAAACCCATTTTGCTTTTTAACTATCTAATCTGTTAATTTTATCACCATTTTTTAAGTCTCCCAGGATAAAAATCTTAGAATGGCATCTCCCCAAATGAGTTCTATGAAATACTAAGGCCTGTGATATACTCGTAAGGTTTTACCAAAAGAAGAATCTCTTTAGGGAATGCTAGATTAAAGAAAATTACCCAGATTCCACTTCCAGTGATGGCCCAGGAATGTGGCCAACACTATGAACAAGGGAATGGCAAGGGATGAACTTCCCATTTTTACAGCTGCTTGCCTTCATATAAAGCAGGCCCCTACTGAGAGCTGCCCCAAGCAGAGTGGCTAAAACTCAAATAGAAACTCAGTATTACTGAATTGAAGAACTAGAAGACATACTTTGGGTGACCACAGCAGCTAGAAAATGGAAGGAATTTCAGAAAAAGAACCAGAAAGGGGAAGGCCCACATTCTATGTATAAATTCTGCTCAAAGCTGTCAGATATTTGTACTGTGCATGTATGGTACAGACTCCAAGCAACCCTAAAAGAAGTATACTGAAATTTCAGTTGATTCCCTCCTCAGAAAAGATAAGAGTTTGTAATCCGAGTTCAGCTACATTATCTTTCTACTAAACAAACAAACAAACAAACTGAAAACTTTTTAAAGGAAGATAATAGATTTCAGGATTTCTACAGTGTATTATTATCAATGTCCAGGATGTAAGCCAAAATTCAGCACACAAAGAAATGTGATTCCTACTCAAGAGAGAAGATAATCAACAGAGACCAACCCTCTAGATGACCCAGATAATGGGACTGCAGACAGTAATTTTAAAGTAGGCCTATATGGGGAAAGAAGCTAAAAAAAAAAAACAAACGAGTAGATAAATGTTTATGTGTAACTGATTCACTTTGCTGTATATCTGGAAACATTAATAACACAACACTGTAAATCAATTATACTCCAAGGCTTCCTTGGTGGTCCAGTGGTTAAGAATCTGCCTTGCAGTGTGGGAGATGCTGGTTCCATCCCTGGTCTGGGAAGATCCCACAGGCCAGAGGGCAACTGTGTGCCACAACTAGTGAAGCCCGTACAACCTAGAGCCTGTGCTCCGCAACCAGAGCCACTGCGATGAGAAGCCTGCACACCACAGTTAGAGAGTAGCCCCTACTCGTGGCAACTGGAGAAAGCCTGCATGCAGCAGTGAAGACCCAGCACAGCTGCTGCTGCTGCTGCTGCTAAGTCGCTTCAGTCGTGCCCAACTCTGTGCGACCCCAGAGACAGCAGCCCACCAGGCTCCCCCGTCCCTGGGATTCTCCAGGCAAGAACACTGGAGTGGGTTGCCATTGCCTTCTCCAATGCATGAAAGTGAAAAGTGAAAGTGAAGTTGCTCAGTCGTGTCTGACCCTCAGCGACCCCATGGACTACAGCCTACCAGGCTCCTCCATCCATGGGATTTTCCAGGCAAGAGTACTGGAGTGGGGTGCCATTGCCTTCTCCAACCCAGCACAGCTAAATATAAAAAAATAAATAATTCATTAAAAACTATGCCCCAATAAATTAAATAAAAGTGTTAAGTAGCCATTATAATGAAGTTCAATGATTATAAGAGAAAATAAGCTCACAATGAATGAAAAGATAATGAAAACAGAAAAATAGAAATTCTACAACCAAAAAATATCTTAAAATGATACAGACTGCTTCAGTGCAGAATTTTAAAATGTGCTCATGTGCATCATGAATGAGTAAAATGAACTATGGAATTGTTTCCCAAGTTTCATCACACAATACTAAGAACAAGTAGAGAACACAGAGTAATACTACCTTAGGGATTCAAGTGAAGGTGTCTGTGATTAAGATGTAAACAAAAGCTCTGGGACTTTGGTTTGACTCTGGTACTGAAAATTCTGTAGGGTAGATATATTTCTGAGATATGAGACAGAACAACTTTGTATTATGTACTTATTATGTGCCAGGCAGTATTATTTCATAAAATAATTTTATTGTTCTTGATTTGATATAAAGTATTTTACTAATGAATTTGAACAAACTCTGGGAGATAGTGGAAGACAGAGGAGCTTGGCATGCTGCATTCCACGGGGTCACAAAGAGTAGGACACGACTTAGCAACCAAACAACAACAACATTTTACTAAAAAAATCCAAAAAACTACGCATGGACATCACCAGATGGTCAACATCGAAATCAGATTGATTATGTTCTTTGCAGCCAAAGATAGAGAGGTTCTATACAGTCAGCAAAAACAAGACCGGGAGCTGACTGTGGCTCAGATCATGAACTCCTTATTGCCAAATTCAGACTTAAACTAAGAAAGGGAAAACCCCTAGACCATTCAGGTATGGCCTAAATCAAATCACTTACGATTATGCAATGGAAGTGAGAAATAGATTCAAGGTATTAGATCTGATAAACAGAGTGCCTGAATAACTATGGATGGAGGTTCGTGACATTGTACAGGAGGCAGGGATCAAGGCCATCCCCAAGGGAAAGAAATGCAAAAAGGCAAAATGGTTGTCTGAGGAGGCCTTACAAATAGCTGTGAATAGAAGAGAAGCGAAAGGCAAAGGAAAAAAGGAAAGAAATACCCATTTGAAAGCAGAGTTCCAAAGAATAGCAAGGAGAGATAAGAAAACCTTCCTCAGTGATCAGTGCAAAGAAATAGAGGAAAGCAATACAATGGGAAAGTCTAAAGATCTCTTCAAGAAAATAAGAGATACCAAGGGAACATTTCATGCAAAGATGGGCACAATAAAGGACAGAAATGGTATGGACCAACAGAAGCAGAAGATATTAAGAAGAGGTGGCAAGAATACACAGAAGAACTATACAAAAAAGATCTTCATGACCCAGATAATCACAATGGTGTGATCACTCACCTAGAGCCAGATATCCTGGAATGTGAAGTCGAGGGGGCCTTAGGAATCATCACTACAAACAAAGCTAGTGGAGGTGATGGAATCCCAGTTAAGCTATTTCAAATCCTGAAAGATGATGGTGTGAAAGTGCTGCACTCAATATGCCAGCAAATATGGAAAACTCAGCAGTGGCCACAGGACTGCAAAAGGTCAGTTTTAATTCCAATCCCAAAGAAAGGCAATGCCAAATGTTCAAACTACCGCACAATTGCACTCATCTCACATGCTAGTAAAGTGATGCTCAAAATTCTCCAAGCCAGGCTTGAACAGTATGTGAACCATGAACTTCCAGATGTTCAAGCTGGTTTTAGAAAAGGCAGAGGAACCAGAGATCAAATTGCCAACATCTGTTAGATCATCAAAAAAGCAAGAGAGTCCAGAAATACATCTGCTTCTGCTTTATTGACTATGCCAAAGCCTCTGACTGTGTGGACCACAACAAACTGTGGAAAATTCTTACAGAGATGGGAATATCAGACCACCTGACCTGCCTCTTGAGAAATCAGTATGCAGGTCAGGAAGCAACAGTTAGAACTGGACATGGAACAACAGACTGGTTCCAAAAAGGGAAAGGAGTACGTCAAGGCTGTATATTGTCACCATGCTTATTTAACTTATATGCAGAGCACATTATGAGAAATGCTGGGCTGGATGAAGCACAAGCTGGAATCAAGATTGCCGGGAGAAATATCAATAACCTCAGATATGCAGATAACACTTCCATTATGGTAGAAAGCAAAGAAGAACTAAAAAGCCTCTTGATGAAAGTGAAAGAGGAGAGTGAAAAAGTTGGCTTAAAACTCAACATTCAGAAAACTAAGATCATGGATTTGGTCCCATCACTTCATGGCAAATAGATGGGAAAACAGTGGAAACAATGAGAGACGTTATGTTTTGGAGGGGGGGGGGGGTGCTTCAAAATCACTGCAGATGGTGACTGTAGCCATGAAATCAAAAGACACTTGCTCCTTGGAAGAAAAGCTATGACAAACCTAGAGAGCATATTAAAAAGCAAAGGACTTTTGCCAATAAAGGTCCATCTAGTCAAAGCTATGGTTTTTCCAGTAGTCATGTATCGATGTGAGAGTTGGACTATAAAGAAAGCTGAGCACTGAAGAATTGATGCTTTTGAACTGTGCTGTTGGAGAAGACTCTTGAGAGTCCCTTGGACTAAAAGGAGATCCTGGAACGGAGAAGGCGATGGCACCCCACTCCAGTACTCTTGCTTGGAAAATCCCATGGACAGAGGAGCCTGGTAGGCTGCAGTCCATGGGGTTCACGAAGAGTCAGACACAACTGAGCGACTTCTTTCACTTTTCACTTTCATGCATTGGAGAAGGAAATGGCAGACCACTCCAGTGTTCTTGCCTGGAGAATCCCAGGGACGGGGGAGCCTGGTGGGCTGCCATCTATAGGGTCACACAGAGTTGGACACAACTGAAGTGACTTAGCAGCAGCAGCATTCATTGGAAGGACTGATGCTGGAGCTGAAACTCCAATACTTTGGCCACCTGATGGGAAGAACTGACTCATTTGAAAAGACCCTGATGCTGGGAAAGATTGAAGGCTGAGGAGAAGGGGACAACAGAGGATGAGATGGCTGGATGGCATCACTGACTCAATGGACATGAGTTTGAGTAAACTCTGGGAGTTGGTGATGGACAGGGAGGCCTGGCGTGCTGCCCTCCATGGGGTTGCAGAGTTGGACACGACTGAGCAAGTGAACTGAAGAAAAACTTCAAGATCATCAATTAGTATGTATAGACCAGCATTTAAATTCAGTTCTTAAAAAAAAAAAAAATCTTTGAACTTCCTTGGTGGTCCAGTGGTTCAGACTCTGCTTCCAATGCAGGGGCCACAAGTTTCATCCTGGGTCGGGAACTAAGGTCTCACATACCATGTGGCAAAAAAAAAAAAAAAAAAAAAAACCCACCACCACCACCAAAAGCTCAATTCTCCCTGAATTCAAAGTCCACACTCTTCATTCTATTCCCTTGATACCCAAAATATGATATATGAATCAGCAGAAGGAGAATTATCTGGGAGCTTGTTAGAAGTGCAGAATCACACAGTCCTGTTGAAGATCTACTAAATCAGAACCAATTTGCATTTAACAAGGTGTTTGGAAAACTTGTATGCATGTTAAAGCATGCAAATGCTTTGAGAAGCATTGGTCTAAACAGTGGTTCTCAAAGTGTAATCTCTGGACCGGCAGCATTAGCATCACCTGAGGACTTGTTAGAAATGCAAATTCTTGGACCCAATTCTAGAACCACTAAATCAGAACATCTGTTTTTTAACAAGCTCTTCAGATGATTTGGTGCACACCAAAGTTAGAGAGCAGGCGGTTATACTATGCTGCCTTACATTAAATTACTGAAATCACTGAGCCTAGCTAGATGGGCGAATGAGTAAAAGGCAAAAGTGAGAGAAACTTGGATTCTGGCAAAAATAAATGAAGACCTAGTAGGATAAAGTTTCAAGTTATAACCTATATGAAGAAAAGCATACAATATTACTGGAAGACATATGAAGATATTAAATCTAGATAGGAAGGAAATTTAAATGCCTTACAAATTAATATGCTCATTGAATATAATTAGAATTGCTATCCTAGTAAGAAGGAGCTTAATAAAGCGTAAGAATTTATAACTAGATCAATAAAATAGATTATATGACTCCTAATGTAGTGATTTTCAGAAACATAACCCCTGCTATACATTACATCCTCAGTATTCATTTATTTTATAACTGGAAGTTTACACCTTTTGGCCTCCTTCACCCATTCCACCCATACCCACCTTCTACATCTGGCAACCACCAATTTCTTCTTTATATCTATGAGTTGACTTTTTGTTTTAAATTCCCAGTATAAGTGAGATCATATAGTACTTGTCTTTCTCTGTCTGACTTATTTAATTGAGCCTAATGCCCTCAAGGTCCATCCATGTTGTTGCAAATGATAATATTTTCTTCTTTTTATAGCCAAGTAATATTCCACCACACACACACACACACACACACACACACACACACACACATATTTGTGCTCAGTTGCTTCAGTCATGTCCAACTCTTTGCGACCTTGTCCACTGTAGCCCGCCAGGCTTTTCGGTCCATGGGATTCTCCAGGCAAGAATACTGGAGTGGGTTGCCATGCCCTCCTCCTGTAACATCTTCTTTATCCATTCATCCATCAATGGACACTTATGATGCTTCCATATCTTGACTACTGTAAATAATGTTGCAGTGAATATGGTGGAGGAGGGTGCATGTATCCTTTCAAGCTAGTGATTTCATTTTCTTTGGATAAATACTGAGAAGTGAAATTTCTGGATCATAAATATTTTCTATGTTTAATTTTGTGAGGAACCTCTATACCCTTTTCCATAGGGGCTAAACCAATTATATTTCCACCAACAGTGTGCAAGGGTTCCCTTTTCTCCAAATCTTCACTGATATCTGTCTTTTCTTTTTTTGGTAACAAGGGTGACAAGACTTGGTAACAAGTCATTCTGACAACAGTGAAATGATATTTCATTTTGGTTTTGATTTGCATTTCTTTGATTAGCAATTTTGAATACCTGAAATGTACCTGAAATACATAAAAATGTACATTGTGGCCATCTGTACATCTTTTTTGGAAAAAAGTCTGTTCAGATCTTCTGCTCATTTTTAAAATCAGGTTGTTTGCTATTGAATTGTATGAGTTCTTTATACATTTTGGATATTAATCTCTTATAAGATATATGACTAGCAAATATTTTCTCCCATTTGGTATGTTACCTTTTCATTTTGTTGATGGTTTTCTTTGCAGTGTAGGAGTTTTTAGTTTGATTTTGATTTTATTTTTTTGCTTTTGTTGTCAAATCTAAAAAATTTTCATCACCAAGACCAATGTCAAGGAGCTTACTGCCAATGTTTTCTTCTAAGAGTTTTATGGTTTCAGGTCTTTCATTCAAGTCTTCAATCCATTCTGAGTTAATTCTTTTGTATAAGATAGGGGTCCAGTTTCATTATTTTGCACATGGCTGTCCAGTTTTCACAACAGCATCTTTTGAAGAGACTGTCTTTTTTCCATATTCTTGGCTCCTTTGTCTTAAATATATGGAGCATATTTACATGAGTTTATTTCTGGGCTCTCTATTCTGCTCCATTGATCTACGTGTCTGTGTCTGTTTTTATGCCAATAGCATACTGTTTTGGTTAATAATTATATTCCAAAATTTAAACCATTAATAATAGATGTAAATTAAAACACATGTTTTTACTTAAATTTGGTTGATTTCGCTAGGTAATACATACATACCAGAAAGTTTCTATATAGAATGGCAAAGTAGCAGAACTTTTCTAGAAAACTAGTTGACAATGATTTCATCCAGTAATTCCACTGATGGAAATTAATCCTAAACAAGTAATCAGAGTTTATCCCATAAAAACAAAAAATTAAAAACAGTATAAATGACAAAACCCAGAAAAACAATTGCAGATATATGATGGTAGATTCATTAGATATAATCGTATGCAGCCGTTAGAGTCATGCTTTCAAAGAAAATTTAATGATATAAATATAGTTTAATATAATATTAGGTTAAACAAGATAGAAAGTTATAGACAGTAGAATTTAAACTTTGTACAAAGTGAAAATAAGCTAAAATATTAACCGTGATTTTTCTCTGGATTGTATAAAGAGGGTGATCTAATTTTTCTTATTTTTTCTCTTTAATGATAAACATTTATATGACTTAAAGGCATTTTTTAAAAATAATAAGGAGATTCATGAAAACTCATTTTCTGCCACTATTACCAGCACCAAAACAGGGCTATATCTTACAGAATCGACCAATTAAAAGCTATTTATGGGGTTAGTCATTGAGTTATATGCTACTAGGGTGAAAATAAAGAAATAGTCACTTTCTCTGGCCCCCATTAGCTTAAAAACTCAAAATGGAGACATTTACTTCAGTCTCTCTTTTATGTGTACACAAGTGATGAGAAATAAGCAAACAATGCCCCCAGATTCCCCCCAAAATGAATTTTCACTACTTGCTTCTATTGCTGTAAATCTCAGAATTCTGATCTTAATCATTGCACCCAGATGACTGTTTTCTGCCCTGTTTGTTCCCTTCTCCCTTCTCTATTGGTTGATAGCGGTTCTCTGCTTCTTCCAGAGTCCTCTCTAGCCACACTCCACCCCCCCATATTATATATATATATATATATAGTTTCCCATACCTTTGTTTTTTTTGTTCACTCCTTCAGTTGTGTCTGAATCTTTTGCTCCCCAGTGGACCACACCCTGTCAGCTTCCTCTGTTCCTTGGCTTTCTCAGGCAAGAATACTGGAGTGGGATGCCATTTCCTTCTCCAGGGAATCTTCAAAACCCAGGGATCAAACCTGTGTCTTGACAGGCAGATTCTTTACCACTAAGCTACCTGGGAAGCTGGAGAAGGCAATGGCACCCCACTCCAGTACTCTTGCCTGGAAGGTCCCATAGACGGAGGAGCCTGGTGGGCTGCAGTCCATGGGGTCGCGAAGAGTCGGACATGACTGAGTGACTTCACTTTCACTTTTCACTTTCATGCATTGGAGAAGGAAATGACAACCCACTCCAGTGTTCTTGCCTGGAGAATCCCAGGGACAGGGGAGCCTGGTGGGCTGCTGTCTCTGGGGTCGCACAGAGTCGGACACGACTGAAGCAACTTAGCAGCAGCAGCACCTGGGAAGCCCATGCCTTCCTTAAGGTGTCTGCTAAATCACACAGCACAATAGAGAACATTACATATCATTTGGCAAATTGGCTGAGTGTTCTCATTTTCACTGCTTTTGTTTTCTGGCCAAGAACTATGATGGTTCTGAGATTTCCCCCTACATGCAAATTAAGAAGTTAGCCTGTCATAGTTTCCTGGTTTCTGGAAGATGATGTCAGACTCTAAGGTCAGAGACAAAGGACTTTATTACTCATGGAACATCCAGCAATATAAGCTTCATGATTCCATTCGTTCCTCTTGCCCTCAAAGTCTCAAAGAGCAATATAGAGGGCTCTAGGTGGATTCTCTGCACACAGTAGATATGCCTCAAGGCTAAAAACCTTAAGTTCAGGTGATCTGAATTTTTAAATAGATTGCAAATAATCCTGCTCAAACTTTGCCCTGTAGGGAGACATTATATTATTATATTTAACAGTAAACAAACTTGTCCTTGGTTCCAGTAGGGGATACAATCTCTTTCTTCTAAGGCTCTTAAATGATACAAACATCCGTGAAAAGTTAGGCTGGAACAAAAGCTGCCAGTGTTCCTGCTCACAAGATAGGAAAAGAAAACACAGACAACCCATGGAAAATTGTCTCCTCGCATCTTTTCCAACATTTTTGGGCAACTTTTTATTTTGATATAACTTCAATTTTGAAAGTCACTCAGTTGTGTCTGACTCTTTGTGACCCATAAACTGTAGCCCACCAGGGTCCTCTGTCCGTGGTATTCTCCGAGCAAGAATACTGGAGTGGATTGCCATTTCCTTCTCCAGGGGATCTTCCCAACCCAGGGATTGAACCTGGGTCTCTTGCATTGCAGGCAGATTCTTTACTGTCTGAGCTACCAGGGTAGCTCCCAATCTTAAGTTGCAAGCAAGACCCTCAATCTTAAGTTGCAAGCAAGACCCTCAATCTTGAGTTGCAAGCAAGAATAGTTCAAGGAAAGCCCTTATACCCCTGTGTCTGCTAATTAGTTTGTCTCATTTGCTTTTATCATTCTGTATATATGTGTGCATAAATGCACACATGCATATTCTGAGCAAACTGAAAATAAGTTGAAAACATCATGCCGCAGAGTAGAGGTTTTTCCCAGTGTTGGTGATGTTAAATTTGATCTGTAGGTTAAATAATGTTTGCTCAATTCCTCCACTATAAAGTTATTCTTTTCCCCTTTGTGATTACTAGTATTTTGCGAACTACTTTGAGACTATGTAAATATGCTATTCCACATAAAAAAATCTACCCACAGGTTTTAGCATCCATTGATGACTACCCAACTTCATCATTTCCTCTATATTCTTATTGCCTTGCTACTATAAAGAAGAGCTTTCTCTTCTCCCACATTTATTTTTTCATTTATATTTTGTCAATATGGGCTCATAGATTCCTATTTTGCTAAGCAGGTTATAATCTATCACCATCATTATTATGATGCTCATATTTTCTCATATTTGGCAACTAGGAGCGTCTTCAAGTCCTCTCCAGTGCAACAAGATCATCAAGGCTCATCTTATACTTTTCCCATTTCAGACCTGGAAGTAGTCTTTTCGCCAGTGATTGCTTTCAGAATTTTGAAATCAAGATCTTAATCCTTAATGTGCTGATTGCTCCTGGTGTGATATTGTTTCTAGGCTCTCACAGCAAGTGGACACACACGCAAACACATACAATCAAAAGTTCATGCTGGTATCTCCAATTTCAAACCAACACTGAAAGATACAAACCAACACTGAAATAAAAATGTTTTTTTCTTTATTGAGACATAATTAACATATAATGCTGTGTTGATTTTAGGGGTACAGTATAATAACTTGATTTATGTATCTGTTGAGAAATGATTACCACAGTTTTAGTTAACATTCATCACCACATAGTTACAAGGTTTTTTTCACTTGTGATGAAAACTTTCAAAATGTACTCTTAGCAAATATACAGTATAGTTTTGTTAACTATAGTTACAATGCTGTACATTACATCCCAGAATTTATTTTTAACTGTAAGTATGCACCTTATGGGGGTTTCCCTGGTGGCTTCAGTGGTAAAGAATCCTCCTGTCAATGCAGGCGATGTAGGAGATGTAAGTTCAATCCCCGGGTCAAGCAGATCCCCTGGAGAAGGAAATGACAACCCACTCCAGTATTCTTGCCTAGGAATTCCCACAGACAGAGCAGCCTGGTGGACTACAGTTCATGGGGGCACAAATCTGACCTCTTTTTCTTAAATTAAAAAAAAGTGCTATTGGACTCTTGATAAGGATTACATTTAACCTATAGATGGCTTTGGGGAGTATGAGCAGTTTAACAAAACACCCTGAGTATGACGCTAGCTATATATGTCCTTTATTATTGTTGAGATACATTCCTTCTAAACCTAATTTGTTAAGAGTTATCATGAATGGATGTTGAATTTCATCTTTTTTTTTTCTTGCATTTGAGGTGATCATGTTTTTCTCTTTAATTCTATTAATATGATGTATTACATTGATTTGGAATGTTGAACCGTCCTTGTATCCCAGGGGTGATTCGTGCTTGATCATGGTGAATGGTCCCTTTAAGAATGCTGCTGAATTTCATTTGCTGAAACTTCATTGAGATTTTTGTATCTGTTTTTATCAGGATAATGGCCAGTAGTTTTTTCCCCTTTTGTCCTTTTCTGACTTTGTTATCACGGTAATGCTGGCTATGTAAAATGAGTTTGGGAATGTTTCTCCCCCTGCCCTTTTTAAAAGATTCCAAATCTTGAGACCCTATGGACTGTAGCCCTCCAGGGTCCTCTGTCCACGGAACTGGCCAGGCCACAATACTGGAGTGGGTTGCCATGCCTTTCTATAGGAGACCTTCCTGACCCAGGAATCGAACCTGCCTCTCTTACATCTTCTGCATTGGCAAGTGGGTTCTTTACCCCTAGCACTACCTGGGAAGCCCAATTATAACTGAAATCTACAGGATTTCCCTTTTAATTGATGCTTTGATGCATTGGTTGCTCAGGAGAATGTTTAATTTCCATGTATGTGTGAGTTTTCCAATTTTCCTTCTGTTATCGATTTCTAGTTGTACATCATTATAGTCAGAAATATTGATACTTAGACTGATTTCAATCTTAAGTTTTCAGGACTTGTTTTGTGGCCTGGTACATGGTCTATCCTGGAAAGTATTACATGTGTGGCTGAGAAGAATCTGTATTCTGCCGTTGTCAGTGGTGTCCTGTATGCCTGTCAGGTCCATTGGCTCTATCGTGTTGTTCACATCCACTATTTCCTTTCTATCTTGTTCCATTGATCCATATTTCTTTGTGTGTGTGTGTCAGAACCATACTGTCTTGATTACTGTATCTTTTGTGGTATATGTAGTCTGAAGTGAGGGACCTGATTCCTCCAGTTCCATTTTCATTTCTCAAGATTGCTGTGGCTCTTCAGGGCCTTTTGGGTTTCCATACCAACTGTAACTTTTTTGTTGTTGTTGTTCTTTGAAAAATGCCATTGGTAACTTGATAGGGATTGACTTAAATCTGTATATTGCTTTGGGTAATATTTTCATTTTCACCATATTGATTCTTCCAATCCAAGAACACAGTATCTCTCTCCATCTGTTTGTGTCATCTTTGATTTCTTTCATCAGTATTTTATAGTTTTCTGAATACAGGTCTTCTGCCTCCTTGAGTAGGTTTAGTCCTAGGTATTTTATTCTTTTTCACACAATGGTGAATGGGAGTCCCTTAATTTCTTCTTCTAGTCCTGCTGTTGTTCAGTCCTATTTGTTGTTGTTCAGTCACCAAGACATGTCCGACTCTTTGCCACCCCATGGACTACAGTACACTAGGTTTCCCTGTCCTTCACTCTCTGCTAGAGTTTGCTCAGTCATGTCCATTGAGTCAATGATACTATCTAACCATCTCACCCTCTGCCACCTCTTTCTCCTTTTGCCTTCAGCCTTTCCCAGCATCAGGGTCTTTTCCAATGAGTCAGTTCTTCACATCAGGTGGCCAAAGTATTGGAGCTTCAGCATCAGTCCTTCCAGTGAATCTTCAGGGTTGATTTCCTTTAGGATTGACTGGTTTTATCTCCTTGTAGTCCAAGGGACTCTCAAGGTGACTCCCCAGTACCACAATTCAAAAGCATCAATTCTTTGGCACTCAGCCTTCTTTATGGTCCAACTCTCACATCCAAACATGACTACTATATAAAGCAACTTTGACTATACGGACCTTTGACAGCAAAGTGATGTCTCTGCTTTCTTATATGCTGCCTAGGTTTGTCATAGCTTTCCTTCTAAGGAGAAAGTGTCTTTTAATTTCATGGCTGCAGTCATCATCTGTGGTGATTTTGGAGCCCAAGGAAGGAAAATCTGTTACTGCTTCCACTTCCCCCCCTTCTATTTCCCATGAAGAGATGGGGCAGATGTGTGATCTTAGTTTTTGAATGTTGAGTTTAAGCCAGCTTTTTCACTGTCCTCTTTCACCCTCCTCAAGAAGCTTTTCAGTTCCTCTTCACTTTTTGCGTGAAAGTGGTATCATCTGCATATCTGAGGTTATTTCTCCCGGCATTCTTGATTCCAGCTTGTGATTAATCCAGCCTGGCATTTTGCATGATATATTCTGCATATACGTTAAATAAGCAGGGTGACAATATACAGCTTTGTTGTACTCTTTTCCCAATTTTAAGCCAGTCCATTGTTTCATGTCCGATTCTAACTGTTGCTTCTTGGCCTACTTAAAGGTTTCTCAGGAGACAGGTAAGGTGGTCTGGTATTCCCATCTCTTTAAGACTTTTCCCACAGTTTGTTGTGATCCACACATGGTCAAAGGCTTTAGCATAGTCAGTGAAGCAGATGTTTTTCTGGAAGTCCCTTGCTTTCTCTATGATCCAACGATGTTGGCAATTTGATCTCTGGTTCCTCTGCCTTTTCTAAACCCAGCTTGAATATCTGTTAGCTCTCAGTTCACAAACTGGAAAAACCTAGCTTGAAGGATTTTGAGTATTACCTTGCTAGCTTGTGAAATGAACACAATTGTATGGTAGTTTGAGCATTCTTTGGCCTTGTCCTTTTTTCAGATTGAAAAACTGACCTTTTCTAGTCCTGTGGCCACTGCAGTGTTTTCCAAATTTGCTGACATATTGATTGCAACCCTTTTACAGCATCATCTTTTAGGATTTTAAATAGCTCAGCTGGAATTCCATCACCTCCACTCACTTTGTTCATAGTAATGCTTCCGAAGGCCCACTTGACTTCACACTCCAGAATGTCTGGCTCTAGGTGAGTGACCACACCATCGTGGTTATCTGGGTCTTTAAGACCTCTTTTGTATAATTCTTCTGTGTATTCTTGTCACTTCTTAATCTCTTCTATTAGGTCCTTACCGTTTCTGTCCTTTGTTGTGCCCAACCTCGCATGAAATGTTCCCTTGATATCTCCAGTTTTCTTGAAGAAATCTCTAGTCTTTCCCATCCTGTGGTTTTCCTCTATTTCTTTGCATTGCTCATTTAACAAGGCCTTCTTATTTCTCCTTGCTATTCTCTGGAACACTGCATTCAGTTGGGTATAACTTTCCCTTTCTCCCTTGCCTTTCATTTATCTTCTTTACTCAGCTATTTGTGAAGCCTCCTTAGACAACCACTTTGCCTTCTTGCATTTCTTGTTCTTTGGGATGATTTAGGTCATTGCCTCCTGTACAATGTTATGAACCTCCATTCATAATTCTTCAGGCACTCTCTGTACCAGATCTAATCCCTTGAATCTATTTGCCGCCTCCACTGCATATTCATAGGGATTTGATTTAAGTCATACCTGGCTGGCCTAGTGGTTTTCCCTGCTTTCTTTAGTTTAAGCTTGAATTTTGCTATGAGAAGCTGATGATCTGAGCCACGGTCAGCTCCAGGTCTTGTTTTTGCTGACTGTATAGAGTTTCTCCATCTTTGGCTGCAAAGAATATAATCAATCTGATTTTGGTATTGACCATTTGCTGATGGCCATGTGGAGTTGTCTCTTGTGTTGTTGGAAAAAGATGTTTGCTGTGACCTGTGTTCTCTTGATAAAACGCTGTTAACCTTTGCCCTGCTTCATATTCTACTCCAAGGCCAAAGTCTGTTACTCCAGGTACCTCTTCTCTTCCTACTTTTGGATTCCAATCCCTTATGATGAAAAGGACATCTTTTTTGGTGTTGTAGCTCTTCATAGAACTGGTCTACTTCAGCTTCTTCAGCATTGTGGTTGTGGCATAGACTTGGATTGTTGTGATATTGAATGGTTTGACTTGGAAATGAACTGAGATTATTCTGTTGTTTTTAGGTTGTATCCAAGTACTGTATTTTCAACTCTTTTGTTGACTATGAGGGCTACTCCATTTCTTCTAAGGGATTCTTGCTCACAGTAGTAGATACAATGCTCATCTGAATAAAATTCACCCATTCCCATCCATGTCCATTTTTGTTCACTTACTCCTAAGGTGTTGATGTTCACTCTTGCCATTTCCTGCTTGACCACATTAAGTTTACCTTGATTCATGGACCTAACATTCCAGGTTCCTATGCAATATTGTTCTTTACAACATTGGATTCTACTTTCACCACCAGACACATCCACAACTGAGCATCATTTGCTTTGGCCCAGCCACTTCATTCTTGCTGGAGTTATTAGTAATTGCTCTCTGCTCTTCCCCAGTAGCATATTGGACACCTTCTGACCTGTGGGGCTCATCTTCCACTGTCATATCTTTTTGCCTTTTCATATTTTTCATGAGGTTCTCACAGCAAGAATACTGGAATGGTTTGCCACTTCCTCCTCCAGTGGACCACGTTTTGTCAGAACTCTTCGCTGTGACCCGTGTGTCATGGGTTGCCTTGCATGGCATGGCTTATAGCTTCATTGAGTTATGCAAGCCCCTTTACTACAACAATGCTGTGATCCATGAAGGAGTTGCTAGTGTGTAGGAATGCAAGAAATGTCTGTGCATTAATTCTATATCCTGCAACTTTTTACTAAATTCATTGATTAGCACCAAGAGTTTTCTGGTGGCATCTTTAGGATTTCCTATGTGTAGTATTAGGTCATGTACAAACAGTTTTTTTTCCAATTTGGGTTCCCTTTATTTATTTTTCTACTCTAGACTGCTGTGGCTAGGACTTCCATAACTGTGTTGAATAAAAGTGGTAAGAGTGGACATCCTTGTCTTGTTCCTGACAATAGAGAACGTGCTTTCAGTTTTTCACCTTTGAGAATGATGTTTCCTGTGGGTTTGTTATATATGGCCCTTATTATGTTGAGGCATGTTCCCTCCATGCCCACTTTCTAGAGAATTTTTTTTTCATAAATGGGTATTGAATTTTGTCAAAAGCTTTTTCTGCATCTATTGAGATGATCATATGGTTTTTATTCAGTTAATGTGGTATATCACATTGATTTACAAATACTGAAGAATCCTTGCATCCCTGGGATAAATTTCACTGGTTCATGGTATATGATCCTTTTAATGTGTTGTTAGATTCCCTTTGCTAGTATTTTTGTTGAAGATTTGTGTGTTTTTGTTCATCAGTGATATTGACCTATAGTGTTTTTTTTTTTTTTTTTGTAGTATATTTGGTTCCTATACTGGGGTGATGGTGGCCTGGTAGAATGAGCTTGGGAGTTTTCTTTCCTCTGCAATTTTTTGTAAGAGTTTCAGTGGGATAGGTATTAACTCTTCCCTAAGTGTTTAACAGAATTCTCCTGTGAAGTCAGCTGGTACTGGACTTATGTTTATTGGGAATTTTTTCATCACAGTTTCAATTTCATTACTTGTGATTAGTCTGTTTTTATAATTTCTATTTCTTCTTTATTAATTTAATCTATTTACAGGTAAGGTAATTATTGATATATAGTTTCTTATTGGCACTTTCTTAATTGCTTTGTGGTTTTTTTGTTTGTTTGTTTTGCTAGGTGTTTTTTCTTCCCTTCTTTTGTTCTCTTGTGATCTGATGACTATCTTTAGTGCTGTGTTTCCACTGCGTTTTCTTTTTCATGCATGTATTTAGTTTGCTGTTCCAATGAGGTTTTGATATAGCAGTACACACGTACACACACACACACACACACACACACACACACACACACACACACGGTTGTTTTAAGTTGTTGGTCTGTTTCCCACCTAGGGAAGTTCCTTCAGCATTTGTTGTAATGCTGGTGTGAAAGAGAAAGTCTCTCAGTTATGTCTGACTCTTGCAACCCATGGACTATACAGTCCATGGAATTCTCCAGGCCAGAATACTGGAGTGGGTAGCCTTTCCCTTCTCCAGGGGATCTTCCCAACTGAGGGGTTGAACACAGGTCTCCCACACTGCAGGCCGATTCTGTACCAGCTGAGCCACAAAGGAAGCCCAAGGATCCTGGAGTGGGTAGCCTATCCATTCTCCAGCATATCTTCCTGACCCAGGAATCGAACCGGGGTCTCCTGCATTGCAGATGGATTCTTTACCAACTGAGCTATCAGAGAAGCCCAAAGCTGGTTTGGTAGTACTGAATTCTTTTAGCTTTTGCTTGTCTGTAAAGCTTTTGATTTTCCATTGAATCTGAATGACAGCCTTGCTGGTACAATATTCTTGTTTGCAGATTTTCCCCTTTCATCACTTGAAAAATACTGTGCCACTTCCTTCTGATCTGCAGAGTTTCTGCTGAAAATTTAGCTGGTAACCCTACTATAATTCCTTGTATGCTATTTGTTGCTTTTCCCTTGTTGGTTTTGATTTTTTTTCTTTGTCTTTTTGTCAGTTTGATTAATATGTGTCTCAGTGTGTTACCCTTTGAGATCATCCTATATGGAACTCTGTGCTTCTCAGACTTGTGTTTCCTTTCTCATGTTAGAGAAGTTTTCAGCTATAATATCTTCAAATATTTCTAAGGTCTTTTTCTTTTCTCCTTCTGGGACTCCTATAATGTTGATGTTGGTGCATTTAATATTGTCCCCAAAATTTCTGGGACTGTCTCATTTCTTTTCATTATTTTTTCTTTGTTCTGTGGCAGTGATTTCTACCATCCTATCTTTCAGCTCACTTATTTGTTCTTCTGCCTCATTTATTTTGCTTTTGATTCCTTCCAGTGTATGTGACTTAGCAGCAGTAGCAGCAGCAGTGTGTTTTTCATTTCAGTTATTTTATTGTTCATTTCTGTTTGTTCTAAATATTCTGGCTCCTTGTTAAACATTTCTTTTATCTTCTTTATCTGTGGTGATGGTTTCGTCACTAAGTTGGGTCCAACTCTTGTGACCCCATGGACTGTAGCCCATCAGGCTCCTCTGTCCATGGGATTTCCAAGGCAAGAATACTGGAACATTTCCTTCTCCAGGGGATCTTCCTCCCCCAGGGACTGAACCTGTGTCTCCTGCATTACAGACAAATTTACCAACTGAACCACTAGGGAAGCTGTGCCTCTATTCTTTTTCTGAGATTTTTAAAATCATCTTTACTATCATTACTCTGAATTCTTTTTCAGGTAGATTGCCTATCTCCTTTTGGATTTAGTTGTTCTTGTGGATTTCTACCTTGTTTCTTTGCAACAAATTTCTCTGTCATCTCATTTTATCTAACTTTTTGTGCTTGTGGTCACCTGTCTGCAGCCTGAGGATCATAACTATTGCTATGCCTGGTGTCTGCCCTATGGTGGATGAGGCTGGTCCAGGGGCTTATGGGGGCTTCCTGGTGGAAGGAACTGGTGCCTGCCCTCTGGTGGGTGGAGCTGGGTCTTATCCCTTTGGTGGGCAGGGCTGTGTCATATGGTGTGTTTTGAGGAAGTTGTGAGCTCAGTATGACTTAAGGCAGCCCGTCTGCTAATGGGTGGGGCTGTGTTCCTGTCTTGCTCATTGTTTGGCCTGAGGCATTCCAGCTCTGGAACCTGTAGATGGTTGGTGAGGCCTGGTCTTGGTGCCAAAATGGGGACCATTTGGAGAGCTAATGCTGATCAATATTCCTTAGGGTCTCTGCCAACCGGTGTCCTTGCCCCCAAGGTGAGCTAGTCAACCTCTGCCTCTAAAGATGATCCTTCAAGACCCCTAGTTAGGTCTAGCCCCAGTTCCTATGGAGGTACTGCTTTGTGTTGGGCCCCACTACACACGGAGTCTTGAATATACCCTCCAAGAGTGGAACCTCTGTTTCTCCCAGCCATGTGGAGCCCCTGCGCTCAGTCTCTGCTAGCCTTCAAAGCCAAATGCTCTGGGAGTTCTTCCTCCCAATGCCTGACCCTCAAGACTGTCTTGGAGGGCTTGGAACTTCCCTGTGTAGCCTGTGTGACTTTAATATTTTTTGATTCAAGGGCTGTTTATAGTATAAATGTCTTCCACCTCTTTTCTGAATGTGTACTGGCCATTATCCCTTGATAGGAGGTATGACTGATGTTGTGGTGACTTGAGCCTGCACTGCATATTGAATGGGGCCTCCCCCTTGTTCTGTGGTTGTTACTGCCCTGTCAGGGGTAGGGTTTGCTCCCTAGTTGTTGGAATAGAGGGCCCCAGATCCATTTCTGAGCTGTGTTGCTGACTGCAGTGTGAGGTAGGCAGAATTGGAGCACTCTCACTGAGAGAGAAGTCACTGAGTTTTCCTCCTCTTGAGCTGTTCACCTGTGAGTGTATTCTGCTGTGTCACTTTTCACCCATTGTGCTCACAAATTACACTGTCACTGGCACTGCTCTCAGCCCCACCTTAACCGTGAGTATGCTGGCAGTTGGCCCTGATGTCTCTCAGGCATTGTTTTCACCAGGCCACCTGTGCAGATTCACTGAAGTCAGGTCCCTAGACTGCAGCAATCGTGCACCTGGACCCGCTGTGGGAGTTACGGAGGAAGCTCAGATTCTGGCCTGGTCCAATCCCTATGTGTACTTGCTCACAAAGCCCACATCTGCTAAAGCCAGACCCATCTCAGCAGTAGGTGAGCTCACAAAGCCCATATCTGCTAAAGCCAGAGCCATCCCCCATTTGGATGTTCCCCCAGGCACTGACTTTACAAAGCTAACAGCAGGGGTGTAAATCTATGGTTCCTACAGCTGCAAGGAGATCTCTCAGCTCTTCTTGCATAGTCTCTGAGGCTCAGCTGTGGTTTCACCCCCACCTCTGTGTGGGGGCCTCCCACCAGCATCTACTGCTGAGGCTGCCCCAGAGTGCACTCACCTGCCCAGGTGGGTGGGGGTGGAGTGGCATCAGGCAGGGCACCAACCCACTGGGATTGGTGTGGTCAGAGGAAGTGGCAGCATTTTTTAACTTTTAAACTAGGGTTGTAAGTGAATTACACACTACTGTTACCATATTACAGAATCTAACTTCGACTATATATTTACCAATAGCAGTGAGTTTTACATTGCCTTCTTATGTTTTTATGGTGTTAAGTGGCATCCTTTTATTTCCACTCAAAGAACTTCCTTTAGCATTTCTGGTAAGGCTGGTCTAATGATGAACTCCCTCACCTTTTGTTTGTTTGGGAAAGGCTTTATTTCTCCTGTATTTCTCAAGGACAACTTTGCCTGGTATAGAATTCTTGCTTAATCGTTTGTTGCTGTTTTTTTTTCTGTCACTATAAATTGTACATAAACCAACAACATAATCTAAAAGATGGGGGGAGGGGGTTGGAGAATGAAAAGTGTAAAGTCTGAGAATTCTATTGAGGTTATCACTTTAAAATAGGGCATTTTAACTTATTTTATAAAAGCCTCATGATACCCACAAGGGAGAAACCTGTAGAAGTTACACAAAATAATAAGATAAAGAAATCAAAGCATACTGGTATCAAAAGACATTCAGAATATTTTGAATTTATCATTCCATTCTCTTCTGGCCTAAAGAATTTCTGTTGAGAAATCTACTGATAAACTTGTGAGATAACTTCTCTTTTCTTTTGCTGCATTCAAAATTCTTTCTTTGACTTTTGACAATTTAATGATGATGTGTCCTGGTGTAACCCTATTTAAGGTCAACTTATTTGAGGTCCTTTTCCCTGGTGGCTCAGACAGTAAAGCGTCTTGCTTACAATGTGGGAGACCTGGGTTTGATCCCTGGGTTGGGAAAATCCTCTGGAGAAGGAAATGGCAACCCACTTCACTACTCTTGCCTGGAAAATCCCATGGACAGAGGAGCATGGTGGGCTACAGTCCACCGGGTCGCAAAGAGTCGGACACAACTGAGCGACTTCAGTTTCAGTTTCAGTTTGGGCCTCATGGATCTAGATGTCCATTTCTTTCCCCAGCTTTGGGGAGTTTTCAGCCATTATTAAAACTTTTAAAAATAAAAAAAATGTATTTTGGGCTGCGCTGGGGCTCTGCTGCTGTGTGGGCTTTCTCTAGTTTCAGTGAGGGGGGGCTTCTCTTTGTGGCCTGTGGGCTTCTCATTGTGGTGGCCCCTCTTGTTGCGGAGCACAGGCTCTAGGTGTGAGGACTTCGGTACTTGCAGCTTGCAGTTTAACAGTGGCTCACACACGCTAGAACACAATTTCAGTGGTTGTGGCACCTGGGCTTGGCTGCTCTGCAGCATTCCCAGATCAGGGACCCTCTGCATTGGCAGGTGGATTCTCAGCCACTGGGAGTCCAGCCATTATTGCCTTAAACATACTTTGTTCATTTTTCGCTTGTCTTTCTGGAATTCTCATAATGCAAATATTGCTTCCACTGATTATATCCCACAGGTTCTATAGGCTTTTTTCACTCTCTTTCATTCTTTCACCTTCTAAGTGTCCTGTCTTCTAGGTCACTGATTCTTTCTTCTGCAGAATTGAGTCTGCTTTTGAAACTCTATTAAATTCTTCAGTTCAGTCATTGTATTTTTCAGCTTTAGGATTTATTTGGGGTTTGATGGTTTCCATTTCTTCAAACTTCTCATTTTGTTGATGCATGATTTTCCTAATTCCACTTAGCTTTCCAATCAATAGATTGGTATCATATTTCCATATGAAGAACAACATTATTATGGCAAAGAAATCTTATATTGATTTGTTGATCAAATACACTGTCACTTCTTTAACCAAGAAGGCAATAGTAGTTTATTTTTTATTTTTAAAAATTACAAAATAAAAATACATTAACAGACTCAATAAATGACGTTCTGCTTAACAATTTGCTTTTCTTGAATCCTAAGTAGGTAACAGTTTTCTAGTTATAGGTTCTCTTCTAGGCTGTTTAAAAGGTAAATTTAAATAGCACAAAGAGAAAAATAAAAAACACTGAAAGAGGCTAGTATTTTATGGTTGTGCTATGAAACATGCTTGATAAATTGCACCTGTGAGAATTTCCAGTTGTGTGTGTGTGCGCATTCGATGCACAGTGAAATTCACTGACTGAGAGAATGGGGGAATGGGGATGTATAACTCAGCTTTTAAAAAAACTAGCAGGCAGGCACACTAAGATACTTAGGAATGGTGTCTTTAAACATAAAGACATAAATAGGACATAGGGAGAAACACCCCAGTTTAGGAACTGGGTAGGGCTAATTTTGAATCCGGGCTTGGCTATCAGCCAATTGTAACTCCTCTGAGCTTCAGTTTTCTTATCTATAAAGTGGTGATAAGAATAGCTAAGTAGGCGGGGTGTTATGAGAATTAAATGAGATGAAATGTTAGTGACTTGTGGTTAGGAATCAGGCTTTTACTCATCACCACAGCCAGGGGTATCTGTCTGCTTTCCTGTTCCATCCACTCTTAAGGGTATAATGTCATAAAGAATGTGAGTTTGGGAATCAGTTTGATTCCAAAGAGGAGTTCTGGTTTTGCTACTTAAAAATTTGTGATCTCAGGCAAGTTAATGTCCCTGAGCCTTATCAGAGATAAGGATACCTACCACCTTAGATTAATGTGCAGATTAAATCATATGATTATATTTAGCTCCTGTCACAGCAACTGGTAGGAGACAGGCAATACAAGCTGTATTGCTACAACATGTGTTTTACATGTGAATTACCTTACCTGCCATAGGTAAATAGGGAATTGATATAACATGGAAGTCATGTTGTTTCCTATGCAATTATTTTTCTTAGCATGTTAAGATTTTGAAGCAACCAGAGATGTGGAGGGACTCTTTCTTATAGTAACTACCTCTAAGAAAAGGTGAATTTTTTTTAGCTGCAGAAAGTAACTGATTCAGTGACTTTAAGAATCCCTGTTATCATCATGTTGTGCTTTCTAGAGAAGTTCAGGGTACTGATGATGAATCTGTGAAGACATTTCCCTTTCAACTACAACACTACTCCTTAAGTCACATGTTTAATTTTGATTAAACTGATCCCTCTTAGAAATGAATGTTCTCCAGGACTTTTATCTCAAAAGAAGTACCAGTAGTCCCTGAGTTCAAGGAATGAAGTGTGCAATGTTCAAGCTAAGGTTTAGTGGGGCTAATATTTTGTTAGTACTGACACTGTTTTTGTTAGTGCTTGGGTTACAAAATTGTATCGGTTTTTTGAGTGGTCTTCCCAACCTTATTATTATTATTTTTTTATCCCAGGCAGTCCAGTTCTTTTCAGTGGGCTATGCTGTAGACCATAGGAACTTAACAGGAACACATAGATGGTGTTGTAGCAGGGACATCTGTATACATTCCCTTTCCCTTGAATTTTTTTTGTTTTGAATTTTTTGTATTGCAATATAGCCAATTAACAATGATGTGATAGTTTCAAGTGAACAGTGAAGGGACTCAGCTACACATATACATGTATCCCTCTAATATTTCTTTCTGTATAAAATCCAGGCAACACCAAGTATAATAATGAAAACAATGGCTCACATTTATTGTGCACTCTTTACAAATGAGTCAACCCTCATTTAATTCTCAACAATCCTGTGAACTAGGGGCCACTGTTACACCCATTTCATAAATGCGGAAACTGAGATTTATAAATAACATGAGTAAATGGAGATTAAGTAACTTGCCCAAGGTCACAGCTAGAAAGCAGTAGAGTGAGAATTTAAAAACCTGTGCTTTTTCAATGCCTTTAAGCACACATCGTATTGTTTTACTTTGTCAGTCTGTTAGCATACATGGGATTACACTAAAATGGTTTAATTTTACAGGCATTGCCCTATTAGGCTATGTAAAGGAAACTGTTAGTAATTCACAGCTATTTACATTTCACAAGACTCGTGTTCCATTCTAAGAGATCAGGCTCATCAATTATTTGCATTTGGTAACATGTTAATTATACAAATAATTAGCCTTGAGACTAGACATGAACATGAAAGTATAATGAATAGTTTCACTAATTGCTCTTTTCTGTTATGGACAGTCCTTGATCCAAATTATTAACACCTCCAATGTTCAGCCTGCTAAATTCTAACTTTCACTTCATGGAAAAGTCCAAATCCGTGATGACGATTAGATTTCTCTGTCATGCCAACCCTGACCTGTTGATTAGGACTCTCCAGAGCACTGTGTTGAAAAGCATTCTGGTGATGGTGGTTGGGGGGGGAGGCAATCTAGGCCCCAGGGGCATCACATGATAATAGATGAGTCTGTTCACAAAGGTGAGTATGAGTTGACAACAGGTGAGCCAGAGCAGCTGCCATCTCTAGCCTGAGCATTGAGAAACTTACTTCTGCCTTGGACATCATTTGTTGTTGTTGATAGCTTCTTAAATTTTCTGTTCCCTTGAACAATCCTACAAGTGAGCTGTATTCTTGGCTAGGAATATAAAAATGAATCCATCATGGATTGTCTTCTAATAAGAAAGGCATAAATGGCCAAACAAATCAAAAAAAATACTGAGCGCTCTAAAAGTAACAGATACAGTGACACAAAGGATCAGAGGAGAAAATGGATCATTTATAGAAACAGGGAGGCTGGGGCAGTGTCTTTTTTGAGTTGATCCTTAAAGGATAACTAGAAATGGTGCGGGGGTTGTGCTGAAGTGAGAAAGGCTCAGCATTTTTTCCTTTTGGGGGGTAGATGATGAATCACTTGTTGTAACAGTAAAGAAGGAAATGTGAAACAGGGGCGGGTACAAGGGGAAAGAGTTCAATGTGGTTGGAATGTAGGAAAATAAAGGAAGGTAAAGTTGGGAAACAAGGGTGGGCCCGGGTTGTGAAGGGCCTGGGAACACCAGGTTAGGAATTCTCTAGAACAATGTCTCTCACAATATGTGCACGGGATGCTCATCATTTTCATGTAACAGAAGAATCCTGTTGTCAACTGCTGGAGAAACACTGAATAAAACACACAGATTTCTATAACATAGAAGTTTGAGCTTCTAAAATGCTTATATACACTGTAGATTTCCAAGAGGCACTTGCAGTTTGCAAAAATCCCAGACTTAGTGATTGTAGAATGTTTTTCTTGGGCACCTCATGAGGTTAGCATTCTGCTGGAACTTTATGCAAAGAATGATGCCCTCAGAGTACATAGGTCAACATTACCTGCTAACTGATCAACTGACTGATCTTCCAGGAGCCTGTACTAGTGTTACAGGAATACAGAGAAGATTCTTTGCCCCCAAAGAAGCCATCAACCCCTTCCCCCTCTCTCTGTAACGTTTACTGTTTTAAGCCTCTGTCTTCAGCTCGGTTCAGTTGTACGACTCTCATTCCTGGAACTCAGATTCATCCCTTGATAAAGCCTTGCCTTCATCCCCTGATAAAGCTTTCCCCACACACAGCCACAGGGTGACTGTGGATCTGGCTTCTGTCATTTGTTCAGAAATGAAGCTCCTGTTTACTGCATTCTGGGGAGCTGGGCTCATGCATGTCTGAGGAATATCCTTCTGCCATTCCTGGTTGTTGCAGCTTCCCGGTGAGATTCTCATTCTGCTTGGAAAAGATGGGCAAGCAATCTCTAAATTTATCATTTGATTATCCCCCCATGGAAGAGAAAAATCTTAGCAGTGACAGGTGAGAGCTGTACTCTCTCTCTCTCTCTTGCCCAGAGTCGATTGGGCAAAATTAGGTGGGATCACTCAACCATCTGGAATAAGCAGTGGAATTTCTAAGTGTTTAGAGACTTGAGACTGTCTCTATTGGGTGTTGAACAAGAAACCAACAGGGGTGAGATTAAATGAGGCTGGTTGAGTGGGCAAAATCTTAGCAGACAAACTTTGCTGAGAATAAGGGCATGACAGGGAGGGAGAGTACAAACTATAGAAGATGGCACTGCCACTACGAACCAGCTGTTGTGACCCAGAAAAAGGACTTGGGATTCATTGCAAGAGTGTGCCGCAAAGACTCTGGGCCCACAGAGGCCTATGTGTTTTGTGAAATTATTAGGAAGAATAAGGAACAAAAACAGAAAATATTACCTTTGTAAGGAATGTGTAGCTCAGGTTGATGCATTTTGAGAAAGGTGACGAGGCATTTCAAGTGGCCCAGGGACTGGACAGGCTTCTGTTTCAGAACAGGGTGGAGGGTACAGGGGATGTGCTACAGTCTAGAAAATTACTAAAGGTGCAGGTAATAGGAACACAGACCAAAATACACTTATTAGAACTAGGAATTGTCCTGAGATAGTCTCAAGATTTCAAGCAAGTAAAAAAAATGGTTACTAAATGTATGGCATTCATTACCCCCCACAAAGAGGTAGCACAGACTGAAAATAGAAGTAGCCTCCAAACTGCTTACATAATATTGTGCCCACTGGAACTACCATATATGACTGAGTGAAATCTGATTGTCATAGATGAAATAGAGAGGCCAGTTGTGTCTTCCTAGCACACAGCTTAGCTTAATTCTCAGCATCAGTGGAAAAGATCTTGGGTTAGAATTACACATGCCAATCTTACTTTAAAAAATAAGGTAAGGTGCCTGCATGATATGTCTATTGTTATATCATCAAGTGCCTACCTTTGATTGGATATCAGGCTAGGCACTTTATACATGATCTTTAATCTTTACAATAACACAAGAGGTAATAATTATTCCCATTTCATAGACAAGAAATTGCTCAGATAGGTTAAATAACTCTTCAGGGTCACAGAACCAGTAAAATGGAGGCAATGTAACACTCTTAATGGTAACATTGGACTTCCCAGGCGGTGCAGTGGTAAAGAAAGAATCTGCCTGCCAAAGCAAGAGACACAGGTTTGATCTTGTGTTGAGTTGGGACAATCCCTTGGAGAAGGAAATGGCCACCCACTCCTGTATTCTTGCCTGGAAAACCCCCATGGACAGAGGAGCCTGGTGGGCTACAGCCCATGGGGTCACAGACTTGGACATGACTGAGCAGGCACGTGCGTGCACACACACAAAATCCTCCAAATGATGCTTTTGTCCTTGACTCATTGCTAAATGACCTTGGTCATTATAAGATCAGCACATTTGTTCATATTCCTCAAAAGTTCAAAGTACAAGAAAGAACAATTGGGGTCCTGGGGCTGAGACACAAAGGGAAACAGAGCTGGATAGGGGCCAGGTGTTTCCCGTGTTCTGACATGTAGTTCTCACAAAACCCATTTTGGAGTTGAGAAGACAGTCTTCTTAGGTCTTTTACTAAGAGGCCCCAGTGCAGTCAAGGGACTCGTTATGTGAAACCCAATCTGTCTAATGCCAAAGCTGCGTCCCTTCTCTCTTTCCTGAAGGGAGGCAACCTCAGAGGTTCCTCCATTGCCACAAACTCCACGGGGACTTCACTCTACATGCGCCAAGTGAGTGCTGGTAGGGGCAGAGGAGTTCCGTGCATACAGAAATTCCAGTTGGAATTGTCTATTTTTCAAAAGTCTTTATGGAATTTGTTACAATATTGCTTCTGTTTCATGTTTTGGTTTTGTGGCTGTGAGGCATGTGGGGTCTTAGCTCCCCGACCAGGGATCGAACCCTTGCCCCCTGCATTGGAAGGTGAAGTCTTAACCACTGAACCACCAGAGATGTCCCAGGAATTGTCTATTGAATGGATTTTCATCAGTCTCATCTTTGCCTTATCAACATTTTGACAAGTTGTCTTGTCTAGTCGGCTATCATGTTGGTTTTTAACAAGGCAGATAGATCTTCTGATTTCTCTAAATGTTGAGGTTTCTCAACCTCGGCACACTGGCATTGTGGGTAGGCTACTACTTTGTTGTTGGGGACTGTCCTTTGCCTAAACATCACAGAATGGTTAGCAACATCCCTGGTCTCTACCCACTAGTTAGCAATAACATCCCCCTCCCCCGCCAGTTATGACAACCAAAAATGTCTGCAGACCTTGCCAAATGTCACCTGAAAGAGAAAGGGGGCAAATCACCCCTGGTTGAAAACCAAGGCTGTCACTCAAGGGGACCACATGGGCTCCTTCCTTGCCTTTCTACCAAATACCCACCAAACCAACTCACCCCTCCCAGGAATGTCATCCAAGGAGTGGTGGTCCAGTGAACACCTGTGGGTGAAGCCTAGCTTTTTTGCTTTGGGGGAGGGAACACAGTACACAGATTACTGGCCCTGCACTTACTCGATGCCCCCACGAGATGTGAAAAGTGTAGAGCTTTCAATGTGCAGATGGCTTGCACTGCTTAATTACCAGCCGAAAGCATGCTAACATTTTCCTCCCTCCCTCTGCCTGCAGCAGCCCGCCAGGAGCAGTGGAAGCATTAACCGCAGGGAGTGGGTGCCCTTTCCCGCATCCTTATCACACACTAATTATTTGATTCTAAAGAGACAAAGTAGAGAGAATGTAACATATGATTCTGATGACAAACAGTTTTTTAACTGTCTGCTGTTCCTAGTGACTAGAGCATAGGAGCTGGTTGCTAAGCAACTGGGAAACTGCAGACTCGTGTACTGGCCGTGCTGGTTTCGGAAATGAGCCATAAAAGGAATTCCCCAGTGAGAAGGGATCCCATACCATTGCCTGGTTGCCATGGACACCATATATAAGTGATGGATCCTGGGTTATAGGCCGTGTTTAAGAAAGACTATGTTACCATCACTTAAGGCTTGAATGGTATGAGACAGGTATGGAAGACATCTTCTACGTTATTCATGCATCCAGCCCCTTCTCACGTGCTCCCCAGAAAGAGAGGTCTGAATCTAAGTGGCTGAGACATTTCATCCAATTTCAGCTCTGCTCTTATTTGATATGTTCCAGTCTTTGCTAGCATTGGAAGGGAGTCTGCAATCTGGGGAGCAAGTTTTTAAGCGAGAAAAGATGCCTCGGGTGGCAGACAGGCTGTCTGTCTGTCTATCATCCAACCCTGTCTGGGGGCCACACAGTGCCTGGATCGGGCACCAGGGTGACTCTCTCTGTTCACAGGTTCTATGGGGATTTTGCAAAACGAGATTAGTGGTGAAAAAGACAATAGCTGTGACTCCAAAACGCAACTGGTGTGTCAGACAGAGTGAGGCACACAATGAGCCACTGTGATTCTGTCAGAAATTAGAAACAGACCTCAGATAATAGGATGAAAAATCTCAGGCAAATATAAAGACGTGGAGCTTAACGTACAAAGATGTGCAGGTTTAACCAGGCTTCTTATGCTGAACAGTAGAATAGATAGGGCTTGTTGCAACTTCACAGGCTACACAGCCTCATGGACAGGAGACATGGGACACTCGCTAGACTCTAAGCCCCAGGCTTCACAGATGGGGAGACTGAGGCCCAACCAGCACAGCAATTTTCTCAGAGAGCACAAACGTTTCTGTGGGGAGATCTGTAAGGGACAACTGTGCATTTTTAGTTTTGCGGCATAACCAACTGCCCCCCCAGACTTAGCAGCTGCAAAAAAACACTTCACTATTATTAAAATAGATAATCAACAAGGACCTACTGTGTCTCATAGGGAACTCTACTCAATACTTTGTAATAACCCAAAGGGGCGTCCCAAGTGGTGCTAGTGGTAAAGTACTCACCTGCCAGTACAGGAGACCTGAGAGACATGGGTTCGATCCCTGGATCGGGAAGATCCCCTGGAGGAGAGCATGGCAACCCACTTCAGTTTTCTTGCTTGGAGAATCCCATGGACAGAAGAGCCTGGCGGGCTCTCAAAGGGGTGCAGAGATTTCAATATTGTAAATCAACAGTACTTAAAAAATTTTTTTTAATTTATTATGTTACAGTTTCTGTGGGTCAGGAATCCAAGAGCATCGCAACTGGGGACCTCAGACTTGGGGGTCTCTCACAGGCTACCATCAAGGTATCAGAGGTGCTGCAGTTGTCTCCAGGCTCCACAAGAGGAGGATCACTCATGTGATGGTAAGCCAACCTGAGATCCTCGCTGGCTGTTAGCTGGAGATTTCAGTTCCTTGTTCCATGGGCCTCTCAGGACAGTTTACAACATGGCAGCCATCTTCCTCACAGTCAAAGATGGAAGCCACAGCCTCTTTAAACCTAAGCTTACAAATGATGTCCCATCATTTTGGTCATTTTTTTTTTTTTTTCATTAGAATTGAGTTATTTCATACAAGGTCCATCCTGTACCAAGAGGAAAGAGATTCCATGAGGGCAGGGAGACCAGTTGGGGATCATTGGCTATCACAGAAGCTGCCTATCACCATAACCAAGTATGCTTCCAGGATCCAAGATGGCAGAGGGGGAGAGCCGGGGAGCCTAGGAAAGGGCAGCTAAGAGAAGTGAAAGAGAAATATAGTAGTGGAGAAGAGAAAGAACCTGGTAGAGTGGGAACAGAGAAATGGTGGAGGAAGGGAATTAGGGAGTTGGAATGAAGGACATGAGCTATAAGAAGAGAGAGAAAATAGTTCCTGGGTTTTGGCACCAAAAATAAACAAAAGAAGTGAAAATAGGATGGAGAATGAATTGGGAGTGGAAGTAGGGGAAGAGAGCCATGAGAGTCTCAGTCTTCAGATTCCCAGACAGCCTTGCACTGTCCTGAGCAGGTATACCAGAAACAAATGTGGCCCCAAACGTTTACTTCGCCTGAATCTACTGAGAAATTCTGCTGCTTTATTAACTGCATGGGAAGTGAGAAGAGACTGGCTTTCTCTCCCTTCAGCCCAGCTCTTGACTCCCTGTTTGACTTTGGATTTAGTGACTCAACCACGCTGGAATGCAGTGTCCTTATCAGCAAAATAGACAGGTTGGCTGGATGATCTTTAAAGTTTTTTTCTAGCTCTGAAACCTCACAAATTACACATCAGGGACTAGAATGAGGAGTCAGAGTAGAAATGGTCCCTGGATCTGATACAGGCTGCCACGTAGGCAGATCTGATGCAGAACTGACCTGGAGTCCATTTTGCCAAATGCCAGTCCATCATCAGTATGCCTCTTGAGGGAAGTTCAGCTCCACTCATTTGTAGTATCTCTGTACAATAGAGACTCCATGAGCTTAATTCTCAGCACCAAGATCCTCATCTGATGCTATGTTAGGAACTTAGACTCTTCAACCCTCAAAATAGTAGGAAACCACCCAAGGCATGATTTGTTCAGCTGCCAGAGAGCCATTAGGGATAAAGACAAAGCAGGACTCACCAGGAACGTGAGGATCCAGGGCCTCCAAGATATAGAAACTAGGATGCCTGGGTTTAATCACTCTTTTCAGTTGTCAGTGTTTGCAGCTGATACTTACAAACAAAAGGACAGCATCCCAGACCTCTGTTGGACCCCTGCTTGGGCAAGTTATAGATGGTCTGCCTGCCACACCATGGTTCATGAGGTACCCAGAGATATGCACACACTTTCAAAACGCATCTAAGATACATAGAAAACAAACATATGGATACCAAGGAGGGGAAAGGGGTGGGATGACCTGGGAGATTGGGATGGACATATACACATTACTTTGTATAACACAGATAATTAATGAGAACCTACTGTGTAGCACAGCTTCCCTGGTGGCTCAGCAGTAAGCAATCTGCCTGCCAAGGCAGGAGACACAGGCTCAATCCCTGGGTCAAGAAGATCCCCTGGAGAAGGAAATGGCAACCCATTCTTACCTGGGAAATCCCATGGACAGAGAAGCCTGGTGGGCCACAGTCCATGGGGTTGCAAAAAGAGATGGACATGACTTAGCAACTAAACAACAACTGAATATAGCATAGAGAACTCTACTCAGTGTTCTGTGGTGACCTTAATGAGAAGGAAATCCAAAAGAAAGAGTGGATATATATATATATATATAGCTGATTCACTGCTGTACAGCAGAAACTAATACAACATTGTAAAGCAACTATACCCCAATAAAAAAAATTTTTTTAAGAAAAGCATCTAAGAAGCAAGTCTTTGCTAATCATGGAAATCCACTGGTGGTGGAATAAAAACAATCTGGACTATACAGGCTGTCTATACTTGCTTCCATATCCTCCATCCACTGCAAGTGATGGATGGAGCATTTTGATGTTAAGCCTTGGTTGTGGCCACTGGTTCCATTTCCTAGTGTTTCTATATAAAGAAAATGTTCTGAAGGAAAACTTCACTTTCCTAATAAGTCTCTAAGAACCTTTTTCTGATTTGCAGAGAATTCAGCTAGAAGACACTTAACGATGAAGAAGAGTGGGTGTAGTAACTCCCAGGCATGACGGAGAAGCTGAATGTAGCAGACGCGCTGGTGTCCTGCCCACAGCCACTTACACTTGGCTTGGCTTCCATTTGCCAGCATTTACCATCCAAGAGCTGTCTTGGATTTTGACAGCCCTGCCTGGGTAGAAGGCAGAGTGCTAGGAAATGATTAAATATCATCCACTCTCTCCCCCAGAAGCAGCCCTCCACCAGTGATTGAAGGAGCCCAGATATAAATAACCCCAGGTTCCTCACCCTCACATGGCACAGATCTGAGGTGTGTCTTCTTTACACTGGTTCCTAGAGATCCCCGGAAGGATTGAGGCCCACTACCTTGCCTAAGTAGTAACCAGCTCCAAGATGCACCTTGTATTGACTTCCTTCCCTTGCCTGTATAAGCTCCCCCTCTCCTACTGGTGGTGGATGGCATCACCAACTCAATGGACATGAATCTGAGCAAACTCTGGGAAACAGTGAAGGACAGGAGAACCTGGCATGCTGCAGTAACAAAGAATCGAACCCAACGGAGCGAATGAACAACAACAACTGGTGTTTCCTGGCGTGACTTCTCTAATAAACCACCTGCCCTTAAACTCTTTTCTTGAGACCTGCTTCTAGGTGAACTCAAATTTCTGCTAGGCAATAGGAAGGAACAGAAAAAAAAAAAAAGAGAGAGAGAGAGAGATGGTTATTTAAGGATTTCTGTAAGCCATGTGCTCTCCTGGTACATTTAAGAGTTTGTTCACAGTGCACTACCCTCCTTTATAGAAATGCTGTAGGACAGATTAGGGAAAAAGTGCCGCCCACAAGACAGACAAGTCAGAAATGAAGATGAAGCATCTCTGAAGTGGTCAAGGAGGTTGCTAGGAACATTGATGCAATTTACAAAACTTCTGTTGACTCACAGCTTTCCTGGTAGGAGCATCCCTGGAGATGCATGTCCACAGAGTCATCTGGGAAAAGGCACTGACAGGGGACCAGGGTCTTTTCAGAGGAGATGGTGCTGGAGTTTGGTGGTACCCACACTGGATCATATGGTTTGCCTCCGGCAGCATCTGGTCCCAAGGCTGCACTGGTGCAGAGTAGTGGGGGAAGGGAAAGCTGAGACACCATAACTTGAAGGGCAACTGAATAGGAAGCAGCTTACCACATGTGGCCTCAATTTTCCTCTAAAAGCTCATAATACAACTGTCAAAAATGGCACTCTGAACCCAAATTATGAGATAATTATGTTCAGTCCCAAATTCAACACAATAAAGGTTATTTGCTCACAAGCCCTAGCAACCGTCTCATAAGGGGGAGAAAAGCACCGTACAAAAACAAAATGTAAACTCACAAGGCAGTAATAAAACGAGGCACAGCTATTCATTTCAAGTCTATTTTGAAAAGCCTTTGATAATACCAGTAATTCCCCGTAAAGCTCCTATTCTCCTGCCACAATTCCCTTCTGGAGATAGAAAAAGGGTTTTCTGTTCTACTGTCATTCCATTTAGGGAGATGAAGTCCACTTTCCTTCCCAATTTTGTGTTTTTCATTCTTAAATAAAGAAATCCCTGACCACTTTCTATCCAGCTAAGCCTACCACCTAGGCAGGCCTCAGTGGCCGTATCCATGTGGATCCTTGTTTTGCACAACATTCATCTAATGGTCTTAGCAAGGTGCTTAAGTGGAGCCGAAGAGCCTTGTCTACAAGGTGCTGAAACGTTCCCCCAAAAGGTAAAAAATTCAACCAACCATTTGCCAATCTCTAAATATTCTCATGCTTCCAAGCACGCAGGCCTGGTGGTCTTTCATGTCCTGGAGGACACCAGGGAGGCTGAGCAACTCCTCAGGGTAACTACAACAGAGAAGGAAGAGATAAGGGCTCAAGATACACCTTTGATTGCAAGAACAGAAACATACTCAAAACAAGTTCAAGTAAGAGGGTGATGGCTATATAATCTCACGGACACCGAGAAAAGCTGAGCAATTGAGCCTCAAAGAGGATGGGGACCAGCAGCAGCTTTGGGAGGTAGAGGGAAGGGGGTAGTGAGGTGGTGGGGAAAGGAAAGGCAGGGCTGTGTGCAAGGTGAGAGGCCCCTAGAAGAGGATGGGCATGTGGGCGCTTAGTCCATTTAATACAGGAAGACAGAAAGAAAAAGAATAGAAGCTGGGGAATTAAATAATAGGAACCAAAACAAAAAGGAAGATACGCATTAACTGAGGAGTGAAGAAATGTCATCAACAATGCTTCAGGCAGCAGTCAGCACCTCCCTGGCACTAAAGGTCGGCTTGTCCCCTTCAATCAACTAAAACTTGGACTCTGCCTACCTTTCAAGCCCCTTCACAAATATGCATGTACCCACAGTTAAGACTTTCCCCAATTTGCTACTTGGAGAGACACTGCTTTGGGAAACATCCCCAGTGTTCACCTTTCTTGCTGCAAGTAATAATAAACCCTTCCTTCTAGGTGTGGAGTAAAGATCAGCTGTCCCTAATGTAGAACCAGCCTTTTCAGTACTACAAATATACTACAAAGACCTCA
Source organism: Budorcas taxicolor (assembly GCF_023091745.1). Taxonomy (NCBI): domain Eukaryota; kingdom Metazoa; phylum Chordata; class Mammalia; order Artiodactyla; family Bovidae; genus Budorcas; species Budorcas taxicolor. The sequence goes on along the minus strand of NC_068928.1, from coordinate 46,898,330 downwards.
TTTATCCATGCTGGTCATTCTGATTTACATGGTTTATATTCTGATTTTTATGGACTAATTTTAAAGAAAGTTGTATTCATGGAAAGAATCAGACAATAGCCAGGACATAGAAGCAACCTAAATGTCTGTTGATGGATGGATGGATGGGTGAATGGATGGATGGGTGGATGAAGATGTGCTACATATATATAATGGAATACTACTCAGCCATAAAAAGAAACAAAATTGGCTCATCTGTAGTGATGTGTCTGTCACACAGAGTAAAGTCAGATAATGAAAAACATATGGTGTATTAATGCTTCATATATAGAATCTAGAAAAATGACACAGATGAACGTATTAGCAGGGCAGGAATAGAGACACAGTCAGAGAGAATGGACTTGTGAACACAGGGTGGGAGGGGGAGGTGGGAGGAACTGAGAGAGTAGCAGGGACACTTATACACTCCCATGTGTAAAGTAGCTAGCCAGTGGGAAGCTGCTGGATAGCACAGGGACCTCAGCTCACTGCTCTGTGATGATCTAGAGGGGTTGGGTGGGGTGGGATGCGGGGGGTGGGAGGAGAAGAGTACAAGCACAGAAATGGAAACTGCATTTGAAATTGAGACCAGCAACTTAACCTTTGTGTGTGTAGAAAGTGGTTAGTTGCTCAGCTGTGTCTGACTGTTTTCAACCCCATGAATTATAGCCTGCCAGGCTCCATGGGATTCTCCAGGCCAGAATACTGGAGTTGCCACTCCCTTCTCCAGGGGATCTTCTCGACCCAAGGATTGAACTTGGGTCTCCCACATTGCAGGCAGATTCTTATGATCTGAGCCATCGGAGAAGCCTGGTTATTGCTATATTAAAACCTTATAGGAAACGCAAACCAAAAAACTACAAGAGATACACACACAAAAGGAAAAGCGACTGAAACACAACAGTAAAGATGGTCATCAAACCACAAGAGAACAGAAAAAAAGAGGAAGGGAAGAAATAAGACCTACAAAAACAAACCCAAAGCAATGAAGAAAATGTCAATAGGAACATATATATCAATAAATGCAAGTAGATTAAAGCTTCCAACCAAAAAACGCAGATTGGCTGAATGAATACAAAAACAATACCCCATATATATGCTGTCTATAAGGGACCCAATTCAGGTTAGGGACACATACAGACTGAAAGTGGAATAGAAAAAGGTATTCCGTGCAAATGGAAACCAAAAGAAAGCTGGAATAGCAATACTCACATCAGACAAAATAGACTAAAACAAAGACTGTTACAAGAGACAAGGAAGGACACTGCATAATCAATGGATCAATCCAAGCAGAAGATATAACAATTACAAATATATATGCACCCAATAAAGGAGTACCTCAAATGCTAACCAAAGCGACATTTGGTTAAGCCAAATGCTAACATCTTAACAGGGGAAATGGACAGTAACACAATAATAGTGGGAGACTTTAACACCTTACTTCCACCAATGGACAGATCATCCGGACAGAAAATTAATAAGGAAACACAAGCCTTAGTTGACAGATTAGACCAGATAGACTTAACAGATATTGATAAAACATTTCATCTGAAAGCAGCAGAATACACTTTTCTTCTCAAGTACATGTGAAACATTCTCCAGGATCATGTCTTGGGGCACAAATCAAGCCTCAGTAAGTTAAAGAAAATTGAAATCATATCAAGCATCTTTTCTGACCACAATGCTATGAGATTAGAAATCAATCACAGGGGGGAAGAAAAAAATACAAAACATGGAGGCTTCTCTGGTGGTTCATATGGTAAAGAATCGGCCTACAGTGTAGAAGACCTGGGTTCAATCCCTGGGTCAGGAAGATCCCCTGGAGAAGGGACTGGCTACCTGCTCCAGTATTCTTGCCTGGAGAATTCCATGGACAGAGGAGCCTGGCGGGCTACAGTCCATGGGGTCGCAAAGAGTAGGACATGACTGAGTGACTAACACTTTCACTTTTCATGGAGACTAAACAATATGTTACTAAATGATCAATGAATCACTGAAGATAACAAAAAGGAAATTAAGAAAAATACCTAGAGACAAATGACGACAAAAACATGACAATCCAAAACCTCTGGGACACAGCAAAAGCAGCTCTAAGAGGGAAGCTTGCAGCAATACAACCTTATATTGGGAAAAAAGAAAAATCTCAAACAATCTAGCTTTATACCTGAGCAGCTATAGAAAGACAAACAAAACCCAAAGTTAGCAAAAGGAAAGAAATCATAAAGATCAGAGCAGAAGTAAATGAAAGAGATGAAGAAAACAATAGATAAGATCAAAGAAACTAAAAGCTGATTCTTTGAAAACACAAAATTGATAAATCTTTATCCAGACTCATCAAGAATTAAAGGGAGAGGACTCAAATCCATAAAATTAGAAAAGAAAAAGAAGTTACAATTGATACCACAGACACAGAAGATCATAAGAGACTACTTCAAGCAAGTATATGCCATAAAATGGACAACCTAGAAGAAATGCACAAATTCTTAGAAAGGTACAACCTTCCAAAACTGAACCAGGAGGAAATAGAAAATAAAAACAGGCCAATCACAAGTACTGAAATTGAATCTATGATTAAAAAACTTCCAACAAACAAAAATCCAGTACCAGATAGCTTCACAGGGGAATTCTATCAAACATTTAGAGTTAATGCCTATCCTTCTGAAACTCTTCCAAAAAACTGCAGAAGCAAGAACACTCCCCAAGTTCATTCTACAAGGCCACCATCATCCTGGTACCAAAACCAAAGATATCACAAAAAGAGAAAATTACAGGCAAATATCACTGATGAACATAGACACAAAGCTCCTTAACAAAAGACTAGCAAACAGAAGCCAACAATACATTAAAAGCATCATACATCATGATCCAGTGGAATTTATCCCAGGGATGCGATGATTCTTCAATGTAATAAATCAATCAATTTGATACACCACATTAACAAACTGAAGAATAAAAACCATGTGATCATCTCAATAGATGCAGAAAAAGCTTTTGACAAAATTCAACACCCATTTATGGTAAAAACTCTAAAGAAAGTGGGTGTAGAGGGAACCTATAAGGTTCAACACAATAAGGGCCATATCCAACAAATCCACAGCAAACATCATTCTCAGCAGTGAAAACTTGAAAGCATTTCCTCTAAGATCAGGAACAGACAAGGATGTCTACTCTCACTACTTTTATTCAACATAGTTTTGGAAGTTCTAGCCATGGCAATCCAAGAAGAAAAAGAAATCAAAGGAATCTAAATTGGAAAAGAAGTAAAACTGTCACTGTTTGCAGATGACATGATACTATGTGCAGAAAATCCTAAAGATGCCACCAGAAAACTACTAGAGCTCATCAACGGATATGGTGAAGTTGCAGCATACAAAATCAATACACAGAAATCTCTTGCATTTCTATACACTAACAATGAAAGATCAGAAAGAGAAATTAAGAAAACAATCCCATTTTCCATCACATCAAAAAGAATAAAATACCTAGGAATAAACCTATTGATGAAAGAAACCAAAGATGATACAAACTGAGAGATATACCATGCTCTTAGATGGGAAGAATCAATATGGTGAAAATAACAATACTGCCCAAAACAATGTACAGATTCAGTGCAATCCCTATCAAAAAATATCAGTGGCATTTGTTTTACAGAATGGATGCCATAAACAAGACAAAAAGCCCACAAAATGGGAGAAAATATTTGCAAATGAAGTGACCGACAAGGGATTAATCTCCAAAATATATAAACAGCTCATGCAGCTCAATTAAAAAAAAAAAGAAAAGAAAAGGGTGGGGGACTTCCCTGATGGTCCAGTGGTTAAGAATCCACCTTGCAGTGAAGGGGACTTGGGTTCCATCCCTGGTCTGGGAACTAAGATCCTATATGCCTTGGGGCAACTAAGCTCATGTGCCACAATTAGAAAGTCCATGTACCACAACAAAGATCTCATGTGCCACAACTAAGACCTGATCTAGTCAAATATTTTTTTTAATTCATTAAAAAAATGGGCAAAACATCTAAATAGACATTTCTCCAGAAAAGACATGCTGCTGCTGCTGCTAAGTCACTTCAGTCGTGTCCAACTCTGTGCGACCCCATAGACGGCAGCCCACTAGGCTCCCCCATCCCTGGGATTCTCCAGGCAAGAACACTGGAGTGGGTTGCCATTTCCTTCTCCAATGCATGAAGGTGAAAAGTGGAAGTGAAGTCGCTCAGTCGTGTCTGACTCTTAGCGACCCCATGGACTGCAGCCTACCAGGCTCCTCCATCCATGGGATTTTCCAGGCAAGAGTATGGATGGCCAAAAAGCACATGAAAAGATGTTCATCATGACTAATTATTAGAGAAATGCAAAACAAAAGTACAATGAGGTATCACTGCATAGCACTCAGAATGGCTATCATCAAAAAGTCTACAAACAACAAATTCAAGAGAGTGTGGAAAAGGAGCCCTTCTACATTGTTGTTGGGAATGTAAACAGGTACAGCCACTATGAAGAGCAGTATAGAGATTCCTTAAAAAACTAAAAATAGAGCTACTATATGATCCAGCAATCCCACTCCTGGGCATACATCCAGAGAAAACCATAATTTGAAAAGATACGTGCACTCCATTGTGATTGTAGCACTGTTCACCATAGCCAAGACTTGGACGGAGGAGCCTGGTAGGTTACAGTCCATGGAGTCGCGAAGAGTTGGATACGACTGAGCAACTTCACTTTCACTTTTCACTTTCATACACTGGAGAAGGAAATGGCAACCACGCCAGTGTTCTTGCCTAGAGAATCCCAGGGACGGCAGAGAATGGTGGGCGGCTATCTGTGGGGTCGCACAGAGTCGGACACAACTGAAGTGACTTAGCAGCAGCAGAAAAATGGTACAAATGAACATATTTACAAAACTGAAATAGAATCACGAGTGTAGAAAACAAACTTATGGTTACCAGGGCAGGGGGTAAAAGAGTAGAAGATAAACTGGGAGATTGGGATTGATATATACATACTACTATATATAAAATAGATATCTAAAAGAACTTACTGTATAGCACAAGGAACTCTACTCAATACTCTGTAATGACCTACATGGGAAAAGAATCTTAAAGAGTGAATATATGTATATGTATGACTGATGTACTTTGTGGTACACCAGAAACAACACAACATTGAAAATCAACTCTACTCCAGTGAAAAGGATTTTTAAAAAGAAGACAAGACTATTATCTGCTTCAACACAGGTTCTTTAAACCTCTTCCAGCTCCCTGATCAGAGCCTTTGTCCACCCCTCATCTGCTACTCCTCCCAATCTTTCTATCTAATTCTTACCCATGCTTTCCTGCTACTCATTTCATAACCATACTCTGTTGTCCCTTCACATGTGATCTCTTTGGAATCTCCGCAGCCTTTGTGTATTCCAGTGTGATGGAAGTTATCACTGGAGGTTCGGTGATGCCTTTAAGATATCCTGAGTTAACTGATGCCTTGAACATGCCCCAGGGAAGACCCTGAATACCAAAAATCTTCCTGATCTGCTTGGCACCCTCACCTCTTTTGCTACACAGACACTTACTCTGCTCTCATTTCTGGTTTCATTTGGGACTTCACATTTCTGATTCCAACCATAAGAGTTCTCCATGCTTTTTGATCAGACTGGAGAGAGAGTGTGTGCAGGCACAGACGTACCAAAGAGGAAACAGTAACTCTGATGATCCTGCCTTCATTCCTTCTTTTGCCTTCCTGTCCTCAGCTGCCTCTGAAACATCCAGGTGTGAGACTGCTACATTCTACTCAGGTGCTGGGGGGCTCACACGGCTCCATCAGCGCTGTCCCTGGAGAGAGGCTTGGCCAAGGTCAGGCGGAGCCTGGTGCCTGTGGAGATGCTTTGAGGTTGACCGTACAGGAGGGTGTATCCTGCTGGAAAGCCTGTCCCTGGAGATTTGGGTCCTGCAGCTCCTGCCTTCATCTCCTCTGCCCTGATTCTGATGGTGACGAGGGATCAAAGGTACTGCTGGCGTCACTGCTTGCTGATTACCCAAGAGTCCTCACAAGACACCTCTGGCCCGCAGCCCAAGTTCCATGAGGGTAGTAATAAACTCTCACTGCTTTGGAAGCGTAGCACTCAGCACTGATCCTGGCCAAAAGCAGCTGATTCTTATCAGAGGCTGAGGGACTAGTTTTACTAGAGTTCCCATGCCCAGACTTGAAAAGCAAGTTCTGCTGCCCCTTTACTTCATTCACTTGGGGTTCCATCCTAGTCTTTAAGAAAAGGCCAAATGCTCGAGCTCTCTAACGACCCTTGAAATCACCATGTGGCCCAGTGACCACTGGCTGCAGGTCACTGAAGCTGACCAACTGTGCTGGTTTGCCTGGGACTGAGGGGTCACCTGGGACTTTGGCGTATTTGATGCTAAAAGTGGGAAAGTCCCAAGCAACCCAGGACAAGTTGATCAGTTTTTCAGAACTCTTGCTGTCAGAACCCTCATGTGTGCACAGGATAGAGTGTTTCCCTGGAGACTTGGATGGGGAAGGAGCGAGGAGGAACAGGAATTTTCATCATCACCTAAGTCTTGTCAAAAAGGGATGTTGATGGTTATTTGTAGGTTGAGGACTGTATCACTGGTCCAGAATTGGGCCATGGCCCTGGAACACCCAAACATTCCTTCCCTCCACCATCCACTCCTTCCTGCAAGGTCACCAGGGAACCTCTACTCACTGAGGACAAAGTGCAGCAAAAGGATACTTACTCTGACACTTTGGCCCCAATCCTTACTGCCAAACTCCAGTGAGTTGGCCAAAATCATTCATAGAGCTGAATCAGAAGCAAAGCACATATCCAGTCCTGAAGGTCAAACCACGCCAATGTGAGGAAAAGCCATGCCAGCAAAGTGCCCTTTGAGCAGAGACAAAGAAGAAGGCAGGGGTATATGGGCAAGAGTAGTTGCCCCATTGGCCGAAGTCAGGTGGGTCTCCTAGCCAGGGCACGGGGAATGTCCGTTGAGCCTGAAACCCAGACCCCTCTTACCCTTCAACCCCTTGCAAGCACTGCTGTCCAAACTCAGACAGTGGCTGGGTCTTCAGGCCATGCCTTATTTTCCTGGAATCCTCACATGAAAAGGATACAAAGAGACTGCATGTGCTCTGGGACCTTTAGCTATTTTTAAAGTTCTATGTCTATAGCCCATTAAAATGCCCTGATTTGACCAATTTATTGAGCTTGCCTCCTTTGGGGGGAGCCAAGTTTCCTTTGCTTTGGAAACCATTACTGTGTGAGTATAAGTATATAAGTATTCACAGTACTGGTGGTTAAGAGTCCCAAACTTTGGTGTTTTTAAAGGTATCTGTTATATGGGATAAGAATCTAAATTTAAAAAAATGAGTATGTATATGTATAACTGATTCACTTTGCTATACACCTGAAACTAATACAACATTGTAAACCAACCATATTCCAACTAAAAATAATTTTTAAAAAGATATCTTTGATTCAAACAATAAATGCTAGAGAGATATGGAGAGAAGGGAACCCTCCCACCCTGTTGGTGAGAATGTAAACTGGTACAGCCACTATGGAGAACAGTACAGAGGTTCCTTCAAAAACTAAAAATAGAGCTATGATATGACCCTGCAGTCCGACTCCTAGGTATTTATATATGGAGAAAAACATGATCCAAAAGGATACATGCAGCCCAGTGTTCACTGCAGCGGTGTTTACAATAGCCAAGATATGGAAGCAACCTAAGGCCATTAACAGTGGAATGGATGAAGACGTGGTACACATATCCAGTGGGATATTATTCAGCCACTAAAAAGAATGAAATAATGCCGTTTGCAGCAATATGGATGGACCTAGAGATTGTTATACTGAGTGAAGTAAGTCAGACAGAGAAGGAGAAATATGGTATAACATCTTTTCTATGTGGAATCTAAAAAGAAATGATACAAATGAATTTACAAAACAGAAAGCGACTCACAGACTTAGAGAAGGAACTTACAGTTGCCAGGGGGAATGATGTGAGGGAGGGATAATTAGAGGGTTTGGGATGGACATGTAAACACTGACAGATTTAAAATAGGTAGCCAACAAGGACCTACTGTACAGAACAGGGGACTCTGCTCAATGTTATGTGGCAGCCTAGATGGGAAGGAAGTTTGGGGGAGAATGGATACGTGTATATGTATGGCTGAGTCCCCATTGCTGTTCACCTGAAACTATTACAACATTCTTAATCGGCTATACCCCAATACAAAAGTTTAAAAAATAAATATCTGTGATTGACTTAAGGTGAAACTTCAACTTCTCAGTTTCCTCACCTATAAACTTGACAGAACTAAATTTGGGGCATTAAGATTTCTTCTGACTTTATGACTCATCTCTTTCTCTCCCTCCCTCTCCCTCTTTCTTCTCTCTCTCTCGCCTTCCCTCCCTCTTTCTTCTCTCTCTCTCTCTTACATACACACACATTTTGCTTTATTTCTGGATATTAACTCCAACTGTCATACCAACCTATATTAGAGCCTGAGGCAAAAAAGGAAAAATCAGTAGAACTTGTCCTTTATTTAAATATTGATATTTTGTTCATGGGGTTTTGGCATTAATTTTAATGCACTATTTAAAGTCTTGACTTAGCTGGATTTTTGGTGCCCCCTTAAATGATGTGCCCAAGGCAAGCACCTCACTTGCCTTGCCCTACTTCCAATCCTGTTAGCCCCTCGTTCCCTCTGGGTGATGAGGGAAGGGAGACTCCACAGATGGGCAGAAAGAAGAGACTAATGTGATTCATTCTATGAAGTTAGCCAGGGCCAGCTGTAGTGGTTATTTTATTATCGGCAACCCACTCTGCTGGCTCAGACAGTAAAGAATCTGCTTGCCAAAGCAAGAGACGCAGATTTGATCCATTGGTCGGGAAGATCCCCTGGAGAAGGGAATGATGACCCACTCCAGTATTTTTGCCTGGAAAATCCCATGGACAGAGGAGCCTGGTGGGCTACAGTCCACGTGATCACAGAGCCAGACACGACTGAGTGACCAACACTTTCACTTTTTCACTTTCAACCCACCTATAATTTCTAGTTTTTTTAGTTCCCCCAAACTAACAATTCTTTGTGTATGGGGACCCTCATATCTTTTTTTTTCAATCTTGATCTTTACACATCAAATGCCCAGCACAGTTAAGCACTGAATTATTAGAACAAAGTGACAAGACACGCAATGAATTCTAGATTTCATACCCACCCTTCTCTTGACCTTCCAGAAGACACCTATCTGTCATTTAAATTATTTTTAAGTTCAGATAATAAAAACACAAGCAGCTAGAAAACCAGAAAGGTAAAACTGGCTTTGGTGCAATGTTATCAGACAACAAGGAAGAAATCTGGGGTTTGTTCCTTGCTTTTTTCTTCTTCTAGAGTCAAGATGAGCAGAAGGGGACTTCCCTGGTGGTCCAGTGGCTAAGACTCCATGCTTCTAACGCAGGGAACTCAGGTTTGATCCCCGGTCAGGGAACTGGATCCCACATGCTGCAACTAAAGATTATGCATGCCTCAACAACAACAAAAGAATCTCGCAACCCACAATGAAGATGGAAGATCTTGCATGCCACAACTAAGACCCAGTGCACCCAAATAAATAAACTTTTAAGTCTTTTCTTTTTAAGAGGAGCTGAGGGAGGTAAGATGCAGGCAAACAAGCTTCATGGAGCCAACAGGATTCCCAAAGTCTGAGGAAGGTCACCATTCTTTGACCTAACAAACTGAAGGATGCATATTACCCACTGGCTTGGGACAGGATTTGCAGGAAAACCTTCTGACTCCATTCATCTGATCTTGGGATGGAGCATAAAGGACTTAGTATTGAAATGGGATCCGAGGTGGGAGGGAGGGGGTAGATGTGTAATTACAGCTGATTCACTTTGTTTTACAGCAGAAACTAACACACTGTAAAGGAATTATACAATTTTTTTAATTAAAAAAAAAACAGGATCTGTGAAAAGTCTGCATTAGAGGACATTTCAAAGGAATTTTATTTCTTTCAATTAAATGCATAAATAAAAACTAATAGTATAATAGGGCTTCCCTGGGGGCTTAGCCGATAAAGAATTCACCTGCAATGCAGGAGACCTGGGTTTGATCCCTAGGTTGGGAAGATCTCCTGGAGAAGGGAATGGCTACCCACTCCAATATTCTGGCCTGGAGAACTCCATGAACTGTATGGTCCATGCGGGTCACAGAGTCGTACACGACTGAGCAACTCTCTCTTTCTTTCAATAGGTATAACAACGGATTTGTGCTGAAGTCCTAGTAAGCCTTGATCTATCGTGATAGAAGGCTCTGAACTGAATTCTCTACTTGTTCGACCACTAACTGTGTGCCCTTGAGCAAATTGCTTGCCTTCTCTATCTGTAAAAAAGGATGTTGGACTAAATGGCTGCTAAGATCCCTTCCACCTCTGACGTTATATAGGAGAGGACACTATTCAAGGGCTGAAAGCAAGTTTGTTTATTAAATACTTCCTCCCACTGTCTTTCTGCCCTGTTGGCCTTTTTCACATCAGAAGTGTCAACTTCTTTTTTTTTTAGTATTTATTTATTTGGCTGCACTGGGTCTTAGTTGCTGCATGTAGGATCTAGTTCCCTGACCAGGAATCGAACTCCAGCCCCCTGCATTGGGAATTCAGAGTCTTAGCCTCTGTACCACCAGCAAGGAAGTCCCAGGAGTGTCAAATTGTTAATTAATAGGTTTCCAAACATGAAAAATACAAAGTTTTACTGTACATTTGGTTTGATTTTATTTTTATGGTTTTCTGTACATTTGGGAAGAATGAAGGTTTACCTTTTAAAGCAGAAAAATAGAGCTTGCTTAGGAATCTAACAACTCATCCCTCCCCCCCCTCCCCCCCCCCCCCCCGCCAAATGAAATGGAAGATCCTGAAAATCTGAGACTTTGTGCAAAGAAAGAACAAGAATTGTGTTGGGTTTTTTTTTTTTTAAGATTATCCTTCCATTTGCAACATCTTTATGCTTCCTTTATGGATTTCTCCATCTTTTGCAACTCTACAATGAGCTATTTTAAGAGTCTGTTTTCCTTCTCTACAGTAATACTGTTCAGATAGGCAATTTAATTGTCATCATACTTTTTCTTAGTCTTTCAAGACCTTTCATTACGGTGAAATAATTTTAGGTGCACCAAGCACAAATCCATTAAATACTTTCCTTATTTCACTAATGAACTATTGTGGGTGGTAAAAATTAATTTCATTCCACCCGTGATACTCACATATCTGTTAAATTTTTATAGCTGAGAAATGAAGGTTGCAACTAACTGAAGGCAAATGAGAGTCTCCTCTTAAAATGTTAAGTCTGTTGTTTCATTTATGCCAAGATGTATCTGAAGCAAAAAAAATCTATAAAAATACTTCACGAAATGAAAACGGCTCAACAGTTCCAATCTCAGGGTTGCTGCTGCAGAAGTTTTTATAGGCTGGATATGCTTAGGAATTAGAAGGCCCCTGTGTTCATGCACTGGAAGAAAATCGAGCAGATGTGTTTAAGCCTGTCCCAGTGGGCAAATCATTTGCAGGCTTGCACGGTACCAACAATGTCAAGGTCCTGGACTGAATTGCTACTTAGCTCAGCCAATGTGGCTCAAGTCCACAGCTCAGGCTGTGGTGCTAACACCTCCCATTTCACACCTCCACCCAGGGGAGGTCACAAATGAGAAGGGTAGGGATGTGGACAGAGTCAGTCAAACCCTTCCCTGCTGCATGGAAAGGAACTCCACACTCAGGGCCTACTGACAGAGGGCCAGAGAAGGCCCATGAACTCTGGTTGGAAAAGGGAAACAGGGACTTCCCTGACAGTCCAGTGGTTAAGACTTCACCTTCCAAGGCAGGGGGTGCAGTTTCAATCCCATAAGGCTGAAATCCCATATGCTTCATGGCCAAAAACCAAAGCATAAAACAAACACTATAACAATTCAGTTGTTGTTTAGTTGCTAAGTTGGGTCAGATTCTTTGGCTACCCAGTGGACTAATAGCCCAACAGGTTCCTCTGTCCATGAGATTTCCCAGGCAAGAATATTGGAGTGGGTTGCCATTTCCTTCGCCCAGGGGATCTTCCCAACCCAGGGATCGAACCCACATCTTTTGCATTGGTGGGCGGATTCTTTAACACTGAGCCACCAGGGAAGTCCCATAACAAATTCAGTGAAGATGTTAAAAATGATTCACATCAGAACAAAAGAAAGAAAAGTAAAACAGAAATCATCCTATCACACTGATGACAATAATGATTTCATTGGTACATGGCGGGTGGGGTGGGGAATAAGAAAGTGTCTTTAGAGAAATAGCGCAACAGCCACAGTTCTCTTTAGGGAGACAGGACAAGTGTCACATGGCAAGAAAGGTCCAAGAACTGTCCCTGAAGATATATACTTCCAGAACCACCCATGGCCTTGACAGAGGTGCAATTGGGACTGACTAGTCCGTGCTTCCTTCCTTACAGTGTCTTCCCGAACCCACGCTGATTTACTTGAGGTCAGCACCTTAGGTGGAAGGAGCAGCGTGTGGGTTTTTCTTTAGTCACATTTAATTCCAGTTTCTGCCTTCAAATATGTGCAAAGTGTTCCAGAGGGCTCCAGGAGCTTGGTGCTTGAACTCCTGCTTCTCCTTTTTCCTTCATCTCTTATTCTGGACTCCTTTCTCACTTCTCTCCACCTTTCTTTCTAAAACCCAAATGGTTGATTGATGAGACGAAATGATCACTGATAAGAAAACAGCCTAAGACAAAAATCCCCCAAGTCGTGTCCTATGGCCCCGGTGTCATTACTCAGGAGAGTCTGATGTTCATCCCGCTGCTGAGTTTAGGGCTTAACCACATAACCAGGAAGATCAGTGATGACTTTAAAGAAAAAAAAAAGAGAGAAGAAAATGGCCATAAGAAGGCAGTGGTCATATTTTTTCTATCTATAAAAACCATTACTTTGTTGTACTTCCATTTATCCACTCACACACACACAACCTGATACCTTTATTATTTTTAACTCTATGAAATGGCAGCGAGCCACGTTAGCCTGCAGAGAATTATCAGTGGAGTCTGCCTTTAAAAAGAATGAAGAAAAAAAAAAAAAGGTTTCTCTCCTCAAGTGACAGTAAATTGGATAAATGCTATTTTTAGATGAAATACATCTAACTAATGTCCAGATGTGATTCTACCACATGAAGAGAAAAACAAATCTATCTAAAGCACTGAGCTGTACTTGAAAACATTCTGTAAAGATTTCTGGTAATAACGATTTATCATGGAAAGGTTTAGACACGTGGTACTGACCAGCAGCCTCTGCAGCGGTTCCCTTGGGAACAACACCTGCACACGTGGCTTCAACATGTAGACAATCCCAACGTTTACATTCCTGATTTAATTGTTACTGACTCTCTGGGCTCACAACTCGTCAGCAGTATATCTCCACGTGAGCAGAGGGAATAAGGGGAGAACACACAAGTCAGGATTTCTGTGCTCAGCCAGTGGGGTCCTAGGATGGCTGACGTCATGAGAGATCATGTACTTGTTCAAAGGATGCTGCTTCTGCTCCGGACAGTTTTGGAAGTCCTACTCATTCACTCAGCAAATATTATTGAAGCACCTGCAGTCTTCCAAGCTGAGCATAAAGTGATGAGCAGAACAAACACAGCCCCTGTCCTCACAGTTAGAGTCCAGCGGAATATCTTTTGGAGCCCAGATTGCAAATTATGAGAGAAAAATAAAATCTTGTTACTTTGGTGACCCAAAGAGCAGTCCCAGTCTTTGCTGTGGTGCATGAACTTGAATAATGTCTGGCCATTTGAAACATCAATCCCTGAAATATAGTCACTGAAGATATTTAAAAATAACATGACACGGGCTTTAAGAGAAGAGTTACAAAGAAATCGCTGGGCAGCGGTGTCATCACTGGAATAAAGCGATGGCCTCCTACAGGGAGGAAATGGGGAGAGGCTGTGGCAGGGAACGAGGGCAAGTTAGGCAAGGGATAAAATCCCTGGCAGCACAGTGGTTAAGACTCTGTGCTCTCAACGTAGGGGGCCCAGGTTCAATCTCTGGTGATGTTACATGCTCCAACTAAGAGTTTGTGTGTCGCAACTAAGGAACTCACCTGTTGCAACTAAGACACAGTACAGCCAAATAAATATACCTTGAAAAAAAAATATCTGGATAGAGGAGGGAGGGGGATAAAAGCATTCAATGAAGGCAGCTTCAGAGTTGAGCCCAGATAGTCAGAAAACCATGCTCAAGGTGTAATGGACTCCATCAAAGAACTGGATGTGGGGATTTCCCTGGTGGTCCAGTGGTCAAGAAGCTGCCTGCCAATACAGAGGGTGTGGGTTCAGTCCTTGGGAAGATCCTGCGTGCTGAAGGGCAATTAAGCCCATGTGCTGCAACTCCTGAGCCCACACGCCCTACATACAGCCTGTGCTCCGCAACGAGAGAAGCCACTGCAGTGAGAAGCCCAAGCTCCGAAACTAGATAGTAGCCCTGGCGCGTCACAACTAGTGAAAGCCTGTGCCCAGCAGCAAAGCCCCAGCACAGTCAAAAATGAATGAATAAATAAAGACAGAAAAAATTTTAAAACCTGGATGGGGAAGCACAGGAGCTAGGTTTACAATGTGGGCACCAAAGTCCAGGGCAGTAAAAGAGTTAAGTGTTGTGTTTGGTTTTTTTTTTCCAGATTAAAGATGGATTTGCATGTAGCCCTCTAAACTCTCCTACTCAAAGGCTCTTACAAATATCCCACTCTCTGCAGAGAAATTTAGCCGCAACCTGGGGTGTGCCTTGTAGGCATGAAATTGAGCTGATCGAACTGATGAAGATATCAGGCTTGCAACATCAGTTTCACTCACATTACCCTCAACAGCTCAACTAACCAGGACAGGCCAGGGCTGGCTTCCTTTCCGTCCTTAAGAGCCACCCTCATCGGGATAATCTTTTAAGCCTAGCAGATCAGAAATATTCTTATCTTGTGCTCCTTGGCACCATGGGCGATGCTGCTTCCCTATAGGGACTCTGATAGAGTTGATCTCCACCCCAATACCCTGATTTACCCTGGTGGTTTTATTTTTTATTGGCGTATAATTGTTGTACAATGTTGTGTCAGTTTCTGCTGTACAACAAAGTGAATCAGCTATAAATATACATATATCCCCTCCCTCCCAGTCCCCTATCCCACCCCTCTAGATCATCACAGAGCACTAAGCTGAGCTCCCTGGGTTACACAGCAGCTTCCCACTAGCTATCTATTTTACCCATGGTGGGGTGTGTGCATGCGTGCATGCGTGTGTGTGTGTGTGTGTCAGTGGTTCTCTCCTAATTCATCCCACCCTCCCCTTTCCCCACTGTGTCCACAGGTTCCCTCTCTGTCTGCATCTCTATTCCTGCCCTGCAAATAGGTACATCTATACCATTTTTTTCTAGATTCTCATAACACCAGTGGTTTTAAAATATACCTCACATATACATCTATGGGATGGCCTGGTGGGTGGGACCAGAGTTCCCTACTTGGGTAGATACAGAGCTTTTTTTTTAAAAAATCAGTTTTCTAAACTGGTCTCCATGCAAGATTTTGTTAGATAAAACAAAATAATTCAGAGGAGGTTCTAGTATATATTTTTATAGAAAACAAGGTGGGATGCTTGAAATAGCTGTTCTAGACCAAGAGTCAGCAGTCATTTCAACCACATGTGGATAAACCGGGCTAGACCGTGGGGTAAGCAGATTCCTTTTGTGGTCTGTTAAGCCCCAGGCATGGACAAAAGAGAAAATAATAGGAAATCAATAAAAGAAGAGGGATGTCAGAGAAAGAAAAGGATTAATTTCTATAATAGTGGTTTGGAGGCCTCTCTTCCCAGAAAATGTACACTTATACACATTCACATAATACACTGCAAACCATCCATAGGGCTCTGTCAACCGTGAAGACCCTCATTTAGGGACCCAGGTTGAAAGCACCCATGGGAGGGCTCCCTCACAGCAACAACCTTAGGTTACCCTATCAGTTACACAGGGTGCCTGCTGTGAAGCCAATATCCCGGAATTCTTATTTTTATTTAATGCAACTCTGATCTTTCCTAGTTACACTCGCATGGATGTTGCTATGAATCACAGTGTTGCTCAGTCATAAGTCACGTCTAACTCTTTGTCACTCCGTGGACTGCCGCATGCTAGGCTTCCCTGTCCTTCACCATCTCCCAGAGTTTGCTCAAATTCGTGTCCATTGAGTTGGTGATGCCATCCAACTATCTCTTTCTCTGTCACCCACTTCTCCTTCCCTCAATCTTTCCCAGCATCAGGGTCTTTTCCAATGAGTTGGCTCTTTGCATCAGGTGTCCAAAACATTGGAGCTTCAGCATCAGTCCTTCCAGTGAATATTCAGAGTTGATTTCCTTTAGGATTCACTGGTTTGATGAACCACAGTGAACCACACTCAAAGTTTTGGACATAGGCTTTCAAATGTTTTGCTTAGAATTCATCTAATTTAATAGGCTTTATCAGCTACTCTCCAATCCATATCTTTAGATCTCTAATCTGAAGAAATAACGTAATTGTCAGATTCAAGTGAAGTCTACCACTTGCCAAAGGTGTTTCAACACTTGTCGTATTAATAGCTCCCCTTGGAAGCACAAACAATTGAGGCTTTTGCTGGAGACATCTAATATTATTTGGTTATTTTACTAGCACTAGCCTCCTGGTGTCATCATTAAGCCTCTCATACTCCCTTAGGCCTTGATGGTTGTTGATACTGACACTTTTAATCAACCTCTATTTAAAACCTTAAGACCAGGACTTCCCTGGTGATCCAGTAGCTAAGACTCTGCATTCCCAATGCAGGGGACCCAGGTCTGATCCCTGGTCAGGGAACTATACCCCACATGCCACAGCCAAGGGTTTGCATGCCACACTGAGACCCGGTGCAGCCAAACAAATGTTTTTTTAAGTACGGTTAAAAAAAAATAACCTTAAGACCAAGTAATTGTGCCCAAGTCATTACCCTGTTATGCTTGATCCTTACTCAGAATAATCATTGCCTTTCAGGCTATCCATCCTCTCTTGTACTAACAGAGTAGGGTTTAATTCCAGCACAGACTTTCCCTTCTGAGTTCTGGCCTCACACATCCAGTGATTATATGTACCAGAGACACCTAAACTCAATATGCCTAAAGCTAGACTCTTCTTTCCTCCAGATCTACTCTTCCACCTGTCTACCTGCAGGCACCACCACATAGACCATGCTTAAGACAAAGTTGTGTCTTGCGTCCAGTAAGTGATAAGGTCTTCCTGAGTCTGCCTCCCTCATAGCCAGGCACTTTTGTTCATGTCTCCATCTACCTTCTGGATTACTGCAGCAACCTCAGTGGATTTTCAGCCCCTCTCCCCTCAATCTGTTGCCAATAACCTTTTGAAATTACAAATCTGGTCTTAGAACCATTACTACTTAAAATCCTTCAACAGGGACTGCCCTGGTGGTCCAGGGGCTAAGACTTCATGCTTCCAATGCAAGGGGTCCAGGTTCCATCCCTAATCAGGGAACTAGATCCCACATGCTGGAACTAAGAGATCCCACATGTGACAACTAAGACCCAGCGCAGCCAAAAAAATACCCTTCGGTATCTGTCCCTTGCCCTCAAAATACAAATCAGACTCCTTGGCATAGAATTTAAGGCTCTTCCTAAGCTGTCCCTGTGTCACCCCCAACTCCCCCAGGCCAGCACTTGGGCCTGGTAAACCACATGCTATCCCTCTGGATGATGGCCTTTCCCTCTTGAGCACGCTTTTCCCTTGCTTAACACCTATGCGCTCTTCAAAAGTATATGAAATGTTGACATAGGCACTATTTTGGTGTTGGATGCACATTTTATGATTTCTAATCCTTCCAATGATCCCCTGAGACCTGCAGAATTTGGTGAAAGGTGTGCAGCTAATGAGTAGCTAAACAGGAACTCAGATCAGGCCTGCTTGATTCCAGTGCCTACAATCTTTCCAGGAAGCCAAGACGCCCCACTTCAGAACTGCACTCAGATGTTGCAGGGGCCTCCCCTGCCCCTCATCTGGCCTGGCTCTTACAGCACTCCACCAGGGCTTTCCTCTAACTGCCTCCAAAATTCACAGGGAAGTGTTGCTCAGTCACTCTCCTATGTTGTGAGCTTCTAGTGGGCAAACAGTGGGCCTTTTAATTAAAAAAGGGACTTCCCTGATGGTCCAGTGGTTAAGACTCTGCACTCCCATTGAAGGGGCCACAGGTTTGATCCCTGGGCAGGGAATTAAGATCCCACATGCCACGGGGTCACCCAGTAAACAAACAAATAAAGTTGTTTTTTAAAAAAAGGAAAGAAAAGGGACTTACCTGGTGGTCCAGTGGCTAAGATGCCCCCCAGTGCAGGAGGCCTGGGTTTGATCGCTGGTCATGGAGCTAGAGCCCACATGCCACAACGAAGATTCCACATGCTGCAACCTAAACAAACACACACACACTAAACAAGATCCTGCATGCCACAGTGAAGATCTGCAGCTAAGAGCTGGAGCAGCCAGATAAATATCTTTTTAAAAAAAGAAAGAAAGAACACCTGATCACAAAGCTAAAATTTAACTAATATATTGAACTATGAATAGACCCCATGCCCCACATCCAGTCCAGCTACTTAGAAGTAACCAATGTTAACTTCCTTCTTGTCTAACCTTCCAGAAATGTTCATGACTATGGAAATATACATACAAATATGTTTTCCCCCAACAGATGGTCTCAAACTGTACATACTTTTCTGCAATTTGCTTTTTCCCTAAAAACTACATTTTAGACATTTTCCTACATCAGTATGTGCAGCTCTACATCATTTTACAGAAATAAATCCATGTACACTATTTTCACAACTCACATAAAGGAAGAATAAAACTCACTGCTTAAAGGTTATAAAGTCAGTGTGCGGAAAAAAAAACGTCTAGCCATGTGCTGTTTACAAGAGAAATACCTAACACATGATGCAGAAGGCCTGAAAGTCGAGGGATTCTCTCCTACACTGTTGGTAGGAATGTAAATTGATGCAGACACTATGACGAGCACTATGGAGATTCCTTAAAAAACTAAAAACAGAGCTACCATATGACCCTACAATCCCATTCCTGGGCATACATCCAGAGAAAACCATAATTGACAGAGACACACGCACCCCAATGTTCACTGCAGCACTGTTTGCAAAAGCCTAGACATGGAAGCAGCCTAAAGTCCACTGACAGATTAATGGATAAAGAAGATGTAGTGTACACACACACACACACACACACACACACACACACAAAGGAATATTACTCAGCCACAGAAAAAGAATGAAATATTGCCATCTGCGGCAACATGGATGGACCCAGAGATAATCATACTAAAGGAAGTAAGTCAGATGAGAAAGACAAATATCATATGCTATTGCTTATATGTGGAATCTAAAAAAAAAAAAAGATACAAATTAACTTGTATATAAAACAAAAGTGAGGGCAGGAGGAGAAGGGGATGACAGAGGATGAGATGGTTGGATGGCATCACTGACTCAATGGACATGGGTTTGGGTGGACTCCGGGAGTTGGTGATGGACAGGGAGGCCTGGCGTGCTGTAGTTCATGGGGTCGCAAAGAGTCGGATATGATTGAGCAACTGAACTGAACTGAAAACAAAAATAGACCCAAAGACATAGAAAACAAATTTATGGTTACCAAAGGGGAAAGATGGGGAGGGATAAATTAGGCATTTGGGATTACCATGTATCACACTACTATATTTAAAACAGATAATCAACAAGGACCTACTATATAGCACAGGGAACTATAATCAATATTTCATAATAACTTATAAGAGAAAAGAATCTGAAAAAGAATATATGTGTGTGTATAACTGTATACCTGAAACTAACACAATATTGTAACTCAACTGTATTTCAATAGGAAAAACACCAAAAGGTGGAAAAGAGACAAAAAAAGACAAAACAACAAACTGTTCTTGAGAGTTGTTTTAAAAAAAAGTCAAGGGATTCATTAAATAAGAATACATGAATCTGTCTGCATGTGTCTATTTAAATAAATAAATGGAGGAGAAGCGAAATTTCTGCCTTACAGAAGAAAACTAACCTGTAAGTATGGATCAAATGATGAAAGGAGAAAACTGCCACTTGGCAACCATCAGAGTAATAACTGATGCAAGCAAGAATCATTGGTTTTTACTAAAGGGCAGACACTTGAGAAGGAGAAGGCAGTGGCACCCCACTCCAGTACTCTTGCCTGGAGAATCCCATGGACGGAGGAGCCTGGTAGGCTGCAGCCCATGGGGTTGCAAAGAGTCGGACACGACTGAACGACTTTGCTTTCACTTTTCACTTTCACGCATTGGAGAAGGAGATGGCAACCCACTCCAGTGTTCTTGCCTGGAGAATCCCAGGGACGGGGGAGCCTGGTGGGCTGCCGTCTGTGGGGTCACACAGAGTCGGACACGACTGAAGTAACTTAACAGGAGCAGCAGCAGCAGACGCTTGAGAAATAACAGCTTATTCGCAATTGTCTCAATATCTCTCTCCAAAAGAGAGAGGGAATTTACAAATTACAAAAGGAAAAATAAGAACTTTCTAATGAAAATTCTTGAGACACCACCCTAACCGGGTGATGTAAATTAGCAGCACAGTTAACGTGCACATCATCTGATATCAGGCACTAAGAAGGACACAGCATTACTTCTGGGGTATTTCTGTCTAAATGCATAATGTGAATATCGTTGCGATATTCACAAACCCAGCTCCGGAGAAATCCTGGAACAGTAACAGATCCTTCAAAAGAGTCAAGTTCATGAGAGACAATGAAAGCACTGAGGAAGCATTTCAGGTTTAGAGTAGCTAAAGAGATGTGACAACAGAATGCAATCTGTGATTCATAAAGGACAAGGATTTGTCTTCACTGGGATAAATCCCAATGGTCTTCCAAGATTACAAATCTGATCTTATAGCTACCTCCACTTAACTTCTTCCAATAGAGGCCCTTTGCCTTCAAGATAGAAACCAAATCTGTCAGCATGGAATTCATTGCTCTTTGTAAGATGTCCCATCTGTAAATCCTTCAGTATGTATCTCTAAGCAATGACTTTTTTTCTGGCCACACTGCTCGGCATGTGGGATCTTAGTTCCCTGACCTGGGATTGAAACTGCATCCCCTGCAGGGGAAGCACAAAGTCTTAGCCACTGGACCACCAGGGAAGCCCCTCTAAGCAATGACTTTCTTGTTGATGGTAATATAGCCATGATTTCATACAGGTCAGGTATGGGAGCTACTAGATAGTAGACTCAGAGCCTGCGGGCCAGCCCCCACCATCCACGATGGTGGAAGCACAAGGGTACAGTTGCTACGTTGCTGCTAAATCGCTTCAGTCGTGTCTGACTCTGTGCGACCCCATAGACGGCAGCCCACCAGGCTCCCCTGTCCCTGGGATTCTCCAGGCAAGAACACTGGAGTGGGTTGCCATTTCCTTCTCCAGTGCATGAAAGTGAAAAGTGAAAGTGAAGTCATTCAGTCGTGTCGGACCCTCAGCGATCCCATGGACTGCAGCCCACCAGGCTCCTCCATCCATGGGATTTTCCAGGCAAGAGTACCGCTATAGATAAGCTGAATTCCATATCTCTAAGAGAAACTTGGCTTAAAGCTCAACATTCAGAAAACGAAGATCATGGCATCTGGTCCCATCACTTCATGGGAAATAGATGTGGAAACAGTGTCAGACTTTTATTTTTTTGGGCTCCAAAATCACTGCAGATGGTGACTACAGCCATGAAATTAAAAGACGTTTACTCCTTGGAAGAAAAGTTATGACCAACCTAGATAGTATATTCAAAAGCAGAGACATTACTTTGCCCACTAAGGTCCATCTAGCCAAGGCTATGGTTTTTCCTGTGGTCATATATGGATGTGAGAGTTGGACTGTGAAGAAGGGTGAGTGCCGAAGAATTGATGCATTTGAACTGTGGTGTTGGAGAAGACTCTTGAGAGTCCCTTAGACTGCAAGAAGATCCAACCAATCTGATGCCGGGGGCCAGCGTGAGGAATCCCGCCCGTGACAAGGTCATGCGGAAGGAAGCCTGACAAAACACAAGGATGTGATCAGGTTTCAGGGGTTCCCCCTGGAATTTCCTGAGCATCCACCCCCCAAGACCAGAGTCTGCCTGCTTTACTGTGTTATGCTTTCCACCTACTCTTCTGTCATTAACAGGGGGCTGTTCCCCTACCACCGTTCTCTGGAAAAAATTAGAGCTTTTAGATAATAAATCTCCTGGGCATAATACGAGTGTTTCAATCCAAAAACCCCTCTGATGGCTTTCTAGCCTGCCTGCAGGACTCGTACAGCTGAGCAGGTGATTGTTGGAGGCCTCCTGACTGCGGGAGGCACAGGAAGCTTAAAACATCCTAGGAATGTAGGGGCTTCCGAGGAGTCAAAATCTTTAGAATAGGACTGATTAAAGGTTTCATTTGTTGAGCCAATACTTGCTGCCAAATTTTCATATCTTTTATTTGTAGAGATAGTTGGTATATAGAAAAACAGGTAGTAGACCTGGCATTAGCAACATTAGATCTTTGAGTTAAGTACTTTCTTTGTTATAACCCACTGCACCTTTGTTCTACAGGAATGCAACTTTATTTAGTACTTTGAGGGTGATGCAGAGTAAAGAAAAATCTCTTCTAGGGAAAAGGAGTTTTCTGGTTGATAGACAATCATCCAGGAAAAGAGCCATAAAAATGTTAACAGGCCTCTTGGCCAGAAGATAATGTAAACCACCTGAGACATTTGTATACGGGAGGGTATGCAAAAAGAAAGCCTTGTTTGTCTCAATGAGGGTCAGGACTGCTGCCCCTGCATAACTCTGCATATTCCACTATTTCTTTATGTACAACTTGGGGTATATAAGCTGATTTTGAAAAATAAAGTTTTTAGAGTCTTGCACCAATGCTGGGCTTCCCCATGTCATTCTTTTCTCTCCTTTTTTCAGCTGAATTCCCATCTGGAGCAGGGAGGCTCACCAAGTTTACTTACTTTCCCTGGCTGCTAAGACCCACGTGAAAGGGAGCCTAAGGTGGGGCACCCTTCGATATTCAAGTGGGTGCCGGTGGCCTAATGTAGATGGTGCAAATCTCTTGTCCTGAGATTTTATTGGTTTTCCCCATAAACCAAGTTATTCAGCATCTTTTCTCCACTTAATTTTCCTACTATACTATTTCTTCCTAATCTTATATTAATAAATAAGTTTTTTTCCTCACCTACTCCGTCTCCCCTTCAAATCACCCTGGATCCACCGGGGCTGGACCCCGGTACCATTCTGAAGGAGATCAGCCCTGGGATTTCTTTGGAAGGAATGATGCTAAAGCTTAAACTCCAGTACTTTGGCCACCTCATGCGAAGAGTTGACTCATTGGAAAAGACTCTGATGCTGGGAGGGATTGGGGGCAGGAGGAGAAGGGGATGACAGAGGATGAGATGGCTGGAGGGCATCACCGACTCGATGGACGTGAATCTGAGTGAACTCCGGGAGTTGGTGATGGACAGGGAGGTCTGGCG
Organism: Budorcas taxicolor; assembly: GCF_023091745.1. Lineage (NCBI taxonomy): Eukaryota > Metazoa > Chordata > Mammalia > Artiodactyla > Bovidae > Budorcas > Budorcas taxicolor. Next base: position 46,874,706 of record NC_068928.1, on the reverse strand, counting down.
TGCTGTGATTCATGGCGTCGCAAAGAGTTGGACACGACTGAGCGACTGAACTGAACTGAAGAGTGACGCTAGGTCAGTATTTTTAAACCCACCTTCTCTCCAGGTGATTCGAGTATGTAGTTGGCCCCTAAAAACCTCTCTACTCTCCTCTCCCTACCCTCCACTCTTCAGCTCTGGGGATGAGAAACCATAGTTCTGGGGACCTACAGTCTTTTTTTTTTTTTTTTTTTAATATTTATGTATTTGGCTATGCTGGGCTCAGTTGCAGCACGCGAGCTCTTAGTTGTGGCATGTGGAATTCTAGTTCCCTAACCAGGGTTCAAACCTGAGTCCCCTGTATTGGGAGTGTGAAGTCTTAGCCACTAGACCACCAGGGAAGTCATGGACCCACAATCTTGAGCTTCTATCTGGGAGGATTCACCTTGCTATGCCCACTCCCCTGTGCTGCACCTGGCTCCTCTGGACTCTAGCATTGCCATATAAGATGCATGCTTTCCACAGATACAGAAAGTTGTCATCTCCAATAGACACATCTCCTTGAGGCTGACTGGGAAGCCATGGGGAAGGCACTGAACCAGAGATTCTGGGAGTCTCAGAGGAGGGGGCAAGATGTTCCCGGGTTGGAAATTCCAGAAAGGCCTCCTGGAGGGAGTGGCTTTTGGGCAGGGCCATCAAAGTAGGATGGGTGGGTGGAGATCTATCACTGGACTTGCTCCTATCTGATTTGAGTTCTCTGAAAGCCTGAGGCATTTTATTTCTCTTCTCCACCCTTTTCCCCACTTGAATTAAAATGTGATCTTTTGCATCTTGAGGGTGCTTTACAGCATGGGCTTTAGAGTCTGAGAATACTGGGTTTGTACATGTGTGGTCTGGGGTGGGTCAGGGGACCTCACTGACCTCAGCTTCCTCATCAGAGAGCTGGGGTTGATGGCACGTCATAGGGTTGCAGGAAGAACTAAATGGAATGCTCTAGACAGAGAAAATCACTGAAGCTGAGCAGTTATCCTGAGGGGGCTTCAAGTAGGGTTTGATGGACTTGGATAGGACACTTGTCATATCTCAAGTGGCAAAAATATTACCTGACTCTCTTAATTAAATGTCTTATTTTGAGATCACTGCAGATTCACATGCAGTTGTAAGAAATAACTCAGAGAAGTCCTGTATATCCTTTACCAAGTTTCCCCCAATGGTAAGTCTTACGAAACTGTAGGACTATCAGCCAGAATATTGATGCTGATACAATCACGATTCAGAACATTTCCTTCTCCACCAAGAGTTCCCAGGCTGCCTTTTTATAAGTACACCCACTTCTCTTCCACCCCATCCACTCCTTAACTCTTCAGTTCAGTTCAGTTGCACAGTCGTGCCTGACTCTTTTCAACCCCATGGACTGCAGCATGCCAGGCCTCCCTGTCCATCACCAACTCCCAGGAGCTTGCTCAAACTCATGTCCATCGAATTGGTGATGCCATCCAACCATCTCATTAGTTCTTCGCATCAGGTGGCCAAAGTATTGGAGTTTCAGCTTCAGCATCAGTCCTTCCAATGAACACTCAGGACTGATTTCCTTTAGGATTGACTGGTTTGATCTCCCTGCAGTCCAAGGGACTCTCAAGAGTCTTCTCCAACACCACAGTTCAAAAGCATCAATTCTACAGTGCTCAGCTTTCTTTATAGTCCACTTCTCACATCTATACATGACTACTGGGAAAACCATAGCTTTGACAGGACAGACTTTTGTCAGCAAAGTAATATCTCTGCTTTTTAATATGCTGTTTAGGTTGGTCATAGCTTTTCTTCCAAGGAGCAAGCGTCTTTTAATTTCATGGCTGCAGTCACCATCTGCAGTGATTTCGGAGCCCCCCAAAATAAAGTCCATCACCATTTCCATTGTCTCCCCATCTATTTGCCATGAAGTGATGGGACCAGATGCCATGATCTTAATTTTTGAATGTTAAGTTTTAAGCCAGCTTTTTCACTCTCCTCTTTCACTTTCATCAAGAGGATCTTTAGTTCTTCCTCGCTTTCTGCCATAAGGGTGGTGTCATCTGCGTACCTGAGGGTATTGATATTTCTCCTGCCAATCTTGATTCCAGCTTGTGCTTCATCTAGCCCGGCATTTCGCATGATGTACTCTTCATATAAGTTAAATAAGCAGGGTGACAATATACAGCCTTGATGTACTACTAACCCCTGGCAACTGCTAATCTATTTCTATAATTTTATCATTTCGAGAGTGTCATGCATGCAGGGAGCTCAAACCCGGTGCTCTGTAACAACGTAGAAGAGTGGGATGGGGTAGGAGGAGGGAGGGAGGGAACATATGTATACCTATGGCTGATCCATGTTGATGTATGGCAGAAACTAACACAATATTGTAAAACAATTATCCTCAAATTAGAAATAAATTTATTAAAAACAACCAAAAAGAACCCAAACCTACCAACCAAAGAGTGTCTTGTAAATGGAATCACATAGTATATAATCTCTTGGGATTGCCTTTATTCATTTGGCATAATTCTCTGAAGAGACATGAAAAGGTTGTGTGAATAATTCATTCATTTACATTGTTGAATATTATTTTGGATGGACCACCATTTAACCACTCACCTGTTGAAAGACATCTAGGCTGTTTATAGTCTGGGGCTACTATGGATAAAGCTGCAATTAACATTTGTGTATAGGTTTTTATGTGAACTGAATATATGTTTTCATTTTTCTGAAACAAATGTCCAAGATTGTAATTTCTGGGTTGCCTGGTCATTATGTGTTTAGTTTAAGACATTGTTGAACTGTCTTCCAGAGTGGCTGTACCATTTTAACGTCATGCCAGCAGTATATGAGTGAGCCAGTTTCTCTGCATCACTGCTGGCATTTGATATTGTAGTTATTTCTTATTTTAGCTTTTCTGACAGGCAAGTAGCAGTATCTCACTGTGGTTTCAGTTTGGATTTCTCTAATGGCAAATAGGGAGGAGGAAATGGCAAACCACCCCAGTATACTTGCCATGAGAACCTCATGAACTGTATAAAAAGATGAAAAGATGTGCCACTGAAAGATGTCCCCCAGCTCAGAAGGTTTCCAATATGCTACTGGGGAAGAGTGGAAGACCACTAATAATAGCCCCAGAAAGAATGAAGCAGCTGGGTCAAAACGGAAACGATGCTCCACTGTGGATGTGTCTGGTGATGGAAGTAAAATCCAGTGCTGCAGAGAGCAGTATTGCACAGGCACCTGGAATGTTAGGTCCGTGAATCAAGGAAAATTGGACGTGGTCAAGCAGGAGATGGCAAGAATAAACTTCAACATCCTAGGAATCAGTGAACTAAAATGGACATGGGCAGGAATGGGCGAATTTAATTCAGAAGACCATTATATCTACTACTCTGGGCAAGGGTCCTATAGAAGAAATGGAGTAGCCCTCATAATCAACAAGAGTCCAAAATGCAGTACTTGGGTACAACCTCAAAAATGACAGAACGATCTCAGTTTGTTTTCAAGACATGCCATTCAACATCACAGAAATTCAAGTCTATGCCTCTCCTACCAATGCCAAAAAAGCTGATCAGTTCTACGAAGACCTAGAAGACCTCCTAGAACTAACACCAATAAAAGATGTTCTATTCATTGGGGATTGGAATGCAAAAGTAGGAAGTCAAGAGATACCTGGAGTAACAGGCAAGTTTGGCCTTGGAGAACAAAATAAAGCTGGGAAGAGACTAATTGAATTCTACCAAGAGAACGCACTGGTCATATCAAACACGCATTTTCAACAACACAAGAGATGACTTTACACATGGACATCACCAAACGGTCAATACTGAAATCAAATTGATTACATTCTTTGTACTGAAGATGGAGAAGCTGTATACAGTCAGCAAAAACAAGACCTGGAGCTGACTGTGGCTCAGATCATCAGCCTCTCATAGCAAAATTCAGGCTTAAACTAAAGAAAGTGGGGAAAAACCACTAGGTCAGCCAGGTACAACTTAAGGTGATGAATAGATTCAAGGGATTAAATACAGTAAACAGTATGCCTGAAGAACTAGGGACAGAGGTCCAAAATATTGTACAGGAGACAGTGAACAAAACCATCCCAAAGAAAAAGAAAAGATGGCAAAGTGGTTATCTGAGGAGGCTTTACAAATAGCTGAAGAAAGAGAAGTGAAAAGCAAGGGCGAAAGGTAAAGTTACGTCCAACTAAACGCAGAGTTCCAAAGAACAGCAAAAAGAGGCAAGAAGGCCTTCTTCAAAACAGCGCATAAAACTAGAGGAAAAAAACAGAAGGGGAAAGACGAGAGATCTCTTCAGGAAAATTGGAAATATCAAGGGAACATTTCGCCCAAAGATGAGCACAATAAAGGACAGAAACGGCAGAGACCCAGTCAACTCAGAAGAGATGGAAAGAACACATAGAAGAATTGTACAAAAAAGATCTTAATGAACCAGATAACTATGATGGTGTGGTCTGTCACCCAGAGCCATTCTGGGGTGTGAAGTTAAGTGAGCCTTAGGAAGCACTGCTGTCAATAAAGCTAGTGGATGCAATGGAATTCCAGTAGAGCTACTCAAAACCCTAAAGGATGATGCTGTCAAAGTGCTGCACTCAATATGTCAGCAAATTTGGGAGACCCAGCAGTGGTCACAGGACTGGAAAAGGTCAGTCCTCATCCCAGTCCCCAAGAAGGGTAGTACTAAAGAATGTTCAAACCATCAGACAATTGCACTCATCTCTCATGCTAGTAAGATCATACTTAAAATATTGCATGCTAGGCTTCAGCATTATATGAACCAAGAACTTCCAGACATCCAAGCTGGGTTTAGAAAAAGCAGAGGAACCAGAGATTAAATTATCAACATCTGGTGAGTCATAGAGAAAGCAAGTGAATGCCAGAAAAACATCTACTTCTGTTTCATTAACTGTGCTAAAGCTTTTGACTGTGTGGATCATAACAAACTGTGGAAAAGTCTTAAAGAGATAGGAATACCAGACATCATCTTACCTGTCTCCTAAGAAACCTGTAGGCAGGTCAAGAAGCAACAATTAAAACCCTGTATGGAACAACTGACTGGTTCAGGACTGAGAAAGGAGTACGACAGGGCTGTCTGCTGTCACTCTGTCTATTGAACCTATACACTGAGCACATCATGAGAAATGCCAGGCTGGATGAGTTATAAGCTGGAATCAAGACAAGTGGGAGAAACATAAACAACCTCAGATATGTGGATGATATCACTCTAATGGCAAAAGCAAAGAAGAACTAAAGAGCCTCTTGATGAGGGTGAAGGAGGAGAGTGAAAGAGCTGGCTTAAAACTAAATCTTAAAAAACCTAAGATCATAGCATCCGGCCCCATTACTGGCAAATAGAAGGGGAAAATGTGGAAGTAGTGACAGATTTCCTCTTCTTGGGCTCTAAAATCACTGCAGATGGTGACTGCAGCCATGAAATCAGATGACGATTGCTTCTTGGCAGGAAAGCAATGACAAACGTAGACAGTGTGTTGAAAAGCAGAGACATTACTCTGCTGACAAAGGTCCATATAATTAGGGCTATGGTCTTCCCAGTGGTCACGTACAGTTGTGATAGCTGGACCATAAAGAAGGCAGAGCGCCAAAGAATTGATGCGTTCCAACTGTGGTGCTGAAGAAGACTCTTGAGAATCCCTTAGACAGCAAGGAGATCAAACCAGTCAATCTTAAGGGAAACCAACCCTAAATACTCATTGGAAGGACTGATACTGAAGCTGAAGCTGTAGTATTTTGGTCACCTGATGTGAACAGCCAACTCTTTGGAAAGTCTCTGATGCTGGGAAAAAAATGTGGGCAGAAGGAGAAGAGGGCATCAGAGGATGAGATGGCTGGATGGCATCACTGATGCAATGGACATGAACTTGGGCAAACTTTGGGAAATGATGAGGGACAGAGAGGTCTGGCATGTTGCAGTCCATGGCGTTGCACAGAGTCAGACACTCTTAGGCGACTGAACAACGACAAATAATATTGAACGTCTTTTCATGTGTTTTTAGCCATCTTTAATAGCATCTTCATGCCTTTTGGCCATCTTCTAATTGGATTTTTACCTATTTTATTGCTGAGTTTTGAAAATTCTTTACATATTCTAGATATTCTGAGTATCATATATGTGGCTTGCAAATATTTCCAGAGCTTTTTTTCTTGTCTTCACAGAATCTTTTGCAGAACAAAAATTTCAATTTGATGAAGTCTCATTGATCAGTTTTTCTCTTTATGGACATTATTATTTTGGTGTCAGGTCTAAGACGTTTCCTAGATCTAGGTTGCAAAGATTTTCTATTTTTTTTTCTAATTGTCTTACAGTTTTACATTTCATAGTTAAGTTTATGACCCTTTTTGAGTTTTCTTTTTTGTAGCAAATGAGTTTTTTTTTTTCATTTGTTTTTGCCTATAGATATCTAATTGCTTCAGCACCATTTTTTGAGGTTTGCCTCCTTTGAATTGGTTTTACATATTTGTCAAAAATCATTTGGGCATATTCATGTGAGCCTGTTTCTAGATTTTTTGTTCCATTAATATGGCTAAAGTGTCTCTTTGCCAATACTATGCAGCTGTAATGACTACAGCTACAGCGTAAGTCTTGAAATCGAGTAGACTGACTTGTTTAGTCACTAAGTCATGTTCAACTCTTTTGTGACCCCATGGACTGTAGCCCATGAGGCTCCTCTCCATGGGATCTCCCAGGAAAGAATACTGCGGTGGTTTGCCATTTCCTTCTCCAGGGGATCTTCTCAGCCCAGGGACCCAATCCTCGTCTCTTGAATTGGCAGGTGGATTCCTCACCACTGAGCCACCAAGAGAGCCCAGCAGACTGACTACTTCCAGTTTATTCTTTTTCAAAATTGTTTTAGCTTTTGTTTTGATTTTCCCTATGAAGCTTAGAAAATTCTTGTCAATATCTATAAAAAGTCTTGCTGGAATTTTGATAGGAATTAAAATTTTATATCCGTCTGGGCAGAATTGATATCTTTACTATGTTGAGTCTTCCAATTCATGAAAAAGGAATATCTCTCCATTTATTTAGATATTCTTTGATATCTTTCCTTATATTGTAGAATTTACAACATACAAGTCCTATTCTTGTTTTGTTAAATTTACACCTCGGCATTTTTGGGGGAATGACTGTTTATAGTATAGTATTTTTAATTTTTGTATCCACATGTTCATTGGTAGTATACAGAAATATAATTGATTTTTGGATTTTGATCTTATATTACACAACCTTGAGCTCACTTAGTTCCACAAGGGTTTTGGTTGGTTGGTTTAGTTGTTTTTTGTTGGGTGGGGGAGGCAGATTCTCTGGGATTTTTTATGTGGTCATGTCATCTGCAAATAGGAAACTCTGCATTCCTTCCTTCTCAACTTATATGCATTTCATATTCTTTCTTTTTTATACTGATTCGACCTTCCAGCACTATGTTCAATAAGAATGGTGATGGTGGACCTCCTTGGCTGGCCTCAGTCTTAGAGGAAAAGCTTCACTCTTTCCCCATCAGGTATAATCTTAACTGTTAAAGGTGTTTTGTAGATGCTCAAAGGCTTGGGATAGATTATTTCCATTCCAAAGGAGAGAAACAGGAAAGAAGGAAAGGGTGATGGGTCTCAAGCAAAGCTAAAACCTAGCAAGCCAAATTCCACTGGATTTTAAGGCTTGAGAATCATCTCTGGTTCCATGCTCTGCCTCCTGGATCCTCCAAGACAGCAATTCCACTTCTGCGCCTTCCTTCGTTTCACCTCTTTTCTTTATGACCCCTTTAATTCAAATCGGCTGGGTCTTTGCTGGTAGAATCCCATCTCTATTTCTGGCCTCTGTTCATTTCCATGTATGGACTCTCTAGTTGTGGTGCATGGGTTTAGTTGCCCTGCAGCTTGTGGGATTTTAATTCCCCAAACAGGGATTGAATCTGTGTCCCCTGTATTGGAAGGTGGATTCTTAACCACTTGACCACCTGTGAAGTCCTCTGTCTCATTGTTTTTTAACAATATGGATAGGTTGAAAATTTTCTGAATCTTCAAGTTCTGGTTCCCTTTTCTTAATTCCTTTTTCAATTCATCTCTCCTCTTCCACATTTTACTCGAAGTATTAAGGAGGAACCAAACTTCTCTTTCAGTGGTTTCTTCTGGAAATCTCAGCAAAGTATCTAATTTTATCGTTCACAATTCTACCATTCCCAAAACACTAGAACACATTTCAGCTAAGTTCTTTGCCAACTTATAATGAGGATCACCTTTCCTCCAATGTTCAAACTCCTGTTTCTCATTTCTGTCCAAGATCTCATCAAAATCACTTCTTTTGTTGTTGTTTTTAGGCCACACCACGTGGTTGTGGGATTTTAGTTCCCTGACTAGGGATTGAACCTGAGCCCTCAGCAGTGAGAGTGCAGAGTCCTAACCACTGGACATCCAGGGAAGTCCCTCACCAAAATAACTTTTAACATCTATATTTCTAGCATGCACCTCAAAACTCTTCCAGCCTTTACCCGTTGCATGCATGCATGCATGCTAAGTCACTTCAGTCATGTCCAACTCTGTATGACCCTATGGACTATAGCCCACCAGGCCCCTCTGTCCATGGGATTTTCCAGGTGAGTGTACTGGAGTGGGTTGCCATGCCCTTCTCCAGGCTTTACCCATTACCCAGTTCCAAAGCTGCTTCTGCATATACAAGTAGTTGCTACAGCAGCATCCCACTTCTCAGTACCAAACTCTGTTTTAATCTGCTTGGGTTCTAAGTCACTTCAGTCGTGTCCAACTCTATGCACTGTAGCCCACCAGGCTCCTGTGTCCATGGGGTTGTTCCAGGCAAGAATACTAGAGTGGGTTGCCGTGCCTTCCTCCACGGGATCTTCTTAATCCAGGGATTGAACCTGCATCTCTTCCATCTCCTGCATTGGCAGGTGGGTTCTTTCCTACCAGCACCACCTGGGAAGCTTGGGCTTGGGCTGTTATAACAAAAGATATACCATAGCCTGGGTGACTTAACAAAAATTTATTTTCCCACAGTTCTGGAGGCTGAAAGTCTAAGGTCAAAGGACAACAAGGTCAATATCTCATGAGGGCTCTCTCCCTGTGTTGTCATCTCTTACTCTGTCCTCACATGGCAGAAAACAAGTGATCTCTCACTCATACCTCTTATAAAACCACTAATCCCATCACAAGGGCCCCACCTTCATGACTTCATCTAACCCTAATTATCTCCCAAAGACCTCATCTCCAAATATTAACACATTGCGGGTTAGGCTTTCAACATCTGAATACAGCCCATAGCATTGTTGAAAAGTCTTCTGTCTTCCTAGGCTGCTCCTTTTTCAATCCTTTGGGAAGAGACAGCAGGCTACTGTCTGGGTTTTCTTGTCTGCTCCTGTTGGCATTTCCAGGTTGCAGGCTTCTTCAGCTGCAGGTTTGAGGTATATGAGGCAAAAAAATCCGAGAGAGAGCCATGCTGTTCCTCAGGTCCTGACATCCCTCGCCACTCTGCCTTTTCTCCACATTTCAGAGTCTTCTTTCATTTTCTATATAATGTCCAGGGCTTTCGGGTTTACCTAGTGGAAAGAACAGGGAGAAGTATATCTACTCCACCTTCCCTGTTACTTTAACCTTTTTACAACTCTGTTGGAAGGCTGTGCCATAACTTACTGATGAACACTTAGCATTGGTAATAAATGTCATTTTTTCCTACTGAAAACAACACTGCAGTAAACAATGGAGTCGACTGTTTAGTTGGCTGGCTGCTTGCTTCTCATTTCTCTATTACCAGGGCCCAGTAGTGCCAAGCCACATAGCAGGTAAGTAACAAATGTTCATTGAATGAATAACTGCATTGTGACTGAACTGCCTCATTCCCTACCTGGTGTGCACCTAAATGCATCAGAGATTCTCATCACTTAAAAACCTCAACAGTTAGAACTGATCCAACTGAAAATGCACTTCTCAGGCGAGGTGGGAGGGAGGTCCAAGAGGGAGGGATATATGTATCCATACAGCGGACTTACTTCATCATACATCAGACACTAACACAACGCTGTAAAGCAATGATACTTCATTTTTAAAAATAGCTTATTAATTGATAAAGACTTGATTTATACCTTCTGCATCAGTATTTGCACTTTATGATTGAGAGACCTTAACTTTCTCCGTATGGCAAACATGATTAGAAGGAAATTCGTGAAAACAAAATCCCAACATTAATGGGAAGGAAGTCCAAAAAGGAGGGGATATATGTAAATAAACAGCGGATTCACTTTGCTGTACAGCAGACACTAAAACAACATTGTAAAGTTAACGCTACTCAATAAATATTTAAAAAAAATCCCAACATTAACTCCCAATGGGATTATGGGTGATTTACATTTCCTTATGTTCTAAGTTTCCTACAATGATCACACTTTGTATCTGAAAAGAATAACACAATAAAAATCACTCAGAGTGAAAAGCTTTTAAAACTCAATGGCCTGAAGCTGCAGTCATTGGTGGAGGGTCTGGAGTCCCCATAAATAACATCACGCTGTGGGTATGTTTACTGGTACGCTGGCCCTGCATGAACCCGGAAACAGAGATGGGAGCCTAATGTGAAATGCATCACACCACCAATAGCATCACAGCTCAGGGGTCCCCAACCTCTGGGCCAAGGGCTGATACCTGCTGTCAGATCAGCAGTGACATTAGAATAGAAATAAAAGACACTATAAACGTAATGTGCTCGAGTCATCCTGAAACCATCTCCCCACCCCAACCCTGGTCCATGGAAAAACTGTCTTCCACGAAACTGGTCCTGGTGCCAAAAAGGCTGGGGACTGCCTGCCAGGCTCCTCTGTGCATAGGATTTCCCAGGCACGAATACTGGAGTGGATTGCCAGGGGATCTTCCCAACCCAGGCACCGAACCTGCATCTCCTGCATTGGCAGGCAGGTTCTTTCCCGCTGAGCCACCGGGGAGCCCGCAGATAAACACAGAGAAATTTCACACAGCTGCACCCAGTGCTGGTCAGAGGAGTGAGCAACATGGATGGCAGACAAGTGACAACAGCTGGGGTGTGTTGAGCCATTACCTCATGTCAGGTGCTGTTCTGGACGCTTCGCATGAAGCAATGTCCTAATAACAACACCTACTCCATTTTTACAGATGAGACGATGGAAGCAGGGCGGCCTTATGTGATTGCCCTCAGTCGCACAAGAGCAGACAGAGGAGCCAGGATTCAAAGCACAGGAAGCACAGCTTCAGAACCCAGACTCTGAATTTCCAGGGTGTCAAGGTCTCCTCTGTCCTAAAAATACTCCCTTGTTCAGCTGTTTCTTGATCTGTCATGCTTGCCAGAAGCAGCACTGAGGTGTTTGTAGACAAAGGGAGATGCAATAAACCTTGCCCGTGGGGATTCTGTGTGGGTATGTGCATCCCCTTGACATGCCCCTCATGGCTCCCTACTGATTTTCCCCCTCCTCTGTTTCTAGAACACACCCCATGATTTGCCTTCACCCCTAACTTCATTTGGGGTTCCCCAGGTGGTGCTAGTGGCAAAGAATCTGTCTGCCAACGCAGCAGATGCAAGAGACATGGCTTCAGTCCTTGGGTCAAGAAGATCCTCTGGAGAAGGAAATAGCAACCCACTCCAGTATTCTTGCCTGGAAAACTCCATGGACAGAGGAGCCTGGTGGGCTCCAGTCCATAAGGTCGCAAATAGTCGGACACGACTGAGTGCGTGCGCGCACGCACACACACGCGCGCACACACACACATGCACGCGCATGCACACACACACATGCACGCGCGCGCACACACACAGTTTGTTTGCTTAGTTGTGTCTAGTTGCATTACACATGATCTTTGCTGTGCCTTGCGGGCTTAGTAGTTGCAGCCTGAGGCCTTAGTTGCCCAGCAGTATGTGGGATCTTATTTCCCAGATAAGGGATCAAATCTGTGTCCCCTGCATTGCAAGGTGGATTCTTAACCACTGGACGCCCAGGGAAGTCCCACCCTTAACTTTTTTTTGGAATATGATTGCTTTACAATGTTGTGTTAGTTTCTGCTGGACAACATCATAGATCAGCCACAAGTATACATATCCGCCCTCCCTCTTAAACCTCCTTCCTGCCCTCCCATTCCACCCCTTTAGATTACTACAGAGCACTGAGCTGAGTTCCCTGTGCCATCCTTAACTTTTGACCACTACTAGACCTTTGCCTTTGGAACAGGTCTCAGCTACCTCATCACACCTCTGGTTCCATCCTTACGTTCTATTCTGGCTGCTTCTCATAGTCATTCCCATATTTAGTCCTCCTGCTGGGGGTTGACAACAGTGGATTTATTTCTCTGGTTTTGGTCCCTGTAAAAACAATATTCCTGGAGAGATACACTAAGTCTCATTAGTATTTTCTCCAGAAAACTCACACTAAGGCATATTTGAGCCAGAAAATCATAGACTGTGAATCTGTTAAAAATGGAAGGGATGACTTTTGATGATGATGTTGGTTATTTGAGTGATACCTCTGAGGTTCTAGAGGCTTTATATATACTGTCTTATATTGGGTTGGCCAAACAGTTGGTTTGGGTTTTCTTGTAATGGAAAAACCTGAATGAACTTTTTGGCCAACTCAATATAATCTTCACAGCCTTGGCAATGATATCATTTCCCTTTTACAGATGGAGAACAAAAGACTCCGAGAAGTTAAATAAGATTACGTAGCCAAGATTCAAATCCAGGTCTGCTGGTGGCAAAACTAGAGTTCTTTCCCCATTTCTATGCTTATACATGAGCGGAGGCGTGAGAAAAGAAAGGAAAAAGTTGAGAACACCATATACTGTCTATGTATACAAATACATTATAAGCCCATTACTGGGCATCATCTATCAGTTTTTTGGTTATTAAAGAGACATTCATTGGCTTACAGACTTTAGGTAATACATTTATACATACACACAGTATATTTCTTGAAAAATAAGAATGATATCCTGCCAAGAGCCACTAGGAGAAAAAAACAAATCTAAACAAAATTGACTCTGCCCAATGGATTAGAACACTGGCTTCAGCACATAAGATTTCTTTTGTGCTTTCTAAATCACTTTTGCAGAAAATGAAGTGAACATTTCACATTTGGGAAACAGATTTCTATTTAGTCTTTCCAAAGCTTGAACTAAATAGTATGGGTTGTACTTGTTTGCTGTAGGCCAGTGGCTCTCAAAATGTAGTCTGCGGGCCCCAGGGATCTGTGAGACCCTTCCTAGGGTGCTCACAAAATTAAAACTATCTTTATAATTATAGAGATTATTAAGATGCTATGTGCCTTTTCCCTGGTGGGTGAAATTGCTGGTGTCTTAGTATAAATCAAGACAGTGGCACCAAACTGTACCAGTATAAAAGGTCCACTGATTTTAGAGAAAAGAAAGACAAGCGACTGGGAGAAAATATTTACAAAATGCATATTTGATTAAAGAGTAGTATCCAAAATATACAAAGAACTCTTAAAACTCAACAATAATAAACAACCCAATTTAAAAAAGTGAGTAAAAGATCTCAACAGACAACTCAAAGAAAATACACAGATAGCAATGAACACATGGAAAGATGCTCAGCAGCAGACGCCATTAGCAAAGCAAAACAATGACATACTACTGTATACCTATTAGATGGCTAAAATTAAAAAAAAAAAGACAACAACTGATAATACCTAATGTTGGCAGGGATATAGAACAATGGGAAAACTCATTCACTGCTGCTAGGAATGCAAAATGGTATAACCACTTTGGAAAATAGTCTGGCAGTTTCTTACAAACCTTAAATAAACAGTCTTACCAGAGAACCTTGGTGGCTCATTTGGTAAAGAATCTGTCTGCAATGCAAGAGCTCGCCTGCAAGGAAAGAGAGCCGGGTTCGATTCCTGGGTTGGGAAGATACCCTGGAGAAGGGAATGGCAACCCACTCCAGTCTTTTTGCTTGGGAAATCTCATGGACAGAGGAGCCTGGCAGGCTATAGTCCACGGGGTCACAAGAGTTGGACATGACTTAGCAACTAACCACAATCACCAGAGCACCCAGCTATCACATTCCTCACCATCTACCCAAACTGAGTTGCAAAAACTCACACACAGATGTTTACAGTAGCTTTGTTATAACTTCCCAAAACTGAAAGCACCCAAGATGTCCTCAAAAGCTGAATGTGTAACAAACTGTAATACACTGATCAATGGAATTTTACCCAGCTACAAAAAGAAATGAGCTATCAAGGCATGAAAAGGCATAAAGGAATACCAAATGCATATTGCTTTAGTGAAAGAAGGCAGTCTGAAAGGGGTATATATGATATCACTCCAACTGTAAGATATTCTGGAAAAGGTGATAATATAGAGGTCATAAATAGATCAATGGTTACCAGAGTCTGGGGGAAGAAGACAAGGGGTAAGTAGGTGGAGAACATGGTTTTTAGGTCAGTGAAACTATTTTGTATGACACTGTCATGGTGGACACATGACATGCATATATCAGAACCCATAGAACTGTATGCCACAAAGACTGAACTCTGTTGTAAGCTATCAGTTCAGTTGCTCAGTCGTGTCCAACTCTTTGTGACCCCATGAATCTCAGCACGCCAGGCCTCCCTAGCTAATTATAATGTACCAATATTGGCTCATCAATTTTTTTATGTTGTTTTTCAGCTGTTAAATCATGTCCAGCTCTTTGCGACTCCATAGACTGTAGCACACCAGGCTTCCCCGTCCTTCACTATCTCCCAGAGTGTGCTCAAACTCATGTCCATTGAGTTGGCAATACCACCCAACCGTCTCATCCTCTGTCACCCCCTTCTCCTTCTGCCCTCAATCTTTTGCATCAGGATCTTTTCCAATGAGTTGGCCCTTCACATCAGGTGGCCAAAGTATGTGGACTATTATTAAAGTCTTTACTGAATTTGTTTCAATATTGCTTCTGTTTTATGTTTTGGTTTCTTAGACATGTAGGAGCCTTGCTCCCTGATCAGGGATCACACCCCTATGCTGGAAGGTGAAGTCTTAACCACTGGACAGCCAGGGAAATCCCCTGGTTCATCAATTTTAACAAACATACCACACTAATGTAAATAATAGAAGAAACTGAGAGGGGGAAAGTTTATGGAAGTTCTGTACAACTTGCTCAATTTTTTGTAAAGCTAAAACTGCTCTAAAAGTCTGTTAGTTTTTAAAGAAATAAATGTCCACTAATAGGATTTCCAATTCCTCATTGCAACTAACCTTTAAGAAGCTACTACTACCTGTGGAGTCTGGGTTTGGTAGTCAAAGAAGAATATTCATGATTATTTGAAAAGGCTGTTAAAATACTCTTTGCCAACTACCTATATGAGTAGGGCCAGATTTTTTTTCACATACTTTAACCAAAGCAACATATTAATATCACAACAAGTTGAATGAAGTAGCAGATATGAGAGTCTTTTTTCTATTAAATCACACAAAATCTAAAAACAATCCTTCTCTTTGCACTACATTATTTTTTTTAAAGAAAATAGCAATTTTTCTTTTGAAATGTTATTAATGTTACATGTAACAGATTTTTAAGTTATTTTAAAACAAATACATATCCTTATTAAAAAATATGTTTAAATGGTCTCTGTTCACATTTCTTATACAATAAACATTGATAGATATAATCCATACAAACAAAACCTCATTGGGGTCTTCAAAAACAGTTTAAGAGTATAAACGGGTCCTGAGAATAAAAAGTTTGGGAGCTGATGCTCTGGGCCTATACGGTCTGGTTGAACTTTAATTTTTAGGCTGTTTTCTGGACCATTGAACAAGTGATGGACTAATAGCAACTGCATCTAATAGTTACATTGAAGCTGCCAATATCCAGAAAGTGGCCATCAGGGCTATCCAGACACAGGCAAAAATATGTATATATATACATGCATGCCAAGCATATCTCTTTTTCAAGCATGAATTTGGAATTTGTTCAATTTTCATTCTTCTGTTATCTTTCTTTAGAATGAAACATTTCAAAGAATGTAATAAAACACGAAGGTAAATAAAAAAACAGTGCAGTCAAATTTATGGTGTGGGAACATAAGGCTTGCTATTACAGCTTTTAATGGCAGATAGTTTACAATAAACATTGGGCTTAGCCTGGTAGAAAATAGTCACAGACAGGAGGTAATTACTTGTCCATCTCCAAGCATCAGAAACGCTGGAGTCCCTCCAGCTGAATAATGTGGATCTGCCAACTGTCACTCACTTGGACGGAGGCTTTTTTTTTGGTTGTTGTTTTAATTAAATTGGGGGGAAGAAAAGAACATAAGACAAACCTCCTTCTGAAAGTGCTAAAATTCCACGGATGGATAAATCCACAGACCATCATTTTACACTGTCTTTATTAGTCTTGGATAAATCACAGGAGCTCCCATAAATAGAGTCACAGAGGGGAATGGAATGTATACGGTGTTAGAAAGGGCCCATTGCCAGCAAATCTGAATATTACAGTGTGGGTTCTATAAACAGTAAGAGAGAAATGGCTAGATCCCCATGCAGACAACAAGAATATAAATGGACCTTTTAATGAGCTTTGCATCATCACATATGAAATAATAAATACACCCAAACAGAGAGAAAAAGAGGAAGAGCAAAACTATGCAAAAATTCTGTTGTTAAGATATGTGGGCAGCGTGACTCAAAATAGAAACCAAGCAGTTTTCCAAAGACTTGAAGGTTTTAGATAAGAAAATATAATCGCTCTAATTCTTGTTTAATCTTGTTCCCTACAGCTTTTGTCAGAAACAGTTACCCATCTCTGTTTATCTGAGGACAGGGGAAACTGTTCACAGAAATGTACTTGAAGCAGGTACTCACAAGTACAGATTCTAATTTTGAGCCTTTTACATGAAAAAAAAATCATGGTGAAATTCAAGGTTATGTGTAGGGAGAATAGCCAAGACACAAATGCCATGCATATTTTACGTTCCTGTCCAATATGCTTCACAAACAACTTACACTTATTTTTACAATGTACTTTGGATGAAAGGGTAATTTAGCATCAATTCTTACATTGTTAACGAAAAAGGCTTTACATTTATTAATACCTTAGATTATTTGGAATCAAGGGCTCTCGAAGTTGCACTGATGACTTAGCCAGGATGCCTTTTTCTTTTTCTTTTACTTTACAATACTGTATTAGTTTTGTCATACATCAACATGAATCCACCACGGGTGTACACGTGTTCCCAATCCTGAACCCCCCTCCCACCTCCCTCCCCATACTGAAATAAAGAATGTGGGTAAGAGTAATTCTAATTTTTATTTGGATTATCATTTCATTGGCTAAGAGGTTGCCCCAGAATTTGCTGTTTGTCTCAGGGAACTCAAACAGGGGCTCTGTAACAACCTGGACAGGTGAGATGAGGAGGGAGGTTCAAGAGGGAGGGGACACATGTATACCTATTTCTGATTCATGTTGATATTTGGCAGAAAACAAAATTCTGTAAAGCAATCATCCTTCAATTAAAAAATAAATAAATAAAATCAGATTTTTTAAAAAAGATTATATATTTTAAAAAGAGGTTGCCCCAGGACTTTGAGGGAAATTTCCATTTCATTTCACAGTAAATGAAAACATTTTTTCCTTATATACCCCTATATAGAACAACTAGCCTATCCATGGCAATGCTAATAACAGCTTGATTTGTTATATGTTAAAAAAGTTAAAAATAAATAGTGCCAGAACTTAGGCACTGTAATATCTTCACTTTCAATTTTATACTGAAAATGCATGACACGTCACAGGTGCCAAATGCTAAAAAATAATGTGGACAGTGAGAAAATGAGTAAAATTTTAAAAGAAACTCGGAAACAGACTTGTGGACCTGGGGTGAGGGTTAAGTGGGAAGGAGAAGGTGCAGGCTCCTCTATCCATGGAATTCTCTAGGCAAGAATACTGGAGTGGATTGCCGTCTCCTTCTCCAGGGGATTGAACCGAAATCTCCTGCATTGGTAGGAGGATTCTATACTGCTGAGCCACCTGGGAAGCCAGAAAAACTTTAGCCAGAGAATAAGTTTAATCAGAGATACCAGAAAACAAAGAAGCAAATGAAAGCAGTCAAAGAGGACAAAATAATAGCTAGTCATTAAGCCAAGTCAGGTACCTTTAGCTCCTCCTCAAGGACTAAGGACAATATTCGGAGCCTCGTCCTTTGAGCCCTATTATAGATACTGAACCCCCAACCAGGTGGAAGAAGTTAACTACATGATGGCCAGGCTGTAGCCATGACAGACACTGCCAAGATTCCCCGAACTGGCCTCAAGGAAATGGGAACAAAACATCCCTGGAACTGAAGACTAACTGTACTTAAAACAATCAAAATGACGCTCATCAGACCACTGCATGACCAATTTCAAGAGAACTGTCAGAGCTGACCGGGTGCTGTTTCCACGTAGAGCCCCCTCCCCCTGCCTACAGGAGGCACCACCACCGCCCATCTCGCTCCCCCACCCCTTGCCGGCCTCAGAAACAAAGCAACCTTTATTTTCTCCCAGCCTGGCCTCTATCTTAACTTCAGGGCGGTGAGCAGCCAGACCCCACTTTCAGTGACAGTATGACTTCTCTACCATGTTTCCCTTCTGGTACTGCCGCCCGCTTTCATCAGCTTCACAGAGTCAGGGCAAAAAGCAAACACGAAGGCATGAGATCGCCACTTTGAAACCCCACACAACTCAATATTGAGCATGAAGAAGTCTTAGATTTAACGAAAAGTCTGCACGTGGAACACTTCTAGGGAGAAGAAACCTCATGAGTGGGCTTTCCTTGACCCTGTGTTTTTCTAAAAATTGGATTGTTTGCCAACATTCACAAATCAGGGTATTTCACAAGAACAGAAACACCTACATTTCTGTCTTCTGGAGTAACTGGACCATCAGCAGTTCTGGCAACACAGGACCTCCGTCGCTGTGCCCTGGGTGCAGAGGGACAGGAGACAGGCCTTGGCTGTTCTCCACCTAGGGGCTCAAGCATTCCCCGAACCCCTGCCCCAGCTCAAGCGTCCCCCTCCCCCAACCCCGCCCCCAAGCCCACTGCGCATGCGCACTTCCTGCTTGATAGTCAATGAGGATGTGCTGGATCAGATTGAGGTGTTAGCTTCTTCAGGGTTCTTCCCTATCCTTTCCAATAAAACCCAATATTCAGTATAAAGTTTCCAGATCCTGACTGAACCTAAAATGAGAGGCATTCAGGGCCTTTGGCCCAGATGAGAGGACTTCCCTGGAGGCTCAGTGGTAAAGGATCTGCCCGCCCATGCAGGAGATTTGGGTTCAATCCCTGGGTTGGAAAGATCCCCTGGAGAAGGAAATGGCAACCCACTCCAGTATTCTTGCCTGGGAAATCCCATGAATGGAGGAGCCTGGTGGACTGCAGGCCGTGGGGTCACAGAAGAGTTGGACACAATTGATCGCTGAGCAACAACAACCCAGCTGAGAATCACTTTAAAGTTATCATTGATTTAGAGATTTTCTGGGAAATAAGAGCTCAGAGTATTTTCTAAAAATTTCTGTCTAATCTAGGTTGATCTGGATAATGTATCTCAATTCAGAGTGAGAGAAATTCTGAGACCAAGCAGGGAAAAGATGTGTGATGGAGGTATTACTGAAGTGTTTCGCTGGGTATGAGATAAGCAAGAGGAGAACTCCTGCGTTCTGGACCCTACTCTGCCCCTAACAACCTGCGGGACTTGAGGTGAGTTGCTTAATCATTAGCTCTGTTTCTTCACCTATAAAATGAAGGGGATGTTTCTGCACTCAAAGGCCAGGCCAGACATTAGAATCACTTGGGAGGATTATAAAGAGTACTGATGCCCTACACCCGACCCCCGACCACCTGAACCTGATTCTCTGAGCTGGAGGTCCAGGAATCAGTATTTTCCCAACATTTCCGTCTGTGATTCTGAGATACAGACAGGGAAGGAGTGGGACATTGTTTCCAGGATGAGATGTGAATCAATACGATCTCCAAGGTTCCTTCTCCAATTTTGTGGTTTCAGGGCTTCCCTCATAGCTCAGTCGGTAAAGAATCTGCCTGCAGTGCAGGAGACCAGGGTTTGATCCCTGAGTCAGGAAAATCCCCTGGAGAAGGAAATGGCTACTCACTCCAGTGTTCTTGCCTGGAAAATCCCATAGACAGAGGAGCCTGGTGGGCTGCAGTCCATGGGGTCACCAAGAGTTGGGCACAGCTGAGCAACTAACACTTCACTTCAGGAGTGGATGTCAGGAGAATAGCCATTTGCTCTGTTAATTTCTCCTTTATTTCAGATTGCTGGTAAAGGCTATACATTTCACACTCTAAAAATATTTTTTTCAATAAGTCACTAAAAGAGGCCCAGACTAGAAGCCCCAGTTCTGACACCCACTCCCTTAAATTAACTCTCCGCAACCATATTCAGGCCTCACTCGTTCAAGTCCCACTGATTCTCACATTGTAAATATTTTTACCCTGGGGAAAGTATCTAAATTGCTGCCATTTAAAGATACCAAAATTTAACCTCCATGAAGGTTCCTTAAAAAACTAAAAATAAAACTACTATATGATCCAGCAATCCCACACCTGGGCATATATCCAGAAAAGATGAAAATTTTAATTCAAAATGATACATGCACCCCAATATTCATTGCAGCCCTATTTACATAGTGCTAAGACATAGAAGCAACCTAAATGCCCATCAGCAGATGAATGGATAAGAAGATGTGGTACATATATATGATGGAATATTACTTAGCCATAAAAAGAATGAAATATTGTCATTTGCAGCAACATGAATGAATTTACAGATCATCGCGAAGTCAAAGACGAATATCATATGATATCACATGTGCAACATAAAAAGTGATACAAATGAACTTATTTCCAAAACAGAAACAGTCTCACAGACATAGAAAACAAATTTATGGTTACCAATGGGGAAATCGGGGTGGGAGGGTGGTGGGAAGAGATAAATTAGGAATTTGAGATTAACAGATATACACTACTATATATAAAATAGATAACCAACAAGGATGCTGTATAGCACAGGGAACTTTTTTCAGTATCTTCTAATAACCTATAATGGAAAAGAATCTGAAAAATATACAGATGGAGAGAGAGCTATAGATCTGAATTACTTTGCTATACACCTGAAACTGATGCAACACTGTAAATCAGCAGTACTCCAGTAAAACAAACAAAAAGATACTAAGAGTGTCACAGGATTTAAAAGGTAACTGCCAGCCACACCCTATGCACAAACACCTAGAATGTGGTAAGTCCCAGTGGAGATGCGCTGGAGTTGAAAAATGTATGATGTAACTTTAGTACCTAAAAAGTAAAATATCTTATTAATAATTTTTATGTTAATCCCATGTTGAAATAATATTTTAATATAGTGAGTTTAAAAAAATATATTAGTAGGGACTTCCCTGGAGGTCTAGTGGTTAAGATTCCAAGCTTCCCTTGCAGGCAGTGTGGGCTCAATTCCTGGTGGCGGAACTGATATCACACATGCCGTAGGGCATGGCAAATTATATATACATATATGTATATATATTATTAAATGTATATTATTAAAATTAAATTTCCCTGTTTACTTTTACCTTTCTAAATATGGTTACTAGAGAATTTTAAATTACTTTGGCTTTCTCCCATTTCATTGCTATTAGATAGTTCCAATGAGACATGTCCACTTTCTGAAACTTCTGTTGAAGTTTATAGTGTTTAAAAGAAGACAGCTCCTCAGACTGAACTAAGTTGCAGTTTGAAAAACATTTGATGCCTAGTCTTTACTGCCCAGGCTCCTACAAGGAGATGATTTTTCTTTTTAATTGGAGAATAATTGCTTTACAATCTTGTGTCGGTTTCTACTGTACAACGATATGAATCAGCTTTCAGTACACATACACCCCCTCCTTCCTGAGCCTCCCTCTCACCCCCCTCCCCTCCCACCCCTCTAGGTTGTCACAGAGTACAGAGCTGACAAAGGGACAATTTTTAATAGAATTGACTGAAATTACACAACTTCACCTGGATGGAGGTGCACAAAATCAAAAGCAGTACTCTATGGCAATAGGACACTTTTATACAGTCAAGTAGAGCCCTTGGGAGAATGCTAGTGGAAAGCTTCGAGGGAGAATGATGTAGAGGTTACTGGTCACATCCTCTTTCCTCCCACCCAACATTAGGAATATAATTTCACTATATTTACCAGCCCACAATGTTTTCCTCATTCGTGCACTCACTTATGCCAGTTCTGTCCTGAAGCTGGAAAAATGCAAATGATAAAGAATGAACTAGGGACTTCCCTGGTGGTCCAGTGACTAAGATTCTACACTCCCCCTGCAGGGGGCCTGGGTTCCAGCCCTGGTCGGGAAACTAGATCCCACATGCTGCAACTAAGGGGTTCTAAGTGCCGCAACCAAGACACAGCACAGCCAAATAAAATAATTTTTAAAAGAAAGAAAGAAGAACGAACTAAATGAGTGAGTGCATTTGGAGGGGGCAGCATCTGAAGGTCCTACTTATAGCCACTTTGTTTTCCATCGCTGGAGTCTCAAACGTTTCAAAGCCGTTGTTTCTACAGTCTTGTGGGATTTCCAGCCAAAACGTCTCAGATTAGTAGTAATCGGGCCCCCACCCTTGCCTTATCATGCAGCCACAATAGAGGGCCGGGAGGGAAAAACACAAGACTGAATGGAAACAAGGCCAGCTCTAAGTGCAGAAAGAGTAGGCAACTATCCAGACTATGTGAATTCAGAGGTGCCTGTAGCACTCCAGCACGCTAAGGAAAATGGTGTTTCCATAGCCAGCCAAAGCTTAAGGCTTTGAAGCCTGGTAAATGCAGGTGTTCCCAGGTGTCCCCCATATTAGTCATTCATACCTTAATGTGAATACTTTTCAGATCGGTTTGATTCGGTAAATGATGGGCCATGTGTGGCTGCCCTGAGTAGAATTTGATAAGACTGGGAGCAAAAAGAAAGTGGGGGAGGGAGGAAACAGACAGAGACGGAAGGCGGGGAGAGCTGACGGCCAACGTCATCTGGCTCAGATGGAGCCAGCGCCTGGCACTGTGAGAAATGCTTCCATCCGAGGGGAACTGAGCACCAGCAGGCAGTAATGAGTGGGGCCTCCAGCAAGGCTTGGAGGCACTTCATTCCTCACCGTGAGAACCTTCCCTCTTTCCATCTCCCCCTCCCAGTCTCCCAGGCCCACACCCTCCTCTATTGTAGGGCTTGCTCCATCCTTGTTTACCTTCCTTCCTCCCCCACAAGCACAAAGACTACGTCTTATGCCTCTGTGTCCCCAGGACTTGGCACTTAAGTGCTTAATAAGCGTTTGATGAATGAATACATGACTGCACCTCCCTGCCTCCCGAGATGGGAGGATCCCAGAAGGGTCTATCATCCTGCTGGTGGAACTTGGTTCCAAAACCCTGCATCAAACTGTTTTTCTCAACTCTGGACACAACATTCTACAACAAAGATGAAGGGGCAGAGGCGTGGGACAGGTCGGGGCATGAAGATACCCCCACCTAGATACACACGTATCTATTCAGATGCTGCCAGAAGGTTGTTTGGCCCTTTCCTGTGGACGCAAGTTACTGTTTCACACCTAATCTCAGTAGGTTGTTTGTTTTTTTTAATGAGGAAAAACCATTATTATAACTTGTTTTGCATCAAAATAAATAAAAAGCAGGGTATCTTTTGTATCAAAATAAAAAGGAGAGTATCTCAAAACCCTCCCCTCTCTCACCCCCTCCCCAGTAGATTATTATACTTTTTAACAAACTGACTCATCACCGTTTTCCAGCACTTGTGATGTGCAGCAAGCAAGTGACTGGCACTCAGGAAGCTCACGGTTCCAGTAACAGTTGTGTGGCCTTGGATAAGGGACACAGGGAGACTCTTTGTTCTCTGGCTTCTTCAGTGTATTAAGGAAGATAATGGTAGATTCAATGGGTATGAAACAAGCTTAACATTCGCCTGCATGAAGCTCTTTGAAATGCATGAAGGGCCCTACAGTGTATAAATGTAACACTTGCCCCAGTGTTCACTTAGAACCCTAGTCTGAGCATTTATAAAATTTCTCTGTGGATGTGTGTACACACACACACACAAACACATACATGACTATATTTTAAATTGCTTAATTGCTTTTAAAATTTTAAGTAAACACACTGAAATGATTATAAGGCATCTGTACAATGTATCCTAAATGCAAGCCTGCCACGATAAGAGCTATTTGAGAAATGAAATCACATCAATGCAAGAATAGCAATGAGCCAATTGATGAAATATTGCATTAGCAACGGCCTCTGACCCCGTACGATGCCAA
Source organism: Budorcas taxicolor (assembly GCF_023091745.1). Lineage (NCBI taxonomy): Eukaryota > Metazoa > Chordata > Mammalia > Artiodactyla > Bovidae > Budorcas > Budorcas taxicolor. The sequence goes on along the minus strand of NC_068928.1, from coordinate 46,850,355 downwards.
CCAAACGCTTTTTCCTCTCTTTGTAATTTAATTATTTTTCAGTTAAATTAATTTCTTAAAATCCACTCAGATAAGCCGCCTGTGTTAAACACACACACACACACACACACACTCCAGGTATAAGTGAATTAAAGGACAAACTGACCCCAGTTGGGATTCTCTCTCCCTCTGCTTGATTTTGGAAATGGACAATATCTTGTTTTCTTTTTGTTTTCTATCTCTGAAAGACTTTTCCATAATGTTTTCCTGCTAATGTGTGATGTCAAGGGTACCCCCCGCCCCCCCCCCGCCCCCCCGCTCAGACAGAAACCCAGTCAGCACAATACAAAACTCTGAAAATGCAGGCATAAAAACCCCCACTGTATCTCTGGATTTTTCTTTTTTTTTTAAGTTTTAAAAACTGAACACACACTAACTGGCTCGGAAGGTGGCTTTGTAAAGGTAGCAACTCTGAGAAGCATGCTGACAAGCCCGCCCCACGTTTGTGCTCGGGCTTGCTGGTAGAGCGTATTCCACACACAACCAGGAATTTGTTTGAGGACCAAGCGTGGTTAAGTCATGTTTCAAGAATGTTCTCTCATTATCCTGACTCAGAGGGTGCTGTGAGCCAAGAAGGGAGGCCGCCCAGTGATACCTTCTGTCCCGTCTGGTTTTCAAGAACTGCCTTCTGTGGTCTTGGTGCCCGTGGACTGATATCACCACGGTTCAGCTCTTCACACATTCTTTTTATAGGGTAAGAGCAAGAGCGCTTCTTCCTGTTGACATGTTTAAAACTGAGTGACCTCGGGGTTGGGCTGACTGAGAGAGGGGAGAGGTGACGGGGAGCCAGAGAAGGCTCCAGCCTGGAAAGAGAGGCGAGAACCAGGGACTGAGATGACCAGCCAAGAAATGTTTGGGGGAAGTCGGAATCTAAGAGCTGCGGTTTGGCAAGTTACTCTTAATGAGAAAGGCAGGGGGAGAAGTGGCGGGGGCGAATGGGATGAGGAGGGCAGAGGGGTGCTGAGGAAGGAGAGGAGAAGGACAGCGAGACAGGGAAAAAGAGACAGGGAGGGAAAGGAGCGGGACTCAGTATGGGGCAGAAAGGCGTCACTGGGACAGTGCAATGAAGCACCCTGCAACGAGAGGCTGCAAGTTAAAAACCAGGATATGCTACGCAATGTGGGGCCTCTGGTCCTGTCCATGTCCTGGAAGTAGGAGAAAGGGCTTTGATTATTCGTCTCTAATCATCTTATCTTAGTGCCACTCGCCAGGAACGTACTGGAATGACATTTTGAAGTTTCCTTAATGGCTGGAAGAGGGATCAAGTCGTCCCATCTCCCAGTTCTGGTGAGGAACCTCCTCACAGGTGATATGACACGTGCACACACATACACACACACACACATGCACACGCAACATGCTTTAAAACCACCCATGGCTTTCTGTCTTTTGGCTGCTCTGGGCCTTAGTTGCAGCATGTGGGATCTAGTTCCCTGACCGAGGATCAAACCCAGGCCCCCTGTACTGACAGCACAGAGTCTTAACCACTGCGCCACCAGAAAGTTCCCACCCATGGCTTTCCATTGTACTTGGGATAAAATCTACCACCAAATCTTGCAACCTCGCCAGCCTTCCCTCACAAGTTTTCCAGTCATGCTGGATTCCTCTCAGCTCCTTGAATCCCATGAACTCTCTTTTACCCCAAGACTCTCCCAATGTCGTTTGTCTCACCTGCGCCCCTTCTCTGCCCGCTGAGAGCTGGCTCCTCTTCATCCTTCGGATCTCACCTGCAGAGACCATATCTGACTGCTTTGTCTAAATAGGTTCCTGCTCTCCCCTTCACCACCACAATATCCTCTGTCACCGTACCCTATTCCTGTCCTGGTGCTAATTACCATCTATCAGCATGTATTTATTGATTTGTCTACATGTAACTTGTCCCTGACACCTATCAGTCAAAGATTTGTTAAGTGAATCGACAGAATGTTCTAGATTCACTGGTTTGGGATGCACAGCTTTGAACACCAGCAGCAGTCCCCCATCTTGACTTCAAGTGTCTCTTCCTCCCCCATGTTGTCCCCACCTAGCGCCTATCTAGGCCATGAAGCTGTTCCTGCTGCCTGTGACACCCTGAGAGGGCCTCCCCCAAGTTGGAGGGGGGAGCGTCAGTCCTTAGTGGGGGCAAAGGCAATGAGGGGTCACAAAGGGTTAAAAAGAAAAAAATTAGCCATGGATCTGATGCTTGTGCTGTGCTGCGCTCAGTCACTCAGTCGTGTCCGACTCTCTGCGACCCCATGGACTGTAGCCCTCCAAGCTCCTCTGTCCATGGAATTCTCCAGGCAAGAATACTGGAGTGGGTAGCCATTCCCTTCTCCAGGGGATCTTCCTGACCCAGGGATCAAACCTGGGTCTCCTGCACTGCAGGCAGATTCTTTACCTTCTGAGCCACCAAGGAAGCCCCAATTAGAACAACAGAAAGCAAATCATAAAGAGTACTGGGAATTCCCTGTCTGTCCAGTGGACCTGGTGCTTTCACTGCATGGCCTGGGTTCAATCCCTGGTTTGGGAACAAAGATCCTATAAGCCCTGCAGCATAGCAAAACAAACAAAAAAAAATTTAAACAGACAAAAAATTTAAAAATAAAAGCTTCCTGAAGAGAAGTGCAGACATTAGAAATACTCCACATCAGGGGTACCCTGGTGATCCGGTGGCTAAGACTCCCAATGCAGAGGGCCCAGATTTGATCACTAGTCAGGGAATATTAATAGATCCCACATACCACAACTAAGGGGCTTCCCAGGTGGCGCTAGTGGTAAGGAACCCACCCGCCAATGCGGGAGATGTAAGAGATGTGGGTTCGATCCCTGGATTGGGAAGATCCTGCAGAGGAAGAAATGGCAACTCACTTCAGTACTCTTGCCTGGGAAATCCCATGGACAGAGGAGTCTTGAGGGCAGTCCATAGGGTTGCACAAAGTAGGACATGACTGAGGGGCCTTAGCATGCACACATGCCACACCTAAGACCCAGCGGAGGAAGGAAGAAACAGATTCCACGTCAGGGATGAATGCTCCTGTGTGTGGAATGGTCCTGGTGTTGTTACTGTTTAGCCACTCAGTCATGTCTCTTTTGTGACCCGATAGACTATAGCCCGCCAGGCTCCTCCGTCCATGTGATTTCCCAGGCAAGAGTATTGGAGTGGGTTGCCAATTCCTTCTCCAGGGGAGCTTCCCAACCCAGGGATAGAACCTGTTTCCTGCATTGATAGGTGGATTCTTTACCACTGAGCCACCTTGAAGCCCATGGCACAGTCACTGGGGGATCCCCAGCTACCTCCTTGTGAGTGCAGAGGGCAAAATCTCCATGACTGCCAGGATCAGGAAGCACGTGATTAGAAAGGTGGCTCCCCCAGGTGCTGCCCCAGCCCTCTAGGGAGCTGTCTTCTGTGTTGCTCTGTTCCCTGCCTCTCCTGCTATCCAAACAAAACATCACCAAGTAACATCCACTTCTTGAAGGTCCAGGAGTTGCTCAGTGCCCTGTTGATGAGGATTTTCTGTTGTTGTGTTTGGCCTGAATATCCATCTATCCAGAGCATGTTTAATAATCACGTGAGATCCCTGATGTTGTCATAGCTTTCTGAAACCTGAGTCTTGCTTAGAGCTTGGTGATCGGTCCACAAATTAAACTCTTGGCCAAACATATATGGCTTGAGTTTATCCCAAATCCAAACAAATCAGATATTCTTTCTGGACAGAAGTCAAATTCTTTCCTTTGGCAATAATTTCTCAGAAATTCAGAAAAGCAGTATGTTTTCTGTTCTCAAAGTTCTTATAATCACATCAACTGCATCAATTGCCATAATGAAGGGTTTTTGAAAAGTCTGAAGCTTCCAAAATGGATAAAGAAATCAAAGCCTGTTTGAACTTTTGAGAACTATCCCAACAAACTTTAATGAGTTTGCCCTCTCTTTGTAAAACAGTACAACGGACCCACTACAATTGGAAATGAGGGAAATTCTAAGGGATTCCCCCAAAGGACATGCTTTTTTAAAATTAAAAATTTTAATTTTAAAATTGTAGAGTTTGCCAGTGTCCAGTAGAGTCTACTTTATCCTGCAAGAGAATCAGATCTCAAATATTTGACCTATGAAAGCCCAGTAAGCATTACTAAATTTCAGATGGTTCATGGACGAGTGCAAGTCTCAAACTGGATATACCCTCACAATTAGGTATGAGGTCATAAAATGTCACTCTCTGAAATTCAGAATAAAAAAAAAATCAATCTAAACTTAACCACCATGATATTAGCAACATAAGGTGAACATTTTCAAGAAATAACTATTTTAGAGATGTTTTATAAACTCATGTGTGATGTATGTACCTTGACATATCCTCAGCAAGGAGAATTAAATTTACATGATGCGAATAATCATGACAGCTGCCATTTGTTGAAGAATTATCATGGGACAGGTTCAAGACCAGAAACTTTGCACTTGATGTTTCATTAATCCTAACACCCAGCTAGTGAGGAGGCTCGGGCTCTTCCCGCTGTAACTATGTGGATCTCAAGGTGTGAAGAATAAAAGCTGTTTACTACGTCTTTTTGTTCAGCCACTAAGTTGTGTCTGACTCTTTTGTGACTCCATGGACTATAGCCCACCAGGATCTTCTGTCCATAGAATTCTCCAGGCAAGAATACTGGAGTGGGTTGCCAATTCCTTCTCCAGGGGATCTTCTTGACCCAGGGATCAAACCCATGCCTCCTGAATTGGCAGGCAGATCCTTCACTGCTGAGCCACCAGGAAAGCCCTGTTTACTACATATCATACAGCAAAGGCCAACTGGGACTTGTCAACTCCAAGCCATGCAGTCAGTGGTGTAAGTAGAAGAGAAATGGTTCAGAAAAGTTGAGCAAAAAGGCAGTTAACTGAAACAAAGATGGGGTAAAAACCTCCCAAAGCTTTGAACAGTTCAAATCAGTTATCCAGACTGAAACCTCTCTGGAGGGAAGGAAGGTTATTCCACGGGGCCTCCTCAGCTGCCGAAGATATCCCTGAGGACACTCAGTTCCCTCTAATCTAATTCAACCTTCACCAAACACACCTTTGGGTCTTTAATTTGACCTCCCAGGGATGCCTTTCCACCAAAGGGAGGACCTTGGACATGTGACCATGGATGGTCAGCTGCCAGCTTTAGTCTCTGGGCTAAACAGCTCAGTCAGGTGGAGTTCATTTAGTCTCCACTGAGTAGAATTATTAGGAATTAGATTCCAATAATTCTTCCCTGGTGGCTCAGATGGTAAAGAATCTGCCTGCAATGCGGGATACCTGGGTTTGATCCCTGGGTGGGGACGATCCCCTGGAGGAGGCACGGCAACCCACTCCAGTATTCTTGCCTGGAGAATCCCAAAGGACAGAGGAGCCTCCTTGGCTACAGTCCATAGCGTCACAAAGAGTCGGACACGACTGAGCAACTAAGCATAGCACACAGCACAGCTCCTGTAAAGATCAGCCCTGAATTAACTAAAATGACATTTCTGATCTTACGAACCCAAGGAACTCAATCCTGGATCTTCAGTGACTTCCACCAAAATGTATACCTGGCCCCAGGTCTTCCCTGATGGTCCAGTAGCTAAGACTCTGTGTTCCCAGTGTTGGGGCCTGAGTTCGATCCCTGGTTGGGGAACTAGATCCCACCACAACTAAAGAAATTGCATGCTGCAACTAAGACCCAGTACAGCCGAATAAATAAATAAATTTTTAAAAATGCATACATAGCCCAGAGGATACACCTCAAAACAACCTACCAAGTTCTCTAGCCATTTTAACGACATTGATAAAGGGCTGCTTTTAATGAGTGACATCAAGAGATGGTAACATTCCATATCCACAGTCTGGCCAAATATCTCTATGGGATGAATGCAGAAAGTCACAACAGTCCATGGCATATTCAGTAATCTACTAGCCAGTTATGGCTACCAAGGGGATAACGGGGAGAGGGGGAGAGATAAATTAGACGTTTGGAATTAAAATCTATATACTACTATATGTAAAATAGGTAAACAACAAAGATCTACTGTATAGCACAGGGAACTATATCCATAACTTATAATAACCTATAATGGAAAAGAATCTGAAAAAATATATATCTATAACTAAAGCACTTTGCTGTGCACTTAAAATTAACACAACATTGTAAATTATACTTAGCGCCAAAGAATTGATTCTTTTGAATTGTGGAGCTGGAGAAGACTCTTGAGAGTCCCTTGGACAGCAAAGAGATCAAACCAGTCAAACCTAAAGGAAATCAACCCTGAATATTCATTGGAAGGACTGATGCTGAAGCTGACGCTCCAATACTTTGGCCACCTGATGCGAAGAACTGACTCATTTGAAAAGACTCTGATGCTGGGAAAGATTGAAGGCAGGAGAAGGGGACAACAGAGGATGAGATGGTTGGATGGGATCACTGACTCAATGGGCATGAGTCTGAGCAGACTCCAGGAGATGGTGAAGGACGGGGAAGCCTGGCGTGCTGCAGTCCATGGGGTTGCAAAGAGCTGGACGTGACTGAGGGACTGAATAGCAACAACAAATTTTAATTAATCAGATGAATCCCCTGCCCAGAGGGGTTCTGGAGGAGAACACATGAAGCTTTAAAAGACTACTGTGCCCACAGTCCTCTTCTCAGAAAAGCCCCTCCCAGATTCTATCTGTAAACAACCTTCTATGCATTCAATGAAGGCAACATCACCTGGGTGGCCTCAGCCAATGAAAAACAGAAACCCATGAGTCTCAGTAAGGTAAAAAATGACCATATTGTTTATGAGGGAGCCCATCTCCTTGTAGGGCTACTTGGCATGAAGCACTATGTCCATCAGGGGAGCTCCTGATTAGACAGTGACAAAGTGACCTAGTTAGACTCGCTCCTAGGAAGAGAAAATACTAGGTGAACAAAGAAAGCATGGGTTGTTCCAGATCAAGAGGCTGGGCCAGGTCTTCATGAGGCACCTAACCCTCAGGGGCTTAGATAGCAGGCTGCACCCCTAGACAGCTTACCCTTTGCACTGAGTTCAATATTTCCCTCAAAAAATGTAATTTCTAAAACCTAATACACAAGCTACTTCTGAAATTTTATACTTGAAGTTGCCCTTTGCACAATGCTTAATCTAAAGAACTTCTTGATGCTTATTTGAAAACATCAGATATCTCAGTCATTTGAATCTACTATCTACTTAAGTTGGTTTTTCCCCTTCATTTATTTATCATCCATCAGGGACATCATGCAAAGAGCAATGAAGAGTAGGATCCTTTCCCCAACCAGGAATTGTGCTTCTTCCTCAATGTAACATTTCACGTTCTTTGCATTTTGCTCTTTAAGGCTAGAACTAGTCTTATTGGTAATTTACATGAGCAAACTCTGGGAGATAGTGAAGGACAGGGAAGCATGGCATGCTGCAGTTCATGGGATTGCAGAGAGTCGGACATGACCTAGTAACTGAACAACAACAACAAAGCTCAAGTTTACTCATTAAACACTGTAGCAGTTGTTTGAGAAACGTTTTTACAAGCTGGCCTCTAATTGCCTTCTTGCAAAGGCACCAGATTCTTTTCACAGAACTTAATTTTCATAAATGCTTGAAATGTAGAAGAGTTTAAAACTGAGACATGAAGTGACATCTCCAAACCTTTTGAAGATTTACAAATCTTCAAAAATGTATGGCTGACATGCATATGCATTAAATAAAATCTTAAAATATGCCTCAAAAAGTAAAGCTACTGATTATTGAGTGCTTAAGTACATGCTAATGCTCAGTCATACCCAACTCTCTGCAACCCCATGGACTGTAGCCCTCGAGGCTCCTCTGTCCATGGGATTTCTCAGGCAAGAATACTGGAGTGGGTTGCCATTTTCTCCTCTGGGGGAATCTTCCCGATCCCGCAGAGATCAAACCCATGTCTTCGGTGTCTCCTGCATTGCGGGCAGATTCTTTACCTCCTGAGCCATTGGGGAAGCCCAATTGAGTGCTTACTGTATATCAAGTAAAATGTTAAGTGTTTCACTTGGCCTGTCTTTCAAATCCCCATAGAAATCTTTTGAGGTAGAAACTATTGTTTTATACAGATGTTGAACTGGAAGAAAAATGAGGGTCCAATATGTACCAAGGTGCTTTTCTTACTAGTAGTTATCCTCAGGGAATCAGGAATGGGAAGCCCTGCTTTTGAGCCACTTGCCATGTGTCCTAAGGCAGGTCACTTCTCTTTGACTATCTCATCTGGATTTCAACTTCCTCCATTGTTAATCATTAAAATCATTTTTATTTGAGGGGGATATCCTAGCTCCAACAGAACAAACTCTCTACCCATCGTGTCACTATTACAGTTTCAATCCAGTGTGTCTTAAAGATTTTTGCATCTTTAAGCACCTCCTTTCAAAAAGCACAAACTGTGGGGAGAGGTCGTAGTTTAATTACTTCTCAGTTAATGCTTCAATTATCAGTTAATACTTTATTAAGGATTACTTAATGGCTAGCTAACAACAAGAATAGAATATGGGTTGGGCTACTGAAATTCCAGAAAAACTACTTCTGCTTCATTGGCTACACTAAAGACTTTGACTGTGTGGATCACAACAAACTATGGAAAATTCTTCGAGAGACAGGAATACCAGACCACCTTACCTGCCTCCTGAGAAACCTGTATGCAGGTCAAGAAGCAAAATTAGAACTGGACATGGAACAATGGACTGGTTCCAAATTGGGAAAGGAGTACATCAAGGCTCTATATTGTCACCCTATTTATTTATATTACACCCTACAACTTATATGCAGAGTACATCATGCAAAATACCAGCCTGGATGAAACACAAGCTGGAATCAAGACTGCTGGGAGAAATATCAATAAACTCAGATATGCAGATGGCACCATCTTTGTGGCAGAAAGAAAAGAGGAGTGGGAATGTAAATTGATACAGCCACTATGAAAGATGGTATGGAGACTCCTTAAAAAACTAGGAATAAGACCACCATATGAAGACTCTTGAGAGTCCCTTGGACTGCAAGGAGATCCAACCAGTCCATTCTGAAGGAGATCAGCCCTGGGATTTCTTTGGAAGGAATGATGCTAAAACTGAAACTCCAGTACTTTGGCCACCTCATGCGAAGAGTTGACTCATTGGAAAAGATGCTGATGCTGGGAGGGATTGGGGGCAGGAGGAGAAGGGGACGACAGAGGATGAGATGGCTGGGTGGCATCACTGACTCAATGGACGTGAGTCTGAGTGAACTCCGGGAGTCGGTGATGGACAGGGAGGCCTGGCGTGCTGTGATTCATGGGGTCGCAAAGAATCGGACACAACTGAGCAACTGAACTGAACTGAACTGCTCCTTGGAAGAAAGCTATGACCAACCTAGAGAGCATATTAAAAAGCAGAGACATTGCTTTGCTGACAGAGGTTTGTATAGTCAAAGCTATGAGTTATAGTTTTTCCAGCTAGTCATGTATGTATATGAGAGTTGGACCATAAAGGAGGCTGAGCACAGAAAAATTGATGCTTTTGAACTGTGGTGTTGGAGAAGACTCTTGAGAGTCTTTTGGACAGATCCAGTGTCACTGAGCCACTCATTAGGAATCTCTCCAAATACCTTACTCCCTGGGGAATGAAATCCCTTCCCCAGGGCTTACCTTCTTGCTTTTCAAACCAGTCAATACTAAAGGAATCAACACTGTATATTCATTGGAAAGACTGATGCTGAAGCTGAAGCTCCAGTACTTTGGCCACCTAATGTGAAGAGCCGACTCATTGAAAAAGACTCTGATGTTGAGAAAGATTGAAGGCAGAAGGAGAAGCGGATGAGAGAGGACGAGATGGCATCACCAACTCAATGGACACGAGTTTGAGCAAGCTCTGAGAGATGGTGAGGGACAGGAAAGCCTGGTGTGCTGCAGTCCATGGGGTCCCAAAGAGTTGGACACAACTGAGCAACTGAACAACAACGTCACAAGAGATAGACAGGTATTAGGGATTGCTGAAGAGCCAATGAAGGCTGGATGACAAAGTGCTGAAAATGAAGACTTCACATAAGTAAATGTTTCATTCAGATTTTTCATAAGAGTATGGAAAACCCAAACATAGTTTTTGGCTGACTCTATACATTTGATCTGGGCTCTGCCAGGCTCAGGATGTGCCTTAGGAGTTGGTGTGAAGGCAAGGAGTAATGTTCAGTGTGTAACACACAGTTGCATCTGGTGGAAGTATGATTGAAGAAGTGCTGAATGAGGAAAAGCAAGAAGGTAAGCCCTGGGGAAGGGATTTCATTCCCCAGGGAGTAAGGTATTTTGAGAGCTTCCTAATGAGTGGCTCAGTGACACTGGATCTGTGCTGATTTTAGAACAATGGAAATGGTGGGCATAGGGTGTGGAAGACAGGGATGCAGGGTGTGGTTAGGAGGCCCTAATAATAATCCAGTTAGGCCCTAATAGGCCCTAATCTAACAATCCAGTTAAAAGGTTGCATGCTGAGGTGCTCAGTCGTGTCTGACTCTTTACTACCACATGAACCATAGCCCGCCAGGCTCTCTGTCCATGGCATTTTTCAGGCAAGAATACTGGAGTGGGTTACCATTCCCTTCTCCAGGGGATCTTCCTGACCCAGGGATTGAACCCACATCTCCAGCATCTCCTGCACTGGCAGGTGGATTCTTTACCACTGAGCCACCCGGGAAGATTAGTTAAAAGGTCCCAGAGCCCCAGACTAGGGTGGTGGTGAGAAGAAAAGAAAGAAGGGTGTGTGATGCTGCAGGAGACATGGAGGTCAACTGGATTTAGGGGATTACTGAGAAGACACCCAAACCACCAGACACCTGAGGATTCTGAGCACTGATGAATAGTCCAAGTATTTCTGTTCTCCCTTTTCCCTACTCTCTACCCAATCAAAAATGCCAAACTTGACATTAGTTGGCAAGTTATCAGGTGTCTAACTATGCACAATAAATGGAAGAGAGTCATCTTTGCCTACGAAAACCACAGACAAAAATAAACCTGGCAGAGGGTGTATCTAGCACAGGCTCCGGTGCCTTCTTTGCAAATCTGTGGGCACTAGTCTAAACCTCTAAGAGCCTCCTACCCTGGGAAAAGCAGCCAAGATTACTGATAACCAAGAGAAAACCGGATTCCTGTCTCCGCTCTTCCACTGATGGGGTGACCCCCTTAGTCATTTATTTCCTTTTTATGTTGGCGCAGATATTTCAGAGATCCCCTGCACAGCTCAGACTGCAGAGCTGCACTTTACCGTTGTGTTGCCTTTAATATTATTTTATTCGATTAAAAATACTTTCTCCTCTGGGTTTCTAATCTCATTCTTCAGCACTAATCCGGGCAGGAGCGAAGGCCTCAATATCTAGGTCTGGGCTTTGGACATCAAGACAAAGCCAATCCGACTCCTTCAGCACCTCTTCCTCGCTTGCCGCCATCGCCGCTCGGCCTTTCGGATGGCATCCCGACTAGTTCCCACGGCAACCGGCCGGGCGCCCAAGTCCGGGTTCAGGACCTCCGCGGCCGCGGCCCCACCCTGCCCGCACGGCCGCGAGAGGAGGGAGGGGCCGGGTTGCCAAGGAAACGGGAGGACGCTAGGCAGCCGCCCCCACCGCCTCCGCCCCTAGTAAGCCCAGCCGCCGCCGCTGAAAGCTGCCACCGGGGAGGAGGAAGAGGGGCCGGTAGAGGGGGCAGGGGAGAGCGAGGAGGAAGAGGAGCGTCGGGACAGCCCCGCGCGATTGATGGGCGGCCCCTCCGCCCTGGGCCGGCCCGCCTGCCCCGCCCCTCGGCCCCTTTAGCCCCTTGCAGGGGCAGAGGACTGACCCGCAAGGTAACGGCCGGCCCGGCCCAGCCGCCCCGCGACCGCGCGGCCCCTGGTCCTCCGAGGATGCGGGGGGAAAAGATGGGAGACCACTTTTCCTTGAGATGACTCCGATTCTGGGACGGGGTTGCGGGGGAGGGGGCTGCGGAATCCCGCCTAAATCCTAAGGACTTGGTCACTCCCTCTCAGCGGGCCACACGCCCCGCATTTTTCTACCTCAGGCACGGTGTGGGGATCGTGTATTTGCACTCTGGCAGGCCCCCTTGCATCCACATAACTTCCCACACAGACTCCAGAGGTGTGCGGTTCACGGCCCTTCCAGCTCCTCAGTGCGAAATTATTGGTATTGTTGAGAGCATCGAATTGCTGGTCCAGCCTGTGACATCCCCGCCCAGCCCCAGAGTTTCCCAATTACACGTTGAGTCTCTCTTTTCTGGGCTTGATGGTCAGTGTATGACCGTCCGGCTCTTTCACGGTTTGATTAATAAAGGGAAGTCAACGCCAAAGAACTTTTCTCATAAGCCGTTTATAGTACTGCACCCAACCCCGCCCCCTGATCTCCTAGGCAAATTGGATGGAAGAGTCAAACCACCTACCCTCGCCTCTCTCAATTCCCCGTCTTTTTCTTTGGTCATAGTAATATTCTCTCAGAAGTGGAGTGTTAGAAAAAGTGAGCCTAAATCACTCATATTTGTCGCCTATACTCAAAATATTTTTGTAAGTTAAGATTTTATTAAGTTTTTTTTTTTACAGATTTTTCAAATTTTTAAGATTTTTGAAAGTTAGATTTTAACAAATTTTGTAATCTTTGTTATTACAAATTAATTGTGTAAAGGAGATGAATAAAGCCTCTACAGTCCTTCTTCCCAGCACCGAGTTATGGAAAGGAGGGGGATTTATAAACCTGATGTGCTCTGCGTAGGCACTCAGTCCTGCCCAACTCTTTGCGACCCCATAGACTGTAGCCCGCCAGGCTCCTCTGTCCCTGAGGATTCTCCAGGCAAGAATACTGGAGTGGGTTGCCATGCCCTCCTCCAGGAGATCTTCCCATCCCAGTGATTGAACCCAGGTCTGCTGCATTCCAGGCAGATTCTTCACTATCTGAGCCACCAGGGAAGCCCATAAACCTGATGGTCAAGTATAAATATAAATTCAACCATTTAGGTTTTGGTTCAGAGGAACCTTGAGTTGAAAGAGGGGCTTACACTGGCATTTTTCTTTGTGAGTGAACAAACAACATATTCATTTTGATGACACATAACATGAGAACCTCATAAGAAAACAGTGAAATGGCTTGATTATAATTAATAATAAAAAGAACTTCCTTCCCATCAATTCCTTTTTGTGAAATGTGACCATAGAACAGAAAGACAGCACATGTGATCTTTTTTTTTAGAGCAGGGGAAGAAGTATATTCTGCAGTCAGACTTTGTTTCTCCTTAGTCAGGGAAATTAAGTCTGAATTCACTGGAAATTGACACTAGAGAGGAAGGCATATGTCACAAAGTTCTTAGAATATTCCTCCCTGAAATTTCACAGGCGTGTAGAATTTTGAGGCCAAGAAGAATTGTTCACTCTCGCTTTCAGCCAAGCAGGACTTCCTCTCCCACATGCCTCCTCCTCTCTTCTCATTTCCTGCTCCTTCTCCTGACTTAATATGGCTTCTCCTGTGGATTTCTAAAGCCCCAAACTGGCACATTATCACCAGAGACTTAAGTGTGCATGACCACGAGTGGATATTGAATTGAGAAGCAGTTCAAAGGTGAGAAACAGCAGAGAATACAGAATGCTGTTTTAGAAACATGTACCCTGCCCACATTTTATTATCACTCTCCTCCCCTCCACCTGCCTGTATTTGCTAAGAAAAAAATTGGGGCTTCAAATGGCCATCTGGTTGAGTAGGACCACAAAGCTGAGATCCACACATGAAGCATGATCTCATGTGGATGTATTTCCATATAGTGATTACCATTTCTGGTTCCTCCTGGTCAGTTTTTCAAACCCAAAGTCCAGTATGAAGTTCAAGTGCCACTTCAGAAAGGTGGAGGATGTTCACCTAAACTGTGGTGACCTACCCATCATCTCCTTGATCTATCTCTAATAATCTGTTTTTTGGGGGCCTAGAGGATTTGTTTAATCTCACAAAGTATTGATATATTTAAGTAAGAGATTAAATGTGGCACCACAGTGCTTCCAAATAATGATTTTATAGTAGAGTCCAGTCACAGAGAGTTTATGAGAGGACAAAGAGACTTGCAGGCAATTTTAAAGTCCATTATTTGGTAGGTGATTGTGAAGTCAGAGGTAACCTAGCATGGAGTAATTCAGATAATGCTATTTCCCACCTCTTTAGACAAAATTATTTCATGTCTCTTGACTGAGAAGCCTCCTTAAAATAACACAGCATTAAAGCCAGGAGAGATTAGCTGGCTTTTCCAGGTTAGTTTTGTAACCAAAATGTATCATCTAAGTGGACTCTGGGATGTACTGTTTTAGTGACCATTAACATATTTTCATTGTGAATCCTTATGTTCTCTGCCTGATTAATATTCAGACAGGCTTTTCAGGCTTTTCAGTAGCAGCAGGGATTCATCTTTCTGCCAGTTTTAACACCATTGTTTTCTGAAAAGCGTGGGAACATAAGTTTATTCTATGCAGGTACAAATTCATATGAAAAGTTAAAAGTGGTCTCTTAAATTAGACTTCCATAAATGACTATTAAAATTCTCAGAGACAAAATTTAGGCTTTGTTGTGTCATCTGTAGAACTACCTATCAGATTGTAGTTTTGGATTCTGACTCACAAAGATCAACTTGCTATAAATGAGAGAAAATATGCCCCAAGGGACAGACCAGCACAAGCTCCTAGATGATATTGTTTGGGGCTCAGTGATAAATCTTGCAAGATTTCATAGAGACCAGACCAGACACTGGGTCACCATGAGTCAGAGGCAACCTGATTCTGCCAATACCTGCACAACTGGAAAAATAAACCAAACAAGGAAGGAAAGCCATAGAAGGTAGACACTTGAGTTCAAAAATGTTGTCTGTCTTGTCTTGCTGTTTCCCCAGAGCCTACAGCAGCATCTGTCACATGGCTGTCTTTAAAAAACACATGTAGGAAAGAAGAACCAAGCTGGAGGCCTCACTCATCTTGATTTCAAACTATATTACAGTGCTACGGTAATGAAAACAGTATGATATCAGAAGAAATACAGACATATAGATGAATGGAACAGAATAGAGAATCTGAAATAAACCCATGCATATGTGGTCAATTAATTTATGACAAAGGAACCAAGAATGTACTGTGGGCAAAAGATAGCCTCTTCAATAAACAATGTTGGGAAAACTGGAGTCACATGCAAAAGAAGGAAAATGGACCACTGTCTTACACCACACACAAAAATCAACTCAAAATGGATTAAAAACTTGAACATAAGACCCCAAACCATAAAACTCCTAAAAGAAGTAAGATAGTAAATTCTTCAATATGGGTCCTTGCGATGGATTTTTTTAATGTGGCAACAAAAGCAAAAATCAACAAGCGGGCCTCCATCAAACTAAAAGGCTTCTGCACAGCAAAGAAAACCATCAACAAAACGAAAAAGTGAACCCACAGAATGGGAAAAAATATTTGCAAATCATATTATCTAATAAGGGGTTAATATACAAAATATATAAAGAACTCATACAACTCAATAGCAGATAAACAAAAAAACCTGATTTTTAAAATGAGCTGATCTGAATGAACTTTTTCCCAAAGAAGACATACAGGTGGCCAACAGGTGCATGAAAAAGTGTTCAACATCACTAATCAGGGAAATGCAAATCAAAACCACAACGAGATATCACTTCACATGTGTTTGAATGGCTTCTATCAAAAAGAAAAGAAACAACAAGTGTTGATGACAAGTGTTGGCGAGGATGAGAAAAACCCGTGTGCACTGTTCGTGGGAATGTAAATTGGTGCAGCCATTATGGAAAACAGTATGGAGGTTCCTCCAAAAAATTAAAAATGGAACCACATTTTACACAGCAATTTCAGTCCTGGGTATTTAATCCAAAGGAAATGAAAACACTAACTCAAAAAGGTATTAATATATGCACCCCTATGTTCATTGCAGCATTATTTACAATAACCTAGACATGGAAGCAACTGAAATGTCTTATCAGTGGATGGATGGATAAAGAAAATGTGGTGTATCTATAAAGGTCCCCTGGAGAAGGAAATGGCAACCCACTCCAGGATTCTTGCCTGGAAAATTCCATGGACAGAGGGGCCTGGCGGAGCTTGTCCATGGGGTCACAAAGAGTTGGACATGACTGAGCATGCACACACTCACGGACGCATACTCTCTCTCTCACACACACACACACACACACACACAATGGAATATTATTCATCTATAAAAAAGAAGGAAACCTTGGCATTTGTGACTACATGATTGACCTTGAGGGCTAAGTGAAATAAGTCAGAGAGATACAAAATACCATGATCTCTCTCTCATATGTGGAATCTAAAAAATGAAACCACCAGACTCATGGATACAGGGAGCATACAGAGAACAGACTGGTGGTTGCCAGAGGCATGGAGTAGGGAGACAGTGAAATGGCAAAGGAGCTAAAGAGTATATACTTTCTGTTATTGAATAAATAAGTACTAAGGATGCAATGTACAACATAGTAACTATAGTTAATAACACAGTATATGTGAACATTGCTAACAGACTAGATCTTAGAAGGTCTCATCACAAGAACAAAAAATAATTGTAATGATGCGGGCTGATAGATATTAACTAGACTCATGGAGAAGGCAAAGGCACCCCACTCCAGTACTCTTGCCTGGAAAATTCCATGGACAGAGGAGCCTGGTAGGCTGTAGTCCATAGGGTCGCGAAGAGTCGGACACGACTGAGCAACTTCCCTTTTACTTTTCACTTTCATGGATTGGAGAAGGAAATGGCAACCCACTCCAGTGTTCTTGCCTGGAGAATCCCAGGGACAGGGGAGTCTAGTGGGCTTCTGTCTATGGGGTCGCATAGAGTCGGATACGACTGAAGCGACTTAGCAGCAGCAGCAGCAGCAGACTCATGGTGGTGTTCCTTTCACAATACATACAAATACCAATGTACTCCTGAAACTAATATGATGTTATATGTCAATTATGTAGTTGCTTAGTTGCTAAGTTATGTCAGGCTCCTCTGTCCATGGGATTTCCCAGGCAAGAATACTGGAGTGGGTTGCCATTTCCTTCTCCAGGGGATCTTCCCAACCCAGAGATCAAAGCTGTGTGTGTCTCCTGCATTGGCAGGCAGGTTCCTTACCACTGAGCCACCAAGGAAGCCCATAGTCAATTATATCTCAGTTAAATATAAAGTAAAAAAGCTTCACTGGTCACTAAGTAGAAATAGTGTGGGACCCCGATGACCTTATAAATGAAAGCCAGTAGACTCACTATGAACTATGCCATTAACTAATTCAATGTTTTTGTCATAAATTTAGACCACACTAGTCAGAGTCAAACTTCTTGAAAGCATTGTCTGCACTTCCTCACCTCACATTTACGCAACTCAGTGCAATCTGTCCTCAGCCCCATCACTCCACTAAAAGGCTCTCACTGAGGTTATTAATAATGTCCTCCTTAAAACACGCACTTCTCAGCATCTGTGAAACTGCACCCACCTGATTCTCGGTTTTTCTCCTGCCTCTCTGGCTTCTTTCCAGAGTTTCTCTTCTGCTGCCTTTCCTGTTCTTAAAATCCAGTGGTCCTCAGAATTTTGTCCTGGGTGATCATTCTCTTTTCAGTACCCATCCTGCCTTCCACTTCAGCCATTACCAAAATGCCAGCAATGCTCCAGTCTTTACTTCTCTAATCAGCTCCAGAGCAGTATATCTAACTGCTTACCTGACATCTCCATTTGCTGTCCCCGGCCCCTTCAAAATCTGCATTATTTTCTCACAAACCTGCTCCTCATTCCAAGTTTTCTGAAGGGAGTATTGGCATCAACCATCTGGCTGCCTGAGCCAGTAACCTGGGCAGCCTGCTGCCTTTAAACCTCCATCTTTTTTATTATCGTGTCATTTTTATTATCACCAAGACCTGATGATTTTTCCCTCCTCAGTGTCCCTTGAACCCATCATGATTAGGGGGTGGCCACTGGCATGAGACTCCCTGGGTTCAAACCCTAACTCTTGGGCTTACCAGTTCTGTAACCTTCCTTAATCCTAACCATACTTAATCCCTTTGTGCCTCAGTTTCCTCGTCTGCAAAAGAGATATAATTTTTGCCACAATCGTGAAGATTGCGTGAGTTAGTATGTTTAAATGTGTCAAACACCGCTTGGCACTTCCAGAGGCTCCATAAACAGTAGCTGTGAGCTCCTCCTCCTCTTCCTCTTCCCCTCCAGTTTTGACCCAAGTCTGGGCACCATCTTATGTGGATTCCTCTAACATGTCCCCAGTGGCCTGCCCGCTTCCACTCTTCCTCTGCCTCCTCCCCCGCCCTCCGTCCAGTCTCGGACCTTTTGCTGTTTCGGTTTTGGCTACAGCTTATAGGATCTTACTTAGTTCCCCAATCAGCGATTGAATCCAGGCCCCTGGCAGTGAGAACATGGAGTCCTAACCCCCGGACCACCAAGGAGTCCCCTGAAGGGAACTTTAAAAATGCAGATCTACTCATGTCCTCCCCCTGATTGGAACCTTCAAGTGGCTTTATATGACTGAATCCCACCTCCAAGGCCCCTTGTGAGCTGGGCCCACATTTTTAAAGTTCCCTTCCGTGGCTGCCCCGTCCCCTTCCTGCCCTGAAACCTCTGTACTTTTTGTCCTTTCTGTCCCAGATCCTTTCTGTCCCATTTCCAGCCCAGCTCACTCCTTAGCAAACCCAGTGTCCTTCCCTAAGGAAAACCTTGCCTCCCCCTCCTCCAATGACAGTTTCTCAGAGACCCCCGTGTTTCCGCTCCGTCACATTTATCAGCATCAGGGTCCACTGTCAGTGTCCCAAGACTGGGGTTTGAGCCCAGAGGGTCTCACACTAGTGCCTGTGCTCCAATCATGATGGATCCCAGGGATACTCAGGGATGAAAACCATCAGGACTTGGTTTTCATATGGCTGGGCCAAGAGAGGGCAGGGTGAAGGAAGCCCCCCAGGTTACTTCCTCGGGCAGCCTACTGGTTGATGCCAACATTCCCTCCTGAAAACTTGGGAGGAAGAGCAGTTTGTGAGAAAGTGATGTGGAGTCTGAAGGGGCTAGGGGACTACCATATTTGGTGCTGGCTTCCACTCTAGATTGAGAAACACAAAGGCCAGGGCCATGTCATCTTGCAGACCACCTGACCCCCATGCCCAGCGAAGTGCCTGAATTGGAATAGGGGTGTGATCATTGTAGAGTCCATGAGTTTACATGACCACGGGGCTCAGAGCTTCGGTCATTGCTAATCTAGCTAGGATCTTTTTTGTCATGTGGTCGAACTGCTTCTGCCGGTCTGACTCCCTCCGAGTAACCAGGACAGGCTGGCTGAAGCCAGCTGATGAAAGTGGCTACATGATTTATGTCTGGAACAAGAGGGCTGTAAGGGCATCAACACCCAGACAAAGAGTCCTTTGAGTCTGAAAGGAGCATCTGTGCCCTTCCAACAATGGACGTGAGATTAATAAGAGAATAAAAGCAATTATACCCAGAGAAGTCCCCAAATGGCAAAGCAACAAAGGGTTATATCACAGCGCATTTATTCATCTTCTATACGCAGGTCGGGGATTAAGAATCATGTTACACGAAGCAAAGGACAGGCAGAAGTTCGTCAGTGATGTTCAATATCTGCGGGACATGCAGCACAAGGTGGACTCAGAATACCAGGTAACAGCAGGCAGTGAGAAGTCTCCTCCGCCAACAGCATGAGGAGAGAAGTGGGGAAACAGTACTGGTACATGAGAAGCAGTAATAGGTTGCCAAAAGCCAAACCCCACACTTGGGACTTCCCTGGCGGTCCAGTGGTTAAGACTTCGCCTTCCAATGCAGGGGGTGCAGGTTTGATCCCTGCTCTGGGACCTAAGATCCCACATGCTTCAAAGCCAAAAAAAAAAAAAAAAAAGCAAAATGTAAAACAGAAGCAGTATATTAATGCATATACGTGGAATCTAGAACAATGGTACTGATGAACCTATTTGTAGGGCAGCAATGAGACGCAGACATACAGAACAGACTTGTAGACACAGGCGGGGAAGGAGAGGGTGGGACGAATTGAGAGAGGAGCATGGAAACATACACATTACCATGTGTGAAATAGATAGCTGGTGGGAAATTGCCTGTAGGTCACAGGGAGCTCAACCTGGTGCTCTGGGACAGCCTAGAGAAATGGGGATGAGGAGGTAGGAGCGAGGTTCAAGAGGGCGGTGGTGGGGAGCGATATATGTATACTTATGGCTGATTTGGGGAAGGAAATGGCCCATGGACCAAGAAGCCTGGTAGGCTACAGTCCATGGGGTCACTAAGCGTCAGACACGACTGACCAACTTCACTTTCACTTTTCACTTTCATGCATTGGAGAAGGAAATGGCAACCCACTCCCGTATTCTTGCCTGGAGAATCCCAGGGACGGCAGAGCCTGGTGGGCTGCCGTCTGTGTGGTCGCACAGAGTCGGACATGACTGAAGCGACTTAGCAGCAGCATGGCTGATTCAGGCTGTACAGCAGAAACCACCACAACATTGTAAAGCAATTATCTTCTAATTAAACATATATTTTTTTAAAAAACAGAAGCAATATTGTAACAAATTCAGTAAAAGATTTTAAAAATGGTCTGTAACAACAACAAAAAAATCTCAAACACCCACACATAACAGCTGTGTGACCAATGAAAAGTGACTTAACCTCTCAGAGTGTGTTTCCTCATCTGTACAATGGGGATAGTAGTGCCCACCCCTGCATTATACCATCATGGAAATGAAATACCATTTTTCAAGTATTTAGCCCAGGGCTTGGCACACAAACCTTATCAACAAATGACATCAGGGCTTAAATTGGATAGACCAGCAATCAAGAAAAAAAAGACATTAAGGAGTTAACTGGGTCACCCTACCATTTATCAAACAACACACCCTTCCGTTGTCCTGCAGCCAAAAGAAAGGTAGTTAACACATTCTACAACAAGCTAACTCTTCGTCACCCTAGTTACAGTGTTTACATGCAAAAACAAAACAGGGAGCCTGAGAAGTCATGATGTAATTAGCCAGAGCTGGCGTGGGACAAACCTGCCAGACTGGCTTGTGGGATTCTGGGAGCAGTTAGAAAGTGTCACTCAGCCCACTGGCTGGAGGTCACCCCTCAACAATCAAGGAGACACATCCTTAGCTTCAGCTGAGGATCAAAAAGTGCTCCTTCCCGAAGGAAAACCTAGACCTGTCATCATCAGGTTTTTCTCCTTCTTAGCAATTTCAAATATAACTGAACCTCCCGTGTCACCAAGGAAACCAGACCGATCTCAGTAACCTGATTTCACCTGTATAACACAGTTCAGCTCTGGGCCTGGAAATGAAGTCAGCAATTGCCTCCTACACTTGTCAGTCCACCTCCAAGGCTGTAGAATTGAGGGGATTTCTATAAGATAATAAGAACTTAAACATCCGAACTGGTCACATTGGGAGGCCCTCTGCTTTCCACCAAGATGCCTCTGCCACGGAGCCCAGGTTGGAAATACTTGCTTGACATTGTCTCCAAAACAGGCACGTAAGAAAATCAATCTTATTATTTGATGGTCTCTCCTGAAGAAAACCGCACAACCGCATGGCTTGGAGTCACTTGCAGCTTTATTTTCTAATCTCATTTGGGCTTTCAACACTGTGCTTGTTAATAAGGACACTTTCAACACTGTCTTCATAAATAATAATTATTATTAAGTGCCTACTGTGTCCTGAACGGGGCTTCCCTGGTGGCTCAAGTGGTAAAGAGTCCACGTGCTAACGCAGGAGACTTGGATTCGATCCCTGGGTTGGGATGATCCTCTGGAGAAGAAAATGGCAACCCACTCCAGTATTCTTGCCTGGGAAATCCTGTGGACAGAGGAACATGGCTGGCTACAATCCATGAGGCAGAAAAGAGTTGGACATGACTGAGCGAGTAAACAACAACATTCTGAACAAAGTCCCTTCTCTCCCCAAGTTCTTATTCGATGACTGAGAAACAAGCTACACACACAAGTAAATTAATATGTAAGACAATATAATATATATGATAAATATAATGAGGCCAGTAAAACAGAGGTAAAGAGGGTGGGGTGATGCTCTTTTGCACAGGCAAAGCATCTTCTTTGAGGAAATAACATTTGATCCTGGAGGTAAAATGATGGGAAAGAGCTGGTCAGAGCATCTTGAGTAGCAAGGAAGCAGGTGCAAAGGCCCTGTGGTGGGAACTAACGGTACAAACAAAAGAAGGTCAGCTTGGCTGAAACACGAAGGGAGGGTGTGGATAGGACCAGATCACATCGAGTCTCTCAGGACAAAGCTTGGTCTTTGGTGTTTACTCTTATCCCAGTGAGAATTATTGAACAGTTTAAAGCAGGAGAGTGGTATGACCTGATTTACCTTTTTAAAAAGATCACTTTGGGGGGTTCCCTGATGGTCCAGTGGTTAAAAATCTGCCTTGCAATGTGGGAGACACCAGTTTCATCCCTGGTGTGGGAGGATCCCGCAGGCCTCAGGGTAACTGAGGCCACGCACCACAGCTGTCAAGCTTGCATTCTGGAGCCCTGAGCCACAACTACTGAGCCCACATGCCTAGAGTCTGTGTTTCACAACAAAAGAATACACTGCACACCACAACCAGAGAACAGCTCCCCACTCGCCACAACTAGAGAAAGCTTGCATGGAACAATGAAGACCCAGAGGGGCCAGGAATAAATGAATTTAGAAAAAAGAAAAAGATCACTCTGGCTGTTGTGTAGGGAAAGGACTGAAAAGGGCAAGAGAAGCTGCAGAGAAGCTTGTAAGGAAACTGATAAAAATTTAGGCAAGACCAGTGGGGGTGGTGAGAAGCAGCCTGACCCAGGAAATATCAACAGAAGCTGCACAGACATCTTGCTGATAGGGAGGAAGAGTGAGGGAAAGAGGGATGAAGGATAACTCCAATATTTTCGTTGTCCATCAGTTCCCTCTATTATCACGGTTTAAACTTTATTTTTTTCAAACCTCCTATCCCTATACTTTCAACAAGGACCATCTCTCCCTGTTTTACACACACATGAAACCAAAAAACTTGAGGCCGACAGGTGGGACACCACTCAGCTCTTCCCCTTCCATCCCAGGATGCATGGGGGTGAAGGACACTCACTGCTGGGGCCAGACCTGAGAGCTTGGTCCATGCTCCTGTGTTCCCAGCCTGTCTCCATCATGGACCTCTCATCTGCATCCTTGGAATTCCTCCTTTTCTTACTGTCTCAGCCCACAAACATGTTCAACTCTCTCTCACACTGAGAACAAAAGAACAAAGCTGTCTGTGGACCATGTGTCCTTTTCCAGCCACAACCCTGGCACTTTATCTAGTCTCCATATGTCCCCAAACAGTCAGCTAGACTTGTGTCTCCACTCCCTGCTCCCTCGGGTGCATCCCATTACCTACTGGCCTGTTAGCCTGGCTGTCTCCTAAGGTCAGTAGTGAAAATCAGTGGATAACTTTTAACTCTTTGTTTTCTGAAGCTTTATCTGCATTTGGGGCCATTACTCTTTCTTTCTTGAAACATTACTTCTCTGGCTTCCTGACATCATGTTCTCCTAGTTTTCCTCCTGTTTCACTCACATTCTTCTCTCTACCCATCACGTGTTAATTCCCCTAGGTTTCCAGCAGCCCAGTTTTCTCCTAATTCACAATTTCTGTGGCCCGTCTCATCCCTTCCTATGTGTTTAACTACCACTCATACACTGATGGGGCTCGCCAGGTGGCTCAGTGGTAAAGAACCTGCCTGCCAGTGCAGGAGACATGGGGTCGATCCCTGGGTCTGGAAATCCTCCTGGAGAAGGAAATGGCAACACTCCAGTATTCTTGCCTGGGAAATCCCATGGACAGAGGAGCCTGGAGGGCTACAGTCCATGAGGTTGCAAAGAGAGTCAGACATGACTTAGCGACTAAACAATGGCAATCACATAGACCCATGACCTGTAATCCCGAGTCTTCTCAAAGTGTCAGAATCCCATACACACCTGCTTGCTGGATGGTTCCACCTGGGAGTCGGAAAGGCACACTGAATACAGCATGTCCATAGTGAATTCTTTGTGATCCATCCCCGATCATCCTCCTGTGTACCCCTTCTCCGAAGATGGTGGCCCAAGCCTTCCTTGACTCCTTTCTCTTTGTCACCACTCACAATCCCCCCACCCCGACCCCAGCCAGTTACCAAGTTCTGCTGAATTTACCTAAAAGCTCATGAACTTGTGCCTCCCTTCTCATCCTGTGGCCATTGCCCTGGTTCCAACCTCCATGGTTTATCTCCAAGTTTATTAAAATATCCTCATATCCGGCCTCCCTGCCTGCAGCCTTGCCACCTTTCAGATGGAAACGTATGGAAAATGAGAACTGAGTGTGCAATTCCATCGTTTTCCCCTCACACAGAGGCAGGTCCCAGACCCAAGAACCACAGAAAGAACAGCCCAATCCGCCACCACTTCTCTAACCTCCCTTCCCTGGTCCTTAGTCTCTCAGCAAGAGTGGTGAAGACCATAGTTTTAACTTAGAACTAGAGGGACCCTCCGTATTCCCATAGCACCCTCTTCAAAACAAAACAAAACCTTATTGAAGTGTAATTTACATAGCATAAAATTCACCTGTTTTAAGTTTAAATTGACCAAGTTTGCTGCCATCACCATCATCTCATTTTAGAACATTTCTATCACTCCAATTCCAAAGCACCCTTTTCATACCTCTTTTTCATCGTTGATGAAATTGTATTGGAATTGTCTTTTGTATGTCTTTCTATCAAACTGGACCACAACTTCTTCAGGGAAGGACAGAGTCACTTTCCTGTGTTGAATTGAATGCCTTGTCATTGATGAAAGCCAGCATTAGCGAACTTGACCACCAACAATGTTTATCAGACACAGGTCCAGCTGACTTGTAACTAATCCTGAAAGTCAAATCTGCCTTCACTGAGCATTTTCAAAACCACTCACCACAAGGTCTACAAAAATAAATTTGATTGTCCTTAATATGTTCTGAGGAGTGTCGAATTAAGTATATAGCAACCCACAGAAACTACTTTGATGGG
The DNA here is from genome assembly GCF_023091745.1 of Budorcas taxicolor. Lineage (NCBI taxonomy): Eukaryota > Metazoa > Chordata > Mammalia > Artiodactyla > Bovidae > Budorcas > Budorcas taxicolor. Next base: position 46,825,271 of record NC_068928.1, on the reverse strand, counting down.
AATAGTGATGAGTTATATTATCGACTCTGTCCCTCGCCTTCTTCCAGAAAAGATTTAAAGTAGAGATTTAAGAATCAGTTGCATGGGACTTCCCTGGTGGTCCAGTGGTCAAGACTTCACCTTCCAACAGAGGGGCTGCGAGTTCAATTCTTGGTCGAAGAGCTAAGATCCCACATGCCTTGCAGGCAAAAACAAACAAACAAACAAAAAAACAAAACATGAAACAGAAGCAATACTGTAACAAATTCAATAAAGACTTTAAAAATGGTCCACATCGGAAAAAAAAAAAATCAGTTGCATGACTTTAATGACCCCCTCAATAACTTGGTCCATATACAACCTGTGTGTATTTAGATAATTTACTTAGATAGACTGCACTGGGTAGACACTGAAACCCTGGGGCATCAGTGAGCTTGGCCAGTTACTTGTGGAAACCCCAGCTTTTACTCGGAGCCCAGTGACGTGCAAGGGACTCCCCATTTCAGGGTGTACAATAGTGTAAGGCCTAATAACCAGATGTGACTCCCAAATCATAGACCTTTGCCACATATGCCTTCCTGTGCTGGACTTGTCTTTAATGAACTAGAGCAAATTGAAGCCCTTAGAAACCTGCTGTACACACTATTCCTGCAACTGCCTAAAATACTCTTCAGGCTGGTATGCCCCAAATTAGCAGTGCCTTTACAGGTCTGTCTGTTAGCAGCAGGAGAGGAAGGTTAAACCTACCCTGAGTTATTCTGATGCTGTTCCTCTCAGTAGTTGGGTGGGACACTTTTGAAAAACCAAGAGGAAATAAACATCTATTTGGCATATTACATGCTATTTCAGAATCTGGTAGCTAGTACGTAATTATACACCATCTCAGAATTTGGCTCTATTTCTTCAAGGGTGTTCATGCTGTTTAGCTTTTTATTTCCCCTTCTTTTGGTCAAATGTGTTTATGAAGCTTGTGGCAAAATGTAGCCGTTAACGTCCACTGAAAGCTAGAAAGAAAGATTACACCTGGCATTTCAGGATGATTTTCTAGACTCTATCAAATGTGTTCAAACGGGTTTCACTTCATGTTGCTTATTTTTCATTTGGATTCTTTCAAGTACAGATCAAAACCTAATATGATGATATAAACTTGTTTAAGGATGTAATGGGTCACTGCGCCAGGTGGCACGAGTCTGGGGGCTATTCACTCGGGGGGTTGAGGGAACAGAGATAATCCAGCTTTTTCTCCTGCAGGAGTCATGGGGAGGGATATGTGACATGTGCATTCCTCTACTCTTCATAGAACAAACAAACAAACTCACCGGAGGGGAATAGCATATCCAACTGTTTTTCACACCTTTGATTTCTCAACCTCTTAAAACTGATAAACTTTGATAATGTCCCCAGTGATAATTAAAAGCCCAAACTCTGAGTTAGGCATGTTGGATCATTGTTGTTATTGAGTCACTCAGTCGTGTCCGACTCTGCAACCCCATGAACTAGAGCCCACCAGACTCCTCTGGCCATGGGATTCTCCAGGCAAGAATACTGCAGTGGGTAGCCATCCCCTTCTCCAGGGCACCTTCCCAACCCAGGGATCAAACCGGAGTCTTCTGCATTGGCAGGTGGATTCTTTACCACTGAGCCACCAGGGTAGCCCGTGATGGATCATAAGAACAATTAAAAGCAACTGAAGGCTGTGGCAAGTCCTGCTTCTCAAAATGCTTGTGGGGTTCGAGTAACAATAACCTTGCTGATGAAGATGTAGAGTTGGGTCATCACTACAATGCTTTTTAGACCAGAACCGTGAAGCTGGAAGAGTTCCTGGGGTGTGTGACTTCCTAAGGTACCAGGAGCCCAAATGATGACTAGAAGAATGGGGCTGGTAATAAAAGGGACAAAAGAAACTTTGAGCATCCCTTTGGGTTCAGAAAGCTGTAATTCTGAAGCAAATGGTTTACAGAGGTAGCCTGCATGACTGGGCTTGGCAGCTCCTCAGTTGGCTGCTGAGGGGATGGGCGGGCTTAGCAAGCAGACCTCTACTTCTAGGGCAGAAAAACAAGGATGAACGTCAGGCCTGCAAGAAGAGTCTTTCTTCTTCCACAGCCAAGGTTGGAGTCACCTTATTTGGCAAGAGCAGACTTTAGAAAAAGGAGTACACCCAGATGTGGGATTGGAAACAATTAGAGGTTGATCAAGACTATGATGAAGATGGTAGTGGTGATGATGATGGTGGTGGTGGTAGATGGTGATGATGCTGAGTTTTACTGAATGCTACAGTGAGCCAACCACTCTGCTAAGCATCTTACCAACAGTCCCTCAGGCTCTCCCTGCAGTCTTGCAGCGCAGAGACACCTCCATCCCAAAGATGAGAGAAGCAAGAATCTATGGAGTTAGTCAGCTTGCCCAAGGTCACAGTGCTAGAAAGTGGCAGAGCTGGGTCCTGTCATGTTTACCCATACTGAGTTACAGTGAATCACAAAACCCTCGTCGTCCCCCGCAGGCACATAGGCACGTTTGTTTTCCGGCCCCACAATGGTAGCTTCTGCACAGAAGGCAACCTGACAGCACGTGTTACAGTCAGAAGGATGGGTTTGGGGGTCCAGAGGGTGAGCACCAAAGGGGGAGTGAAGGAAGAAGCCCCAGTTCTCCCCAGAAAGAAGAAACAAGGCGTTACCTGGAGCCTCCATTTCAAGACCCAGCCAGTTCTTGCCACAAGAACAGAAACTTATTTATAGCACTCTAGCTCCAGACACATGAAACTGAAAGAGAAATAAAGTCCCAGGGTGAGGGGAGCCCCTGGTGATGATGAATTACAAATCTTTTCCTTCTCCCCATCCTGGGGATTTCACACTTCTCAGCCCCTATCCCTTCAGGACCCTCCAAGCAGAAACCGCATCAACATCAGAAAACAACAACAAAAAATCATTCACATGTACAAATGGGTACACCCATTTGTGTGTACTCCCTGGGTAGGGCTGGGGGGTATGGCTAGATTGTGTGTACACCCATTTGTGTGTACTCCCTGGGTAGGGCTGGGGGGTATGGCTAGATTCTTGCTGCTTCTAGGACTGGAAGTCCGAACTTAGCTCTGTCCCCATGTCCCCTTCTCAGCAAAACTGTAACTTGGAGAGGACTAATGTTTGATTTACATGGAAAGATTGCTTGGCTGTTTCAAGATTAAAATTAGAAAGTACCTACCTTGCCACTGGTTTCTTCTCCTGCTCCTCTATGAGAGAAGGTGGAGGGGTGGGGAGAACTAGAGGGGAAAAACATTTTTTTTCAACATTGCAAATCATTCTATTCCTACTCCCCTTTTAGTAAAGAAATATTTGAGTCGCATGCATTCTTGGAGAGAAGTTTCAAAAAACACTCAGCCCACAAGAATTCTGTTCATCCCACAAAATCTGCCTCGGTCCTGCATGCAGTTGCTAATACGGGCTCCTCCACTTTCAGCCTATCAGCATTTCCTTTCCCAGCCTCTAATACAAGGGTAACAGAGACCTCTGAGGCTCCAGGAAACAATACTACAGGCTGGGGCTCCCCTGCCCCCAACAGGAGCTCCACCACTCATCATAAAGAAATAGGCAAAAAGAGGCCCATATTTAGTTGGACTTTCCTGACCTCTCCAGCTGACTCTTTTTAGTTTTAGCTTGGTTAATTCTATCATTTGGTGTCTGTTTAACTTATTATAGTTACTATTCAGTATCAGGGGCAGGGTGTTCTTATTTAAATTATTCATTAAAACAAACACTGTCCAGAATTATTTAAAAGGCTTGCTATCTATTGAATAATGGCATCATTTTTGAAAATAACAAACTGAGGGCTGAAATCAAGATTGCTGAGAGAAGTATCAACAACCTCAAATAAGCAGAAAATACCATTCAAATGGCAGAAAGTAAAGAGGAGCTAAAGAGCCTCTTGATGAGGGTGAAAGAAGAGAGTGAAAAGGCTGGCTTAAAACAGAACATTCAGAAAACTAAGATCGTGGCACCCAGTCCCATCACTTCATGGCAAGTAGATGGGGAAATAGTGGAAACAGTGACAGATTTTATATTCTTGGGCTCCAAAATCACCGCGGATGGTGCCTGCATCCACGAAATTAAAAGACGCTTGCTCCTTGGAAGAAAAGCTATAACAAACCTAGACAGTATTAAAAAGCAGAGACATCACTTTGCTGACAAAGGTCCATATAGTCAAAGCTATGGGTTTTCCAGTAGTCATGTATGGATGTGAGAGTTGGACCGTAAGGAAGGCTGAGTGCTGAAGAATTGATGCTTTTGAACTACGGTGCTGGAGAAGACTCTTGAGAGTTCCTTGGACAACAAGGAGATCAAATCAGTCAATCCTAAAGGAAATCAACTCTGAATATTCACTGAAAGGAACTGATGCTGAAGCTCCAGGCCACATGATGCAAAGAGCCAACTCATTGGAAGAGACCTTGATGCTGGGAAAGACTGAGGGCAGGAGGAGAAGGGGCGGCAGAGGATGAGATGTTTGGATGGTATCACCAACTCAATGGACAAGAGTTTGAGCATACTCTTAGAGATAGTGAAGGACAGGGAAGCCTGGCATGCTGCAGTTCATGGGGTCACAAACAGTTGGACAGAACTTGGAGATTGAACAACAACAAGGGGAAAAATTCCACCATTTTGGAGTGTTCTCTCTTTCCAAGCAAGGTGGGGTAAAATTACACCTTTCTCCTAAGTATCCAGGATTCACCTTGCTGCAGGTACCACCTGGCCGCTGTAGATGAACCCTGAGACCAGCGCTTCACTTGCCAATCAGTTTTGAAGCACAGTGTAACTGATTCTCTGTTCCCAAGTCCAAGTGGTAAATGTTTTGTTAATATCAGGTCATTTCTACTCTTAACCTTGTGGCAGAATATTGGCTTTCCCCTTGGCCATGAAATTCTGGCAAATCCTTCAAGGAAGGTGATGCATTTTCTAACAGAGGGAAAAACATGGGGAAGAAATCTTTCCTTTCTTAACTCAGGCAGGAAAAGGGAGATGTCAGGCCTGGTTTAGAAATAAGATTGTCTTTATGCTGCATTTCTTTACTGTAGCAGTGGATAATTTGGCTCTGGCAGGACTAAGGTGAGTTCAATTATTGGACCTATAGAAATTCTGCAACAAGTTTTGCTATATTGCAGTATTTAAAATGTCAGTTGAGGGCTTCCTTGGCAGCTCAGTGGTAAAGAATCCACCTGCCAGTACAGGGCTCATGGGTTTGATCCCTGATCAGGGAAGATCCCACATGCCATGGAGCAGCTAAGACGGTGCACCGCAACTGTTGAGCCTGTGCTCTAGAGCCCAGGAGCCCTCGAGCCCTGGAGCCCATGCTCTGCAACAATAGAAGCCACCGCAATGAGAAGCCTGCACACCGCAACTAGAGTATGCCCCGCTCGCTGCAACTAGAGAAAGCCAGCACAGCAATGAAGACCCAGCACAACCAAAAATAAATAAATAAGTAAAGTTCTTTTTAAAAAGTGATGATGAAACAATTGGAAGGGAAACCATATGCAAAGAGAGGAAGGGAAGGAGGAAGAGATGAGAAGAGAAGAGAAATAAATCAGGGTCCATACTTCACATAGGGCTTCCCAGCTGGCACTAGTGGTAAAGAACCCACCTGCCAATGCAGGAGATGCGCGTTCCATCCCTGGGTTGCGGAAGGTCCCCTGGAGAAGGGTACGGCAACCTGCTCTAGTATTCTTGCCTGGAGAATCCCATGGATAGAGAAGCCTAGTTGGGCTAGTCCATAGGATTGAAAAGAGTCAGACATGACTGAAGTCACTTAGCATGCATATTCATATCATGGTGGTGGTTTAGTCACTAAGTTGTGTCTCACTCTTGCAACCCCATGGACTGTAGCCCACCAGGTTCCTCTGTCCATAGGATTTTCCAGGCAAGAATACTGGAGTGGGTTGCCATTTTCTTCTCCAGGAGATCTTCCAGACCCAGGGATTGAACCCAGGTCTCCTGGGCTGAAAGCAGATTCTTTACCAACTGAGCCACCAGGGAAGCCCTTCGTATCATATATAAAGTTAATTCCAAATATATTATAGGTCTATATGTAAAACTGTAAAACTTTTAGGAAAAAAAATAGGAGAAAGGCTTTGTTACCTTGGGTTATGAAGAGTGTCCTTAGATTCACCAAAGCACTATGCAAAAATAAATAAAAATTTAAAAGCCAGATAAAGATAAATATCATATGAATATCGCTCATGTGTAGAATCGTTAAAAACAAAAGAAGAAATCATTCATACAAATGAACTTATATACAAAACAGAAATAGACCCACAGACATAGAAAACAAATTTATGGCTACCAAAGGGGAAGCGAGGGAAGGATAAATTAGGAGTTTGGAATTAATATAAACACACTACTACATATAAAATAGATAATCAACAAGTACCTACTATATACAGGGAACTATACTCAGTATTTTGTAACAACCTATATGGGAAAAGAATCTGAAAAAAGTGATTCATATATCTGAATTACTTTGTTGTACACCGGAAACTAACACAGCATTGTATATCAACTATACCTCGAAAACAAAAAATCCATTGACATGCCCATATAACACAATAGCCTTGGGTTTTGTTCAGTCCTAACACTGGAGAGCAAAAAAGTTGGCTTAAAGCTCAACATTCAGAAAACTAAAATCATGGCATCCAGTCCCATCACTTCATGGGAAATAGATGGGGAAACAGTGGAAACAGTGTCAGACTTTATTTTTTTGGGCTCCAAAATCACTGCAGATGGTGACTGCAGCCATGAAATTAAAAGATGCTTACTCCTTGGAAGAAAAGTTATGACCAACCTAGATAGTATATTCAAAAGCAGAGACATTACTTTGCCAACTAAGGTCCGTCTAGTCAAGGCTATGGTTTTTCCTGTGGTCATGTATGGATGTGAGAGTTGGACTGTGAAGAAGGCTGAGCGCCGAAGAATTGATGCTTTTGAACTGTGGTGTTGGAGAAGACTCTTGAGAGTCCCTTGGACTGCAAGGAGATCCAACCAGTCCATTCTGAAGGAGATCAGCCCTGGGATTTCTTTGGAAGGAATGATGCTAAGGCTGAAACTCCAGTACTTTGGCCACCTCATGCGAAGAGTTGACTCATTGGAAAAGACGCTGATGCTGGGAGGGATTGGGGGCAGGAGGAGAAGGGGACGACTGAGGATGAGATGGCTGGATGGCATCACGGACTCAATGGACGTGAGTCTGAGTGAACTCCGGGAGATGGTGATGGACAGGGAGGCCTGGCATGCTGTGATTCATGGGGTCGCAAAGAGTCGGACACGACTGAGCGACTGAACTGAACTGAACTGAATACTGGAAGAGAAATATTTTGGTACTAAATTTTGTTTTAAAAAATGGGACAATTCTTCGGTTGTTTTATTTATTTTTGCATTTGGGAATAGATAGTTCCCTCCAGAACAAAAAGGAAATTTAGCTAACATTAAGTGCTAGATGCTGGGGGATTCAAAAGATAAGACATGGTCTTTTACCCTCAGGATTTCTTGCTAATCAGCAGGAGAAACAGGCTCAAAAAATAAAACTAAATACAATAGTGGAACAGTTGCATAATTCAAGTCACGTACGTATACAGGAGCAATTAACAGGGCCTGGGGAAGAACATACCCTGAGTCAGGGTAAACCACAGGGATGAGATGCCCTATGAGCTGGTTCTTAGCAGATAAGCAGGGTTTGCCAAGAAAGCATGCTGCAAAAGCTATTCCAAGTGGAAGGAACAGCCTGTACTAAAGCTCTCACGTGTGAAAATCCTTATCCTGTAGCTGGAAATCTACAGAATTCTTACCCTGTAGCTTGGAATCTGACCCAAGGGGTTACAGAGCAATGAAGGTGAGCATGAGTAGAATGAAGATAGTAAGAACGAGGGGAGGGATAAATTAGGAGTTTGGGGATTAACAGATACACACTACTATATATAAAATAAACAACAAGGACCTGTTGTATAGCACAGGGAACCATATTCAATATCTTGTAGTAACCTATAGAATCTAAAGAATATGTGTGTATAAATTAACATTGTGTGTAATAACATTGTAAATTAACCATACTTCAGTTTTTAAAAAAAAAAAGGAGGCTGAGAACAGAAAGAGAAGTAAGTACAGTGTTCTAGGAAGAGCTAGAAGGCAGCTCTAAAAGGCAGCTTTGGGGTAAGTACTTGACAAAATGCCTCTGTTGTTTGAATTTATGAAGGCAGCAGCTAATATTCTTGACCTGGCATTTAGGGCAAAGAGAGGAGGAAATGATGCCTGGGTATCTTTACACCTGATAAGAGGTATTGGTAACACTTAGAGATGGACGTCTGTATTGCATGTTCCTCATAATAGGCATTCCAAGCGTAAAGTTATCAGAGCTAGTTGTAGACCTAAGCCAAAGGAACATTTTTGTTTTTATTCTGCAGGCTTGTCTAAGACGACAGGAATACAAAAGAGACCCAAATGAGAAGAAACGAGATCAATTTTGGGGGCAAGAGACAAATTTTGAGAGATCCCGGTTTTCAAGCGGGTCATCTTCCAAACAGGTACTTAGAACTCTGGGAGACACTTTTTGCTGCAGAGGGTGTGTGTGTGTATGTGTGTCTGTGAAGAATTTCAAAGGGCAGGGCAGGGAGAGACAGCGGCAGAAGCTCTCATCCTGGGTACCATCCCTACCAGGCCTGCTCCTCCTCTGCTGTGTGACCCTCCCTCTTTACCCTGTTGAGTCTCACTCTTCTTTCCTATATATAAAGGGTACAGTGGAGAGGTACCATCCAAATCAGAAACGCTGTGGCCATTTAAGAGCTGGAAGCACTGGGCCTTCTAAAGTGCAGTATCATATCTATATACCTATATCTCTGGCTACTTGATCTGTCTATATGGAGACATATGCAGGCTTATGATCTTACCCATTGCATTGCTTAGTATAGATTTTATTTCAAATAGAGTAAAATGCAGTAATAATTGCATCATGTAATAACTAGAAATTGTTCAAGGATTTTTGTCTGGATGATACTAATAAATAAGACAACCAATATAGGAACTTCCCTGGTGGTCCAGTGGTAAAGAATCCAGTTGCCAAGGCAGGGGGCACAGGCTCAATCCCTGGTGTGGGAAGACTCCACATGCCTCGGGGCAACAAAACCTGTGTGCCAGAATTCCCAGCCCTCGTGCTGCAACTAGATTATGCCCCACAAGAGAACCCACCGCAGAGAGTGAGAAGCCTGTGTACGGCAACAAAGACCTGGTGCAACCAAAAATAAATATAAATAAACAAAGTTAAAACAAATAAGATCAGGAATCTGCCTGCAAAGGAGGAGGCCCAGGTCCAATCCCTGGGTGGGGAAGATCCCCTGCAGAAGGAAATGGCAACCCACTCCAGTATTCTTGCCGGGAAAATTACATAGACAGAGGAGCCTGGTGGGCTACAGTCTATGGGGCTGCAAAGAGTCGGACAAGACTTAGCCACCAGACTACTCCAACATAACAGCAATATGAAAATGATAACAGTAGTAATAGTTACCATCACTTGAGTGATTACAATGTTCCAGTATCATGCTAGGCACTTTTACCTATTCATTTATTTAATTCTCATAAATCTCTTTGCAGGTTATAGCCTCATTTTATAGATGAGAAAACTGAGCCTTAGAAAAATTAAGAAAGTTTACCTAAGATTTCACAGCCAGTATGCCCTGGTGGCTCAAACAGTAAAGAATCCACCTGCAATGCAGGAGACCCGGGTTTGACCCCTGAGTCAGGAAGATCCCCTAGATCTTCAGGTCAGGAAGATCTTTCTTCCCCTGGAAAAGGAAATGGCAACCCACTCCATTATCTTTGCCTGGAGAATTCCATGGACAGAAGAGCCTGATGAGCTAGTCTATGGGGTTGCAAAGAGTCAGACACGACTCAGCAACTAACACACACACACACACACACACACACACACACACAGATTCCTTTCCAGGCAGTCTGACCCCTGAGAGGGTGGCTCTGAACCACTGAGCTGAAATATGTATGATCATATTTCATGTTTAAGATCTTATCTGTGTAAGGTTTTACTTATCCTATGTAAGCACTGAATACCGCAGGCTGCATTCAATACTGGTTGTTAGTATGGAGAACTGACTTAAGATGAGTAATATGCCTTTTATGAATTCTTATTTAATATTTTATGCCTAAAATATACTCTGGAGGATGGACTCTTTTCTATCAGTGGTGTGGATCCCTGAGATAGATCCTGGATACCTGATATCAATCAAGTTCTCGTTGGGATTTCTTCCCTAATCTAGGACCTTCACATAGCAGTTATTTAATGTTCAAAGGACACCTTCAAAACATCAGTGACTGATGATTATGGGAGAGACCCATACTCCCTATTAAGGAACATAAGATTGCGCAATAAAACGTTCCCCCTAAAGCCCGAAGGTGAAAGAAACTACCTCACAATATTGGCAGCTCTGAGAAGAGCACGCTGCCTGCATCTTTCCCTGTTTGTTGTTATTGTTTAGTCGTTAAGTTGTGTCTGACTCTTTTGTGATCCCATAGATGGTAGCCCATCAGGCTCCTCTGTCCAAGGGATTTCCCAGGCAAGAATGCTGGTGTGGGTTGCCATCTCCTACTCCAGGGGATCTTCCCGACCTGGGATCAAACCCACATCTTCATTGGCGGGCACAGTCTTTTCCACTGAGCCACCAGGGAAGCCCACCTTTTCCTGTTAGTCAAGGACTAAATAAAATGCCTGGTGCTGATTAAACTTAGGGAGTGAGATTAATCCAAAATTTAAATCTAGTTTGGCTAGAACAACACATTTTTAGCATTACGATAAATTCTCCCAGTTTTGCACTTAGAAACAAAAATCAAGGACAGATGAAAACAAAAAAAAAAGTAACGTAATTTCAGTCGAACAGTAGCACGTAGCAATCTTCCTAGACTGGAATTACTAAACAAATAGGCAGCTGGGTTCTTCTTCTATTTTCATGCAAAGTCTCACGTGCAGAGTCTTGGCCATTTTGCACAGCAACACTCATGCATTTGGGATATTCTAGGACTTGAAGTTTCATGCTGTAAAAATTACTCATTCTTTAAGGCAGGCATCTCCAACCTCCAGGATCTAATCCCTGATGATCTGAGGTGGAGCTGATGTAATAATAATAGAAATCAGTGCACAATAAATGTAATGTGCTTGAATCATCCTGAAATCATCCCCCTACCCCTGATTTGTGGAAAAATTGTCTTCCACGAAACTGGTCCCTGGTGCCAAAAAGATTGGGGACTGCTGCTTTAAGGCAGCATTGCAAAATACTCAGACCACATCTAAAAAAGGACTCAGCTGTACATATAAAAGTAATTATGAAATAAAGACAAAAATATGTGGTGAACTGCATAAAACTGGCAATTTCTAAAGCCCAAGGACAGGATTTTTCACGTTGGCTTTGTGTCATGGCACCTCAGTATGTCAGAGAACTCAAAACATGACTGAATACTCCCGATTTTTTCCAGATGATGCTGTCCCAAGGGCTTGGGTATTGATTGTACAAGTGCCAGGGCTGCCCTGATGGCCTGTCTGCATTGCAGGAGACTGGGGTTCTATCCCTGGGTTGGGAAGATATCCTGGAGAAGGCAATGGCTACCCACTGCTTGGAGAATTTCATGGACAGAGGAGCCTGATGGGCTATAGTCCATGGGGTTGCCAAGAGTCAGACGCAACTGACATTTTCAGTTTTCACTGTTGTATAAGTGCCTTCCAGGCTGCACCTTCTCTATCAGGAAAAGCGACAAAACACTGCTACATTTAAAATGGATAATCAACAAGGGCCTACTGTAAAGCACATGGAACTCTGCTCAACATTATGTGGCAGCCTGTATAGGAGGGGAGTTTAGAACTGGACATGGAACAACAGGCTGGTTCCAAATAGGAAAAGGAGTATGTCAAGGCTGTATATTGTCACCCTGCTTATTTAACATATGTGCAGAATACATCATGAGAAACGCTGGGCTGAAGGAAGCACAAGCTGGAATTAAGACTGCCGGGAGAAATATCAATAACCTCAGATATGCAGATGACACTACCCTTATGGCAGAAAGTGAAGAACTAAAGAGCCTCTTGATGAAAGTGAAAGAGGAGAGTGAAAACGTTGGCTTAAAGCTCAACATTCAGAAAACTTAAATCATGGCATCCGGTCCCATCACTTCATGGCAAATAGATGGGGAAACAGTGGAAACAGTGGCTGACTTTATTTTTCCGGGCTCCAAAATCACTGCAGATGGTGATTGCAGCCACGAAATTAAAAGACGCTTACTCCTTGGAAGGAAAGTTATGACCAACCTAGTCAGCATATTGAAAAGAGAGACATTACTTTGCCAACAAAGGTCCATCTAGTCAAGGCAATGGTTTTTCCAGTAGTCTTGTATGGATGTGAGAGTTGGACCATAAAGAAAGCTGAGCACCTAAGAATTGATGCTTTTGAACTGTGGTGATGAAGAAGACTCTTGAGAGTCCCTTGGACTGTGAGGAGATCCAACCAGTCCATTCTAAAGGAGATCAGTCCTGGGTGTTCACTGGAAGGACTGATGTTGAAGCTGAAACTCCAACTTTGACCACCTGATGCGAAGAGCTGACTCATTTGAAAAGACCCTGATGCTGGGAAAGATTGAAGGCGGGAGGAGAAGGGAACGACAGAGGATGAGATGGTTGGATGGCATCACCGACTCGATGGACATGGGTTTGGGTGGACTCCGGGAGCTGGTGATGGACAGGGAGGTCTGGTTGGACACGACTGAACGCCTGAACTGAACTTGGAAGGGAATGGATACACGTATATGTATAACTGAGTCCCTTTTCTGTTCACCTGAAGCTATCACATTATTTGTTAATAGGCTACACCCCAGTACAAAATAAAAAGTATTTTTTTAAATCAGAAAAAATAATAGTGATTAACCCAATTAATATTTCTTACAAACCTATAAAATTATTATATCAATTTTACTGAATTTATCCATATTATAAATAATGAGGGCAGTCATAACCCTATTTAAACCCTATTTATTAATAAGCTAAGGACTTACGTGAAGAAGGAAATGGCAACCCACTTCAGTATTTCTTGCCTGGAGAATTCCACGGACAGGGGAGCCTGGTGGGCTACAGTCCATGGGGTCGCAAAGAGTTGGACATGACTGAGCACACACACGTAAGGACTTAAGTACCAAGATAGATTCTCTAAGTCATTAATCACAAAACATTGGATTGGCAATAAATGTGGGAATATTTTATCCTACAAAGTAATATTTAATTAAAGGAAAACTAAAGGGTTGATTTACAAGGTTAAAAAAAAAAAGTGACGAAATTCGAGTTTTCCACAGTGAATTTCACCTCTGCTTCACTCCCTGTATTAGAGACATTCCTTGCAGGATCTTGGAGGGGTTTGCCTCTGGATACAAAAGTGCAGGCAGGGCAAGGGGAGGGGAGATATAACTCAAGGCATCCTTCTCAACAGCCATCTGGCTTGTGTGCTCATAATGCTAATCACTCCTCACTCCATCTTTTGACTTCTGCCTGGTACAAGTGAAGCCAGAGAACCCTTATGTTAGCAGTCCTCAACCTTTCTGGCACCAGACACCAGTTTTGTGGAAGACAGTTTTTCCACAGACTCGGGGGAAGGGGATGGTTTGGGGGGATGAGTCAAGCATATTACATTTATTATGCACTTTATTTCTATTATTATATTATGATGTACAATGAAATGATTATACAACTCACCATAATGCAGAATCGGTGGGATTTACTATGGTCTCTGTGCAGTCAAACCTCTCTGCTAATAATAATCGGTATTTGCAGCCTTTCCCCAACAGTAGCTAGCATCACCACCTCAGCTCCACCTCAGGCCATCAGGCATTAGATTCTGATCAGGACCGTACAACCTCCTGCTGCTGCTGCTAAATCGCTTCAGTCGTGTCCAACTCTGTGAGACCCCATAGACGGCAGTCCACCAGGCTCCTCTGTCCCTGGGATTCTCCAGGCAAGAATACTGGAGTGGGGTGCCATTGCCTTCTCCAATGCATGCATGCATGCTAAGTCGCTTCAGTCATGTCCAACTCTGTGCGACCCTATGGACAGCAGCCCAGCAGGCTCTTCTGTCCACAGGATTCTCTAGGCAAGAACACTGGAGTGGGTTGCCATTTCCTTCTCCACACAACCTAGATCCCCGCATGTGCATTTCACCATAGGGTTCATGCTCCCATGAGAGTCTAATGCCGCTGCTGATCTGACAGGAGGCGGAGTTCAGGCGGTCATGCAGGCCCATGGGGAGCGGCTATAAATACAGATGAAGCCGGCTTCCCTGATGGCTCAGTGGTAAAGAATCCACCTGCCAATGCAGGAGATGCGGGTTCAATCCCTGATCCGGGAAGATTCCACGTGCTGCAAAGCAGCTAAGCCCGTGCGCCACAGCTGTTGAGCCTGAGCTCTAGAGCCCCCGGAGCTGCAGCTAGTGGTACACATGCCTAGAGCCTGTTATCCACAAGGAGAGAAGCCACCACAATGAGAAGACCGTGCACTGCAGTGAAGCGTAGCCCCCGCTCGCCACACCTGGAGAAAAGCCCGAGCAGCAACAGAGACCCAGCAGAGCCAAAAATAAAGAAATACAATTATTTTTAATAAGAATATAACAAATATTTTTTAAAGAGAAGAAGAATGTAACAAATATTGTTAGAAAAAAAAAAGCAAAGAAAGGGGCAGGAGAAAGACACAGTCCAATGAGGTAGCGTAAACCCAATCCAAGCTCTCTTCCTTAGGAGAACACTCCCCTGAGTAATATCTTTGTGTAGATGGCTATGGCTGAAAAATCGAGGGGAGGATTTACCTCTGACTGGAGAAGGCAAGTTCATTCCCCGATTCAGTAGGTTGTGTGAGAGTGGATGGCTTAATCCGTGGAAATTTTTCCAACTGTACAGTCATGAGGTAAGGCATGCCACCACCTCATTTTGACACTTGTATTACAATTTCCGTTACTTGTTCATTCCTAAACCCACTCTCAGGCCATCAGAATGCTGATGGGCCTGGAATAAGTGAGGCATTTGCCATGAAGTGATAGCTACACTATCAAGAAATCATTTCCAAGTACCTGCCTGGGGGGGTGGTCAGATCCCCAAATACGCAGTTAACATGGCAGCCCTTCCCTTATGGCCTAACCTCCTTACTCCTGAGGCTTTAACCACTGGTTATGCAGAGACAGTGTTCAATCTAAATCCAAGATAAAGCAATCATCGGCAAGCCTGTGCTGAGGTGGTCTTTAAAGCAGCACCTTCTAGAAAAGGGAACCCTTTTACACTGTGGGTGGGAATGGAAGTTGGTGTAGCCACTATGGAAAATAGCATGGAGGTTCCCTAGAAAACTAAAAATAGAATAACCATATGATCCAGCAATCCCACTCCTGGGCATTTATCCAGACAAAATTGTAGTTCAAAAATACACATGCACACCTATGCTCATAGCAGCACTATTCACAACAGCCACAATATGGAAATAACCTAAATATCCACTGACAGATGGATGGATAAAAATGATGTGGTACATATATACGATGGAATACTACTCAGCCATTAAAAGAATAAAATAGTGCCCCTTGCAGTAACATGGATACAATTAGAGACTGTCATACTAAATAAAGTCAGAAAGAGAAAGACAAATACCATATGATATCATTTATATGTGGGATCTAAAATGACACAAATGAATTTATCTATGAAACAGAAACAGACTCCCGCACATAAAGAACAGACTTACGGTTGCCAGCGGGAAGAGGTTTGGGGGAGGGACGGAGGGGGAGGTTGGGGTTAGCAGCTGTAAGCCATTATATATAGAAGGGATAAACAACAAGGTCTTGCTGTATAAAACAGTGAACTATATTCAATATACTGTGATAAACCATAATGGAAAAGAATATAAAAGAGAAGGTCTGTACGTGCATAACTGAATCGCTTTGCGGTGCAGCCTAAATTAATGCAACGCTGTAAATCAACTACACTTCAGGTTTTAAAAATTACCAAAAAATTAAATAAATAAAGTGGCTCCTCCTAAATACATTTAAGTTAGTGACGTGACGCAGTACAAAGAACACTTACCATCAAGGGCCAGCTCTGCCCCTCATTACAGTGCAAATTCAGACAAAGCACTTTACTTCTAAGTACTTCAATTTCCCATCAAGGAGATCCTCATTATTATGCTATTATCTCATGGGATCACTGTAAGAATGAGTGAGCCTCTCAAGTGTCATACTAACATTAGATTCATTATAAATTGCCTTGGTGTCCAGCTATTTCTGCAAATGATGCTCCAACACTTATCTATGGAGGAGCAGCTCCTGAGGCTTCTAGAGTGCCTTCTTTCCCCTCAGCCTGGTCCCAGGCAACATGTCTAAAAGCCAACCTAATGAAGCAACTTAATTTTAGACCCTTTGCAAAGTTACCTACAACCATCTGAGCTGTTTAATCAAATTAGAATTTAACAGGGAAATAAATAGCAGCTCCACAGAACCAATGAGACCTTGGATGATTTAGCAGATTAAAGGGCAAAGCACGGACTTTTGTGGTGGTCCAGTGGTTAAGACTGTGCTTCCATAAAGGGAGTGCAGGTTGAGTCCCTGGAAGCGGAGCTAAGATTCCTCATTTCTTGCCACCAAAAAGCCAAGCCATAAAACAGAAACAATATTGTAACAAATTCAATAAAGACTTTTAAAATGATCCACGTCAAAAAAAAAAAAAATATATATATATATATATATAAAGCAAAGCAGTCTCTCAGTATAAACAGGAAAGAGTGTCCCCAGGACACTGATGGCCCAGAGGAGCCTGCTGTGATGACAGGGACACCAGGATATTTTGCCCTCTCAAGACTTCACAGAGAAGGGTCAGGAGCCCTGACCTCCCCACAGAAATGGTGAAACTGACCGGGGGACAGGAACCTTCAATGGAGAAAGTCATCATGGACCCTTCTCGTCTTCTAAGACCCTGTATCTGTGCCAGCTGGGAATTTCCAAAAGCACAAACGTCAAGGATTGAGGACACACAGAGTACAGTATTTACAGTATCGGCTAAGAAGGTGACCAGCCCTCAGCTTTTCAAGAGCACCCGTCGCTAACAGGAATAGGATTATCGTCCTTCCAGCATCAGCAACTGAGCAGCTCGATGTCTAGATCCCACGTCACAAGGACCCAACGTGACACTGGAGGGCGGCAGTGAACCTGACTCCAGCAGCAGCTGGCTCTGCCCCAGGCCTGGCTCAGCAGGATGTTTACCTCCGCGAGATCACCTGAGCCTTCCAGAAGGCAAGGTAGACTCAAGTGTGGAGGCGGCTCCCCAACACAAACATTTTTAATTGTTTTGTTCATGATCATCCACACAAACTTGAGAGGTTGAAATGAAAAGTAAAGCCTCTTCGAGTAATCTGCAGTGGCTTAAAAAGTCAGAATGTGGGTTCATACATGAAGGCAGCAAAAACATAAAACTGTGCCATTTAATACAGTGGACATAAGCCACAAGAGACTATATAAATTAATTAAAATAAAATTGTGAATGAAGTTCCAGGTTCAGTAGCCACTTGCAGAAATCCTATGGAACAGCACCTCCAGATTATGTTGTTGTTTAGTTGCTAAACTGTGTCTGACCCCATGGACTATAGCCTGCCCAGCTCCTCTGTCTGTGGGATTTCCAGGCAAAAACACTGCAGTGGGTTCCCATTTCCTTCTCCAGGGGATCTTCCCAATCCAAGGTTCAAATCTGTGTCTCCCGCACTGCAGGCGGGTTCTTTACCACTGAACCACTACGAAAGTGCTCCAGATTACAGTCAAGTCCAAAAGATAAGACAAGATCTCATGGGCCAGGAAAGAGTTGTGTTTCCCAGAAATCAGCCCTGCATAATCCAAACTACAGTGCTTTGCCCGTGACAGCTCCTTGCAAACGTTCGCTCTCGGATGATGAGTCAGCTGGCTTGCTTTGCATTTGGGTTTTCCTCCGGCCTGGGTATATTTGCATGCCTCCTTTCACTACCTTTCTCTTCAGCCTCTCCTGCCTGTGAAAACCTTGAGCCTCTCCTCTTTCAAACGGCTCTCAGGGAGTTGTTTCTTCTCCATTAATCTGTCAGTGTCAACCTACCAACACCCTTGGGGGTGTCACGGAAGCAGCCAGCTTAGCACATGGCATATGTGTTCTGTGACTCATTCTTTTGATTTTCTCCAACTTCTACTTGTGTGTTGCCAGACTCCCCTTGGGCTGGGCCTCCCATCCTTCTGGCCCTGGGGGCTGTGTGTGGCTGAGGCAGGTCACACACACACACACACACACTGGTTCCAACTGCCCCACCCTGGGAGGCTGTGAGTCATCCCTAACACCTGGCCAGGTGTTGTTCTGCTGCCCCCTTGACTCTAGCACAGATTCCGCGCCCTCCAGGTGCCCCTGAGTGACAACACACCTCCGCCCCGCCTCTGGAACCCGACATGGACGTCAGGGCGATGGAATGCGCAGCCCACGGTTTGCCGGGTGCACACCTGTGAGAATCTTCGCTTGAGTTTGTTTTGCCTGAACTTCTTTCGGCCCAGGAGAATTCTGGAGACCCTTAGACTCCTCCTCCCTCTCCTTCTCACATCTGACAGCTGTCAGACACCAGAGCTGGATTGTCTTACCTTCCTCTGTCTTGAGATCTGTCCACCAGCACCTCCCTTTACACAGCTCTGTCCTCCTTTTTTCTTTTTGCCTGGATTATTGTAGGAGCCATTTTCCTGGTCATTTCACCTTCACCTCAACCCTTCTGGCCAGTGTCCTAGGCAGCAGTAAGAATGATCCTTCTAAAAGCAAATTAGATTGTGTCACTCTGCTATTAAAAGTTCTTTAGTGGGGACTTCCCTGGTGGGCCAGTGGCTAAGACTCTGAGCTCCCAATGCAGGGGGCCCAGGTTCCATCCCTGGTCAGGGAACTAGGTCCTACATGCCGCAACTAAAGGTCCCATGTGCTGCTACTAAGACCCAGTGCAGCTAAATAAATAAATGTTTTTTTTAAAAAGTTCTCTAGAGGTTCCCCATTGTCTTGGGATCAAGTTCAAACACCTTAGCAAAGTGTTTGATGGCCCTGATGGCCCTCAAGGCCACTGGTGGCCTGACTCTCAACTCTGCAAGCACCTCCTTTGGGAAGAGCTTCCGAGCAGCTACTGGGAGGTCCAGTGGTTTTGTTTTCGTTCCTTCACTGTGTCCCCATACCACTCTCCAGGCTCAAGCCCACCTTAGGACATGTGTCTGTCTCCTCCTCAGGCTGGGGGTCACTCAGGAGCAGGCCCTCATGGTTACTCCATTTCCAGTGCACACCACATGCTAAGCACTCCATGAATGCTTGAAGGCTGACAGTCGCAAGACCATTTTAGGAATATGCTCATGTTGAAGTCATAGTGATGCAGCCGGAGCAGGACCCCTCCCCTGAGCAAGAGAAGAAAGCGGGTACTGTTACCAGGGTGGTGAGCAATCCCCAGCCTGGCTTGAAATCATCCAGAGGAGGGTGGTTTGGTGAGACAGGCAGTGAACAAGGGCCAGTCTGGCTCTGAAGATTGAAACTGCCATCAGCCATCTGGAAACAACCTCACTGCTGATGACCAGACTAACCAGCTACAGAGAGCCTGGCTCACCACTCCGCCAAGGGACAGGTGGCAGCTTTAAAGCTCTCGGTGGGTTCCTTTAATACCAGGTGGGCAAGAATATAGAGACAGAAGAAGCTCTCTCCTACCGTTCAGCACAGGGAAGTCTGCTCAGTGTTATGGGGCAGCCAGGATGGGAGGGAGGTTTGGGGGAGAGTGCTGCTGCTGGCTCCGTGCGCTCAGTCGTGTCTGACTCTTTGTGACCCCAAGGACTGTAGCCCACCAGGCTCCTCTGTCCATGGGCTGAGCCAGGCAAGAGTACTAGAGTGGGTTGCCATGCCCTTCTCCAGGGGGTCTTCCCAACCCAGGGATGAAACCCAAATCTCCTGCATTGGCAGGCCGATTCTTTACTGCTGAGCCACCTGGGAAGCCCCTTGGGGGAGAATGGATACTAGTATGTGTGTGGCTGAGTCCCTTTGCTGTGCACCTGAAACTACCCCTACACTGTTAATCAGCTATATTCCGATACAAAATTTAAAAGTTAAAAAAAAAAAAAAACAACTCACGACTGAGCAGAATCTTTGGAGCTGACCTCTGGACATGAGTCCACCATTGCCTCAGACAGCCGGCTTTTCAGATGAAAGCATCTTTCTTTCCTACTGACACACACACACACACACACAAACACACAAGCAGTTCTCTGTGGACAGAGGAAACTCAGACTAGCCCAAAGCTGACCCAGGACTCACTCATATTTTATGAGATCATCTTGGTGTAATTGAACATTTCACCAGGTAACTCACCAGGCTGAACCAGAGGCTTTCTTTGAGATCAGTTCAGTTCAATCACTCAGTCATCTCTGACTCTTTGCAACTCAATAGACTGTAGCACGCCAGGCTTCCCTGTCCATCACCAACTCCTGGAGCTTACTCAAACTCATGTCCATTGAGTCGGTGATGCCATCCAACCATCTTATTCTCTGTCTTCCCCTTCTCCTCCTGCCTTCAATCTTTCCCAGCATCAGGGTCTTTTCAAATGAGTCAGTTTTTCTCATCAGGTGGCCGAAGTATCGGAGTTTCAGCTTTACCATCAGTCCTTCCAATGAATATTCAGGACTGATTTCCTTTAGGATGGATTTCCTTGCAGTCCAAGGGACTCTCAAGTGTCTTCTCCAACACCACAGTTCAAAAGCATCAATTCTTCAGCACTCAGCTTTCTTCATAGTCCAACTCTCACATCCATGACCACTGGAAAAACCATAGCTTTGACTAGATGGACCTTTGTTGACAAAGTAATGTCTCTGCTTTTTAATAAGCTTCTAGGTTGGTCATAACTTTTCTCCCAAAGAGCGAACGTCTTTTAATTTCATGGCTGCAGTCACCATCTGCAGTGATTTAGGAGCCCAAAAAATAAAGTCCGTCACTGTTTCCATTGTTTCCCCATCTATTTGCCATGAAGTGATGGGACTGGATGCCATGATCTTAGTTTTCTGAATGTTGAGTTTTAAACCAACTTTTTGACTCTCCTCTTTCACTTTCATCAAGAGGTTCTTTAGTACTTCCTTGCTTTCTGCCACCAGGGTGGTGTCATCTGCATATCTGAGGTTACTGATATTTCTCCCAACAATCTTGATTCCAGCTTGTGCTTCATCCAGCCTGGCATTTTGCATGATGTACTCTGCATATAGGCTGAATAGCAGGGTGACAATATACAGCCTTGACGTACTCCTTTCCCAATTTGGAACCAGTCTGTTGTTCCATGTCCAGTTCTAACTGTTGCTTCCTGACCTGCATACAGGTTTCTCAAGAGGCAGGTCAGGTGGTCTGCTATTCCTATCTCTTAAGAATTTTCCACAGTTTGTTGTGGTCCACACAGTCAAAGGCTTTGGCATAGTCAATAAAGCAGAAGTAGACATTTTTCTGGAACTCTCTTGCTTTTTTGATGATCCAACAGATGTTGGCAATTTGATTTCTGGTTCCTCTGCCTTTTCTAAATCCAGCTTGTACATCTGGAATTTCATGGTTCTTACACTGTTGAAGCCTGGCTTGGAGAATTTTGAGCATTACTTTGCTAGTGTGTGAGATGAGTGTAATTGTGCAGTAGTTTGAACATTCTTTGGCACTGCTTTTCTTTGGGATTCGAATGAAAATTGAACTTTCCCAGTCCTGTGGCTGAGTTTTCCAAATTTGCTGGCATATTGAATGCAGCACTTTCACAGCATCATCTTTTAGGATTTGAAATAGCTCAACTGGAATTCTATCGCCTCCACTAGCTTTGTTCATAGTGATGCTTCCTAAGGCCCACTTGACTTCGCATTCCAGGATGTCTGTCTCTAGGTGAGTGATCACACCATCATGGTTATCTGGGTCATGAAGATCTTTTTTGTATAGTTCTTCTGTGTATTCTTGCCACCTAGTTCCAAAGAATAGCAAGGAGAGATAAGAAAGCCTTCCTCAGTGATCAATGCAAAGAAATAGAGGTAAACAATAAAATGGGAAAGACTAGAGATCTCTTCAAGAAAATTAGAGATACCAAGGGAACATTTCATGTGAAGGTTGTGATCAGATTACAGAGTAATTGGAAGACCTGGAGCACAGGCCCCTCTGTGGACACAGCCAGGACCCACAGACCTTTCAGAGCAGCAATGGCACGGGCGAATAACTGCATCCCGGCAGAACCAGCAGGGCCTCATTTCTTTTTTGTTTCTGTGCTTTGCCTGAGCTCCACTAGGTAATCTTAAAATAGGGCATGGCAGGAAAATGGGGCAACTGTCAGTTTAAATTGCAGCTGCTTCCAGAGCATCATCCTGCCTTTTCAACAGATAAGCAGGATAGCCTAGGGTCAATCCTTCCACAGGATGACTCTGCCATGCGGACAGGTCAGACAAACACCAATTGGTTATTCCCACTCAGTGAAATCCACGGTACCAAGCCTTGCTGACATCTGACCCCAAGAGTTCCCCGTGTTAATTGGACTGAGCAGCTCAGAAATTGCATGAGCGAAGATTATAATAAAGTGGCTCTTTTCACATTTTATGTAGTGCTGTGTGTTTCCATTTGCAACCTCTTATTAAAATCCCGTACTTAAAAAAAAAAGATTTCAACTGCTTTTTAAAACCAAAAAACTTGTTAAAAACCTATTAAAATTCAGATATCAAAATTTTAAAAATTTTCAGTTGCAAGATGTGATTATTCAGAGGCATAACTGCATTAAGTATAATTTGTAATTATAGCATTTCATCTGTAAAACCTCCTTTTGTTTTACTGTTACATTGCTTTCTTTTTACAGAATTATAAATCACTGGTGTCCAAGACACTGTGTTGGGCGGTATGGGGCGATAGTGATGAGTAAACTGTGCCTCGCTCCCACCCTCGGGTAGTTCATAGTGTTGGTAAAATAAGACATCACACGAATGCCTGCAGGTCAAGATAGTATCTGATGAGTGTGATAAGAAGGCAAGGGAAACCTGGGAAACCTTCCTGGAGATGCTGATTTTCAGTTGGATATTAAGACACGGGCAGGTACTGGGGAGCTGGGAGTGGGGGGTGGGGAGCCAAGGTAGGCACAGAGGTTACAGGCGGAAGGGACAGCCGGAGTCAGAGAGAGGCACACTGGGGAGCAGGTAAGCAGACCAGTCTCCCCGCAGCACAGGAAATGTGCACCAGAGCGCCCCCTGGCGGAGGGGGTGGTGGTGTTCACATCCCCCCCCAACAGCCCTTCCTCAGGATCAGGAGGCAGGAGGGCGCCCTTCTTGCTCCCTGACGCTGCTGTCAGACCACCGCTCCCCTGGCTCTGGTGGACACGCCATCCGCTGGGGCTTGTGCTGCTTCATTCCACCATTCCCTCCTGCCGTCATCCTTGTTGTCTCCTGGCCACTCTCCCCTCTTCAGTGAGGACCGGCCGTGGCTCCCTTCCTCTCCACCCCGTCTCCTGAACTCCAGTCGCAAGCGTGGATCAGCAGTCCCCAACCTTTTTGGCACCAGGGACTGGTTTCATGGAAGACCGTTTTTCCACAGACCAGGGGGCGGGGGATGGTTTGGGGATGATTCAAGCACATTACATTTATTGTGCACTTTATTTCTAACCTGATGCCACCGCTGATCGGACAGGAGGTACCGGTCTGTGGTCCAGAGGTGGGGGACCCCTGGCCTAGATGAGTTCAGCATCTACCTGGGTGATCCAGCCACACCCTGCCTCCTCAGGTCCCCAAGCATCTTAAAGGTCCCCCTCCATCCCTCTCTGCTACCCTCCCCAACACCACATCCTAGTTGGCATCATCAGATAAAGTTCTCCATCTCTAAAAATTACTGATCACCACCAGCCTTCCTGCTCGTCTGCTCAACCACTTCTACTGTGACACTTCTTCCCATGGGGAACCTCTGGCTCACTGGTTCGTCTCCCTTTGCCCTCTTATTGCCCACTCTGGGCTAAACTTCCCTTCCCAAGCAGGCTGTGTTCTGTGTTTGACCCTCTTAACGTTGCCTTGCCCTTTGTTTTGTTTCCATACCTCTCTGGCAAAATCCTGCTCATCCATGGTCTCTGAGTCTGTACCCAGGCTGCTGAAAACTGTACCGCCCTCCCCTCGTTGCCATCCAGTCATCAATGTCTCCACCTCTGCTCCGGAGCCCACCTCCTAGCTCTCTCCTCACTCCATCCGTGGTCCCTTCCATTCCTGCACCTCCCAACTCTGTACTAGAGCCTTCCCATCTGTGTTTAATCATGACCTAAGTTCTCAGGGCTTCCCTGGTGGCTCAGATGGTAAAGAATCTGCCTGCAATGTGGGAGACCTGGGTTCGATCCCTGGGTCAGGAAGATCCTCTGGAGAAGGAAATGGCAACCCACTCCAGTATTCTTGCCTGGGAAATCCCATGAACAGAGGAGCCTGGAGGGCTACAGTCCAGCGGATCCCAAACAGTGGGACACAACCGAGCAACTAACACTAAGCTCTCCTGTCTAAAACTTTAGCAGAACAGACCTTCCTTGAGTCCACATCCCCTCCACTTATTTCTTCTCCCTCACAGTCAAGGTTCTTAGAAGAATCATTTACTCTGATTGACTCCATTTCCCCACCTCTTACTCACAATGCAACCCACTCCAACCTGGCTGCCATGCACATCGTCCCACAGAAATGGCTCTTGGTCAGATGCCTTCCACGTCTGTGGTGCAGAAGGCCTCCTGTGGTCCTCACTGTGCGCGACCTCTCGGCAGCTCTGACTCACCTGGCCACTCCACACTCCTTGAAATGCTGTGTCCCTGAGCTTCTACGAAGCCACAGTCTCCTGATTCTCTCCTGGCTTCTCCTGCTCCTCCTTTCTCCAGTCCTGGGATTCCTCCAGGCTTGCTTCTCTTCTCACTCTACACCTGGGAGTAAATCCTGGTTTTCTGTCACAGGCTTCTTAGGCAATAATGATGACTTCTTTGCCTCTTCTTCTCACAATAATATTTTGAAATGCATAAAATAAGATGCACTTCCTATTCACAATGTAATCCACTTCACTCTGGTTGCCCATCAGCAGGCCCAGTGCTAAAGTTCCCAGCCTGGCCCTTCGTTCTATTTTTTCCCTCCTGGCTGCACCACACAGCATGTAAGATCTTAGTTCACCAACCAGGGATCGAACTCATGACCCCTGCGGTAGAAATGTAGAGTCATAACCACTGGACCACCAGGGAAGTCCCCGTCAGCTCTGTAAGGGCAGTCTTTGAGTCCTTATTCTCATAGTCCCAACATAAGTAGCTATGTTGCCTTTTCCATCGGAGGGTCCCTGTTAGTGTAACTGTATGCTCATCCTAAAGCACCAAGTGTAAGATAAGACATTTCTTTTAAAATTTATCTTAATTGACTTTACTGAGTTGATCACTGATCTCTCATTGTTACCTGATGATATTATGAAGACAAAGGTTGTTTTTTAATATTTATTTATTTATTTGGCTGTGTCGGGTCTAACTTACTGATCTTTGTTGCGTCGTGAGGGATCCTTCATTGTGGCATACTCACGGACTTCCGTAGTTGCAGGGTGCGGGCTTAGTTGCTCTGTGGCCTGTGGAATCTGCCCAGACCAGGGACTGAACTTGTGTCCCCTGCTTTGGAAGGTGGATTCTTAACCACTGGACCACCAAAGAAGTCCCGGCCAAGATTTTTTAATCTAAAGAAACGAATGTCTATGATGAACCATACATTAGAAGACCAGCAGCATTTTCCAAAAGTACCTCGTTTATCCCAGCTGCCCTGAAAACACCTGTACTTCTCCATCTATAGCGCCACTCTCCCTTTCCCTCCAGCATTTTACCAAGAGCTTCTAAACATACGGAAAAGCTGACTGAAGTGTACTATGAATATCCACCTCCCCACCACCTAGATACTACAGTGTTGACACTTTGCTGTACTTGCTTTATCACGTATTTAGCCCCTTATCCATCCATTGAGCCATCTTGTGTTTTGGTGCATTTCAAAGTAAGTTGCAAACATCAGTACTCTACCTACTTCCCCCTGGAAAAAACTTCAGCGTAAGATGTTATGGAAAAACCCAAACGAACTTTTTGGCCAACCCAATACGTCATTCTGGAGAAGGGAATGGCAACCCACTCCAGTATTCTTGCCTGGAGAGTTCCATGGACAGAAGAGCCTGGTGGGCTGCCGTCTATGGGGTCACAAAGAGTCAGACACGACTGAACGACTAAACACATACATACATCACTGCTGCTGCTGCTGCTGAGTCGCTTCAGTCGTGTCCGACTCTGTGCGACCCCGTAGACGGCAGCCCACCAGGCTCCCCTGTCCCTGGGATTCGCCAGGCAAGAACACTGGAGTGGGTTGCCATTTCCTCCTCCAATGCATGAAAGTAAAGTTGCTCAGTCATGTCCGACTCTTAGCGACCCCATGGACTGCGGCCCACCAGGCTCCTCCATCCATGGGATTTTCCAGGCAAGAGTGCTGGAGTGGGGTGCCGTTGCCTTCTCCGACATACATCGTTAGCTAGAGTTGAATATTTGTTTACAGTTTTTGTGATTTGATTTGTTCTATTTTTTTCCTATTTTTAAATTTTAGAGGTAAAAATTACCTCCAGTGACTTATACAGATATTAAGAGTAGTATTTCATGAGTTTTGATAAATGCTTGTAACCATATAACCTGACCCCCCACTGAGTTTCCATTATCCCATGCCCCTTCCTAGTCAATTCCTGCCCCATCCCTCTCAGAGGCAACCACTATTCTGCATGTTTTCACCATAAATTAGTTTTGCCTTTTCCCATTTTTTAACACTCTTTTCAGTTTAGCTTTTAAGTCATTTCAGACCCTTTTTAGAAATAGGTCGAATATAGATTCTAAACAGATGAGCTAAAATAAATGAACCTACTCAATAATTAAATTAAAATTACATACAAGTTACAAATTATAGTATTTTCCCAAGATGACAAAGACTCTTTCTAAAAGATAATATGTAGTTGGAGAATACTTGTAGAATCTGGCATGTACATCTGGAAATGTAAATTAATACATCATTTCTGGAGGACAGTTTGGGAACAAAAATTTGTAAATCTTTGTGATACTGTTAATCTACCAATATAAATTCCCACTTCAGGAATAAAGAAATAATTGATGATGTGCATAAATATAAAAGAATATTCATCATAGCATCATTTACCACAGAAGAAGTTGGAAGCAACCTAAATGACCAACAGAAATAATTATGACAGAGCCATACAATGTGAATATATTATAACGACAGAGAGAGCTGTTAAGAAAGAATAAACTTTACTCAGTGGGTTTGTTAGAGTAACATTTGTATTGTGATTCTGAAATTATTTCATGTGTATTGCAGAGTAAAAAATTAACAAATGTTTTAATATAACTGAGGAATACAGATTTTAAATATGAGAGAGAAAATAAAAGAAAGGAAGGGAAAACCCCATAAAATATTTAATTTTAACTTTAAATATTTCTATGAGCTTATAATTTTTAAAATACATATTTCTAATTAATTCCAGTGAAAAGACTTAGGAACACTGTCCCTCCATTTGCAATAAATGCACATAGCAAGCAGATATTGATTTCTAAATAGCTTTCTAAACTAGAAGGAACTAGAGCTTACTGGGAAAACAACTGATTCTAGGTCTGAGCCAGGTAAAGTACAAGGTTAGGCTATGAAATTTTACTGTACCAGAAAGCGAAGAAGTGCTCAGAGACTCAAGTCAACAGCAGACTAGAATGAATTCCCATTCACCACTTCTTGAGCCTCAAAAAATGTGATGAGATAATTAAATAAAATATGCCCGTGAGACCACAATGATAACAAACAAGTAAACACAAACAAGTAAACAAACAAGAAGGGAGGAAAGGAAAGTTCTTTAGAGAAGAATACCAGCTAATAATTAGAGAAGAAATGATAGGAAAATCATCATTTTGCTACTTTGATGTAACTATCAATTCAGTCAAAGCACATCAAAAGATGCTAAAATTATTGAATAAAATGTGTAATTAATAGGCTATTTAGTGTCAAAGAATCATCCCATAGATTACCTACTAATTACTAAAGGGAAACATGCACTTTTATATTAAAAAATAATATTAAAAAAAAAAACTAACAGTCAGAAACCTAGCAGTCAGCTCCTTACCCTAGAGACCAAACAGTGTTGTTTTGTGCTGAGGTGATGGATACCACCACCTGTGCAATATTCTTACACAAAATGATTAACCCCCAATTTTATTATGAGAAAGCTTGCAAATCCAAAACACACAACCTTCTATGAGGCTGAGACTTTTCAAACAGTAAAAATCATGAAAAGGCAAAAAGGGCCGAGAACTAGAGAGACATAGCAAGTGCATGCAACTGGCGTATCTTCACTGGACGGTAGATCGAAACAGGCACTCTGGTGACAGTTCAGTTCGAATATGCTCTACATATTAGGTGATGTTATGAAGCTATTAAATTCTCTTGGGTCGGATAACAGTATTGTGGCTTTGTAGGAGAATGGCTATTTTGATAGGAGATGCATGTTGAAGTATTTAGGGGTAAGAGTATCATGAAGTCCAGTCACTTTTAAATTGTTTAGAAAAAGAATATATATATTAATTATATATATATATATAGAGAGAGAAAGCAAATTGGCAAGGGGAAGGGTAATGGATGTTATTTCTATTATTCTTTCAACTTCTCCATAGATTTGAAATTTTTAAAAATAAGGTTGAAAAAATTGTAGAAAGGTATCTATGGATACAATGTATTGTTAAGTGACAATGTAAAGTATGGTTCAATTCTATTTCTGTGAAAAGAAACATTTATGCGGATACATAAACATATGTGTAGGGTAATGTTAGCTGCTATAACAAAGGGACCAAAAATGTGATGACTCAATCAAGACAGAGGTTTATCTCTTACACATATGATGGCCCAGGTTGGCTGAACCAGATCAGAAAGCATCTCTCCTCCACTAGGATTCACAGGGATTCAGGCCTGTAATGTTTCTGTTTAACACATGCCTTTCCAGCTGAGGTGCAGGGCCAGAGATGATCTCTGAAGCAGGCTGCACACATCACTCCCGCTCCCACCCCATCAGGGAGCCTTTTCTCCCAGGGCAACACCTTGTTGCAGGGGAAACTGAGTCACTGAGTTCGGGGTGGGCGGCACATCCCAGCTGTGGCTCTCATCGCTCGAGCAGGGATTTCAGTGGAAAGCTAGCAGTCTCCAACAGAGTCATTAAAAAGGGCTCTGAAACAACACAGACCAAGCGATTTGCAGTTTTTATTCCAAGGTTAATGGAGCTTTGAATGCTTTAAAATTTCTCTCTTTGTCTTTAGTTTTCCATTATGAACATGCATTTTTCTTGCAATAAAGAAAAGACTTACATTTTATGAAAATAAGCCATTGAAACTACAAAAACATCATTTCACTGGCAAATTGGCTGGATGCTTCATTTTTTTCTCCCTGAAAGAAACATACAAGCTAATCTTAAATACCACAAATACCACATTAAAATGACAGCTTTCAACTCAGAAACCTTCACTTGGACCCTATTCTCCAATGCATTGATTCTCCATCCTTTGCTTGAATCTCAGAGACCCCCACGATGTGTGGGGGACTGTGCCAGCCAGCTATATTTCTTACCTCTCTTCCCCACGCCCTCCGTTCTGGCCACGTGCCTCACTGAGAATCACACCTCGTGTGTCACTCCATCCACACCTTGGCTTCTGTGCTGATTCCAGCCAAAGCCAGTTCCTATCAGTCTTTCATAGCAAATACCACCTAGAAAATACCACCTCCTCCATGAAGCATCCCTTCACTTCTCGTTTTCTTTCTTTTTTTGCTGTGAATGCCTCTGAAATTTAGAATCGGTACCACCCAATTTATACTTAACTAAACATAGTTTTGCTAGTATGGCTAGTATTGCGCCTCTCCCATTGCAAGCACGGGCTTCCCAAATGGAGCAGTGGGAAAGAACCCACCTGCCAATGCAAGAGATGGAAGAGATGCAGGTTCAGTCCCTGCGTTGGGAAGATCCCCTGGAGGAGGAAATGGCAACCTACTCCAGTGTTCTTGCCTGGGAGATCCCATGGGCTGAAGAGCCTGGCAGTCCGTGGAGTTGCAAAGAGCTGGACATGACTGAGCACGCCCACACTGCAAGCGCCTTACTTGTATGTGGGGGCTGAAGACACAGTAGGTACATATGATGCCTTTCAATTAGATGTTTTATGACTTATTGTTTCGAGTAGGAGGTATTTTCATGGATGACCTCCACTTAAAGGCCATCTTTTACGTTCTTCAGATGCTCCTCTCACAGAGGGCAGTCTCAGTGTGCTACACAACACTATACTGGAGTGTTCAAATTTTTTAAATCCAACAATTTCCTGGCCACATACCACTTCCTCACTCACTGCCCACCACACAGAACTCCATCTCAGAGAACACTACATTTGCTTGTCCCCCAAGCATGAAAATGTATGGTTACCACCCATGTAAACCAACCATGATTTCTGAAGCACATGAGGGATTCAGTTGGGTTTAAGAAATACTAGCAAGTGTCATAAAACAGGTCATGTTTGCCATTTCAGTAGCTTGCAAAGCTTTCAGCCAGAGGCCCTTCCCCAGGGGGATGTCTCATAAACAGGAAGCAGGGTCTACTAAAGACCCACAATGCCTCTCCTTCAGACAGCAGCCCCAAAGGTGATCAAAGATGATGAAGACGTTAACCCCATTCCAACTTGCTAGCATGAGAATCAGAGAAAAGATGGCAGACAGGAGCATTTTCTCTATAGCTGTCGTTGGTAGAGACAACGGCTCATGAAATTCAGGTACATGACAGCCCAGCTGACTCCCAAAAGCTTCTCCTGCTGAGTCCCATCTCATCCAACCCCACCTGGCAGCCATGTCTTCAGGTGGGAGACACAAACGGGGTGAAGAAGCGGTGGGATTTAGGTGAGTGGTACCCAAGTCCAAATCCCACCCCTGCAAAATTACTAATCTGTTCTTTACTGTTGTTCAAGTTCACAATCCTGGTAAGCAATTTCAAAATCGTCCTGCACATGGGAAGAACTTTGCTGCCCTTGGTGGTGGTTTAGCTATTAAGTCATGTCCAACTCTTACGACCCCATGGACTGTAGCCCACTGGGGTCCTCTGTCTTCCAGGCAAGAATACTGAAGTGAGTTGCTATTTCCTTCTCCAGGGGATCTTCCCAACCCAGGGATTGCTGCCCTGACAGTTTTCTGCCCCCCGCCCCCAGAAAAGAAAACATTTAGCCAGCTTTGTGAGACTGCATAGAACCTGCTAACTTTGTATTTCTTGAATTCATAAAGGTACCCATCCTGTCCCGAATGCTATCGGGTTGGCCAAAAAGTTCATCTGGGGTTTCCCGTATGACGTAATAGAAAAACCGGAATGCACTTCTTGGCCAGTGCTATATTTATGCAAGCTGCCCTCAATTTTCAAAGGCAGTTTTTGTGTTTGAGGCACAGTAGGAACATGGACTTTGAGGACAACACTCGGAAGGCACACGTTTGCACCCACAGTCCCCTGGCCACCCTTCCCATGTCATTACTGTTTGAGTGTCGAGTTTCACAACCTTGATCCTTCTCTTTCACCATCTCATGAGAATGCTTTATTTCAAATGTAACAAGCACACTGGCTTTCTCTGGCACCAGCCTGACACTGCTCTTTGCCTGTTTTCTCATTCACAGCAAGTCATGTCCTGATCTCTACACTAGGTCACAAGATCTGCTCAGCTCAGCCTTCCATCCATCACGTTACACGTGGCTGCAGTGGGATTTGCACACACCAGTCAGAATTCAGCAACGGGAGGGAGGGAGGGAGGAGGCGGCATACCGGTTGAGAACCAGCTCCTTAGGTCTTGGAGATGAGCCATCAGGCAAGAGCTGGAAAATGACTTCATCCTTTCAGTTCCTGACGACTTCTGTCTCCTTGCCCTTCTGATCATCTCTGTTCAATGTCACCCTGCCGTTTCAGACTCAACATCAGTAGGTCCTTGTCTAAAGATCTAGTCACTCTCACATCCCTGGGGAAATGTATCCCACTTCCCAATTCTTGGGTCTCCACCTTCCAGAAGGTCTAACCAGAACCATTATGTTTCAAAATCCTACTTCAGTGCCCAGCGCCACATACATACCCTAAGGTAAATTCCGTCTTTTTCCTGTATGAGTTTTTCTCTGAACTTTTTTTCTTTTTTTTAATTGGTTTGATTAAATTTTTTTGTATTATTTATGTATTTGGCTGTGATGGGTCTTAGTTGCAGCATGTGAGCTCTAGTTCTCTGACCAGGGATTGAACCCAGGCCCCCAGCATTGGGAGCATGGAATCTTAGCCACTGGATCACCAGGGAAGCCCCTTTCTGAACTTTTGAGAGATTCTAGCTCTAAGGTAATATCTCAACTTTATTATGGACAATGCCCAAAGAGCAAGCTGGGGAATCTTTGAAAAATGTTAATTACAAAAATCCTAATACCCTATTTACAAATTAATTTCAATAATAGTTTCTTTAGTTAACATGGCTCTCTTAGGACTCTTTTCAGACTACCAAGAGAGAATCTAATGTCTGCACATGTATTATATAGCCTAGGCTTTCCAGTTTTGTTTGTTTGTGTTTCATGTTTCAGGCTTTGATTTTGAAAGACAGAGCTAGTTTTCTTCCTCTTAAAGGAATAGCAATGTGCTGTTGCCTCCACCTCCATGTGACATTTCAACATAGGAACATAAGGGAGAAGAAATGAAAATTGTAATTGCTCTTTAAACTTGCGAGAGGAGGAGACACTGTTTTAAAATCAGCTTTAAATCAGTATAATTTAATTATTATCATCTGATAATCTTTAAATGTTAAATATTTTCCATTAGAGCTTTATTGTCTGAAAGGGAAATTGTACTATATTTTTCTTAAGGCTAGATAAATGTCAACTGGCTACTTATGTCACAATCATAAATTATACAGCCTTTGGAAGAAATCAAGAGTCGAGTGTAGGACTTGCCCCACCTTGCTGTCCGTTGCTCTTTGAAATACGTGAAAACCCACTAGAATTTCTCAGAGGGGCTTATGGTTTTGGTTTCAACAGCAAGCAGTTAATGTTCAGTAGTTAGCTAGTTAACTGTTTAAACGGCTTAACATGAACGGCTAATTTCAAAAGCCAATGCTTACACGGCACTTCCTCAGCGCCTGGCAGTGTTCTAAGTGCAACAAACATATCCTAACTCATTTCATCCTCACAGAACCACCAAAAGGAAGGCACTATTGTTCACAGATGAGAAAACCTGAGAGGCAAAGAGATGAACTACCTAAAACTAACACTATGTCACACAGTCACTATGTGTAACAGCGAGGATTCACTCCCAGGATGCTGGGCTACAGAGTCTTATATATTAATATTACATTTTATTGCCAGAATGAGTTACTACAACTTCTTTCACCCAAGGCTCACCCTCCTTGGATAATGAAATGGGCTTTCAGGAGAGAGGATGCATGAGAATGGCTGAGTACGTGACAAGACCCAAATGAGGACACAAAATGTTGAAGTGATTGGCTTAAGATGAGTCAATGGAGCAAGCAGGAAAAGACCCCGTAGTGCATTTATAAGTATTCTAGTTCTTTCCACTGTGGATTTAGTTTCCAGCTGACAAAACACTCACTTTCAGCTGTAATTTCTGGACCTAAGAGTGATTATCATACTCGTAATATGTATGACTGAGTTCCTTTGCTGTCCACCTGAAACTATCAGCTATATTCCAACATAAAATAAAAAGTTTAAAAAAAAAAAAAAAAGAGGGATTCACAACTGGAAGTCAGGTTGATAGAACCAGGAACCAGAGAAAGATGTATTTGAAAGGCAAGTGCATGATTCCAAACATAATTTTCTTGTTGTGTGTTGCTTAATTGCTAAGTTGTGTCCAACTCTTTTAGGCATGGTTTAATTGGCCAAACTTTCTTTCACGTTTGGTACAAATGAAAGGGTGAAGGAAGGATAAACATGGCTTAACACCCCACCCAATTAAGAGTCTCTTCACCAACTCCTCTGGATTCACCACCACCTGGAGCAAGCAAAAATTCTCATTCTGGCTGAGGGTGGTGGGGAGAGACCCATCAGTAGCAGTGGACACTATTAACTGCTCTTGATGCTGTAACCATGGATATTGGTTGTCTTAGCCCAGAGCATCTTTCCTACCTTTCCACTGGCTGAAAATAGATGTGTGAGCAGGCTTCTCCATTCACTAATGTAAGTGTGTGGAAGTTTGGTCACATGCTCACTGATGTTCTTCTTGCCTATGACCGTCTTAGGCACCATCATTAATATCTGCCCACATTTCCTTCTCTGAGAATGGGAAGCCTATCTCATGCCCAGAAATGACCTCATGTTTCATCTTTGACATTTCAGAATCATCATCAAGGACTTCTACTAAATTCCAGATTCACAAGGGAAAAGGGAGAACAAGCAACTCATTATGTCCTTTCCTTCTTCTCGTCCCTTTATCTGAGGGCGGTCTGTTTTCTGAAAATGCAGAGAGAAACAATAATTATTTGTTGGAAGGCTGTCGCCAGGCTCTAAGTTACCAAACATGATTTATAATCCAGAGAAGAATGATCTGTCCACCTGTAGATTTGTACTGACTTCCCTATAGAAGACTGACAGGTGGGGGACTTTTTTGAGAGCTGAGTTTGTCTTACATTGCACCCAATAATTCAAAGCTATTCAGAGTATTTTCCTGAGTCAGGTGGCTTGAAATGAAAATGCCACGACTGTCAGCGAGAACAGGGAGCAAGATCAATACAAAGTGCCACCACTGGAGAGGCGTGGGGGGCATTAATTTAGCACTCTGTGTCAACAGAGGAATACATTTTCAGAGGACTTGCCAGTACAGACCATTGTGCAATGCAGGAGTATTTAGTGACCCTTTCCCTGGGAGGAGGGGAGGCAGTCCTTTGGTTTTATTTGCCATGGAGCACATCACCTAGCAAATCATATGAACACCAGGACCTAAGACCGTAAGGCAGGACTTAAATCACCTTCAAGACCAAGTTTCTCCTAATTATGTATTTTGTTTTCACTCTAAGTGTGGCAAAGTATGATAATTGCTCAGTCGTATCCAATTCTTTTGCCACCCCTTAGACTATAGCCCGCCAGGCTCCTCTGTCCATGGAATTCTCAGGCAAGAATACTGGAGTGGGTAGCCATTCCCTTCTCCAGGGGATCTTCCCAACCCAGGGGTCAAACCCAGGTCTCCTGCACTGCAGACAGATTTCACTGCATCTGTAAGGCTGTGTTAAGATATTCTGACACCACGTGAGTCATGATTTGTCCATGCATAGATTTATACTGACTTCTTTGCAGAAGACTGACAAGTAGAGTCTTTCTTAAAAGATTAATCTGTCTTTGCTGC
The DNA here is from genome assembly GCF_023091745.1 of Budorcas taxicolor. NCBI lineage: Eukaryota > Metazoa > Chordata > Mammalia > Artiodactyla > Bovidae > Budorcas > Budorcas taxicolor. Next base: position 46,789,803 of record NC_068928.1, on the reverse strand, counting down.
ACCCGATAATTCAGAGTATTAAATGAGGTCTCATTTATTCAGTCCCAACACACGTCTCTAAATTTCCTTTTCATTGTCAACTATATGATTAACGTAAGAAATGGTTCTTCCTCACCCACCCTGGAGTAGTTCAAATAACAAATATCAAGAAGTTTAAATGCATGGATGCTTTCATATGCAGCTTTTAACATGAGCTGTTTACTGGTCATCCAATTACTTAAGGGTCAGGAATTCATTCTTTTCATAATGTCATACCAAATAGACTCATTAACTTTGTTATTATTTCTAAATTGCTACACCCAGTCCATGAAAATCTGACTAGCGAAAAGGGCACATTGAGCTGGCAGGACACTCCGATGTCTCTGCTGAGAGGTTGCTGCATTTGGCTTGTCTCTTTTTCCTCTGCCCAGCAAAGAGGACCTATTGATCACTGATACTCAGATCTGATCTTTCATTTTCGGTAGAGTTCTGGTGATGAGGATGCTCAAGCCGAACCAAGATTATCTGCCACAAGTTCTGCTTGTAAGATCGATTCTAGACTTCCGGCAATTGACCAAACCTCAGTCAAGCAGAAACATAAGAGTACCATGACTCCCAAGAAATTAGAGAAAGCGGGCCCCAGCAAACCCCCTCCAGGTGAGTGGCAGGTTTATTGAAATTCACAAAATCTAAAAGGTGAGTGACAGTTTTCTATTTTGAAATTCACAAGCTTTTTTAAGTCTAGCATCACACCAAGGACAACAATCAGATAGGTGCTCTGATGACAGCCCAGTGTTTTTCATGTGGCTCATTCGGGTTTTGGAGGGTTTGATGATCTTCTGCTAGTGATCAGATTCATTTTGGAGAACATCAGGTTGAAGAGGTGTGAAGTAGGCAGAGTAAGGGTCTCCACTGCCCACGCATTCTGCCCACTCACTGCCTTTGTGTGGCACTGGCTTAGAATGGCTGCCCTTTCACCTTCGTCACCCTTCCAGGAAGATAAAGGCATTTGGCCCCAGGTATCAAGTTTTATGACTCAATACAGAGCATGAAGGGAAGCTTTCAAATGCATCTGAATGGCATAATTTACTGCCGAGAAAGAGAGTAATAAAGTTTTCTAGTTCTGTGGTTGTCCTCTCTGGGGGAAAAAAGGGAGGGGGGCCTTGATAAATCCTCCCCTTTGTGCAATCTGGTAAATAATTCACTCTTTAGCTGCCTTTGAAGCAAAGCCCGTCCTCTGCTTCAAGCAGGAGCGACTTAATAGTATCCAGAGAGGGGATAAATGCAGCCGGAAGTTTAGAGTCCCTTAGGCTCATCTCCATTAGAGCCAACATCTGTAGGACAAACTTGATTCCCCTGGGGAACTGACGTGGAAGTTGGGATAGCCAGGCAGAAAGGGCCGTCTTCTGCTTGCAATGGAATGGAAACGATCCAGATTAACTGCCCCAAAATTCGTAAACAGCATGCAATTTGTTTAAAAGCACAATGACTTTCTAATCCTAAATAGCTCCTGTTCTGCAACCACCCATCCAGTTAAGTCTGGATGCATTTTTAGACAATGGCAGCTCTCAGATTAACTAGGCATATTTTATAGCTTTAATGAAGTTGGGGAAAAACAATTGACTTCTGAAATGATGTCCTTTCAGGCAAAGCCCCAACTCCTTTTCCTATTTAATTGGCCAAATTTTCTTTTACCTTTGGTGCTTTAAAAGCAAAAGGCACAATGAATGGGTGAAGGAAGGATAAACATGGGTTAACACCCCACCCAATTAAGAGTCTCTTCACCAACTGTTCTGGATTCACCACCACCTGGGGCAAGCAAAAATTCTAGTTCTGGCTGAGGGTGATGGGGAGAGACCCACCAGTAGCAGTGGACACTATTACCGCTCCTGACACTGTAACCACAGATATTGGTTGATGCTCTGTAACCCAGAGCATCCTTCCTGCCTTTCCACTGGCTGAAAATAGATGTGTGAGCGGGCTTCCCCATTGTAATGTAAGTGTGTGGAAGAAGTTTGGTCACCTGCTCACTGATGTTCTTCTTGCCTGTGACTGTCTTAGGCTCTATACTTTAAAATTTGCCCACATCTCCTCTGAGAATGGAAAACCTATCTCATGCTTAGAAGTGACCTCATGTTTCTTCCTAGTTAACAACTGCTCATTTTGAAGTGTTTTAGTAGGAATTAGGTTTTTAATTCAACTGTTTAAGAATGAAATAGGGCAGATAAGATCACTCCTCAAATATTTCAAATACATGCTGTCATGGATCGAACTGAGGATGTCTTTTTAAAAATTGAATTTAAGTTTAAATAATGGAACTGTAGTCACTCGTTATAATTTTTAGCCTTTTTGCTAAAACTGGGTAGCCATTTGCATGCTGTGTTTTGTCCTTTGCAGAGATAAATCATTCAAATGGACAGTTTAGGCCCATTCCACGTTTAGTTTGTCTGATTAACACAGATGTTCTTCCAACTGAGCGAACTCCATATGGAACTTACAACATTTACAGGAAAGGAAAATTAACTCACTTTCCATTCTATAAAACCTCAAATTTGAGGAATCACTAGACTGGAAAGCACCAAGGTATAGACAAGATAGCCAAGTTGGCAGGAGGATAATTATTTCACCAAATAAGAGATGTTACTTCCCAATGGCTCAGCAGGTAGAGAATCTGCCTGCCATGGAGGAGACATGGGTTTGATCCTTGGGTCAGAAGATCCCCTGGAGAAAGAAAGGGCAACCCAATCCAGTATTCTTGCCTGAAAAATCCCACAGACAGAGGAGCCTGGAGGGCTACAGTCCCAAGGGTCGCAAAGAGTTGGACACTATGAGTGACTAAGCAAGCAGCACTTGGAGTAAAAGCCTTTAAAAACCACCTTGATTTAAAAAAAAAAATCCACCAGCTTAAAAACAATACAATAAATAAATTTTAAAACAGCAGCTTTATTATCACATTATGGCTCTAGACTGTGTCCGAGCTCTATGCAACCATGAGCAGGACCACTGTGGCCCAGCCACCCAGGGAGCATAAAAACCCTGCTGATTGATGTTAGTTACTATAGCAAATTGGGTTAATCGGGTGAACTAAAGGTAGAGTCTTGGTGTGTTGGGATCCACTCGTTTCACGTGTGTAGTCTTACCCACTGAATTCCTTTATCAGTCCAGTGAAACGAGAGCCCATGGACAAGGCAATAACTTAAGCTGAGTTTATTCAGGCAAAGTTGAGGCCAGTGGTGGTGACAACTTAGAACATTCTGATAAATACCCTGCTGTAGTAGCAAAAGAAGTGTGGGGACCTAAAGTATCTAGGACACCTCCATCCAATTCGGTGGCTAAACTCACAGGCTCCTGCTTTCCTTCACCTCTGTAGGGAAATAATTTTCTAAAGCATTTTGGGGGCCACCCAAAGATTGCAGCGAGTTACCAAAACTTGCCATGTCAGACCTGAGTTCTACGCAAAACTAATTCCATTAAGACAGTGGAATTCCTTTGCTCAATAGGCTAACATTCCATACTGTGTTATGCCACACTTTTCCTGGAAAAAATAATTCAGCTGGGGAATGTGGCTTGACTTATATGCAAACCTATGTAGTGATATTCCATTATAACCCTTATATGTGAAGTATCATCCGGAACCCCTAAACCGGCTATTTACAAGAGAGGAACCACCAGTACCCGCTACTAATAGATTTATAGCCAAGAAGGTCTCCGATTTTCATTGTACTTCACACTCTGTTAGAAGGAATTCACACATTTTAAATTAATTCATATATTCCATGGAACAGTTTCTAAATGAGTTGGCTTATGATTCTCCTTGTCCCCTATCTCCATGCAGTTGTGGGCAAGTGCTTTAGCGACAAAATGCTTGGATTAGCATCTGGGCCCTGTTTCTCATTTGCTGTGTCCCTCTGAGAAGTAACTTCTCTGTGCCTCAGTTTCCTCATCTGTAAAATGGCAGAGCCTGGGAGTCAGAACAGATCCTACCTGCTAGCATAGCCATGAGGATTCAAAGATAAAATATATTCTCAACCATTAGAACAGCCTCCAGCACCATAGCTCATATATGATAGCTCATGTATGATAGCTCAGTTGGTAAAGAATCTGCCTGCAATGCAGAAGACCACAGTTTGATTCCTGGGTCGGGAAGATCCCCTAGAGAAGGGATAGGCTACCCACTCCAGTATTCTTGGGCTTCCCTTGTGGCTTGCTGATAAAGAATCTGCCTGCAAGGCGGGAGACCTGGGTTCGATCCCTGGGTTGGGAAGCTCCCCTGGAGAAGGGAAAGGTTACCCACTCCAGTATTCTGGCCTGCAGAATTCCAGGGACGGTATAGTCCATGGGATCACAAAGACTCAAACACAACTGAGTGACTTTCACTTTCACTTCACTAAGGTATCCTGCACACAAGAGCTTTATTCAATAAGCAGAATGGACTAGAAAATTTTGTTTTGTCTTTATGTTAACTCCTCCCCCTTCCTCAGTCTTCTCTCCCTTAGCAAAAATCAGAGTTGTACTTTTAAACACCTAACACAAACAAAGGCACAGACATTTTTACCACACCCTAAATTTTTAAAGCAAAACACCAAATGGAAAAAGATGAACAATCAGAAAGCATTCATCAAGCCAGAGATTTGCTTTCCCTCCAAAAAGACATGAAAAACTCAGGCAGCGAGTCAAGACTTAGCTGGGTCTGACATGCAATCGATTCAGAAATTCTATTTCTTGATCAAGGTGAACATGGATGTGGAGTGAGAAATAAGCCTGGCCCAGTTAACATATTCTTCTTTCAGAAGCAGAGGGAGGAGGCTTGGGGATTAACCTTTACCAAAGGCCCAGTCTGTACCCAGGATCTGAGTCCTTCCATCGACCTGTATGAACCAGTGGGAAGCAGAGCAGACAGCAGGCCCATTGAGTGCACGGAGCTGTGGGGGCCACAGGCTCCTGGACTCCTGCCTGTTCCCAGAACACCTCCCAGCCCCATCCTGACTTGGACAGGAGCTGCCTCTCCTTTCCAGGACATGTAGAGCCATCCAAAGGCCATTGTGCTGTGGGGGTCTGACACCCAGAGTCCTAAGACGCTCCTGACCCCGAGTGCAAGGCTCATAGGAAGTAAAAGCCCTCGCCTGCCCTCTCCTCTCACCCGGAGCCCCGGCACAGTCCCTCTCATTATGTGCCAGGAAAAGTGATCTGGATGGAGTCCGGTGAGCCTGCTTCCAAAATCTTGCCCTTTAAAACAGAGCCAAATGTCTTGATATTCTCCTCACTTCTTATTGAGTTCAGTGTTAGTCATTACCAGATACAGATTGTAGGAGTAGCAAGACCTAGTCAGCCTAAGAGTGGGCTTATGATGGAGTCTGAAACTAAGAAAAAGCAGCAAACTCATATTTTAAAAGGTACACCTCTAAGACAACTGTGGTCTCTTTTGGATTGGGAAATAGTCACTTGAAGAGCAGCCAGGAAGAGAAATTTGAGGGCAAATCCCAAATCTTCATAACTTACCTGGCAAGTCAGTTCTGTTGAAGATTCCCTGAGAGGCCGTGATGAATGGGTTTCCAGGCAAGTCCAGCGGCGTCCAACAACTTTCCAAGCTGTCTGCCCAAGTTAGAAAACAACTGACATAGCAAATGCTCCTGTATTTATAGACTGAAGCCTAATTCTCAGTCCATGTATGGTCATGCTCCTAAATGAGGGGCGCAGGTATCACAGAGCCCAGAATTTGAGGTCCTGGTTCAGATTTCTGGTCTACTTCACCCTATAAACTGGCAACTTCTGCAATCTCAGTTTTCTCATCAGTAAAATGGAGTGGTTACCAACACCACAAGGTAGTTGTGAGGACTAAAATCCTGGGTATAGACTGGGCTTTAGGTAAAGGTTAATCCCAAAGACCCCCTCTACTTATGAAGCCTGCTCCCAGCCCCATAGGCCACTCCCAGGTTAGCCTCTCTGTAAGAGAATAGCTCAACCAAAGATATTCTACTTTGAGATGTGACAGGTCATAAGTTGATTATTTAAAATGTTTAACTCTGATTATCAATAAAGTCATCCGTCTATGGGACCCCCAGGACCTATGGGATATTAGCAACACATTCAACTTGCTCCCCACCATCTCAGAGCACGTGGCACAAGGAGCCTTGGTTTTCCTGCCCATCATGCATTCAATCAGCACCTCGGTATTCACTTACTGCCTGCTTATCTGCCAGGCACCACACAGATACTGGGGATACAAGAATCAAGCACACAGGACCTGCCTTCCAGGGCTCCCAGCCTAGTGGGAGGGTGGGGCACCAGCACACCCCGGCCAAGGAAAGTTCTAAGGATGTGTTGGGAGGGGCCTGTGGGGCAAAAAATCCTGAAGGAGGGGATTTAGCCAGGGCCAGAGGAGGAAGGTGGCTTCCCAGCTGGCTAGGGGTAAAGAACATGCCTGCCAGTGCAGGAGACACAGGTTCAACCCCCGGGTCAGGAAGATCCCCTGGAGAAGGAAAGGGAAACCCACTCCAGTATTCTTGCCTGGAAAGTTCCATAGACAGAGGAGCCTGGCGACCTACAGTCCGTGGGGTCGCAAAGAGGCAGACAGGACTGAGCGAATGAGCACAGGAGATTAAAGCAGGAAGGTGCACCCAGCAGAGGTGCTGAAGACACAAAGGTGTGGAAGAGAGGACGAGGGAGGAGAGAGAGGACAGACGGACAGACAGACCGACAGACATGGAGGAACTACAGCGAGGCTAGGGGCTCACGGTATCTCCAGACAAGGAACCGGGGCATCACCCGAGAACTTGTTAAAAATGCAAGAACCCCAGCCCAGCCTTAACAGGCTCCCGCATGGAACAGGCTCTCTGGGAGACTTGTGTGCACAGGTTGAGTTTGAGAAGCTCTGGGTCAGGATCAGGCTACAAGTTAGGAAGTGTAAAGTTGGTGCCCTCCAGGTACGCAGGGACCTGGCTCCCGAGGGCCCTGAATGTCATGCTGGAGGTGCTGGAGCAGCGGGCTGAGCAGGGAAAGGACGCTACCAGATAAGCATTGTTAGCAGCTGACCGGGACCAGGGAAGGGAGTTGGCAAGGAGGGTGAGGGCAGACAGAAGCCAAAAGACCAGACTACCCGCAACTGCAGTGGCCCCAGAGAGACCTGAAAAGGGCTTGACCTGGAGCAAAAGCAGAGGGAGAGGGTCTGGGCCAGAAGGATAAAGTTTAAAGAAGTAAACCTGGCAGAATTTGGTGAGGGTCACGAATGGGGAAAAGGAAAAAGGAGGAATCCGAGAGATCTTAGATTGCTGGCCCAGAAAACTAGGCCAACGGCGGCTGAGAAACCATGGAGAAGGCAAGGCTTATTCTGTAGCTGTTGTCTTCAGGAACATCCTGAAGAGATGCCAGGAAGCCCCTGGTTACCCAGGTCTGCTGCTCAGCAGAGGACTCCTGGCCACCAGGAGGAAGCCAAGGGCCTGCAGTAAGAGGTGGCTGAAACCACACGACTGTCTTCCCTGAGAGAGTGGATGGACTAACGAGAGAGAAGGTGCAAGAACAGTTGAGGAAGGAAGGGAAAGACAACTACAGAGAAAGGTTCCAAGAAGTAGGAGCCACCCAGGAGCCAAGAGAGGCCTTTGGAAATGGATGGGTAAGCTCCTACAGCACTTTCAAGTGCTTAAGGATTAGAGCCCTCCATTATAGGCAATGGCTCCAACAGTGGCATCTCAGCTTTGGAACCAAGTTCAACCGCAGCATTTCCCAAACTCCTCTGTTGCTAAGAGTCACGAGGGAGGTCCTTAATAAAACACACACACCTGGGGCCTGTCCTGACTCAGAGCATGTCTCTCCAATGAAGGGGCTGCAAAGCTGGTTTTTTAACAAGCTCTACAGGTGATTCTCATCATAAGTTTGGTCCACTGTCTTGTAGCCTTGCTTCTCAAACTTTAAAATTCTCCAGAAATACCTGGGAACCTCAATAAACTGCCGGTTATGATTCGGTAGGTTTGAGTGGGCAGGAAGTCTGCATTTCTAAGCAGCTGCCAGGTGACAGCCACACTGCTGTGGTCTCAGGACCACCCTGGCAGGAACAGGGCTAGAGAGAACACCTCTCTCATTTTGCAGGCAAGGAAACAGGTTCTGAGGCGGTAAGCCGTCAATCCAAGGTGACCCAGCTCGCTGAGCGCCAGAGCAGAGAGATATGTCCTGCCTGAGGGGGGTCTCTCTGGATCGTGACTCCATCAGGCGCCCATACTCTGCCTCCAGCAAGGCTGGCAGATTGAGTGTGAGGTTAGCAAACAAATCATTAACTTCACCTGGACCCCTCCCTCCTGTCCACCTGCTTCTTCCTGCTTGCTCCCTCTCCCTGCCCGTGAGCCCACCAGGATCTCTCTGCTCCTTTCTCTTTTCCCCCAAGCCTCCCCTCTGCAACAGAAAGGCCAGATTAGGGCATGACCACAACCTCCCAACCAGGGTGGGCAGCTGGAAGATCGGGGGAGAGAGGCTTACCTAAGTGAGACCCCGCAGACCACCATATGTTGCTGCCAGAATAGCTAATTAGACTGGCTGTAGGAGAGGAGAAGGGCCCGTGAGCTTCCACATGGGAACTTAGTGGGGAAGAACTTTCCTGCATCTGTCGGGGACGCCGGAGACCAGTGGCCGGAAAGGGGGGTGATGGTGATGTCACTGCCCTGCTTAACTCTTCAGCGACTCTGAGACCCGAGCCAGGCGCCTCCTGGGCAGGAGCCAGGCACTTGGAGATGCCATCCACCCCTCAAGAACGATGTTTGAGTTTTGATTCATTCTCAGCCTTTTGAATGTCCTTTCCCCCGGGCAAGTGTTACCTCCTGACCGCTCTTTTTCTTTCGTGCAGGTGACAGCAGTGAGCACCCGCTGTTCTGTGTTGAATATTCCCCTTACTGCTCCGTCTTTGCTTTCTCCCCTGTCCCGCAGCCCAATACCAATTACTGCTGCCTCCTCCTGCCACTACTGCCACCCGCCTCCCCACCGGCGGGCCAGGACACCCCACCACCCCTCCCTCCAACCCGCTTCCCCCCCTTCCTGAGCCCCTCTCCTTCCTTCCCGGGCCCCGTGCCCGAGTCTCCAGCCACCCTGTGCTACTTCCCCATCTCCAGCCCCAGGCCCATCGAGACCCCTGTGCTGTGCCTGCCCGGCCCCCGGCCCAGTAAAATTTACCTGGTGTGGTAAGTGGCCCTCGGCAGGGCAGGGCACACAGCACAGTGGAGCCGAAGAGAAGGGGGGAGACCTCAAGCTTCCGGAGGGCAGGTGGACAAGAGGGGGGCCCACGGCTGGCCAGTGTGGTGCGTCGGGGGCACAGGAAGACCAGGCAGCTGCGGCCACTTCACTAGCCTTCTCCTAGCACTTAAAGGAGTGAGCGACCAATAAAATCCCATCCTTCCTCTTTCAGTCTCTCTCTCTCTCTCGAGACTCATTTGATTTCTTCACACCTGTGTCTGGCACAGTTTGGATTATAACTGCCAGAAACCCAGCAGGCCCCTCCGTGTCCGATCGTAGTCCTGGAGCTGGCCCTGGGAGGGGGACGTCCACGCTGGGTGTGAGAGCCGGTTCAGGACCACACCGGGGAGGGACAAATGAAAGGCCTCAGACACTGTTTATGTTTTCTTTCCTGGCTACTTATTAGGCCCTACATCTCTCCAAATCAAAAAAATCCCACCTCCTGGGTCCCTAAATAAAACACATTTATGGTCCATAATTAAGCTTTCATTAAGATCTCCTCTGGGGATGTGAGACAACACACATTTTCCAGCACACTCAGACCAGCAAACAAACACGGCCGATTATTTGTGGCTGTACAGAAGGCTGCCTGTTCCACCAGGGCAACATCGGCTCTTGTGGTTAAGCTGTAATTCTGCCCGTGATCCAAAAGAAGCAATAAAACCTTTTCAAAAGGCATCTCTCAGGCACAACCCTAGGCACTGGGCGTTAAAGTCGGGACGGGTACAGGTTCAGGAATTGGATTTCTCTCTCCACCTTTCTTTTTCCACTTTGTCTATCCAGAAATGTGTCTATCCAGAACTGTGTCTCCTTCCTGGAGAAGGAAATGGCAACCCACTCCAGTACTCCTGCCTGGAGAATCCCATGGAGGGAGGAGCCTGGTAGGCTACCGTCCATGGGATCGCAGAGTCGGACGTGACTGAGCGACTTCACTTCACTTCACACAGTGATGTGAGGAGTTAAAGGATGACCAGGTGCGTGGAATTAACATGGGCCACTAAATGGACTCGGTTCTCAGTCGTCAGGGGCCTTGGTGGGGGCGGGGGGCTGTTTTTGTAGGTCTTTTCCTTCTCTTGTGTTTCCTGCCTAGAGAAGTTTCTTCAGCACTTGTTGTAAAGTTGACTTGAAGGTGCTGAATTCTATTCACTTTTAAAGCTTTTGACTTCTCCGTCAAATCTGAATGAGCGCCTCACTGGGTAGAGTATTCTTGGTTGTAGTTTCTTCTGTTTCATTGCTTTAAATATATCATGCCATTCCCTTCTAGCTTACAGAGTTTCTGCTGAGAAATCAGCTGTTAACCTTCTGGGTTAACCCTTGTATGTTATTTATCATTGTCCCTTGTTACTTTGAGCATCTTATCATTGTCTTTAATTTTGGTCAATTTGATTAGTATGTGTTTCAGTGTGTTCCTGCTTCAGTTTATCCTGCCTGGGACTCTCTGAGTTTCCTGGACTGGATTGAAGTTCTATTTCCTTTCTCATGTTAGTGAAGTTTTCAGCTATTATATCTTCAAATATCTTCTCAGATCCCCTCTCTCTTGTCCTTCTGCTGCTGCTGCTGCTGCTGCTGCTGCTGCTAGGTCGCTTCAGTCATGTCCGACTCTGTGTGATCCCATAGACGGCAGCCCACCAGGCTCTCCTGTCCCTGGGATTCTCCAGACAAGAACACTGGAGTGGGTTGCCATTCCCTATAATGAAAATGTTGGTGTTTCTAATGTTATCCCAGAGGTCTCTTAGGCTGTCTTCATTTCATTTTTTCCTTTATTCTGTTGTGCAGTATTGACCTCCACCATTCTGTCTTTCCCTCAGTTATCCTGCTACTGATTCCTTCTAGTGTATTCTTCATCTATTTGTTTCCTTCTTAGTTCTTCCAGGTCTTTATTAAATGTTTCTTGCATCTTCTCAATATTTGACTCCATTATTTTTCCCAAGATCCCAGATCATCTTCATTATCATTATTCTGAATTCTTTTTCTGGAAGGTTGCCTGTCTCTTCTTTATTGTTTTTTCTGGGGTTTTATCTTGTTCCTTCATCTGGGACATAATCTTCTGCCTTTCCATTTCTGTGATTTTCATTCTAGAGGCTGCAGGATTATAGTTCTTCTTGCTTCTGGTAGATGAGGCTATCTAAGAGGCTTGTGCAAGCTTCCTGATATGAGGAACTGGTGATGTGTAGAACTCAGTCTTACTCTGGAGGGCAGGGCTGTGCTCAGTAAAACTTTAATCTGCTTGTCTGCTGATGGCTAAGTCTGTGTTCCCTCCCTGTTAGTTTTTTGATCTGAGGCAACCCATCCCTGGAATCTGCAGGCTATATGGGGGAGCTAATGGTGATCTCCAGGACAGCTCATGCCAAAGGGTACTTCCTATGACTGCTGCAGCCAGTGCCTTTGTCCCTGTGGTGAGCCACTGCCAATCCGTGCCTCTGCAGAAGACCCTCCAACACCAGCAGGTAGGTATGGTTCAGTCTCCTGTGGGGTCACACTGCTTCTTCTCCGAGTCTTAGTGCACACAAAATTTTGTGTGTGGCCTCCAAGAGTGGAGACTCTGCTTCCCCTGGTCCTGTGGAAGTCCTGCAATCAAATCCTGCTAAGTTTTACAGAGAGATTCCCTGAGGATTTCCTGTTAGATCCCCAGGCTGGAAAGCCTGACATGGGGCTCAGAACCTTCACAACAGTGGGAGAACTTCTGTGATACTAGTGTTCCTCAGTTTTTGGGTCGTCCACCCAGTGGGTATGGGACTTGATTTTATCATGATTGCGCCCCTCCTCGGAGAAGGCAATGGCAGCCCACTCCAGTACTCTTGCCTGGAAAATCCCGTGGATGGAAGAGCCTGGTAGGCTGCAGCCCATGGAGTCGCTAAGGGTCAGACACGACTGAGCGGCTTCGCTTTCACTTTTCACTTTCATGCATTGGAGAAGGAAATGGCAACCCACTCCAGTGTTCTTGCCTGGAGAATCCCAGGGACGGGGGAGCCTGGTGGGCTGCCGTCTATGGGGTCGCACAGAGTCGGACACGACTGAATCGACTCAGCAGCAGCAGCAGCGCCCCTCCTACCATCTCAGTGTGGCTTCTCCTTTGACTTTGGACATGGTTGATCTTTTTTTGGTGTGTTCCAGCATCTTCTGGTCAATGACTGTTCAATAGTTAGTTGTGATTTCAGTGCTTTCACAGGAGGAGGTGAGTGCACGCCCTTCTCCACTATCTTGAACTAATCTCCAGTCGTCAAGGTCTTGTATAAATATAAGATTTCTACTTTTTTTCTCCTTTGCTGGTCAAATTAAGAACTGTTCAGTCAACAATTGGTGTCCCAGCAATGTCAAGACAGACAATTGAGGCAGACACCGTCTGTGTAAACAGCTGTTTGATTTCTTGGCTACTGGAGGCATCCCTTTGTGCAGATACTAGAAGGAATGGGTTTCATGGTGCCCAAAGCAAGCCACAGTCTTCCCAAAATTCAGTGACAAACTTCAGGTTGATAGGTTGCCTGGCAACAAAACTTCTGAACACAACTTGCTCCATCCTCTGTAAGGCAAAGGCTCAGTCTTACTACCTGGAGAGGAAGTTATATTTCACCTTTTAGTGTCAGTATAATTTAGTCTTCCTAAAAATTAGTATATGTAGCATGCTATCATGGGAGAAGGCAATGGCACCCCACTCCAATATTCTTGCCTGGAAAATCCCGAGGACGGAAGAGCCTGGTAGGCTACAGTCCATGGGGTCGCTAAGAGTCGGACAAGACTGAGCGACTTCACTTTCACTTTTCACTTTCATGCATTGGTGAAGGAAACGGCAACCCACTCCAGTATTCTTGCCTCGAGAATCCCAGGGACAGAGGAGCCTAGTGTGCTGCTGTCTATGGGGTCGCACAGAGTCGAACACGACTGAAGTGACTTAGCAGCAGCAGCAGCATGCTGTCATGAAGATCATCTTAGGAAGGCCCCCATGGCCTGAGGTTTTGTTCACTTTGGATGTGAGTAAGGTGATTAGCAACTGGAATCCATGTATTGATACAAACAAACTAGGCACTTTGTGTGCTGCTAGCCTGTCCAGCTCTTTGTGATCCCACGGACTGTAGCCTGCCAGACTCCTCTGTCTATGGAATTTTCCAGGCAAGAATACTGGAGTGGGTAGCCAGTCCCGTCTCCAGGGATCTTCCCAGCCTACAGATTGAACCCAGATCTCCTGTACTGCAGGCAGCTTAGGACACTTCATTTGTAAATGCAGGTGCAAATGGAAAATAAGGAGTATTTCATAAGACTTTGCTTTCCATAGAACCTAAAGGGTATCACAGGGAAGAAGTCAGTGGTGCAGCCAAGTTAGATTATAATCTTTAGGCCAAAATGTCTTACTCATCTTTGTAAGCCCTTGGATTATTACACAGAAAAGGCATTTGCTGAACAAATTACAATAAAAAGAGTTGCTATTTGTCTTTTGAATTTTGTAATAGGATTAAAGAAGAGAGTCAGCAAGAATTACACAGGAATAAAGGGTGCTGAATAAGTTATTCTCAACCTATAAAGCCTGCATAATAATACATTTCTGGTCAAATTTGGTTCTCTCAGGGGAGTGACTTCAGATTTCCAATTATTATTGGTGGTATTATTATCACTGTTTATGGCAGAAGCAGCAGTTACCATTTTTAGCAGCTAATAAGCACCAGACACTGAGTTAGACCATTTACCTACATTATTGCTAAACTTCACAATAACTCAACAGGATGCAAATATTCCCATTTTACAGTTGCAGATACTGAGGTACAAACTGCCCAAAGTCAGAGGAATCTGGCTTCACTACCAGCAGTATTTTCTTCACTGCCAGACCTGGTCAAACAATCTCTAGTTTTTTCAGTTTTATTACTTTAGTTTGCTGGGAACTCAATTAGAGGAGACGTGGTTATGGAAATCATTCTGGAAATCACTTAAGAGAGCCAATGCTTTGAAGTAAGTACTTTTCTGAACAAAACAGACTAATCTGTTATATTAAGTTATCTTGGGTGTTCAGCACAAGGGAAAAAATGGTTCTACTTTTAGAATTCCCCATAGTTTTCAGCTGAATGCATCTTCTCAAGCCCTATAAACCATACTAAGTGATTATTACTTGTCCTGCAAGAGAGTTTGAGAAAACACACAGGCTGGCTAAGACAGGGTCCTCATCCTTAAGGAGCTTACAGTCTAGTTGGAGAGAAAAGACACAATTCTGAGGCAATCTTGGAATATTTAAATAATAAAGGTCCTAAGGACCCTGAAAGTTCTGGCCAAAGCAGACCTCCAGTGACCTGTTGGTTGGAGCAAGCTAGTGCAGGCTGGAGGAAAAAGGCCCTCTGGGAGACAGGGGGCATAGGGGTGTGGATGGGGTGGGGGAGCAGGAGGGCTGCTGCCTGGGGTGTGAAGGAAATCTGAATATTCGGCTGGAAATCAAAGTAAAATCCTCATAAAAAGGACCTTTGAGCCAGGTCCTGAATACCCACTGGACTTGGCCTGTGCCCCAAGCCTGCCCCTTCCCTGGTCGTCCTCCTGTTTCCTCTTCAATAAAGAATGATCCTGCTGCTTCCCCGCCCAGCCACACCCATCTGTCAGGTGCTAGGCAGGGGGCAGTTGATGACTTCTGAGAGCTGCAGAGGAATAAGGCCTCAAGTGACGGGGAGAAGCCTATGGGCCAGAGGAACGCAGCTTCTGGGGTAGGGGGGCAGGATCCCCTACTGTTAAGCCCTCCATCCCTCTCTAACCCTCCTCTCTCCCAACTCAGTCAGTGAGATCCTGTCTAATCATCATCCTACACTCTCCAAAGAATGTATTCTCATTTTCTGGAGAATTCTCTTTCTGGTCATGCCCACAATCTCTCTGGGCTCCACCGACGTGCCCTAAGCTGGAACCCACACCACCGGCAGCTCCCCCTTCTAGCAAGTTCCCCCGACGAGGGCCTGTCAGGGAAAGTAAGCTGTAGCTAATCATTGTTTTAAACCAGGCTTCACGGGCAGCCAAGGAGAACTTCCATTCCTTTCCTCAATCTGATTTAAAAAGATCCACATAACCACAACTTACACTGTGGGACATAAATCCAGTTGTCTTCATGCGCCAAGGAAGGCTGTGCTCTCGCATACAACTCAGAGACCCTTCCCAGCTTTACCCACCCTCCCCCTTGGCTGCTGGCTATTTGTGAAAGTTCTGAACTGTCCAAGAGGAGATGAGCCAGGCAAATTCTCCTGGAAGCATTTCATCTAGAAATTCACAATCTTTAACTGCCTGTGAACTTGAGAACTTGTAGAGATGCGTGGAAAACAACAAAACCCTTTCCCCAAGCTCACATGCCCTGAGAATACATGTGAAGAGGAAACTTGAGATTATTCATACCAATTAGCAACCTAATTCAAAATGTGACTTTAAAAATATATATTACCGGGAACTCAATTAGAATTGGCACTTCAGTTACTGTCTTCCAGGGAATGTATCAACCCCACCCAGTGGTGGGTAACACACAGGCAAAAAGAAAAAAAAAAAAAAAGGTCCCCAGATGCTTGGAATCTTTCTGGAAGACCATATTAGTTGCTAATAAACAACCTGGAGATACGAATATGTAGTTTCAGAACAGACTGTGATTCAAGTTTAGATGAGGACATGGGGAGCCGGGCTTTGTGTGTCCCAAAGGTAAAGGCTCTTGAAGGTTTTAACAGCAAGCCCATCCCAATATCTATGAACTGGAAGCTAGAAACTTCTTAGCAAAAGGAAGGACCCCCTTCAGACTCCGCATGGCAGGTGTCAGGGGGTGCTCATGAATGGTGATCACAGCCTTGTGAAGTAGGTATTATTATTCCCATGTCACAGGTGGGGAAAACAGGCTCCCGGAAGTGATCTGTCCAAGCCCACATGGTTACAAGGTTATAGAACCAGGTTTCAAATCCAGCTTCTCCCTCGCCTCCGGTTTTTTTTTTTTTTTAATTCCCTTAACCACCTTCCCCACCACAGGCCCTCTGAGCAGTCTTTCTATGAAGATGTTTTCCTATAAAAAAAATTATTGAAAAGATTTTGCACTTTTCAGCAGCCCAGGCACCTCAGATTTTATCAAGGAAGAAGAGGCCAAACCTGGGGAGACTGACAGTCAGCCCAGAGACGCGGAGTCCACGATTGTCTGGGGACAGCAGCAGACAGAAACTGCAGCAGCCTGGGAGGGTACCTGCCCTCAGGGGAACAGGTAAGGATGCTCATACATCTCTGACCTCGGAGACTGATTTGCGCTGTTACAGGGTGAATTCCGTGTGCTTTTTATGTGAAGGGAGTGTACCTTACAATGAAATACTTAAAAGGTTTTAAAAACAAACTATTGGATCCAGTTTCCTTCTCTGAGGGAGGCTGGCAGGCAAAGGCAGGGTGGGGAGAGTTTTCATTTTCTCTGCCGTTACTCCATAAGCGAGACCATGTAAGGTTTTGAGTGGATGCCCACCGTGAGGCTTCTGGAGAGGGTATTTTGGTGGTGGGGGGTAGGTATTGGGGGTAAGTAGGGGAGGGTAGAGAAGCAGTTTCCAGCTCTGAGGATGTCTCACGCCACCGCAGTTCCCCACCCACCTCCCAGGAGGGGAGGATAGAGGTCTGTGGATGGCAGACAACTCACCTCCCCCAGAGATTTTTTCCCTTCTGGTCCAAGGTGTCAAGATCTTACCATCTAAGAAATAACACAGAGGTGGATATAGGCTTTATTTCACAGCACTGGTTTGGCCGACACCTCCTCTTTTGGTCCTGAGCATTCATCCCAAGGCCCGAGCCACGCTGCTCTGCTAACCTCGCTGTCCTCTCCTGCGGTGGCAAAGGAAAGGAGGAATAGGTCCTAAGGAGCCCCCTTGGGAGTCAAGGAAAGGGATACTTGACAGCTCACCTTGCCAGCCGAGCACCTGTTTCGTCCTCTTGGGGGAGACACTGAGCATCACATTTCCTCACCACCCACTGAACGCAGGAGACTTTACTTAAAAGTATGATATGTACTGTGGTGGACACAAGTAAATATAGAACATGTACTCGGATGGCTTGAAGTTAGCGGCGATTAGAGCACATGTGACTCTGTAACAACTCAAAGTCCACGGGCCCCCAGTGATCTAATGCCTCCTGGCAGGAAGGGCAGACCTCACTTCTAATTCCAGCCCTCCTTCCTTCCCCAGTGCAGCCTGGGGTGGTCAAGAAGCCAGTCTGGGTTACAGTGCCCATGTTTTAAAATAAGGATAATGAAAGCTACCTCATCGCTTTGCTAGAATAACAAAAGGAAGTGCTGTTCTCGGCAGCACTTGAATACAGCGGACACTCAACTACCGCTAGTTTCTCCTGCCATCTCCCCCACAGTTCTCAGTGAACTCTAGACTGCTGTTTGGAAGGTGGGGTTCCCCATGCATCAAACATTCCTTGACCCACGAGGCTCATCTAATCCTCCACGTGTGCCCAGAAGATATCTTCCATTACGCTGAGATTCACTGAGAATTTGTCCTGATCTTCTATTATACCCCTGACTCCTTATCTTGCCTCTGGTCCTTTTTTTTTCCCCCCCAACATTCCAAAGTAGTTTGCAAAAAAAAAATGAATAAATACAATAAAGCAGTTTGCATAAGTTGGAGTAGGAGCCAGATGTTTGAATTGTGTCAGCAAGAGATCCAAAGCAAACGTGACAGAGAGCTAATATATTGCAAGCACTCACAAATCAATAAGCAAAACATGAATACCTAATCGGAAAACTGGGGAAGAGGCACTGCAGACAATTTCACAGAAGAAATAATACAGGTGGTTAATAAAGTCTGGGGAGGCAGGCAAAAAGTTCAAGCTCACTCAGTAGTAAATGTAAATTTACAAGAGAGAAATTTGGCCTACCAAATCGGCTAAGAATAAAGCTCAACGACGTCTCTGGTGGTTCAGTGGTGAAAAATTCACCTGCCAATGCAGAAGACATGGGTGCGATCCCTGATCCAGGAGGATCCCACAGGCTGCGGAGCTACTAAGCCAGTGTGCCACAATTGCTGAAGCCTGTGCCCCCGAGAGCACGTGCTCTGCAACAAGCGAAGCCCACAGGCTGCCCACTAGAGAGCAGCCCCTGCTCACCCCAACTAGACAAAAGCCCACATAGCCAAATATAAAAAAACAAATATGATAAACAAAATTATATAAAAAATAATGCTCAATACTGATAGTGAAACTACTGACTAACATTTCCCAGGTACAGATACTCAGGTGCTATGCCAAGCCCGCAGCATACGTTCCCAGTAACCACCACAGTTAGGAGAGATGCTTTCATATCCTACCTGGTGGCCCACAGGTTGGAATTTGGCAACCTGTGTCCTCGTCTTTAGAGCCTGCGATTCCACTCCTATGGATCTATTCTAAGAAAATAAGACCTGCAATCTAGGAGGTATGAGCGAGGATGTCTATCATGGTGTGATTTGTGGCAGCAAAAATCTGGAAACAATCTATATACCCAACAACAGGGGAAGGGTTTGTATAATGTACCCTTAGAGTAGAATCATTATCATATTCTTAAAGAATAATTAATGGCAGGAGATAGTGCTCACAATAAAAATGTTTAGGGAAAGAAAGCAGGACATAAAATTGTATATACCCAAATACCCAATTTTGTTTTTAAAAATAGTATTTCTAGATAAGCAAGCCCTGGGTTGTAAATTCAAATGTCTTCAGGGAACAGGTGGGTAGGGCAGGAGAAGTACCTAACAACGGCTCGGATGCTTGCAGTCAGCCAGACACACTCCACCTGAAGGCAAGTAACTTAGGGTTCACAGACAACTGCAAAATAAAAGTAGCCTGGGGTCTTGAGTTTGCAACCCACCTCTGAATTCCAGAACAGCAGCGATGTTCCTCGGAGAAGGCAATGGCACCCCACTCCAGTACTCTTGCCTGGAAAATCCCATGGATGGAGGATCCTGGTAGGCTGCAGTCCATGGGGTCGTCAAGAGTCCGGCACGACTGAGCGACTTCGCTTTCACTTTTCACTTTCATGCACTGGAGAAGGAAATGGCAACCCACTCCAGTGTTCTTGGCCTGGAGAATCCCAGAGACAGTGGGCCCCTATCTATGTGGTCGCACAGAGTTGGACACGACTAAAGCGACTTAGCAGCAGCAGCGATGTTCCTCTGAGTTTCAGATACTTGGTAATTTTTACTTCTTCTTCATCCTCTTGTGTGTCTCCCAAGGTTTCTATCAACTACTTTTATTAACCAGAGGAAAACAGTTAAAAGTTTATGGCTGTCAAAACAGATGAAACTGTTGGTCAAGCACATGTAGAAGTCTAGAACAAAGCCACAGCCTTCGGGCAGAGAGGTGCTTTTTCTGGTTTCATCTCGTTGCTCCTACAACATTCAGTCGCACCTAGTTGGGCTCCTGGAAACAGCAGGCATTCCGCTCACAGCTGGAGCCCACGCAGGGCCTCAGAGAGGACTCGGCAGCATCTGCAAGGCCTGATCTGCAAAGACTGCATCCCTGGACACATGCAGTCTAGGGGTCATCCCAGGCCTGGAGCTATGAAATCTGCTCCCTATTTGATAGACACAAGAAAAAGGGTTAAACTAGCATAAACATAGAATAGCACAGTCTGCCACCTTTAGGGGAAACACACACAGGGACTGAATTTTTAAAGAGGAAGGCAGCTGGGGTGGTGAGGAAGGGTGGAGACGCACTCCCTGGCGTTTCTGGAATCTGCACGCGCTGCAGGGCAGCACTTACCCTGTGACTCCTCCTGCCCCAGAGGCTGGTGTCAATGGCTTCCGTGAAATAAGCTGTGGCTCCTGCTGTTTCCAGTTTCTGGGTTTCAGAAGCCACTCAAACTGATTCTTGTTATCTAGCTAGCTAGCTAGCTGATAGCCTGTTGGGGGTGGGGGTGGGGGGGTCTCCTGGGGCCTGAACTAAACAGACTCAGGGCACAGGAGCAGCTCTGTGTGTTCACAACCAGAAGATTCAGGTCTCAGCACCTGCTAGCTAATCTCTGAGGCCCTTGTGCTCAGTCACTTCAGTCCATGTCTGTGACTCTTTGCTACCCCATGGACTGTAGCCCGCCAGGCTCCTTTGTCCATGGGATTTTCCAGGCAAGAATACTGGAGTGGGTTGCCATTTCCTTCTCCAGTCACATTCAAAATGAAAAGTAACCAACTGAAGACTATACTTCTGAATCCTCCAAACTACCTTTTTCTTCAAAGAAAAAAATATATATACACACAAAAAGACATATATATGGACTTGCCTGGAGGGACAGTGGAAGAACCCACTTGCCAACGCAGAGGACACAGGTTCGATTCCTGGCCCAGAAAGACTCCATATGGCACTGAGCAACTAAGCCCGTGCGCCCTAGAGCCTGTGCTCTGCAACAAGAGAAGCCACCACAGTGAGAAGCCCACGCACCGCAATTAGAGCGCAGCCCCTGCTTGACACGTCTAGAGAAGGCTCACATGCAGCAGTGAAGACCCAGTGCAGCCAAAAATAAATAAAAACGGCAGTGTGTACATGTAATATATATATATATACTTATACATACACACATATGGTGGCATAGTGGTAAAGAATCTGCCTGCTGATGCAGGAGACACAAGAGATGTGAGTTCGATCCCTGGGTTGGGAAGATCCCGTGGAGGAGGAAATGGCAACCCGCTCCAATATTCTTGCCTAGGAAATCCCATGGACAGAGGAGCCTGGTGGGCTACAGTCCAGGGGTCATGAGGAGTCAGACTCGACTGAACATGAGCACGACAACAGATATATATATCAAGAGAATTCAGATCACTGCATCGAAGCATTTGTTCTTTCTTTAAAAAACCATCAGCCCAGCCTGGGTGGAAACACAGCGCCACTCCTTTGTTTCCACAGCCACATACCCAGAGCATCCTAGAATCACTGCTTCGTCTCTTACTGGGGTTTATAAAACCCAGGAGGAGCCTGATAAGAAAGCTTAACTGATTTCCAGAAGAGCCAATGAGTAAAGATTCTCACTGCGTCCCTGAGTGTCCCATGCGGTTCACAGTAAAAAGAGGCTTACAGAGGGACCAGGACTGGTGCTCCCTGGGAGCTCCATTAAAGCGAGTCTGTATGGGCTTGGCCTTTAGCTAAGCTGCACACTCAGAGGATTTGCATTTTGCCTGCCTGAGCTGTTTACCACCCAGGCCTTCCTAAAGCTGTGGAGTCCTGGCCACCCTACAGGGTGAATTGCTTTAGAAGGATAAGGACAGTAGCACCTCACCAGACCCTGCAAGACAGCAGGGAGGGGAGCAGGGGAGGGGAGGGTGGGGCGGAAGGAGGGCTGACGGCAGGAGGGGACACAGGTGAGTGGAATGGGGGAAGTGTTCGATCCACACTCCGGGGGTAAAAGCGCTCAGCAGTTCACACGTGACGAATGAAGTAGATCCTTATTTTCATAAGGAAATTGTTTCTTCAGGAGCAAAGCAGGGTAGTGGTTATGGAGACAAACTGCAGCCTCAGGCAGACCTGAATTCAAATGTTCGCTCCATCACTTTCTGGAAATAGGGTCTTGGCAAGCTATGGGACTTCCTAATGTATATAGCACAGTTAGCATGCTGCCCTCATAAGTTGTGTTTATTCGTTAATTTTACAAGGTACATTTTGGCCAAACCATTTCACCCTCAGAGGATCCCACCCATTTGGGCACTCACCCTCCCTCCTCCTTCTACATCTCCTATACTTTCGATTCAGGGGACAATGGAGAGGAATTCTATGATAGCCAGAGGTCACAAACTGATGAGGGGCTAGTGAAAAAGGGGAGATCGTGATTTCATGAGAGAGTTATGATTTTTATCGGCACGGAATAGTAAGCGTAACCGCAATCATCAATATAATAGGACGCCAGTTTCTAGAGCCTTCCTCCAATCTGCCACAGTGGACCATGCATTTCTTAAGGTTCTGTGAAGCTGCATGTGAAGCAGGAGTATGAATGTATTGGGATGGGACAGTGCTGGTAGTTTCTGTAATAGGCATTCCTGGAGTGCTGGTCTTCCTTCTCAACAAATACAGGTATGAATATGAAAATCATATTCATATTGAATGAGAGGTTTTACTCATCATCAGCCCTGACTGATGTGGGGGCTGGACAGTCTTCCCAGAGCTTCTGCAGAAAAGATCTGTATCCTCAGGGTCACTCCACGGCCCCAGGACCAACCTGAGCTCCACAAGTATGCAAAACAGAATTTGTAGGTGGTAAACTGAGGCCATGGACAGAGGAGCCTGGTGGGCTACGTACAGTCCATGGGATTGCAAAGAGTCAGACGTGACTGAGTGACTTACTGAGGCTGACTCTCCTGGACACTTTCAGTACCTCCAGCCGCTTTAACCGTGCCCGTTTCCCTCTCCAGGGCTTGTTGGTTGCCTTACAGGACTCTCCCACTCGGTATTAAGAGGTCCTGCATCCGCGAGCACTCACAGTAAAATGATTAAGCTTGTCTTTTCTCAATGCAGATCCGATAGTTCAACAAGAACATCCAACATGGGCACGTGACCCCAAGCTGAAGAGGCCCATTCGAGAGAGAAGAAACTTGGTCCCATCCTCCCAAGGAGTAATGGTGATAGAAAACACCCCCACTGAACGAGCCAGAAAACGAGACCCAGGCACGCGCTCCCAGAGCGCGCCACACTCAGCCCTACCCCAGGCCTTCCAAGGAACACACAGTCCCCAAGAGTTGGATGAGTCCTTGGGGCTACCAGTTGCGGCCAGCGCCCTGGGAGGGCCGAGAAGAACCATGTTTCGGTTCAGAGACGAAGACTTCTATTCCATTTTATCCTCAAACCCTGGAGGTGACCATGATGACACAGAAGAGGAAATCCACATGGAGGAAGAGCTTCTGATGGCTGGCATGCACCCGCCCCATTCCCCTTCCAGTCATAAGAGAAGCAGACTCCTGGGGACACTGGCCACTCAGGCCAAAAATAAAGATTCTGAAGAAAATCCTGCACACTGCAGAGCCAATTCTATAAGGAGAAGTGAGGCCAGCCATGGCTCCCTAAGAATTAGCAATGCAATGGCGCCGGTGACAGAGCAGTCTTCTGCCGGGCAAAGGATGTCCCAAGACCCTGGGGTGTCTGATGGGGGATCTATTAAAGGGAAAGACAGCAGTGACTGTGAAAGTGAGAAAAAGGCCTCTCATTCATGGGACACCCAGTCCGAACCCAGCCTGGAGGAGGACATCAATGCTGCAAATGAATCCCGTGATGGTATCTCTATGGAACAGAGGCCTGGAACCCGTGCTTATGAAAGAGACTGGCACGCCTATTTAAGTGAGTCTAGTAACCCTCTTGATTCTTTCCTTGCTGGTAGACCAACGACTCCAAGATCATCAGTGAATTCGTCCCATAACATGCTTGGATCAGTCACACATTTCACTCTGAGAGATGATACTCTGGCAGACCTGCCCCCATCATCTACCTTAGTTCCCAGTTCAGACTTGGAGGGAAGTTCCAGGTTTAACAATCGTCAACCACTGTCCCCCATTAGGAACAGGAATCTACTTGCTGGTGCTGAAAATTGCAGTTACCTTCCAGTAGATAGTACACATGAACTTGATGTCAGGGGAGCAGAAGATGTTACTTCAACAAGCCCGTCTCAGGAGGCTCCGTTATATACAGACGATCTCTTGCCGAATCCTCAGGGCAACTTGTCCTTGATGGAGTCTTCCAGCTCCTCCCCATCAGGAATGAATGTACAAGCCCCCTTGCACATGGCGCAGTCTCTGCAAGAAAATAGACCTTTTACGTTCTTTGCAGTCTCTGAGTTCCCAAACCAAAATGAGAATGGGAGCAGAATGGAGTTCTCTGGCTTTACCAATGCCAAGGGAGCCCCTAAAATGAAGACGGATCCTGAGAAACTCAAGAAAATACAAGAAAGGTGAGGGGTTTTCATAAATATATGAATATGCATCTATGTTTTTAAAATTCCATTTCTCGAATGGCAAAAAGCAGTGCTTTCCTAAAAAGGTTCATGGGATTTTAAGTCACAGGTAAGCCCTTCCTTGACATTTCAATGATTGCTTCTTTCAAGAAAATTGTCTATTTTGTTGCTTTTTAAATATATATATTTTCAAAGAAACATCCCGTGTTCCAGCCCAATGTCTTCAGTATTCCCAAAGTGTTTTTTTTTCCTTGCATGCTATAACTGTACGAAAGGCAAGTTTGCCAGATAGAACGTCTTTTGGCTACATCGCGTATCTCGCAGTAACTTACTTTCCTGA
This sequence comes from Budorcas taxicolor, assembly GCF_023091745.1. Lineage (NCBI taxonomy): Eukaryota > Metazoa > Chordata > Mammalia > Artiodactyla > Bovidae > Budorcas > Budorcas taxicolor. Next base: position 46,765,411 of record NC_068928.1, on the reverse strand, counting down.
CCAGGGACTGAACCCATGCTGCCTGCAGTGAAAGCTCAAGTCCTAACCACTGGACAGCCAGGGAACTCCCAAGGGTTTCTGACTGTTACATATGGCTTGCCCTTACCCACCCCCTCACTCCCAGCAATTAGAGAGTTTTACGAAAAGGTTGCTGTCTCCCCAGAGAAGGAGCCATTCAGCACTTGAAGTTCACCAGCTCTCCCCCATGGGACTCTGGGCAAATCCAACCAACAGTTCGAGAATTTGAATCTTCCAAACTACAAGGCCAGTCTCAAACAGTTACCATAGTTACCTCAGTTCTCTGAAGGGCCACGCTGGGGTGACCACTGCTTCCATTTTCTGTGCTGTTTCTCACACATGAGAAAGAGAAATCAGATCTTTTTTGAATTGCTCTTTTCTTTGATCTCTCCTTTCTTGTGAGATGATTTGGGGATATTTCACAACTATGAAATATGATACTTTTTAAAGCCATCATTAAGCATCATGTCAGGATTTGACCATTTCACTCCTCCTAGGGGTTACCATGCCCTGATGTTGGCTTACTGATCTGGAAAGTGGTTCTTTGAAGGCAAGCCCTCTTTCTTGTGTGTTAGTATGGCTCACTGGGCCATTAACTTATTAGTATTCATTTGCAAGTGAGAAAATTCCATGGCAGTGAATTTGAATGCAAAAAGGAGGAAAAGATAAGACTTAAGACAGAATGCACACACACTCCTATAGCTATTCTCCAACTGCAGGGATGAAGTTAACTTCCTTGTTAGTGGCACTTTTTTTTTTTCATATCAAACTACCAAAAGACTGACCCAGGGTAAAGGGCCAAAAGGTCTCAGCACCAATCCATCCTCACCTACCCCAAAACACATTTTTAAACCCACTTGTCAGGGGTCTGGATTTCCATCATCCCAAAGCAATGCCTTTGGGTGAAAAATGACTTCTGTTAAAAATGCATCTACATCCAGCTGTAGTAATGCATTAAACAGCTATTATTTGTGTACTGTGTTCATCAGATACTCTCTTTTTCTGTATATAATAAACCTTATGCCATTCTAATTATTTGAAAAACATTCATTTTGGAAAATATTAAAAATACAAACTTAAAAGAAAAATCACCAATAACCCTATAATCCAGAGAAAAGCATTGTGAAAAACTTTGTTTCCAGTCTTTGGTCTTTTCATACAAATGCAGTTTTTGGTAAACATAGTCATATTTTATAATATGCCTTATTTTAAGATTTCAAGCCCATTTCTCAATGCCACTTACACTCTTTAAACTTTTCCCTTGACTAGTTGGAAACATACAAATAAGTATATAACATTCACACACATCTGGAGAATTAGAACAAAACCTAGGCATCTGTATGACTACCTTCCAACAGACAGAAACTCACTGGAGCTTGTGAGCCCCTCAACCACCCTACCTCCTCATGTCCTCCCTTCATCTCCTCCCTCCTAACACCCCGTATATCTGTGTGTGTGTGTGTGTGTGTGTGTGTGTGTGTGTGTGTGTGTGTTAGGTGCTCAGTCAAATCTGACTGTTTGCCCCTAGAAACCATTCTTGCATTGAATTTATAATTCCTTTGCTTTTTATGTTGTTGCTATTGGAAGTTTTTTGCCTTATGGCTTCACCATATGAGTATATGCACTCCTAAACAACACACTGTGTATATTTTCGAATTCTGTAGAAATGTTACTATTATTTTTGAACTCCAGAGAAATGGAACAGCCGTTCTTCTGTGACTTGCTTTTCCCACTTTATCATTAGGCAGATGCATCCTGGTTGATATTTTCGGGCTTTAATGCATTTGCTTTCACCACTGCAGACTTCTTCGTCCTAAAAATATACCACAAGTCAATGGACGTTTGCATCCTCTACTGTTCTCTGTACACGGGACTGCATGATCAGTCTTGTAAATGTCGCCTGGCATACATGTGAAGGGTCTTCCGGTATATCTATGTAAGAGTGGGCTTGCTGGGCTGGTGAGTAGCACAGCTTCCACTGTGCAAGTTAACGTACTGTCTCAACGATGTGTACAATGATGTGTACGATGTGTACTGTCTCAGTGATAGTTACACTTAGCACAGTGCGTGCTGAGTTGCTTCAGTTGTGTCTGACTCTTTGCAACTCCATGGACTGAAGCCTGCCAGGCTCCTCTGTCCATGGGATTCTCCAGACAATAATACTGGAGTGGCTTGCCATTTCTTCCTCCAAGAGGGGGTCTTCCCCACCAGGGATTGAACCTGTGCCCCCTGCAAGATGAGTCAACTCCTGGACCACCAGGGAAGTCCCTCTTGACTCTTTTAAATGTTAAACAGCCATTTGCTTCTTTCATAAAATGCTTACCTATGTCTTCTGCCCATTTTTCTTTTAGAATATTTTTCTTTTATGTTAAGAATCCTTCATATATATATAAAGAACCCGTTATATATTCTGGCAACTAATCTGATCCTTTGACAGTTATATTTTCGACATATCTTTTCTCAATTTGTATTGAGAGTTGGTATCTCCTCTTTCTTGATGTTTTCTTAAGGAAAATGAATTCTTAGTTTTAATGCAGTCAATTGTATCCATCTTCTGTTTGGACTGTGATTTGTATCTTGCTATCTTAATTAAGAAATGCTTTGTAACCTGGGGTCATTGCAACATTCTTCCTCCTCTTTTCCAAAATCTCTACAGTTTTGCTTTGCATACTTAGGACTTAACGTGAAATGAATTTTGGACTTCAGTGTGACATTTAATGTGTGGTGTGAGGTATGCATTTTGAATACCCAGGATCTTCCCCCTGCAGAGCCCCATCTGTCATATGACATAAGTGTGTAAGTTTGTCTCAGGGCTCCCTGTTCTGTCCTATTGGCCTTTTTGTTTTTCCCTGAAGAACATCATCTCAATGACTGCAGCTTTATCAATTTATCAGAGCAAAGCCTCCCTCTCCATTTTGTTCCATAAGAATCTTTCACTATACAAACATTTAAGCATCAGCTTGTTGGGATTTTCATTGGAATTGCATTGAATCTATAGATTATCTGGGGGAGTCTTTTTTTGATAAACATGGCATCTTTCTTCTTTTGTTGGTGAATATCACGAGAAAGTGTAATTCTGTTCCTTTTCATTGAACTTCCCTTTCTTGGGGAGAAAATTCTCTTAAGAAACTGAGCATACTCTCCTATGTCCAGAGCAATGGCTATTTCTTCCTCTCTGTTGATTTTAGTCTCCAGCCAATTTTCCTTTCCTTGACCGGACAGTCCCCAGGCCCATGAAGATTCTAAAGCACAAAAAAATAGCCTTAGGCTTCTCAAAAGCCTCCCTACAGAAATATCTACCAGCTATTCCTGATTTACTGTTTATGAGATACAACTATGTTTGCTTACACTTTCATTAATTCCATCTTCATCACATACCAGCAGCTTATATTCTGGAATGTCGGCATAATTCACTGGCAAGGGTACTGGTGAGCTCAGGTCCAAGTTCCCTGGTTCATCATTCATCCCAACCAGCATCTACTGAGTGGTCTGCACCTGCCACTGCTCGACAGGCTCCAGAAGCACCTTATCACCATCACCTGCACCCAGGCTGCCCTACCGCCCTTGTAAGCAGGTAGCAGCTGTCAGATTATCCTCATGGCTTTACGCTTGAGGAAACAGAGACCTGGGAAGCTTAAGCAGCATGTCATCAAACTCGAGGAAGCCTCAAACCCAGGCCTACTGACCACAAATCCCCCCACGCTCACCTCCCCCCGACACTCACTAACACACCTCACCAGCTAAACCCCACAGTGGCCGAGGTGTGGAGAGGGGCTCCTAGCCTCTGGCTCAGTTTCCCTCTGGAGTCCTTTCCCAATCTCTAGCTGTGTGATAGGAGCGCTGGGTTCTCCTGGTGAGCTCTCCCCCATCGGTAACTGCAAAGAAGCCTGACAAGAATCCATGCACTTATTATCAGTAACCATGCGGCAGGGTGGCAGGGAGCAGTGGGTGAGGCCCAGGAAGGCGCAGCTGTGGAGATCGTGCTCCCTCCACCTTCCTCCCTCCAGGCTCCCTCCGCCTCCCCCACCCCCTCTCCCCCGGCCCCAGGGACGCTCTGGGAACTAGCATTTGTGGGAACTGGTATTTGTGGAAACTGCTGACGTGCAGACTCCTGGTGACGAGTGCTTGTTTTCCTTTTAGTCTCCTGGAGGAGGATTCCGAGGAGGAGGGAGACTCGTGTCGCATCTGTCAGATAGCCGGGGGTTCCCCCACCAACCCTCTCCTGGAGCCGTGCGGCTGTGTGGGAAGCCTGCGGTTTGTTCATCAGGAGTGCCTGAAAAAATGGCTGAAAGTGAAAATAACATCAGGTAGGTGGGGAAGGCGGAAGGACTTACGTGCCACGATACGTAATTAACACGAGGCACCGCTGTGTGGGACCCACGAGGCCCGACAACAGGGAAAAGCGGGGCACTGGCCCAGGGCTCCTGCTGGCAGGCCCATGACAGACAGGATCAGGACTAACGCTGCTTTCAAATTATGGGAGAGAAATGAGTTAGTTTTGGTTTGTTGGTTTTTTTTTCCAAGGCTTAGGGATGAATCCTGGAATGTGCTATTAAATTCGACTCCTGCTTGAGGCCTGAGCAGAGATGCTAGGATTACCTCTTAGGAAGGAGGGAACTACCAACAGGCCCATGGCTGGACCTCAGCAAGCACCCAGCAGTCAGGACAGCTGGTAGACCCCCAGCAAGACCTGCTTCCTTTCACTTGTGAGAGAGGGTGGGAGGTGTGGAGAGGTTTGACACCCAGAAACTGAGCTGAGCTGCCTTTCTGGAACAGGGGAAGGAAAAGCATACCAGTCTAATTTTTCTAGCCCCACATTAGATAAAGAGATTCCCATTGTGCTCATTTCGGCAGCTCTGTCTTTAACAGAGCTTGTAACTGGGTGTGAAGTCCCCGTTCTCAACACCCTGGGGAGGTTATAACCTAAATATAGCCACGTCACTAGGTCGGCTGTAGTTTTCTTGGCAGAGAACAAGAGGTTTGTTTAAAATATTTATGAACAAGAGCAACTTGAACAAAAAAAAAAGGGGGGACGCCAATGCAAAGAAGAGTTTACTTTGAAAAGACCTGCTATGTCTTTCAGAGTCCCCATCTCTGCAAACTATTTACCCTAGAGCCAGAGGCTGTTTCTCTCCTCCATGCTGTCCTCCTTGGTTGTCATTGTGCTAGACGACGCAGGAGACCTAGAACTTGACCCTGTCCCCATGGGTTGTGGCCAGGCCCCCTCACCAAGCACAGCACACCATTTAATCAGGGAATGAACACTCGGGATGAACCGGTTAACTCTTCTCTCCCCAAGGCCCTTTCTCCATAGATATGTAGCAACCGCAGCCCGAGTTGCTTATATGCATCTTTGCACAGTGAGCAGGGAACCTAGCCCTTCAGAGAGCAAAGAACAAGTGGATCTCAGCAGCTAATGACCCTGCCGTGCGATGCTTTATCTTGCTAGAAATTTGGGCCAATTAAACATCTAGAACAGAAAAAATTACTCATGAGATGTGTGATGAAAGTGCTGCTAAATGCTTGTAAATGCCAATTCTGGCCTGGGTGTGCTAGGCAGGATTAGACTGGAGGACACATGGGATCATCCATAGCCTTAAGTATTACAGAATGTTGCTAAAAAAATAAAATCAAGTCATCAAAATGCAGATGAGGGATCAGTGTTCATCCTTGTCTTTTGAAAGTCTCCATTATTTACTACCTCTTTGTACCCCACTGGGGAAAAGTAGAACTGGGTTGTAAAACTGTACAAACCGTATCTTTACCAAATAAATTCAAGTAACTGATTAGTCTTCTGTATTCTTTTTTTGTTTTTCTGCCCATGCCTGGTGGCTTGTGGGACCTTAGTTTCCCAACCAGGGATCAAACCTGGGCCCTCTACATTGGAAGCATAGAGTCCTAACCACTGGACCACCAGGGAATTCCCAGTCCTCTGTTTTCTAAAGCATAAAACAAACACTGGTACATCATTAACCAAAATGCAGCACCTACACCAGGGGAAAGGACAGATGGCATCCCATTTGCTTAGACATAACCACCGTAGATCTGCACCTTCCACTTTGCACTGAGGAATAGGATAAAGGGGGGGAAATGTGCTGATCTAGAATTCACATTAAAAAAGAAAACTAAATAGGAGGACTTCCCTGGTGGTCCAGTGGCTAAGACTCTGTACTCCCCAATGCAAGGGGGCCCAGGTTCAATCCCTGGTCAGGGAAGTAGATCCCATGTGCCACAACTAAGACCTGGCACAGTCAGATAAATAAATATATTAAAAAACAAAACAAAAAATCAACAACAACAAACCAGGAACAAAGGAAGCCTTCTCCTGTTTCTTTTCCCAAATGAGGCTGAGTTCAGGCTCAAGTGTTTGACCCAGATATTGCTATACCACAGCCCACACATGGGCCTGGGGTCCCTCACTTTCCTCAATCGGGGAGTTACATGGGCAGAAGTCAAGGCAGATTTTTAAGCCATAGATTGAGGATAGTTTCTGCCATCCGTTTGGTCCTTACTAATTTATTTGCTTGGACTTGTGTTAGATCCACCAGGAAAAACATCAATAACATAGGCCCAATGTTCACTCTTCTGGCAAACATTTGTGTTACCGACTCTCAGCCTCCATGTAGTAATTCCAATTTTATGAACCTCTGTGTTTATATTTAAACAGAGAGCAAGACCTGTTATTTAAAAGTCACGGGAATTTCACTCATGGGAAGCTTGCATAATAATGAAAACAATGACAAAGGAAATTTCAGCTCTCAGGTTCAAGGTCATTTTCTACAGAAGATGACCCACTATAAAAAGGCCACCAAAACTCAGAATTCCTAACACATACAAATTCGCTCTCAAAATGTCAACACCAAAAGGGTTACATGTAACAAAACTCTTTCATTTTAAGGAGCGGATCTTGGTGCTGTAAAGACCTGTGAGATGTGTAAGCAAAGCCTACTGGTCGACCTGGGTGATTTCAATGTGACTGAGTTCTACCAGAAGCACCAGCAGTCCCGGGTAAGAGAACCTCCTACCCATGCTGGGTCCACATGGTAGAGGTATACGGCAGGAAGGAACTCTCTCTCTGATACCAGGAATAATAGTGGAGGTGGGGTGCAAGGCTCCCAATTCAGCTCGCTTCTCTGAGAAAGTCTGTTCCCAAATTGGACCACTGGAGGATTAGAAGACTTGGTTCCACTGCTGAGGTCCCACTACTGTCAGGGACAAAGTAGGAAGCTGCAGCAGCTGACTAGAGACACAGAAATAGGAAAAGTCTGGCAAGCTCCACACCCAAATTTGAAGTTGAATACCCACAAGAGAAAAAAAATCAGGGTCTTGGAGAAATAGTCCCCAGTTTATATATCAAGTAATCTTGGAGGAGGGGTAATGAGGAACAGCTTTGCTCAGGGTTTACAAACATGTAAACACCGTTTACCGTTTACTTGTTTACTCTGGGCTTTTTTTTTTTGGCTGCACCCAACCAGGGATTGAACCTGTGTCCTCGGCAGTGAAAGCAATTAGTTCTAAGCACTGGACAACCAGGGAATTTCCCTATTGTGTGTTTAAAAAAAAAAAAAAAAATCCCGTGAATTAACTCTCCTGGGCCATTGGATTGCAATTCTTGTACTGTGAAAGAGGTAACTTTAGGTGGGAAGGTGATTTATGCCCAGAATAATAGTTCATTGCCCATGTTTCAGGCAAACACTTCTGTTTAGAGCTATGCTGCCCAAAATGGAAGCCACAAGACATGGCTAGCTCACAAACAAGTGGTTACTTCCAGTCCAGGTGTGCGGTGTTACACACCAAATTTCAAAGGCTCAGTCCAAAGCTAAGAGTGAAAATCCCATAAATGGAGAAGCCTGGTAGACTACAGTCCATGGGATCACAAAGAGTTGGACATGACTGAGCAGCTTCACTTTCACTTTAAAAAAAAAATCACATAAATAACTTTATATTATAGTTTAAAATAAATAGTTGGTTGCTCATTTGTGTCTGACTCTTTGCAACACCATAGACTGCAGCCTGCCAGAGTCCTCTGTCCATAGGATTCTCCAGGCCAGAATGCTAGAATGGGTTGCCCTTCTCTTCCCCAGGGGATCTTCCCGACCCAGGGATCAAATGCAAATCTCCCGCATTGCAGGCAGATTCTTTACTGGCTGAGCCACCAGGGAAGCCCATATTACAGCATAAATGATATTTAAAACATATCAGATCAAATAAAATACATTATTAGAATTATTAATAATTTCACCAGTTTCTTTCTATACTTCTTTATTGTGGCTCCTAGAAATTCTCAGGCTACGTGTGTTGTTTGCATTGGTGGCTCACATTGTATTTCTATTGGGTAGTGCTGATCTGGACGATGCCTGGCAACCAATAAGCAGTCAACAGATATTTATCTCAAATGAAAATAGCCCATCGTTACCATTATAATTCAAGACTGACCTCCCTCATCACGCAATTAGGGAAAAAAATGATTAATAACCACAACTGTAAAGGACATAATGTAAAAACCATAAAATCACCGTTAGCAGCTGAAATGTCACTCTTCAGAGGAGTCACTTTGGCTTTTGGATCACTGGCCCGTCAACGTGTACGTGCCAAGTGGCTTCAGTTCCGTCTGATTCTCTCAGACCCTATGGACCATAGCCCACCAGGCTCCTCTGTCCATAGGATTCTCCAGGCAGGAACACTGGAGCGGGTTGCCATGCCCTCCTCCAGATCTTCCCGACCCAGGAATTGAACCTGATAACCTGCGTCTCCTGTGTCTCCTGGACTGCAGGTAGATTCTTGACCGCTGAGCCACCAGGGAAGCCCTAGTCTATATCCAGACCTTTTTTGTGCACAACAGAGTCAAAATGGGTCCCCTGAGTTTGGGCAGTCCTACAGTCACCTTTTTAAATCCTGGCTTATGGCTCCAGGAGGGAGTCACCACCAAGCTGTGAGTAGGGGAAAGCTTGCCATGGGCACCCCACTGCCCCGCAGAGAGGGAACCGTGGGATAACTACCCCAGCCTCTCTCCTCCTGCCCTCTGGGCTCCTCCCAGGGCCTCCCATTGGCTGAACACAATGGGGAGCCAGAGGACAAGGGGGCCAAGTAAACGCAATCCATAGAGATCAGCCTTTCGGCCACAGAGCAGGTGAAAAATGGAGCTGGAGGGGAAGATGGAAAATACCCAGCACACTAATTACACGACATGGAAGCAGAAAAGAGTTGAAATTAGTTTCGAGGAGAGCTTGACAGGCCATCAAAGCCTTTTGAAAATGCCCTTCATTATAATCACAGGAAGAAACTAGATTGACAGACCCACCCTGGTGGGAGAACAAAGGTCCCAAGAACCAACGTGCAATATTTATCTGCGGATGGAAAGCAGCTGAGGGCTCACACTTTTACGGCAGTTCCAACTGTTCCGATGGCTGGTGGTGAATTTAATAGCGTCTGTTTGCTAACAGTCTGAGTTAAACTGGAGGCACTAGGGAAGTGTAACTTCCATCAGTTCAGAAGCTCTCCCTGGATGAAGATGGGAGTAACTGTCTTTTAGCATAAAGATAGTGAGGAGGGACTTCCCTGGTGGTCGTAGCTAAGACTTGGTGCTCTCAATGCAGGGAATCCCAGCTTCAGTCCCTGGTCAGAGAACTAGATCTCACATGCTGCAGTGAAGATCAGAGATGCTGTGTGCCCCCACCAAGACCCAGCACAGCCAAGAGAAGACCAGAGAGGAAAAAGAGTGAGCCCTCCACACACAGGCTTTTGAGGACAAAGCCCTCCAAGATACCTCACTTAGCATCTGACCACAGATGGGCTTGCCCAGTAGGTGCCCAGCCAGCACTGTCAGTATTCTCTGAGGGGCTTGGATTAGTGTGTGTTTCCCTGGTTTGGTTCAATGCATCTGAGTAGGGCCAGCAGGAATGCTAACCATGACCTCTAACAGGGCACTGAAATCCGATGTTCCCTCCTTTTTTTGGACATTGGGTGGTCCCCATAGGATCAGGGCTTGTTACCAGGCTCCAGGTGGCTAGATTAGGAACTCCTATAGGCTGTCTGGGGAGTGGCCTCATGAAGCTAAAGCAGCTGGAGGGGGTAGAGGGGAGACCAGGACCTGAACTAAGCACCTTGGGCTGTGGGCATCAGGCAGTCCATTGATTGGCCTGCCAGGGTTGGCATCAACTTGCTCCCGCCCTTACTCAAAGATGCCTGGCAATTAAGCCCAGCAGGCATTCCACACCCACTGCCCACCTCCCTGCAGTGTTGCCCGTGAAGCAACTCCACATCGTCGTGTGTGTGTGTGTGCGTGTGCACGCTCTTGAATCTGGAGGTGGGACTCACAATTGATTGATGGGTTGGTTGATTGGGTTTCTGAGCGGAAGGAAGAGCTCCTGGATGGCAACAGGTAGAGCTCCAAGGAACAGTCCAGGTTCCAAAACGGACCATGAGAAAAGATGTTTAAGACAAGCCGAGGCCAGAGATTGTACACTCAAGTGCCATAGAGACCAGGCAGGTTGGCAGCCGCTCAGAACCTCCCAAGTGGCATCCGCTGGGAGCGGTGGCTACTATGGCAAGGCAGTGAACACTCCCTCCAGCGGAAGGTGGTCACATCCTTCCTTCTTTCCTACCCTCCTTCCTTTCAACCAGAGCACATCCTGCAGGCCAGATTCTGCTTACTGGCTACCAACTGTTGATCCTTAGCTGAGAGCAGGGGCTCTCAAAGATGGGTGGTTGCCAAACCACGGCCCACAGCATCATCTGGGAATTTGTTAGAAATGCACGTTCTTGGGCCCCATCCAGACCTACTGAATCAGCATTTGGGAAAAGGGGGTATCCAGGAACTGCATTTAAAAGGCCCTTTCAGTAATTCTGACATGTGTTAAAGTTGGGACCACAAGAGTCAAAAGTCATCACTAACCCAAAATTACACACTTTCCCCCTCATTCTTTGATCCATGCAGGTATTTATTGAGCAATCATATTCCAGGCATGGGTCGGGCACTAGGAGCAAAGGGGCAGGCAAGGCATATGTGGTGCTTGCCCCGAATCCCAGCTTTAGTGCTTGTCTCTTGCAGGATTTTTTCTGTTTTGCGAAATACCATGTCCACTTGTATTAGCTCATTTTGTCATCACACATTGAGGAAACGAGGCAGAGCAGAGGCTACAGTTCTCCTCACTGATAAATGGAGTCCCCTTCTCCATGCACAGTTAAAAGTCTTTGCCCAACGTCACAGGGCATGGTGGTCCCAGGATACCCATTCTGAGGTCCCAGGCTCCCTGTGTGATGAAGAAGTGCCCCTGCCATCCTGGCCCCTGCCACACAGGCTCAGGGGGCCTCTGGCTGTCATTGCTTGGAAGCACAGGCCTGATCGTGCTCCCTCTCGGCCGTGGACAGATGTCCCTGGACACACGTAGCCACCTAATCCCCCTCACACCTGGGAGCATCCTTGGAGCATATTTGAAGACTTGCCAGAACTCTTAGCCAGGCTCTCTTTCTTCGAGCAGATTACATTGAGAATTTCCATCCATAACAACTCTCTCTGCTGAAATGAATTTGAACAAAATAAAAGGGCAGGAGAAAAGGAAGAAAAACATCTGGTAGGTGGGCGGAGTGCCCCCCCCTGAGCTCCTGCCCACTGCTTCACGTGCCTTCCCACCCCCATCTCTGCTGTTGCACGTGGGCAGCAAAGTGTGATGCACATGGGCCAAGGAGGGTCAGGTCAGGAGCAACTCCAATAAATAATGCTCCAAAAATTAGCTCATCCTGCCCTTACCAACCAAACACAACGGATGGAACTCTCTGATAACAAACGCCTCCCACTTGTGGCTTAGGGTAAAAAGGATGACTCCAAGCTGACTATGAAATGTCTGCGCCGATTGGCCCACCCAGCCCCTTTTGTCCAGCATCACAGGCTCTGCAAAGGGCACACATAAAGGAGCTGGGCCAGCGAGATTTATGGCACCGAGTGACAGGTTCCCTCCCACAGACCAGAGAAGAGACACAATCTGCTGGAAGTGACTTTTCAAATGATCTGCAGAAAACATTAGTGGATATTTTCCCATCTGCATGCCTCCGGGTCTTATGGAGTCATAAAAAGTAAATGATTTCCCTGCACGCTTTGACAAACCTGATAGTTCCAAGCCATTTTCTAGCTGGTTGATTTGCCATTATGCATCGGAGTGTCTGGGAGCAGAAAGGCTTCCTGGTGAAGCACTCACTCAGGAGAGAGCCACCGACAGCTCATGGGAGGCCCCCCACTTGGAAAAGTCAACAAGGGACAAGGCTTGGTCTGTGTGGTAGGTAGTCCGGGAAGGCTTCCCAGAGGTGGTGGCTTCTGAGACAGATGGCAAAGGAAGCACTGACTCCTGGGGATGGTGGCAGGAGGCCTTTAACACAGAAAAAAGAGAAACGAGCCATCTCTCTGCCTGTTCTAGGCCAAGGTCAGAAGAGAAAGTCTAAAAATAGGCTAACCGCTAAGGACTGTTGGCCGGAGTCTTTGAAGGCAGGTCTGTAGGGCAGGAGGGGGCTCAAGCAGTGACCTTGAGGCCAGTGGTCACCAAGATTCAGAGCTGGCCCCGATGCAGAAGGGAAGAGCACAAGGGTCTTTGTTTAGCTTGAGCACCTTTTCTGGCAGCCGATCCATCCTGGAAGGGGTGTGCTCTGTGCTGGCTTCCTGCTCTGCCCTCCAGGGGATGGGAACAGGACACCGGACCTGCGAAGCCCCTCGGGCCCCCGGGGGAAAGGAAGGAGGAGGCACTGAGATGCTACTGTGTCAAGGCCGAGCTTCAGTTCTCCTGGGAAAGCAGTCACGGTTTCGACCTTTCCCAAGGGTGATGTCAAGGGCCGTGCCCTCTGCCGGGGCTTCTAGTCCCCTGGGGTTTCCTGAGCATCGTCTGGCCCATCCCTGATCCTCCCACCCTGGAGATCTGACCTGAGGACAGATGGGGGAATAAAGCGGCAGACGGGGAGGAGTCATCACAAATCTGATAATTTATTGAAGGTCGAGGCAGGTCCATGGGGCAAGGCTCTGCAAGACAGACCGCCAAAGGAGCCGAGGACAGAGGCGCCACGGTCATTCGGATGGTCAGATCTTCCCTAGAGGAACCTCCCAGTGTGTTCAGCACCAGTGAGAAAAATACACCAGCACCCACCCACCGAGAAAAAGCAAAGACATTAGCCAGTGAACGACGCAGCATACACAGCAAAGACGAAGGCTTAGGACTCAGGGAGGAATGCCTGGAACAAATCGGGAAGATTTCTGCAAGGAGGCGACCTTGAGACAGCTGTAAAGGAAGTCATGGACACAGCCTTGGAAAGGTGGAAAGTGGCAGAGGAGATTTCACAGCAGAGACACAAAGGGGCTTCCCTGGTGGTGCAGAGGCTGAGTCCCCACGCTCCCAGTGCGGGGGGGCCAGCCCCGATCCCTGCTAGGGAACTAGATCCCACCTCCTGCACGCTGCAGCTGAAGATCCCACATGCCCTAACAAAAGATCAAAGATTCCGAGTGCTGCAACTGAGACCCTGCACAGCTAAATAAAGATTTTCAAAAGAAACAGACGCACGAAAACAAGCCAACAGACCACGTGAGAAAGAGCATGCGCAGAAGCCTTGAGGTTCACGTGCCATCTGAGGCCCCACCAGGCACATGCTCTCTGGGGTTTAGATGACAATAGGGCAGCTGGGGAAGGTGGGGAGTTGGGGAGCCCCTACGTGCGACCATCACTAAGCCCAGTTGTGAAGGGAGAAACTTAGAGAACTAAGGCCTGAGGCCCTTCCCCTGAGCAAAGGAGGGATCTAGGAACAAAAAACATTCCCGCCATGGCACCTGTGTCCCAGACTCTCCAACAGACCCGTCTGCCTTCCTGAGTCACAGTCTCATCCTGTTGACTCCTCTTCTCAGTGGCCAGCAGCTGCACGTGTACATATAACATGACGTCCAGTTGCCTCCATTCTGCCTAATATGGTCCCACCGTACCATCTCCCCAGCCCATGACAAGACTTAAAAAATTCAAAACCAACACATTCCCCATATGCTCCAGCTATACTCGTGAGTAGAGAATTTTGCCCAACAAACACTCTGCCCCCTCATGTGTGTGCTGCCATTCAGGGCCTTTGTCAGAGCCACCTACCAAAGTCCCTCCCACCCTTTTAGGACCATCAGAGACAGTGTCACCCAGGTCATATGCCACCAGCCTCCATCTTCCCATTCACGAGTCCTTTGTGGCCCTGACACATCCCACTGATACGGGAGCCGTCTTTGAATAAGGCACACTCTCTCCCACATCACAGAATGGGGTCCCAGCAGGGAGCTGAGACCTTTGGCCCTGTGTTCTCCTGACACTCAGCTCAAGGCCATGGCAGGTAACTACTCAGTGAGTGTCCACAGCCCAGGACCAGGCCAGGAGCTTCTTCAGGCATCCTCCACGAGGCAGCCGAGGATTCCAGGATGGCTATCCTGCCTCCACCCCGGGTCCCTTTCTGTTCTGTACTCCAGTCCCCCTCCAGAGCAGGCCTTGCCTTGGGGCTTGGGCTCCCGTTCCTATTTCTTGTCCCCTCTTGGCCTAGTATCCTCCACCCTGTGATTGAGACCATGAATATTATAGATGAACTTAAAGGCTTTCTTGTTCACCTGTAGGTACAAAATGAGCTGATGAATTCAGGCTTGTATCTGGTGTTGCTGCTCCATCTCTATGAACAGAGGTTTGCAGAACTCATGAGACTCAACCACAACCGGGCCACGAGAGAGAGGGTGAGCGGGGCCCTGCCTGGACCGTCAGCAGCAGTGTCACTGACCTTGCTGTGTGCTTTAGTAGATGTGTGTCTGTGTTCAGCTGGTGGGATACGGCACTGTCATCACTGGCACCAAGACTAATGGCTGCCAGGTATAGGCACAGCGACCCTCTGGCTGAAAAGTGACGGTCAAGTGTGAGTGTTAGTTGCTCAGTCGTGTCTGACTGTTTGCAACCCCAGGGACTGTAGCACACCAGGCTCCCCTGTCCATGGGATTCTCCAGGCAAAAATACCAGCATGAATAGCCATTCCCTCTTCCAAGGGATCTTCCTGACCCAGGGACTGAACCTGGGTCCCTTGCATTGCAGGCAGATTCTTTACCGTCTGAGCCACCAGGTCACATAATTGTTTCCTATTAAATATGAGTGGTAATTAAATGGTCATTAATGGTTATATAAGCAAGTGGGTCTCTAGGGATATTTGGTGCCCAAAATAAGGCCAGCAAGGCTGCAGGGGCTGGGTGTGCATCACACGTGGATGTCCACTGCCCAAGCAAGGAGGGTCCATGAGAAACAGGAACCTCCCAGCCAAGGGAGCTGTTTATTTTGCTTTGGCTCCCAGGGTATGTTATCCCAGCATCTGTGTGTGTGTATATGCCAAGAAACAAAGGTGCTGATGGGGTCCCATCTGTCACTAGAGAAGTGACAGCGTATTTACGAGGAATGATCATCTGTGGCTGCCCTTCCTTAAATAAAAGAACCAGGGCCGTCTAGGAGACTGCGTGGTGTCAGAGGAGAAGCCTAGATCCACTACTCAGATCAAAATGCGGGAGAACAGGGCAACCTCTGGAATGTGCACATACCCTTGGCCGTTATCAAGTCAGAACCCTGAGCCCCAAGGGACTGTCCTCCTTGTTAAATGCCCCCCGGTGGCCGCGCCAGGGAAGAGCACTGGCCGGACAGGGGCGCCTTCCTTACCTGAAGGCCATGCCAGGCACTGATATGCTTTTAGTGTTTGGGGTTCCCAGGACACCCCCTGAGGCTCAAAATTTGACCATCTGCTCACTTCAGAAGGTCACCACAGATTCAGAAGGGACTGAATTCATAGGTTCACAGAGTTCATGGGTTCAGAAGGGACATCCCTGGTGGTCCAGTGGTTAAGACTCCATGCTTCCAATGCAGGGGATACAGGTTTGATCCCTGGTCGAGGAACTAAGATCCCACATACAGTGCCACATGGCAAAAAAAAAAAAAAAAAAAAAACAGTTACCGCTGGAAAGCAAACCAGTGTGGCCGTGGACAAGCCGCCAGTGGGACCCTGAGGCAGCTTTAGTGATGCTCTGCTATGTGTCCCAACGCACCTCTCTCTCTTCACCATCTTGGCTCTCCATGTCTCTCTGTCTCTACTTTTCTACCTCGAGTGGACAAGAGGCACCTGCCAGCACCAGTCACCGTCTGAAGGTGAAACCCAGTGACTTCAAGTGCTTCCTACACAGCCCCAGTCCCTGCGCCACTGGAGGCCGTGGCAATCCATTCGGAGCCATCCCTGCTAGAAATGGGCTTCCCTGGTGGCTCATTGGCAGAGAATCCACCTGCCGCTGCAGGAGACGTGGGTTTGATCCCTGGGTCGGAAAGATCTTCTAGGAGGAGGAAATGGCAACCCACTCTAGTATTCTTGCCTGGGAAATCTCATGGACAGAGGAGCTTGGTGGGCTACAGTCCATGGGATTGCAGAGTCGGACATGACTGAGCATACACGCACGCCACTAAAAATGTTGGGTTCAGACCATTAATCATAAGAATTTGAGATCTGTCTCTGCATCTTTCTGGCTTCCATTCTCCCCTTAGACCCTAAGTTCTCAATTAAGACAACAGGCTGGGTCTTCGCCAAGATAGCTCCTCAGGCATCTCACCCTCTCTCTGACCCAGGCCTGTCCTTCCTTTCACTCTTCCGTAGTTTTAATGGTGACATAAATTCCTTAGAGAAATACATTTTTTTAAAAGTATAACAGGAAGCAGGAAATGATCCTTTGTTAACATTTCTGTAACCTTATTTTCACGATTCCACATCTTTTTAAATGAACTTTTTATTGCACATTGAACTTCAGAGCACCCAGGGTTCGATAAAGGTTACAGATGGCCACACCATCAACAAACAAAGGCAAGAGACATTAGCCTCTGGGACTATAACACTGCACACGGGAAGGCAACAAACAGCACAACCCACTGGATGAAAAACCCACGCCCTTAAAGCATTGACTCTAGAGAACGTTCTGGTAAAACTATCCCAGAGAAGGAGCAGGTAACATGGGGAGCAAGCCAGGAGCCAGCAGGGAAGGAAGCAGGAAGGACAGGGCATCACTTCTCTCATCACAAGCTTACTTGTAATTTGAGATTCCCCCGAAATATTGGGTGGGCCAATATTCCTTTCGAGTTTTTTGTACCATCTTGCAGAAAGACCCAAACAAACTTTTTGGCCAGCCCCATAGTTCTCACCCATATAAACCACCAAGCAGTAACCAGTACTAAGAACCAGTTAAGAGGTACCCGAATGGAAGTAGGAAAACAGGTGTGTGAATGTGCTCAGTTGCTCAGGCCTGTCTGACTCTTTGTGACCCCACGGACTGTGGCCTGCCAGGCTCCTCTGTCCATGAGATTCTCCAGGCAAGAATACTGGAGTGGGTTGCCATAACAAGTGGCTTTCATCAAATTGATTCTCTTCTGGATTTGAGTCTCAGTATTTTCTTGCAGAAGATTCTAAGGGTGACGTTTAGCAAGAGAGAAGCACTATGATGGGAAAGAATGCCTCCTTCCCTCTTCTTTACTGACCAGAACCTGAAAAGCCATTCACAACAGGCTCCTGGTTGTGTCTCAATAAGACACAGTGGTGAAGGTCTGTCCATGGTGGTGATCACTCATTCACACCTGCATATCAGGTGCTGAGATGGGGACCTGGGAAAGTGGCTATCAGACATGATGTCCCTTTCTCTGAGGAGTTAATAATCAGGTGGGAAGGTGAGACTCACATATAGGGAAAACCAGGAAATAATCAAAAAGTAGCCCT
Organism: Budorcas taxicolor; assembly: GCF_023091745.1. Lineage (NCBI taxonomy): Eukaryota > Metazoa > Chordata > Mammalia > Artiodactyla > Bovidae > Budorcas > Budorcas taxicolor. The sequence continues at coordinate 46,747,624 of NC_068928.1, read as the reverse complement.
TGATCCAGAGAAGGCAATGGCAACCCACTCCCGTACTCTTGCTTGGAAAATCCCATGGACGGAGGAGCCTGGTAGGCTGCAGTCCATGGGGCTGCGACGAGTCGGACATGACTGAGCGACTTCACTTTCACTTTTCACTTTTCTGCATTGGAGAAGGGATGGCAACCCACTCCACTGTTCCTGCCTCGAGAATCTGAGGGACGGCAGAGCCTGGTGGGCTGCTGTGTGTGGGGTCGCACAGAGTCGGACACAAGTGAAGCGACTTAGCAGCAGCAGCAGCCCTTGATCAAGAGAACTAACAGATCCAATGAATTCCCAGAGGCTGTGAAATAACCCAAGATCTTCCCTGACAGTGGCTTCCTGGGGTTTTCAGTGATCTTATAAACGAATAATTTGGCTCCCCAATGAGGCTGTGAGCCTTTATAAGGCAAAGTCAAACCTTCTACATTTATCCTTTTCCTGAAGCTAGACACACAATGATTCATGTTTGACTGCTGACCAAGTCCCAGACACTATGGATGCCAAGAGCACTGGTTACAAACTTGCTAAATTACTGCCAGAAAAGGATGTGGTCTGCTAAGGGTTGCAGGAGTGGGTCAGGGGGAGGATATGGTCATTGGCAAGTTGGAGCAAGGAACCCTTACCTCTTTTGTATACCATGGTCCTCCAGTGCCTTGAAAATGCCTGGTACATACTATGCACTCAGTAACCTCCTGATGCTCAAGCAATGAAAAAGTGAACAATACTTGCTTCTTCAAGAGGCAAGTATTGAAAAAATTGGAGAAATGTGGAGAAGGTGATAATATAAATTTGTGGAGAAAAAAGTATTCTAGGTAAAGGAACACTTTCAAGTTCAAGGTATATCTGAGTATTCAGAGGTTTTCTACATGTCTACCATGTGATAGGTCCTAAACTGTGTTCGCTCTGCTCAGTCATGTCCAACTCTTTGTGACCCTATGGACTGTAGACCCCCAGGCTCCTCTGTCCATGGGATTTTCCAGGCACGAATACTCGAGTGGGTTGCCATTTACTCCTCCAGGGGATCTTCCTGACTCAGGGGCTGAACCCATGTCTCCTAAAGTGGATTCTCTAACCACTGAGCCATCGGTGAAGCCCTTGGGTTCTAAACTAGATCCTGGGGAATATAAAGATGATCAAGACACACTTTGCTAAAAGGGATTCAGAGTCCAAAGAGACAGATGGGTAACCAAGAGTATCCAAAAAAATAAAAAGTGCCTTGTGTTATTTCAGGAGATGGAGCTGGATGTGGAAGAAGGCAGAGTTAAAGGACAGGAAGGGGCCACTGTTCTTACCCACCCCCCACCCCTGCTTCTTCCATACCTTCTGCAGGACAGACCCTCCAAGGCAGGAGGGACACAAGCCAACGTTTCAGAGGCCTTTGCTCTGAATCCAGTTAGCTTGTACTCTTTGCCATCCATCTTCCCACTGCTTTGGGAGTCTGGTGGCAAAGCACTTCTTTATTGCTCCTGTCAACCAATCAGCTGAGGAGGTGATGCTGGAGCTGAATCTTGGACCAGTGCTGGTGGGGAGGGAAGGGCATCCATGCAGGAGGGAACACAAAGGCTCAGGAAGGAAAAGACTTGCATGTCTGGGAAAGTCAAGGCACTGAGTGTGGCCAGAGCTGGCCGGAAGTAAGCAGGATGTGACAGGGTTGGGTGCAGCTCTGGGAGGCTATGGAAGGCTTTCTAGCCTGGGGTTGACAGGTCAGGAGAGCTCTGTTTCTGAGAGGGAGTGGGAGTGGCCATGTGGAGGGTGGGCTGAAGGGGGAAGAGCCCAGCTGGGCAGCTGCTGCACTGGGACAGGGTGAGGGGGCCCACGTGGGGAGCACTGGAGGTGGAGGGCCAGATTTAAGTGGGCACGGAGAGTGAGGTATGGGCTGAAGGGAGCAGTGACTGTTATGCTCTGCAGATGCCTAGCAGGAAACTGGCCTTTTCTCTCTCCAGCTGTTCACAATGAGAGCATCTCCAGAGAACATGGGGCCCCACCAGCCTCACCTGACCTGCTTGGCTCACCCTTTAATCTCATGGGGACATAGGACTGTTCTGTAGGGTGAAGCTAATAGGACATGCCTTCCCTCCGCCTTCTCCCTTTCAGCGCCCATGTGGCGCACTCCAGTATTCAGGGACGGCACCCTCCGGGGTTCCCTAACCTGGGCTTCCTCCTGGGTGTGGGTTTTGTCTGTGCCACGCTCTTCATCCCCTCTCAATGAAATGACCCTGGGCCCGAAACTGCTCTCCCTGCCTGCCCATGGCAGCTTCCTTACACTTCTCAAGTGCCTCATTTGCCAAACTAGACGAAATAGAAAGAATCCCTGTGTGTGTGCATGCACTAAAAGGCAGAGCATAGGCGGGAGCCCACGGCTTCCACGATGTCCTCCTGGCACAAGTGCCCACCTGTCTTCTGCCTTAGGGGTGCTACTTTCACACTTCACCTGGAAGGTGGGGGGGAGGGTGTTGAAGTCGCCCTGAAATCCCACTGGCCTATCCGTGTGTGAGGATCCATGGATCTTCCCTAGGCTCTCCGGAGCCATTCACACCATCTCTACAAAACGGCAAACCCTTGCCTCAGAAGGCCAAACCAACCCAAAATTGTGCAAGGCCCAGGCTTGGTCAACTATTGGGAAAGCTTGCCTACTCACCAAGTTGGCGCCCCCTGGTGGCCATCATTAGATAGCCACCATCTCCGGGCGCAGAATCTAGAGGCAGGATGAGGTCGTCCTAGCAGCCTGGGGAACACGGAGGCCGTTGCTAGCATCGCCCGATGTATACTTTACCAGGTAACCAGGGCTGCTCCTCTAGAAGAAATTCCAACCTTCTGCCCTTCCCCCCGGCCTTCTGGGGAGAGGGACCCAGAGGCTACACTGGCCAGGCAGTTGCCCCAGTAACAGTGTCCAGCACCCCTTGTTTTGTCCCCCAGCCTGTCACAAAGGCCCTCCTCCCCCTGGGGGGGAAGGGCACAAGCCCCTCTGCCCCAGAGCCCACATCCTTGCAGCCTCGCACAATGGCCTCCCACGGAGTACACAGTGTTTCTCATTGTGGCATAAAATGCCATAAAGTCAGAACAAAGAGGGAGCCCAGAGCCTTGATGGGCCTGCTGCTTCCTGCCGGGTGGAGAATACAACCGATTGTTTAAAAGCCAGTGGTGAGGCAAGTGGCCAATTAGCACGGCTTTCACCCCCACTGCCTGGAAATGTGACTCTGGACCGTCAGGATGGGGTTCTGCTGCTCAGATCAATTGCTGAGAGGTCGCAGGTCTGTTCACACTGCCAAATTTAGACGCCCCAAACAGGCGAAGGTGACCTGCGCTATCGCTGACGCTGTCTTTAAGAGGCGCCTACGCCCCACAGGTGCTGAATATCAACACTGCCCTCGCACCTCCACGCCTCCTTCTCTGCCCCTTTAAGGTGATGTCAGGGATTCCTAGAATATTCCCGCGACTAGGGGATTAGACATCTGTTCACAATTGCTTTGGAAAAAACCGTTCATTCTTCATTGTCTTCTTTCCCATAGTTGTCAAGAAACTACCCACAACCCAGACCGGAAGAAAACGAAAGTAGGTGTGGGGATCAGTCCTGCCATGTTGAGGGTGTTTGGCAATTTGCTGTCTTTCTGTGGCTGTGTTGAACCTAATCCTATGGAAGGAAGTAACAACCACCCCCTGCCCCCAGAGGCAAAAATAACCCCACAAACTGGTGAAACCCTAGTTGCAGCAGTCAGCAAGGCAGTCCAAGTGTGCTGGATGCAGAAGAGATGAGTTTGAACTCATGCTGAAAGCGAAAGCAAAGGCGGGCAAAGGGAGGATCAGTCTTCCTCAGGCATAGGATGACCCCCTGCAGGTTTCCTTCCTTTCGTTTTACTGGGATTCTCCAGCATCCAGCACTTAGAGGAGTCTCTTGGGATTTCTTCTAAACCCCGGAAGGGCGCCGTGTAGCCATTACATAAAGGCACCACCATCATTCACAAGTTAGTATTGGAGTTACTGGATTTTCTCACTCTTCGGCCCGAGCCAGTGGGCCTGCCGGATTCAGAAGTTGAACAAGGAAAACAAGTGTTGGGAAAGGGCCAAGGAGCCAGGCCAGCTGTCTCCAGAGCAGGCTTATTATCCCATAGAAAACCCGACTTAAGAAAGCGTGCTCAATTAAAGCAGGCAGGCTGGTGGTCAGATGTGGGAAGAACTATCCCATCAGCTGGGAGGATAAACGTTACAGTGAACTATGGAAGGAGGTGCCAGAAGTGACAGTTCCATCCCCAGAGGCTGTTCTGGAGAGAAATGTCACAACTGCCTGCCTTTAAAGGTTTAAAACAGCTATTTCTCAGGCTTTGCCATCAGAATCACCCGGGGAACTTAGAAAAATATAGATTCCCGGGCCCCTCCCAGAGACACCGATTCAGGCACTGGGGTGGGCGCCTGGTGGCCCTGATACAGTCAGTGGTCATGGTAATGCTTTGGGGACCCACACCCTGCCCCCCGCAACCGACCCGCCGGCAGAGGCTGAACCAGCTCAAAGCTGCACAGGGTGGGGCCCAGATGACGACCCTAGAGCACCCCATCTATTATTCAGGGCACGCAGTCCCGAGAACCCAGCGGATCATTTGCAGAGTGGGGAGGGCTCTACCGGGCTCTCCCTTCACAAAAGGAACTCGTAGGGTCCCAGTCCCCGGGCGCCACCGCGGGGGTCCAGCCGAGCCGGGTGCGGGCCCAGAGCCCCCTCGCGCCCTCGCAAGGTCGCGGGGCCACTCGGCGGGCGGCCGATCCCCGGCGTCGTCGCCCGGGCCGACCCCGAGCAGCTGCTGCCTCTCGGGCCGCCGGGAAGGGAGGGCAGGCAGGGAACGGTGAGGACTAGGAAAGACCTTTGTGTGCGGGCGCGCGCGCCCCGGCTCGGTCCAGAGAGGGCCCGCCGCGCGTCGGCCGAGAAGGCTCGGTGGCCCGAGGCTCCGGGCAGGGTCTCGGCGCCGCGCCCCGCCGCGCCCCGCCCGGCCCCCGCCCCGGAGGCGCCCGCGCTCTTCCCGGTTCGGGGAAACCTGCAGCGGCGGGCGCGCCCGGGCGCGTCTGGCTGGGCAGGGGCGACCCCTAGTGCCCAGCGGGGCCTGCTGCCGCCCTGCCGCGGGGGGCGGCCCGGAGCAGGATGGAGCTTTCCTCCACACCCCGGCTTGGGGATGCGGAAGGGGCACCGCGGCTCCAGGCCTGGGGCCCCCGGTTTGGGTGACATATCTAGAGGACGGGAGAAGAGCGCCCCCAGGGTGGTGCTTAAAAAGGCGCCTCCGCCGAGGGAACCCTGCCTCCTGTGTTGCACCGAGGCAGATGGTTCCCGCCCCCAGCCCCGCACCATGTCATAACCGCCTCTCTTCAGGAAGCTGGGACTAGCTCTAGGATCCACCCCATCCCGGTAGAGTCCTAATGTGGGGGCCTCAGATTTCCCCCGCTGGAAACGGGTCCAGGCCCTCTCCGCCGGTCCCAGCCCCGCGCACACCCCAGGCGCCGGCAGGGGCAGCCCCGCGCAGAGGGACCGTCTTGGCTCGCTGCTCAGACGCCGCCGGGGCCTGGCTTCCCGCCCGAGCTCTGATCAGGACAAGAGCCAGGGCAGCCGAAGGCGGATCCACACGCCTCGCGCCCTCCCCCCTGGGGCCATGGCTTCCCTGGTCCCGGCTGTCTGGCGGGACTCACCTGGTTGGCAGCGCTCTGTGAAGATGGGTTGCCGCAGCTGAGTCACGGCTGTGACCCGCCGCCCTAGCCCCATGCAGGTAAACAGGGAGGGAAAAGGCAACTCATCAGGGCACAGCAGGTGACACAGATGCCAGCCTCTGTGGCTCATGCCAACCTTCCCGCTGGGCACCCTGTCCTGGGCTCCTGGGACCCGAGGCTGGACACAAAATGCCACAGATGGCACTGAGGTAAGGGCTGCTGGGGAGAGGCCCTGGGTGGGTGTGCCTGGGTCTAACACATTGTCACACAGCCCCCTCCCCGCCCCCCCCCCCCCACCCCGGACAGCTGCTTCAAATGTACAAGTCAAGGCAACTAGATTTGGGGAAAGAGGAAGGTGAGAGAAGGTGGGCAGCTCTTGGAGCTGGGGCTGCATTGTGGTGGAGGAAGAAGCTGAGTGTCCAGGTAGGATGGAGGGAGGCGATTACTCTTGTTCCCTTGCCCTTCACCAGTCAGAATGTGCTTCCAAATAGGGAGCGCTCACTCCAGCCAATGAGAAAAGAAATATTGAGAATCTTTCTCAAGAATAAAGAAAGCACCCCACCTCAGCTCTTCCGCTCTGACTCCACTGCTTCTCACTGCCTCTGTGCCCCCCCATCACATGACCCTCTGTGTCCAATTTGATCCCTGAAAGACTGCAGGGCCTCTGTTCCTCACACTGTTCCAGGCACTGTAGCACATGGTGTGTGTGTGTGGTGTGTGTGTCTGTTGTGTATTGTCTGTGTGTCTGGTCACTGGTGCTGGGGCAGGGGTTTGGGGGAGCCGGGCAGGAAGGGCAACGATGCCATCCTCCTCCACGACAGAGTCCGCAGCCTGAGCTTCCTCTTGCTTTCCAGGTTCCGAGCTGGGAGATGGGAGTGACGGCAGCATTTGTGAAGGCAACAGCCGAGTTGTCTAGCAAGGGAGCTGGCCCTGGAGCTGGCCGGGCAGAAGCCTCTCCTCCTGGCCGCCCTTCCTCTGTGCCCACAAGCCTCCCTTCCTCCTCCTTGCCACTGAAACCAAAACTGATGTTCCCAGTTATCTTTTTCACCTTCTGCCACTCTCTTTTTGGGATCTGGCTCGAGCATCCACAGACAGCAACAGCAACCCGCTCAGCCCCAGACCTGGGCTTGCTGAGCCCCCGCCAGCTGCCCAGCTGCTGCCCCTCCACCCAGAAGTCCAAGGGGACCCATTGGCCCTAGTGGGCCCCATGGCCTGGGGTCCCTCTGCAGAGGGCACCCCTTCAGGTCTCACTCCACCCTGAGTGGAATCAGTAAACTGACGTTATTCACGCAGCTTTGTCTTGTGCTCATTCCAGTCCCCTTGGACTAAGGCTCAGGGCCTGAAACTCTGAGGAGTACACCTCCCACACATCCCGCCCCCTGTCTCACCTCTCCTTGCCCCCACCATCACTGCCACAAGGGAGGACACCGCCTGGGCCCGCACAGGCTAGCTGGCTGCCCCCGTATGTACCCACTTAGGAGGGTTTGGTACATTTCCTCCACACTTCTCTCCTAATTGCATCTTATCACCCAAAGACCAGATCAAGACTTAGGATGAAAAACAAGGCAGAGAATTTAGTAAGAAAAGAAGAGGTAGGTATGTGTATATGAGAGAGAGACAAAGCCAAGTCAAAAAATAACGATGGAGGGAGTGAAATACTGGTACCTGCAAACACGTTACAGCAAATGAAAGAAGCCAGTCACGGAAGACTACATACCGTACGATCCTGTTTACATGCAGTTTCTAGAAACGCAAACCATAGGGACAGGGCAGTGCTTGCTGGGGGTTGGGGAGGGGCGTGGAGATGGACGGCACATGAGCTTGAGGGGACTTTGCAGGGTGATGAGCGGCTTCTGAAAGCTGGTCTGTGGTTATGTTCACACAACTGGATGTATTTACTAAAGCTTATTGAACTGTGTGCTTAACATAGGTGAACTCCATGGTATAATTGTAAAATATGCCTCAACAGACTTTCTAAACAATGGAAGAAGGGGCAGAGAAAGGGTAAGAGAGAGAAAAAGGTAAAAGAGGAAGAGGTGCTTCTCAAACCGCCTTTAAGACCTGCCCTCCTCAGAACAAGAGTGACCACTGAAGATGTTGCTGCCAAGGGGTCCCCCAAATAAGTTATAGCATCAGTGAGGTTTAGGAAAAGCTAGACGTCGAAATCTTGTCTGATATGTTCCACAGTTAGGCAAAGTGACTCAAGGACTGCAGACAAGAAGGTTCCACCAGGCTGCCTAGATCCGAGAACCACAGAAGAACATCTTTAAATGTGCATAGTCCCTGGAAGAGCCACTCAGGTTGAAAATATCTTCATGCTGTACATTAAATTCCTATAACCTCAAGTTGTTCCACTTACCAGTGGAGCTCCAAGCCCTGATCATTCTATGAGAGAATGGGTCTTTGTTTTTAACTGAATTGTAAGGTCAACTGAAGATAAAGGATTTGTCCGAGAGCCAATACTGAGAAATATCTAAGGGACAGTGCATATTTTAAAATAAGGTTTATAGAGAACTTAATGGAATTTGAGGTGGCTGGGTAAATATTCTGGCAGGTCAAACCTGCAGTAAGATGTAGCAGGGTTTGAGGCAGCTACCCTGAAACTGTTACAGGTTTACATCAGCCGGTGTTGGGTGTGGGGAAACTATCTGAAGGATTTACAGACAAAAGCAGGAGTGCCTCCTGTGAGGTCTGGGTGGCGAGAAGTGCAACACAGCAGACCTGCACCATCAATTCATCGCCGCTGCAGCCCAGGGGCCTGCCGATGGGGCTTCTCATGGCCCAAGATGCCAAAGTACCAAGTCTCATCTATTAAAAGACAATGATGGGTCCAGTATTCTTTCCTGGGAAATCCCACGGACACAGGAGCCCGGCAGGCTACAGTCCATGGGGTGCCAAAGAATCGGACACGACTTAGTGACTAAACAACAACATGGATTTGTCAGTTTCTGTTATGTGTGTGTGAGTCACTCAGTAGTATCCAGCTCTTTGCAACCCGATGGACTGTAGCCCGCCAGGCCTCTCTGTCCATGGAATTCTCCAGGCAAGAATACCGGAGTGGGTTGCCATTTCCTTCTTTAAAGGATCTTCCTGACCCAGGGATCAAACCCGGGTCTCCTGCACTGCAGGCAGATTCTTTACCCTCAGAGGCACCAGGGAAGCTTCTGTCATGTGAGTGCTGAAAGTGTGACGTGAAAGTGAAAGGGGCTCAGTCGCATCCGACTCTTTGTGACCCCATGGAATTCTCCAGGCCAGAATACCGGCCTTCTCCAGTGGATCTTGCTGACCCAGGCGTACTGCAAGAAGCTAAACAATTAAATGCATTATTTGTGATTAAAAAAAAAAGACAACGATGGGGACTTCCCTGGTGGTCCAGCGGTTAAGACTCCACACTCCCAATATAGGTGGCCCAGGTTTGATCTGGCCAGAGAAGTAAATCCTGCATGCTGCAACTAAAAAAAAAAAAAAAAAAAAAAAAAAATCGGGTACTACAACTAAGACCCGGTACAGCCATATAAATAAATTCTCAAAAATAATAATTAAAAAAAGAATGATGAAAAGTTCTATCTCCCTCCCCTATAACTGGCTAAATATTGGCAGAACCTACTAGAGGCTGAGGCACATTGGACAGGACACAGGGTCTTTCTATGCCTTTGGGTCTTCAGGCAGCTTTTACCCACTATCAGCTTGTGCTTCCCTGGTGGCTCACAGGGTCAAGAATCCACATTGCAGGAGACCTGGGTTAGACCTTTGGGTTGGGAAGAACGCCTGGAGAAGAGAATGGCTGCCCACTCCAGTATTCTTGTCCAGAGAATTCCATGGACAGAGGAGTCTGGCAGGCTACAGACGATGGAGTCATGGAATCTGACTCAACTTTCACTTTTTTCAACCAGCCGCAGGTTGTGAAGACGCAGGGGAAAAATGCACAGTGCCCACCTCCTTGGGGCTCAGTTCTCACTGGGGCAGCAGGGCATGTGTAGAAAGCATCACACTGAGGTAACAGGAGCCCACAGGTCGCCCTTACAGAGCACGTCCTAGGAGCTGGGCCTGAGGGTAAGCGTTTTACATTTATCTTTAATCCTCACAATACGCCTATGAGGCAGATACAAGTAACCCCATGTTACATGGGAAGAAATGTGCACTAGGTTCTCTAGAGAAAAAGAGCTAATAGGATATATAGGAAGAGATTTAGTATGAGGGATTGGCTCACAGGATTATGGAGGCTGAGAAGTCCCACCGTCTGCTGTCGGCAAGCTAAGGACCTAGGAAAGCCGGTGATGCGGTTCCAATTCAAACTTGGGCCTGGGAACATGGGGCGGGGTGCGGCAAGAGTGTGAACCCTGGTTGGCGTCTGAAGGCCTGAGAACCAGAGGTGTTGATGGCCGAGAGCAGAAGACGGGTGTCCTAGCTCAACAGAAAATCTGTCCTCTCTCTCCCTTTTTGTTCTATTCAGGCCCTCAATGGACTGGACAATGCCCACCCACCCACCCTGGGGAGAGTGATCTTCTTTACGGTTTATTGATTCCAATGCCAACCTCTGGACTTCACTGGAGGTCCAGCGGTTAAGAATCCCCCCTGCCAATACAGAGGCCACTGCAGCATGCCAGGCTTCCCTGTCCTTCAGTCTCCTGGAGTTTGCCCAAACTCATGTCCACCGAGTTGGTGATGCCATCCAACCATCTCATCCTGTCTCCCCTTTCTCCTCCTGCCTTGTCATTCCCAGCATCAGGGTCTTTTCCAGTGAGTTGGCTCTTCACATCAGGTGGCCCACGTATTGGAGCTTCAGCTTCAGCATCAGTCCTTCCAACGAAGCATCACGATTCGAAAGCATCAGTTCTTCAGTGCTCAGTCTTCCTTATGGTCCACCTCTCACATGTGTACATGACTCCTGGAAAAACCACGGCTGTGACCATATGGACCTCTGTCAGCAAGGAGATGTCTCTGTTTTTTAATATGTTGTCTAGGTTTGCCATAGGTTTTTCCTCCAAGGAGCAAGCTTCTTTTAATTTCGAGGCTGCAGTCACCATCCTCAGTGATTTATATACACTACTATGCACAAAATAGAAAACTAATGACAACTGACTGTATATAGCACAGGAAACTCTACTCAGTGCTCTGTGGTGACACAGATGGGAAGGAAATCCAAAGAATACAGGATATATGTATACGAATAGCTGATTCAGTTTGCTATACAGTGGAAACTAACAACACTGTAAAGCAACTATACTCCAATTTTAAAAAATCATAAAATACCCATAGTAGTGCAAATGTCTCACATATGAACCAAGCCCCCACTTCATTTCTACACATCCTAAGCAATTCTCTTTTGGCTGCAGAGTGCTGCATGCAGGATCTTAGTTCCCCAAACAGAGATCAAACCCGGGCCCCACAGAGTCTTCACCACTAGACCACCAGGGAAGTCCCCATCCTATGCAATGCTGTGCACTGCGTGCCATGTCCAGCCCCAGGCCAGGCTCATCAGGTGTCCCTCCCCCGCTGCCTCAGGAATGGAGGCCAGAGAAAAAGGAACGGAGAGAGGTCACTTATAGCCCTTACACTCAAAACAGGCTTCTGAAACTCAGCACAGATGTCTCAGGTTGAGAGAGAGTTCTTGAGCCTCAGAGTCTGACTGTAAGATCATGGGGGTGGAGGTGGGTTCTCTCCTGTATCCCATCCCCCAACCTTTTTATAGAGCAGGGAGGGTGGAGAAGTGATCAGCCAAGTCCTTCCCCTCCCAGTGCCTGTTTCCTCATCTGTCAAGGGGCACAGTCGCCACCAGCTGATGACAGGTTGAGAGGATAAACTGAGTTTATTCATGGTAAGCAGTTAGAACAGGGCCATACCTAGTAAATAACACGTATCTTGATCATTACCATCATCATGGAGGAATGGCCTGTCTGAGGCAATGTCCCCGAGTTCCCTGCAGCCCCAGAGTAGGAAAAGACACCATCCAAAAGTTTCTCAGGTCCCAGAGAAAGATACAGACAGGCCTCCCTGAGTAAGCCGGCAGGGCTGTGCAATGACCAAGGAGGGCCAGATCTCCGGACACACCGCAGGACCTCAGAACTTAAGAGATGCCAGGCAGGAAAGAAAAAAAAAAGCCGACTAGAAAACCTGAACCGACCAGGGTTTCCCTGAACTGGCTACAGTTCTGCCCTCAGCCACTAGCAGAAGCTAGTCCATTTTCTGCACTGACTGCAAGCAACAAATCCATTTCAAGGGGGAAAGGCCTGCATGCTGCTTTGTCCCTTTCCTTTCTCCAGGGCTGGCCTCCCTGGCTGCTTTGCTGGACAAGGATTGCCATCTGCAGATCCAACAGGGCCGATTCAGTGGGGAGCTGTGACTAAAGTCAGCCTTCACTGGGCCTCCTGGCTGCCCTGACCCCTGAGACAGAGGCCTGAACATCCGAGCACTTTCATCTCACGCCAGTCTCACTCAAGGACCCTCCATGTTCCCTCCACCGCCTTTGCCTTTCCTCCCCCTTCCTGCCCGCCCTTCTCGGGAACTGCCTCTCCCTCCAGATGCAGTTCTTGACCTTGTCCCCACCACAGACTCCCGCCCTAGTGCTCCAGGCAGCTTGGCAGGGCCCGGCCAGCTCTGTTCCAGGAGAGCCATGTGGTGCGGCTGGCCGGCTCCTCACCCCCGCGGCCTCACAGTGCTGCCCGCTGGGCCAGGCCAGCTCCGCCAGGACACCTGGGAGCAAGCCATCTCTGATTTGACAAGAAGAGGTTGTGAGAAGGCCTGACACCACTCTCTGGAGAGCGGCCCGTTCATTCATGGATTCAGCGAGCCATCCCGGAGGCCAGGTGGCCAGAGCTGTGCCGGTTTTTGCCCCACCAGTGCCAGCAGGGCTTGGAGCCTGGATTCAGTGCCCTTTGCCCAGGCACCAGGGGCTGGGTCTCAGGGCATCATAGATGGAATGTAGAGAGGGTGAAGGCCTATTACATGGAAATGAGCAGAAAGAAAGGAGTTTCTGCCATGCACCCTACCAGAACCAGCACTGGCCGGGGGCCAGAGGCAGATGACCCCAGGCCCCAGCCTTCCTCCTGCCCACAGAGAGCCACCCGGAATCCCCCAGCCCTCCCCTGGGCAGGCAGGAGCCCCCAAGGAGAACAAGGTCTATGAGGAGCCCCCAGGTGCATGCGAAGCTGTCTGAAATGCTTCTCGGTGGGGGTTCAGGGCTCTGGCAAGGACTAAAGCCACCTGAGGAAAGCAGAGAAGAGTGGGGAACAAGTATTTCTGGAGTGATTTAAACCAGGGGTCCCCAACCTCTGGGCCATGGACTGGTATCTCCCGTCAGATCAGCGGCAGCATTAGATTAGAAATAAAGTGTGCAATAAATGTAAGGTGCGTGAATTATCCAAAAACCATCCCTTCCCCCCCGATCCTTGAAAAAATTGTCTTCCACGAAATCTGTCCCTGGTATCAAAAAGGTTGAGGACTGCTGACTTAAACCTCTGGACACACAGCAGCCACTGGCCCCAGGTAGCCCTGGGGCATTTGGGTCCTCACTCTTTCAGCTGCTCCTCCCACCCACAACCCCACCTGGGAGCCTGTGACCCCGCCTTCACCCCTAGGCTCTTCCTATCTCTCAGGGCCAACTCCCCAAGGGGTCTTGGGCTCAGCCTGGTCTAGCCATCTGTGAGTTGTGGCTAATGGGCAGGCACTCAACTCACAAAGGGAGCTGTTCCCCACTGTGGAGGGCTAATCACTTCAGGCTGAAGTGGATTAATCACTAAGGACACCACCCCCCAACAGGACTGGGGGTCCCTCCCTGAAGCCTGAAGTGATCTGGCCCCTCTGTGCGTCCTGCTGCTACAGAGAGTAGGAAGAGGGCCTGGTTTCCAAGGCTCCAAAAAAGGCGCTCCCAGACTCAGACATGGCACCTCGTCCAGCCCACTGTGCAGGAGACGCTTTGGACTTCCCGGTGTGTATCTTTTCCTATCATACGAGCTTAGGTTTGAACCACGTGACACGATTACCGATTTAGAAAACAAACGCGCTGGTGGCTGAGACAGTAAAGCGTCTGCCTGCAGTGCAGGAGACTCGGGTTCGATCCCTGGGTTGGGAAGATCCCCTGGAGAAGGAAATGGCAACCCACTCCAGTACTCTTGCCTGGAAAATTCCATGGACTGAGGAACCTGGTAGGCTACAGTCCGTGGGTTCGCAGAGTCGGACACGACTGAGCGGCTTCAGTTTCAGTTTAAAAATCACCAAGGCCAAACACGCATGCGCACACAACCTCACCAGTTGTCTCAGACAAAACGATCCAAAGTACCGGCTAAAAAGGTCAGACTAGCCATTCCCACTGACTTCCTGCTGGACCTGACATCCACATTCAGGCTTTCTAGGCCTGCCTTCTAGGCCTCCGGCAACCAGGCCCCGCCATGCTCCAGCCAGCCTGGCCTCTCACTAGTCATCTGAAGCCCCAGGGACCCCGCGGCAGGACCCGGGCCCCTCCCCTTGGCGTTCCCCAGCCCAGGACCTGGCCCGGATGCTTGCACCACCTCCCACCCACCTCCTTCAGGTTCCAGCCTCACTGCCACTGGAGAGACCCACCCCAACCACCCAGCCCAAAGCAGCTCCCCACCCCTCGGCCTGCTTCAAGCCTTCTCACTGCACCCAGCGCGACCTGGTACAGTTGACCATCCTTGGCTGGCAAGGCCTTCTCTGTTTGCGGCTCTAATTCCAGCTCAAACATCCTGAATGGAGGTGAGGGTAGGGGTGGGGTCCTGTGACCCACTCCCCTGCCTCAGGGCAGTTTCAGAGCCCACACTACCCAGGGACAAATATGTACTTACTGTCTTGCAGCTCAAATGCAGGTCTGCCTTGGAAGCATGGTGGTGTGGGGGCCCCACCCCAGTCTGGCAGGGGCACCTCACATACTGGCCTGGGAGCCACAGCCCAGAGACAAGCAGTACCAGCTGACGTTTATGGGACAATTACAGCTCGAGCACCAAGGCCCTGTGCAGATTGCTTTGCCAAGGTGATCTCACTTAATCTTCAACCTCCTTAAAGGAGCCTGGAAGGTGCATCCTATTCTCCCATTTTACACTTTGAAAGGGGAGCCAAGTTGCTCAAGCTCACGCCACTGTCCTTTGGCTCCTGAATGCTTACTCTCACACGTATCCCCAGGAGCAGAGAGAAGGCTGGGGTCCCGCGGCCCCAAGACAGAAGCAAAACAGATGCAGGCCCCCCAAAATAACATGTATCTTTGAAGTAGTATGAAGGACAAGACTCCCAACAAGACAAAGTGGGGACCCTTCTCTCTCAAGCCTCTGAAAGGTGTTTTATTTGTTTGCTTTTCTTTTATCTTTTTCTTTTGAAACAATAATGGCACATTAAAAAAAATTAAGAACTACAAAAAGGACCGTGTCCTGGAGTCTGTGCTCACATTGCCCTGGGCCGTGGCGCCAGGACTGGTGATTCTAACTGGGGCTCTGGCCTCTTGGAAAGGTTCTGGGTGGGTCATCTCCCCCACACAGGGGCCACTCCAGGGGGTTCAGGTGCCGTTTCTCTGGGCCCCCCTTAGAGGGTGCACCCCAGCTCCCACTGACCCTGGCCAACCACCTTCTCTCTCTCCAAACTACAGCCAGGACCGGGAAACCTTAGGGAACTTACTTTGGTCCCCACAGGGGACTTTACAGGGACAGAGCCCTCCCCTGACCGGCAGGAGATGACATCCCAGCCCAGCCCGGTCATCCCCAGGAGGTCAGGGTGTCTCTCCCCGGTCCTGTCTCCAGCCCAGCTGATACCACAGTGATGCTCCGGTCCTTAGTCCCAGCCCAGAACCCTCCCGTCATGCCCTACGGCCACCCCAGCAGGCACAGAAGTGACAAACGCTCGGCCCCCTGTGACTCCCACCAACAGCAAGAGAGGGCTCCCCAGACCCCAGGGCCCTGGCTCAGAAGGAAGGGCTGGGAGAGCAGGCAGGGTGCAGGGCGGGGGGGATGGGGGGCGGCGGGGGCGGGCAGGGAGGATGTGGGGTGAGGAGCTGAGCTGCCAGGGTAGGGGAGAAGCGACAGAGGCCGGCTGAGGGCTCGGGGCGGCTCCTCAGACTCTGCAACGAGAAGAGGGGGTCCCAGGGCTGGGGCACAGGCCTGGGAGGGTGGGGGCAGGGAGAAAAAGGCTCCCGTCCTGCCTCCGGTGACCATGGGGGTACAGGCCCGGGTGACAAGACCTAAGGGCCCCCCCAAAAAGGAAACGCCATGCTGCACTCAGCCAGGCCTCAGCCCAGCCCACATGGGAGGGAGGGACCCCACCAGCCCAGGCCCTGCCAGCCCCAGCTCCCCACAGCGCTCCCCAGGGCGCCACCTCCCCCCATAGGCCGACTGGACCGCAGCTGGTGGGGGGGCCCAGCTCCCCCGGGCCCGCCCACGCCCTCGGCCCAGCCCACGCCCTCGGCTCTACTCCTGCTGCTCGTTCATTTCCATGTCCGACACCAGGATGTTCTTCTCGGTGGCCTCGCTGGGGCCGGAGGAGCTGCGGCTGTAGCGGGCACCCTCAAAGGCCCCACGCTCGACGCTCTGTCGCCGCCGGTAGAGAATCAGGGCAGCGGTCAGCAGGGCCAGGAGCAGGAGCACCGCCATCAGCACCACCACCAGGGCCGCAGGGTTCTCCGGGAGGGCGGCTGCGGCCGAAGGACCCTTGGTCAGAAGCCCCGCCATGCCCGCCCGCTGCCCAGAATGACCAGGACCCGGGGGGAGAGGGCTAGTCCTGCCTGCCACTCACCTGATGGAGAGAAGCTGCTCGCCTCAGCTGTAGGGGAGGAGGGACCAGTTAACAACAGTGGTAGTGACAAGTGAGTAACAATAAGCAAACATGCAAGAACATTTTCTGCGGTGCCAGACACTTCATTGGCTCGTTTACTTCTCTCATAGGTACTCTTATTACTGTTGTTGCCGTTTAGCCGCAAAGTCATGTCTGACTCTTCTGCAACCCCTTGGACTGTAGCCTGCCAGGCTCCTCTAGCCATGGGATTTCCCAGGCAAGAATACTGGAGGGGGTTGCCATTTCCTCCTGCAGGGGATCTTCCCAACCCAGGGACTGAACCCGCATCTCCTGCATTGGCAGGCAGATTCTTTACCACTGAGCCGCCTTCGAAGCCCATAGGTACTTTTATTACACCATTTTACATGAGTAAACTGAGGCCAGAGAGCTTGAGCAATTTACCCAAGGTCACAGAGTTGGCAAACGGTTTGGCCTGGGCTCGAACCCCATATCCCTCCCTGCCTTTAACCACTACAAAATGGTTAGTCTACCAATGGCTGTCTACTCTGGCAATTTTCAGGAAGGGCCAGTCCTTGGTACAGACCAATTGATCCCAGAGGAGGGTCCCAGCAGCCCCAGGCCTGTTGACTCCCTCCCATCCACTGTGTGGCCTGCGGAATGAGCAGCGGCCGGGGAGGGGGGGGGCCGCCCCCCAGCACTAGATGTCTCCCGCACCTCGAGGGAGCTTGCAGACGACGCCCATGGTGATGTTGGTGCAGGCCCCCGGGCGCCACAGCCCGCTGCTGCTCTGGATCCAGTAGCAGCTGTTGTGGCTCAGCATGCTGGGGCCCAGGCCTGGGGGCCCCCAGTTGGAGTAGTTCACAGCTGTGTTGTCCTGCCAGACCAGGGTGCCCCCTGTGGGAAAGGCGGCATTGGGGGGGCATTGTTGGGGATGGAGGGGGCAGCGACATGGAGCAGAAGCAGATGGGAGAGAAGAGCCCTGTTCTAGAAAACCCCCACATCCCACAGATCCTCACCCCCCTCCCACAGGCCCTCACTCCTCATGCCCCCACCCCTTACCACCGGCCAAACGCCAGTGGAAGGCCTCCCCCTGCAGCCCGAGGCCTGCCCCTCCTGACCCTATACCCAGGGGGCCCACCTTTGGGGTTGAAGTTCATGCCCAGCCAGGCGCCCCGACTCTGGCCCTCAGAGCTCTGCAGATGCTCCCAGACAAACACGTTCTCCATCTCATCCAGGATGGACAGGACCGCGCCGCCCGCTGGACATAGAGGAGGCCGACGTCAGGGCAGGCGAGTCTCCTGGTGGGTAGCTGAGCCCCCGGAGAGGCCCCGCCCTTTTCCCTGGCTGCCTGAGTAGAGGATGGCGTGGAGATGTGCATGTAACGGGGGGCTACATTTACATCTATGCCCCGTCCAAGGTGGTCTGTGTGGACTGGACCGTGAGGGGCACTGAGAGGTGAGTGCAGCCTACAAGCAGAGTGCGGCACGGGGACCACATACATTCGTGGGGTCTCTGAGCATCCTCGAGAGGGGTCGCCACCCGGAACGCCCAGGTGGGGGCGCTCGCCCCCCCAGCCCACCTCTCTGGCAGCGCTGCAGCGCCTCCTTGTGGCCCAGCAGCAGCTCCATGTGGAAGGAGTAGCAGTGCTCTCGGAAGGGAATCCAGGCTGAGTCCGCCAGCCCCTGGGGACAGCTCCCGTGGTAGCTTATTCGTCGCGGAGGAGGGGGCCCTGTGAGCGGGGAAATGCAGCATTGAGGAAGTGTCCCAGGGTCCTCCTGGGGTCGGCTTCTCCCTGGCCCAGCCCTCGCCCCAGCGGGTGGGCACTCACCTCCGTGAACTCCACACACAGCACCCTGCAACTTGGTGTCACAGATGGTGGTGCGCCAGGTGCCATCTGTGTCCACGTAGGCACAGCCCCCCGGGAGCTGGGGCTCCCCGTCCTGCCAGCTCACATAGCTTAGTGGCTCCTCCGAGACCCAAGAGTACCGCCGGGAGCCCTGGGCACAGGGGGCCATCAGGATGGAAGCAAGGGGACCAGCCAGGGCTGGGTGGAGGGGGGTGGCCATGGAAGGCAGCGGGTTAGGAGGAGACAGGGAACTGGGGGTAGGGGGGCCCAGCCCACTGCCTACCTCCTCACTGGCCAGCCCAATCCAGAGTGGCGTGCGCAGCCCTCGGGCAGCCTGAGTGAGGAAGGCCTGGGTGTAGGGGTCGAGCACGTGGGCCAGGCTGGCATTTCGGCTCTCACACAGCAACAGGGCGTCGTGCCAGCGCAGCGGCTTCTGCAGCAGCCGGAAGGTGCCGTTGAGGTAGGAGAGCTCAGTGCCCGGGGCAGGGGGCGACGCTGCTGGGGATGGGCTCAGGGAGGGGTCTACAGGGAAGGGGGCAGGACTCAGGCCGGGCTCTGCTCCCCTCACCCCATCCCCAGGCATGAGGCCAAGGGGGAACAGCAGGCAGAGACCAACTCTCCTCTGGGCGCATAACCATCAGTCACTGTTGTTATTAATAATACATTCTTACTAGTAAAGGGATAAACAACCTTGAGCCTGACCAGGAACCCAGGGCAGAGGGACCCCTGCTCAGAGCTGCAGAAGCCTCAGATGTTGAACCATGGGGTCCCTGCCACAACGCATGCCCAATGTCTTAGTTCTTCCTGGGTAGCCCTCCAAATCCCAAACCTTCCTCCTGCAACCCCTGGACGCTCACTGCCTGTCCCTCTGATTGGTGCCTGGCCTTTCTGCCCATCTGCTTCCCAAGCAGAGTGGTCCCCTGAGATCAGGGACCATGCCTCATTCCTCCTGGCTTGGCCCACAGTGTCCAGCCCTGGGCTGAGGTTTCCAGGCTCCCGGGTGATACCTACCCGTGGCCTTCTGGCAGATGAAGCCGTGGGTCTCCTCTGTACAGCTCCGGTCGTCCCAGCGGCCAGTGAAGTGGGTTGAGGGGCTATGCAGGACCACGGCACAGCTGGTCTGGGGGGAAGGAGCCGCTCAGGGGAGCCCCAGGAGCTGCCTGCCTTGTGCCACCACCCCTAAAAGTCTGTACTATGAGCAAAGAGGCTGCAAGGGGGTCCCCAGGTGTGAAGACAAGTGCTGTGGGCCAGGGCGGGTTAGTGGGTGCAGAGGAGAGGATGGGGCAGGGGCTTCCTCACCGGTATGTTGCCGCTGGGAGCAGGGCTAGGGCCAGAGGGCTCCCCGGGGGCCCAGTTGGCATACTGCAGAGGCTCCTGCTCCACCCACTGGAAGTCCCTCTGTGAGGCATGGAGGCCAATCCAAAGGTCAAAGGTCACATTGGGCAGGCTGGCTGTGATGAACGCTACAATCCCCCAGAACAGACCGTGATGAGCCACAGGGTGGCAGCCCCCTCCTCACTCTGCTCTAGCCGTCTAGGGGGACGGTGTCAGAGGATTCTGGGGCCTCCCCCTGGGCTGGCCCTACCTTGCTCTAAGGGGTTTGCAATGGTGACCAGTTGGGCCTCTTGCTGTTCACAGGAGAACTGTGCCTCTGACCACTTCACCCGGTCCTGAGGGTCCTGGCCTTGGATTTGGAAACACTGTGGGGCGGAGGGAGAGGCGTGACATCCAGTTCCACCTCCCTGGCCCCCACACCCAGAAACTTCAACCCCTCAGCGCCAGGCCCTGGAGAAAAACAGGAGAACCAGGACATCTGGGTCTCCTTGACCAAGGCTCTGATATCCTCCCGACCTGGCACGGCAGATTCACAGACACTTGCCCGCACCTGGGGAATTTTAAAGTGGGAAGATTTCTCTGGGCCACCAAATGCTCCACTACCTATGATGGCAACCCCTGGGCCACGCCTGGGGACAAGGTCTGTCTGGCTCTCAGCTTCATATACTTCAAAGGCTTTCCACAGAATTATTGGTATCATTATAATGATGCTGACAAATTAAGAAAGGAACCGGTTACATATATGAAATATATTGTTTTAGATTAGGTGGAAGAAGCCATAAGAATAAGCTTTTGGAGCAATTCAATGACATGGAGAAATACTCAAAATACAACACTGAGGAAAAAAAAGTTGGCTACAAAATTGTGCTATTTAGTATGATCTCAATTATGTAGAAAAAGAAAGTGGAGTAACAAATATTGATAGTGGTTATCTCTGGAGAATATAGATGAGTTTTTTTTTTTCCAAAATATGAATAATACATCTTGCTCTTTTTGCTTTCTTTAAGGCAGAAAAGGTGTATTATTTGCTTGAATAATCTGAAGACAGTGAGAGCTCCATGATAGTATGAGCTGGCTGCACTCCAGCACATGACAAAGATTTATGGATTATGTTATCTAGTGTTAACTAATCTAATCCTCACAACTCAGTTAAGCAGTCTTATAGTGTCCGCCAAAGAAGGCATGATTCAAAGCTCATGCTAAGGATACCAAGGAAACCTGCAAGGAAATAGCACACTTTCCTTCCTGGGATAAGCTCTTTCAGCCGCTAGATAAAAACAAGGACGGTCTAATCAGGTTGGATGAATCAGCCCATGGGTCACTAACCACTCTTGGAAAGAGACTCACACTCTAGAAGGAACATTTTGAAAACATGTTTAGACGCACATCCATCCTGATTCTCTTGATTGCCTCAAACTCTCCTAGCTGCACACTCAAAATAGTTGGAAAGAGAATCTTCTAAATGTTGTTTTTTAAAAAAATCTTCCAGAGACTTTTTTAAACCCTCTCAATCAGTTCTTCTCAGTAGTTTATAAGGCAGATTCATTTAAATGCAAAAATTGATGAGCTAGTTTTTAAACAAAAATCAGCAGAAGGACTGAAAAATTTAATTGGCATTTAACTGGCAGAAGGACTGAAAAATGGAGAGAAGGACTTAGAAAGCCCAGCCAATGATGGATGAACTTTCTTCATCTTCATCTATTTGTCTTTGTAAGGCAATCTTTTCATCTACAACAACCATTCAATCCATGTTCTAAAATAATTTGACCTCCAAACAAGACCTGTGAAGTCTGAATCAGTGTCAGACCTAGATTTTTAAATAAAGTATAGGGACTTCCCTAGTGGTCCAGTCTTTAAGAATCTGCCTGCCAATGCAGGGGACACAGGTTCTATCCCTGGTCGGGGAAAATCTCACATGCCACAGAGCAACTAAGCCCGTGTACCACAACAAAGAATAGCCCCGACTCGCCACAGCTAGAGAAAGCCTGCAAAGGTCCTGCAGAGGAGGACCCAGTGCAGCCAAAAATAAATAAAGAAATGAAAAACTAATAAATAAAAATAATGAAGTGTATGTGATCACTTTGCTCTTATCAAAACTATTTAAAATAGCAAATAATTATTATAATTGATACATTTAAGAGTGAGCACAAAATGTTTTTCACACCACTAAAAGGAAAAATTTTGAAAACTTAAAAATATTGTTTTGAAATCTTTAGCTCAGGCTTTAGATTGTTTTGTTCTTGTGCATATTTTATTATATATGACATCAGTCACATTCAGAGAAGGCGATGGCACCCCACTCCAGTACTCTTGCCTGGAAAATCCCATGGATGGAGGAGCCTGGTAGGCTGCAGTCCATGGGGTCGCTAAGAGTCAGACATGACTGAGCGACTTCACTTTCACTTTTCACTTTCATGCATTGGAGAAGGAAATGGCAACCCACTCCAGTGTTCTTGCCTGGAGAATCCCGGGGACAGGGGAGCCTGGTGGGCTGCCGTCTATGGGGTCACAGAGTCGGACACGACTGAAGTGACTTAGCAGCAGCAGCAGTCACATTAGTATAGAAAGAAATACATAGATTTACTTTTGCACATATATGTATGGCATACATAAATATTTTGTATGTTCAACATTTTGTTTTAATAGGAATTCATTATCAAGATGCTCACCAAACTATATGGGCAACATTATTACTTGATGAACTGGAAGGTGTCACTACGCTGAGTTAGTGTCCAAGGGGTCTAGCCCTGGTCCCAGGACTGAGCAAGGGAGAGGGTGGTGGGTTCAGGGCAGAGGCCGTGACTCTGATGTTGCCAGAGGGCCGGGACTCCTGAAGCTCAGGCTTCCCCTTGGGCACCCCCTCCCTACCCCCTACCTTGTTGAGGAACTGGCTCCAGCCAGAGGGGCAGCCCCCTGTGGGCGGCAGGTCTGGGGGCTGCAGCTCTCTGGTGCTGTTGCGCCGCTTGCAGATATAAGGCAAGGCTGTTGTGCACCTCTGGTCCCCCCAGTCCTCTGTGAAAAGTGAACAGCTGTCACTCTGAGTGTGGGGCCGGGCTGCCAGCACCTGGCCTCACGCCCTGAGAGGAGGTAGGGCTGGGGCTCGGGTCCTGTGTCCAGCTCTGAAGTCAAGTCCTCTGCGGCTGCTGGACAGGCACCGGCCCTCCCCTCTCTGGATCCAGTCCTTCTTGGGTTGGGTGAACAGAGAGGATGAGAAGAGACTGAAGGCCCCTGCCCGGGCTCACCTTGCTGCCCTGAACACCAACCCTCCCCTCGGCTTCTGCACCCTCTCTGCCCTACCCTGCCCTCACCTCGACTGGCCATCATGTACACGCACTTCTTGTCCTTGCCGATGGGCCGAGGTTTGCCGGGGGCCCAGGAGATGAAGTTTATAATGGAACCATCTGTCCACCTGCAATGGCACAAGCAGGAGTGATCCTAGTACAGGGCACCAGGTTAGACCTCCCCTGAATGCAGAAGCAAGGGGGCAGAGACTGGGGCCCAAGTCTACGGGCTCAGGGCCACAGACTGAGGAGCGAGGCTACTGAGCTCAGTGCAGCAGGAACCCAAGGACCCAGTGCCTTCCACTTCTCTAACTAGAAAAGAAGTCTAAGGATCCCAGAGCAGGAGTCCAGTGGCAACACTGTGCTCAGACACTCCTGTGCTCTCCTGGTCTTTCTGTGCCTCGTGCCTGGGGAGGTGAGCCCTGACCATGAAGAGGCCCCTCTGGACCATCATGTGTTCTTGCCCACGTCCACGGACCTTTTTCACGAGTGACCCCAGCATAATACGAACGGCTGTTATTTAGTGTCCAATAATGTGCTTCCCAGGTGGCTCTGTGGTAAAGAGTCCACCTGCCAATGCAGGAGACACGGCTTCGATCCCTGGGTCGGGAAGATCCCCTGGAGAAGGTAATGGCAACCCACCCTGGTATTCTTGCCCGGGAAATCCCATGGACAGAGGAGCCTGGCGGGCTTTAGTCCACGGGGTCGCAAAGAGTCAGACACGACTGCGTGGACAACAGCGTGCTGGACGCAGCACCAAGGACTCAAGGACACCTCATTTTTAGCCCTAAGGACAACCCGACCAGGCACGCCTCGTTGTTTCATTTTCTGGTGAGAAAACCAAGAGAGGCCCAGAAAGGTTAAGTCACTTGCTCAAGGCCACACAGCCCACAAGGGGCAGAACTGGATTCAAAACCAATTCTGTCTCTTGTGTGCGATCCTGCCTCTCATTTCCAGCCTGAGTCCCTGCTAGCCATCCACGCATGTGCCCCGCTGCCCAGCCACACCCACCATCCGGCCAGGGCTCCCACCTGAAGCGCCCGTCGCTCTCTGAGGTGTGCAGGCCGATCCACCAGTGCTGCTCCTGGCCCCGAGAGAACTGGGGAAGCCGGGCAGGCAGGTGAGGGTTGGCAAGGCCTTTCCCCTGGCTCCCGGGCTGCCCTCCCTGCTTGCTGGCATGCCCACCTTCTGCAGGTTGTGCCCCAGGAAATCCAGCTCGGCCTGGCTGTGCACTGAGACCAGTTCAGCCTGGAACCACGTGCAGATGCGCTGCGCCTGCGCCCACGTGGAGTGGTGCTCGAAGAACTTATACTCAGCCTCCTGGAAACGCAACCATTCCCGCCGGCCTGCGGGGGCAGCATGTGGCTGGAGTTCAGGCTGCGGCTGCCTGCCCGCCCCGCCCACGGAGGACAAGGCGTGTTCGGGGCAGCCAGGGCAGGCCGGCCTGCGAGCCCATCTGACCTGGACCAGTAAATGTGCCCCGATTCCCTTTTCCCTTGGCTCAAACCCTTAATCCCCTTCCTTCTGTCCTGGTCAAGCCCTGCCCTGTCCGGCCGCCACGGGGAGTGGGATGGACAGGAAGCCTCACCTTGCGGGCTGACATCAGGCTCCCGCACGTCCGTGCCTATGGGGGCAACAGGGACAGACACGCTGCAGAGATGGGAGACGCTTCCCTGGGCCCCGGGCCCTGCCGCCCGTCATCCCTTGCCCGGTCCAGCAGCGCCGCCCCACCAACCTCGAGGGATCTTGCAGATCCAGTCCAGCTGCGTCTCGCACTGCATAGCCACCCACTGCAGGGAGGCCAGGTCGAGCACCGTGCAGCCGCGGATGTCATCATCGTCGTGCCGGCTCCGGTCGAAATTGTGGTAAGAGAACTGGTGACGTCAGAGGGGGAGAGGGGCCTCAGGCACCAGGCACAGGCTGCCCCCACCCCCCGAGCAGACCAACGAGTGGCCTGGCATAAGCTGGGAACGCACCCCCCAACCTGGGCTAGGCACCCCCACCACCCTCTCCTTCACCAGCCGGCCCTTGCCCTAGGCCCTGCCTCTGCTCAACCTCGCGCACCTTCGAAAGGCCACGCCCACGTCCCGTCCACCCGCCCCGCCTCCTCCAGGCCTCCTCACCCCAAGTCCATCACTCCAGCGCCAGCTCTGCCCGGCTCCGGGGTCTCGACGGTTCAGGCCGATCCAGAACCAGTGCTGCTCGTGGATCTCGGGCTCTGATTCACTTCAGCACAACCGGGGGGTGGAGATGGAAGGCATGGGGAGGGTGAGAGTTGTAGGGAATCCTTGCAGTTGTGATTCGGGCAGTCCCGGGGGCCTGGAGCCTCTCCATCTGGGGTTCACACTGAAAACACTGTTGAGGCCACCCTAAAATGTCTTCTCCCCAGAGAGAACTGGGCCAGCTGGGCCGGGCCCCCTGCTCACTCACTCAGGGCAGGTGGCCCGGCCCCTTCCACTGCTGCCCTTTAGGTAGGGTGTGCCCCTCCAGCAAGTCTGCAGACGTTCACTTTAGGAAGTAGACAGGGGCAGTGCATAGACTTGGGGCCATGGACTCAAATACACCTCGATTCCAGTCCTAGGTCATCCCTGTGACCTTGGGCAAATAACCCAACCTCTGGATCAGCCCACAAGGGATAATGTCTACTTTGTAGGGTTGAGGAGAGCAGTGAATGTGGTTCAACGTTTAGTGTGGCCTCTGGCACACAGCGAGAAGCGATCAACATGGGCTCTAATAATCACTAGTCAAATAATGTCATTGTGCTGTTTGCTGGGAGGAGACGTCCCTGGAATTAAGATTTCAGGAAGCCTGGATCCATCTGGATGTTTCCCAAGGCTAAGGGATGATGGGGTTGTGTGTCATAGGAACCCACGGGACAGAGACAGGGTTCTGGGGGGAACCCCTGTGGGTAAATGCTCACTTTTGCAGCCTTTCTCGCCCTCTCAGGAAAAGCTGTTTATTGAGAAGTGTGGGTTATTATGGGATGGTGTAGGGTTACAGGAGGGGGCACTCACTTGGATAAGCTTATAGATTTTGCCTTGGAGAAGGAATGGTAAGGATTAGGGTTGTATGTGTGCTCAGTCAGTCGCGTCTGACTCTTTGTGACCCCATGGACTATAGTCCACCAGGCTCCTCTGTCCTTGGGATTTCCCAGGCAAGAATACTGGAGTGAGTTGCCATTCTCTTCTCCAGCGGAATCTTCCTGATCCAGGGATTGAACCTGCGTCTACTGTGTCTGCTGCACTGCAGGTGGATTCTTTACTGCTGAGCCACCAGGGAAGCCCCTAAGGGTTAGGGTTAGGTTTGTGTAATCTGAGAGTCCAAGAGGGTGCTGTTGGCTCATATGAGCAACACAGGGGCTCCGGCTCCAGCGAGACCGGGGTTACTTAAGTGGGGACAGGACAGGCCTGGCACTAGCAGCGGACACACAGGTCATTCCAAGCCCTGGACAGACCTCTCTGGGGTCACCTTCACCCTGCCCACTGCCCCGTGTCCAGCAAAACCAAGAGCCCCACAAACATGCATGTGGGCCAGCGCCTTAAGCTCAGTACCCGAAGATCTTGTTGAGCATATTGGCCACAAAGTGCTCCTCTTCATAGCTGGCCAGGCTCAGCAGCTGGGCCCCCAGCTCCTGGCAGGCCCCTTGGGCCTGGACCCAGGTCTTCTTGTCCTGCAGCCGCTCCGAGCTGAACACCTGCAGGGGCAGAGTCCAAGCTGTCCCTCTGGCCCACCTCCCCACGGGACACCTGCCCTCCCATGACTTGTGTGGAGAGGGGGCTGCGGCTTTACTGGACAGGGTGTCGAGGCTAGTTAAGACAGCCCTGCTCATCAGAGAGGGAGCCCTGGGGGAGGAAAACTGGCACAGGCATCTCCCAGAGATGGTCCCAATGACCAGTGGGGCAGTCAGGGCCCTTATCCCAGCAGAGCCACAGTTTGCTGTGGGCAAGTCCCTCTGCTCCCTGGACTTCAGCATCTTTCTATAATAAAAGACCCTGGACTACCTCAGTGGCTCCCAAACCCAGCCAGGTTTAAAAACACAGATTACCAGGCCCCACCACAGCCCACTGAATTCCCATCTCTATAGTGACAGCCTGGAAGATTTTTAAATTTTTTTAAACTGAAGTACTCCTGTACTTCGGTTTAAAACATTGATTTACAATGTTGTGTTAATTACTGCCGTACAGCAATATGACTCAGTTATAAATATATATGTGTGCATGCTAAGTTGCTTCAGTCATGTCCTATTCTTTGCAACCCTATGGACTGTAGCCCACCAAGCTCCTCTGTCCATGGGATTCTCCAGGCAAGAATACTGGAGTGGGTTGCCATGCCCTCCTCCAGCGGATCTTCCTGACCCAGGGATTGAACTCGAGTCTCATTATGTTTCCTGCAGTGGCAGGCAGGTTCTTTACCACTAGTATTACCTGGGAAGCCCGCAAATATATATAGATTCTTTTTTAATATTCTTTTCCATTATAATTTATCATAGAATATTGAATATAGTTCTCTCTGCTATATAGCAGGATGTTGTTCTTTACCTATTATATATATAAAAGCTTCTATCTGCTAACCCAAACCTCCTACTGCATTTCTCCGCCAACCCCCTTCCCTTGGCAACCACCAGTCTCTTCTCTACATCTGTGATTTGGTTTCTGTGTTATAGATCTCTTCATCTCTGTCACACTGTAGATCCCACATATAAGGGGTCACATATAAATCAGGCTCCCAGGGCAATCTAAAGAGCTGCCAGCCTGGCCCCAACATCTGAGCATCTCTAAAACTGATGGTCTGTGGGTTTTTCAATTCCTCAGTTGTTTACTGAGCACCTGCTGTGCACCAGGCCTCAGAGGACACTGACAAGAGTTTCAACAGAAAGGACCTAAGGGGAGAAGTTTCTCCAGGGCCCACCTGCTTGGATCATGGCTGCGTCCCACTGGGACCACCCACCCCGCCAGGGATGCTGTGTCTTTGCTCTCGTTTCTCTCCCCACACCCCGAGGCCCACGGGCTGCCTACCTTATAGCAGTGCCGGAGTTTGGGATCTGAGCCCCAGCCCTGCGGACAGGCGCCGGTGAGGCTGGGTGTGGGGTCTGGCCCGGGCAGCTCAGGCGTCACGGGCGTGCCCAGGCTCTGGCGGCAGATGTAGCGAGCCCGGAACGACGTGCAGTTCTTCACCTCCCACAGCCCCATGGCGCTGCCCGTGGCCAGGGCCACGCAGCCCCCACGGCTGTACCCTGGAGGAGGGAGGGGGGACCCACACACTGAGCCCTCCCTCACATCCCCGAGGGGCACCTCCATGGCCCCTGCACCAGGGGCCAGCTTGGCCATCTCTGCAGGGACATAGCTGTGGGGTTGGGGGTGGCAGGGCTGGAGAGCAGGAAGGAAATGGAGGCAGAAGCTTCACTCTGTGTTGGCTCCTGTGAGATCTTAGGCAAGTTGCTTAACCTCTCTGAGCCTGTTTCATCATTTACTCCATCTTTAAAAGGGCTTAAAAAAGATAACAGTGGACTCGCGGTTAAGAATCTACCTTCCAAGGGATATGGGTTCGGTCCCTGGGTTGGGGAACTAAGATTCCATGTGCCGTCGGGCAACTAGAGAAGCCTGTGTACTGCAACCACTGAGCCTGCGATGAAGACCCAGCACAGCCAAAAAAATTAATGAAAAACATAAAAGATTTATAAAAAAAATTTTTTTTTAAGGTAATAAATGTGAAATGGCATAATAGCAAGCACTTGTTCTATGCCCACTATTCCAAGGGCTTTACGTATATTAACCCATTCAAGCCGCATGTCAGCCCTGTGAGGGAAGTACCATTATCCCCATTGGACAGATGAGGAAACTGAGGCTCAAAGATGGACAGCTAATAAACTGCAAAGTCAGGACCTGAGCCAGGCATCTCAGCTCTGGAGGCCATCCTTCTAACCATATCACCACACTCTATGAACGCTGTCTCCTATGAAGCCCTGGGTCTCGGTCGTGGCAGGGGTGGTCCACCACGGCCCTCCCGGCTTCATCAAAGCACCGCCAAGAAGGAGGCTGAGAGAGGGGCTCACCAGGTTGGTCCCGGTTCCAGTGGGTGTACATGACCTCGTCCCCACTGAGCCAGCGGAAGGAGCCGGTGAAGTTGAGGTCCTGCAGGGCCGTCCAGAAGTATTCGCCATCCCAGTTGTAGATGAGACTGCTGATAAAGGCCTGCTCGAACCTGCGGGAGAGAGGCTGGTCAAGGCAGGCAACTCAACCCCCACCGCTCCCAGGGCCCCAGGCCTCAGGGAGCCTGGGTGCACCCGATCAGAAACTTGCTCAGGGAAGTGGGGACCCCTGGGGAAGCTGCAGCTGACACAGCTGACCCCTGCTGCTGTCTGCATCTCCACATCTTGCTGAGAGAAAAATCAGACACAAGCCAACTCTTGCCTGGAGAATTCCAAGCACAGAGGAGCCTGGTGGGCTACAGTCCATGGGATGGCAAAGAGTCGGACAAGACTGTGCGACTAACTTTGACTTTTCAAGGCCTCTTTGGGGCATCCAGTCCACAGAGAGGCCTGTTCCTGCCCCCTCCCAGGAACTGCCCCATGCTAGAGTCGCTTAATAAACAAGAGTCATTCTTATGATAATATTAGAAACAGGCCCTGGAGACAGCTGAAGCTCAAAGGGACTCAATGATCAAGTCCCTCTGCACTTGATGGCAGGATGCTGGCCCTTCCGGTGGAGGGACCACATTCGACCAGGACATAGGGGTGGGCTGGTCCCCCTCTCATACCTGTTGGTGATGGTGACCAGCTGAGAGCCGTGGTCGGTGCACAGGCGCCGGGCCTCACTGTAGGTCACCTGGTCCTCTCCCAGCCAGTAGCAGGAGGGGCTGTGCCACGTCCAACCCTGGCTCAAGAGAGTGGGCAGAAAAGGGGGTGTCTGGGGGAGGGCTTCTCTCTCACCCCTAAATCCTGGGGTGGGAATGCCAACAGCGGCACTGCTGAACTTTCTGCAGGCTTGAGCACAGGACTGAGGGGGCTGGTGTGACACCAGAGCCGGCTATTCCTGTGCTGTGGCTGCACCGTGCCACGCCACACTGCCCCGCCTACCACCACCCACAGCTGCCAGGTTCAGAGTAGAAGCACAGCCCAAGGGAGGCAGCCAGTCACCCGGCCTGTGGCCTGGCCAAGAAAGATGAGTGGCCCACTGGACGCCTCTCTCGGGTATTTGAACCAAGAGACGTATTGGGAAAAATGCCAGCTGGCTGGGAAATGAGAGCTGAAAAGCTGGGAGAGCGGCCAGCAAGTGGAGGGGGCTGGTTGATCCTCAGGGGCCTGGAGAAGCTGGAGTACTGGAATGGAGGCGGCACCCGCCTGAGGGCGGTTGAGGGCGGAGAACAAACCCTCAGTGAAGGGCAGCAAAGTTGCAGTAGACCGCCCTTCCTTCACAGCTGGCTGGCAACCCGCCCCCTGCACCCACCCCAGGAGACCGGGGAGGCTTTACCCCACCAACCCATGGCCCCTTGGGTCGCCCTGAGGGCCTCTCTGCCCCTGCGGGGTGGGGGCTGGAGCCCGGGGGAGAGGCGAGGAAGAGGGAGGGGGCAGCCCCCTGGGCAGGAGCCCGTTCAGAACAAGCTGGTGTGTGTGTATGTGTGTTTATGTGTGTGTAGGTGTATGTGTTTAGTCATATTTATGCATATGTGCATGTATGTGTATATGAGTATGTGCGTTTATTTGTGAATGTGTCATTGACGTTTACTCTCTGAGTCATGCCCAACTCTTTGCGACCCTGTGGACTGTAGCCTGCCAGGCTCCTCTCTCCATGGGATTCTCCAGGCAAGAATACTGGAGTAGGTTGCCATTTCCTAGTCCAGGGGATCTTCCCAACCCAGGGATCGAGCCCACATCTCTTGGACTGGCAGGTGGATTCTTTACCACCAGGCCATCAGGGAAGTCCGTGTGTATGTGTGTGTGTTGTGTATGTGTGTTTATGTGTGTCTATATATGTGTGTGTTTGGGGGGCTTCCCTGGTGGCTCAGACAATAAAGAATCTGCCTGCAATGCAGGAGACCTGGAATCAATTCCTAGATTGGGAAGATCCCCTGGAGAAGGGAATGGCAACCCACTCCAGTACTCTTGCCTGGAGAATTCCACGGACTGAGGAGCCTGATGGGCTACAGTCCATGGGTCATAAAGTGTTGGACACGACTGAGCGACTAACACTCTCTCTTCATTTTCATATGGGTGTGTTTACATGTGTATGTATATGTGTGTATGGGGAGAGAGGCACAGATCCCCATATTCCAGCAGGACTGTGCTAAGACCCCTGGCTCTCCTGGGGTGTTAACCATGGCGGCCCAACAACCCTCCACCCATTCCAGGCTGGCCCTGGCACGGGACAGTTAGCAGTAGCCCCTCTGCCGCCCCCAGCCTGGTCAGAGCCCCGGCTAGCCGCTGACCATGCTGGCCCCCACGCTCTTCAGCCCGGCCCCGTGAGCTCTCCCTTCCTCCCCACTGGAGCTCATGCCTGCAGGCATTTCATGCTCTCCCCCTAGGGGAGAGTTTGGGGTGCAGTGGGCGGGTGTGATAAGGGGGCTTGATCCAAAGGAAAATAGAGTGAGGAACCAGATTGGCAGTGAGGGGCTAGCAGGAGGAACATGGCTTCAGAGGAGGGAGCTGCCAGGGGCTCAGACACCACAAAGTGGCCTTTATGAGCAGCCTGCCCACATGGGCCACACTGCTCACATCCCTGCCTGTCCGGGCAGGGAGCGGGGTAGGCGCGGGGCTGAAGGAGGGAAACGGGCCAATCACGTGCCCTCACCCTCACTCACACCCTCTCTCCCCGACTCATTCATTCCCCCCATTCAGTCTAATCCCTGCTCTCCTTAGGGCTGGCCTGGTTCCCCCCACCCCCGCCCCCAGGAGAAAGACAAGCACACTGCATCTGTGGATGGTGTGCGTGCCAGCAGAGATGGGTGGGAAAGCGGGGGGTTGGGTGGAGGGAGGGTACACAGAGACCTAGGTGGTCCCCAGCAGCCTCCACACAGATGATGACTGGACCAGACTTGGGGGTGGGAGTGGGGGGCCCGCCTACCCCTACCTCTGAGTTCTCTGCAGCTTTCCATGGAGAAGGGGCTCAGGGCTGGGGTGGGGAGCTCTGCTTCCTCCCAACAGCTTTCTACCCCCACCCCACCTCATCCTGTATCACTCCTTCTGGATGGAGCAGTTTGGAGGGCGGGAAAAAGGGAGGGTGCCACAGGAGGCTGCAGATTCCTCCTGCCCTCCTGCCCCCGGAAGCCCTTCCAGCTGGCCCCATCTGGGGCAGCTCCAGAAGCGCCCTCACCTTCCGGCAGCCATGGTCCTCCTCGGCGGCCCCCTGGCTCAGCTGGCCCGCCTTCTTGCAAATGGACGGCAGGGACTGGTTACAGGGACTGTCGTTCCAGCGGCCTTCCTAGGGACACAGGGTGAGGGGCAGTGTCAGTCTATCTCCCCCAAACCTCCCAAACCTGGCCCTGCCTCTGACTTGCTGTGTGACTCCGAGCAAGAAGCTTGACCTCTCTGTGCTCCATGGTGGCAAATGTGGGGCGTGCAGGATTAGTGCTATAAGCCTCACTAGGCTGATGCGAGCACAGAGTAGCTGCGCAGGTGCCTCCAAACTTTGACAAGCACTGTCAAAATGGAAAACATGCTCTTTTAAATTAGATCACTTCATAAACACCAAGGACAAGCTGGCTAAGACCATTAGCAAGACAGATGAGATTCCCAGTTTGGCAAGGTGTCCAGTCAGTACTTGCAGATCCAGGGCAAGCAGAGACTGTGTGCCCAGACCCTTCCCTTGTTGGTGGAGCCGAAGAGGAACTTAGTTCAGCCCCTCCTAACAGCCTTAGTGCTTCTGTGTTCAGTGCAGCCAGCCAGCAGTTTTTGTCTGCCATCCGGAGGGCAGAGGTGTTTGTGTGTCTCAGCCCCCAGGAAAATGCGCAGTATTTAGCAGATGCTCAATAAAAGCACGCGTTCTCAATTGTATCCAACTTTTTGCGACCACATGGACTATAGCCCGCCAGGCTCCTCTGTCCATGGGATTTCTCAGGCAAGGATACTGGAGTAGGTAGCCATTTCCTAATTGTTCATAAATTTTAAAACAGCATCCTCTAAGCCAGATGCCTCTAGAGTCCCTGGCACTGTTGGCTGTATCTCAAGGCAGAATGTCCTCTCTGTCTCTGAGGTAGGTAGTCTGTCCTACAGTTTTGTCTTTTAAGGAACAGACTTAACTGTTTGAAACCCTGTATCAGTTCCTTCATCCGCCCACACTGTCTGAACCACAACCATGGCAAACAGTCACAACGCCACCATTTCTTGAGAGGACAGGACCCTGCGCTAGGGTAGGGCGGGCAGGGAGCAGCCCTGCCTGGGGAGCTTGTCCGCATAATGTGGGTTCTGACGCCACCTGCTGGTGGGGAAGTGCAGCCCGCAGGAGACCAAGATCACCGCCAGGCGACAAACGTCCAAAGGTTTCGTTGAACTCTAATCCTCATGAAGACCCTCTAAGCTTGGCACCTTTAGAATTCCACTGAGAGCTGGGAAAACTGAGGCTAACAAAACTCAGCTAAGGAAACCGAGGCACAGACACATTAAGTAACCTGCCCAAGAAGACCCAGCTAGTTGGAGGTGGAGAGGACAGTCAAACCCTGGCAATGTCTCCACGCGGAGGGGAAGGAGACAAGATGGGGAGGGGGGACTTCCGAGAGGCAAGGGGGTGGGGTGACAAGCAGGAACCAATAACGGGACATCCCTCAGCTGCGGTGGCACCGGGAGGCGGGGTCTGGGGGCCCTGTGAGGAGAGAGGGTTCTTACCGGCCCCCAGATGGTGACACAGTCCTCCAGGCTGTCTCGGAAGTTGTTGGGCTCAAAGGGGTGCCAGTGGGTGAAGCTCACGAGGCTCCCGTCGGACCACTCAAAATTCATCTGCAGTTTCAGGTCGTTGAGACCAATCCACAGCTCCTCCACCTCTGGCGGGGTGCGGCAGGGGAGAGAGAACGTCAGGAGGTCAGCCTTCTCCACCGGCAGGGGAGGCGAGGACAGTGCCTGAGCCCCGGGGACGGGCGTGGGGGAGGCAGCCCCTCACCCTGCTTGATCTGCTTGGTGATGAACTCCAGCTCCGCCATGCTGTGTATGCTGAGCAAGTCGCCCCCGCCCCGCAGACACATCTTCTTGGACTCCTGCCAACTGCGCTTCTCGGCCTGCAGGCGGTAGCAGTGGCCCTGGAAGGGCTGCCAGCTGGGCTCACACTCCACCTTCACGTTGGCCCACACATCTGCGGAGACCAGAGAGGCCACTGTTCAGGGTCCGGGACGCCGAGCATGGGCTCGGACCCGCCACGCAATGGTGGTGTCTGTGACAACGCAGACAGGGCCTTGAAGTTCACCTCCTCCCCAAACATGTCTTACATCCACCCTTCCCACCAAGACAGGTCTGAATACTGAAGACAGTGTGATGTTGAAAAGACAAAACCCTCAGGGCAGCTGGAGCCCTGGGAGGTGGTGGCAGATTCCACTCAAGATAGGATGGCCCCTCCAGCTGGGGTTCTCAGAGGGAAAGATGGATGGGGACTCAGGACAGAACTGCCCTGGGAACCTCAGTTTCCTCCTCTGTAAAATAGGGCTTCCTGCTGTAAGCTTCCAGCTTAGTTCATGTCCACCTCACTTAATAAATGACACCGCCGACACTGTCTCAAAGGACATCTATGGGGACTTCCCTGGTGGTCTGGTGGCTGAGACGCCGTGCTCCCAGTGCAGGGGGGCTGGGTTCATTCCCTGGTCAGGGAACTAGATCCCACATGCCGCAACTAAGAGTTTGCATGCCACAACTAAAGATCCTGCTTGCTGCAACTAAAAAAAAAACAAAAACAAAACCCCACATGCCACAACAAAGATCGAAGGTCCCACCTGTCACAACTAAGATCCGGTGCAGCCAAATAAATAAATATTACAAAAAAAAGAAAGAAAAGAACACCTATGGAGCAGGGCCCCATCAGTGCAGAGTGAAGCAGGTGAGGAAACGCACCCCCCTCCTAAGCAGCTCATGAAGTCACTGCTGCCCGGCAGGCATGTGCTGCTTGAAATTTTTCCTCTCATTCCCTCCCCTACCCCCTTTCCTCTCCCTGAACCCTAGGGCTGAGAACCCGACTGGTCTTAGGCCCCTCCTCACCCCCATCTCTGTGCATTTCAAGTTCACCCTCTAGGGATTGGGGTCCCAGGGCACCTGATGCAAACAAGCTCTCACTTGGGCCTTGGCAAGAGAAAACAGGACTTCATCAAACCACCTACAACATCGGGCTTGGGCAAGATTCTGCCTGGCTGGGCAAGAAGGCATGTACCCACTTGAAGCATCGTCCCACTGGGATACACTCCACCCTGGGAGATGCTCCAAGGACCGGCCATACTGTCTCTGGCAGACCTGGCAAAGTGGGGAGGGCTGAGAGCCTAAGCAGGCTCCCTCAGTGGCTCAAGACCTGTCAATCATCTCTTGTCAGCAGCTGAGCTAAGACCTGAGGCTGCCACCTGGACAGGAGAGTTTAGTGGGAGGGAGGAAGCTCAGGAAACGTGGATGCTTCAGGGCCCGATGGCGCCTGCCTCTGAAATGACATGCTTCGAGTGATGAGTGCTGGAAGGCAGGACCCACCCAAGAAACTGCTTAGAAAAGAACACCCTGGGACTTCCCTGACGGTCCAGTGGTTAAGATCCTGTGCCTCCAGTGCAGGGGGCGCGGATTCTATCCCAGACTGGAAAACTAAGATCCCACATGCCATGCAGTGCAGCCAAAAGGAAAAAAGAAAATATGCCTCATGCAGAGAGATGTGGGCCAGGATGAAAGCGGAAATCCAAGGCTAGAGACAGATTTGCAGGTCCGTGAGGCCCCAGGGGAGGGCTCCCCACAGCAGCCATGCTGGGCAGATCCAGGGTACAGAGGACTCAGTGAGGGGCCAGGCCTGAAGGGGACCATGTGGGCAAGGCCCGCCCACACCAGCCCTGTGACCCTCCTTTCTTCGCCTGCCCCAGGTTCCCCTGTGTCTACCCCCGGGGGGAGGTGAGGTGCCCTTGATGTGGGCACTTACGTTTTAAACCTTTGCTCCTGATCCCCTAGGGGATAAGGGGAGAGAACAGTGGCCAATGGCCCTGAATCAACCTTTGGCAACACTTTAATGGTCAGAAGCAAAAGTCGGCTCTGTAAGTTCTTCATTTTCTGTGTTTTGTGAATTTTTGTTTTGTCTTGCTGTATTTGCTTTATATAAATCCCCGCTTCACCCCATGGGGACTGGACTCCTGCAGGAGCCCCCTCCAACCCATGGAGATGCTGGCCAGGTCTCCAGCCTTTCAGCAACCCTGCAGGGGATATGAGTTTACCCACCCTCAATCGGCACCTCTGAGACTAAGCTGCTGGACGAAGGCCACACCCCAGCGCTGCGCCCTGCCCCTAGAGCAACCTCGGTGAGTCACAAATGTGAGCAAGACACTCCCTGCCTTAAAAGCCTGCAAAGGCTCCCACAGCCTACCTGGCCCCACCTGAATTTCACCCGGAAGCCAAAATCCTTTAGGGACTGGCTGCAACCTGCCTTTCTGAACTGTTCAGGTCCCCGTGCCCTCTAAGCCAGTACTTCTCAAACTCCACACCAGTCACTAAGATCTTGTGAAATGCAGGTTCTAGTTCAATTAATTGGGGGGAGGAGGGGGGAGGCACCTGAGAGTCTGCATTTCTAATAAGCACTTATTATAACATCACTTGGGAAAGTGCTGGTGGTCCAGGGATCACACTTTTTTTTTAAGTTCTCACATAATGTATTATTATGGATGACTGTTCTCGAAAAACATGGACAGTGTGAATGCATTTGAGACTCATCACAGACACTTAGAAATACACCATACTGTGAAAGGAGGATTCGATGACAAGTGATGTTGGGCCAGCCTGTTCCAAAAGCAAGCAGAGAATCAGGGGAACCAACACGGCTCCCTGAGGGGACCCTTGGGTGCGTCCCTTGCTGCCCTGTGGGTGGGGCGCCTTGTCCACGCTGGCAGCACCCATCTCCTCTGTTAAACCACAGCAGCAGCAGAAAACGGAAGCACTCCTTTGGTGGTTTTTTGTTTTTGTAGGTAGGTTCCCAGTTTTTTATT
Organism: Budorcas taxicolor; assembly: GCF_023091745.1. Taxonomy (NCBI): domain Eukaryota; kingdom Metazoa; phylum Chordata; class Mammalia; order Artiodactyla; family Bovidae; genus Budorcas; species Budorcas taxicolor. The sequence continues at coordinate 46,710,598 of NC_068928.1, read as the reverse complement.
TCCATCTTGCTTTTCAGGATTTGGTTCCAAATTCTTAAAGTAGTGTGGGTGTCTAGCATCTTTCATGAATTTTTCAGGATCCAGTTCTGCTCAATAATAATGCACTGTACCCGGCCCACCTACAGGCTCTTGCTCGGAGGACACGTCCCCCTAGGCCCCGCTGCTGGCTTTGTGGTCTTCCTTGTGGGGAGCACTTCTCTTCTTGCTTGATTCGGAAGGCCTTTTGGCTCTGGCTTTTTCTGTCTTCTGTTGTTGCTTTTCAAGCTTCGACAGGTGTTCTGAGTCAGAGGCAACAGCACCAGGGGCCGGAGATTCCGGTTCTACGGCCACAGGCCCGTCATTCTGAATGTGGACTTGCAGGTAGGCACTGAACTTGCCATTTTTGATGAGCTCTGGCCTCGCCACCTTGCACAGCGGCTCCAGAAAGCCCTTGTAAAAGGCCTCAGCCTGCCCTGCGGGCATGGGCAGGTGGAAGTCGGGCTCGTTGCCCTTGAGGACGCGCTGCAGGAAGGACTGGCACAGCACATCGTACTGCTTGTCCATCACGCTCTTCGACCAGTGCTTCCCACTTTCATCCTTAAACACATGCAGGTTTAAGATCTTCCAGCCCACGTGCTCCAGTTTCTTCTGTGCATCTTCCAGGGAAATACCCAGCAACATGCCGATGACCCATCTGATGGCGCCTATCTGCTCTCCTCCAACTGTGATGCTGGCCTGGGTGACATGCGGCACCACGGCCTTCATGGTGGCAGCTGGGACAGGGACCACACTTTTTTTTTTAATATTTATTTATTTATGGCTGTGTTGGGTCTCAGTTGCAGCATTCTGGCCTCTGTCTAGTTGTGCATGTAACACACGAGCTGCTCTGCAGCATATGGGATCTTAGTTTCCATACCAGGGATCGAACCCACATCCCCTGAATTGGGAGGTGGATTCTTAACCACTGGACTACCAGGGACATCCCGGGACCACACTTTTAAGTAGTGTCCACCTGTACTCTAACCCTCAGGGTGCAATCCTCACCGACCTTAGAGCTGCTGTGACCTTGTAGGCCTCTGTGCCTTTGCACCTGCCCTTCCCTCTGCCAGTCATGCCCTTCCCCCACACCTCTTTTTGGGTTTTCAAACTTATACTTCACCTGAAAGGCTCAAGTCCAGTGTCACTTCCTGGAAACCCTCCTTAGCTCTCAGGAGCTTGATCAATTTCCTCTCGAAGCCCTCTAATATATATTCTATTTTTTATAACAACTCCAGATATTCCGTTTGTGTGTTGACATGTCCATCACCTGCAGCAGACTGTGACCACCAGGAGGACAGGATGGGTCATGAAGCATTTAACACAGTTCCCAGCAAATGTCCCAGAATGAATGAATAGTACATTTCAACTTGTTCAGATTTCAGCAGAACCGTTTAAGAAGAGGGAGGATCAGAGCCCTCTGTGCTGTGAGGGTGGTCCACAGTGGCTGCGGCCTGAGGAGCCCCCTACCACCCACGTCCACCCCACTCACCGGGAGGCGGGGGCTCGGCGGCCGTGGCGTTGGGCTTCTTCTTGCAGACATAGGGCAGCGCGATGCTGCAGTCGCGGTTCTGCCAGCCGCCTGACGACTCCGTGCGGATCACCCCACAGTTCTCCTCGCTCGGGTTGTCCGGCTGATCTGTGGGGAGCGCAGGGCGCCAGCGCCCCAGGGAAGAGGAACTCACCCCCTGGCCCGGGAGCCCTCCCCCGAGCCTCATGCTTCCCCAGAAGCCTGAGCCCGCTCAGATGCCCAGCGCTGCACTTCGGCTCTCCTGCCTCCTCCCCGGGGCTCACATGGTCCTCGACCCTCTGTCTGGGCCAACCATGCCCACCTTCCCTGGCCAAGCTGCTGGCCTGCTGAGGGCCCCGGTGCCCATAGCTGAAGGGGTGCATGGGGATGAAATCCAGTCCACCTTCCAGGCCCAGTGCCGCCAGGAAAGGGCATCATTCCTAACTCAGACAATGCGCTGCACGGACCATTGGCACCCAATCGGGAGTGGGTGGAAATCTGCTGGTCTAGAGTAGGGTACCAGGGAAGGAGTCCCTAGGAGAACAAGTGCCCGTGAGATCCCCAGGCCGCCCTGTACCCCAAACCCGGCGCCTCACCACTCTCCCAGTTGAGGTACTTCAGAGGCGAGTTGTCTGACCACTGCCAGCCTCCACTGGTGTCCAGGTCGTTAAGGCCAATCCACAGTGTGGAGCTGTAGCCAGTGAGGAGCCCTGAGCACAAGAGGGCGACAGTGAGGGGGGGTCATCCCAACCCCAGTCCTCCACTCGCTGCCACATCAACTGCATCCTGCCCTCCAGCAGCAGCAGAAAGGGCTCAGGGCCCCCTTCAAAGGTGGGGACAGGTCTTGGGGTCCTGCCCGCTGCCCACTGCCCCCGCCTCACCATTGATGTAGGTCTGCTCGTGGATCTCCGTGATGCTCAGCAGGTCCGCGCCCTGCTGCTCGCAGCTGGCCCAGGCCTCCCTCCAGGACAGCGTGGACTGGAAGTTGAACTGATAGCAGCTGTCGGTCAGCTGGTCCTTGTCCCAGAAGGTCTCGCAGTCGTTACCTGCCACCACGAGAGTCAGGTGTGGGTCCCGCCCCGGCCCGCTCTGCGGGGTCTAAGGGGAGGTCCCTCAAGGAATATGCAGAGACCCTACGGAAGTGGGGGGTGGGGGCACTTCTCACTTGAGTCTGGCAAGTTCCGCCACCCACACCTGCCACACTCCCCACCCCAGGGCCGACCTCCCGCCACCCCGCCCGCTGGCCCTCACCCTTGATGGGGCAGAAGCCCCAGCGCTCGTCCTTGCCGTAGTCCTGGGTGGTGGCGCACCACAGGTGCCCATCCTCGCGGCCGGTGCTGGTGCAGCCGTGGAACCACTGGTTGTCATACTTGAAGGGGATGGTGCATGGCTTCCCGTGGGAGTTGCCCTGGATGGTATAGACCTCTGCAGGAGAGGGAGCCAGGCCTTTGGCATCTGGACCCCAGAGGTTGCCCAGCCCGCTCATCCCCCAGGGAAAATCTCCTACAGCCCCAGGAGCTGGGGTGAGCAAGGGTCAGCAGAGAGAGGGAGGGGGCAGCGATGTCAGACAGTGGCCGGAAGGCTGCCTCTGCCCTCGGGTCAGCCCAGGAGCCTGGGAGAGGTCCCGCCGCTCATCCCATCAGGCTGGGAAAGGGGGTCCCCTAGGGCCCCTAACACCTGTCCAAAATTCAGCTGCCTCACACGCCAAGTTCCATCTTGGCACTCTAGGAGGTATCCCGGGGAAGGGCCCCCAGGATGGAGCTGCCCACCAGGAAAGGCCTCTCAGTGGGTGACTCCAGTCCCCATTCACCCCTGCAAAAGGGGGATGGAGACACCTGTGGACGGTGACCCTGGGGTCTCCCTTGAAGAGTGGGCCTGGGAGAGAAGGGATTTCTCTTTTAGTTGTACGTTATACACTTTTGAACTGACCAAGGTCTTTACAAGAGTGTATCAGGGTTTGTAAGTTTTTTAAGGCAAATTAAATGCTCTTAAGTTCATTTTCTCCATGATCCCCAAATGCTTCCCATGACGATGAAAGAGCTGACTGCCAGAGGCCTGTGGAGGCCAAGGTTTTGTCTCCCCTACGTCTGTCCCTCATGGCTCCAGGCCCCTGACACCAGGGGTAGCCTCACCATAGTAGGGCCGCGCACACAGGTCCTCGTCGCTGCCATAGATGCGCCACTGGCCGCTGCGCGTCTGATCACCGCGCTCAGGGGTACCAGCCTTGGATGTATTGCCAGAACGGCCCCCCAGGAGCAGGGACAGCTGGTCGCCCAGGGTGCGACAGTTCCAGCGAAGACTCAGGGCCTCGCGGTCACACTCGTACATGCCCAGGGAGGCGGTAGTGTTGGTGCCTGGCCAGCCTGTGCCCAGGCACTGCATGGTGCCCAGGTTGAACAGCCGGTTTCGGGAGACCCACTTCCAGCGCTGGGCAGGAAGGCTGGCATTGCAGGCTGGAGAGACTCGGACTTGCCCACCCTGGGCCTCCAGGCAGCCCTGCAGTCCATGGCTGAAGATGACGAAGACATTGGGCTCTGGAAGGAAAGCAGGACACGAGGCCATCACAGGGGTCTCCTGGCTGCTGCTGATGGCCAGGCTGCCTGCAGACACTGATGCTGGCAGTGGGTTGTGGGCCTTCTCTCCTATGATAAATCACTCCATCCTCACAACTGGCCCTTTGCATGGGGTGGTAAGAGGCACGGCTGGCTGCCTGTGCCCAGTCAAGGCAGAGCCCACGTGGCCAGCCTCTGCCCTGGTCCCACAGCACCTGGAGGAGGACTCAGCCTTCCGTCTCGTCTCCCCCAAAGCAAACCAAATTCCACAGGGCAAGTTGGGGACTGTTTCCTTTTATGAAGATCTTACGAGGAGAGGGAAGGTGTTTACATCAGACACCACACTGCAGCCTTTATCAAAACCTCTGTTACATGGCGTTGTTTTTCCAGCAGAGTTCTCCAGCCTGAAATTGCTTTGTCTCGCTCTTCCCCCCTGCTCCTCACATTCACTGGCTCCACATTTTCCTCTCATTTAGAATCTTCCCAAACCGCTCGCCATGCCACCCCCAGCAAACCCAACCATTCACATCCCATAACCATCTTACTCCTGAGATTCTGGACAGCACTTAGCTCTTCCCCAGTCTTGCATCTTCTCACCCATCACCTCGCTAAGCAGACACTCTATGAAAGACACTGAAATCCAACCTGCCCCCTGCCAAACACTGATGAAGAAATCAAGACAAATTTATAGGAGGTAGATCAGTGGTTCCCTGGGGCTAGGTTGGGTAATGGGAATGGGGAGTGGCTAAGAAAAAGCACAGGGTCTCTTTAGGGGAAATGAAAATGTTCTAAAATCAAACTGTCATGGGACTTCCCTGGTGGTCCAGCGGCTAGGACTCTGCGCTCCCAGTGTAGGGGGCCCAGGTTTGATCCCTGGTTGAGGGAACTAGATCCCACATGCTGCAACTAAGAGTTCGCATGCCACAGCGAAGACTGAAGATCCCTCTTGCTCAACTAAGGCCTGGCGCAGACAAATAAATAAATAAACCCGATCATGGAAAAAAAAAATTAGATTGTCATGATAGTTGCACAATTCTGTGAACATACTAAAACCCAATTAAATGCATATTTTAATGTGTGAGTTTTATGATATGTGAATTATATCTCAGAGCTTTTATTATATCTTTAAGGTTTTAAGAGAGAGAAGGGAAGAAGCTGACATGCGTTTGAGCCACAGAGTGACCCAGTCATGGTATCACACAGCCAGGAAGCAAGCCCAGGTCTCTGTGACATCACGTTTTGTGCACTGAGTACAACACCACAGATACACACAGCACATCCCAGGCTCCAAAGCACTTCTGCATCCACTAGCCCCTGGCTTCTCAGGACAATTTTCATGCCTCAGAAGCATGAGTCTGACGGCCAGGGTTCAGATGCCAGCTATGCCATTTAATGTGTGAGCTGGGTGCACTGTTTAGCCTCCTCCTCATGGAACTATTGTAAAGGTTAGATGAGATAATACATGTAAAGTGTTGGAACAGGGCCCAGACATAGTAAGAGCACCATAAACGTTCCTGACGATTCCACACTATAGGCAAAATATTTGACTATGAGTAGTGTAACAGTTTGACCAGAGTTTTGAGACTGAAATCTGGCCCCTCGTCTTCTGAGTCCAAACCCCAATTCCTTTCTGTTCCAACATGCAGGCCTTATCTTCCCTCTGTAACCCATTCATCATGGCCACACAGCATGCTCTTTTAAAGATAAATAAGCTCTAAACAAAAAAAAAAGATTTTTTTTAATGATATTGTAGTGTTCTGTGCTCGCAATGCAGGGGCCCCAGTTCAATCTCTGGTCAGGGAACTAGATGCCATATGCTGCAACTATGCCCTGGAGGAGTCAAATAAATATTTTAAAAAATAATAATAATATTGGCGTGTTGAAAGTCATAAAGGAAACAGTGGTTCAGTAACGTGATTTTTTTCATGGCATGAAAAATGCCATAAAAACAATCAGAATTCAAGTGACAAAACACATGTAACTTACTAGAGGCAAAGAGTTTATTCCCTAAAATGGAAACAGCTTCTACAAAAAAATATAATAAATTAGGAGTAAAATGGCACCAATATAGTAGACAATGAGTGAAAGACATGTATACACAGCTAAAACAAACGAAATGTAATTGGCTGTTAAACTTTTGAAATGACAGCTTCTCTCATAGCAAAAGAAAAAGCAATATGTCATGTTAGTCTCTCTCCCAGGTTCAAAGGCGATTCATCATTCTATAAATGAAATTCAAACTCCTTGCTATGAGCCGTCAGATCCCACGTATTCTGGTCCTGCCGACCAGTCTAATCTCAGATCACACATCCCCCTTGCTCAGGTCACACGGACCTCCTTGCCCTTCCTTGAACAGGCCTGACTGTTTCCTGCCTCAAGGCCTTTGCATTGTCTCCTCTGCCTGGCATTTCGCATTTCAGAAAAAAAAGTCACATCTTGGGGACTTCCCTGGTGTCCACTGGTTAAGACTCTGCATTCCCAATGCACGGGGCATGGGTTCAATCCCTGGTGGGGGAACTAAGATCCCACATGCTCCTGCACGCCACACGGTGCACCAAAAAATAAAAAATGCAGGTGCCCAGGTACCAGTCCAGAGACTGATTTAATTGGCCTGAGATTGGTATTAAAAAAAGGACATCTTTAGAGAGGCCCTCTCCAACTTCCATATCTAAAGCAGTCACAGTTACTTTCTAGCGTAATTCTCTCTGCAGCATTTATTGTTATCTGACATTTTCCCAACATCTGGGCTATCTGTGAGTCTGGGTCTGCTGACTATTTTTCTGTTGATTATTCCTGCTGTTTGCATGTATAGTCACTTTTATTACATACTGGACATAGTGGATAATGTTACCAGGAGCCTGTTTCTTTTTTATTATTATTATTACATATTGGACTTGTGGATGACACGTTACAAGGAGTCTGGACGCATTATCTTCCTTAAAATAATGTGGAGTTTTGTTGTGGCAGGCAGTTAAATTAGTGGTAGATCATCCTGATTCTGCAGGGGCTTAGTTTTGCTAGGATGGGGCTGTTTGGGGTTTTAGTTTAGTCTTAAGGTGTGGCCCTTAACCTTGGGTTTAATCATAAGGTGAGGCCCTTCTAGCATTTCAAAAGAAAACGTTAGGCAATTACCAAGTTCCTCTAACTCAGTGGAACTTGAATTACAAACTCTTGTTTTCTCAGCATCGAGCAGCAACTGAAATCTCTTCTTCCCCACTCCTCTTTCTTGCTGGGTTCCCTAAAGCATCCCTCTGCCTAGGCAGTTTCGAGCTGCCAAATATTTGAGGAGAATTCGAATGAGGACATCTCTTGCCTTTCTAGGATTTTCCCTCTCGAGTTTTAGCTTTTCTGGTAGCCCCACACTCTGACCAGTAAAGCTGCCCCGTTCTGTTGCAGCTCCTCAAACTGGGCAGTGTTCTCAGGAGGAAAGTGAAAAGTGTTAGCTGCTCAGTCATTTCCAACTCTTTGTGACTCCATGGACTGTAGCTTGCCAGGCTCCTCTGTCCATGGAATTCTCCAGGCAAGAATCCTGGAGCGGGCAGCCATTCTCTTCTCCAGGGGATCTTACCCACCCAGGGACTGAACCCTGGTCTTGTGTATTGCAGGCAGATTCCTTACCGTCTGAGCCACCAGGGAACCAAAAAGCTGCTTAAATGAACCACTCACTTCATCTTCATCTTTTCTCTCAAGGACTGTTTCCTCCTTGGCTATGCCTGGTTTTGACTGCTCCTGAACCACTGTATTTTATGTTTTATCATTAACCGATAAGGGCTTTGGCCAGAGAACCAGACTGATAAAAACTAACCTTCCATTTCCAGAACCAGAGCTCATGAACTAACACGGTTTTGTTTATTTTCTGTCTCGCCTCTTGTTTAGAAGTTTCAAAGACTTCCTCTTCACACTGTATCCTCAGTACCTGTAACTCCACTCAACAGATGGTACTGCTTAATAAAAGAACAAATGAGCAAATGAAGAATGAATGAATCAATTCCCTGCCTAGATAACAATCACAACCAACCTAACTTTCTGCTCCTCATCCCAGCTGCCAAATCAATTTCACTAAAACAGAGCACCCGCAGCTCCTGTCACTGCATGTTGAAACTCCACAGTGGGTGGCTTCCCTGGCGGTCCAGTGGCTAAAACTCCACGTCCCATTGCAAGGGGCCCAGGTTTGATCCCTGGTCAGGGAACTAGACCCCACATGCCATAACTAAGAGTTCTCATGCCGTAACGAAGATCAAAGATCCTGCGAGATGCAACCAAGAGCTGGTTAGTTGCCAGCCAAATAAATAAATAATAAAACATTTTTTAAAAAGATATGTTAGAATTTAAAAAAGAAATAAAGAAACTCCAGAGTGGGAAGGCTGGTGGGGAGGGACACCGGTCACTCTATTCTTTGATGACACCGGGATGGGGTCCTCTTTGGGCAAGACACAGGTGACTTCCTGAAGGACCAACAAGCGTGACCACCACAGTGAAGACTTCCCTGTTGCCCCCTGCCCTAACCTGCTCCTTCCCTTCCAGCTCTTCTCCAGGAACCGCAAACTGGCCCAGGACTCCATCCAGGCCTGCCCGAGCATTTGACTGAATTGGGCATTTGTTTCTCAGAAACTCCACTCCAGCGAGGACCGTCAGCAACAGAAAGTAACCCTTGGCAGGGGGAGGGAAAGGGTCCGGGACTGGAAAAGGGAGAAAGCAGTATTTGCTTTCATAGGTGATCTTTGAGATGGGGCTGGACACACAGCCCAAAACATCACGGGAGCCTACAGCAGCCCAGGGGCCAGGGTCTTCCCTTCCTCCCCAACCAGAACACCCAGGCACGGTACTTCAGCAGGCATGCAGTTGTAACAAGGGGCAAGTGAAGGGTCCCAAAGAGACAGATGAGGAAACTGAGGCCCAGAGCGGGGGAGAGCAGGACACCCAAGCACAGTGCCTGTCAAGGCCTCAGCTTCCTCCTCTGTCACCTGGGTCACCGCTGCAAGTCCCTCCTCCCTCTGGCGTCCGAGGTCCTGGGTTCAGTGACCCATCTCTCCCTGCATATGTCCCAGGCGACGCCAGGAACACGAGGAGACACAGCGCACCATCCCAGGGAGAGATGGTGGGTCTGGCAGGAGACAAGGGCAAACAAGCCCCTCAAGTCTAGGTGTCTGGGGGCAGCGGAGGGAGCTGGGCCTTCGGACTCTGAAGTCACTGAGGATCCGGAGGAGGCAGAAGGTGAGGGATGCGGGTCACAGAGCTGCCTTGGCAGCAAATGAGAAAAGGAAAAGGAATTTGGGAGCAGTGGGGAGGCCAAGGGGAATTCTCAGCAGCGGAACCCTGGGGCTTTGCCAAGGAGGGAGCTGGGGGCCTCTGGGGAGAACATTTTCCACCCAGAGTTGAGGGGTGGGTCTGGGTCCTCCCAGAAAGAAAGCTGTTTCTCCAGGGGTCAATGGAAGCAGAGATGAGGCCCAGGCTTGGCCAAGCTAAAGATGCTCAAGGGATGGGAAGGAAACCAGGCATTTTGGAATCTGACTCTGTACCGTCATTTGAGCTCTGCTCTCTGCAGGCACATGGGAGGTGGCAGGAGGAGCTTAAAGCAAAGACCTGATGCCCTTCATCATGAGAAGGCTCTCCCATTCCAAGAAGGCCCCCTCCACCCGTACCCAGGCCCCTAGCCTCGCTCCACTCGCCTGGGAGCCTTGGGTGGCTGTGCAGGGAGTGGAAGTGGCCCTCACTGGGACCTTGTAGGGTCCTCAGTGAGGACAAGGACGACCCCCGTATCTGGATGGTCACACCACCACCACCACACCAGGCCCCCAGGTGCAGGTCACAGTGCCTTGTTCAGGCAGTGAACAAATGAATGAAGCCAGGCAGGTAACCATGCACTGAGCGCCAACTGCAGGTCATGCATTTATCTGTTCAACAAATATTTCCTGAGAATCTCAAGGGTGCTGGGCAGGGTGCCAGGCACTGAGGGTGCAGGGCTGAGCCACACAGATACAACCCAGCCTCTGTCACCAGATGGGCTGGCAGGGGCCGGGCTCTGCGTGGAAGATATGGAGAGGGTTACAGAATCCCTGCCCTCGTGGAGCCGCCCACAGTCTCTGGTCCTTGTTTTGTCTGCCCAGCAAACTTCCCGTCCCCTTCCCCTTCTTATTTATAGAGAATCTTCCTGTATCTCTGGCTGAGTGCGCACCAGGCTCATTGTGCTGTGCTATGCTAAGTCGCTTCAGTCGTGTCCGACTCTTTGTGACCCCATGGACTGTAGTCTGCAGGGCTCCCCTTTCCATGGGGATTTTCCAAGGCAAGAATCCTGGAGTGGGTTGCCATGACCGCCTACAGGGGATCTTCCTGACCCAGGGATTGAACCCAAGTCTCTTGCATAGCAGAAGGATTCTTTACTGTCTGAACCACCAGGGAAGCCCAAGAATACTGGAGTGGGCAGCCTATCCCTTCTCCAGGGGATCTTCCTGACCCAGGAGTCAAACCGGGGTCTCCTGCATTGCAGGCGGATTCTTTACCAGCTGAGTTACCAGGGAAGCCCACGAGGCTCACTACTGGCCAATAATCATGCCCATTCCCAGGCCACAGTGACTGGCACTTAAACAGGGCTGACCAGAGCCCCTCCTGGAACACTGAAGTCCCCTCTCTAAACTGGGGCTGCCAACGGCCACGTTTCCTACCAGGAGGAAAAGACCTTTCTGCTGTAGGCAAGGAAGGGATACTATGGGAAGAGACACAAAGCTGAGAGACGGAAGGAGGGGGAGCGAGTGCCCAGGGTGCAGAATGTCAGGCCCGTCCCTGAGTTCTTACAGCTCTTCAGTGCTCCATGCATCATTCAGGGTCGTTTGCAGCTACATTTCTCTCTCTTTCCTATTTTTTTATTTTTTGCTGAGCTGGTTTGCATCAGGATTTTGTCCTTGTAACGAAAGAATTCTGATAAACACACAGCCCTAGGTCCTGGAGCCAGAGCATTTCTCCCAGTCTGGAACACCGGTCCATGCTCCTGACTCCCCTGGAAGCCTGGTGCCCAGGTCCCCTCTGACCATCAGACCAGTAATGGGCTATTTGGGCTGGTGGCTGCATGGGCCATGTCACAGGAGGTGCTTGGAGGCTGGACCCACCCCATCCTCCTGACCACCTTTCCAGCTGCTCCTTCAGAGGTTTTCTCATTCGTGACAATGACAAGTTTTTGTGAAGCACTGAACGAGGTACTACAGGGAATTAAGGATACGGTTTCTGCCTCAAGATGTTTACAGTGAACCTGGAAAGGCAAAACCAAGTCATGAAAAAGTTACAGGCAATATAACAACATGTGCAAAACCATCAGGTCTAATTCATACTGCATGGTTTGGGTGGTTCTTGTTCGGTTGCTAAGTCATGTTTGACTCTCTGCAACCCCATGAACTACAGTATGCCAGTCTTCCCTGTCCTTCACTATCTCCTGGAGTTTGTTCAAACTCTTGTCCATTGAGTTGGTAATGGCCATCCAACCCTCTCATCCTCTGTTATCCCCTTCTCCTCCTGCCTTCAATCTTTCCCAGCATCAGGGTCTTTTCCAATGAGTCAGCTCTTCGCATTAGCTGGCCAAAGTATTGGAGCTTCAGGATAAGTCTTTCCAATGAATATTCACGGTTGATTTCCTTTAGGATTGACTGGTTTGATCTCCATGCTGTCCAGGGGACACTCAAAGAGTCTTCTCCAGCCCCACAGTTCAAAAGCATCAATTAAAGTGGATAGAAATGATTTTCCAGGTAACTGATGGACTCTTTCTGGTGTGGAGTCTCTGCTTCTCAGACATCCAGGGCATGATCCTGGAAGTTTACTCCTGTGCTCAGAAGTAACTGGGTCTCAAAGCTACTTGCCCTACGTTGAGTAACTCCATCTCCTTCCTCCTGGGTGAGGGTCACCGTGGCCTCCTTTCCCGTCTGCTGCAAAGTATACACAATGGGCTGGTCCTGAAGCCAAGCACAGAGGCTCACACTGTTTCTCTCAGGAGCAAGCCTCCCAGCTGTCCCGACAGCCTCTGGGACTCAGCCCAGCAGTGGAGGCAGCCAGAGGTCTGACCTCAGATAAGACGGCTGTTCCCATTACAAGCTGAAGACATCATGCTGAAGGAAGCGGAGGGGAAGTTCATTCTAGCCCAAGGCCTGGCACGCAGCAGGCAGGCTCTCCAGAAATATCTACTGAATGAGAGGCATGTCAAACAAAACCCTGAACGGCACAAGCAGAGACAAGGACACGGAGAAGGTTCCAAGCTGGGGCATGGAGGAGTAAAGACGGGGGACCCAGCGACCAGCCTGGCTCAGCTCCTAGAGAGCTGGGGACCGGGGACCAGGTGGTGGGCTGGGGGAAGCTGACCAGGTTTGGTCCCAGAGGACACGGCAGGGGGCGCTTCCAGCCACTGAGCCTCACCCCTCTCTCCCCCAGCGGCACCCCTCCCCAGGCCACGCAAAGGCCAGGGGTCATCCCAGGGAGAGCCAGGGGCCGCCCACCCAAGGGGCCGCCCGCCAGAAGGAGCAGCTGTTTTCAATGAGCCGCTGGGCCCTGAGGCCAGGCCTGGAAATGTCTGAGTCAGCACAAGCTGCCTGCCCCGCCCTGCTGAGGGGCCAGCCCTGAGGACCCCGGCACCTCACCCTGCACCACCCTCTACTAGAGGCCGTGTCCATGTCTGGGCTCTCACACTGGACCTGAGGGTGGCGGGAGGCAGCACATTCCTTCCACGGAGGGCAGGAGAGTCATGACTTTGAGGCCCACTACCCCACCCAACAGTGCAACAGCCCCACCAAAATCCTGGGATTAGTGTGGACTTCTCCCGACAGACCGTCCACCCTCCAGGCTTTTCACACTCTCCGTCCTCCTGTCCAGCTCCTCCACTCCGGCCAGGCCAAAGTGCTGGCCTTCCACTGCTTACAGAGCCTGTGACAAAACTAAACACAGACAGCAGCACTCCCACCCCACCCCAGGCTCCGCTGACACGCGCCCGTGTGTTTGTGTGTGAGTGTGCGTGAGCGCAGTGTCATGCAGTCAGTTCCCCCCACCCAGGAGAGCTTCCTCTGGCACTCATTTCTAGACATGCTCTTCTCTTCCCTTAGAATGTCTGTGCTCCACAATGTGATACACTGCTTTGCAAGTGTGCCCAGTAGGTTCAGTCCTGTCCAACTCTATGCAACCCCTGGGACTGTAGCCCCCCAGGCTCCTCTGTCCGTGGGATTCTCCAGGCAAAAATACTGCAGTGGGTTGACATGCCCTCCTCCAGCAGATCCTCCCTACCCAGGGGACTGAACCCCCAGCACCCAGGGTTCCTGCACTGCAGGCAGCTTCTTTACCGCTCAGCCACTCCGAAGGGCCACACTGGGTTCTACTAAGATGTTACAGCACTCTGGCAGACGATGGGTTAATAGATGGGTTTGTCACCTAATAAATGCACCAGAACCGTGCACGGTGAAGAGGGGATGGGAATTCAGGTAAATTTTGTAAAGGCAACTTTCACCCTCCCATGGCTCTGCCTGGGTGCTCCCCACGCCCGCCCGCGGCGTCAGCTGAGTGGGACTGCCCGCCCTCCCCGGGTTCTCTGAGACGCAAAACCTCTCCACCCCCTACCCCACCTCCCGGCGATTTAGAGATGTTTGATCTCATTCCCTGCTGGGTTTTGTCTTCTCAGACTGAAGCATCAGGATCTCTTCGGCTTATCCTTTCCCAGGCCTGGTCTTGTAGGAAGGCTTGGAGGGGCGGGGCTGGCCGAGCCTAATTTCGCCCATAACCTCTTGGGAGGACCGGGCACTCTCTGCTCACGGGCAGCTCCCGGGGCCTGGCTCCCCTGCCCGGTCCCCACGTCTCTTCCTCACCAGAGCATCCCAGCGGTGGGCCACCCGGACCCCGTCTTCCCTCACACACGCCTCCAGGACCTGAGATGCTGGGACCTGTCCGCCCTCGGAGTTCCGGATCTACGGCCGCTGGACCCCTCCTTCCCTAAACCCGGGCTCTGCGAGCCGCCCTCCTGCCCCCGCAGTGCACGCCCACCTAGGCCGTGCGCCCTCCCTCCGTGATGCGCCCCCCACCCATGCCCGCGCCCCCATCCCCGCCGCGCGTCCCGGGCGTTTGGGCGCTGACCTGCCCCACACGCACCCCCACGGCTCCGAGGTCCCGCCCGGCTCCCCCGCCCGGCTCCCCAGCCCAGCTCTGCGAACCCCGGGTCCGCGGCCCCCCGGCGGCGCCGTCTGCTTGAACGCAGCCAAAATAAACAGCCCAAAGCCACTTCCTCCCCCGGGGGGCAACTTTCACAACAACGGCCGGCTCCGGTCGCGGCAGGAAGTGGCATTCTGGGCCAGCACAATCCAACCTCACTGACGGGCCAGAGAAGGGCAGGATTCAGGACCCGGGGTTGGAGCCGGGCCCAGCTGCGCATTTGCGCCTGGACGGAGCGCGCGTGGGCGAGGGCGTCTCCAGCCGAGGCCCAGCAATCTCCGGCCCCTCTCCGCGATCACAGCCCGGACAGCAGTGGCCACTTCCTCGTGGACGCAGGCCCGATGGCCCCTGAGGGGCCACACTTGTCTTATTTATCTGTGGGTCATCAGCAGATTATTTTAGAATATCACGGACAGGAGCGTGAGCTCTAGCGGCAGGACCAGATCAGACCCTTCCTACCTGGTTGACTGAGGAGGAGTAAGCTAATAAGGAAAGCAGTTATGAACAGACATCCTGGCAGACTGAGAGAGGGCAACTTTTTAAAAACTTAGTTTTGGGAATTCCCTGGCAGTCCAGTGGTCAGGCCTCCTTGCTAACACAGCGGGGTTAGTGCCGGTGTCAGCATGGAATCAATCCGCGGTCTGCAAACTAAGATCCCTCAAGCCACGGCTGGCCAGAAAAAAAAAGAAAAAGAAAAATTGTTTTAACTTCTGCAAAGTGGCTGCAGAAGTGTGGGGGTCCGGGCAGTAACTTAAGGGTAAAATATTAGAAACCTTCCCCACCGACCTCAGGGCAGTGCAGTGGTAAAGAATCCACCTGCCCCCTGCCAATGAATGCGCAGGATACAGGCGCATACCTGGGGCGGGGGGCGGGGGGCAACCCACTCCAGTATTCTTGTCTGGAAAATTCCATGAACAGAGGAGCCTGGTGGGCTACAGTCCATGGGGTCCCAAAGAGTTGGACAGGACTGCCCATGCAGGCACAGTAACCGCTTGCTGCAGAGTCCACAGAAAGAAAGAAACAATCTTCTTTAGGCCTTTCTGCATTTTCCATAGTGAAATTTTTTTCAAACAACAATAAAAGAAACGTGTGGAGAATTGAACTGAAATGTAATTATTTGTTCGCGAAAAACTGAGATTTCAAATATAAACTTTGGATTCACAAGAAATATTTTATGAATAATTTCTAGCTAAGTTTTTCAAATATAGAAAAAAGGAGTAGGATTCCCACCCCCATTCACACAACACAGTAACTTTGTCATTGGCAAAGTGCTCCTTTTCACAGCTATTTGTAAGCCCTCCCCAGACAGCCATTTTGCTTTTTTGCATTTCTTTTCTGTGAGGATGGTCTTGATCCCTGTCTCCTGTATAATGTCAGGAACCTCAGTCCATAGTTCATCAGGCACTCTATCTATCAGACCTAGTCCCTTAAATCTATTTCTCACTTCCACTGTATAACTATAAGGGATTTGATTTAGGTCATACCTGAATGGTCTAGTGGTTTTCCCTGCCTTCTTCAATTTAAGTCTGAATTTGGAATAAGGAGCTCATGATCTGAGCCAGAGTCAGCTTCCAGTCTTGTTTTTGCTGACTGTATAGAGCTTCTCCATCTTTGGCTGCAAAGAATATAATCAATCTGATTTCGGTGTTGACCATCTGGTGATGTCCATGTGTAGAGTTTTCTCTTGTGTTGTTGGAAGAGGGTGTTTGCTATGACCAGTGCGTTCTATTGGCAAAACTCTATTAGTCTTTGCCCTGCTTCATTCCGTATTCCAAGGCCAAATTTGCCTGTTACCCCAGGTGTTTCTTGACTTCCTACTTTTGCATTCCAGTCCCCTGTAATGAAAAGGATATCTTTTTTGGGTGTTAGTTCTTCATAGAACCGTTCAACTTCAGCTTCTTCAGCATTACTGGTTGGGGCATAGACTTGGCTTACTGTGATACTGAATGGTTTACCTTGGAAACGAACAGAGATCATTTTGTCGTTTTTGAGATTGCATCCAAGTACTGCATTTCGGACTCTTTTGTTGACCATGATGGCTACTCCACTTCTTCTAAGGGATTCCTGCCTGCAGTAGTAGATATAATGGTCGTCTGAGTTAAATTCACCCATTCTCGTCCGTTTTAGTTCGCCGATTCCTAGAATGTCAACATTCACTCTTGCCATCTCCTGTTTGACAACTTCCAATTTGCCTTGATTCACGGACCTCACATTCCAGGTTCCTATGCAATATTGCTCTTTACAGCATCGGACCTTGCTTCTATCACCAGTCACATCTACAACTGGGTATTGTTTTTGTTTTGGCTCCATCCCTTCATTCTTTCTGGAGTTATCTCTCCACTGATCTCCAGTAGCATACTGGGCACCTACCGACCTGGGGAGTTCCTCTTTCAGTATCCTATCATTTTGCCTTTTCATACTGTTCATGGGGTTCTCAAGGCAAGAATACTGAAGTGGTTTGCCATTTCATCCTCCAGTGGACCACATTCTGTCAGACCTCTCCACCATGACCCGCCTGTCTTGGGTGGCCCCACAGGGCATGGCCTAGTTTCATTGAGTTAGACAAGGCTGTGGTCCTAGTGTGATTAGATTGACTAGTTTTCTGTGAGTATGGTTTCACTGTGTCTGCCCCTTGATGTCCTCTTGCAACACCCAAGCAAAGGAGAAAAGGAAAGATATAAGCATCTGAATGCCGAGTTCCAAAGAATAGCAAGAAGAGATAAGAAAGGCTTCTTCAGCGATCAATGCAAAGAAATAGAGGAAAACAACAGAATGGGAAAGACCAGAGATCTCTTCAAGAAAATTAGAGATACCAAGGGAACATTTCATGCAAAGATGGGCTCGATATAGGACAGAAATGGTATGGACCTAACAGAAACAGAAGATATTAAGAAGAGGTGGCAAGAATACACAGAAGAACTGTACAAAAAAGATCTTCACGACCCAGATAATCACAATGGTGTGATCATTCACCTAGAGCCAGACATCCTGGAATGTGAAGTCAAGTGGGCCTTAGAAAGCATCACTATGAACAAAGCTAGTAGACGTCATGGAATTCCAGTTGAGCTGTTTCAAATCCTGAAAGATGATGCTGTGAAAGTGCTGCACTCAATATGCCAGCAAATTTGGAAAACTCAGCAGTGGCCACAGGACTGGAAAAGGTCCGTTTTCATTCCAATCCCAAAGAAAGGCAATGCCAAAAATGCTCAAACTACCACACAATTGCACTCATCTCACACGCTAGTAAAGTAATGGCGAAATTCTCCAAGCCAAGCTTCAACAATACGTGAACCGTGAACTTCCAGATATTCAAGCTGGTTTTAGGAAAAGCAGAGGAACCAGAGATCGAATTGCCAACATCCGCTGGATCATGGAAAAAGCAAGAGAGTTCCAGAAAAACATCTATTTCTGCTTTATTGACTATGCCAAAGCCTTTGACTGTGTGGATCACAATCAACTATGGACAATTCTGAAAGAGATGGGAATACCAGACCACCTGACTTGCCTCTTGAGAAACCTGTATGGAGGTCAGGAAGCAACAGTTAGGACTGGACATGGAACAACAGACTGTTTCCAAATAGGAAAAGGAGTACGTCAAGGCTGTATATTGTCACCCTGCTTATTTAACTTATATGCAGAGTACATCATGAGAAACGCTGGGCTGGAAGAGGCACAAGCTGGAATCAAGATTGCCAGGAGAAATACCAATAACCTCAGATATGCAGATGACACCACCCTTATGGCAGAAAGTGAAGAGGAACGAAAAAGCCTCTTGATGAAAGTGAAAGAGGGGAATGAAAAAGTTGGCTTAAAGCTCAACATTCAGAAAACGAAGATCACGGCATCTTGTCCCATCACTTCATGGGAAATAGATGGGGAAACAGTGGAAACAGTGTCAGACTTTATTTTTGGGGGCTCCAAAATCACTGCAGATGGTGATTGCAGCCATGAAATTAAAAGATGCTTATTCCTTGGAAGAAAAAATTATGATCAACCTAGATGGCACATTCAAAAGCAGAGACATTACTTTGCCAACAAAGGTCTGTCTAGTTAAGGCTATGTTTTTCCAGTAGTCATGTATGGATGTGAGAGTTGGACTGTGAAGAAAGCTGAGTGCTGAAGAATTGATGCTTTTGAACTGTGGTGTTGAAGAAGACTCTTGAGAGTCCCTTGGACTGCAAGGAGATCCAACCAGTCCATTCTGAAGGACATCAGCCCTGGGATTTCTTTGGAAAGAATGATGCTAAAGCTGAAACTCCAGTACTTTGGCCACCTCATGTGAAGAGTTGACTCATTGGAAAAGTCTCTGATGCTGGGAGGGATTGGGGGCAGGAGGACAAGGGGATGACAGAGGATCAGATGGCTGGATGGCATCACGGACTCGATGGACATGAGTTTGGGTGAACTTTGGGAGTTGGTGATGGACAGGGAGGCCTGGCGTGCTGCGATTCATGGGGTCGCAAAGAGTTGACACGACTGAGCGACTGAACTGAACTGAAGTGCCCCTTGGGGGCCCAGCTGTATCCTGGCCTCTCCATATCCTGGGCATTTGCCTGGCACAGTCTGGCCTCATGGTAAATGTCTGCCAAATTACAGAATGAATATGAACCAGAAAGTCTTAGTAGTCATCGTGTCAATCCCTTAGAATGTGGAAACAGAAACACAGAAAAGTTAAGTCATTTGTCCAGGAACATTCAAACAACTGGAACCATGGCATTTCCATTGAGATGAAACTTTATGCAAGCCTTGAAGCGTATCAGCCAGTATTTGCTTATATAAGTTGACCGTACAGTTTACTGTCTCATATTGAGAATGAAAAGGGGAGGCAGTAATCATTATAGCACGACAACAAGCCTGAGTCACGGCTGTCCCAGGCAAACGACGACACGTGGTGATCCAGCACTTACGGAAAGGGACCACAAACAATGATACAAGTGACTGTTCACCATGTACTTGCTAGGCACCAGGCACTGGCTTCCCCGGCTTTCTCCTTGATCCTCACAGCACTGCTCAGAAGTAGGTAAAACTCTTATTTCTATTTGACAGATAAGAAAACTGAGGTATTAAAGACCTCAGAGATCAATCCTCTTGATAACACAGCTAGTAAGGGGCAGACCAGAGATGGGAGACCAGGGAGACCAGTCAGTTCCAGAGCTGAGCGCCAAACGACTACTCCAGGTACTTTAAACTGATAACCCACAGGCAAATCACACACAGCCTTCACCGTAAGTGAAAGCAAAGTGAGCCAACATGGAAAACGGGAGAGATTTCACATAAAAATCTGAATCTTCAGCATCTCTCAGAAGCATTGGGAGGCCCGTCCATGTTGAGCCTGTGTACCTGCAGGGAGCCAGTTGCAGGTTCTGGGGTTCCTGCCCATCTGAGAGGGGGCTCACCGGTTTGCCACAGCACCCCCCCACCCTTTGTGCACCCCCACCCCAACACTGAAGTGGAATGGGAATGGCCCCATGTTATCACTTTTGAGCTACTGTTTTAAGGAGAGTGGAGAAACATTCTTCAATATTCCAGTCTCTATTAAAAATGACCAGAGGGCTGTACCTATTTCAAAACTGGAAAAAAAAAGAAAAGGAAATGTGTTGGGAGGGGGGTACCTCCAAATTAGGCTCCACTGCCCCGCAACCACAATGTCCCTGCAACAGGCAGCATTCCTTTACCGAGATGTGTCTGAAACACACCAGAATATGATTCTGAGAAATCGTGACACGTTTCATGACAAGCGTTTGCTTTACTTACTGGCAGTCCCGTGACTTTCTGACATGGCAGTATTCAAGGAGGACTTGTTTGGTTCTCAAAGCAAGCCGTGGCACTCTGTTTTAAAAAGCTGTGATGAGAAAAACAACCTTTTGGAGAAGCTGCCTCAGCCTTTTACAGGGTGACAAGCCTGCTCACACCCAGAGTCTGGATATTTAGATAAGGGCCTGTGTTAGGGATTCCTACCTTCAGTTCCTGCTTTGCTTTTGAGGGGTACCTTTTATTTTTTATTTTTCTATCTTATGGCTGTGCCACACCACGAAGAATGTGGGATCTAGTTCCCTGACCAGGGATGGAACCTGTGCCCCTTGCATTGGCAGCATGGAGTCTTAACCACTGGACCACCAGGGAAGTTCCAGGGGGCTGTTTTTAAAATAACCACTTAGAGTTGAGCCCTTGAGAAAACTGTGGCCTCCACCCACACCACGTTGTAAGTACTAGGTGCCTCCTATCTGCTCTCTGTCCTGCCCCCTGTGTCTGAGGGCTGCCCTTCCCTTGGCCCACTGGGCCACCAACCCCCTGCCCCTCAACCCTGTTTCTGGGATCAAAAAGCAACAAATTGTTGGTTTTTTCTTCCTCTGTGTTGGTTTACTGAAATTGTCCCTTCAGCCCCAGCAACTCCAGGGTTTTCACTTCCCCACAGTGGGAGTTCAGTGGATGTGGAAATACCTGCCAACCGACCCCAATCCACGTGAGTGGCTTGTGCCTCCTCTAACCTGCATATCCTTAACGAACACACCAGCTCCAGCTTCTCAACAAAGAAGTTAAATGAACTCAGAGTCTTTTTTGCTCAGGAACCTTCAGGATCTCCCTAAAACTGTATGCTAAAGAATAAACACTCGCTGACTTCTGCAGTGACAGACCCATGGAAGCTTCCTTCCCCATACTGCCTCCAGAAGCCTGGAGAAGGGCTTAGGAGGGTGACTCTGGAATCTGGACCCACCCAGGTCCCAATCCCTTCTAGGGCCAGCTGCAAGCCTCACTGTGGGGAAGACACCAGTATCACCCATCCCATGAGTTTCAGGGAAGATTAAGCAAGAGGATGCATAAAGATGTTCGGTACCTTTAGCCCTTGGTAATGGAAGGCCATTACTGTTTTTTGACATTGAGGAGCCTCTGCCCCAGTGGGGGCCGTGAGCTCCAAAATCTGTTTGTTTCACAGCAGAGAGCCTGGGAACCAGGCCTCAGCAGACGCTGCAATCTGGATAAGAGGAAATGATAAGAATAAATAAAGCCAAGGACTCAAGTGCTTAAAGCTGCTCTTCAGAAGAATTAAAAGAAAAATAAATCCACTGTCCAGATGCAGAGTCCTCCCCACGTTCCCATGGGTGGGTCCCTGGCAACTATTGTTCGTTTCTGACCTCTGAATTTGGGGGACCCTCCTCAGGTGCACCTGCAAGGGAGATACATGAAGAAGAAGCTGTGAACGATGCGATGGGGGAAGAGGGGGGATTTCTGGGGAGGCTGGGGCAGCATGGGGTGGGCTGCTCTCCCCACCTCATTCTGGTGCTGCAGAAATCAAATCCAAATGTAGCTGTAGAGGGAAAATGAGGTCACAAAATGCAGCTGGGAGTGTGGAAGGAGGTGGCGCAGGGCCCCCACTACTTGGCGTGGCAGTGGACAGTCTGCATGGGACCCTCGCTGGGGCTCAGACAGTCACATGGTGGGAGGACTCCAAGGATGGGGGGAGAGGGACTTCCCTGGTGGTCCAGTGGCTAAGACTCTGAGCTCCCAATGCAGGGGGCCCAGGTTCCATCCCTGGTCAGGGAACTAGATCCCACATACCTCAACTAAAGATCCCCCATGCGGTAACTAAGACCCAGCACAGCCAAATAAATGAATAAATAAGTAAATCATTAAAAAAAAAAGAATGCGAGGAAAGGGTTGGGGCAGCACAGGCTGAGAATCTAGGAGTTATGGCTCTGATTCTGCTGCTGCTGCTGCTAAGTCACTTCAGTCATGTCCGACTCTGTGCAACCCCATAGACGGCAGCCCACCAGGCTCCCCCGTCCCTGGGATTCTAGAGGCAAGAATACTGGAGTGGGTTGCCATTTCCTTCTCCAATGCATGAAAGTGAAAAGTGAAAGTGAAGTCGCTCAGTCATGTCTGACTCTTAGCGACCCCATGGACTGCAGCCTACCAGGCTCCTCCGTCCATAGGATTTTCCAGGCAAGAGTACTGGAGTCGGGTGCCATCGCCTTCTCCGCTGATTCTGCTATTACAATGTAAATGACCTGAGGGGATTCGGTTTTCTTACCTGTGGACTGAATTTAAAAACACCTTCCCTGCCTCTCCATAGGCTCCTGGGGAGACTTCCAGGGAGAGATATATGCAGATATTGACACGATTCTTTCAGGGTCTCTGCTGCTGCTGCTACTGCTGCTAAGTTGCTTCAGTCATGTCCGACTCTGTGCGACCCCATAGACGGCAGCCCACTAGGCTCCTCTGTCCCTGGGATTCTCCAGGCAAGAACACTGGAGTGGGTTGCCATTTCCTTCTCCACTAAATGGCTCCTGCAGAGCAGGAGCTGTGTCTTATCAACCCATCCCCTTGGTTCAGGGCATACAACAGGTGGTCAATACATGTGTATTGCATGAGCTGGACGAGAGGAAGTGGAAAGGCAAGCTGCCCTGTGTCCCACAGGCAAAGGTTTAACATCCTCTGAATTTACATCCTCCTTTAACAGAAGATCTTGGACCAGTGGTTAAGAATCCACCTGCCAATGCAGGGGACACCGGTTTGATCCCTGGTCCGGGAAGATCCCACATGCTGCAGGGCAACTAAGCCCATGTGCCACAACTACTGATGCCCACGTGCCCTAGAGCCTGTGCACCACGACAAGAGAAGCCACCGCAATGAGAAGCCCATGCACCGCAGCTAGAGGGCGGCCCCCGCTCCCCGCAGCTAGAGGGCGGCCCCCGCTCCCCGCAACTAGAGAGAGCCCGAGTGCAGCAATGGAGACCCAGGGCAGCCAAAAATAAGCAAATAATAATAATAATTTTAAAAGATCACATGTGGACAATGAATAGAAGACAACAAGGGAATGAAGTTATCTGTTGTGTGACAGCACCATTTCACCTAATCAGGGTAACAACATGTATGGCAGTCAACACTCACGGAACACATTCCCCTGACCTCTTTTTTCTCATGGAAAGGTACATAAGTGTCCAAGGAGTGTCTTTACACAGCTCTGAAAGTACAAGGAAACATATTATTATGAATTTTGGAATTGGGGCCTGATGGCAAAACAAGTATTTTTCTCCGTTGCCAGGAGGTGGGAATTATGCATAACTTTCTATTATATTATTATAATGTTTTTAAAGTAAATAAAACTGAGGGAAGAGAGACACAGTGGACATCTTAAGATCTTTGAAGGAACCAAACCTCTCTGCATTTCCCACAGAACCCGACTCGGTGCTCAGTGTTCGGGGACTCTGACTTGCTTTGCCCTGGAAGCTACAAAGGGTCGTATACGTACACAAGACCACCATATGTACACACGTGAGCACCACTGTGGCAGCACCCAGACCTCCAGTGACACAACAGACTTCACCGACAGAGGAATGTCTGTGAGGGCCCTCCAAAGCCGTCTCCCTCCCCACCCTTTCGCTCCCTTTTTCTGATTCTGTCAGGATAATTTTAGGACCGTATTTTTAAGAGTACTCTTCCCACAACCGTCACATTCCCTCCCTCTCTGATATTAATTAAAAATCAACAGCACGGCTAAGAGAGCTCAGCCTCTGGTGTCTTCGCTGGGTTTGAATTCCTGCTCCTGAACTAGTCACTTGACCTCTTCATCCTTCAGTGCCCATACTCCTGTTTACTGCACAGGACAAGTACTGAGCACCTGGAATGTGCCAGGAGCTATGCTGGTGCTGCCCACTGGATGGCTGGCAGGACTCGCTGAGACAAGGGACAGAATAACTGACCACCTCGCTGCCCTGCACAAGTGAGCGCATGGTGGCAGTAGTCCTGGAGGCTAACCCCTCTGGAGAAGAATGTCCAAAGTCTTCAAAAATACAGACATTTGACCCAGAGTTCACTTCTTAGGAACTCAACTTGAAGAAATAATTAAGAATCTATGCGAATATGGATGGCTAATAAACACATGAAAAAATGTCCAACAGCATTTGTTGTTAGAAAAATGCAAATCAAAACTACAACGAGGTATCACTTCGTACTAGTCAGAACTATTGTTGTTCAGTCAGTCATGGACTGTAGCACACCAGGCATCCCTGCCCTTCACCATCTCGCAGAATTTGCTCAAACCCATGTCCATTGAGTCAGTGATGCCATCCAACCATCTCATCCTGTCGGCCCCTTCTCCTCCTGCCCTCAGTCTTTCCCAGCATGAGAGCGTTTTTTCCCAATGAGTCAGCTCTTCGAATCAAGTGGCCAAAGTATTCGAGCTTCTGCTTCAGCATCAGTCCTTCCAATGAATATTCAGGATTGATTTCCTTTAGGACTGACTGGTTTAATCTCCTTGCAGTCCAACGGATTCTCAAGAGTCTTCTCAAACACCATAGTTTGGAAGCATCAATTCTTTGGCGCTCAGCCTTCTTTATGGTCCAACACTCACATCCATACGTGACTACTGGAAAAACCATAGCTTTGACTAAACGGACCTTTGTTGGCAAAGTAACGTCTCTGCTTTTCAATATGCTGTCTAGGTTTACCATGGCTTTTCTTCCAAAGAGCAAGCGTCTTTTAATTTCATGGCTGCAGTCACCATCTGCAGTGATTTTGGAGCCCAAGAAAATAAAGGCTGTCACTGTTTCCATTGTTTCCCCATCTATTTGCTATTAAGTGATGGAGCTGGATGCCACGATCTTAGCATTTTGAATGCTGAGTTTTAAGCCAGCTTTTCCACTTTCATCAAGAAGCTCTTAGTTCCTCTTTGTTTTCTGCCGTAAGGGTGGTGTCATCTGCATCTGTGAGAATGGCCATCATCAAAAAATCTACAAACTATAAATGCTGGAGGGGATGTGAAGAAAAGTGAGCCCTCAGGCACTATTTGTGGGAATGTAAACTGATACAACCACTATGGAGAACAGTATGGAAATTTCTTTAAAAACTAGGGGGGAAAGCGACCATATAACCCAACAGTGCCACTACTGGGTATATATCCTGAGAAAATCACAATTCGAAAGACGACACGAACCCCATGTTCACAGAAGCACTATTTACAATAGCGAGGACTTGAAAGTCACCTAGATGTCCATCAGCAGATGAATGGACAAAGAAATTGTGGTACATATATACAGTGGAATATTACTCAGCCATAAAAAGTGAATTTTGAGTCAGTTCTAGTGAGGTGGATGAAACTAGAGCGTATTAAACAAACTGAAGTAAGTCAGAAAGAGGAAAACAAATAATGTACACTAATGCATAGACATGTAATCTAGAAAAATGTACTAATGAACCCATCTGCAGGACAGGAATCGAGATGCAGACACAGAGAAGAAACTTGACACAGCAGGGCAAGGAGAGGGTGCGAAGAACTGAGAGACCAGGAGCACTGAAACATACACATTAGCATATGTAAATCAGATGGTCAGCGGGAATCTGCCGTGTGATGCAGGGAGCTCAACCCAGTGCTCTGCGAAAACCTGGACGGCGGGATGGGGTGGGGACGCAGAGGGAGGGGACATACGTATGCCTACAGCTGACTCATGGTGATGTATGGCAGAAACCAGCACTACACTCTAAAGCAACTGTCCTCCAATTAAAAAGAAATACATTTTAAAAAAGAATCTATGCAAATATTTTTGCTACACAGCATTACTGATGACAATGACTGGGTGAAAATTAATGTCCAACAACACGGCATTGACAGAGCCAAATGAAATACATTCATGCAATGGGAGACCACACAGACAACACCAATCAACTTGCAGCAGTATTCTGACATGAACAGACGTTCACACGAACTGATTTTTAAAACTGGATGTATAATATGACCTTGTTTCTATTTACTTTTAAATCAAGTAAAGTCTGAAAAGACCTTTGTGCATGCTTTTTTATTAAACTTGGGAGTCCAAATCTCCAGGCGTGCTTGTTTACAGAGCAAGTGCCCAGCCCTACAGTGTGCGTGCATGCTAAGTCGCTTCACTCCTGACTCTGCGATCCTATGGATTGTAGCCCGCCAGGCTCCTCTGCCCATGGGATTCTCCAGGCGAGAATACGGAAGTGGATTGCTGTGCCATGCTCCAGGGGACCTTCTGGACCCAGGGATCGAACCCAAGTCTCTTCTGCTTTGGCAGGCAGGTTCTTTACCACGAGCGCCACCTGGAAAGCCCCAGCCCTATAGCCGGCCTACTGAATTAGAAGCTCAGAAAGAAGGAATATCTGCATTGTAAATAAGACTCCCAGGTGATTCTGAGGCTCACCAGAATCTCAGAACCACTGTACATGCCTAAGTGTTAACAGTGGTTATTACTGACATATGGGATAGCTGGTGATTTTTATTTTCTTCTCTTTGTATTTTCCACAATTTACGTTTGGAAATTAAAAAGAGATATGACCCGAATGTCTAACATGGGCTAGTTATGGTACATCTGTACAATGGAATCTTACACAGTCAATGGAAGCACTGGGTGGAAATACACTGATGACACATTGGCATATGAAAAAATGTTACAAGCCAACACTGAAACCTTTACGTCAAGTGTTATAGAGAGAGAGGGGAGGAGAGGCGAGGAGACAGCTTGACAGCATAGTCTCTAAACTGTTAATAGTGGCTGTTTCTTAGCTGTGACATTTTCGGTAACCTGTCTTTTTTTGTAACTTTTTCAACTTTTCAATTGTGTACTATTTGTTTACAATCACCAAAATGTATTCTGATTCTGAAAAAATATATATGTAACACTGTCTTTCTGCAGCTTTATTCAAGTTTGCTAACTGAAGCTGCCCACAAGTTCAGATGAGCTGCTGAGGGTCTTGCGGGAGTGAGAGTCAGGGCAACAGAAAGGTGTCGGTGCATAAGAGGGTGAAGCCTTTCAATGAAGAAGAGAACCCCCAAGGGTTTTGTAAACTTTACTAAAAAAAAACCAAGTGTGTGTGTGTCGGGGGAGAGATTAAAAAAAGACACACACACATATACACGCAAACACACACACACATATATACACACACACTGTATGCACTACATGGCTTATGGGGCTCTAGTTACCGGACCAGGGATTGAACTCAGGCCCTTGGCAACGAAAGCCTGGAGCCCTAACCACTGGACCACCAGAGAACTCCCCCCAAAATAAAAAATTTAAATGAACAATCAACAGGAGAAAGATATTTCTAACAAACACAGCAAGAAGTTCATATAAGCCAATGAGAAAAACATAGAGATCCAGTAATTTTAAGCCCCTAAGACCTGAAGAGGTGAGATGATAAAGAATACGTCTGAACAGGCAGTTGATGAAGAAACATACACATCTAATGAAGTTACAGAAAAATGTGTAAAAGCATTTGAAAGCACTGGTAATACTGGTAATGTTATTTATTTGCTGGATCCAATCCTTGGCTACATGGGTGTGTTCAGTCTGTGAAAATTCATTGAGCTGAACATTTATGGTGTTCACTTTCCTGTATTTATATAGTACACCAAGAATGAAAAACTTTAAGAGCAAAGCATGGAAAATACAAAATAAGAAATTGGGTGGGAGGAACAGGGTGAGAGAGAGAAGTTCATGAGCAAACGTAAGTATTGCAAAGTTCTCTCTCTGTCTTGCCTAATGTCCATTATATTATAACGCATACTTACTTGTTTACAAAAATAAAACAAGACCATGCAGGGAACCAAACAGACATAGACTCTGCCACTCACGAGATGCGTGATCTGGCTCACAGCCTTGCTGGCTCAATTCCCTTACCCACGAAATGGAGGAATGTGAGGATTAAAAATATGGGGCATGCGCAATTGCCTAATACTGACCCTGGCAGATTAGACGTGCTCAGTATTAACCTGGTTTCCATTTCTCTCATTTGTTACACATAAAAGATTTCAAAAACGAGGAAGCCTTCCAAAAGCCAGTCCCTTGACTGGCACTTATCTGATATGCACTCCAATCTCGTCCGTAAGGACGATACTTAGTACATGTATGATTGAGTTTGCCTTCTCTCCGGCTGTCCCTTGCGTAAACACTCAGTTGATGAGCGCTAACAACAAGGGGTTTGCATTTGAGGGTCTGTTAATGAAACAGCTCGAGGCTGATGCTGCACCCATCGTCAAGCTCTTGCTCCTGAGCGTCCTGAGTGTGCCTTCAGGAACCCAGCTCAGAGGGTGACCCTCCTACACCGGCCTCCTTGCCGGCCAGTAGGTGAAGCCCAGCTCCAACTCATCATTAAAAACAAAAACAAAAACAAAAACAAAACCAAGACGGGCAAATGGGGAGTGGCTTGGGAAAACTAACCAAGGTCCCAGCCAGCTGGGTCTCAGTCCCAGGGGCCATCCACCCTGCACCCAGCGTCCACTCTTCCCTTCTGCAGCCAGGCGGCACCCCCTCTGCTGGACCCACCCGACAAGGCTCCTTTCAGTTCAGTTCAGTTCAGCTGCTCAATCGCCTCCGACTCTTTGCGACCCCATGGACCGCAGCACGCCAGGCCTCCCTGTCCATCACCAACTCCCGGAGTTCACTCAAACTCATGTCCATCGAGTCAGTGGTGCCATCCAGCCATCTCATCCTCTGTCGTCCCCTTCTCCTTCGGCCTTCAATCTTTCCCAGCATCAGGGTCTTTTCAGTTCTTTGCATCAGGTGGCCTTAAAGTACTGGAGTTTCAGCTTCAACATCAGACATTCCAATGAATATTCAGGATTGATTTCCTTTAGGATGGACTGGTTGTATCTCCTTGCAGTCCAAGGGACTCTCGAGGCTCCCTTAGCACTGGGAGATCTCCCCCTCCAAGGAGATTCTGGCCCCGTGGAATCACGTGCTGTGGGTGTGGCCCTGTTAGGAGTTGGGAATGGGCATGGGTGAGATGGGAATCTCTCAGTAGGACAGGGAGAAAGCTGTCCTTTGCCACCCCATTGCTGCCAATTATAGACATGCTAAAAGAAAAAAAAATCACCTCTGTCAAATAATCAGTACACAAGAGAAGACTTCCCAAGCGGATAATTATCTGCTCGTCAACGCAGGGGACACAAGTTCAGTCCCTGGTCTGGGAGGATTCTACCTGTCCCAGAGCAACTAAGCCCATGCAGGACATCTACTGAGCCCCAGCTCTAGGGTCCACAAGCCACGACGACAGAAGCCAGCGTTTCTAGAGCCCGTGCTCTGCAACAAGAGAAGCCACCATAATGCAAAGTCCAGGGACCACAACTAGAGAGAGCCAGTGCACAGAAACCAAGACCCAGCACAACCAAAAATTAGTAAATAACTATAAATACACAACAGAGCAGAATGTGACATCCATCAGTTCAGCTCAGTCACTCAGTCGCGTCCGACTCTTTGCGACCCCATGAATTGCAGCACACCAGGCCTCCCTGTCCATCACATACTCCCAGAATTCACTCAAACCCATGTCCATTGAGTCGGTGATGCCATCCAGCCATCTCATCTTCTGTCGTCCCCTTCTCCTCCTGCCCCCAATCCCTCCCAGCATCAGGGTCTTTTCTAATGAGTCAACTCTTCACATGAGGTGGCCAAAGTACTGGAGTTTCAGCTTTAGCATCAGTCGTTCCAATGAACACCCAGGGCTGATGTCCTTCAGAATGGACTGGTTGGATCTCCTTGCAGTCCAAGGGACTCTCAAGAGTCTTCTCCAACACCACAGTTCAAAAGCATCTATTCTTTGGTGCTCAGCTTTCTTCACAGTCCAACTCTCATATCCATACGTGACCACTGGAAAAACCATAGCCTTGACTAGACGGACCTTTGCTGGCAAAGTAATGTCTCTGCTTTTGAATATGCTGTCTAGGTTGGTCATAACTTTCCTTCCAAGGAATAAGTGTCTTTTAATTTCATGGCTTCAGTCACCATCTGCAGTGATTTTGGAGCTCCCAAAAATGAAGTCGCTAAGAGTCGGACACGACTGAGCGACTTCCCTTTCACTTTTCACTTTCATGCATTGGAGAAGGAAATGGCAATCCACTCCAGTGTTCTTGCCTGGAGAATCCCGAGGACGGGGGAGCCTGGTGGGCTTCCATCTATGGGGTCACACGGAGTCGGACACGACTGAAGCGACTTAGCAGCAGCAGCAAAAATGAAGTCTGACACTGTTTCCACTGTTTCCCCATCTATTTCCCATGAAGTGATGGGACCAGATGCCAGGATCTTAGTTTTCTGACACATATGACTTCTGCTAAATTTTGGTGTGATCGTTACCAATTTTATCTTGCCTACTTACTTCAAATACAAGTTATGTTCATTTATTGATATATACTACTGTGACTCAGAGGTTAAAGCGTCTGCCTCTAATGCGGGAGACCCGGGTTCGATCCCTGGGTCGGGAAGATCCCCTGGAGAAGAAAATGGCAACCCACTCCAGTATTCTTGCCTGGAGAATCCCATGGACTGAGGAGCCTGGTGGGCTGCAGTCCACGGGGTCACAAAGAGTCGGACACAACTGAGTGAATTTACTTACTTACTTACTTACATTCCCAAACAAATGCTTCTGAGTCTTGTTTTGCACTTAACATTTTAGAAAAAGGACTGTAATGTGTCTTTTAATTTTGTAAAAACCATTTTAATGGCTGTATGCTATTCCATGACAGCATACATTTCATTTATTCATTCTCTAGCTATTACTGGTCTTCAATTTGTAAGCAGATTCTCCTCAATTATAAATAATATTATATTGAACGTATTGTTACATCACTCTTTGTTGGTACTCTGATGGTACTCTGAGAAGGGTATCTCTTTTTTTATTGCTAGTGATTTAAAACATTTTCCAAAGCATATTGGACGTCAGCATTTCTTCTTTGTGAACTCTGTTCCCAGCCTTTATTGGCTTATCTTAAATGCCTTAAAACTAGTGGAGGAACTTCCCTGGTGGTCCAGTAGCTAAGAATCCACTTGGCAATGCAGGGGACATGGGTTCAATCCCTGGTCCAGGAACTAAAATCCCACATACTAAGGGGCAACTAAGCCCTTGCATCACTCTAGAGTCCATGCTCCACAATGAAGACCCAGTATAGCCAAAATCAATAAATTCAATAATAATTAGAAAAAAACTAGTGGAGGTTCCGGTATTTTTCTCATTGGTTTATAGGAGCGTCTTGCCATAAATGTTCTAGATATCTCCCGTTTTTCTTCTAAATGTAATCTGGGACACCCTCTGGTCACAACTGCTTCCACTAGGGGTAAGCGCTGTCTGACTGCCAGCAGCAGCACAGGTCAGCGTCGCCCTCTTTTTTGTACTTCACATACATGGGATCATATGACACGAATGCCTTGCATCTGGTTCAACAGTTTTGTGAGCTTCATCCACACTGTCGCATGTGTTGTGGGCTGTTCATTCTCAGTGCTGTGTGCTACTGACCTGTGTGGAGCCACCACAACCTAACCATTCCATTGTTGATGGGCGTTTGGGTAGTTTTCAGTTTGGGGCTACTATGAATAGTGCTGCTAGGAGCAACTTTGCTTTTTTAAGAATATTGTTCACTTTCTTAAATTATCGACCAAATAAAAGGAGAAAAGGTACCTTTTTAGTGGAGAAATCTGGTAGACACCACCTGAACCAAGTGATCAAAGTCAGCAACACCAATAAGGGAACCAACTAACTTAATGTGACACAATGGAAAGAACACACTTGGTCCCACACCTGTGGTTTTCCTCCCAAAAATGTTTAGCATGAATTTAATGATTAAACAATCAGATAAAATGACTGCTAACATTCTAGCAAACGACTGGCCTGAAGTCATCAAAAATGGAATGTCATAGGGACTTCCCTAGCGGTCCAGTGGCTAAGACTCCAAGCTCCCAATGTAGTGGGCCTGGGTTCAATCCCTGATCGAGGAACTAGATCCCACATGCCACAGTGAAGATCGAAGGTCCCACGTGCCACAACTAAGGCCTGGCACAGCCAAATGAATAAATATGCAAGGTCATAAAAGAAAACAAGACCAACTATTTTAGATTAAAAGAGACTGAGAGACACAACATCAAATTGAGTCCTGGACTTAAATAACAGCTGATACAGAGGGACAATGGAGAAATTCAAACACAAACTGCGTATTGGAAAAAAAGAGCTGTTGCATCTGTTATCTTTCTTGGATGTGATTATGGTTTTATAGAATGTCTTTTAGTTGATACATGGTGAAATACTGATGTGAAATGTCATGTCTACAACTAACGCAAAGCTTCAGCACACACACACACACACAGAATGAGGTAAAGCAAATGTGGCCAAATGTTAACCATTGGTGCTTCCAGGTGGAGAGTATACGAATGCTCACTGTATTTTCCCCTCAACTCTTCTAGTCGTTTGAGACTGACTGTAATACCAATGTAGTCCTCTGAGTTTTTTTCCGCAGTCAACATTTTGTCTCTAAGAATCACTCATGTTGATGCATGCATTGAGGTCTGTCAGTTCACTGCTGCTGCTGCTATGTCGCTTCAGTCGTGTCCGACTCTGTGCGAACCCAGAGACGGCAGCCCACCAGGCTCCCCCGTCCCTGGGATTCTCCAGGCAAGAACACTGGAGTGGGTTGCCATTTCCTTCTCCAATGCGTGAAAGTGAAAAGTGAAAGTGAAGTCGCTCAGTCGTGTCTGACCCTCAGCGACCCCATGGACTGCAGCCTACCAAGCTCCTCCGTCCATGGGATTTTCCAGGCAAGAGTACTGGAGTGGGTGCCATTGTCAGTTCACTACTGCATTATATTTCATTGTGTGTTTATAATTATCCATATTTCTTTCAAGGTGCATTTTTGTCTTTGCTTTGGCTATGGTAAAACAGTGCTCCTAAACCACTCTTCTCTCCTCAGATCCTCAGAAATGAGGTTAAGCATCTGTGAAGTTAGGAAATCCTTTCCTTGGGGACCAAGACTGACTACAAGGCTGTTTCCTGTTGAATTCCTACTTGACCAGGCTGCTCTGACTCAGGGCTGTTCTCTTTGTGGTCAAAAAGGTTCCTGACCCTGTGTCTGAGATTTCTGAGCAGTCTATTGCTTCCATCTTTCTTCTAAAAAACTTAAAATTGCACCCAAGACTGAAATCAGTGCATATTTGCTTCTGGAACATTGCTCTCTGCTGGGGGTGGGGTGTTGCTTTTAAGCTTCAGGAAGGCAGGAGCCATGCCTGGTTTGCTCACCATCAAATACTACACGTAGCACATTGTCAGTGCTCAGGAAAACAAAAACAAAACAGCCGAATGAATGAGAAACTGCTTGTCAGGGATCAGGCATGTACCTTCATTTAATTACTACCAGAGTAATTACAAATTATTTTGCAAGCTTGTTTTGTGGTCATGAGAAGTTTCCTTCTTAGATATATTTCCACATACTGGCATTGGTTCTATATTTGTTGTTTAGAACTACATAAGTTGTCCATTGTGTTAAGATATCTTGGTTTGATTAGCTATGCTTTTGCTATCGGGCTTCTAGATGGTTTCCAATTTGTTTTGCTACTACAAATAGTCCTTCTATGAACATTTTCTTTTTCCTTTTTGAGGTTAATGACTTACAAATTCCCCAAGCGGAATTATGAGGTCAAAGGATGTGAAGTCTTACTTATCTAGTTTCTTACATCTTGTCTGAAAGACTGAATCCAGAAAAACTGAACTAATTTACATGCCCCAGTCATACAGATGGAAAAGGCGATGGCACCCCCTCCAGTACTCTTGCCTGGAAAATCCCATGGGCAGAGGAGCCTGGTAGGCTGCAGTCCATGGGGTCACGAAGAGTCGGACATGACTGAGCGACTTCACTTTCACTTTCGTGCATTGGAGAAGGAAATGGCAACCCACTCCAGTGTTCTTGCCTAGAGCATCCCAGGGATTGCGGAGCCTGGTGGGCTGCTGCCTGTCGGGTCGCCCAGAGTCGGACACGACTGAAGAGACTTGGCAGCAGCAGCAGCAGGCATACAGATGAGTTTCCTCACAGATCTGCCATGATTAAGTTTTCTGTTTTCACTAGCTTAATTATGTATTTTTGAAAGTTAATTTCTAGTGATCTTTGCACTTTCTACATGACAAACTTGCTGGCTGAATTTTCTCAGCTGCAATCAGCTAGAAATTGAAACTAAAATTTTAAAATTATAATCCAGTTGTCCCATACTATTTACAAGTACAGATTCCTTTTCATATCAGGGTGTTGTTTCTGGCATGTCTCACATTAGTTCTTGTAACAGTCTAGGTCTATGTTTGAAATTTACTCCAGTCGACTGGACTCTTTTTCTGTTTAATTCAATGCCATGTTTCTCACGACTGTGACATCACCTAAAACTCTGGAAGGGCAACTCTCTTCATTGCCTTTATACTACTACAAACAAAATTTTCATCACAGGAATAAATTTACAATCATGGGAGGTGATGGACAGTATGATAACTAAACTTATGTGGAGATCATTTTCCAATATGTGTGTACTAAGTTGCTCAGTGTGTCCGACTCTTTGCAATCCCATGGACTGTAGCCCAGCCAGGCTCCTCTGTCCACGGGATTTTCCAGGCAAGAATACCGGAGGGGGTTGCCATTTCCTCCTCCAGGAGATCTTCTCCACCCAGGGATGGAACCCACATCTCTGAGTGTCTTGTATTAGCAGGCGGATTATTTATCCCTGCACCACCTGGGAAGCCCCATTTTGCAATACACACAAACATCAAATCATTATGTGTACACCTTAAATTTAATACAATGGTATATGTCAATTACACTAAATAAAACCTGTGAGGGGAGCTCTTTGGAACACCTGTCCGCTTTGTTTGATTAAATTAATATTTACTAAAGGATACCATGTCCAAGGTTGGAGGCTGTGCCGAGTTGACAAAGCCTTGCCCCGGAGTTTCCAGTCGGCGAAGAGAGGGGAAGGATCCACCTGGCGGGCGGCAGCGATGAATTGAGAGAGGAGGCGGAAGAAACGCTCCTTCTAGAAGGCTAAAACTGCGGGTCAGAGCGGGGACTGGGAGCCACACCTGCGGAGACACGCCCTCCTGGCGGGGCGAGAGAAGCAGAGGCTTCACAGGCAGGACTCAGGGCATCGGAACGCGACTTGCTCAAGGGTTTGAAGAGGAAGGCTAGAACCTGACCGTGGAAGGCCTCAAATTCTCAGTTCAGAAAGTTGAGGCTGGCGATAAAAGCGGCCCTTTTGAATTATAAGTCTGGCAACGATGTGGACTCTGGACTGAGGCTGGAAGCCAGGAGGCGGAGACCCCGGATGCAAACCGCATCGCAGAGGCCAGAGCTAGAGAGAACTTCCCAAACAGTGCCCGTCAACAGGGAAGCAGCAAAAAACCCAAAAAAGACAGTACATCCTTCCAATGGACTACTGAGCACCGTTAAGAATGACACCGCTCTGAAGCCTGTCATGGAAAGGCCACGAATATTACAAAATAAAATTTAATGTACTGTACAGCATAAAACGTGGTCCTGTTTGTGTAAAAGGAGTATTTGTATGTGTGTATATGCATAAAAAAGGGAAGATCACCCCAACTACTGGCAGCGACTACTGTTAGGCTGCGGGTCAAGGGAAGTGAGGACCTCAAATCGTTAAAACTTTACCCCTGTATGGCTATTTTCCACACAGCATGTATTATAAAACAGGCTCTCAGCAGCACGTATGCTACAAGGTGAGGCCAGCAGGGGCACGGGATTTAGTAATTAGGAAGCCTAATTACTAGATCCCCTGGGAGGCAGCTTCTTAGGAGGAAGGCTAGATGAGGTGGAATGACCGTTGGCTGAAAGGGCAGAGTCCCAGGAACTCGGCTCCAAGGGAAAGTTTAGCTAAAGAAGCTTCATTATAAAGAGAAGCAGCAGGAGGGGGAGTAAATTGAGGGGCTTAAGGGGTAAAGACAACTGAGAATGGATTTTTTTTTTCTGTAGGATTTAAATTTACTTTCAGAAAAAGTATGGTTACTTTTAGGCACTTAATGGTAGTTAGCAAAGTGTCACCAAGCAATAATGGATAATCAAAGACCTACTTTGATTAAAAAAGTGGCTGCAGTTATTTAGAACTTTGTTGAGGATTGTTTTTTCATGTTTTCTCCCCCATAATAAAAAATAGCACTAATTTAATATTATTTGCTAAGACGTGACTGTCCAGCATTGTTCCACGTATTTCATACATCTGTTATGTCATTTCTTACGACACCCCTATGAGGGACTATTATTTTTACAGATGAAGAAACGGGAGCCTCTACCCGAGTTCACACAGCTGTGCTGATTTACATCTAAGAGGAAGCCGGGGTGGGGCGCTCCCAGCCACCCTCCTCCTGCCTCAGTGTACCCTGGGGTGAGCTGTGTCTGCCCCCCATTCCACACACTTTCTGAGGATGTCGGGAGAGGCTGGGCAACGGGCTTCCTGTTTTTCCCTGTAGGAGCTCCGAGCCCACTACAGCAGCTTCTCAGTGTCCTTCTAGAGATGAACCCCCCAAAAAAGGCCACCCCTCCATTCTGGCGTTTATCCCTGTGTTCGCCCTCTGTGAGCTTGTCTCCTCAGCCCAGGCGAGCCCAAGAGGCAGTGACCAGGACCCCTTGGGTCCTTCTGAGAATCCTGAGTCTTGAAGGAAGGACAGTGGTAGTCAGGCCAGAAGACGGGGAGGGCATGCCAGGCAGAGGGAAGGGTGTGTGCAAAGGCCTGAAGATGGCAGGGGGAATGCGTGCGGGGCTGAGAAGAAGCTGAGGGCTCCTAGCCACCATCCAGCAACACAACCAGAGCTTTTTTAGGGTGGGGAACTCAAGTTGGGGGAGGGCAGAGCTGAGGAGAGGTAGAGAGCATGGGCCCAGCCAGGCAGGATGGGAGGGGTATACATGGTCAAGGGGCTCAGAAGAGGGGACAGAGGATCTAATGAGGGGGAAGGGCAGGAAGGCACCTAACTAACCACTGGAGTTCCACGTGGGGCCGCGGGTGGGGGCCCGGCCTAGCCTGTCCTCCAAGGAGCTGGAGCTGGCTGATACCACTGCGCAGCCTTCATCCCGCCTGTTGACAACACAGCTCCTGCTGAGAAGTAACTCGGATCTGCAAGGCCCAGGGTGAGGTCCAAGAGCTGCGTCACCGCTCGATGGCCCACCCCACCCAGATTTATAGGATCCAGTTATGGGAAAGTAGCCGTCCCCCCCACCTCATAATGGACTAAACAGGAAGGATACTTCCTGTTGGCAATGCTAAGGCCCTCCAAGCCCAGGGACCCCCACTGGGGGTGCAGGGGAGGTGGGCTCACAAGAACAGGCGGAGGTCATTCCTGCTTGCAGCACCGCCCAGGCTCAGTAAACATCCTCTGACAGATTGGCTGAATGAACATGAACCCCTGACCTCGGGGTAGTGGGGCTCTTGCTCCACTGGATCCCTTCAGTCCCTCGGGAGCAGGCACCTCAGACCCCTGAGGACACCGAGGGGGGCTCGGACCTGAGTCTGGGGTCCCCAGGACGCGGGGAGAGACCAGCGCCCGGACAGCTGGCGGGTAACAGAGGATGCCCACCACCCCTTCCTGGGACTCTCCTCTGGAGGACATGTGGAGAGGACGTTCCAGAGGACTTGGAGCTCTGGCGGGGGGTACCCTCTACCATAGAATTTTCCAGCCTTTCCTAACATACCTATTTCACAGCGTTAACCTTAACAGATTCTCAGCAAGGTCTGGTAGTGAAGTGCTCAGGCTGAGCAGCCACACCTGGGTTCGAATCTCTTTCACCACGTTCTATCGGCATGGAGGTAGGGTCTTATGCAAACAACCTAACATCTTTCAGCTGTTGACAGCCAACGTGTGAGAGGTTATGAGACTTGGAGGAACCCTTGCCGGAACAGCACGCGTGCAGCACCGCGCCCAACACTTGAAGAATGGTAGCCACAGTGATACCACTTCACCCTGCTGATGGGCGCAATGGGGCTCCTATTCAACGCTGAAATTAGTGGTGAATCCAAGTGAATGCCCTTCTGAGAACTTCATGTGGCTTCTGAAATCCTCTCATCGGCCCGAATCAACCACACCCTGCAGGCCTCAGAAAGCTGAGATTTCTCTCCTGTGTGCAGTGGGGACCAAGACCCTGGCCACCGCCTCCTCCTCTGCCTACGCCTTTGCCTTGTTCACGTCACCCCAGGGGAGGGCCGGATCTCAGCACTAACCACAGCTCAGCTGGGCACTGTCTCAGCCCTGGCAGCTCACAGAAGGTGAGTGGTCGGGGGAGCAAGAAAGTCAAGACTGACTTTTGTAGGTGGATGGGTGGCTGGGGTCAGTAAGAAGGCTCTGAACTCCATGACTCACCAGGACCTGGGCCGGAAGAGCAGGCAACCTGTCTGGCTGACTCCGGCAGTAGCAGCAAGTACCTGATGCCTTTCCAAAGGAATGCCTCCCTCCCTGTCCTTTAGACAGCAGAGTCTGTCCCCATAGAAAGATTTCCCAAGGTCTCCTTGCTCCTCCACCTGGATACCTGATCCCCGGGGCTCCCAGCAGCCCTCTTTCTAATCCGCACCTCATTCCTCTGCTCAGAAACTCCCAGGGGTTCTCCAGGGCTCCCCACCGCCAGCCAGCAAGTCGCTTCCCCACTCTGGCCTCTTGGAAACCTGGCCAGTTTCCTCTTCAGTCGAGCTTCTCCCCCACCCTACTCAGGATCTCTCCACCCCAGCCCGGCCAGCTTCCACAGCCGCTCTAGCACAGCCCAGCCTGCATTCCCAGTCTCCCTGCTCTGCTCTCCTCCCTGCCTCCCTCCTGGGGGCCTTGGTGACCACTTGCCTCACAGTTTCTTCTGCCACCAACAAAATTTTCTTTCTCTGAGGATGCAACTTAAAACTCCTCTGTACCTTCCTTCCTCCCCAAGTATTTGGCTCAGCACTGAGCAGTAAAAGCGACAAAAATGCATCAGTACTGCAATTAACAGAGAGTCTTCCAGCCACAAGCTGTGTGGGTACTCCTCTGGGTACTTCACAGGGGATGGTGGAGAAAAGATGGATTCTACCATCCCACACCAAGGGGCTCTGTGGTGTCCTATCCTTTCCCCTCCTGGTGGTCAGGAAGCACTCTGCCCCCAGGATAAGTTTCACCCAGCAGCGCTGGCCTGCCAAACCAAATCCTATCTCCCACAAGCATTTCCTGGGGCTATTTGGATCCCGGTGCTGGTAAATTCTTCCCAGGGACCACCTAATTCGTCAGGTAGAGGGGGATGGAGAAGGAATTTGGCGCAAGAGGAGTATTCTGGGCAGAGGGAACACAGCAGGGAAGGCCCTGCAACGTCTTGCTCAACTGCTGTTCTGGGGACCAGGCCATCCCCACCCCATGTCCTCTCCATCCACCCCTGCTCACACCTAAGCTTCTTCAGAGAGTGAGCAATGCAGTGCCACTGGGGACAGGCCCCTCCAAGGCTACGGGGGCTTCAAACCCACAGCCTGAGGAAGGGCAAAGGGGGGCCAGGAGGAGACCCAGAGGCAGAGGGCCACTCCAGGCGGTTCCCCTGACCCAGCCTCTCCCCAGGCATTTCCAGCTCACTCTGTCAAAGGCGCCACAGGGGAAAAGGCTGAGTCAGCACTCTGGCCACAACCCTCCCAGGGCCTGCCTGGCTTTACAATGGGCTCTGGGGCTCTGGAAATGGCTCCTCCACCCCTCCCACCCAGCCTGCCTTCACAGGGGGCGAAATTGCAGGCAGGAGAGCAGTAAGGCAAGGCAGGGGGCAGCCTGGGTGCCTTGACCTGCAGTGGGTGGGGAGTTACTGCCTGGATTCTGTTTGTCTGATATTCAGTTCCAGGTGGGTCTGGAATTCAGCAGGCGGGGTCTGCTCAGCATGAATATGCGTCATCCAGGCCCCCACCTCACGCAGTGGCTGGGCACAATCTGGGCAGATACGTGTCTCGGTCCCCTAAGGGTGGGCAGGCAAACTCAGCAAGCACTGGCCGTGGCTAGAGGTCCCGGATCCTCCAGGGGGCTGTCTGGGCTGTGCACAAAACTACACACGCTGCACTGATTGTCCCCTTTCACTGAGCCTCATCCCTAAATTAAACATAAAACAAGACCAAGCCTTTTTCATAGGCCCAGCACCTGGGTTGTAACAACCACACTCCCGGGCAGTTCCAGCTCTGACTCCTGCATACCACCGTCCCCCACTCACCCTCCGCAAGCAGATCTTCCCCCTTCCCCCTGGGATTACCGCTGAGGGGGTCTGTCTGTCCCCACACTTCACTGTCACCCTTTGAAAGAGCAGCAGGAAGACACAGCTCTGGGTTTTTGTTTTCTGCTGGTCGGGTTTGTGCATCGTTAGCAGCTCTTTGGCCATCCAAGATCTGTCCCCTCTGGAGGGGTGCCAGTTGGGTCAGAGCCGCCCACACAACACTCTCTTCACTACACACACACAAACACACACACCCTTGCCGAAGCCTGCTACGTCCTTCTGATGACACAAAACTGCCCCACAGAGCTCCGTTCAATTGATGCGGATGCCGCCTGCCACGGGCTGTCCTTTGAAGACCAAGTGTGGAAAAGAAAATACCAACACCCCCGAGGTGCCAGGAAGGGCAACCAAGCCCTCACGAATAATTCAAAAACAACAATAACGCTTTGGTCCCGAAGCAAAGCAAGGAGCCCGGCCTGGAGTCTCCGCTGGTTTCCCCGGACGCGCCCTGCAGGTCCCCGGGCCCAGCGCAGGGCAGGCGCCGGGTGGTCCTAGAGGGCGGGCGCGGGGGTCCTCCCGGGGCCCGCCCTCTTCCTCCGAGGCGGCTCGAGACCCCCGGGCTCCCCTCCCCCGCCGCCCGCCACATCTGGTTCCACTCAGGTCCTCCCCCACCTCCAGGCGCGCTCCTCCTCCCTCACCCCTGTCCTCTCCCCCACCCCTCGCCCCGCTTTCAGAAAAGCGGAGACGATTTTTTAAAACCCAGTCACACACATATACACACACACACGCACACACGTCCTGCAAAGGCGGGGGAAAAAAAGGAGGGAAAAGTGGAGCGAGGCCCGCTCCCCGGCGCTCCCCCCGCCCGGCCCTCGAAGTTGACCAAGTTGGAAGCGCCTTACCCGGGAGGGCGGCGGCGGCGGGGCGGCCGAGGTGCAGACCCCCGAAGAGCAAGGCGCAGCGCAGCAGGTGATGAGGCCAGGGCGCGAGGATCGGCCGGCCGGGCCCCATGCCCGCGGCGTGGCGCTCGGGGGATGCGGGGACCGAGGGAGCGCGGGCGCGGCGCGCGATGGCTGCAGGGGTGCTGGGCTGTGGTGACCGCCCGCGAGGGGCTCGCGTCTTCCTCCGGGTCGGGACGAAGTGATGCCTCCCGGGGAGAGGAGGGGAGGAGGAGGAGGGAAGGAGGCAGGCCGGGCGGAGGGAGGGCGGAGGGAGGAGCGCAGACCCGGGGAGGAGGGTTGGAGGGGCAGCGGGGAAGGGAAGCGGGCAGCGTGGGAGGGGAAGGGGAGGAAGAGCGGGCGGGCGCGGGGCCCGGGAGGGAGAAGGGGAAGCGGGAGAGGAGGATCCGTGGGGTCGAAGAGGACCCCGGCGTGCACTCTTTTTCTCTCGCTCTCCGCTTCCCTCTTTCCCCGCCTCGCCTTCCCTCGCTTCTCGGTCCGGGCTTGGAGCCCCAGACGCTGCGTCACAACTCCCCGGCTGGCTGTGCAAAACTTTCCGCAAACTTCACCGCGTGGCGGGGCGGGGGCGCGCGGCTGACCCAGCCGGCCAGACCCGGGCCACTGGCGCCCCCTGCGTCCTGCCTCTTTCTGCCAGCGTCTCCAGCCGCCGCTACCTCCACGCGGAGCAGGACCCCTCCCCCGGCCGGGTGGGGAAGGGGCGGAGCCCAGGGCTCAGCCACCCGGGCAAAGATGGGGGAGGGGGAGGCAGGGCCCCCGTGCGCCAACGTTTGCAAGTCTTGTTTTTAGCATTTGCGTGAACCCCGTGTCAGCGTCCCTGTCGCAGAGGGGTGTCGTGATTTTGCTAGATGGGGCTGTATCCAGAAAGCCAGGGAAAATCTGTCCCTGGACGTCCCAGAAGACAGCATCACTCTCACCAGCAACCGGACTGCTGGCGGATCTCAGAGGATCAAATGGAAATTTCAGAAGACAAGCCACAGTTATTCCGTATTATGCAACAGGTTACCGCAGCGCAGAGCACTGGACTGAGAGGGTGTTAGAGAGTCCAGGCCCACGTCCATCTCTCCTTTCCCGATCGACCTTAGAAAAGTTACTTGGGACGTCTGGGCTCAAAGCTGGAC
The DNA here is from genome assembly GCF_023091745.1 of Budorcas taxicolor. NCBI lineage: Eukaryota > Metazoa > Chordata > Mammalia > Artiodactyla > Bovidae > Budorcas > Budorcas taxicolor. The sequence goes on along the minus strand of NC_068928.1, from coordinate 46,668,326 downwards.
GGAGACATTTAGACCCTAATGCAAAGAAGATTCACGTTCTGCCACCACGAGTAATCAAATAAAAACACTATGAAATGGGAATATAAATTTTATTGTTTCCTGTGCTGTCCACCTCAGTGCTGTTTTTGGAAATAACAAATTCAATGTTGTTTTCTCCTTTTTTACTACCCTTGCCTTGGGTAAATCTTTCCCCATCGCTGCAAGGAGGGTATGGGGCCAGAGGTGCTCACTTGGTGCTTTCCATCTCTGCTGGGCTGAGATTCTTACCAAGTATCAATCCAGAGGCTGCAGGACGCCAAAGTGAGCCCCCATAAAATCCCCTAGAGTCCCCTAGAAGGAGTCCCACTATCCACCCTTTGGCCCTAAAAAATGGTTAGCAGTCAGGCCAGCAGTCAGGCACCCCACAGCTAGCTGCTTGACAGAGCTAAGTCCCTGCTGGTGACTTCCTTCACTGGGATCCCAGAGTTCTGACCACACTGAGCTGCCTCAGAAATCATTCGCTTGGCCTCCCCTTTCTCACATCATTTTCAAGGAGGTTCAGAATCCGCCAGCTTTGGCTAAGCTGCCCTCTCTCTGTTCCTGTCTGAGCAGCCAAAACACAGGCGTCTATCTGCTTGCCTATCCCTAGACGTGCCAGCCACAGTTCTCACCAGGGAGCCCCCTGGCCTCTGGAAGGGAACTCAGGTAGGGCTCCCAAGGTGCCCTCCAGGTTCTGAAACAGGGTTGGATATCCCTTCCCCACCAGCCCAAGTGGTTTGGGCATTCCTCCCATCAGCAGGGCAGAAACTGACAGGCTGACAGTGAGTCATGTGAGTCCGGAAAGTCCACCACTGGCCAGCACAGTGCCCTGAGCACCCAGTCCACAGGAGATGCTCTCGTTTCTTCGTTCAGGCTTTCAAAAGCCCTGGTGGCTAGCGCTGGAGGAACAAAGAGGAGCAGAGTCACGATCCTAGAGGAGGTTTTGTTCAGTGGGGAAGATGACACAATTTTTGCCACATTCCAGGCAGAGAAGCTGCCACGAAAGGGCTAAGGAGCACGGAAGTGCGCTCCGCTAGCAGGGACAGCTGTTTGTTTCAGTGTCCAAAGCCCTAGTCTCTGCCAAGGGTGAGGCCTCCTGCTCTATCCAGTGGGCCGGGGGTTACGCATTGTATTCTGCGGAATGTCCAGGTCACATCCACGGCCACCATCTGTCTTAGATCTTGAGCTCGCAGGGCAGGGAGCCGGTGACATCTGGGCGATTCTCCCTGTGGAGAGTCCAACTCAGTCCCCTGCTGCTTAAAGACCATGTGCAGGGTCAGTTGTCAGCGGAAGGTGATCCCAGTCTGCACGAGCGCTGGGTGTTGTGAGGAGGTCGGGGCTTTCCTGGGGAGCCCCTCATCAGAACTTCATCTGCTTCCAAAGAAGGGTCAGTGTCCTTTGTGCCTGCTGCCTCCTCCGTTCCTGTTAAAGCTCAAACAGCCATTTATTGAGGGCCTACTATGTGTCAGACATGAGGCTAGGTGCTGGACTCTTAGCCAGTCCAGGGGATTTTTGCCAAGATGTTCACTGTAATGGAGCCTATACTGAGAAGTGACTCTCCTTCTGACATTGTGAGCCAGCAAAGGTGCTGTGGGTCTCCTGATTTCATCAGAACCAGTTTAGAAGAAGATGCGCAGACTCCAGAGAGACCCGAGTTAGAATCTCGACTTCCCACTCACCTGTTTGTGACATGCAGTGAGTTACTGAAGCTCTCGCTTAGGTTACAATTCCTATTTTTAAACAGGGCAACAATTCCTATCTTGTCGCGAGAATGAAATATTTTACGCAAAGGGAGGCACGGCCCCTGGATAAAGATGTTCAGGGAACGCAAGTTTCCTCCCTGCCTCCCATCATCCTTTGTCGTGTGGTCATCAGGTGTCTCCCATACTTCCTACCCTGCCCTCTGCCGGCCTCTCCACCCCACCCTACCGACCAAAAGATCTGCACAGGTCAGTTTCATGAGGGCTGCAGAACTGGGTGTTTTCCTTTGCCTGAGTGAACAGTACAACTCCCCCTCCTGCTCTCAACATCTCCATGTTTAACCGTACACAAAAATGGTGTTCTAAAGTGTAAAGTAAGCCAGGTAGAAGCAGCTCTCTGCTTACTTTTGCTGGCTAATGAACTCATGTCCGTAAGTAGTGGAAGATGGGACAGGGGACAGAGTTGAACTGGAATTCCAACTCAGCCATCCACTGGACCCATGTGCCCTCCAGCAGGTCACTTCCCTTCTGAGTCTCGGGGGCCCCTTGATGTACAAGTTTTCGTATCATTACTCACCGTGCTTAGGGCTCCTCTCACATCGGTCTCCTCCTCCCTGGCTCTGGAGCTCAGCAGCCTTTCCAGCCAGAGGGTGCCCAGGGGAGTAGAGCCCGTGGACACTCTGGCAGCCGGGCCTACAAGGAGAGCTTAGAGAAGAGGAGCACAAGGCAGGGAGAGTGCAGCTGGATGGCCAGGTAGGACAGGAGAACGTTAAGGAAGGGAAGACGAGGTCAGTCCTCACCTGTGGCAACTAGACAAGAGGGCACGAATCCCAAGGGGCGCCCGTATGCTTCTTAGCCAGGGGAAAAATCTGGCCAAGCATGGGCTGGTCTGGGTGGATCCCATCCCCTCCGCCCTCTCTCTGGACTCCTGCCCTTAACTCTACTCAGGCAGTCTGCCCTTGCAGTCCCCTACTTGTCTGCAGCACTGAGGACCTGAGATGGAAAGAGGCAGGCTTGGGGTTCAGATGGACCCAAGTGTCAAGGGTTGGCTCCACCTTTTCCAGGTTGTGTGATCTGGCAACAGTTAGCCTGAGATAACTATTTTTCCCACGTCCACATTACTGGGGAATTTGATGGCTGGCTGTCTTCTCCTGACTGGTCTATCCATCAGGGCCAAAAATATAAGCAAAAACAAGTCTGCCCACCTTCCCCAGGTTCTCTCTCTTACTCTCCTGACTGGTCTATCCATCAGGGCCAAAAATATAAGCAAAAACAAGTCTGCCCACCTTCCCCAGGTTCTCTCCCTTACTCTCTTCTGGTTAGAGGACACCCAGCAGGGCTCCCCACTCCCAGAAGGACCGCTGGGTTTGTAACCACTCACTTTCAGCCCGAGGAGGGGATAAGAAGACTTCCTTTGAAGGGAAGCTTTGTCGTCCCCAGGGAACAGGAGATAGTTACTTCAGGAATCTTCCTATCAGGAAGCAGGAAGTGCAGACCTTGTCCCTGTGTGTCCAGCATGCGTCCAGAGTTTGGATATGGCCTCCTAGTTGGAGGAGTCACCAGAGCGATGCCCACAGCTATCAGCAGGGCCCCAGAGCAAGCTCAGAGTAGGGGGATCTTCACTGGTTCCTACTTCTGCTTGGGCTTTAGCAGGTCAGAAACAAGCTGGCCAATGGCGGTTGAGAGGGGGGCAGAGGCTGACCAGAGGCAAAGAGGGCAACAGAGCTGAGGGGCAGAACCAGCTGCAATTGGGTGGGATGCAGTTCCCAGAACCTTCCTTCTGCCACCCCACCCAGCTGGGGTCAGGGCAGGCAGGGAGTGATGTCGCCTCACTGTCTGCTCTACAGGGTCCTCTTAGCCTGTCCTTGCACGGAGGGCTGGGCAACCCAGGAGTCGAGGCCTGCTCTGGTCCACAGCTCTGGCTGGGCTGGCAGCTTCTGCATCCCTCTGTTCAAGAAGTCACTTGAAATTTCAAGAGGGAGGTCCCGACTCCCAATTCCTAACTCACGAAGGACAGGCAGCATTAGGCTTTCTCTAGTCTCAGAACTTGACCCTCTGAGTGCAAGGCTCTGCCCACAGTTGTGTGTGACCCTCAAGGACCCTGGCCGGAGACAGAGCCTCCCCTGGTGGAATCGAGCCCCGGATGCAGGCAGCTGCATGCAGCTGGCTCACTGTCTGCATTCCAGCTTCAAGAGGCTCACCAGACCTTCCCTCGTCCAGCAAGAAGTGGACGGGGGCACCAGTGGCCGATGACCAACACTTTTTTTTTTAACTGTACCATGGGGGCATATGGGATTTTAGTTCCCCAGCTAGGGATTGAACCCATGCCCCTGGCATTGGAAGCATGGAGTCTTAACCACTGGACCAGCAGGGAAGTCCCAGTGACCAACATTTTTAAGATGAAGTAAAAGAGTAAATAATCAGTGCACTGCACATGAGCTAAAAATTCTAGTCTCTGAAATGTGCATTGGGTTGAGATGCTGCCATGAAAAAAAATTGGAAAACACTGCTGTTAAAGACCTGGAACCAGCTACACAGGCTCCCTGGCTATCCCTGCCCAGTACTGCTCACTCCCGGACAAAAGACCTGCATCTGACACACACACGCATGCATACACACACACGTGCGCAAGCAAACAAAGAAAGGAGAGGCGGAGTGTGACAGGATTTTTCACTCCTTCATGTATAAAGCGAGATGACACGAGGAGAGGGCTTGGGAACTTGAGGCAGGAATCTTCTATGGAACTATGGCCCCATCTTCCCACCTAACTTCAGTTCTAGCTCAGGACGGCAGAGGGCAGGGCTGCTGCCCAGGCCAGCTGAGTCTCCATTCTAAGGGCCGGCCCTGAGGGAGCAGGAGGACCCAGTAAAGGAGGCAGCGGGTGGGGTGGGGGAAGCCCAAAATTAGAGCAACATATGCCTCTGGCTGGGAGCCCGGGTGCAGCCTTCACCTCTGGTGCACTCTGCCCAAGGATGGCACTCAGAGAAACCACCTCTTAAAATTTTCAAGCCGGCAGTCCCTCCCCTTCAGTCCCTCCCCTACTGCTCAGCACTCAATTGTGCCCAACTCTATGCGACACCATGGACTGTAGCTCGCCAGGCGTGCCCTCCTCTAGGGGATCTTCCTGACTCAGGGATCAAACCCGTGTCTCCTGCATCTCCAGCACCGGCAGGCGGGTTCTTCACCACTGAGCCACCTGGGAAGCCCCCTCAACTTCCTATCAGTCACCAAATCTATCTGGGCTTTGGTTTCCTCATACATAGAATTAGTGAGATGCTTCTTCCTTGCCCACCCTAGGCTGGGAAGCCACACAGCTGAGGAACTTCTCTGCCAAGTAAAAGCAAGAGAGCCCCTTCCCTCTGTGAATCTTGCCCTGGGCACCCCCACCCCAAGCTGCCTTCAGAGTGAAAAGGCTGGGACAGCACCAGGTGTCACTGCAGTTGCAGGCAGTGCCTGGAGGCCAAGGAGGTTGAGGTTCCCACAGTTCTCTGCCAGGCACTTCCCACCACACCCAGCAGGCCTGCCTGGTGGCCAGGGATGGGTGGGGCTGAGTCAGCCAGCCTGTAGCTCTCTGACCCCTTCACACCATGGGGTCTCCTGCCCAACACCAGACATACCCCCTCTGCTGACTCCAGCCTATCTCTGGCTCTGCGAGCTTCCCCAACACAATAGGTCTCTTTATTCCGTGCCCCCACCATATCCCAGACCTGCTCCCAGGCCTGCCTGTTTTGCCAGCCTCTGGCAGGTTCCCTCAAACCACCCACAGAGCCTCCCTCCTCTCCCCACGACATCTCTGCAGCTCGCTCCTCCTCAAGCCCCTTCCAAGGAACTGAAGCTCAGCCCTACTCGCCTCGGCTCAGATGCCGACTGCCAGGCTAGACTCACAAGCAGACGCAGATCTCAATCATCCAGCAGTCCTGGAACCTCATGTAAAGAGAAAAATGTGATAAACTAATTCACAAGAAGGATAAGTTTACACACACACACACACACACACACACACACATATATATATATTTTTTTTTTTTTAAAGAGAAGACCAAAGGTAAGAAGCTTTGCCAGAAGGAATGAATGACTCTTGAGAATAGTGTTAGGTAGCAAGGCACCTGTAAAAGGCTATGGAAGTATGATTAGCAGTATGATGTTTGGTCCCGGGACAGCCTGGAGCTTAAAGCAGATTTTTATCCCCAACACAAGAAAGTAAAACAAAGCCATCTCTGTCTTCCAGCTGGGTGAGTTTAGACAAGCCGTGGGAGCCACCCTCCAACTGCCCCCTGGCTTGGGTGGATGAGGAGGTCAGCAGGGATTGTGACCTTCAGTGCTCATGCCATCTGGGAGACAGATAAGGGGAGAGGGTGGCTGAGAAGGTACATTCCCAACAGGTTCCCAGGTGATACTGCTGCTGCTGGCCTAGGGGCCACACTGGCTTGTAAGATGCCTCCTCCCAGAGCAGTCTTGAATGCAGGGTAAGAGAAGACTGCTGACCTTGCAGGACAGAGGTTGACAGTGAATCTCAAGATTGAGAGGAAGGTTCCCCAAGGTCTGCATCCTAACCCCAGGCAAAAACCTTCTGACAACCTGGAGAGTAGAAAGGCTCTGAGCCTCAACCAGCCGTCTTGGTCTCACTAAATCGTGTGATCTTCTTAAAATCACACTTCTTGATTCCCTCCTTGTGTGCCAGGTACTTTAAATACCTCACTTCTACTCCTTACTCTAACCATGCAAGGAGAAATTCTTGAAGCCAGTGGAGGCGGGGCTTGAAACAGACCTAATTCTAAAACCCAGGCTCTTAATCTCTCTAGGTGAGGCTCTTAACTTCTGCTTTCAGAAACTGAAACAGAATAGCTAGTTTGTGCATCCTGTCTCTTCCCCACTTACCCCAGGTGGACTTTAATTACAGGCGAAGAAGGGCTTGAGTGACAGGAATGATGTGTGTTAGAGAGAAGGAAAGATTCTCAGAAAGCAAAAGACTGCCAAAGGTGAGTCAAATTAGTTGTAAACTTTGCCTTCCTAGGGGCAAGGAGCTAGGCCAAAGCTTGCTTCTAGCTCTAGGATTCTAGGAGATAACTATGTTTAAAGGGAGTTATTTTCTAAATTAAGAAACTCAAGAGCTCCTTGACTGCTAGTCTTCGCAGCTGGAGGAAAACCTGTCCTTCCTGGACTAGAAGGCAAGCAAAAAACAAGCCCTCTAAAAAAGACAGCAGACCTGTCCAGGCCAGCCACACAAGTGGGGATCGCATGTTTCTGACTGGCGAGACTCCACTTAAAGCTGCCTGTGCCGCAATGGGAGATGGAGAGCCCAGTTCCTTCTCTCTGACCTCTGCATTTCATGTCTTCCTGAGCCCAGTGCCTCCAGCCCTGAATTATGAGTTCACGGTCAGGGCCAGGCCTTCCCTGTTCTGTGCACTGTGGGTATTCCCACCCACAACTCTAGCTGTTGGCACATCAGGCTGACAGATGTCACATGAACCCACACATTCCCATCATGACTGTGACATCCACTGGGACTGTGCCAGCTGCAAGGAGTCCTTGAGCTACACCCTAGGTGGTGAGGGCCCTGATTGAAGCTGGAGAACTAGAGTAAAATCAAGAGGCTAGGAAAGTCACTTCTTAAAACTTATTTTAATATCCTCCCCACCCCCCAAATTGGGAAAGGCCAAAACAGTCTGGCTGGGTTTAATTACAAATTAATACACTTTTTTTTTTTTTGGTCATTGTTTAAAGGAAATCAACATTGTGGCAATAAGGAGGGATTATCCTTGGAAAAAGTGAAACCCATATTAACAAAATATGTCATGGAAGAACTCCACTTAGTGATTTCACTGGCTACTTACAAGTCTAGAAAAGGTCACCATTCTGCCTGCTCCTTGGGGCTTATCCATGCATTGGAAAGAGGCCGTGCTCAGACTCAACCAAGGCCAGGCAGTTCCAGCCAAGCCCTAGGCCCAATAAGAGCACGAAGAGAAGGCACCCCTTCTTGAGGATGAGGGCAGAAAAGACGGATCACCAAATACAGTCCTACACCTTGGCTCGTAAGAACCTGGGGGAAAGGAGGCAGGAAACGAGAGGGAAGGCTTAAAGATGTGGCATCCCTTCAACATGAAGAAAGTCAGAAATTAAACAAAACACAGCTCTTCAAGATCACTGAGTGAGGGAGAAGAAAAGAGGAACAGAACTTATTGTCTTGAGTAAGTTTAAACATGGTCTCAACTAAATCCATCTCTTCAACCCATGTAGACACCATCCTTACAGTGTTGTGCTCAACCTTTGAGAGCCCATGGGTACTCTGCTTAGCAGCTTGAAAGTAATGGTTAAAGAAGAAAAAGATACTATACACACATGTGTGTAAATATATATGCTGGAGTAAGATTACTTTGGAAAGCTGGGGGGCAACAAGCACTCAGGAGCTGACTTCCTTCCCTTCAGAGTTCCACAGGACAACACCTGCCCACGAACCTCTCTCTAATCTGGAACACTCCATCCTCCCTTAAGATAGCCTGACACTGGGGAAAGGGGCAGGTCCATAAAGGTCCTGGAGAATGTGTCACTACTGGCATTCTTCACATGTAAAAGAAATACTAGTTGTGAGTCATTTGAGTGCTCTCTACCCTTCCTGACTGCCGCCCCCCGCCACCCCCCAGCCTGCCCCTTGCCCAGGCAACTCGCATGCCTGAGCACTGCATCTTTAAATATTTCTGGCTGAGCCCTCTTGCCACATATGTCAGTAACATTCCAAGCTGGCTACCACATGTTCAGACTCTGGCCTCCTTCCCCTCTCTACTGTCGAGTGTTCTGCTGTTTCAAGGGCATGGTGGGGCAACGCAGCTCCCATTTCAGCTCCATCTTCAGCTGATCATCCATCTCAGAAACAACACACACCAGCACACACCCACATAATTCAGGTGGCTGGAGGCTGTTTCCTGTCAAAAGAGCTAACAGAGGAAAGCTTATGTGCTGATCAAGTTTTAATATCATTGTAACAAGAAATGCACACCGTTCAGCAAGTGCACGGGGTCTGTGGGTGGGAACTCCTGCTCCCTGCAGCACTGGCTCCCCAGCCTGAGTTCTGCCTGCCTTTGGAACAGTTTCAATGGTTACTACATTCAGAGAATCCAAGAGGACTGCATGGACAGATGAACCTTTATTTAAAAAAATAGCACTTCAAATAAATTAAAAGGGACAACCGTCAAGTGTTCAAATTGTGAAGAAATAGTTGAAAACCTAGAGAGACTCCAAGCTGCAGAGTTCTAACCTCATTCTTTGTCCAATGGCAAAACCCCACACATCTCAGTACTCCCACTCAATTTTTTCCCTACTGAGATGAGGGAAGCAATTGCAAACAGGAGACCAGACGGAGGAGAAAGCTGCATCTGATTGGAATGAACATTGCCACGTACTTGCTAATACGGGTTTCACTTTATGACCAAATGTATTCTTTCAAAAATAAAAAAGGGGGGAAGGAAGCTGCATGTTTTTAAAAATTGAAATTATTTAGGGATAAAACACTAACTCTAGTGCCTTTAACGGGCAATAGCAACTTTTTTCCTCCGAAGTCAAACACCATCCCCAGCCGAGCCTTTGTGCTACAAGCTTTTCAGGAGATGTTACCTAAACTTTATTAAAAGAAAAGAACAAGTTTAAATATAGACACTGGACTAGCCCAGTCTGTATTTTCAAGTCCACATTCTTCATCTGAAGCACTGCATCAGGGACCCCCCTGAGTCTGCATGTTTTCAAGTTCACAGTACATGGAACCAGTTTTTCTTTTTAATTTTTTCCTCACTCAGAGCAGCCACACGCAGTGGCCGTTGACGCCGGAACCTTGGGCGGGGCCTTTTCCTACGAGGCCTGGCCAGAGCTGCCCGAGGTTTCTCCTCAATGAGAATCGATGCTGTCATGCTCTATGGATGGGAAAAAAGCAAGAAAATAAAAGCACCTGGTACAGGTTTCATGAGATCCATTTGGATTCGCTATGTTCCAAACCCGCTGCTGAACGCCATTTGTCCACTCTGTGTGTGTCGAACAGTCTGTGGCTGGGAGTGAGTCTCAATTCGAAGAACTGTTATTGGACGCCCCCGAGGTTGACGCGATAGCAGCTCCAGCAGGGCTACTCGTGGAGACCGACTTTCGGATGTGAGGAAGCAAGTAGGGGTCACAGGCCAGCTGCTGGACGTCGATGCGGTCCTCCTTTCGGTAGGCCAAGCATCGTCGAATAAATGCCTGAAAAGAAAGTTTCTTGAAGAAGCCTGAAGCAAATAATCTTGGCACCCCAAGAGGGAACCCAGGAGGTTCTGTAGCAGCTGCCAGGGCCCAGAGCAAAAGTCTCCTAAAGAGAAGGGGCTTAGGGCCTTGCCTGGAAACCACTAGGTGGACCCAGAAAAGACGTGCCAGGTGCAGCGCTGCTCTGTGGCCACTGACTCCTTCTCCAGCACAGGTGCCTGAGCCATTCCCGAGGGGGAATGCGGCATGACCTCTACAGATCTCTGTCCCCAGAGCACAAAGACCAAAAGAAAAATCTCTCTCTGCCTTGGCTGGTATGCATGGGCACAGCCTAACTTCATAGTTCTGCATCTGGTCTCATGTAAACTTCCTGAGGAAGTGAAAACTGTAGTTACCAAATATCACCACATGAAAGGTGATGAGACGACACTAACACTGCCGTGTGTCACACGCTGGCAAGCGCTTTCTTGGTGTATCTTATTCTCCCTTGAAAAGTTGTTAAGCAAATGATCAGGCACACATCTAAGTGAAGGAAAATCTGACCAGGACTTGTCTCCCCCAAGAGTTCTGCAAACATACAAGCTTACTGTGAGTGGGGTTTGATTTGGATTCCTAATTTACTACCAACATGGACGTTTCCTTTGTGCTGGGTATGAAGAGCTACATAGCCCCAGTTTCTACAATTATCTTTTATTTTATGTTTATAAACCTTGTCTATGTAGTTCACTGCTTTACAGTCACAGCTCTTTCCACTACCCAGAACAGTGTCTAGTACTTCCACTTGTGGTTAGTCGCTCAGTCATGTCCAGCTCTTTGTGACCCCATGGACTGTGGCCCGCCAGGCTCCTCTGTCCATGGAATTTTCCAGGCAAGAATACTGAAGGGGTTACCATTTCCTACTCCAGGGAATCTTCCCCACTCAGGGACTGAACACACGTCTCCCTCTTCTCCTGCAGTGGCAGGCAGATTCTTTACCATTGTGCCACCTGGGAAGCTGTCTAATACTAGGTACCTAATAAATATTTGTTGTGGGAAGAGACGGCGAGAAGAAGACAGAGGCTGGAGAAATTACCCAGAGAAATAATAGAGAAAGCAAAGTAGACGTTTCTGCTGGCCAGTGGGTCAGAACCTACCTTTGCTTCAGGTGTTACTACTGGCTTTGGCGGGAACTGCACTTCAGTAGCTTTGAGGATAGTATTTTCTTGTAGAATGTCTTGCTGGGACTGATTATGGCCAAAAGGCTATAAAATAAAAAAACAAACAAAGGTAGGCCTCTGGTTAAAATTAAAGAGAACACAATTCAAAAACAAAGAGAAGGGAAAGGTAAACATGTATTTCCACAAGAATTGCTAAAAGGAACTTTAGAGATGATCTCCTCTAATTCTCTCATTTTATAGATAAAGGATGGAAAGGCCTGGATTTGAAGTAACTTGCTTTTGAAGTAATTTGCTCAATTTCCAACATCTAGGTTAATGTAGAGCTGGGACCAGAAGCAGCATTTGCTATAGCACAGTGCCTCTGCTAAGCTTTGCTTACAGCAAAGATAAGGAAGATTCAGAACAGGAACCAGCAAACTCTTTTGCCCAAAGTGGTAAGTAATATGTATGTGTGCCATGGACGGACCCAAGATGCAGATAAAAAGATGGGAAGGAAGTGAAAGAGGAGAGGGATCAGGACATAGTTGGTGGGGGTGGGTCAGAGCTGGGGCTACTCAGTGAGTGGCTTCATCTGTGCCACAAATTGCTGTTTTCTAATAAACTCCTAAGAAAGAAGTTCACACCTAGTGTCATCTTTATAGTGTTTCTACTGATATCACAGTTCTTGTTAGATAACCTCTGCCACCATTATCAGCAGCACTTCTACAATATCAGAGTATAAATAATAATTAACCCCATTAGTTCTGAACAGTTTCTGAATGTTTGATAGGTACAATAAAGAACAAAGACCAAAGCGAAGTTAAAGACTAAGCTGAAATCTGAATTAAGAGCTTGGTCTGGGGATTGTAATCAAAGTATTAGGAATCTAAGTGAGTTGCAGAACTCCCAAATGGTTTATACCCACAGCCCAATGGGGAACACTGAAACATACAAATGCACTGGTAGCAGAAATAGGAATATAAACATACAACTGGATCCCAGTATATACAAGATATTATGCTCACAAGGAAAACATAAATGTGAAAATCCATTATGTGTAGTTTACTACCTAGCTTTTCACTTATTCAGATAATATATTACCTTTATGAGAAGTAACAGAAAGATGCAGGATACAGGATGCTTGGGGCTGGTGCACTGGGATGACCCAGAGAGATGGTATGGGGAGGGAGGTGGGAGGGGGGTTCAGGATTGGGAACTCATGTACACCCGTGGTGGATTCATGTTAATGTACGGCAAAACCAATACAGTATTGTAAAGTAAAATGAAGAAAAATAAATAAATAAATAAATAATAAAAAAGAAGTAACAGAAAATAAGTACTTTCTGGCACCAGTTCCCCAGTATAGAAATACAAAGCATACTTTATGCTCATGGGGTGGCTGGGAATAAGAAGCCGTGCAGGTATTTCAAGTTTCAGTTCTCGCAACCCTTAAGAGTAGATCTTGGGAAGGTTGTGTGTGTGTGTGTATAAAATATTTATTTATTTGGCTGCACTGGGACTCTCTACTCGCAGCATATGCGCTCTCCTATTGTGGCGCATGGGCTCTCTAGATCTAACTGTGAACGGCAAGAAAAGGATGTCTTCAATTGCCCAGCAGAATTCATTAGATGCCCTGGAACTGAAAATTTCTGCTTATATGCATAAAGCTTCTATAATTAAGTCTGTATTTTCTTCAAACCACAACTTTCAGGATTCCATTCTGTATAACCCAATGATTAATTCCAAGGGAATACTCTACACAGTGCCACTGTGTGCATGCACCGCCAAGACAGAAGCCACCACACCCAGCCGTCTGCATTACCTTCCTTCCATAAAGACACTGGTAGAAGATCACACCCACTGACCAGACGTCAACTTTATTTGAGATCTTTGGTGGTTCTTTCCCAACCACAAAACACTCTGGTGGTAAATACCTGGACAAAAGGGAAATAAAAATTCTTAGAAAAACAACTGTATAAATCTAAGACATGTACAAAAAGGCAAACTAAGGACTTTGATGAAAATAAAAATATCTGAATCTTAACATCTGAAAGCCAACTTAGATCCAGCTGATAAAGACACTTTAAGTTAAGGAGGTGGTCATGTCCTATTTCTTATTTACTGAGAGAGGTAAATATTCTCCCTAGTTCCTACTTTACCCACCCAAGCATTCTTTTCCAGGCCTGTGCCTACTGTAAAATGTCATTCAGCAAGTGTTTAAAAAGAGGAGGGAAACACAGAAGTGCATTTCCTTTTATGATAGCTGTAGCAACAAAATTAAAATACAAGTGGTGTTATTTCCTTTCATGCTGACAGAAGAAGAAACAGTCTCTAAAATAAATAACTTGTAAAAATCCAAATGAATTCAGGATCCAGTATAAATCTGTGAGGAGAGTGGCTATTAAGTGTCTTCTTAAGGTAGCCTCTTCTGGAAATCTAGACTGACTACAATTATAATCAATGGTGGCATTAAAGTTCAAATTATGAAGGGACAGTTTATATTTCCTACTTTAAGGATGATCAGGGGCTTATGGAAGACTAACAAACAGTGCCTAAAAGCCAAATAAACTACTAGCTGTTGGCCCAACTCAATCCTCATCTGAATTCCTTCCCTCCCCACCCACTCCTGACCTCTAAAAAGACTAGCTGGACAGCCAACCACACCAAATTGTATGGTGTGGAAGGTAAGTGCCTCTTAGCATTTAGGAAACCAAATACTATGCCTCTCCTCACTGCCTGGAGTCTTAGCATTGGCACAGCTGGAAGGCAGAATTCTAAAGATAACAGATCGACCTCTGCAGATTTCATGCTGGCAAAATCAGTTTTGTGAAAAACTGTTTTAAACCCTGCTGTGCTTCTGATGTAAAAACCTAAATGTATAGCTGAAAGGGGATCATAAGAGTTGAGAGGCAGAAAATGTTCAGATGATGGGCTTTTTTTAAAGTTTAGTTTTACGCTATTTCTTTTAATAGTCGTTTTAAAATTATTAAGACCATTGACTTAGATTATTATTTCACAATGAAAGTGTCTAGCCAAAACATACACTGAAAAATGAAAATATAGACAGAAAACTCACAAGGGGAGCATGGGGAGAGAAAGGTAAAGAAATAAAAATATAGATGAAAGAATCTATAAAAAGAACAGCTCATCCAAATGCCACTAAAATCTCCCTGAATCCCAGGTTTTCATGGCTCTTAATTCTTTAATATACATAATTTAAATATGAGCTTGGATAAATAACAAAATCTTGATTCTAAAATGATCTTTTAATGTACTTATAACTTTTTTGTGGTAATGGTGGGGAAGAAGTAAGTTCTTGTTTGTGGTGAGGAAAAATGGAGATTGCTGGACTTATCCAAATGCAAAGTAATAATTTGGTCAAATAATGAGAATACAGAAGACATTGTCTCTTAATAGTTTAAGTTTAGCATATCACCTTCTAGGTCTCAGTTTCCCCATCTATAAATGAAGAAACAGATTAGTTCTTCACCCATATAATAAGCATTCTAAGTCCCTATCAAGGACTTTGGGAGGGAGAACAGAAGAGGGTTCTAAGATATTGCACTAAATTGTGTTTAAAAAACAAACATAACTGCATATGCCATCATGATAAAATCCTCATGGAGAAAAATGATTCTCAAGGCCTAGTCTATGGGTTACTTGTTTAAAAGCAGTATTCCATGCAGAAGAATTCTGGAACAACCAAACGCTGCAAATGCTCACTTAAAATTTGTTATGTCCTCACATTCTGTCTGTATCTTTCTGGGACATAATATGAGGATGACAGTGAGGACGGTGATTAGAAACACCAATATGGAGAATTTTTGCTTTTTAAACCTTCACAGAAACTCAAACAATTTAATTTTCTCAGTAGCTTCCTTTCTACCTTACTGTTACCATGAAAAAAAAAAAGTCTTCAAATATAAAGTAGAAAAACATCATAAAATGAACCCCCAAGTAAACATCATCCAGCTTCAGTAACTGTCAACATGGCAAATCTTTGTTCATGTACACCCCTCTTAATCTCCCCCAGATTCCTTTGAAGCAAATCCCAAACATTACATACTTTTATGTAAATGCCAAACTACTGAATTTTATAGCCTAGCAAATACAGCAACAGGCAGCAATGAGATAACTAATTTAAATGTGAAAAATCTTCACCTTTAAAAAAGAACGAGCTATCAAATGAAAAAGCTCAAATCCAAGTTCTAGTGAATTTATAAAACAGAGGTATAGACCTGCTTCCAGAATTTCCAACAGCAGATATTTTTGTATCATTTACTGACAGGAACCCACAAAAACCACCAAGTGAATAAACACTGTAAGTGTAGCTTCTATTTTAAACCTAGAATCTCAAAGTTCTAATTTAGGGACTGATTTTCACTATAGGTACCATCTCCACAAACAATAAGGAGCAAAGGAGAGTTGGGATTGTGTGTACACGGGCTTTTAGCAGGGCATGATCGACTCTTCAGTATGGTGGGGGTGACAACAGGGTTGATGCTCCCCTCTTCTCTGTCTGCTTCCCATCAACACCCTCATTCCCAGTCACTGACTGGCTAAGGGCCAGGGTCCTCCAGTCTCAAACATCAGTGATCTGGCCAACTGACCTTGGGATTTAACTGCATGCATTTCCCCTCCTTTAATGCTACAGGAGGCTTCTCCATGTTCAGAATCAAACATTCCAATGTGTGGCTTTGTGTTATCACCTCAGAAGTGAAAAGGAAGCTCTGTTAAACACCTTTACAATCACAAAGTCAAATGCCTGAGCCGCAGGTATCTTTCATGGTGCTTACTGTCAAAAGGAGTAGGAGACGGAGTAAGACAGGGCACACAACAGGCAGGCAGAGCCAGCTGGGCAGAGTGGCCGGGGGTGGGCGAGTGACGGCAGATGGGAAGAAATGCGGCCCAAACCTCTTGGAGCATGGCTGCCAGAAATGGATACAATTCTTGGCAAATCATGCTCACTTTTTCCTGTTTAGATCTCAAGGGATGCTGTGCTTATTTTACATCCTAATCTTCAAAACTCTTGGGTTCTTCAGTCTACCATCTTCAGGCAACTCTAGAAAAACCTTCCTCATCCCATCAACTCAGGAAGAGAGAGACCTGCATTTGAAATTCTGAAAGGAAGTGAGGGCCATTCTTTACATACACATGAGTAACCTCATTCTCTGTGTACACAGTAGGGCCTGACCTATGGAGCAAACACACAACTCAAAATGCCTGGTCACGCATAATCCCTCTCTCAATGGTTTTTAAGAATAAGAAGAAAAATTAAGACAAATTCATGTAAATACAAAGAGTCAAACTGCTGACAAGACAGCAAATATTTGGAGAGGAAAGTCTACTATGATATACAGCGTTTCTGCCTAAACAGACAGAATATAGTCTAATGAACAATCACCAACACTCCAGCACAGCACAGCCACACCTCCATCTCTCAGACACCTACCAGTAAGTACCAGCGCCTTGTGACGTTAGCTCCATGCCATCCACTGAATTGTAGCTATCATCATCCATTATCTTGGAAAGACCAAAATCTGTGATTTTTATCTCTCCACATGCTGTACCATTTACTAAAAGAATATTACCTAAAAAGACAAGAATCTTCATGAATAAAAAAGAGACTTACTAGGAAAAGCCAAGCTAGTAATAACAGACAAGAAGAGGACAACTGGACTCCAACTCTTACACATAAGAGCAAACATTTAAATCTCTGCAATAAAACAATCTGGACTCTGGATGCTAGAGGAGAGTCGTAAGTATCTGGCTGCAAATTTCTCTTTTCCAAGAATCACCTGCTTAATGTGCCAAAACCAGCACTATGAGCAGTGGAAAAAAATAATTAACTAGCCAAAGTAAAATATCATTTGTATGGTTGGTCAAAAATAGTGGGAGACTTTCATCTGAACTTTCAGTACGGATCTCTAAGCCACCCTGTTTGGAACAGTAGTTTGGGAAGGGTGGTGTGGAATCAAAGAAAACATACACGGGAATCTAAGTTAGTACCACAGTGCCACCTACAGCTCCTGGGCCAGGAAAATGTAATGGATTCAGTAACACAAAACCCAATCACACAGCAGCCATCTTTTAAAAAATCACTTCCTTGTAATTAATTTTTTAGTCATTTATTTAGTCATTAAAGGGGCTTCCCTTGTGACTTAGCTGGTAAAGAATCTGCCTGCAATAAGGGAGACCTGTGTTCGATTCCTGAGTTGGGAAGATGCCCTGGAGAAGGGAAAGGCTACCCACTCCTGAAGAATTCCATGGACTGTATGGTCCATGGGGTCGCAAAGAGTCAGACATGACTGGGCAACTTTCACTTTCACTTTAGTCATTAAAAAAATAGTGAGATTTAATATGTAGCTATCAGAAGAGGATGGCAAAGTTAACTGTCCCCACCAGGAGGTAAAGGGGACTCTTCCCAACACCTAAGCTCAGCTGGATAGAGCTGTCTAAAGAGCACACAGGCAGACTTCTAAGCAACAGCTGAGGAAGACAACAGACAGAAGTCAAACTGCTCTCTCCCCTGCCAACAACTATCAAAGTTAGATAGTAACCATACAAAAAGATGGAAAACTCTGCTCAGAATTTAATGAAATGGGGAGCATACTTGGAGAATAATTTGCTAATGTGAGGGCACTTATCAAAGAGACTTGGGGTAGAAGGATTGCTGTACAGTGTGAGGAATGGGGAAAAACAAAACCAAGCTTGCCAGAGCAGTTCTTTCTTAATTGGACTGACATCATGAACTGCCCTGGCTCTAAAGACAAGGGCATTGTTTCTCCAGAGTGCTGAATACGACCGAACCTCCTAAACCCCGTGCTGTGTGGCTAGGACTCTCTTATTCCCACACCTACCCAGCAATTTAGAGTCCTATTTTATTAGGCCTTTCTGGCCCCCACCAAATCCCATAACTTTATAAAATTGAAAGTTACTTATAAGACCAAAGAAATACCACCAATACTGTCTCCTAAAAATTAGACATACCTGGTTTGAGGTCATAGTGTATGATAGGAGGTTTTATTTCATTTAAGTACTTTAAAGCATTCACAATCTGCATGATAATGGATCGGGCTTCTTTCTCCGACATTAATTTGTGCTGTTTCAGGTAGAAGTCCAGATCATTTCCCTCACAGTATTCTAGTACTGTACAAAACCTAAAGACAAGTAAACCAACACTTGATTGTGGGATAAAAGCAAGCAGATTAAGCCTAACTAAACAAGCCCCAGTGAAACCATCAGGTAATTGAGAGGTCCCCAACCTCTGGGATCTAATGCTGATGATCTGAGGTGGAGCTGCTGTGATAATAGTAGAAATAAAGTGCATAATAAATGTAATGAGCTTGAATCATCCCAAAGTCACCCCCCACCCCCTGCCCCATCTGTGGAAAAATTGTCTTCCACATACACGACTGGTCCCTGGTGCCAAAAAGGTTGGGGACCGCTAAGGTAGATGGCTTCTCACTTCCTTCTTCTTTGCTCTTTAAAATACTCTTTTACTCTTTATTCAGTATTAGCAGTTTACAGGAAGTAAACTGCCAACTCTCTTAGTGAAGAGTGTCTGCACCCTTCACGTTGGAACCTGCTCTGCTAAAGTTCACCCAGGGCACACGGCTTCTTGCATCAGACTTCAGGAATACTGGCAGGAACTGTCACGTGTTTAAGCTAGACACTTACTCTACTATCCACAGGATGCTCCCTTTCTAAACAAGTATGTTAGGATGAAATACACAGTCCTCACTGGAAACATTTTATATGATCCCGGGTGCTGACAGTAAGAAAGAATCTAGGGTTTGCCCAGGTCCGCATGGCTGACTGCATACTACTGCTCCTAGCAGACTGCATATACTATGATTTTTCTTTGTTAAATACACAAGGTATAAAAGAGCTTTTTAAAGGACAGCATCTGTAGTTCTAACAAATGTATCATTATATAGTATGAGTTCTTTCTTTCACTTATACCAGTACGTCACACAGATCTAAAGCTGTGCAGCATTCACGGTATGAAGGGTCATGTGTCTGTCTTCCAAGGCAGTCATAAACTGAAGCTAGGCTTCCTGAGAGATGAATACCTTTTAAACTACTTTAAAAGCAGAGATATTACTTTGCCAACAAAGGTCCGTCTAGTCAAGGCTATGGTTTTTCCAGTGGTCATGTATGGATGTGAGTGCCGAAGAACTGATGCTTTTGAACTGTGGTGCTGGAGAAGACTCTTGAGAGTCCCTTGGACTGCAAGGAGATCCAACCAGTCCATCCTAAAGGAGATTGGTCCTGGGTGTTCATTGGAAGGACTGATGCTGAAACTCCAATACTTTGGCCACCTCATGAGAAGAGTTGACTCACTGGAAAAGATTCTGATGCTGGGAGGGATTGGGGGCAGGAGGAGAAGGGGACGACAGAGGATGAGATGGCTGGATGGCATCACCGACTTGATGGACCTGAGTTTGAGTGAACTCGGGAAGTTGGTGATGGACAGGGAGGCCTGGCGTGCTGTGATTCACGGGGTCGCAAAGAGTCGGACAAGACTGAGTGACTGAACTGAACTGAAGCTGTAACAATGTGGCAAAATCACTCAGGGTCTTGCTGGCAAATAAAAATTACTGGAGTATTTAAAACAGAGAGGCTTTAATTCAGAGAACTAATCACACAGATGATGGAAGAGCTGAGAAGACAAAGTGGCCAGTGAGCACGCTAGAAATCATCTAGAGCAGGAAGTCATTAGCACCCTAAGGCCAGAGGGTGGAGATGGTGCAATCAGAACCAGGGTCACCAAGGGAACCTGGAACCATGGGGGGAGGAGTCTCCACCCACCACCACTTCTGTCTCCCCACTGAATTAATCCCATTGAACAACTGACAAAGGAGACTGGTGAACACAGCCTACAAGGGCCAACTCATCTAAGACCAAACAGACGCAGGACTCACATTCAGGGCCTATGGGCCACTGAAGACCTTCAGGAAGCAAAGCAACAAAATGTGGACACACAGAGTCCCAAGGGACCCCCAAACTGACCAAGAGCTCATGCTTCTTACAAAACATAGCACGTCCCAACATGCTAGCATTCTATTTGAGAAAATAGGCCTAGAATGTATCAATTTCTCTGATCTGATATGCTGAAATCTGAGGCATAGACTCTCAGGCTTAGTGAATTTATTTTGGACCCAATGCAAGCTGAAAATAAAATCTCATTTTTAATACTCAACTCTCAGACAACTTTCTAAAACAAAGATTTGACTTATTTTGGGGAAAAATTCACCATACACACAACAGGAAGAACAAAGTAAACAACTCAAGAGTAGTGCAAAATCAACTCAATTTCTCATATTAGTTAAAAGTGTGTATACAATTCAAAACAGCAGATAATCCAAGTCATTGTATTTATTTTTGAAATGATTTTTGCGCTTATATTTGGGGGGTATGTGTGTCCTTCCTAGTATTCAAGGAACTTGTTGAAAGCAAAACAATAAAGCTACCCTGTGGAGACCTGCTTTTTAACTTGCTGTTTTCCTGAACCCCACTCCACACCACGCACAGCACTGTGCTGACTGCACTTGACTGGAAAGGGGAAATCCCTGAGTGGATGTTTCCAAAGGGAATTATGGTCTCCCTTTGGGGCCATTTCTAAATGTGGATGGGCTCTCACACATCAAGCTCTGAGACAGCCGCCATCTGAAGAGGCCGAACACCCTGGGAGGGGGAAGGAAACCCCTGCGGGCCAGGCCTAAGCATACTTTCCTGATTCAATTCAGCCTCCAACAGAGAAGATGTTTACAAATGCCGAACTATTTCTAAACTCCTGGATAAACCAAGAGATCGAGAGCTTACCTATACCAAGTAATGAAATACAACAATGCCTACAATTATTAAAGATTTCAGACAAGTCATGTAGCTTCTCTGGTCCTCAACTCTCCACCTACAAAGTGAGAAGGCTGGACTGAAATCCCTATAGGCCTCTGAACCAACCTATATTTTCAGATGTAGCATTAGACTCTGCCACATTTCATTCTAATTCTATGATGAAATCATACTGCTAGAACTTCAAAAGGCCCATCAGTGTTCATCAGCCTCACTTGACTGTTGCTTGTCTGTGGTATGCCAGCACCAATTTGTACCAGTTTCTGAGAGCTGAGAGTTAAATTTCAGAAATCTTGTGAGCTAGTTTTTAAGCCACTGGTAGGATAAATGGATAAAAAAAAGGTAGTATTTGCATACGGTAGAATATATTTAGTCATGAAACAGAATGAAGTACTGATAAATGACACAAGAAGAACCTTAAAAGAACACCATGCTAAGTGAAAGAGACCAGCCACAAAAGTTCACACACTACATGATCCATCCTATGAAAGTCCCAGAATAGCTGATCTATAGACACAAAAAGCAGATAGGCGGTTGCTTACAGCAGGAGTGGAGTGGAGTGGAGGAAAAGGGGGATTACAGAACAAGGTACAGGATTTCTTTCTGAGGTGGAGAAAATGTTCTAAAACGGACTACGGTCATGGCTGCAACGTACCTATGAATACTGTGTGCTTTTAAATGAGTGAACCATATGGTATATAAACCTATCTCAATAAAGCTGCCCCCCCCTTTTTAAAAAAACTGGACATGTTCAGAGTCTTATTTCACAGAAACTGGCAAACAGTACCTATCAGCCCTATGCCCTCCCCTCCATGCTGGTTGTTAAGCACTGACTAGCACACAAGTGCACGCATCCTGTGGCCAAGAGATGCATGTCTTGCTGGCCCCAATCTGAACTCAAATACAATCATTTGCCCCTAAATACATTTAGCCCCCTCACGCAGTATTTTCCGGTCCCAGATCTAAATTCCATTCCCTGAGTCATCAACACACTGCAAGAAAATAATATTCTCTGCTAAGCTAGAAATGGCATAGTACTTACGAGTCAGTGTCCAGTGAAAAGTAATCATACAGCTTAACTATTCTGGGATGATCCAGTTCTTTGTGAATCCGGTATTCCCTACATGCATGCCTGTGAACAAAAGGGATATATTTGTATTCTGTTTACAGGGAAGCATTTAACATTTTGTATTTCGCCCTGTCCTTCGGGGCTCTTCCAGGACCCTCCTGATTCACCCACTGCCCCACTGCTCCCGCACAGCCGCTCCATTCAAGGCCATCGAGTCCTCTAGCCTTCCTTCACCCTGTTTTCTCCACAGGCCTCTGCCAAGCTGTTGGGAAAACAGTAGGCACTAACTTTTATCCTTTGCAAGTTCATTCTGTGACAACCTTACCTCTTTTATATTGATACCCAAACAGCAGAGGTTTAAAAATGCTTAAGACAGCACTTTTTTCTTTTCTCTGAAGCGGATACTTTCTACCTACACATGTTTATACGCTGGGGTTCCATCACAGGGATCAATTTTGGCATGTAAACTCACTGAGTAAAAGGACTGCTGGTAAGATAAGGCAATTACAAATGCATTGGACTTGTTTTAAAATCCTACTCTTTACAAAAAAGAATTTAAAAAAATTTAAAAAGAATTTAAAGCATTACTTTCTAAGAAAATGCTAATTTGATAAGAAGTTTGAAACTATGGGAATCTTAGTTTTCTTAGATTAGGAGATGTTTTTTCATACATATGTCTTTTTTCTTTAGTAAGATAAGGAAGAAAAATGTACCATGTAATCTGATGTATTCATATACTGAATTTTAAAGAATAAAATTTAGTTCTTACTTAAAAAGAGCAACAGGATATTATTATATATATATTTTGGGATATTATATTTTAAGTAACCTAGCACCATTTAGTTTGGGGCATTTTGTTGTAGGAGTCAAAAGATGTTTTCTGAAATGTATTTCAGCATGTCAAAAATACATAGAAAGTACTCAATCGAAGAAAATTGAGGAACAACTAGGGGAAGAGGGAGGGGAAGAATAGCAATCTAAAAGTGATTAAATGTTCTTCCCCAAAGAAAACGCTGTTTGATTAGGTTTATTTTTCAAGTGGCCATTTTGGGCAGTTTTGCTTCTTCTAATGCTTCATTTCATCAGCATTTTTAAAGAATCTCTGGCTGCACTGAGTCTTTGTTGCTGTGCACAGGCTTTCTCTAGCTGTGGTGAGTAGGGGCTACTCTCTAGTTGTGGTGGGTTCTCTTGTTGCAGAGCATGGACTCTAGAATGTGGGTTTAGTAGTTTCGATGCACAGGCTTATCAGCTGCCCTGCGGCATGTGGAATCTTCCGGGACCAGGGATCAAACCCACGTCCCCTGTATTAGCAGGCAGATCCTTAACCACTGGACCACCAGGGAAGTCCTCATCAGTATCTTTATGTCTTTCTGAAAAGAAAAACTTGTCAGCACTGAGTTGGGGCAGCACCACGCTTCCAGTGCAGGGTAAGCAGGTTTGATCCCTGATGGGGAACTAAGATCCCACATGCCTCATAGCATGGACGAAAAAAAAAAAAAATCATGTAATACCTCATTTCATTTGGTAAAATAAAGGTGGTACTATTTCTAAAAAAACAAGTTTAGAAATCTATGGTCTAAACAGATTACTGTTAAGTCATTTCTTATTCTCACACACTAGAAAGCTATCGTTCTCTGCCCGTTTAACTTTTTGATTTTGTGCATTTCAGAGTAGAGACCAATTTCTCCATGGAGATATTAAAAAACTGAGGAAAATAAAGGAAGAAAAAATTATAAATTAAAGACACTGTCACAAGTCCTTGCCAACTAAGGAAACTGTGTGTCATGAAAGGACCCCCCTCAACATCACGTCGGGCTCTAAAGCCATTTGCTACAGTTCACCAGGCAAGGCAGAGGTTCTCCTTATATTCTTACATCCTTCATATGTTCAAATTTCAACTAAACATCGAAGGGACTAATGCACTATAAATAAGGAAACAAATAAGAAACTGATGCATTTAGTCTTCTACTCTAAGTAGATATATATTTAGACTTTCAGTAATTATATCCTAGAAAATTAGAAAAGAGTATCTATCATACAAGAGTACAGATACAGTTACTTCTGTGGATAGCTTTATATGAAATTTTTCCTACCATAAATTTCTTAATATCTATTTTGGGAGGTTAAAGAAATCAAGTAATGCCTATTAATGCTTAATAATGCAAAAGCAAAACAATCAGTTTACTTCTATTACTTGCAGAGAAAGGAGAGGAAAGGGGGTGCAAAATAGAACTCTAAATAAAACAATACAACAGCCTTTTATTTTCTTTGAATTTTTCTTTCTTTTTCACCCAAATACATGTTCTGATTCCAGATGGGGCTGGGAAGTCATCCCCATGAAGGAAAAAGCAAGCAAAAGATCTTACTATATGCAGGTAACAGTAGTATTTTCATATTTTATAATGTGACCACAACACTGAAATGTACTCCTTTTCAGTTTCACACTGAATTTTTGAAGTACTCTCTAAAATCTGTTCAGTGCCTGATATGTCTCCTTAATCTCTCAGTTCAAGGGGGTTAATGCCATATTGCTAATTCACTATTACTTATAGCCTAAAATTCCTCTGTATGATTTATTGTCACTTAGCAAGCAAAATCTTTCCAAGAAAGGTGGAAGTGCTGTAAGAACTTTCCCACAAGGATGAATGGAAGTCACAAAAATTTTGCACCACCCACCCCTCCACCAGTGTGTCTATCAACTGGGAAATGGCTCCTGCTCAGATGGCTCCACAAAAGGTGCTCAGGAGTCGTGATTCCTGCCTTGGTGAGGAGGCAAAGAACAGGAAGGCAGCACTGGGAGCTTGAGCTGAACCTCTAAGAACTCAGACACAAGACCACCCCCTTCACCTGCTCTGCGACTCCATCAGGCACAAATGCGAAAGGAGACCCCATCCACACCCACCAGGACTTAAACAGCTTGCCAAGTGTGTCAAGGAGGTCCTGGTGTCCATTCCTCACTGCTTCAAAAGGCTACAGTGAGCACAACCCCCATGGGCAATCACCACAGTCTTCGACCCCTGAGTTCTCTTTAAACTCAGCCTGAAAGCTGGACATGGAGACGAGGCAAAGTCTGTATAAATCTCTGCAGAGGAACTATCTCCTCAAGGTTCACCAAGGTCCATCCCTTGTAGAGTCAGCTGGTTTAGAGTTGGCAGCGCACACAAGCTGCAGAACAGGCTCCGAGGATAGCCGAAGAACACTGTGAAAGAGATGCAGGTACTGTTCCTATACCCTAAGGTGACTCTTTGAGTCTCAATATGATGAGGACATTTCTCACCATTTTCCTAACTGGTCAGAACATGTGGGTGTCTTCTCTTAAGTGCTCCCTGGCAACTGCGGCCGCATGCCATTTGTCCCTGCCTGTCGAGTGCCTGGAATGTACTTGTAATAATGTAACTGCTCCTCAGAAGCATCTGGACTGCAGCCGCCTGTCACACACGGACACAGGCAGAGTGCCATGCACAGAGCACATAGCATCCTTTTTCCCACCTCTGCTAAGCGCTTTCTCTCCTAATGCCACAGGACCCTTCTCTCTTCTAGCGCTGAGCACCTCTGCCAACCTGCACAGAGCAGCAAGAATTCCTGGGTCCCTGATGAACAGTAGCCATAAGGCAGGAGTTGCCTTGCTCCAAGCCTCAAGAATGGGTTAATGATGTAGAAATGTTTTATTTTCCCACTGAGATTTAGAAGCCACCTAAAACAAAGTCCACTCTTTTGCCTTTTTCCCTCCAGAGTACTATTTATAAGAGAAAACAAAAGTGCTTTTACAGAATGGAGGTAGACTGCTTTATATCAAAAGGGGCTGTCTCTCCTTTCAGGGGTAGGACATGTCTAACATAGTACTTGTTCCTACAAAAATGAAACAATATTAACGGCCAGCGGAGATTCTAACAGAAAAGTCTGAGTGGCCTCCAAAGCAAGTCAGCTGTAACTTCAATGTTCTGAAGCTCAGGGCAGAGACAGGCAAGGGCTGACGTTAGTGGAAGAAAAACATTCGTACCTGCACATGTAAGAACTGTTCATTCTAATGAGTCACCCTCCCATCCTGCATCCCCAGTACAGATGAGGGCTGCCACAATGGCATCTAGAAAGGGGCAAGCACAGCAAGTGGGACACTGAGGACGAGAACTCTGAGACACGAAGGCTGTGACGGGAGAGGAGGGTCCAGCACTGAGGACCACACTGAGGGGCAGCAGGTGCCACACGGTCTCCTCCATGATGAGATGACTGAAGCAGCAGCAGAAGCCCCACCCCATGCTCCCCAGGGTCCCCAGACCACTAAAGAATGCTCTCACATTTTCTACAGACAAGCAACAATAATTTATGAGGCTTTACTTGTTTATTATAGCTACTTTCAGAGGCACAATGGAAGGGGAGGGTTAAATACATGGGCCTGGATTAAGGGAAGTCCGGATTTAAATACAGGCTCAGCCATTTCTTAGCTGTTACTCAATTTCTACGTATCAATTTCCTTATCAGTAAGATGGAAGATTTATTTACTCTCCAAGGACAGTTATGAGGATTAAATGGAACAACAGCAATGCATGTAAAGCTCTTAACACAGTGCTCAAACTACAGCTATTAATACTAAATTTTGAAAAATCAGATACTCTAGTATCACTTACTTGTGGTAATTCTCCTTTTTCTCATCTCTCCAGTTTTTATTTAACTGGTGAATTTTCACAGCTACGTATCTTTGTTCTGTTAGATCAAATGCCTATAAAGAAAAGGAATAAATTATATTGTGGATAATCCTAACAAGAATTACAGGCAACTGACCAGAAGCTTCTATTTAACAGACCAACATTCTCAGAAGTCCAAAATGCATTATTAAATAACAAGGGCAGTGGACAGCACACTTCCTTCAGAGTTGTAATCATCTTTCTTAAAACGTGATGAGACAATCGAGAAGTCTCCAGACGCACTGGCACCAAGGGGTTTAGAAAAGAAAACCTAACATATGCCATAAACAGAAAGAGAGTCCATGACTTAACAGTCACTTCTAAACAACTCTCTTTCTGGATATCATCTACCCTATTTGGGACCTTTTTCACCTCTTGGCTCTTATCCCTCAGCTGGTTCTGGGACTTGACATTCTTCAACAGTAAGTCCTGCCACTTTTTTTCTTTTCCTTTTTGTAAATATTTTTAATAGGCTTTATTTTTAGAGCAGTTTTAGGTTCAGAGACCCTGCCACTTTTGAAATGCTAGGGACACAGACTATCTGCTTCCTTAAGAAACAGGACACACCTCTTTGCTAAGTTTGTTTAGTTGCACCTCTACATACCGGATAAATAAAAAGTAATTTTGGACCTCAACAATATCAGAAGCTAGTCACTTATCCAGCAGCATCCAAAAAAAGGGACATGCTTTCCTCAAAGGCCACCACTGTTGGCCCAAGCTCCAGATCAGCTCAGTGGTGCTAGATTATGGGGTAAAAAAAGGTAACAGATTTCCAAGGATGCCTGGTGTACATCACAATTTGAAAAAGTAAGAAGCATTTTACAACAGATTTCCCCAATACAATTTTTTGAGGAGCTTTTTTAGAATGAATCTGGCTTTAAAGTCCAAATTTAAAACTTACTGCTTCAGTTCCAATGCTATTACCACCTACCTGCCAGTTTCCACAAACATATGAATAGATAAAGACAACAGGCAGAGGCTATACAGTCCATGAAGAGTGGTGATTACTGTTCTACAGATCTTTTAAAAGACAAGCTACCTCTAGCAAAGCACAGGATACAAAAGAGGCCTGCTTATAAAAGAAACTTCTAATATATACCAAATTTAAACTAGTATTTTTAAAATACAAAAACCATTCAATTCAAACAGAGTATCTTATTTCACAGAAATGGAAACTTTTGAATTCTATTTTTCTTACAGAGTCTAAAGTCCACCTGTATGCATGTATCCATCATGGCTTTATAGGAGGGAACCATTTCAAGCCATTAAAAGCCAGATTAAACATCACCTAATTTGTAAGAGCACCAATGAACTACAAGTGTCATTTTTTCCTATTATCAAAACCTATTTCTGAGTTCAAGACACTGTGATTCACCAGTGATCTAAGAAGGGCTATATGGAAAAAAAAAAAAAAAAAGAAGGGCTATATGGAAGACAGCAAAAGAATACATTAATGTACACATTGTTGTAAGAAGCATTTAGACTTCAGAAGTGTTAAAATGTTTGAAGAATAGGAAAAAAATATAAAGAAATCACTAACAAGTAAAGCACCAAGAACCAATTTTGATGATTTTAAAAAAGAAATAGTCCCACTTCTGGGTATACAGCCAGAAGAACTGAAAGCAAGATCGCAAAGAGATATTTGCACATGCGTACTCAAAGCAGCACTATTCACAATAGATAAGCGGAGGAAGCAATGCAAATGTCAACTGACAGATGATGAATGAATAAAGAAAATGAAGTATATATATACAATCTCAGGGTTATCCAAGTTTAAAAAAAAGAAAATCTTGTCACATGCTTCAACATGGATAAACTTTGAGAAAATTATGGTAAATGAAATAAACCAGTCACAAAAAGACAAACACTGTGATTCCTCACATGAGCTACCAAAAAAAAAATCAAAGTAATAAAAATATAAAGTAGAATTGTGGTTACCGGCAGCTGGAGAGAGAAAAAGGACAGCTGCTGATTAGTGAGTAGAGCTCCTGTTCTGCAAGAGGAAAAAGTTCTGAAGATCTGTTTCAGAACAACATGAATATATATAACACTACTGAACTGAGAAGACTCTCGAGAGCCCCATGGACAGCAAGGAATCCAAACTAGTCAATCCTAAAGGAAATCAACCCTGAATATTCACTGGAAGGACTGATGCTGAAGCTCTAATACTTTGGCCAGCTGATGCAAAGTGCTGACTCATTGGAAAAGACCCTGATGCTGGAAAAGACCGAAGGCAGGAGAAGAGGACGACAAAGGCTGAGATGGTTGGATGGCATCATCAACTCAATGGACATGAGTTTGAGCAAACTCCCAGAGACAGTGAAGGAAAAGGAAGCCTGGTGTGCTGCAATCCATGGGGTCACAAAGAGCTGGACATGACTGCGTGACTGAACAGCAACAACTGAACACTTAAAAAAGGTTAAGTTACTAATTTTTATGCTATGTGTTTTTTATCACAATTTTTTAAATTACCCCAAATAAATAATAAATTAGGTATATGACTCAAGAATGTAAACTAAACAGAAGGAAGATTTGAAAGCAAAAGTCAATGAAAACAAAACAAATCAAATAGTAGATCTGATCAACAAAAATAAAAAGTTAATCTTCAGAGGAAAAAAGAAACACTAACTAACCTCTGGCCTATTAGTCAAGAGATACAAAAATAAATATTTCATAAGAGAAATAACTTATAAAGTATGGAAATCACGATGAAATAGGATGATTTTCCAGGAAAAATGAATTATCAAAACTGACTTAAGAAAGGGAAGAAAGTCTGAATAGGTTAATATTTAAAAGAAACTGAAAAGGCTATTTTCCTCTAAAATGACAACTACCCAGCTGATTTTATGATTTAGCACTAACAACTTCCACATAGCCAACATGTAACGCAAAGCATTCCAGAATATGGGAAAAAAGAAATTTCACAACTCCTTCTGGAATAACTATGACATCAAAGCTAGACAATGCTGCCTGCACATAAAAAAACACTGTAAGCCAATACCACTTATGATCATTGATTAAAAATATGAGCAAAATACTAGAAAATTAAACCCAGCAGTATACTAGAAATATTATCATAATTCTGGAAATGGGAAGTGATGATACTTTCACGACATTGTATACGTAATGCCACTGAATTGTATACTTAAAAATGGTCAAAATGGTAGGTATCATGTATATATCACCACAATAAAAAATTAACATTAAAAAAGAGAAAAAAAGAAAAACTAATGTTTTTATCTGAAATAAGAAGTATTTTACTCAAAAGATTTTCTATATAAAAATTCATATGGGCATAACATAAATCATTAACAGTATAGGCTACAACTTAGAAAAGAGGGAATTACTAGGGTCATACAGTAAAGACAAATTAATAAACTAATTGGGCATTTAAATGCCAGGTGCCAGAAACAGAGAAATTTCAGGAGGTTGTGGTTGGTGAGTGTGTTATATATCTACAGGTGTATTTAAAACAGGCAGAATTTCTCATTCACGGAAAATCAGCTGGAGGGCACAGCAGCCTGCACTTTGCTGGGCCAACTGAAGCACTCTAAGCCAGACAATCCTTCAGCAAAACCAGTGTTACTAAACACTCTGATGTGGAAGATGCCAACACTTTAAAAGCAAGAACCAGTTTTCAAAGAATTAATTTTTTAGTACATCTATTTTAAACATTTTATATATATATATAAATCTTATTACAATAAAGTAGCACTCATCTCTGACAAGTACAGATGAGGCAGAAAGTACAAAACTTGAGTAAAAATCACCACTATTCCATTACCCAGAAATGGTGCTATTTTCTGTTTGTTTTTTTTAATCTGTAATTACTCTTCAAATTTAATAAACAGGGTAAAATATCGACTCCTGCTTAGTCACAAGTTTACTAGAAGCAGTTCTCCCAAAGATTGTTGTTGTTTAGACTCTTAAGTTGTGTCCGACTCTTTTGCAACCGCGTGGACCACAGCCCACCTGTCCATGGGATTTCCCAGGCAGG
Organism: Budorcas taxicolor; assembly: GCF_023091745.1. NCBI lineage: Eukaryota > Metazoa > Chordata > Mammalia > Artiodactyla > Bovidae > Budorcas > Budorcas taxicolor. Next base: position 46,637,646 of record NC_068928.1, on the reverse strand, counting down.
AATACTGGAGTGGGTTGCCATCTCCTTCTCCAAGGGATCATTTTGATACACAGGTTCTTAACAGTTTGGAATTTTGGCCAGTAGATATCAGTCACAATTCTATCACTATTTTAAATGTTTTCTAAGTTTGTAATAACCAATAATTTAACTCTCAGTCCCTATACCCAGTTCCTCATACTTACCTTGTAAACTTCACTGAAACCTCCTCTACCCAAAAGATGTAACAACAAATATCTGTCATTTAGCGTTGGATGATCTTTAAATCTGTGGAAACAGAATATAAAACAACAACATTCTGAGGTCAAGGACTACACAATTTTCCCTGCTTGTGAAACTTCCAGAATGTCTGACGTGTTATACATACAATTACAGATGCTGCCAACAGTTTGGCAATCATCGCAATATAGCTAATTCTGAGCACAGGAAAAACTCTATGGTTCAAAGAGAAGGTGTAACTATGATGAACAACATTAGCTGTGGAGTTGTGAGAACCAGGTGCCAGCTGCAGCACAGCCACAATTAGACTAGTGACCCTTGTTGACTTCCCTCTCTTTCTGCCGTGCCATAAAGGAGGGGGGTGCAGGGCTGTACACTGGACCAGAGATTTCCAAACTGCTACCGGGGTCCTGCAAACCACTCAAGAACCACACGTCCCCTCCATTCAAAAACATACAAGAAAATCCCAAGATAGTTTATGTGGCCTTAAAAACAGATCTCATTATAAAGTGAGTCACATGTCCTATGTGCATTCATTTTCTCTCTTTACGTCTTCATGATATAACTGTTTTCCCCACAAAGGATTCCATCTTGTATCCTTTTCTAGCAATAAGATGAAGAAATGAGAGATTCTGGCAAAAATAACTTTTACGTGTTTCTACCTAGTTCCTTATCAGCCCTACCAATAATCCTGAAAGTACTTTATTTTGATTTTGAGGCAGGGGCACACCTGTGGGGAGAGGTGACATCACTGCATGGGGTTTCGCTGTGGAGTCAGAGCCATATCTCAACTCTTTGTTTGGTCACACTAGTCCCTAGACAAGTTAACTTAGTTCCTCTAAGCCACTTTCCAGATCTATGTATTGAAGATGACCTACTGCAAAGGACTACTGTGACAATTAAATGACAGAACGCAGGGCACTTAGCACTCTGCCTGACACAGAAAGAGCACAGTAATGGTAGCTACTGTTGCTGCCACTTATAGAAAGCAAAGTCCATGGCTCACTCTGGCCAAACAAAAATATACACGCTGTAGCTATGCCAAAACCTCCATGTTTCAGAATTAGAAAAATGTGGGGGGAATAAAAGGATTATTGTTAGAAGCCACTTGCCACTTACAATCTACTTTTCACAGTTTTAATTCCTTAAATGACTTACAAAGATGAGCATTTATCTCCAATTAATGTACTGAACTTGAGTCTTTCTTAAAAATCTCAACACTTTAAAGACCTATAAAGGTCATTCAGAAGCTAAGTGTCATTTTCAACCCAATAGTCTTTCCACACCACCCCACTGTCACCGTAATGCTTCCCCCCTTCAGTAAGGCTACGAGGGTAAATCTGAGTACACAGTGTACCTAAACCATTTGCGACTGCAAAGTTACATTGCTTTAATGACCTCTATCTGTGTAAAAATGCTGTATGTATACATATATACTTAATATATAAACCTAATATGTTTATATGGATTTAAACCAATGCAAATCATAATTTTGTTCATTAAACGTATTATTACACCTACAACAGAGTTAAATACACCATGGAATGGTCTACCAAATTTACAATAAGCAAAAATATCATTCTGGACAATTCATGTCAGAAAGTATTCAGCAATCTCCAACCCAACATACCCCCAAGTTGCTTACTGTGAATTATCTTCATTATGTATCCTTTTTAGTTCCCTGATATGTAGATTTCTAACCCTTTCTAGCCTTTCCAGCTCTGCCTGGATCTCTGCTTCCTCCTAAAGTGAAAAGGAAAGAAACAGCTTAGAACACAGGAAGCTTTACCTTTTTAGACTCTCATTTCAAAAACAAAAGCGGACATCCCTCTTATGAAAAGCTGAGATGTTTTCCATTGACAAAGATTTTTTTTTAAGAACTGGAATTTTAATCTTAAATATGATCCCACAGCAAAATAATAAAATAAACTCAAACCATACAGAGAAGAACAGCAGGAAAAGTGAAAAGCTTCCACCCTCTCCATGGCCACTACCCAGATACAATCACTGTTAAGTTCCTTGTGTAAATTTCCAGAAAAGTTTTGTATGTATACATACAGGCATGCAATCTTTTTTTCTTTTTTTAAAAAACACAAATCAGGTTTTTAAACCAGGTTTTAAAAATCAGGTTCTCTAACTGGTTCTGTTCTATAACTGCGATTCTACTTAGTGCTTTTAAATTCCACTGATTTAACAAGATCTGAGAAGGGCAGGGAGAGACAACAAGCACACCTTAAGAGCAATCTAGTAAATACTTATTGATCAACTTCCTGATAAGCAGCACCCATCAAAAAGCACATGCTGCTGAATTTAAGAGACGAGTGATCTACATCAAAGATACCTGTATGAACACTGTCAACAACAAATTCTATGTGGGTGCCTTTGTGTTACAATATGGTTGGTGCACCACCTTTTTTTCTTAGCCAGTTTAGCTAAGAGATAAGAGCTGCTATGTGATTTACAACATCACAATAACTTCAATTTCAGAACCATCTGCTCTTACTTTATATTTATTTTTTACTAAAAAGATAATCACTTGTGGGGCCCTATGAGGTATACAGAATGAAGTATCAGTATATCATTGGTAGAAAAGGCACTCTCACTGGGAGCTTGGAGCTGACTTGCAAGTTGAAAGACACAAACTTCACCATTAGAATACAGGTGTGACCCAAAGTAACTATTAATGATTTCCACAGGTACGTGAAGCTACTATTTGCCCAAATGACCAAACAACTTCAACACCAAATGTAAACTAAAAATTGTATTTCTTCAGACACATTTTCTCATTATACTTACCTTTTTAAGATGACCTAATCTGAGTTTGAAGATTTCTTCTTGTTCATGGTATTCTGCTAATGTTAACCTGGAAAATAATGACAGAAATTTCAGTAAATTATATGAAATCATAATGTGACTATTTAAAGAGAAATGCCAAAGAATACTATACAGTATATTCACTTTAACTTAGTTAAAATGACCAAAAGATAGATTATCTTGCAGTTCTTTGACAACAGAAAACTTCTGTGATTTATAAGATGTGATGTGAATAAAGGACCTCAAAGCTAGAAGTCTATTTAAAAAAAAAATGAGAAAAATAAATGACCTCTATTTTTACATTACTTATGAAATGAGTTTGGTCATATACCTTATTCAGATGAAAATCCATTGGAAGAGGTAGCCAAATTATATGTCTAAAAGTTTTTTAAGGGGGATATTAATAAGCCAACATATTTGGTTATTTTTTGATAACTCTTGGACTTTGATACAAGGAGAAGAACCTAGGGGACAGAGTCCAGGATCTGGAGTCTGAGGACTAGGGTTCACAATTCTGACCACGTGACCTTGGGCAAGCAACTTTAACCTCAATTTCCTAAAAACACAGCAAGCAATGATACCTATCTAAAAAAGCTGTTGTGACTATTACAATGAGAATATGAAGGGAATCTATACTTTGTGAAATACTACTCAACACAGTTCTCAAAGGGCTGACTTCATGGGTAATCATTTCATGTTCTACCTACCCTGATCGCATCCTCATATCTCAAGAATGAGCATGTAAGAAGTGATAGCTTACTCCTCCATCTTCACCCTCTTCACATTCTAGAAGCACACACATATACTTCAAAGTTTTAGATGTCACTGTTTAGATATATTCTAAATAGCAGGAGAAAGAAGAAACAGCTATCCTATCAACCAGGAAGAGCTACAAAATAAGTTGCTGAGGTCTGACTAAAAGAAGATAAAAATAGCAAGAAATACTCCCATCAGGGTTCATACACCTTTCTTTTCATAGTTGCAGAAATACTTACATCTATTATCCCATATCATACCAGTAAAAAAGGGAGAAATGAAAAAAATCATAGCTTAGAATTCTACCTAAAACATGTTAAGTACCAGGAAAGGATAATAAAACCCATTCCAACACGAGAGGAATATTTTTGGCTTCTGGCCAAGGGAATGAGACATGGATACTTTAATTATTAAAGACTAGACCAAAGGCCTTCCAGCCTGGATTTTACTCAGGACTCCAGATGGCAACTGCTTACTTACACTCTACTGGCTTAGACCGAATTCTAATTATTATTCTATGGCAAAAAAAAAAACAACAACCCACAACAACCTGTGCTCACTTTGCTACTTCTAAGTCAATGGTTTTATTCATCGGCGTGAAATAATTTTCAAATAATACTGGAAGAAGAGTTCCTTCACAAAATAAATGTAGGAGTTATGAAAGAAGACAATAATCAGAGTAACGTGTACAACTTTTGCCTAAAGAATTCTTCAAAATTGGGTTTCTACTTGGACTTTTTAAAAAATATTTTTTTTTATTTATTTGGCTGCTCCAGGTCTTAGTTGCAGCATGTGGGATCTTTAGTTGTGGCATGAGAACTCTTAGCATGTGGGATCTAGTTCCCTGATCAGGGATCAAACCCGGGTCCCCAGCATTGGGAGCATGGAGTCTTAGTCACTGGTTCAGCAGGAAAGTCTCCCACTTGGACTTTTCGAAAGGGGATATTGCTTAGAATCTAGTGAAGACGTTCTTCAAACTTAATCACTGTGCATACCTTTATCACGATACTTAAAGTAACTATTAGTTTATTCATCTGTTCATTTTCCCTAAATAAACTGTGAGTCCTAAGGCTGGGCTGTCTCCTTCAGCTCTGCAATCTGGTGTCCAGAACAGGGCCGAACCTATAATAAGCATTTAACATAGACTTACTAAATGAATGTCAAGGAAAAGGCTCCCCAAGACATCAGGTATGTATTGGGTGAGGACTGGTGTTAAACCAGCTTTCTAACTGGAATGAAGAAACATACATTTCTGGGATGTCATGAACTTTTAACAATGGTAATAAGTATTTTTATACTTGAAGTGGATTATGGGTTAATATGTTTTTGTGAACTAACATGAAAACACTAAAGGCAAAAGACATTAGTCAATAAATTACATGGTATCATTAGCTCTCATTTGTAGCTACAATTAAACCCCACAATGACAGCTTTAAGAAATTTCTTTTTCCCTTGAAAAACCAATAAGGCCACTAGGGAAATACTGATTATAATACCAATGAATGTTTCTACAAAAAATATGTTTTATATTTCAAACATTCAAACATCTAATTCAGAAACTGACTTTATGGCTATCATCAATTCTGTAGAGATTTTCTACACATTTGGAAAGCCTCTTAAAAACAGTGGTGATGAGCATCAATAAGAAATATTAAAAACAGGCAAGTAATTTGCTAGTTTTATTTTCCATGCTAATTCAAACTGTTCAGCAGTCCTGCCTATTTGGGAAACAACCTGTGGGCCATTTGGCTCGTAATCTGTTCTGGAAATAGCCACATCTATTCACTTATGTGCTGCCTATGAATGTTTTCAAGCTGTAACAGTAGAGTTGAGTAGTGGCAACAGAGACTCTCGAGTGTGCAAAGCCTGAAGTGTTTACTATCTGGCCCAATGGAGAAACAGTTTGCCACTGCCTGTCCTAGTGGAAGATTCTCTTAGTGGTCAAGAATTCAAAAGTCAATTAGGGAAATCTGATATGGGGAGGGACTGGAGAAAGAAGGCCATCTGTACTCTGACTATTCTATCGCTCCTATTCATGGTAACTAAGGAATACTTGTTGACTAGCAGTGAAAAAGATGACTACACTGCAACTGAAAATACTGGTGTTTTCCTTACGTTCCCAGAACAGAAAAAAATAAATAAGTAAATAAACAACAACTGGGAATGTCAAGATTTGGCTTACTGGGAAAATGTTCTTTTCCTAAAATAATACTTATTTTTTCTTAGGTTACATCTAAATTTGTGAGTGGTAACTAGAGTTCTTCAGACTACTAAGTAGCATTCTTCACTTGTGTGTTCTTCAGTCTGAAATAAAGCCAGATAATTTCCTTAAGGCGATACAAACATACCACAACCTGGAAGCACACATAAGCAATTATATCATTTGAATACCTACTGACATCACATTTGTTATAAGAGTGGCCAAAGATCACGACATCAAGTTAAATGACATTTTTTTTCTCCCTCTCATTCGAAACTTCTTATATAAGATTAGGACTAAGAAAATGAGTTAATTGTGTACAACTTTTGCACGAGTTGAGTGAATCTATTAATGTAACTAAAAAGAAAGGTTAAGCTCTAGAAATCTCCACAATTTATCACTTCTTCCAGTGGCACTAAACAGGAGGTCTGTATCTCAGGGAAGAACACAGTATCTCAGTTCGAGTTAATAAAGAACATACGTTTCATTCTCAGCTCCATTGGTCTTGCTTTTCCGCTGTTTCTGCTCATTGGTTGCCGGAGGGGCCTGTCCCATGGCAGGAGGTTTCCGCTTCGCTAACATTTTTCGTTGTCTTTCTATCTCTTCCCTCTGTGAATTTATCCTTTCCTGTTGCCTAGAGATACAAAAGATGTTGCACAGAGGAAGGTCAAAACTGTTTGAACACGGCTAGGGAATAAACATAAATATTCCTGTCACCTTCATATTTGATAGACTTCAGAAAAATAAACCTAAGTAGAGATTTGATTTTAACTTCAGATTTGAAGAACCAAATATCTGGTGATAGAGCTGTTTTTGGTAATGAACCTGTACTTTTAATATACTAATTACAATAATTCTCAGAGCAGAAAAGTGGGCAGGAAGAAACAATATCAAATTTCTATTGTGACCTAATTTTCCAACTCAAAAGGAAAAACTTTGATTGCTTTTTTTTCTTGACTGCTTTTTTTTTTTTCTTATTGGTTTTCAACAGTTAAGAAAACAACTCCTGGTAATGAACCCACTAAATAACTGTTCATGTAAAAAAAAAAAAAAAGGGTTCCAAGTGCCTTTTTATTTTTTAACTGGATTATAGTTTCTTCAAAATCTATCTACAAAGATACCAAATTTTGAGGAATGATAAACAAAGGAAAAAATGTTTTCTTTCAGAATCTATCATTTATTCTCATCAAGTGAGCCACTACCACTCTCAAGTCATTCCCAAACACTAATATGGTAGAAACCCAAACTAAGTTTTTAAAGAACAAAGATGAGCACTTAGAGAAAGCAAAAAGAAGCCTTTCAACAAGTAAAAAGTACTATTTCCTCAGGAAATAGTACACAAAATGAATGAATAAAAGACATATAAAAGACTCAGGATATTTAACACCATTTCTATTAGAGTATTTCCTGCTGCTGCGTCACTTCAGTCGTGTCCGACTCTTTGCGACCCCATAGACTGCAGCCCACCAGGCTCCGCCGTCCCTGGGATTCTCCAGGCAAGAACACTGGAGTGGGTTGCCATTTCCTTCTCCAATGCATGAAAGTGAAAAGTGAAGTGAAGTCACTCAGTCATGTCATGACTCTTCACCACCCCATGGACTGCAGCCCACCAGGCTCCTCTGTCCATGGGATTTTTCAGGCAAGAGTAATGGAGTGGGGGTGCCATTGCCTTCTCCAGAGTATTTCCTAATAATGTCTAATTTTTTTAAATAAACTATCTTATAAACTAAAAGTCAATACAAATATCAATGCAAGTATTCCACTTTCTCTCATGAATCCTGCTACCTGACAGATACTAAGGTTTATAGACCAGGTATATAAAAGCATACCAAGATTTGAGATTAACCACTTAAGAGTAAAATCTTTAAATCACTCATAGTTGACAGTCAGATGCTGGCTCCTGTCCTCTTCTCTTTCTACCATGCTTTTATCCCATCTCCCTTTCTTGACCCAAATTTCACTTTTGCAGAATGATAGAATCTAATTTTTTAAACCTATATTCTCAAATGACGTCTACTTGACCCTCTTCTCTGAATGCTACTTGTCAGTTTCTACACTATTTCCAGACTCAGGATACCTTTCTTAAAAGAACGGTAACCAGAAAAACAAGACTATACCCCAGAGCAGACCCCCATAATACAACTTATGCTGCCACATCTAAAAGGGCAACACTGTAAGTAAGCAAGGTTAACCTAATCACAGTACTGCAAAGAAATATCATTTCTTTTGATAATACCATTTTCTTGGCTTCAAGATAAGCTGACTTACAGATTAGACGTCAACTTATTTATTTACTTTAGTTTATTTATTTTAGTTGGAGGCTAATTACAATATTGTAGTGGTCTTTGCCATACATTCATATCAATCAGCCATGGGTTTACATGTGTTCCCCATCCTGAACCCCCTTCCCTCCTCCCTCCCCATCCCATCCCTCTGAATCATCCCAGTGCTCCAGTCCTGAGCACCCTGTCTCATGCATCGAACCTGGACTGGCCATCTGTTTCACATATGATAATATACATGTTTCAGTGCTATTCTCTCAGATCATCCCACCCTCGCCTTCTCCCACAGAGTCCAAAAGACTGTTCTATACATCTGTGTCTCTTTTGCTCTCTCGCATACAGAGTTATCATTACCCTCTTTCTAAATTCCATATATATGCGTTAGTATACTGCATCGGTGTTTTTCTTTCTGGCTTCCTTCACTCTGTATAATAGGCTCCAGTTTCATTCACCTCATCAGAACTGATTCAAATGTATTCTTTTTAATGGCTGAGTAATATTCCATTGTGTATACGTACCACAGCTTTCTTATCCATTCGTCTGCTGATGGACATCTAATAGGACAGTAGAAATTTTAATTCAAGCATTGTCTGCTTGTCTAAAAAAATCTTTTAACTATTAGAGATATACCTTTCCTTCCAAAAATATATGTTTATGAATAATTCATGGCTTGAAAGATATCTGGATTAGACACAGAATCCTTAGGTAAAATAACAATCTTCCTTCTCACTCAGTGAATGTCCTTGATGAAAACATGTATCTTCTCTGAATATGAGTGTCCCAGTCAAAAAAATTGGTAAAATATCTTTAAACTCATTTCCATCCCTTTAGGGGCCACGAGTTCAAAGCACTCTGAACTCTCTCTGAAGGTAACCATACAATATATAGTTTAATTATAATCCATAGTGTACCAGAGGAGTACCACAACATTTTATCTACTAGAGACTAACTGCTTTGGAAGGTTATTTTAACAATTACCTGTATTAAATATCAATAAAACTTATATTTGCTATTGTTTTCAGGGAGAATCTACACATTTGATTTCCAAATTCACAAAGAAAGGAGCCTCACAGCCATTATATACAAATCATAAACAAAGGGTACTCTGGTGCTAAAACACCATGAGACCATCTTCCACTGTACATTCTGAGAATCAGGGAGCTTGACTGCACATGAAAATTGATATACCAAAGATCAACTGTCATATGTAATATGGATTTCTACATTAATTCTTGATGTTGTTGAAACTGTTCAGTCATTTATACTTATAAAAGTCATCTAAAGCAGTCTATTAGTGACAATTCATTTAGGTTTATTTTGGGAATATAAAGTCTGATTATGTCAAACTGTTAACTTCTCTTAGAACAAGAACTGTCTCTTACTAACCATTATATCTCCAACACATATGACAATGTTTTTTTTTAATCAAAGGATAATTGCTTCACAGAATTTTGTTGTTTTCTGTCAAACCCAAGATGAAATTGCCCATCTCCTGCCCCATCCCACTCCTCTGGATTGATACAGAGCCCCTGTTTGAGTTTCCTGAGCCATACAGCAAATTCCCATTGGCTATCTATTTTACATATGGTGATGTTAAGTTTCCATGTTACTCTTCCCATACATCTCACCCTCTCCTGCCCTCTCCCCATGTCCATAAGTCTATTCTGCATGTCTGTTTCTTCATTGCTTCCCTGAACATAAATTCTTCAGTACCATTTTTCTATATTCCATATACATGTGTTAGAATACAATATTTATCTGTCTCTTTCTGACTTACTTCACTCTGTATAATAGCTTATAGGTTCATCCACCTCATCAGAACCGACTCAAAGGTGTTCCTTTTTATGGCTGAGTAATAGTCCATTGTGTATACGTACCACAACTTGTTTACCTATTCCTCTACTGATGGACTTCTAAGTTGCTTCCATATTATAGCTATTGTATACAGTGATGCAGTGAACAATGGGATACATGTGTCTTTTTCAATTTTGGTTTCCTCAGGGTATACGCCTAGGAGTGGGATAGCTGGGTCATATGGTGGTTTTATCCCTAGTTTATTAAGGAATGTCCATACAATCTTAAATAGTGGCTGTATCAATTTATATTCCCACTAATAGTGCAAGAATGTTCCCTTTTCTCCATACCCTCTCCAGCATTTATTAATTGGTGACTTTTTGATGATGGCTGTTCTGACCTGTGTCAGGTCATATCTCACTGTAGTTTTGATTTGCATTTCTCAAATGAGTAATGTTGAGAATCTTTTCATGTGTTTGTTAGTCATCTGTATATATTTTTTGGAGAAAAGTCTGTTTAGGTGTTCCTTCTGCTTTTTGATTGCGTTGTTTGTTTTTCTGGCTTTGAGTTGTATGAGCTGCTTGTATATTTTGAAAATTAACCCTTTGTCTGTTGTTTCATTTGCTATTATTTTCTCCCATTCTGAGGGTTGTCTTTTTACCTAGCTTATAGTTTTCTTTGCTGTGCAAAAGCTTTTAAGTTTAATCAGTTTAAGTTTAACCACTTGTTTACTTTTGTTTTTATTTCCATTACTTTAGGAGGTGGGTCATAGAGAATCTTGCTTTGATTTATGTTATTGAGTGTTCTGCCTTTGTTTTCCTCTAAGAGTTTTATAGTTTCTGGTCTTTGATCCATTTTGAGTTTATCTTTGTGTATGGTGTTAGGGAGTGTTCCAATTTCATTCTTTTACATGTAGCTGTCCAGTTTTCCCAGCACCATTTATTGAAGAGGCTGTCTTTGCCCCATTGTATATTCTTGCCTCCTTTGTCAAAAATAAGGTACCCATAGGTGTGTGGGTTTATTTCTGGGCTTTCTATCTTGTTCCATTGGTATATTTCTGTTTTTGTGCCAGTACCATACTGTCTTGATGACTGTAGCTTTGTAGGATACTCTGAAGTCAGGAAGGTTGATTTCTCCAGCTCCATTCTTCTCTCTCAAGACTGCTTTGGCTATTCGGGCTCTTCTGTGCTTCCACATGAATTGTGAAATTTTTTGTTTCAGTTCTGTGAAAAATGCCCTTGGTAATTTGATAGGGATCACACAGAATCTGTAGATTGCATTTGGTAGTACAGTAATTTTCACAATGTTGATAATTGCTACCCTGGATCATGGAATATCTCTCCATCTGTTTATGTTGTCTTTGATTTCTTTCATTAGTGTCTTATAATTATCTGTGTACAGTTCTTCTGTCTTAGGTAAGTTTATTCCTAGATATTTAATTCTTTTTGTTGCAATGGTGAAGGGATTGATTCCTTAACTTCTCTTTCTGATCTTTCATTGTTAGTATATAGAAATGCAAGTAATTTCTGTGTATTGATTTTGTATCCTGCAACTTTGCTAAATTCACTGATTAGCTCTAATAATTTTCTGATACTATCTTTAGGATTTTCTACATACAGTATCATGTCATCTACAAACGATGAGAGCTTTACTTCTTTTCCAATCTGGATTCCTTTTATTTCTTTTTCTTCTCTGACTGCTGTATCTAGGATTTCCAGAACTATGTGAATAGTGGTGAAAATGGGTACCCCTGTCTTGTTCCTGATCTTAGGGGGAATGGCTTTCAGTTTTTCACCATTGAGAATAATGTTTGCTCTAGGTTTATCATATATGGCCTTTACTACGTTGAGGTAGGTTCCTTCTATGCCCATTCTTTGAAGAGCTTTGATCATTAATGGGTGCTGAATTTTGTCAAAGGCTTTTTCTGCATCTATTGAGATGATCATACGGTTTTATCTTTCAATTTGTTAATATGGTGTATCACATTGATTGATTTGCATATAATCCTTGCATCCCTGGAATAAACCCGACTTGGTCCTGGTGTATGAGCTGTGTGATGTGCTGAATTCTGGTTGCTAGAATTTTGTTGAGGACTTTTACATCTATGCTCATCAATGATATTGGCTTATAGTTTTCTTTTTTGTGTGTTGTCTTTGTCTGGTTTTGGTATCAGCGTGATGGTGGCCTCGTAGAATGAGTTTGGAAGTGTTCCTTCCTCTGCAGTTTTCTGGAAGAGTTTTAGAAGGATAGGCATTAGCTCTTCTCTAAATGTTTGATAGGATTCTCCTGTGAAGCCATCTGGTCCTGGGCTTTTGTGTTTTGGGAAATTTTTGATCCCAGCTTCAATTTCAGTGCTTGTAATTGGGGTGTTCATAATTTCTATTTCTTCCCGGTTCAGTCTTGGAAGATTGAACTTTTCTAAGAATCTGTCCATTTCTTCCAGGTTATCCATTTTATTTCCATATAGTTGTTCAAATAGTCTCTTATAATCTTTTGTATTTCCACATTGTCTGTTGTAACTTCTCCTTTTTCATTTCTAATTTGGTTGATTTGATTCTTCTCTCTTTTTGTCTTGATGAGTCTGGCTAAAGGCTTGTCAATTTTATCTTCTCAAAGAACCAGCTATTAGTTTTATTAATCTTTACTATTGTTTCTTTCATTTCTTTTTCATTTATTTCTGCTTGGATCTTTATGATTTCTTTCCTTGTACTAATTTTGGTGGGTTTTTTTGTTGTTGTTGTTTTTCTACTTGATTTAGGTGTAAAGTTAGGTTGTCTGTTCGATGTTTTTCTTGTGTCTTTAAGTAGGATTGTGTTGCTATAAACTTCCCTCTTAGAACTGCTTTTCCTGCATCCCGTAGGTTTTGAGTTGTTGTATTTTTATTGTCATTTGTTTCTAGATATTTTATTATTTCCCTTTTGACTTCTTCAGTAACCTGTTGGCTATTTAGAAACGTATTGTTTAATCTCCATGTATTTCTGTTTCTTAAAGTGTTTTTCTTGTAACTGATATCTAATCTCATAGTGCTGTGGTCGGAGAAGATACTTGATACAATTTCAATTTTCTTAAATTTACTGAGATTTGATTTGTGACCCAAGATGTGGTCTATCCTGGAGAATGTTTCATGTGCACTTGAGAAGAAGGTGTATTCTTCTGCATTTGGATGGAATATCCTGAACATATCAATGAGATCCATCTCATCTAATGTATCATTTAAGACTTGTGTTTCCTTATTAATTTTGTTTTAATGATCTGTCCATTGGTGTGAGTGGGCTGTTAAGAGTTTCCTAGGATTATTGTGTTACTGTCAGTTTCTCCTTTTATGTCTGTGAAGTATTTGTCTTATGTACTGAGGTGCTCCTCTGTTGGGTGCATAGATATTTACTGTTATGTCTTCCTCCTGGACTGACCCCTTGATCATGATGTAGTGTCCTTCCTTATCTCTTATAATCTTCCCTATTTCAAGGCCTATTTTGTCTGATATGAGGGTTGCTACTCCAGCCTTCTTTTGCTTCCCATTTGCGTGGAATGTATTTTTCCGTCCTCTCAGTCTCTCTGCGTCTTTAGACACATATAGGGGGTTTCTTGTAGACAGCATACATGTGGCTCTTGTTTTTGTGTCCATAGAGCTAGTCTGTGTCTTTTTGTTGGAGCATTTAATCAATTTACATTTAAAGTAATTATTGATATATATGTTCCTATTGCCATTTTCTTAATTGTTTGGCATTGATTTTCTCGATCTTTTTTCTTTTCTTGTATTTCTTGACTATGTAAGTCCCTTTAACATTTGTTGAAAAGCTGGTTTGGTGGTACTAAATTCTCTTAACTTTTGCTTGTCTGAAATGCTTTTTATTTCTCCATCAATTTTGAATGAGATCCTTGCCAGGTGCAGTAATCTTGGTTGTAGATTTTTCCCTTTTAGTACTTTAAATATATCCTGCCATCCCCTTCTGTCCTGCAGGGTTTCTGCTGAAAGATAAGCTGTTAAGCATATGGGGTCTCCCTTGTTTTTTACCTGTTGCTTCTCTGTTGCTGCTTTTAATATTGTGTTTACTCTTGTTACTTTGATTAGTATGTGTCTTGGCATGTTTTTCCTTGGGTTTATCCTGTGTGGGACTCTTTGTGTCTCTTGGACTTGAGTGACTATTTCCTTTTCCATGTTGGGGAAATTTTCAACTATAATCTCTTGAAAATTTTTCTCATACCTTTTTTTTTTTCCTTCTTCTGGGACCCCCATAACTCAAATGTTGGTGGTTTGATATTGTCCCATAGGGCTCTGAGACTATCCTCAGTTCTTTTCATTCTTTTTACTTTATTCTGCTCTTCAGAAGCTATTTCTACCATTTTATCTTCCAGCTCACTGATTTTTCTTCTGCTTCAGATATTCTGCTATTGATTCCATCTAGAGTATTTTTAATTTCAGTAATCATGTTGTTTGTCTTTGTATGTTTATTCTTTAATTCTTCTAGGTCTTTTTAAATTGATTCTTACATTTTCTATGTTTTGTTTTCAAGGTTTTTGAACATCCTTACTATCATTATTCTGAATTCTTTTTCAGGTAGTTTGCCTATTTCCTCTTCATTTATTTGGACTTCTGTGTTTCTAGTTTGTTCCTTCATTTGTGTAGTATTTCTCTGCCTTTTCATTATCTTTTTTTTAACTTATTATGTTTGAGGTCTCCTTTTCCCCAGGTTTCAAGGTTGAATTCTTTCTTCCTTTTGGGTTCTGCCCTCCTAAGGTTGGTCCAGTGGTTTGTGTAAGCTTCTTATAGGGCGAGATTTGTGCTGAGTTTTTGTTTGTTTGTTTGTTTTCCTCTGACTGGCAAGGCTGAGTGAGGTGGTAATCCTGTCGGCTGATGATCTGGTTTGTATTCAGGTCTTGTATTCAAGTGGTTTCCTTTGTGTGAGTTCTCATGATCTGATATTCCCTAGGGTTAGTTCTCAGGTTGTCTAGGGTCTTGGAGTCAGTGCTCCCACTCCAAAGGCTCAGGGCTTGATATCTGGTCAGGAATGAAAGATTCCACGAGTAGTTTGTTATGGCATTAAGTGAGATTAAAACAAATATCCAAAATGAAAAACCAAAGATGAACCCCAGACAAATGACAGTTACAAAATCAGGCAAATAATAATTAAAATAATGGAATATACATATACACCCACAAGCAAAGTCAAAACAGTCCAACAAAAATACAGTATATTGACCGAGCAAACAAAGGAAATGAAAAATTATATTTACTAGTTAAGAACAAAACTAACTAAAGCACAAACTGGAAAACAAAACTAAAGCAAGGTGCCAAGTGGGGAATAAAGCAATGAAAACAAAACGAACAAATATGCTGAGAGGAAAGGGAAGAAAGAAAAGAAAGAATCGATATGCAAAGTTAAACAGAGGTAGATAAAGAAGGTTTATATACATTAAAGATTAACTGCAAGGGGAAAAGAACAGTTGGAAAGGCAAACAAAGGAATAAATGTAGAAAAAATATAACAGTTTTTAAAAAATTAAAATTATAAAAAAGAGAAAAGAAAAAGGAAGAAAAAAAACAGGAAGAAGAAATTTAAAAAAGGAAAAATCCACAGAACTGCAAAAGCCCAATGTAGAGGCAGAAGTTTATAATAATAAAAAATGTGACTGAAGAACCTCTAAAGCTTAATTAGATTTCCTAGTGCCAATGAAATTAAAAGACGCTTACTCCTTGGAAAAAAAGTTATGACCAACCTAGATAGCATACTGAAAAGCAGAGACATTACTTTGCCAACAAAGGTCCATCTAGTCAAGGTTATGGTTTTTCTAGTGGTCATGTATGGATGTGAGAGTTGGACTGTGAAGAAAACTGAGTGCCAAAGAATTGATGCTTTTGAACTGTGGTGTTGGAGAAGACTCTTGAGAGTCCCTTGGACTGCAGGGAGATCCAACCAGTCCATTCTGAAGGAGATCAGTCCTGGGTGTTCTTTGGAAGGAATGATGCTAAAGCTGAAACTCCAGTACTTTGGCCACCTCATGCGAAGAGTTGACTCATTGGAAAGGACTGTGATGCTGGGAGAGATTGGGGGCAGGAGGAGAAGGGGATGACAGAGGACGAGATGGCTGGATGGCATCACCGACTCGATGGACATGAGTTTGGGTGAACTTTGGGAGTTGGTGATGGACAGGGAGGCCTGGCATGCTGTGATTCATGGGGTTGCAAAGAGTCAGACACGACTGGGCGACTGAACTGAACTGAGTGCCAATAAAATCAACAACTACAAAAGAGGGGGGTAAAAAAGGAAACAAAAAGAAAAAAAATCCAAAAGAATCTACAGAACAAGTCAAAAGATAAAAATAATAAATATTTTTCTTGAGTCAGTGCTGTCAGGGTCGCTGGGAGTCACAGTCCACCTCACCTCCCTAGGATGCCCCACCTCACCTCCCTAGGATGCCCTCCAACACTGTGCTGACCTCTGGACCTGTTGTGGGGACAGCTCAGATTCTAACCTGGTCCTACTCCTGGGCGTTTTTGTCTAAAATGTCCATGGCTATCAGAGCTAGTGTTTTCTTTTGTGGGAGCTCTCAATGACCTTTCATATATTCCATAGACAGAGTCTGCCTAGTTGATCACGTGGATTTAATCTGCAGTTTGTACAGCTGTTTAGAAGGTTTTGGGTCTTCTTCCTTATCCACACTGCCCTGGGTTTCAATGGTGGTTTTATTTCCACTTCTGCATGTGGGTCATCCACTGGGGTTTGCCCCTGAGGCTGCCCTGGAGGACTTGGGCTTTCCTCTGTGAGGGCCAGTGTGGAGGTGGTGCAACTGCTTGGGTCACAGGGGTTCTGGCAGCACCAGGTACTCAGGGGAGTTGGAGGCTAGAGCAGCAGGAAATATAGTGCTCTAGAAGGGTATGGCAACCAGTATTGGCCAATATGCTCCAGTATTCTTGCCTGAAGAACCCCACCATCCTGACACAGAAGCCTGGCAGGCCACAGTCTACAGGGTCGCAAAGCATTGGACATGACCGAAGTGACCCTGCGTGCATAGACGCAAGACATTTTTGGCCTATGGCAGCTCTGCCCTGGTGAGAGTTGAGCGTGAAGGTGGCGCAGCTGCTTGGCCTGCACCTAGCGGTGCAAAGTGTGCAGAGACATGGACTGCCTCTGCCCCAGGAGTTATGGCCGTATCAGAGTCTTTTTATTTGAGCCTCTTGTAGCTGGTGATCAGAAGGTCTCTTTGGCCAATCTTTCTCCATAGCTCCGCTGGTTCAGGCACTAAGAGGGCTCCCTTGCCTGGGGTCCTTCTCTGTTGTTCAGCGCGTCAGGCATAGAGAAGGGCCGCTTGGCTGGGGTCCTACTCTAGATGAGCACATCAGCCACTTAAAGGGGTACCCTGGGTGGGGTCCAGGTCTGTAGTTCAGTACGTCAGGGTTTGATGGGCCAGCCTCTCTACTGTTCAGCTGCTGATGCTGGTTTGTAGGGAGAGAGGCTATGGCGATGGCTCCATCCACTACCCGTGACTCAGCAGCATCACCTTGCTTCCATGGCTGAATGGCTTTCCTCCATAGGCATTTCCCACCACAATCTCCTCCCCCATATCCCCTCAAATCTGTCTCTCCACAGTCAACAGCAGCCCTCGCCCTAGGATTGCTCCACAACCTCTAAACTCCAGCTCCCAGCTGCTGTGCCTTCCAGGGAACCACGTCCCTGTCCGGGATATGTATGGCTGTGGCAAGGACTGTCTGATTCTCATTCCATTTATGCTGTCACAGATCAGCTCACTCTCAGCCATAAATGTTTCTCCTCTGACTCAAGACAACTGCTCCAATGTGGGGATCAGACTCCTGCTTCAGTTCCACCAGCCGAGGGCAGGTCCTACTAACACTTGTTTCTTTCCCCTAGTTCCTTGGTCCTACCAAGTTTTGCGTGGTTCTATATATTCTTTTCCTCGGGTCAGGTACTCCTGTCCGCTCTCAGCTAGTGTTCTGCATGCACTTCTGTGTCTGAAGGTGTACTCCTGATGTGTCCGTGGAGGCAGATGTACTCCACATCCACCTACTGCTCTGCCATCTTGTTCTCTCCACAGTGCCTTTTATAGACCTGACTGTTAAATGTTTCTTCCATTTCATCAATTTTAGGGAATGCTCACCTTTTACCACCCACAGAAAGAATATTTGTACTATCTTTTACAAAAGTATTGATGACTAGAAAAATTTATGTCAATCAAATCTAAGTAACTCTAAAAAGTCATTATTGAGATTTTCCTGGTAAACCTAGTGGCTAAGGCTCCGGGCTCCCAATACAGGGGGCCTGGGTTCAATCCCTGGTCAGACAAATATAATAGATTCCACATGCCACAATGAAGAACCAGTGCAGCCAAATAAATAAACAACAAGCCATTATTTGTCAGTTATAAAATCAGTCTTAAGTACCATTATCAGTTGAACTGTGCCACCCAAAAAGACATGTTACAGTGCTAATCCCCAGTACCTCAGATTATAACCTTTGGAAATAGGGTCACTGAAGATTTAATTAGTTAAAATAAGGTCATACTGGAGTAGGGTGGGCCCTTAACCCAATTTGACTGGTGTCCTCCTGAGAAAAGAAGACATGCAGGGGAACACCGTGTGAAGCGGAGGCAGACTGAGCCATGCTGCTACAAGCCACTGCACACTAACCAAGGACCCTCCCTGGAGGCCACAGAAGGAGCGGCCCTGCCAACACCTTGATTTAAGGTTTCTGACGTCCTAAACTGTGAGAGAATTAAACTTATGTTGTTTTAAACCACCCAGTATATGGTATTTAGTGATGGTAGCCCTAGGAAATGATTTCGGAAATGAAAGTGTTAGTTGCTCAGTTCAATTCAGTTGCTCAGTCGTGTCCGACTCTTTGCGACCCCAAGAATTGCAGCACGCCAGGCCTCCCTGTCCATCACCAACTCCTGGAGTTCACTCAGACTCACGTCCATCGAGTCGGTGATGCCATCCAGCCATCTCGTCCTCTGTCGTCCCCTTCTCCTCCTGCCCCTAATCTCTCCCAGCACCAGAGTCTTTTCCAATGAGTCAACTCTTTGCATGAGGTGGCCAAAGTACTGGGGTTTCAGCTTTAGCATCATTCCTTCCAAAGAACACCCAGGACTGATCTCCTTTAGAATGGACCAGCTGGATCTCCCTGCAGTCCAAGGGACTCTCAAGAGTCTTCTCCAACACCACAGTTCAAAAGCATCAATCCTTCGGCACTCAGGTTTCTTCACAGTTCAACTCTCACATCCATACATGACCACAGGAAAAACCATAGCCTTGACTAGATGGACCTTTGTTGGCAAAGTAATATCTCTGCTTTTCAATATGCTATCTAGATTGGTCATAACTTTCCTTCCAAGGAGTAAGCATCTTTTAATTTCATGGCTGCAATCACCATCTGCAGTGATTTTGGAGCCCCCCAAAATAAAGTCTGACACTGTTTCCACTGTTTCCCCATCTACTTCCCATGAAGAGATGGGACCAGATGCCACGATCTTAGTTTTCTGAATGTTCAACTCTTTGCCACTCCATGGACTGCAGTCCGCCAAGGTTCTCTGTCCATGGAATTCTCCATGGAAGAATACTGGAGTGGGAAGCCATTACCTTCTCCACGGAATCGAACCCAAGTCTCCTGCATTGCAGGCAGATTCTTTACCTTCTGAGCCACCAGGGAAACCCAGGAAACGAGTCTATGTACCCTCCATAGCAAAACTGTATCATAACTGAACAGATTTAAAAAAACAAATGCATGTTATTTGCAGATATTATTTTAACCAAAGTAATTTTAGTGGTGAACTACAGATAGTACCTGAATATCCCAGGTAAGAATTTTTTAAGAGTCTCAGGATTTCATGTTCTGTGTCTACTGCAAACTGGTACATACCACCCAAGGGAGATCTGATACTTATAGAATCAACAGAGTTGTCTCTCTAAATATCATATGATACCACTTATATGTGGAATTTTTAAAAAATGATACAAATGAACTTATTTACAAAACAGAAACTGACTCAGACATAGAAAACAAACTTATGGCTAGCAAAGGGGAAGGATGGGGGGATAAATTTGGAATTTCAGGTTAACAAATACACACTACTATATATAAAATAGATAAACAACAAGAACCTACAGTATAGCACCGGGAATTATAGTAAATATCTTACAATAACTCACAATGGAAAAGACTCTGAAAACAAATGCATATATATATAACTATAACTGAATCACTTTGCTGTACATCTGGAATACTGTAAATCAACTATATTTCAATAAAAAATTATAAAAGGCTTTATCACTTACTATGGGTCATATGCCAAGAATCAGATGGTTCACATGAAATCACTTTAAAATGGAATTCTGTAATTCCTTATACACCAGAATACATTCATGGACTAGAACAATGATGCTATAAAATTTCATTTACTCCCTCTGACGATCCACATCTTAAGCAGCCACAGTTTTGTATACAGGTCAAATCCCCATATTTACTTTAATGTTGTTTATGTCAATATAAAGTAAATCTTAATAATAATGTTTTTATTGCCTTGCCATTGACTATTTGAGAGTTCAAGACTTGTTTAAATAAAAAAGTTACATACTGAATAACAACAGTATTTATGGTAACTAACTTCTCAGAACTATAAAAATATGTTACTTTTTCAACAGGTTCAAAAATACCTTTCAGAAAAACTTACTAACTTGGTCAAAAATCATTACAAATCTTTTATGATCTTTTTATTAGACAGCAAATCTGTTTTAGGATCTTAATAAAGATCACTCAAAATAGAGCCAAGGTACAAACTGAGAATAAAAGAACTGTGTTGAGGCTCCTGTTCAGACTATATTTGATCACTTGATTAAATTTTTAATGTCAAGAGGTTTGCTCTTTCTAGAAAAACTAGTACTGCAACCTGGTGTTCAGTACCTTACCCACCAAATTATGTGTCACGGAGCTTCTTATACACAGATAATTATCATTTGTAAGGATATCAGCTACAGCCTTCTACAACTAAAGAACTTCTATTCTGCATTAAAATTAAGAAAAGAAATTGGTTTATTAAAGCACAACTTTAGAAGATATTATTAAAATACCTAAAATTAATAGATATCAGCCAGGGCACTTTCCTGGTGATCCAGTGGTTAAAACTCGGCATTTTTACTGCCAAGGTTCAGTTCTTAGTCAGGGAACTAAGATCCCACAAGCTGTGCTGCTGCTGCTAAGTCGCTTCAGTCGTGTCAGACTCTGTGCGACCCCATAGACGGCAGCCCACCAGGCTCCCCTGTCCCTGGGATTCTCCAGTGTGGCCAAAAAACAAACAAGCAAATAAAAAAAGATATCAGCCAGAAACAGCTTCCCAAGAAGAGAGATGGATAGTCTGCAATTTATATTACTTAAAATCATAAAAAAAAAATACTATCCACTTTGGAGAAACAACTCTGGTTAGGGATCTCATGTAGATAATACCAAATTCTCTGGTCCGATGGCTCTACAGCAAAGTCCTCCTTTTGTACTCTAACTATATACAATTTCCAGAACCTTCTGGGCAACAGGCTGCTTATAGAATAAAAAGATAAATACTTGCTGCTATCAGCAAAAACTACAATCACATCTTAAAAGTAATTACATTTTATATCTCTAAACAAATCCGCTAACCACTCAGGTTCAAGTCTTTAGACGTTTTAAAAACTGCCATCTGAAGAGTAACCACTGTTATGGACTAGTAGGAGGCATTATCACACCTGGGACTCAGTGTGAGCATTAAGTGACTTTGGCCAATCATGGGGGATATGTTTTATCTTCCATCCCATTCTGACAAAATTGGATGGAGAGCCACTTCCAGGGCAATTTGCTCATCATGGTCAGGGTGTTGAGGAATAGACATCATGCCTCTATGCGGCAGCTGTTTATACTGCCCTAGTGCAACTCTGTTAACCTGAGCTATCACCTGAGCACAGACAGCTCAGCGTGGATACCACATGTATCACACATAAAGCACTGACTATAATCCAGAGGTAGGTTTCCACAATGTCTGTTTGTTTCAGTTTGGCCATGCCACATGGGGCAGCTTGCAGGATCTTCGTTCCCCAACCAGGGATCAAACCTGGGCTCTGGCAGTGAAAACACTGAGTCCTAACCACAAGACTGCCAAGGAATTCCCATTAACAAAATATTATTAATAATACCAGTATCTGTACTTTTCTTTCAGACAAATTTGTTATTTATGTTTCATTAGTATTCAAAAGTAGTTCTATCCTCTCCAATCAATGCCCAATGTGTTATTTCACCAAGAAAAAAAAGGTAGGATAGGCAGTCTATGGAACCCTTGAACCTACAGTAAACTACAGGTCAGAAGTGTGAGAGCCCATGATTAAAAATACAATGTGTCACTCACCAAAACCCAGTCTCAAACGGAAACGATCTACAAAATCAAAATAAGTAAGATACACCAAAAGGTATCGCAACTTTTAAGACTTATTTTTTAAAGTCCTGAGCTGACATTAGCTATTTATGCAGTTGGAATTTTAGGATTTTAAATGTTAATTTCCTCCTTGGAGTAAATACTTGAATGTTTTAAACCAAAGTTATAATAAAGTGAAGGAGGGCTCAAGATTCCAAGTTATTGACAGGCACAGGCAGTGGGACTGCTCACCAGCCTGACCGCTGGCTCAATGCTCATCTTCAAGAAGGTGACTATCTCTGCTGACTGGATACTCTCCCCTTAAAGAGCCCCAGGAACATGTCTTGTACATTCTTCCAAGGTTTTGTTTTATACCAAACTCAGGAAATCCTTCCTTGGGTCTTTGCCTATTTCAGTCTTCTGTGGACCCAGAATAAATGCTGGGAGTGGGCAGACTCCTAATGAAAACTTATTACATAATTAAAATGATATCAAGTCAAGTCTTAGCTTTTTCTTCCTTAGTTTTGGCAATTCTGATTTTTTTAAGCTTTAATATAGAACTTGTTTTTTTATTCCTCTGATTATTTGCCATTTTTTTCAGGACTTTACCAACTTTTCAATTCTCAACTTTATCATCAGAATTCACTTACTTAATAAGGTTCTGGAAAGCATAACCATCTGTCCACTGTTCAGTAAACGAAGCCCCGTGTCGGACGGTGGTAAAGTGGCCCAGTCTCAAGCGATCTTGCATGCTTTTATCTCTACATGCCATCTTCTCTTGTTTTGACTTAGGGGAAAAGGACAAATAGAAAATAATTGTATTTTCCTATGAGAACTCAGAGGCAGCACTATGTTTGTTTTTTGTACTATGCTGCTCAAAGTTTAGGTCAACTGGCTAAATCTACGCTGATTTCAGGAAGTACCCTAACGCTATAAACATTTTATATAACCCACAAGCATTCTATATTAACATATACTAACATATACATTTCTGTTATAAATGTGGAATTTCCCTTCTATCAAATTAATGAATTAAGAGATGAAGCAAAGTTCTCCTCAGTATCTTTGACATTAATAAAATAATTCATTTCACTTTTTATCAGTGTTCCCTGTCCCTTTAATAGCATTTCAAAGATTTCAGCAAAAAAACAAACCACTAGTCTGTCTCAAACCTCTAGGTTATAATCATTTCATTAGGACGTACTGTCATCTTCAAACTTTCACTGTGAGATAAATAAGTACTAGAGATATGTTTTACAAATTTTAATACATTAATTATTTATGATATATAATAAACAATTAATTATAATAATTATAACAAATATTATTAAAGGCAAATTGCAACTAATCAGTTACTATTAATATAATAAAGGAGGCATCAGCCAATTAAATAGTCATATACAAGTAATTGCCAACTAGTTTTTTAAAATACAAAACACTTAATTATCACATTATTATATAAATAAATTACTCTAAATACCATTTCTGAAATGGACATAAAACTATTGCTAAATGTCTATATTAGTAATAGGGTGTGCAGTATGCTCAGTCACCCAGTCGTGTCTGCCTCTTTGCAGCCCCATAGACTATTGCCCCCCAGGCGCCTCTGCCCATGGAATTTTGCAGGGAAGAATACTGAAGTAGGTTGCCATTTCCTACTCCAGGGGATCTTCCCGATCCAGGGATCAAACCTCTTGAGTCTTCTGCATTGGCATTTGGCAGGTGGGGTCTTTAACACTATGGCTACCCCAGTAGCCCTTTCCTAAACCCAAAAGCCCTTTGTTGGTTTTTTGTTCTTCTTTCCAAAGAAGAGACATGCATTTACATAAATGTTTCTTACCAAAGAAGCTAGGCACACCCATGCCCACATAAGACAGAGAACTAAAGCTGTGGTCAGTCCTTTCCTACTTTGAAATACTTTCATTTCAGGTAAAAAGTTAGAAGTCACAACAATGGCACACCCTAAGCATCTTGGGATACAGAGTTGAGGCCATTACTAATCACTTACCTTTTCTATAAGGAGTTTCTTGCTCATTGTCACACATCGATTTAATCGTTCTTTGTATTTCTCTAACATCTTTTGCTGTTCATCAATCTGCCGTCTCAAATCGCAGTTGGCCTTCAGTGGAAAAAATTTCCTTAAATTAGCTCCAAGGAAGACAGATTAATACAAAAGCAGTTTCTAGGGAGTCTGAAAAGCATTTCTTTTGTTAAATTATAAGCAAAATTGAGATTTAAAGAGGTAAGAGTAACTATGTCTTTAAAAAAAGAAGGTAAACACTTTGTTCCTTGATTTTCTTTTAATAAACTTATCATTTATTAAAGATGAATTCTGTTACTTAGGATGTTTTTCTACTGGTCATACTTTACTCCTCCCCAAAGCCAGTTACAGATAAATCCAGTACCCCACACATGCTAATACTGTCACAAAATAAAAGAAAAAATCTATCATGAACGAGATGTTTAGAATTCATATAAATAGCACTTTTAAGCATTTATAGATTAAATACTTACAAAGGGTGAATAAGCACTACCAAAAAAACAACATACAATGTTCTTTACGTTCAATTGTTGCTCTTCTGTTCTTCCTTCCAAAGAAGAAACATGGATTTACATAAATGTTTCTTACCAGAGAAGCCAGGCACACCCATGCCCACATAAGATAGAACTAACAAACAAGCTGAATACAAGGTCTTGGTTCAAGAAAACCAGAATGTAAACACACAGTTGATTTAGCTGTGGTCAGAAGGGTGGGCTAAATACTTTGAAAGATTCTAGACTCCTACAATAACAGAGAAGCAAAGAACCACTAACCCCAGGTCAATTTTGACTTGCAACTTCTGAGTTTACTCTTGTGTTAAACAAAAGATATCTATTCTTTTGGCAAATAAATGATACTATAGCACACTCAATTTTTGAGACTTCGAAGCTTCATTTTAATGTGACCACTGTGCAACAGTTTCCATCTCCAAGTATCTGCTTTCCTCATAATCTCTTCCTGTTAGTTCTTCTAAGAGAGCTCATGGGTTCTATGGACCACACTACCAAAGGCCAAGTACAAGGACATTTGGTTAAATATGACTAATTCATACTTAAAAAACCTGCAAGCCAAAGATCATGTAATACGTATATATGAAGTTCAATCTACTTCTGGAAGGTGCTGCTGCTGCTAAGTCGCTTTAGTCGCGTCTGACTCTGTGCAACCCTGTAACATCCGTTAAAATCTATAATCAAATTTATGGAATCAACAGTCTCTGGCAGTTTATTTTAAATCGTAAGAACTCTAAATTTTTTGTGGTTTCCAACACTAATGATTTTGTGTTCAGGTTTAAAATAGCACCTGACTAGCAGCTCCTGATGCAGCCTTACCCAAACATCTAACTAAAATGGAAAAACTCCATCAACGGTCCATGCCTGTCTGAAAGGAGACATAAACAGTAGTGGCTATTCCCCTGTCCCTCTGAATCAGAAACACAAGCTCTCATCAATTTGAAAAAATGGCATCTCTCCTTTGTGTCTTCTTTTTTGACATAACCATTCCATTGGCACTGTTCTAGATCCAAAGAAAGACTACAATCTTCAGAAAACAAAGGATAAGAGAGTTGGGAGTGGTAAAGAGGACATACTGCTTCCTGGGAAATAAAACCATAACTTTAAAATTCCCAAAAGACTCCTAAGTTAGGGTCAGTTTTTCACCTACTCCATCTTCTCAATCTTAAGAAAATTAGATGATGAAGGAAGAAGACAAGTCCATGATCCTTTTTTAGCTCAGCAGAGCTACCCTGGCCAAAAATCTTAATTTTTTGGTTTAGATTAGACAACTAGACTAGGATTTCTATAAACACACAATATCTAATTATAAACTTTGGCAATTCAACGAGCACCCAAGTGAAAAGAAGAGACGTTAAGAGCAACACCAAGCAAGCACACATGCTAACAATGAAAGATGGAAAATAGGTACTGAGTTTAAACATGGCTCTTCTCACTGAAGGATGGAGAAGAGCAAACTAAGAAACAAAACCACCAGGCCTAAGGAAAAATGTTTCTGAATAGAAAAGGGAACATCAGCTTGAGAAAAATAAAAACATTGGAGATTAAAATGTTAGCCAATTTTATTTACAAAATTGGTAGCATTTATGTATAGATGCATTTATGTACATGCTACAGGGACTTCGCTGGCAGTCCAACAGTTAAGACTTCATGCCTCCACTACATGGGAATCCCTGACTGGGGAACTGCAATCCTGTATGCTGGGTGATGTGGCCAAAAAATAAAAATAAATAATTTCTTAAAAAAAATTTTTATATGCTATAAATAGATAGAAAATTACTATAGTAAATATACCAAATGTTTTAATCGCAGTTAATGGAATTATGGGTGTCATTTTATTTTTTTTTAGTATTTTTACTATTCTCTAAATTTATTATAAAGAGTATGTATTGCTTTTTACAGTAAGAAAACAATAAACCTTAAAATATTTTTAAAAGGGTGAGTCAATATGCCAAACTGTATATTAAAAAATTATTTCAGAAAATATCATGGTATTACTGTATAGCACAAGGAACTCCACTCAATATTCTGCAATAATCTATATGAGAAAAGAATCTAAAAAAGAATGAATATATGTACAACTGAATTACTTTGCTATACATCTGAAACATAATGTAAATCAATCATACTCCAATAAAATTAAAAATTAAAAAAAAATCATTGTATATTTTCTAGAGGTATATTTTTAACTCCATATAGCTAGTTATAGTTTCTATTGTGAGCACAAAACACTTTAGATGAATAGGTTATAAAAGATATAAAATGCCAAACCAGGACTGAAAAGCACTTGTGAAATAGTTTTTAAAATTCAAATACACATATACGTGGAATCTAGAAAAATGGTAGAGATTAACCTATTTCCAGAGCAGGAATAGAGACACAGACGTGGAGAACGGATATGTGGACGGCGGGTGGGGTGTGGGGGGTGAGGAGGAGAATGGGAGGGTGAGGCAAATTGGGAGACTGGGATGGACACATATATACTGCCACGTGTAAAATAGACTGCTAATGGGAAGCTGCTGTAAAGCACAGGAAGCTCAGCTCTGTATTCTGTGATGACCAAGAGGGGTGGGATGGGGGGTGGGGGGGAGGTCCAAGAGGGAAGGGATGTATGTATGCACACAGCTGACTCACTTCATTGTACAGCAGAAACTAATACAACATAGCAATTATATTCGAATTTTAAAAAATCAATAAAATTTAAAAAAATTCAAAGACATTAAAAAAAAATTTTCCCTGAAATGTGAAAACAACACTCAATATACATATTCTCACAGCTTCAACTCTCCACAGATATAGTCCTTTAGTATATATTTAAATACTAAAATTCTACAATTAAGATGTCCAATGTAAAGATACTGTTTGGAATATAGTTTGATCCTCGTTACCTACTCAGATTCCCTCAGATCAAAGGAAAATATCCAAATGTCTACATTTTAACTTTATTATTTGGTTACAGTAATTATCTCTATGATATGCATGTAATTCACACATATAAATATAGATAAATCAATCAGTGCTTATTATAAAATCTCGTATGACATTTTCATACTTACTCTTAATAAATCATCTATTCTTCCTTCCTTCTTCTCTAAGTCAGAATTCTTACTGTTTTCTAGTGCAGATATTTTTTCTATTGTGAGGTCAGACTACAGAGATAAGCAGAAAACAAACTTAGGATTAATCTCAAAATATTACATGTCATCACATTTTTCTCATTACATTTCTGAAAAAAAGCACTTCATGACATAACTAGCCTGGAATCACATGGCTCAGGAAATTAAATCTGCCTTTCTCATCTCATTCTTTAAGCATGACGTTCTGCTATACTTGCCCTTCAAAAATACATTAACTCTGGAATAAAATATACGAATTCTCAAAATACTGTGCACTGAACAGTAAAGAAACATACTCCCTAGAAATGAAACTAACTTTGAACAGAAAAGGTCATCAGAGGAGAAAGGACCCAAATCTCTAAAGGACAAACATGCCACCTAGTGGAAACAGAGCGACTGGAAGAAGAGAGATGAATGCTCAACTACCTGTCTATTCAACTATTCATAAATTTAACTCAAATAAGATTAAAATCTGCTCCTGAGGGCTGTTTAGCGCTTGTGACTTAAGAAATTCTCCTAGATTGCCAGGCATCCTGTCTTGAAGGCAACAAGGTACCAACAGGAGCTCAACACAACAAAACGGAGGGTATATCCATTACCCTTTTCGCAGATATTATCTTTGAATATTCACAACATTCCCTAAATTAAGGAGTTTCTGAAGACTGTTTAAGGAAGAATTATGTTGGTGTGCCACATGTTAAAGAAGTTTAAAACAAGGGTTTACTGTGTATCACACGGAACTATATTCAATAGTTTGTAATAAACCATAATGGAAAAAGAATCAGGAAAAAAAGAATACAGACACATACATATATATATATGTATAACCAATCACTTTGCTATGCATGTGAAATTAACACAATATTCTAAATCAACTATATTTCAATAAAAAAGATTCACTGCCGCCTACCGTAAGTATTGTGCCAACAAGTGTTTTGTAGACACTAAGATGATGATAATCAACCACATTTTATAGATAATTTGAACTGAAGAAAAATGAGGCCCCAAAAGATAAAACATAAGTTGCAGAGTTAGAACCTGAATCGGGGTCCTAAGTTCTCCAAAACAAGTGCTTTTTTCCTTAACACCATGCTGCAATATAATCATTTCTGTCTATAATCTTTCTGAATACATCAGCAAGGCAAAGAAACACCTCAAAAAGTTAAAAGCACCTTCCAAAAGACTTGAAATATTCATAATGCAAGTTCTGAATGCAACACACACAAAAATGAGATGAAGTCAGAGAAATAAAGGCAGAGAGGAGACCCAGATTTTACACGTAGTGTTGGCATTCACTCTGAAGCAGTTCTCTCTCCCTCCCTGTTTATCAATCGCTGACCTACCTGGGTCTGCCTGTGCTGGATGGAGATCTGTTTCTGGGAGCTGCAGGAATGCTCTGTGTTGCCCGATCCTGTAGATGAGGGACTGTTTTGCTGAGCCTGGAATAAAGGTGTACCACCAATCACAAGAAGTCTTCCATCTCTCTCCATGAACATTTGTACGGATGCAAACAATTACATAAAACAAATACTTTCTGATGAAAGCCAAGACTCAGGGCCATGGAGCCAAGATGAAAAGCATACACAATTCAAATGAAAAGTAAGGGCTTGACATGGTGGCTTAGACCATTTTACTGTAAATAGTTTAAAACACCAAATGCTTACAAATGAATTTTTACAATACGGAAATTAAGTATGTAAATGTCCTTTTCAAGGTACAACTGATGCTTGAAAAACACATGGGTTAAGGGCGCTGACCACCCACCCTCCTCCCCGCACCAGGCAGTCAAAAATCCACAGGTAATGTTACAGGTCCCTCTGGATCCACAGTTCTGAATCTGATTAAACCAGTCTCGAATGATGTAACACATAGTATGGACTATTAAAAAAATTCCACATCAAAGTGGACCTGAGCAGTCAGTCCAAACCCACATGTCTTAAGAGTCAAATGTAAACGTGCTTTCGCAGGACAGGCTGGTGAAGCACTCAAGCACAAGGGACGCTCATGACTCCAAGTAGAAAGGACTGGGAACTTCTGTTCAGAAGAGCATCCAAGACCCTCAAACTTCATCCAGAAACACACAGCGGGCCAAAAATTCTGGCCGATTCACAATATTGTCACTTGTTTACTGTGACATTTTACACATAAATAATGGGGCATTCTAAGGCACTTTCAAATTTAGAAGGTTTGGGACTTAATATAATTCAACTGTTAAAGAGTATGCAATCATTATACAGACGATCACCAATTTAACAATGGTTCCACTTAAGTTTTCAACTCTATGATGGTGCGAAAGCAATACGTTCCGTAGAAATGGTACTTCAAATTTTGAATTTTGACCTTTTCCTGGGTTAGTAACATGTGACACAGTACTCTCTCATGATGCCAGGCAGCAGCAGCAGGCCACAGCTCCCAGCCAGCCACAGAGTCATGAAGGTAAACAACCAGATACACTGACAGCCATACACCCAGACAACCATATTGATTTTTACTTTCAGTATTCAACAAATTACATGAGATTCACCACTATATTATAAAATAGACTCTGTGTTAGGTGACTGCAGGCTAATGTACATGTTCTGAGCACATTTAAGGTAAGCAAGGCTGAGCTATGATATATTCGGTAGGTGAGGTATATTAAATATATTTTGATTTACAAATGATATTTTCAACTCATGACCTGTTTATCAGGACCTAATCCCATCATAAGTCAAGGAAGACCTTTACTCCAGAGTCCTTTTAAAAACAAAATTGCACTCAACATAGTACAACCTATTATAATACATAATTAGACATAATTACAAAATACTGGATATTCTGGGGATTATGGGCTAATGGAAATATCATCTCTTCAGAGAATATAGGGTTTTGACATAATATAAGTTTCATCTGGTACTTCCTAAATATTTCTTTAATTATTTCTTTATTCGTTAAATTTAAAACAATGTATAATCATCACCTATTGAGCAATTACTGCCATGATCACCAGTAGTCCTCCAGTTCAGTCGCTCAGTCATGTCTGACTCGTGACCCCATGAACCGCAGCACGCCAGACCTCCCTGTCCTTCACCAACTCCCAGTGTTTACCCAAATTCATGTCCATTGAGTCGGTGATGCCATCCAATCATCTCATCCTCTGTCGTCCCCTTCTCCTCCCGCCCTCAATCTTTACCTGCATCACGGTCATTTCAAATGAGTCAACACTTCGAATCAGGTGGCCAAAGTATTTGAGTTGCGGCTTCAACATCAGTCCTTTCAATGAACACCCAAGACTGATTCCTTTAAGATGGATTGGCCAGGGGACTCTCAAGAGTTTTCTCCAACACCACAGTTCAAAAGCATCAATTCTTCGGTGCTCAGCTTTCTTTATAGTCCAACTCTCACAACCATACATGACTACTGGAAAAACCATACCTTGACTAGACGGACCTTTGTTGGTAAAGTAATGTCTCTGCTTTTTAATATGCTTTCTAGGTTGGTAGTAACTTTCCTCCCAAGGAGTAAGCGTCTTTCAATTTCATGACTTCAGTCATCATCTGCAGTAATTCTGGAACCCAAAAAAGAAAGTCTGACGCTGTTTCCCCATCTATTTCCCAAGAAGTGATGGGACCGGATGCCATGATCTTTGTTTTCTGAATGTTGAGCTTTAAGCCAACTTTTTCAGTCTCCTCTTTCACTTTCATCAAAAGGCTTTTTAGTTCCTCTTCACTTTCTGCCATAAAGGTGGTGTCATCTGCATATCTGAGGTTATTGATATTTCTCCTGGCAATTGATTCCAGCTTGTGTTTCTTCCAGTCCAGTGTTTCTCATGATGTACTCTGCATATAAGTTAAATAAGCAGGGTGACAATATACAGCCTTGATGTACTCCTTTTCCTATTTGGAACCTGTCTGTTGTTTCATGTCCAGTTAATGGTTGCTTCCTGACCTGCATACAGATTTCTCAAAAGGCAGGTTAGGTGGTCTGGTATTCCATCTCTTACAGAATTTTCCACAGTTCATTGTGATCCACACAGTCAAAGGCTTTGGCATAGTCAATAAAACAGAACAGATGTTTTTCTAGAACTCTCTTGCTTTTTTGATGATCTGGCAGATATTGGCAATTTGATCCTTCGTTCCTCTGCCTTTTCTAAAACCAGCTTGAACATCTGTGAGTTCATAGTTCATGTATTGTTGAAGCCTGGCTTGGAGAATTTTGAGCATTACTTTACTAGCATGTGAGATGAGTGCAACTGTGTGGCAGTTTGAGCATCCTTTGGCACTGCCTTTGTTTGGGACTGGAATGAAAACTGACCTTTTCCAGTCCTACGGTCACTGCTGAGTTTTCCAAATTTGCTGACATATTGAGTACAGCACTTTCACAGCATCATCTTTCAGGATTTGAAACAGCTCAACTGGAATTCTATCACCTCCACTAGCTTTGTTCATAGTGATGCTTCCTAAGCATCACTTGACTTTGCATTCCAGGATGTCTGGCTCTAGGTGAGTGATCACACCATCGTGATTATCTGGGTCGTGAAGATCTTTTTTGTACAGTTCTTCTATGTATTCTTGCTACCTCTTCTTAATATCTTCTGCTTCTGTTAGGTCCATATCATTTCTGCCCTTTATCGAGCCCATCTTCACATGACATGTTCCCTTGGTAAATCTAATTTTCTTGAAGAGATCTCTCGTCTTTCCCATTCTATTGTTTTCCTCAGTTTCTTTGCACTGATCACTGAGGAAGGCTTTATCTCTCCGTGCTAGTCTTTGGAACTCTGCATTCAAATGGGTGTATCTTTCCTTTTCTCCTTTGGTTTTTGCATCTCTTGTTTTCACAGCTATTTGTAAGGCCTCCTTATACAGCCATTTTGCTGTTTGCATTTCTTTGTCTTGGGGATGGTCTTGATCTCTGCCTCCTGTACAAGGTCATGAACATTGTCCATATGTACAATGTCCACAGTTCTTCAAGCACTCTGTCTAATCCCTTAAATCTATTTCTCACTTCCACTGTATAATCCTAAGGGATTTGATCTAGGTCATACCTGAATGGTCTAGTGGTTTTTCCTACTTTCTTCAATTTAAGTCTGAATTTGCCAAAAAGGAGTTCATGATCTGAGCCACAGCCAGCTCCTGGTCTTGTTTTTGCTGACTGTATAGAGCTTCTCCATCTTCAGCTGCAAAGAATATAATCAATCTGATTCCAGTATTGACCACCTGGGGATGTCCATGTGTAGAGTCTTCTCTTATGTTGTTGGAAGAGGGTGTTTGCTATGACCAGTGCGTTCTCTTGGCAAAACTCTATTAGCCTTTGCCCTGCTTCATTCTGTACTCCAAGGTCAAATATGCCTGTTACTCCAGGTATTTCTTAACTTCCTACTTTTGCATTCCAGTCCCCTATAACGAAAAGGACATCTTTTTTGGGTGTTAGTTCTAAAAGGTCTTGTAGGTCTTCATAGAACCATTCAACTTCAGCTTCTTCAGCATTACTGGTCAGGGCACAGACTTGGATTACCTTACAAAACCGTAAAAGGAGGTGCTGCTATTTCCATTTATAGATAAAGAAAATGCAAATCTGAGATATTAAGCACCTATGTGGGGTCACAGAGCTAGTCAGTGAGGGAATAAGAACTGAGGGCTCTCTGCATCCACAGTAACCAATCTCTATGAGCACAGTACACTGACTGTCTCATGTCAGCCATTATAGGTACTGCTGTGAACAGGCCACAAGCAAGCTAAGCACTTCATACACTCAACTAAACTGAAAGCTCACAACAGTCTTGTAAGGTAGGCGATAATATCATCTCCATTTTTATCTATTCATTCATTAAGTACTCACTGAAACATCCTCATCTAAGTATCATGTTAGGTGCTCAGGACACAATGGCCAAGAAAAACAGAAACTAAACCTAAAGGCCCAATCATCACTCTGCTTTATGAAACTCATAAACCAAGAAAAGGTGTATTAAGCACTGGATAAATACTTGTTGACAGAAACTGTTAAACAATCATATAATACAAAACTGCAATTAAGGATATGTGCTATAAGCATACACAACAAGGTACCTAACCTAACTTAATGAATTGAGGGTAAATTCCTTGATAAAATAATATCAGAGTTAAAATTTGAAGGAAATAAGCAGTCAAAGAGAAGAGACGATAGGGTCATTCCAGGTTCTCACATTCCATACAAGAACCCAAGGAGAAGAGAGAATTGTGGGGATCAAAAAGTAAAAAATGAGGAGTCAGTCTCAAAGAGATATAACAATGTACACAGCCTGTATGTCAGAGCAGTGATTAGAGCCAGGTTTAGGAGGGTCTAAATAACTGATAATGTTCCCCACTCTTCCTGCAATGTGGCAAACCTAACCTCGTCCTATTGATGAAGGGTTAGGATTGTAAAACTCACATACTATACTGCATTGTGATATAACCATTATCTCCTTCAGTTATCATTAGATTGCTTTTAAAATCCTATCCTTTTAAAATCTATCTCTAAATATTACTGAGCTGCTTTTATAATAAACACCAACAAGAATCACATGACAGGCTAAAAGTCTCTTTCTGTAAACTTCTAGATTTGGGGATATGGGTTTTTTATTTTTTTTAATGCTTTTTCCTTTTTTAACATGTGCTCATTTCTAAGTTTTCTTTCAGCAAACAAAGGGTGCTAGAATGTTATTCAAGGAGATGTTTCCAAATTAAAGCTCTCTGTAAAATGTACATATAAATAGCCCATGATAAGAAGTAAAACTGCAGAAAGTTAACTGAGTCAGTGGGACAGAAGTAAGCAAATCCTCATGAAAATGAAAATAATACTTACAAAAGATAGGAGAACTACAAAAATATAAGGACCTACTGTGACAAGTGAATCCATGAAAATACTCTAATTCTTATCATTCATTCAGTATTAATTATGAACCTCTGTGCCTGGTCCTGTGTTAAACACTAGAAATGCAACACTGGAAAACAAAGACAGCTTAGTCTCCTGAGTCCACAATTACAGGATCATGTTCTCAAGAAATGAGAAGCTGATGGCCTTGCTAAGCAGACCACTGTAGTTGTAAATTTAGCCCAACCCTTACTCGGCAAAACATCCTTCCCAGACTTCCGCATTCTTCGTTCCAATTAGAGTAGTATTGGCTTCTAATTCATAATTACAGGCTAGATTTCCCAAAGTCCTACTGATTCTTGGAAGATTTTCTTTCTAAATGAAACCCTAATAGCATTAAGAAACAAAGGAGAATTAAGAATCAGAAATTTTTAAAAACTTTAAATTTTAAGAAACATTCAAAAGCATTTGGGATCAGACTGATAGAGAAAGTAAAATAAATTCACAGCTGAAAACACCAGCAGTAAAACAGGCTGGTTCTTTTCAAGAGAACTCCTCCAAAGCCCCACACTGAGATTTACCTTTACCAGGAGTGACCCATGGAACAATTATCAGACATTTAAAACCTATATAGTCCAACAAGGTCCCCTCTTGATCTCTCCCTTGCATAGTGAGAGCCATGGATACTACTGCTTCTGAACCAAGGGTAAAACACAAGAATTGGTCTCTTAAATTAAAAAAACAAACATGTAAATATTTAAAATGGAAAATGAGTGAGTCTAGGGGGAGGGGCTTCTGGTGTGAATATTGTGTCCTAAGGAAAATAGCAAAGAAAGTACAGTATCCCTGCCCCCTACAACTGACAGAATGGAGGAATATGTGGAATACACTGCTAAGAGTTAAAGAGTTACCCGGCAGAACAACGCCCTCCTTACTTCCATGTTTGTAAAGGAGCTGGTTTTTCTGCTGAGAGCTGACCAGATGCTTACACAGGGATAACACTCACACACACACACATCAATGGAGGGCTATTTGGGAAGCAGTACAATGCCACTGCAGGGAAAAATCCATGCCAATAACCTATGCTAAAGCACTCTAATAGTATTTCATTCAACTAAAACAAGATACATTTTTCAAGAAAACCGACAGCACAAAGTGAAGATCCAACAAGAAAAAACAAAACCTGATCCAAGAGAAAACAGAGAATTCAATAAAAACAACTTAAAAAATAAAATACGTTCAAAGAGGGTTAAAAGGATACTGCATCTATAAAAATGAAAAGGCAGTAAAGAACATGAAAAATTAATATGACAAGATAGTTCAGTTCAGTTCAGTCGCTCAGTCGTGTCCGACTCTTTGCGACCCCATGAATCGTAGCACGCCAGGATGACAAGATAAGTGCATTTTGTTACTTAGCTCGTCTATTCACTTTTTAGAATACTGATGACAAGATAAGAGTATCAATATTCTAAAAAGTGAACAGACGAGCTAAGTAACAAAATGCACAGAACTGAATACAGAAAATCTGAAAGACAATGTCAAGAAAATCTCCCAGAGGAAGAAACAAAATCAAGTAGCATGAAAGAAAAGTTAAGCAACATGAACAGGAAGAGGCTTCAAAACTATCTAACAGGCTTTAGGAGGAAAAGAGCAGAGGGAAAGAAAAATCTAAGAATACTAAAATAAAGCTTCTCTGAGGTAAAAGGTTTTTTAAGACTAAAAAAAGGCTACGACATGACAAGGACAAGACAAATAGTGGACAGACCTCAAGAACAAAAAGATACCATATGATCATCTCAACAGATGTAGAGAAAGCATCGAATACCCTTTCATGATGAACTCAATGAACTCAGAAAAGAAGGGAACTTTTTCAATACCAAAAAAGGCCATCTCTGAAAAACATTTGCAATAACATGAAAAAGAATAAACTCTTAGAAATAATTTGAACAAAACAAGGGCAAAATCTACACACCAAAAATTCCAAATTTTATTACTAATAAGAAATTAAAGATACCTAAATAAATGGAAAGATATCTCATATTCATGGACTGGAAAACAATATTTTTATGAAGTCTACTCCCCCAAATTAGTCTGCAGAGTCAGCACAACTGCTATAAATTTCATCTGGTCTGTTTACAGAAACTGAAAAGCTGATCCTAAAATTCATATGGAAATACAAGGGATCCCACAGCCAAAAAAAATCTGCAAACTACATTTCTAAAAATTAAAGCATTTAAGAACATCTTATATAATGTTAAAAGATGTAGCTTTTGAGGAAATAACAGACCTTATATATATATTTAAAGAAACCTTTTAGACCTTGACAACTATAACTGTCTCATTCAATCTAAACTAATTCAGTGACTAGGACTGTTTTCTTCTCAGTGAATCCAATAAAATCACTCGGTTTTACGGTGCACAATAATGAAACAATCATAATACTCTAAATGCTCCTTAAATGTTTTCAATTTTTAGAATAATTTATAAAGCAGAAACAATTCAATTATAGTTAAAATAACAAACTAAATATCACAAACAATGTAGTAATAACTAAAAAGCTGAAAGATGAAAAAGGAAGCTGGGTACGTTAAACATCTCTCACAATGGAGAGTGTTGAGTACATAAAAGATAATCTGAAGTTAAAATGGAATTCAGTTCAAAATCTAAAACAAACTCTTAACAGTGGTTATCTCAGGAATACAAAGGAAAGAATTTCACTCTTCTCTATCACTTCAATTATTCGTAGGTCATGCACATATACTACTTTTACAATTTAGAAAATTATATGTTTATAATGTTGAAAATCAAATTTCCTATGTTGAAATACATAAAATTATGTAGCAATATGATTTTAAACGGGCCTCCCTTGTGGCTCAGCTGGTAAAGAATCCGCCTGCAATGCAGGAGACCTGGATTCGATCCCTAGGTTGGGAAGAACCCCTGGAGAAGGGAAAGACTACCCACTCCAGTATTCTGGCCTAGAGAATGCCATGGACATCCATGGGATCAAACATTCAAAGGATCAGACTCATAATATTCTGCCACCTATTTTTACTTATCAGTATTGATCTATCGGTCTTTCATTGCCAGCACATATACCTACTTTTTTTGATGAGGGCAATACTGCCCCACATTAATCTGCAGAGTCAGCACAACTGCTATAAATTCCATCTGGTCTGGTTTACAGAAACTGAAAAGTTGATCCTAAAAATTATATGGAAATGCAAGGGATTCCATGGCCAAAAAAAGTCTACAAACGACATAAAAGTCTATCTCACTTCATTGGTCAACTGTAGAGCATCCCATTGTATATATATACTATATTTTATTTAACTAGTCCTTATATGAAAGATGGCTTCATTAATTCATACAACATATAATTAAACTGCATGTATATGAGAGCAGATCCTGTTCCAGCGTTGGCGGTGCAGAAGTGAACAAAGTTAAGTCCTTGACCTGATGCAGCTTACACTTCAGTGGAGGGGAGTTAGGATAGGAGTGAGGAGTGAGACAAAGAAGTAAATTATAGCAGGTAAGCTGGTGATAAGGCTAAGAAGAAAAATTAGGGCACAGCAGCTATATAACGTTTGGGGGGAGCAGGAAGGAGTGCTATCTTATACAATACAGCCTTTCTAATAGGCTGGAGACTTAAGCAGAGACTAGAGAGAACCAAGGGGACAAGGCAAGGTGATATCTAGAGGAAGAATGTTAAGATAAAGGCCCTGAGGTGAGAGACAACAGGTAGTATTTCAAGAAGAAAGGCAGCCCGTGAGGATCGAACTTGGTGAGGGAGGGAGGCAGTAGTAACAGATGTCAAAGTGGTGGGAAACAGGCCATGCAAGGCATTATGTGCCATTATAAACACTTGTGAGCAGGGGAGTGGCATGCCTGGACTTAAGCTCCAATGGGATCACTCTGATCTGCTGAGAACAAAGGCAGACGCTAACAGCTCAGGTAGGAGCTGCCACCATGATCTCAGTGGGAGACGAGATT
The DNA here is from genome assembly GCF_023091745.1 of Budorcas taxicolor. Classification (NCBI taxonomy): domain Eukaryota; kingdom Metazoa; phylum Chordata; class Mammalia; order Artiodactyla; family Bovidae; genus Budorcas; species Budorcas taxicolor. The sequence goes on along the minus strand of NC_068928.1, from coordinate 46,598,729 downwards.
TGAGTGGTCATCATTAAGGGCAGGAGAAGCGGCAGGATTCTGAATATATTTGGAAGATAAAATCAGTAGACTTGCTGATGGATTCAGAATTAGGATATAAAATAAAGAGATAAGACTAGAATGACTCCAGGATTTTTGAACAATTGTAAGCTGAGAGCTGGTAACTACTGAGATGTGGAAGAAATGGGGTTTGGAATGGGGGAACAAAGTGAAGAATTCAGCTTCGGTTGTGTTAAATTTGGTATGCCTATTAGACACAGACAACTGACTACATAGGTCCAGAATTCAGGGAAGGGCTCTGGGCTGCAGATGTAAATTTGGAAGTCTTCTGAGTATAGGTGATGACTGAAAGTAAGAAACTAAACGAGACTCTCCTTACTGAAAGATGGCATACAAGAGGACTGAAGACTGAAGACTGAGCCCCGGGGCACTCCAATATTTGGAGATCCAGGAAATGAAGAAGAATCAAAAAGGCAGAAGCAAAGAAAAGACCATGTGCTTAGAGAAGAAGGGACTGACCAACTGCAGCTAATGAATTATATTGAATAAGTTCTGAGAACTGATTGCCGGACTTAGCAACGTGGAGATAACAGGTATTCTTGTTAGAAGTTCCTCTGAAACACTGTGGAAGGACACTGCTTCCAGATTTTTGCAATTTATAAACAATACAATAAACATCTTTGTGTAGTTCATGGGAATGGAATTTCGGGACCCAAGGATATGTAAACTTAACACTGAGATATACTGCCAACTTGTCCAAATGACTGTACCAATTTATACATACACATGGCACTGTATGTGTATCTAAACCACTACCTGCACCAAGAATCACCAAATTTACTAGTCCTTGTCAATTTGATAAGTTATTTTATTTTGCATTTCTCTATGTCTAAAGTTAACCAATTTTCCACATTTAGACATTCGTCCTTTTTTTTCCCCTGTTAAAACTGCCTGTTCATAGCCTTTGCCTTTTATTTTTTTTAAAGGAAACGCTTGTCTCTATTAACCAACATTTGTTAAGCTAACTTTTTTGCTTTTCTCCTTTTTTTATCTCACTGTTTATATCCCAGTTGGAACTGCAGAGAAGCAAAGAGAAACTGAACTATATCAAAGCTTCTAGGCCTTTGATTTTTATACTATTTCCATGTTCCTTCTTCAGATGTGATTACCATATTACTCCTCTATAAGAACGTATTCCAAAGCAAAGAGATGCTGGGCCATCATGGTGGCAGTGGAGATGGTGAGAGATGGTCAGATTCTAGATGTAAGAATGTTTTCTGATAGATTAGATGTAGAATATGAGGGAAAAAGGAGGCAGTAAAGATAAAGCCACATGTATTAGTTCTCTATTGCTCAGCAATAAATTACCCCCAAACTTAAAGAACTGTGAGGTAATACATGGGTACTGTTTTAAGCTGAGGAAGGAAAGAATGAGAGAAGGAAGGAAGGGCAGAAGGGATTCAAATAATACACAATGATCCCTATCTAATTATTTTATTATTTTTATCTCCTTTCCTTAAGACACCCACCATTTCATGGCCTTTTTTTAATACAATCATACGTGGGTTAATCCCAGAGATTATAGAGATTTATTTGCTCAGAAACCATGGAGGAAATAAGGAGGAAACAGATTACTGGAGAAAATGAACCAGTAACAGAGAAAGAAACGTTGATCAATGGTATTGTTAGCTCTGAAGAAGGCCCTAAAAATGGCAGGATAGGGCAATGGGGCTTTCTGTTGCTTTACTGCATCACTGAAAACAAACAGGTCCTTGGCAGGGTAAAGAAACCAAGAAAAGCAACAACTTTTAAGTCAAACTGCATTATAACTCGGCAAATAAACAGATGGGGTCAAACATTTATAATAATCAAATTCCTGTTCTTCAAGGAAGAAGTAAGCTGAAAGGAACAAACAGGTAGCCAAACAGTCTTGGAAAAGCAACTGTGCTAATACTCTGAAGAAATGAGAGAAAGCAAGCATGCAGGCTGTCCAGATACCATAGAGGGGAAAATGACTAGTAAGCGTGCCTGTCCCCACACTAATATTTTATTAACTTGACTATTACTTCAAATAAGTGATGGTTGGAGTCTGGAGATTTTATTTTTAATTTGTAATGGAATTTAATCTGTATTTGCTGTTCTTTGTCAACCTAAGGTTGTGTTTTCCATCCCACAGGACACTCAGACTTTGATAAAGCAGTCTCTCTCAGTGCCTTGAGCCAAGCGGGGCCGAGCACAAGCACACATCTTTACAGGTAACACAGAGTTAGAAATCATCATCTCTCTACCAAAATCCTTACTCAAACTCCATCTCAGCTCCAGGAAAACAAGGATGTGCATAAACGCAGCCTCAGTACTCACTGAGACAAAAGTGAAGCAGAGGCCAGCTCCCCTCTGTGCCAGCTGCTCTGTGTCGAGCCGAGGTTTTGCCAGCATCACTGACATAAGCGTTGGCAGGGCAGACTGCTCCTCTGACACCTCCTTTGTAGCGCTGCCATCTAAACCATAGAGAGGCTGTTCTACTCGCCGCTGGAAAACATGAAAGAAAACACACAAATTACATGACAAAGAAAACATCTGATACTGCCAAAATGTGCAACAGATTAAAACACAGTTATCAGATATAAGAAGGACTTAAAAAAAAAAACCCTCTGAAAACAAATATGGAGAGTACAGTAACATTATCACTGGATTATGACCTATCTAAGTACATTTTAATGGTTCTATATTTACAGAACTCTGAATTTGCAGGTTACTTTGTAGAGTTCAACAAATAACTTCATTATACCCTCAATTCTACAAGGAAATGCTATTTCTAACCTCTAGGTTAATAAAGATTAAGGCATTTGGCCCCTACTTACTTCACTCTCTATTCTATTCTATTACCATATTATACCCATATGGAAAATATAAAATAAATACAAACAAAAGAATAATATACCACAATTATGTATGGCTTATTAAATGTAAAATGTAAGGATAGTTCATTATTCTATCTACTAATGTAATTCACTACATTAATGTTGGTGTGGGAGGGCAGAGAATCAATATTCTTTCATTTAGATGCAAAAAGATTTGCACATTGTTGGGCAATACTTAAAAAAACTACAGGATTCCATTTATAATTCAACAGAGTATTTTTTCAGAAATAAACATAACTGTAATTAATGGTGCTATACTTGAGATACCTTCATTAAAATTAGGAACTAAACAGGGGTTAACATGTTAATATCACAGTCATTCAACATTATCATAGAATTTTTAGCCAAAGTGATAAGGAAAACAATATGAGGTATAAACACTGGAAAATATCAAACATTAGAAAGTGTCAATTTTGGATGATATAACTATTCACAAAGGAAACCAAACAAATCAACTGAAAAACAACAAATAAGAGTTTAGTAAGATGGCCAAATATAAAATAAATACACAAAAATCAATAACTTCTCCATATATCAACAACTTGATTATAATCAGAACAAGCAGCATCAGGAAAAAATCAGATTCAAAATTATCTGTAAAATACTTAGAAGGAAACAATACGCAGATTACACGTAAAACAAAAACTATAGCTCACTGACAAACATAAAAGACAACCACCGTTAAATGGCAAAACACTATGCTCCTGAGTTCAAATTTTATATATGTCAAATCTCACTAAAAGCCAGTGCTTAGGGCTTTTTGTGTATTTTTGTTTCTGTTTTTGCAAGAAAAGGTGCTGTGGTAGTACAGCGGTCGATCATCTAGAGTCTCCTCTGCTCTTTGGGGAGATTGTTTCTATGGATTTTCACATTTTAGTTCTGAGGTTCACTTGGAAAAATAATCAAAATTAGCCATGTAATTTTTGATAAAGGGTACCAGGGAAACCTGACCAGCTATTAAAACTTACTGCAAGGTAACACTGGCCTCTCTGGTGGCTCAGTGTTTAAGACTCCACCTGCCAGTGCAGGAGACAACCCTGGCTCGGGATGATTCCGAGAAGGAAATGACAACACACTCCAATACTCTTGCTTGGGAAACCCCATGGACATAGGAGAGCCCGGTGGGCTCCAGTACAATGGGGTTGCAAAGACTTGGACATGACTTAGCGACTAAACAAGAAGAACAAAGCAACATTAACCAAATAAGCATAATACTGGTAAAGGAACAAGCAGACTAATCAGTGGCACGGAAAAATCAGAAAGAGACCCATATAAAACGGATGTATAATCTGTGATTATACTGCATTTCTAATTAGTGGGAATTTTATTACAAAGATGACAGGATATGTACATAGATATTAGACAAAAGGAAAAGTACATTACTTCCTTATAGTATACATAAAAATTATAAGAATATATAAACAAATGCTATTATGACTTTCTAGTGGTGAGGGCTTTTTAAACATGACATTAAAAACACAAACCGTATAGGAACATCTAAGAATAAGACAAAACTAGTAATAAGTCATGAAGAGAAAAACATTGATAAATTTGATCACTTCTAATTTTTTGACTTCTGAATGGTGCAAGTGGACATAAACAAGTTAAAAAACAAATTATAAAGAGGCAGAAAATATTCACACCATAAGTGACAATGAGCTAACAATCTTAATAAATAATGTGTTCCTACCCATCAGCAAGACAAAGCAAATACTTGAATAAATAGGCAAAGGAACTGAATAAGCATTAAAAGAGAAATCCAAAAGGCCACTAAACATATGAAAAGATGTTTAATATCACTGATGAAGAAATGCAATTTAAAACAAGGTATTTTTCTCACTAGCAAAGACTATTATGTAAAATTCACTATTAGAAGGATAGGAAGAAATTGGGACTCTCAAACTGCTGATGACCTGCTAGCAATTATGTGATGATTTTTCATTTTATTTTAAACTGATGCATAGTTGATTTATAATGCTATGTTAGTTTCAGGTATACAGAAAAGTGATTCGGTTATATTTATGTAACTGAACACATATTTTCTTTCTCAGATTCTTTTCCTTTATAAGTTATTATAAAATATGAATACAGTTGCCTGCTCTATACAGTAAGTCCTTGTTGGTTATTATTTTATATATAGTAGTGTATATATTAATATGTTAATTTCAAACTCCTATACATCCACCCTTTCCCCTTTATAACCGTAAGTTTGTCTTCTATGTCTGTGGGTCTATTTCTATTTTATAAATAAGTTTATTTGTATCATTTTTTAAGATTCCAATATAAGTGATTTTATATGGTATTTGCCTTTCTCTGTCTGGCTTGCTTCGTTTAGTATGATCATCTCTAGGTCCATTCGTGTTGCTGCAAATGGTACCGTTTCATTCTTTTTAATGGCTGAGTAATATTCCAGTGTGCGTGTGTACACACACCACATCTTCTTTATCCATTCATGTGATGACATTTTAAAGCGTGCATATTCTTTGACTTGGGAACTAACCTTTGGAAATTTATCCAAAAGAAACAAATGCATAAGCACAGATGTACAAACAAGGATATTCATTACAGCATTACTAGAGAATACAAAATATTTAAGTCTATCGTCTAGATAAATTTATACAATGGAAATGAGGGAATCTGCTATATGAACATACATGTATACATATATGCCCACTAAACTATTTAATAATAGCTCTTGTGGAAAGGACTTTATATTTTACCACTTCTGAATTATTGGACTTTCATAATCAGCATGCATCCCTTTATCAGGGAAAACTAACATTTTCACTTTAGAAAATACAAGTAAAACAGACTAATCATAGTGATCTGGAAAAAAGAATTTATAGTTGTTTTTTTTTTTAATCTATGAGTAAAAGCCACACCTCCTTAAAAACAACATTCTTATCCCACCCAATAAATTTAAATGCAGGCTCCAGAATACCTGTAATACTTAACAACAATAATCTCACTACCTGGCACACTGTTATCATTGAAGCTACAATATTAAAACAAATCATTCTGTCATACATTCAATAATTACTTGCCAAGGGCTTAAAAGATCTTTAAATATCTCTGGAAATACAGCAGGTTGGGATGTTTGTACCAACATTCCTTTAGAAAACAACTATAAAGACAGGACAAAATGTTTTTTTAAAAAGATATTAAAAGCATTGAAAAGCTGACAAAATAGTAGGGATTTGTCATGGCAAAATCTAACGGAAATAAGGAACACAAAACAGGTAGTAAAAGAAGCATCAAAGTCACATTTGCCCTAAGAACACCCTAAGATCTTGACTTTCCAATCCCTGGGCACCATGTTGCCAAGTGGATAATCATAGGCCAAAGCCCATCCAGCTTAGGACGCTCAATATGAAACCCTTCCCACTTTAAGCTGTACTTTCAAAGGGTTAAAACATCAGGGAAAAATGTAAGCCAGAAGAAATAGTCCTCCCGCCCTCCGGGAGCTGCAACAGTTGCCTTGGCCATGCAGGGGGTGCCAGCTCTCCTGAGAAAAGTTAATACAATCCAAATCAATACTGCTTGTCTGGTTGAAAGAAACTATCTAGTAAGTCAAACAAACAGAGCAAGCCGCGAATTCAGGAGTTTGTAGAGACTGGTAGACTCTCTAGACACTCGAGAGAAGTAAACAAAAATTCTCCCTGGAGAGACATATCTTCATCTTAGACCTCAAAGAAATCTCACAAATAATTTTTCAGGTACAATGAACAGCACACAGACAACCAAAGCATAAAAGAAATAAAGACGTGAGCAACAACTAGGAAAAATAAGATATAGCAGAAACAGATTTTTTTAAAACTTCAAATACAAAAATTAACAGATTTAAAACAACTATGTCTACCAGATTACTCAAGAAATAAAAGACAGTTTGACTATATCTGCAGGGAACATAAAATAACAAAAATTAAGAATCCAATGCAGCAAATTAGATACACCAAAACAGAGAATTTGAGAACTGAAAGGCAAGAAACTATCCAGAATGGAGCACAGACACCAAAAGAAAAAGAAAAAAGAAATGAAGGGGCATGGTGATAAAGTGAGACAGTCTAACACGGTTCACTGAAATTTTATAGGAGAACGAAAAAGAGAACAGGACTGAGATAGAGACAATGGCTAATAACTATTCAGAAATGGTACAAGACAGCAACCCACAAATACCAGAAGCCCAACAAGTTACATGGAAGAGAAATAAAAGGATGTCTCACAGCAAAACTGCACACACCACCACAAAGTTAAGTAGCCTGGGGGTTGGGGGGAGAAGGGTAGGTGTGGGTAGGGGAAGCAGAGCAGTTTCTTTCAAAGAAATAATAAGTAAATGAAAACTATTTTCTCAGTTGTAACAAGGGGAACCAAAAAAATGGTAACGATATACCTAACTGTGTGTGGGGGAAAAAAAACAATCTAGATATATACACAGCATAAATATCTTTCAAGAAAAAGGGCAAAATAAAGTTATTTCAGCAAACAAAAACCTAGAGAGTTAACCCCCAGCAGATAAATACTGTATTAAGGACTATGGAAGGCAGAAGTAGTCCACTCTTTCACTTCCACTTCTTCCCTAAAGTGGAAGGTGTGATATGTAAAAAGGGAAGAAGTACAAAGAAAGAGGTAAATAAGTACATGGATAAATCTAAATGAACACTGACAGCATAATAATGCTCTGTGAGATATAGATATATATTTTTTAAGGCAAAATATAAACCTATACCACCACCACCAAGGCAGCAGCACAGAAATGGAATCAAAGTTATCATGTAACTAGGCTACTGTTAACATCAAACTCTGGCACATTAAAGACACCTGTGGTAACTTCTAAGAGAAACACCACACAGGATCTACCTACTAGTGGAGGAGAAAAGCATGAAATCATTTTTGAATCCAAATGAAAACAAGAATTGAAGGAAACAGTAACACAGAATAGGCAAGAAATAGGCAACAACAGATGCATTAAAAGCCAGAATATTTAAAACCAACATAAGGATTGTTTATTAATGTAAACAGAATAAATACTGAAGTTTAAAAAAGATTTTTTTTTTTGACCATGCCACACAGCTTGCAGGATCTTAATTCCCCAACCAGGGATCAAACCTAGGCCCCAGCAGTTAAAGTGCTGACTCCTAACCACTGGATCACTAGGTAATTCCCTTAAAAAAGATTTTAGACTGAATAAAGAAAAAAATTTCAACTATGTATTTGTCAGATATACTGAAAACATAATAAATGAAAAGCTGACAATATAAAAACAGAAATATTTACACTATGCAGTGGTTTGAATATACTAATATCAGATAAACTGCATTAAGAGCAAAAAGTATCAGGAGAAATAGAGAGAATCACTTAGTAATACATAAAGGAAAAATATAAATACAGGAAGAAACAAAGTAGACCCATAATCATGACAGTCATGATTACCTCTCTTAGTAATTGACAGAACAAACAGCCAAAAGTCAGAATACAGAAGATTTAAACATGGTGATTAAATCCCATGATTAACAAAACTGTCATAATGACAACACTATAAAGAAAAGCAAATGATAATCACAAAAATTAGAACAGTGGTTGTTTCTAGAGTATTGGGAGGGAGTTGTGATCAGGGAAGGTTTCCAGGGTGCTGGAAATATTTTACTTTCTGACCTAAGTAATGATTAATGGAATTAACTTCATAATGACTGCCTGGAAATATTTTTTTGTGAAGGACCAGACGGAAATATTTTAGGCTTTCCAGGCAACATAACTCTGTGACATATTCTTCTTTGTCTCTACAACTCAAAAAATCTAAAAATCATTCTCGGCCTGGCAGTTGTAGGCTGTAGTTTACCAACTCCTGAACTCACAGGCTCAGAGTTTGTGTACTTTTCTCTATTTAACAAAAAATATAGAAGAATCACTTAGGAGGGGGAAAAGCTAAAATAATTCTTTATCTGTTCTTCTATTCTTCTCTTTCAACAAATAGTCTTGAGTTCCCACTGTGTACCCAACACTGTTTTGGGTGTTAGAGACTAAACACGGAACAAGATCTCTCTTCTATGTCAAGGAGTGAGGGAAACAGTTAAAGTGATTACACCTTTATGTAACAAACAGTGTAAGAGATGGAAATAGTAGTAAATAGAACAAAGGTCCAGTTCTCTTGGGATCAACATTCTGGTGGAAGATGATGGGCAACAAACTAACTGTATAGTTAAAAATTAAGATATGTAAATTAAATAAAAATAAAATTATGCCACACAATGACGACAGTGAATGATCTAGAACACACAAAATGGATGACTTTCACCAAAGTAATGTTGAATGAAAGAAACTAGACACCAGGGTATATTATATACTGTGTGATTCCTTTTATACACTGTATAAAAACAAAAAAAACCTCATCTATGCTACTATTAGAAGTTAGGACAGTAGCTATCCCCAATTGCAGGGAGGGGGCTAATAAATGGAAGGGAACATAAGGGACTTTCTGGAGGGGCTGGTATTTTGTTTCTTGTACTAGTACAGTTGGTGAACATTCATTAAGCTGTAGATGTACATGTATACTCTTTTATATGTATAAATATGAATCAATAAAAATTTAAATATATATATCAAATTTTAAATACATATGCCAGATAGTAATAACTAAGAATTAAAGCAGGATTAGGGGAAAGAGTTACAAGGTGAGAGGGACTGTTATTCAAAGAAGTTGGCCAGGAGAGACCTCTCTTGACAAGGTCATTTTTGAGCAACAGTCTGATGAAGGACTTGCTCATCACGCTATTCTTGGAAAAAGAAATAGCAGGTACAAAGGCGCTGAAGTAGAGTGCTTCAGAGTGTTTACAGAACTTCCAGGAGGCCAGTGCGGCTTGAGTGGCATGAGGAAGAAGGGGAGCAGATGGAGTCAGATGATGTGGGGAGCAAAGATTATGTAGGAGCTTCTAGACCATGTAAGCCTAGAACAGTCTGGACAAGCCCCTGGCCACTTCTGAATAGGATCTGACTTAAATTTTTCACAGAATCATTCTGGCTACTTACTATATTGAAAGTAGGTGAGACACAGGCAGAAACAAGGACACTACTTTAGAGACTGATCAGAGAATCAAGTGAACAGAAAAGAGGGTGGATTTGGGTATTTTTTTAAAAGAAAACAGGATTTTGATGGATGAGATATGGGGCATGAAGTTATGATCTGAAAAACTGGACACAGTAAACTGTTATCTACAGGGACAGGGTAGACTGCAAAAAGAGCAATTTGTTGTGCTAGTGGATTTTTAAAAAATTATTTAGCTATCTTTTCTGGCTGCTCTGGGTCTTCATTGCTGTGTGCAGGCTTCTCATTGAGGCGGCTTCTCTTGTTGCAGAGCACGGGCTCTGGGGTGCGCAGGCTCAGTAGCTGTGGCACACGACCTTAGTTGCTCTGTGGCACGTGGAGTCTTCCCAGACCAGGGATCGAACCCATGTTCCCTGCACTGGCAGGCAGATTCCCAACCACTGGACCACCAGGGAAGTCCTACATATGTTTTTTTAAGCTACTCATTTAGTTATATAAACAGAAATGGCAAGGAGAGGTGCATATGTAATTTTCAGGGAAACTGATGCCCATCACCAGTTCATGCATCCTAAAAGGCATATATGGATAAGAATACAAGTAACCTGGTAGAGCTGGCAGAGGCACATGAGAAAGTTCTCTTTAGATTGCTTGTATTTTCCTAGTAAAATAAAAAAGTAAACTCATCAGTTGAGAGAGTAGAGGGGAAGGAATTGCTGCTGGAAGATTGCAGGAAATGACAAAAATACGAAATATTCATCCAGGAGGGTGAATTAACTATGGAAATATAATAGGACTGGCAGCAACTCAGAGGCTCATGAGGTTGGTGGTCACGAACTTAAAGTGAGATCAGCCAGCATGGGTATATGTGCTTTCCTCTAACCAGGCTGAACTGCTTAGATACAGGCAAGGAAAAAGTGGAAATTCGATTTAATCAGGGCTGAGTTTTTTTCAGGGAAGTATAATGGAGAGAGTGGGGAAAGGGAATCGAAGGATATACACAAATCAGTTGATTGTAACAATGAAGCACAGAATCTAAGATAGGAGGATAAAATGCAATGGAAAAAGGAAATTAAGGTTGGTTTCTATTTTAGCAACCAAGACATACTTAGATTTGCACGATCATGAGGCCCAGCCACCATTCACAGAGGTGGCAGGACTGTCAGTGGATCACTTGAGTACCTCTCTCTTGTCTTCACTTAAGACCTGACTTAAATGGACACATGATAGATGGGTGGTCACATTACTGAAAACCAAATGAAAAAAAAAAAACCTTTTTCAGGAAGAAAAGAGTAGTAAGACAACAAAATTCTACAAATCATATTTGTCCCAAATAGAATATTCTGCAATCCCATTTAACATTTTAAAACATGTAACTGGTTTAAAACAATAAAAATACAGATCTAAGTCTCCTCAAAAGTCAGCTAACAAACCTCAACCTAACCTATCTACACACTGAACATTTACAATATTTTTAAATATGGCAATGATGACATAGAAAAAATTTCAAGCTGAATACATTTTCCTAAGTGCTTTACTAATTATAATCACCCTAATGAACGCATGTTTTCATGAGACAGAAGAGGAAAGAAGGACATTTTTAAATAGTTTAACAATACAGAGACTAAATTACTTAAGAAAAAAAGCAAGATTAATCAAGTCTGCTGAGGCAGAGAAAAGCAACTTTCCGAAACAGAGACCTAGGATGAAAACTTCTGGTCTTCCTTTTCCCTAAGATCTCACAGCAATACCTGAGGCATCAAGGGACATAATACACTCTTATGTACAGGGTTCTCATATGGTATCAACAAATCAGCCAAAGGCACTTGAGGGAACTGACATAAAATCCTACATGAGCTGGTTCAGGGATTCTCAACTTTGGCACTAGTACCATTCTGGACTGGATGATTCTTTGTTGTGGGCGCCTATCCTGTGCGTGGCAGGATGTACACCAGCATCCCTGGCCTCTTCCCAGCAGTTGCCTATGGCATCATTCTACCTACCCTCTAGTTCTGACCAAAAATTACTTCAACATTGCCAAATGTCCCCTGAGGGGATAAACTACCCCGGCCTGAGAACCACTAACTTGGCTGTGATGTTTTTATAGAGTTTCAGATCTCACTCACAGGCAGAGAACAAACCTATCCCAAATCTGTGCAGCATTAGCTTGTCTACTACATCACTGAGCAAGCCATACAATTAAGTCAAATACCAGGAGCTGATCAAAATTTTTTGAAAGGAATTAAACTACAGGAGTATGTATGTCCGGCCAGGATAAAAACCTAATGTTTGGACGGGAACCCCCTTTCTTGATAGAACAATGAGCTGCAGGCCTAGAAGTAATCGATTTATACCGGGAGAACAGGATCAGCTCTTATAAAATGTAAACTGACTGATACAGATTTGAATTTAAGTTAAGTGATTCACAGGTAATGCTATGAACGTTTCTCCTTAAGACTTCACCCCCCCTGGGTAATTAATGGAAGAAAACTTTGCTTGAGTGTTCCTGGGCTTCTTGGTCTCCTACAACAGGTGTCACATTTCTCCAGGTGAATGCTTACCGGTAAGGGATTGGATAAGGAATGTTGCGGTGAGGATCGTGCAACTGGTGGAACACTTCTGCCAGGGCTGGTTCCTGGCCCGCTTCCCCCAGCAAACTGGCCAACAGGGAAAAATGGATATGAATAATTCACAACAGTACTATGCTTCAGATAAGGCGAGTAAAAGATTAATACACAAACAGGTCTTAATCATATATGGTCCCTTTAAGTCTACACATTTTATTCTAGAGAAAATGCCATGTAAGTCAAATTCTGCTATCTTTTCAATGAGATTTTAACAAGAAGCTCCAGCAGAAATGTACCAAGATATAAGGAAAACATGGCTAGAAACCTGAAGGTACACATGTTTTGAAAAGACATAAGAGAAGAATGTTTTCCCTTCTTGTCTCAAAATACATGAAGCAGGAATACAGTGTATGTTAGTGTCCCCTTCAGCAACCACTAAGGATAGGCTGGTGAGCTCACTACAGGTTCCACTGGACTACAGGCAGAGGACAAAAGAAGAGTCCAAGTCATTCCACTTCAACCTTTCTAAGACACAAAACCTAGTCTGGCCAAGAAAACAATCACCTCATTTGTGAATTTTTATATCATCACAGACAAGACACATCATGAACAAATTTAAATTTAGGAAGTCAGCAGCTGTTTCCTCTTATAGAGATGGAGCAACATCAGGCTGATGAAGGTGGGGAGGAAGGGGAGGAGAGCACAGTAAGGGCAATATATTCCTTTCTAAAGCTTTAAATGAATGAAAGGATTTAGGTTCTTTTTTTTTTAAGTCACTAGAGATTTCTTTTTCCAAAAATTTAACTTACCTCAAAGTAATCACTAATTTTATGTCCCCTAGGAGTGCCTTTCCCTGAAAATAAAACCAAAGTAAGTATAGTTTTTCCAGTAACACAAGTAAACCATCATTTGCTAAAGTGTATTATATATTCAATGACTGCCTATGCTGTTACCAATTCAAATGTCAACTTTACTTTTAACAAATGAGCCAAAATACCTGTTTCCTAAGAACAGAAGACAGTTTCCACCACAAAATAAAACACTGAAATAAGCAGTGAAAGAAAGAACTTTTCATAGCTTGCTTTCCTTTAAGATTCACTATGCTTTCTTTTACAAGTACACTAACAAAGCTTATGCCATAACTGTGAATCAAAATAAAACTAAACTATAAACTATACCCCCAACTAAGAGGATAAAAAAATTCAAAACAAATTCATCAGAACTAAATGGTTTATTCTATTTCACAAGTAAATTTATGTGACCTTGTTACTTCGGGAAAATTTTCTCCCACAAAAGTAAAAAATGATTTGCAGATTAAAAGATACAAAATGGGGGGAGGGGCCCTTTCGTTTCTTGGAAGCTCTTCCATTTCATTTATTCTTTCTTTAATTATTTAAAGAAATCTGGCATTATGACCATCATACTCACAGATTTATTCCACTGGGCGCCAATTATTCAACTGAGAGTAACTGACATAAAAGAAGGGTATGTAAAAGGACAGCCATGTACATGCAACCATTTCTGCTTGCCTATTATTAACAAACCACTGATCTAGTGCAAGACATAGTTAAAACTGCTATGCAATCTCTTTTCTGTACAATAAATGCTTATTCTGAAGACATATCCATGGCGAGAAGACTATTAACTTACAACAGGGAAAACTAGAGTCCCCACAGAACTGACACTGTTTTGTCAAGTGTGTATCGAATGGCAAGTCTATAATAAATAGCCGGATACTCCCTTAAGGAATGCAAATCTCCAGTGTTAGGAATCCCTGTACACAAACTAATTAGTGTGAGCTGGAAGTTTCATACTAAGTACATAAGAATTTATATTTTTACTGGTGTGAAATTATTACTACCTTGGCTAGTTTCATATGGTTCAGCTTTTCTTTTCCGGTTTCGCTGGTCATTCTGTTTTTTCTCAGGAGTCTGTTAAATACCATATACATCACAATTAGCATTTTGTTAAATTTTTCACATTATGAAAATTAGAGTGTACATTAAAAATATCAAATTTATAAGGAGAATTAACTGGCTCACAAGTCCTAAACGAGTGTCCTACTCTTAGAGCAGGGTCATAGAAAGAATATAAGATCTGAAATCAAACCATTTATACAATTTTTGGCCAAGTGCTTAAAATATCAGAGCTTTAATTTACTTATCTGTAAATCAGGGTTGCTGCAAAAGCTTAAATGAGCTATTTTATAAAGCACAAATGTAGTACAAGCATCTAGCATAAGGTAGGCTCTCAAATAGCAGCTGTTACAACATTTTTTTCTTTTTGAGGCCACGCCATGCAACTTGTGGGATAGTAGTTCCCTGATCAGGGATTGAAAATCCAGACACCAGCAGTGAAACCGCTGAGTCCTAATCACTGGACCACCAGGGAATCCCAATATTTCTACTTTAAAAGAGCTTAAATCTAAATTTTTTTCCAAAAAGGAAATATCTGCATGATCAGTCAACTGACTATTCTATTCAAAGTCTTATCTAAGTGCAAAGTAAGCGGTTATATATTCAGCTAGGTTATTTGCCTTTAAAAAATAAAAAACTTCAAATTTTGTTACTGTAGTCTTTCAGGCCACAATGACTCACTCTGGTGAAGTACTAAGAAGTGCTAAAATTCAAGGACACCTAGACTCATTCAGCTACAACTGCAAATTTCTACCTTTTATTCATTACTATGATGACAGTAATAAAAACCCATCAGGGCCACATGGCAACTGTGCAGACACAAAGAGCACACAACCCTAAGGGGAATCATTCACACAAACCCTAACAGGACCCCAGAGTCTGCAGTGCTATGGTCTAACCCAGATCTTAAGTGTGCGAATGTGAGAAGTCTTGCGATGGATGTGGCTTCTTACCTCTACTTCTTTATCACTCAAGGACCCCACGCTGCACAAGCTCTGGTTGGAAGACTCACTGTTGAGTGGCCCCTGAAAAGAAAAAAACAAAAAGGAATCAAAAGAAACTAAGATGACAGGAAAAATGAGGAAGAAGCCATGTGATTGTGATATCTAGGTCAAGTCAAAGAAACCAAGAAGTAACTGCAACACCTCTGAGCCAACTTGAAAAGAACTCCATCCATCATATAGTAGAGGGCACTCATGTTAAAATTCTCTACCTAATGTTATTTTCATTTCCTTTATAAACTCTGAACTCTTGTGCAAACTTTCCCCTTCTAGAGTACTTCCACATGGAGCAAGTTCATTCTTTAAGGAAAACAAGCAAGGGAAAAACGATTCTCGTGATTCTTGTATCTTACAGTCGCTATCTGAAAGTTATGTTAAGGGTAAGCCAAGGGTTCCTCATGAAGGGGTGGTCAGAGACCATAATGAAGCAAACACTTTTTCAAATCATGCTTTAAAGAGACTGCCAGCTCAAAAAACAGTTATAAAAGACTGACCTCTAAGCCTAACAGTGTGAGGATCTCTGCTAGCCTGCTGCTCAGAGAAACTGATGAAAATTATTTTTTAAAACCACCATTCAAAGCCTCTGACAATGGTCCCTAAGGGCAAAGAGCTAATGAAGAAACAACCATTCAATAAAATCCACGAAAATTTAGCCTGCAAGGTGACAGTCTGTGGTACCTGAACTAAGATCACGCTTTTCTTCCCATACCCCACCCTCCCGTCTCAGCAGGATTCCAGACTGCTGCAGGCAAGAGCACAAGCCCCCTCCTTCCCCCAGCTCTCAGTCAAGGGCTTCCTTCCTGAGAGGAGCAGAACTTCAGGCTTCTCATTTCGTCCCCAGCACTCTGTCACTGAAGCTAAGTCCCAGCCAAGGACATCAAAGACAGGAAGCTGCCATCTGCCTAACAATGACTTGTGGAAGGGAGGCTCTGCCTTAGCTTCGTACACTGAGAATACTGGGACTCCAACAGGCCTCTCGCTCAGCTCATAAGGTAGTGGTTCCACATCATGAGAGACAAGCTGCTTGCTGTGTGCACCCCATCTATACCTCCGCTCCTGGTATTCAGTTCCTAGAGGCTGAATGTCACTCACAGGAAAGTGTTACTCATTGTCCCCACCCCCAACACCAGAACCCTGGCTTAGATATTTTGCTGGGGGTAAAACGTTGGAACATACAGTACCAAATCTCTTCCCAAAGGACATGACTTCATTCTCAACAGAGTGTGGACAAGTTTAAATCTACAGATACTCAATGGAGACTGTGGCAAAAGGCAAGTGGGAAAATAGTTGTGTAATGAAGATACAGCCTAGACTGTAGGTCAGTTAGTTAGAAACAGAGAACCAAGGAATAAAGCCCCACCAAGGAGGAGTCATCCTGCAGTCAGAATGAATGGCAAACATTCATCAAACAGGTATGATTAAATCAAATCCCTTACAATTATACAGTGGAAGTGAGAAATAGATTCAAGGGATTAGATCTGATAGAGTGCCTGATGAACTGTGGACGGAGGTTCGTGACACTGTACAGGAGACAGGGATCAAGACCATCCCCATGGAAAAGAAATGCAAAAAAGCAAAATGGCTGTCTGAGGAGGCCTTACAAATAGCTGTGAAAAGAAGAGAGGCGAAAAACAAAGGAGAAAAGGAAAGATATACCCATTTGAATGCAAAGTTCCACAGAATAGCAAGGAGAGAAAGACTTCCTCAGCGATCAGTGCAAAGAAATACAGGAAAACAATAGAATGGGAAAGACAAGATTTCTTTAAGAAAATTAGAAATACCAAGGGAACATTTTATGCAAAGACAGGCTCAATAAAGGACAGCAATGGTATGGACCTAACAGAAGCAAAAATTATTAAGAAGAGGTGGCAGGAATACACAGAAGAACTGTACAAAAAAGATCTTCAAGACCCAGATAATCACGATGGTGTGATCACTCACCTAGAGCCAGACATCCTGGAATGTGAAGTCAAGTGGGCCTTAGGAAGCATCACTATGAACAAAGCTAGTGGAGGTGATGGAATTCCAGAGAAGCTCTCTCAAATCCTGAAAGATGATGCTGTGAAAGTGCTGCACTCAATATGCCAGCAAATTTGGAAAACTCAGCAGTGGCCACAGGACTGGAAAAGGTCAGTTTTCATTCCAATCCCAAACAAAGGCAATGCCAAAAATGCTCAAACTACCGCACAATTGCACTCATCTCACATGCTAGTAAAGTAATGCTCAAAATTCTCCAAGCCAGGCTTCAACAGTACGTGAACCGTGAACTTCCAGATGTTCAAGCTGGTTTTAGAAAAGGCAGAGGAACCAGAGATCAAATTGCCAACATCTGCTGGATCATCAAAAAAGCAAGAGAGTTCCAGAAAAAACATCTATTTCTGCTTTATTGACTATGCCAAAGCCTTTGACTGTGTGGATTACCACAAACTGTGGAAAATTCTTAAGGAGATGGGAATACCAGACCACCTGACCTGCCTCTTGAGAAATCTGTATGTAGGTCAGGAAGCAACAGTTAGAACTGGACATGGAACAAGAGACTGGTTCCAAATAGGAAAGGAGTACATCAAGGCTATATATTGTTACCCTGCTTATTTAACTTATATGCAGAGTACATTATGACCAACGCTGGGCTGGATGAAGCACAAGCTGGAATCAAGATTGCTGGGAGAAATACCAATAACCTCAGATATGCAGATGACACCACCCTTATGGCAGAAAGCGAACTAAAGAGCCACTTGATGAAAGGAGAGTGAAAAAGTTGGCTTAAAGCTCAACATTCAGAAAAGTAAGATCGTGGCATCTGGTCTCATCACTTCAGGGCAAATAGATGGGGAAGCAGCGGACACAGTGGCTGACTTTATTTTTCTGGGATCCAAAATCACTGCAGATGGTAACTGAAGCCATGAAATTAAAAGACGCTTACTCCTTGGGAGGAAAGTTATGACCAACCTAGAGAGAATATTAAAAAGCAGAGACATTACTTTGCCAACAAAGGTCTGTCTAGTCAAAGCTATGGTTTTTCCAGTGGTCATGTATGGATGTGAGAGCTGCACTATAAAGAAAGCTGAGCACCAAAGAATTGATGCTTTTGAACTGTGGTGTTGGAGAAGACTCTTCAGAGTTCCTTGGACTGCAAGGAGATCCAACCAGTCCATCCCAAAGGAAATCAGTCCTGAATATTCAATGGAATGACTGATGTTGAAGCTGTAACTCCAATACTTTGGCCACCTGATGCGAAGAGCTGACTCATTTGAAAAGACCCTGATGCTGGGAAAGATTGAAGGCGAGAGAAGCAGGGGACGACAGAGGATGAGATGGCTGGATGGCATCACCAGCTCAAAGGACATCAGTTTGAGTGAACTCCGGGAGTATGTGATGGACAGGGAGGCCTGGAGTGCTGCAGTCCATAGGGTCGGACACAACTGAGTGACTGAATTGAACTGAACTGAGAGGGGCGCAAGAGAAGAAGTGAACTGACAGAAGAAATAATTAGCAAATTGGAAGACAGGTCAAAAGAGATTATGCAAGCTGAAAAATAAACAAACAATAAAAAAAAAAGAAGAAGAAAAATGAACAGAGCTTCAAAGAAATGTGGAATATTGTTAAGTACATCACCATGTACATAATTGGGATACCCAAAGGAGAGGAGAGCAAGAAAGGAGCAGAAAAAACTTTTTGAAGAAATTGTCTGAAATTTTCTCAAATTATTAAAAAATAATAATAATAACTTACTGATACAAGAAGCTTGAAAAACTCCAAGCAGGACAAACACAAAAGGCCTCATAAACAAACATACTATAGGAAAAATACTCGAAGGAAGGTAAAGAAAAAGAGAAAATCTTAAAAGCAGAAATGTAACACATTACTTACAAGGGAATCCAAGTAAGATTAACAGCTGTTTTCTGAGCAAAAACAATCACAGCCAAAAGGCAGCAGGATAATATATTCAAAGTGCGAGTTCGGAGGCAGGGAGTGTTGGGTCAACCAACACTCATATATTGAGCAAAGTGTTCTTCCAAAATGAAAGCAAAGGAAGGAGTTCTTAGATAAATAAAAAAGAAACTTCATCAACCCAACAAAAGGGCAACTACAAACAAACCCTACAGTTCACATCATTATTAACAGTTAAACACTGGAAGCTTTCTCCTAAGACCCAAAACAAGGCAAGGATGTTTGTTCTCACCCACATATTCAACACTATACTAGAAGTTCTAGGCAGGCAATTATACCTCCCCCCCAAAAAAAGTAATAATAATAATAAAAATAAATAAGGCATTCAGATTGAAAAGGAAAAATTAAAACTATGCTATTCCCAGAAGATATACTATAAAACCAAAAAGGATCCACTATAATACTACCTAAACCAACAAGCTCATAAACATTGTAGGATACAAGATCAATATACAAAAATCTGTTTTACAATTTATATAATCCTGCAATGAATAATTTGAAATGAAATTAAGAAAACAATTCACATTAGCATCAAAGAGAATAAACTACCTAGATAGAAACAAAAGAAATAAAAACATACTCTAAAAACTACCTAAAAAACTACTGCAAGAAATTAAAGATCTAAAAAAATGAAAAAACATCCCATGTTCATGAACTGGAATACTTAACACTGTCAGGATAGCAGTTCTCTCTCAGCTGATCTATAGATTCAATGGAATCCCCAGTAGAAATCCAGCTGACTTCTTTGTAGAAACTGACAAGCTGATTCTAAAATTCATAGAGAATGGGGACTTTCTGGGAAGTCCAGTAGTTAAGACTCCATACTTCCACTACAAGGGACACAGATTCCACCCCTGGTCAGGGAACTAAGATTCTACATGCTGTGTTGTGTGGCTCCCACCCTCAAAAAAAAAAAAAAAAAGGAATTATAAAGGACCAAAAGAACCCTGAAAAAGAAGGTGACTTTTTCCTGACTTCCAAGACTTACTACAAACTAAACTAATCAAGACAGTGTAGCACTGACATAAAGATGGACCAATGGAAAAGAACTGAGAGCTCAGAGAGAAATCCATAATCTATGGTCAAATGATTATTGACAAAGGCGCCAACACCATTCAATAGGGGAAAGAATAGCCCTTTGAACAAAGGGTGCTGAGACAACTGGATAGCCACAGGCAAAACAATGAGGATAAACTCCTACTTCACACCATATAAAAATTAACTCAAAATGGTTCAAGAACTGAAACCAATAGCTAAAACCACACAATTCTTAGATGAAAGGGGTAAACCTTCACAACCTCAACTGAGCAAAGAATTCTTAGACATGACACTTAAAGTGCCAACAACAAAAGAAAAAAAAAAGATAAATTAGACTTTTTAAAAATTAAAAATGTTCGTGGGGCTTCCCAGGTGGCACTAGTGGTAAAGAACCCGCCTGCTGACTCCAGTATTCTTGCCTGGAGAATTTCACGGACAGAGGAGCCCAGTGGGTTACAGTCCACAGGGTCACAAAGAGTCAGACACGACTGAAGGGGCTGAGCACATATGGTTGAAAGGACACTATTAACAAAGACAACCTACAAAATGGAAGATATTTGCAAATCATATATTTGAAAAGGTACTGGCATGCTATATAAAGAACTCTTATAGTTCAGAAATAAAGACAGATAATCCAATATAAAATGGGCAAAAGGTCTAAACAGACATTTCTCCAAAGATGAGATATAAATGACCAATAAGCACATGAAGAGAAGCTCAACATCATTAGCCAATGGGGAAATAAAAATCAAAACCAAAATGTGGTACCCCTTCACACCTACCAGGATGGATAGATTCACAAGGACAATAAGAAGTGCTGGCAATAATATGGAGAAACTGGAACCCACAAACACTGCTGGTAGCAACATAAAATGGTGCAGTTGCTTTCAAAAGCAGTTGGGCAGTTACTCAATTAAACACAGTTACACATGACCCAGAATGCTACGCCTAGAAACATACTGAAGAGAAATAAAAACATGTACACCCACAGACTTGGACACAAATTTTCACAGCAGCATTACTGAAAAAAGTCAAAAGGTGAAAACAATCCAGATATCCATCAACTAATAAATGGATACATGAAATATGATATATCCATACAATGGAATATTATTTGACCATAAAATGGAATCGAGAACTGATACATGCTACAGTATAAATGAACCTTGGAAACATTTTGCTGAGTTAAAGAAGCCAGTTACAACAGACCAAATATCAAATGATTCTACTCATGTTAAAACTCAGAACAGGGAAATCTAAGACAGAAAGCAAAGCATAGTTGCTTAGGGGAAGGGTTGAGGGACATAGGGTGCTGTCTAAAGGGTATGGGATTTCTTTTTGAGGTGATAAAAATATTCTAAAGCTGACTTTGTTGATGGTTGTACTTAGCTCTAAATATATTAAAAACCAATGAACTCTGCAATTTAAATGGGTGAACTGTATGGCATACGAATAACACCTCAATAAGGCTATATAAAAAAATAAGTTACTAGGCTTAGAGTCAATTTACATTCATTTCAGGGTATTCTTTTCACTGTATCCTTAAAGTATTATTTTTAAATTGTAATCAACACAATATATCAGAGAGCTTCATAGTGAGATGCTTGTAAAACTGCAAAGAAAAAAAAAATAAAGGGAAACTAGGAAGAAGAAATAAAATCAAGTATTCCCAGTGACATAAATCAATCAAGGACTTATTCCTTTAATGATATAATAGAGTTCCATGATGTTTTATAAAAGCTTTACTTAAGAATTCTATAATAATTTAAATTGAATCTATGCCTAAATGTTAAAAATATTGTTTATGAATTATCTTTATTGTAACTTTCAAGAAGTATTTTACGTCCCTTGGATAGTAATAAAATCATATACTATTAACATTATTTTAACCATTCATTTTACCCACCAACTATCTCTCACTTTCAAAAGGCAATGGCAAATGGGTTGAATATAGGCAAAAGAGAAGTGAAGAACCTGTTTTTTTTTGTTTTTTAGCAATTATGATATGAACTGTAAAGTGTACGTAACAGTGGTGTACACTGTAGTGTTTGAAATATCAAAGCAATAGGCACAAGGATCCTTGTGGTTCCTGGAGTATGTGCAGCTACCCAAAAGAAAAACAGAATTAAGAATCATTAAATCCTCCCTTTCCTTGTCCTTTTCTAAAGCACAGCATCCTAAATTATTATAAAATCATTAGATTAAATTTAATTAGCAGGGATAAACGACACACATTCCCTGTTCTAAAACAGCTTACTGTCTAGTAAGAGAGCTAAGCAAAGGCTTTCAAGCAAACAATGTTATCTTTCAAAAATGTAGCTATCATTAAAAACTCAACAAAAAAGGCAGGGAAAAACTGAACTAAACTAGAGAAGGATAAACAGGCATGACAAAATTCAATGTATGATCCCTGATTTGACCATGGATTGTAAAACAAAGCAAAAGCAAAACCAAATAAAGGACATTATTGGGACAAAAGCAGAAATTGAATATGGACTATATAATGGATAATTAAGTTCCAATCTATTATTATCTGCCCCTCAATTGTAAACTCTCTCATTTGTTGTATCTTTTTACTAAGGTGCTTTACGAGTTTTGTGTGAGTACATAAAGAGCTTTGAGGGCATCCTCCACATTTCAGGGGTTAAGGAGCAATCAATCCCAAGGGAATTTTAATGGTCACCTCTGCTAATGCCTTACAACATTCACCAGTTCTAAATATATTAATACATTAGTTTTCTGGCCCAGGATTTCCACACAAAGCTGGAGTTTCCATTTCTTGTGGCTTTTAACAGCCACAAGCCAAAGTTAAACAGTTCTCTTCCATCCTATGTCCTGCACTGGTGGACAGTTTTATTAGTTCTAATTCACAGACAAGTATGCCCCTTCCCAATCCCCAGCTTTAGACAGTTCCAGTTCAAGCCTCTGGCCTCAATTATTATCCCTAGGGAAAAATTAAGCCTAAAGACATAAAAGCTTATGGGTTACTAAAGTTTAACTCTCATTCACCACTGTGACATCTTTGTCTTCATCTCCCAAGTTAGAATAACTAGGATTCAATTTTTCCTATTTTTCTCATACTGCTGACATTCAGGAATTATATAATTTTCATATATTTCATTTAGCCAATTACTGAGTTGTTATTCATCCTAATCATCTGTTTGTTCCTCTTGACTTCCTTATCTAGATATAAATCATAGTAGTTATAAATAATAAGTTTATGTATTCCTGGTGGCTCAGAGGGTAAAGCGTCTGCATGCAATGCAGGAGACCTGAGTTTGATCCCTGGGTTGGGAACATCCCTTGGAGAAGGGAACAGCTACCCACTCCAGTATTCTTGTCTGGAAAAATCCCATGGACGGAGAAGCCTGGTAGCCATAGTCCATGGGGTTGCAAAGAGTCGGACATGACTGAGCAACTTCACTTTCACTTTTCCACAATTTATACCTCTTGTTTCTCAGTTTACTGCTTTGAATAAAACAACATAAATAATCACCATAAAGAACACTGTTGGGCTTCCCTGGTGGCACAATGGTAAAGAATCCACCCACCAACGCAGGAGACACAGGTTTGGTCAATGATCCAGCAAGATCTCACACGCCGAACAGCAACTGAGCCTGTGCACCACAACTATTGAGCCTATACTCTAGAGCTTGGGAACCACAACTACGGACCCCACGTGCTGCGACTATTGAAGCCCACATGCCTTAGAGCCTGTGTTCCACAAGAGAAGACAATGCAACAAGAAGGCCATGCACCGCAACTAGAAAGTAGCCCCTGCACACTGCGACTAGAGGAAAGCCCTCAGCAACGAAGACCCAGCACAGCCAGAAATAAATAAACAATAAAATGAAATCATAGTTTTAAATAATCACTGTTGCGTCCCTCTTTTTCAAAGTAGCTCTAGTGCTTTACCATTAAAAACTGTAATAAGACTGCAAAGAACCAAACAGTCTTGTAAAAGATAAAGTTGGAGGTATCCCAAACCCACTTATTACAAAGCGACAGTAATCAAAACAGTATGGCACTGGCATAAAGACAGACATAGACAAAAGATATACAATGCTCTTGGATTGGAGAATCAATATTGTCAAAATGAATACATGACCCAAGGCAATCTACAAATTCAAAGAAATCCCTATCAAATTACCAATAACATTTTTCACAGAACTAGAACAAAAGAAACCTAAAATTTATATGGAAACACAAAAGACTCCAAATAGCCAAACCAATCCTGAGAAAGAAAAACAGAGCTTGAAGAATCAGACTCCTTGACTTCAGACTATACTACAAAGCTACAATAATCAAAGCAGTATGGTACTGAACGTTCCTGGTAGTCCAGTGGTTAAGACTCTGCACTTGCAGTGCAGGGGCTACAGGTCTGATCTCTGGTCAGGGAACTAAGACCTCCCATGCCATGTTGTATGGCTAAAAAACAGCATGACACTGGCCCAAAGACAGAAAAACAGATCAACACAACAGGATAGAAAGCCCAGAAATAAACTCATACACCTATGGTCAACTAATCTACAACAAAGGAGGCAAGAAAAATATACAATGGAGAAAGACAGTCTCTTCAATAAATGGTACTGGAAAAACTGGACAGCTACATGTAAAAAATGAAATCAGAACATCGCTAACACCATAAACAAAATAAACTTGAAATGGATCAAACACTTAAATGTAAGGCTTAACACCATAAAACTCTTAGAGGAAAACATAGCCAGAATATTCTGACATAAACTGCAGCAATATCTTTCTTGATTCACCTCCTAGAATAATGAAAAAAAAAAAAAAACAAATGGGACCTAATTAAACTTGAAAGCTTCTGCACAGCAAAAGAAACCATAAAGAAAATGAAGACAACTCACAGAATGGAAGAAAATACTTGCAAACAACCGACCAACACGCAGCCGTATGTTTAAAGAAAAAAAAAAAAAAGACAGCAATTAAAAAATGGGCAGAAGATCTAAACATTTCTCCAAAGAAGACATATAAGACTTCCCTCATAATCCAGTGGTTAAAAATCTGCCTGCCAGTACAAAGAACACAGGTTTGTATCTTCCCTGGTCCAGGAGGATTCCACGTGCCATGGGGCAACTAAGTCTGTGCACCATGAATACTGAAGCCTGCGTGCCCTGGAGCCCATGCTCTCTAACAAGGGAAGCCACTGCCATGAGAAGCCTGGGCACTGCAACTGGAGAGCAGCCCCTGCTTGTTCCAAGTGGAGAGAACCTGAGGCCAGCAACAATGACCCAGCACAGGTAAAGAAAAAAGACACAGAGATGGCCATTAAAAAGCACATTAAAAGATTCTCAATCAGAGAAATGCAAATCAAAACTATAATGAGGTATCACTTCATGACTGTTAGAAAGTCTGTCATCAAAAAGTCAACAAACAGGAGAAGGCAGCGGAGGCAGACTATACAGCCATGGCCAAGATTAAGGCTCGAGACCTTCGCGGCAAGAAGGAGGAGCTGCTGAAGCAGCTGGAAGACCTGAAGGTGGAGGTGTCCCAGCTGCGCGTGGCCAACGTGACAGGCGGCGCGGCTTCCAAACTCTCGAAGATCTGAGTGGTTCCTAAATCCATTGTCCGTGTACTGACCGTCATTAACCAGACTCAGAAAGAGAACCTCAGGAAATTCTATAAGGGCAAGAAGTACTGGATCTGCAGCCCAAAAAAACACGTGCCATGCCCTGCCGGCTCAACAAGCATGAAGAGAACCTGAAGACCAAGAAGCAGCAGCGGAAGGACCGGCTGTACCCGCTCCGGAAGTACACAGTTAAGACTTGAGCATCCAGCTGTCAATAAAACAGACCACTGGCTGGCAAAAAAAAAGTCAACAAACAATAAATGCTGGAGAGGCTGTGGAAAAAAGGGAACTCTCCTGCACTGTTGATGGGAATGTAACCTGGTACACCACTATAGAGAACAGTATAGAGATGCCTTGCAAAACTAAAAATAAGACCTACTATGTAATCAAGAAATCCCATTCCTGGGCACATACCAGGAGAAAATCATAATTTGAAAAGATACATGCACCCCAGTGTTCACTGCAGCACTATTTACAATAACCAAGATGTGGAAGCAACCTAAATGTCCACTGACAGTTTAATGGATAAAGATGATGTGTTTTTTATATACAATGGAATACTACCCAGCCACAAAAAGATGAAACAATGCCATTTGCAGGACATGGATGACCTAGAGATTATCAAGTGAAGTCAGTGAGACAGAGAAAGATAAATATCATATGATCTCTCTCATTATACGGAATCTTAAAAAATGATATAATCTTTATTTACAAAAAAAATTTTTATGTGCTATTGCAATAACTAACACGTGTATACTTCTATGGGCTGAGTATTCTATATTAGCACATTTGATTCTCACAACAAGTGAAAAATAGACCCAAAGAAAACATGTAGGGGGAGAGAAAAGGGAGAAAGTCATCGGAACCCAGGACTAGGTGAAGAGGTCTTACACTAAAAGCTTGATCCATGAAAGGAAACATTAACAAATGGAACCTTACCAAAATTAAAAATTTTTACACAGCAAAAGATCCCACCAATAAGATGAAGAGACAAATCACAGACACATTAGCTCCAGAAAATGTTCATGCAAAAACCTGTATACTTATGTTCACTGTGGCTTTATTGGTAATAACCAAAAAACTAGAAACAAACCAAATAGCCTTTATATTGTGATATATCCACACCATGGAGTACTCCTCAACAATAAAGAGGGATGAGCTATTTATATATGCAACAACTTTGATGGGCTCCAAGGAAATTATGCCAAGTGAAAAAGGCTAGTCTCAAAAAGTTATAATACTACATGATATATATATATATATATATATATATATATATATATATGTAAGAAACACATACAATTCTTGAAATGATAGTATTTATAGAGATGAAAAGCAGATGAATGGATGTCAGGAGTTAGGGTTTCGAGGGAAGGAATGCGGTGGCTACAAAGGAGTGGGAGAGAGTTCTGAGATGGGGCAGTGCTGCATCTTGCCTGGAATGGTGGATTAGTAAGCTACACAAGCAGTAAAACGGCACAGAAGCACCTGTACACACAGACACAAAAGATGCGCGCACAACAAGAAATCTGAATGAGCTCTGCAGAATTCCCCAATGCCAACTTCTTGGTTTAAATACTGTACTATAATTACATAAGTTGTTCACACTAGGGGAGAAAAGGGGTACATGGAACCTCCTTGTACATTTTTTTTTTGCAACTTTCTTTGAATCTGTAAGTACTGTTGAGCTTTTTAATGAATGATCATTTTTAGTATTTACATGTGTTATATAACTACTTGCTGTGGTTAAGCAACAATGGTAAACAATACTTGGGCAGAGCTTGCTACATGGTCAGATACTCTGTATTAGTGCATTTAACCCTCCTAGAAATCTCTTATGGGCTCAACTGTGTCCTCCTTAAATTTATATACTCAAGTCCTAACCCCAAAACCTCAGAATGTATTTGCAGACATGACCTTTGAAGAGGTAATTAAGCTAAAATGTGTCAGTAGGCTGGATACTAATCCAAAATGACTGATGTCCTTATACAAAGTGGAAATTTGGGCACAGAAATACCAGACATGCAAGCTCAGAAGAAAGACCACATAAAGACACAATGACAAAAGGGGCCATCTGCAAACCAAGGAGAGAAAGCCTCAAAGGAACCAATCCTATTGACACCTTGATCTTGAACTTCTATCCTCTAGCGTTTGTGAGAAAATAAATTTCTCTTGTTTAAGCCACTCAGTCTATGTTACAGCAGCCCTAGGAAACTGATGACAAACTTATATGATACTATTAGCAGTCTTATTATTAGATGAGAAAACTGTAAGAGAAGTTTAGTCAACTTCCCAAGGTCACCCAGATGCCAAGAAGCAGTACCAGGATCCAGACCTAAGCAACCTGGCTTCAAAATACGTACTACTGTCTTCAGCTATACTCCAGAAATATCGTATACTGTGCTACTATCGTTCACATGTACTCTAGATATACTGGTATAGAGTCATCTGCACATTCAGTGGTATATTTTAAAAATACTGAACTTGTCAGACAATCTTCAGATAAACTCCCTGAAACAAAATAATTGGCCATTTTCAAATATTTTTACTTGAACTTAAACATATATACCAGAGAAGGCAATGGCACCCCACTCCGGTACTCTTAGGAGCCTGGTAGGCTGCAGTCCACAGGGTCGCTAAGAGTCGGACACGACTGAGTAACTTCACTTTCACTTTTCATTTTCATGCACTGGAGAAGGAAATGGCAACCCACTCCATTGTTCTTGCCTGGAGAATCCCAGGGATGGGGGAGCCTGGTGGGCTGCCATCTCTGGGGTCGCACAGAGTCGGACACGACTGAAGCGACTTAGCAGCAGCAGCAAACATACATACATATACTCATAAATGAGATTAGGCTATACTTTGACTTCCTCTATGTGTCAGGTTTTGTTATTGGAGTTTATTTATACCTATCTTCCGAAGTCAGGGACAGCGGCCCAGAGTGCCAGGCTGCGATGGCGCAGGAACGGCTGGGAGGAACCACCCCGCATCCAAGGTCAGGGACGGTGGCCGAGAGGAGCTACCCTGTGTCCGAAGTCAGTGGCGGCTGGGAGGAGACACCCTGCATCTGAGGTCAGGGGTGGCCGGGAAAAGCCACCTTGCACCCGAGGCCAGGGGCGGTGACCCTGAGGAGCCACCCCGAGCCCGAGGCCAGGGCCGGAGGCCGGGAAGAGCAACCCAAGGAGCGGTGGCTGAGCAGGCACAGGAGGGCCTAGAGGAGCTATCTCACGTTGAAGGTCAGGAACGGCGGCAGTAAGGAGATACCCCTCATCCAAGGTAAGGAGCAGCGGCTGTGCTTTGCTGGAACAGCCGTGAAGAGATACCCCACACCCAGGGTAAGAGAAACCCAAGTAATGTGGTAGGTGTTGCAAGAGGGCATCAGAGGGCAGACACACTGAAACCATACTCACAGAAAACTAGTCAATCTAATCACACTAGGACCACAGCCTTGTCTAATTCAATGAAACCAAGCCATGCCTGCGGGGCAACTCAAGACGGGGGCGGGGCAGGGGGGGGTGTCATGGTGGAGAGATCTGACAGAATGTGGTCCACTGGAGAAGGGAATCGCAAGCCACTTCAGGATTCTTGCCTTGAGAACCTCATGAACAGTATGAAAAGGCAAAATGATAAGATACTGAAAGAGGAACTCCCCAGGTCAGTAGGTGCCCAACACGCTACTGAAGATCAGTGGAGAAAGAACTCCAGAAAGAATGAAGGGATGGAGCCAAAGCAAAAACAGCACCCAGTTGTGGATGTGACTGGTGATAGAAGCAAGATCCGATGCTGTAAAAAGCAATATTGCATAGGAACCTGGAATGTCAGGTCCATGAATCAAGGCAAATTGGAAGTGGTCAAACAAGAGATGGCAAAAGTGAACGTCCACATTCTAGGAATCAGCGAACTAAAATGGACTGGAATGGGTGAATTTAACTCAGATGACCATTATATCTACTACTGTAGGCAGGAATCCCTCAGAAGAAATGGAGTACCCATAATGGTCAACAAAAGAGTCTGAAATGCAGTACTTGGATGCAATCTCAAAAACGACAGAATGATCTCTGTTCGTCTCCAAGGCAAACCATTCAATATCACAGTTATCCAAGTCTATGCCCCAACCAGTAACGCTGAAGAAACTGAAGTTGAATGGTTTTATGAAGACCCACCAGACCTTTTAGAACTAACACCCAAAAAAGATGTCCTTTTCATTATAGGGGACTGGAATGCAAAAGTATGAAGTCAAGAAACACCTGGGGTAACAGGCAAATTTGGCCTTGGAATGCAGAATGAAGCAGGGCAAAGACTAATAGAGTTTTGCCAAGAAAGTGCACTGGTCATAGCAAACACCCTCTTCCAACAACACAAGAGAAGACTCTACACATGGACATCACCAGATGGTCAACACCGAAATCAGATTGATTATATTCTTTGCAGCCAAAGATGGAGAAGCGCTACACAGTCAACAAAAACAAGACCAGGAGCTGACTGTGGCTCAGATCATGAACTCCTTATTACCAAATTCAGACTGAAATTGAAGAAAATAGGGAAAACCTCTAGACCATTCAGGTATGACCTAGATCAAATCCCTTATGATTATACAGTGGAAGTGAGAAATAGATTTAAGGGCCTAGATCTGGTAGATAGAGTGCCTGATGAACTATGGAATGAGGTTCGTGACATTGTACAGGAGACAGGGATCAAGATCATCCCCATGGAAAAGAAATGCAAAAAAGCAAAATGGCTGTCTGGGGAGGCCTTACAAATAGCTGTGAAAAGAAGAGAGGCGAAAAGCAAAGGAGAAAAGGAAAGATATAAGCATCTGAATGCAGAGTTCCAAAGAATAGCAAGAAGAGATAAGAAAGCCTTCTTCAGCGATTGATGCAAAGAAATAGAGGAAAACAACAGAATGGGAAAGACTAGAGATCTCTTCAAGAAAATTAGAGATACCAAGGGAACATTTCATGCAAAGATAGGCTCGATAAAGGAGAGAAATGGTATGAACCTAACAGAAGCAGAAGATATTAAGAGGTAGCAAAAATATACAGAAGAACTGTACAAAAAAGATCTTCACGACCCAGATAATCACAATGGTGTGATCACTCACCTAGAGCCAGACATCCTGGAATGTGAAGTCAAGTGGACCTTAGAAAGCATCACTACGAACAAAGCTAGTGGAGGTGATGGAATTCCAGTTGAGCTCTTTCAAATCCTGAAAGATGATGCTGTGAAAGTGCTGCACTCAATATGCCAGCAAATTTCGAAACCTCAGCAGTGGCCACAGGACTGGAAAAGGTCAGTTTTCATCCCAATCCCAAAGAAAGGCCATGCCAAAGAATGCTCAAACTACCGCACAGTTGCACTCATCTCACATGCTAGTAAAGTAATGCTCAAAATTCTCCAAGCCAGGCTTCAGCAATATGTGAACCGTGAACTCCCTGATGTTCAAGCCGGTTTTAGAAAAGGCAGAGGAATCAGAGATCAAATTGCCAACATCTGGTGGATCATGGAAAAAGCAAGAGAGTTCCAGAAAAACATCTATTTCTGCTTTACTGACTATGCCAAAGCCTTTGACTGTGTGGATCACACAAAACTGTGGAAAATTCGGAAAGAGATGGGAATACCAGACCACCTAACCTGCCTTTTGAGAAATCTGTATGCAGGTCAGGAAGCAACAGTTAGAACTAGACATGGAACAACAGACTGATTCCAAATAGGAAAAGGAGTACGTCAAGGCTGTATATTGTCACCCTGCTTATTTAACTTATATGCAGAGTACATCATAAGAAATGCTGGACTGGAAGAAACACAAACTGGAATCAAGATTGCCGGGAGAAATATCAATAACCTCAGATATGCAGATGACACCACCCTCTAGGCAGAAAGTGAAGAGGAACTAAAAAGCCTCTTGATGAAAGTGAAAGAGGAGAGTGAAAAAGTTGGCTTAAAGCTCAACACTCAGAAAACAAAGATCACGGCATCTGGTCCTATCACTTCATGGGAAATAGATGGGGGAACAGTGGAAACAGTGTCAGACTTTATTTTTTTTTGGCTCCAATATCACTGCAGATGGTGACTGCAGCCATGAAATTAAAAGACACTAACTCCTTGGAAGAAAAGTTATGACCAACCTAGATAGTATATTCAAAAGCAGAGACATTACTTTGCTGACTAAGGTCCATCTAGTCAAGGCTATGGTTTTTCCTGTGGTCATGTATGGATGTGAGAGTTGGACTGTGAAGAAGGCTGAGCGCCAAAGAATTGATGCTTTTGAACTGTGGTGTTGTAGAAGACTCTTGAGAGTCCCTTGGACTGCAAGGAGATCCAACCAGTCCATTCTGAAGGAGATCAGCCCTGGGATTTCTTTGGAAGGAATGATGCTAAAGCTGAAGCTCCAGTACTTTGGCCACCTCATGTGAAGAGTTGACTCATTGGAAAAGACTCTGTCTGATGCTGGTGGGGATTGGGGGCAGGAGGAGAAGGGGACGACCGAGGATGTGATGACTGGATAGCATCACAGACTCGATGGACATGAGTCTGAGTGAACTCCGGGAGATGGTGATGGACAGGGAGCCCTGGCGTGCTGTGATTCATGGGGTTGCAGAGTCGGACAGAACTGAGCGACTGAACTGAACTGAACTGAATATCATTATTTAACATGAGAATTATTTATTTCCTAAAAGGTCAGGACAGACCACCACTAACTAGGGAGTGGTGTCTTTTTTTTGGCACTGCTTCAAAGGAGTAGGAGGAAGAGGAGAAACTACTTTTGTAATCACCTTGATTTTTTCTTGGTTATAGGTTTCTAGGTTATATTTTGATTTTTACATCTTATTTTTGTCAATATTAATATCTACTATCTTGGATGGAAATTAACTACTTTCACTAAGATTTTCATATTAATATCATGTAACTTGTAACTTACAAATAGCTGTGAAAAGAAGAGAAGCAAAAAGCAAAGGAGAAAAGGAAAGATATAAGCATCTGAATGCAGAGTTCCAAAGAATATCAAGGAGAGATCAGAAAGCCTTCCTCAGTGATCAGTGCAAAGAAATAGAGGAAAACAACAGAATGGGAAAAACTAGAGATCTCTTCAAGAAAAGTAGAGATACCAAGGGAACATTTCATGTAAAGATGGGCTTGATAAAGGACAGAAATGGTAGGGACCTAACAAAAGCAGAAGATATTAAGAAGAGGTGGCAAGAATACACAGAAGAACTGTACAAAAAAGATCTTCACGACCCAGATAATCACAATGGTGTGATCACTCACCTAGAGCCAGACTTCCTGGAATATGAAGTCAAGTGGGCCTTAAGAAGCATCACTAAAACAAAGCAAGCAGAGGTGATGGAATTCCAGTGGAGCTGTTTCAAATCCTGAAAGATGATGCTGTGAAAGTGCTGCACTCAATATGCCAGCAAATTTGGAAAACTCAGCAGTGGCCACAGGACTGGAAAAGGTCAGTTTTCATTCCAATCCCAAACAAAGGCAATGCCAAAAATGCTCAAACTACCGCACAATTGCACTCATCTCACACGCTAGTAAAGTAATGCTCAAAGTTCTCCAAGCCAGGCTTCAGCAATAAGTGAACCGTGAACTTCCAGATGTTCAAGTAGGTTTTAGAAAAGGCAGAGGAACCAAGGATCAAATTGCCAACATCCGCTGGATCATGGAAAAAGCAAGAGAGTTCCAGAAAAACATCTATTTCTGCTTTACTGACTATGCCAAAGCCTTTGACTGTGTGGATCACAATAAACTGTTGAAAATTCTGAAAGAGATGGGAATACTAGACCACCTGACTTGATTCTTAAGAAACATGTATGCAGGTCAGGAAGCAACAGTTAGAACAACAGACTGGTTCCAAATAGGAAAAGGAGTACATCAAGGCTGTATATTGTCACCCTGCTTATTTAACTTATATGCAGGGTACATCATGTGAAACACTGGGCTGGATGAAGCACAAGCTGGAATCAAGATTGCCAGGAGAAATATCAATAACCTCAGATATGCAGATGACACCACCCTTATGGCAGA
The DNA here is from genome assembly GCF_023091745.1 of Budorcas taxicolor. Taxonomy (NCBI): domain Eukaryota; kingdom Metazoa; phylum Chordata; class Mammalia; order Artiodactyla; family Bovidae; genus Budorcas; species Budorcas taxicolor. The sequence goes on along the minus strand of NC_068928.1, from coordinate 46,564,678 downwards.
AAGTGAAGAACTAAAGAGCCTCTTGATGAAAGTGAAAGAGGAGGGTGAAAGGGTTCGCTTAAAGCTCTACATTCAGAAAGCTAAGATCATGGCATCTGGTCCCATCGCTTCATGGGAAATAGATGGGGAAAGAGTGGAAACAGTGTCAGACTTTATTTTTGGGGGCTCCAAAATCACTGCAGATGGTGACTGCAGCCATGAAATTAAAAGATGCTTACTCCTTGGAAGGAAAGTTATGACCAACCTAGATAGCATACTGAAAACCAGAGACATTACTTTGCCAACAATGGTCCGTCTAGTCAAGGCTACGGTTTTCCAGTGGTCATGTATGGGTGTGAGAGTTGGACTGTGAAGAAGGCTGAGCGCCGAAGAATTGATGCTTTTGAACTGTGGTGTTGGAGAAGACTCTTGAGAGTCCCTTGGACTGCAAGGAGATGCAACCAGTCAATTCTAAAGGAGATCAGTCCTGGGTGTTCTTTGGAAGAACTGATGCTGAAGCTGAAGCTCCAATACTTTGGCCACCTCATGCGAAGAGTTGACTCACTGGAAAAGACTGATGCTGGGAGGGATTGGGGGCAGGACCAGAAGGGGATGACAGAGGATGAGATGGCTGGATGGCATCACTGACTTGATGGACATGAGTTTGAGTGAACTCCGGGAGTTTGTGATGGACAGGTGGGCCTGGCGTGCTGCAATTCATGGGTTCGCAAAGAGTCGGACACGACTGAGTGACTGAACTGACTGAAATGAACTTGTAACTTCATAAGCAACAAGAGTCCAAAATGCAGTACTTCGGTGCAATCTCAAAAACAACAAAATGATCTCCATTCATTTCCAAGGCAAATCATTCAATTTCACAGAAATTCAAGTCTATGACCCAATCACTAAAGCTGAAGAAGCAGAAGTTAAATTGTTCTATGAAGACTTACAAGACCTTACAGAATTAACACCAAAACAAAAAGATGCCCTTTTCCTCATAGGGGACTGGAATGCAAAAATAGGAAGTGAAGAGATACCTGGAGTAACAGGCAAGTTTGGCTTTGGAGTACAAAAGTAAGCAGGGCAAAGGCTAAAAAAGTTTTGCCAAAAGAACACACTAGTGATAGCAAACAGCCTCTTTCAACAACAGAAAGACAACTACACATGGACATCATCAGATGGTCAATACCAAAATCAGATTGATTATATTCTTTGCAGCTGTAGATGGAGAAGCTCTATATAGTCAGCAAACACAAGACGTGGAGCTGACTGTGACTCAAATCATATGCTCCTTATTGCAAAATTTAGGCTTAAACTGAAGAAAGGAGGGAAAACCACGAGGCCATTCACATATGACCTAAATCAAATTCCTTATGATTACACAGTGGCGGTGACAAATAGATTCAAGGGATTAGACCTGATAGAGCACCTGAAGAACTATGGATGGAGATTCATAACACCATACAGGAGTCAGTGAGCAAAACCATCTCCAAGTAAAAGAAATGCAAGAAGGAAAAAATGGTTGTGGAGTCCTTACCAACAGCTGAGAAGAGAAGCTAAAGGTAAAGGAGAAAGGAAAAGATAATACCAATCTGAATGCAGAATTCCAGAGTACAGCAAGGAGAGATAAAAAAGCTTTCTTAAGTGAACAATGCAAAGAAATAAGAAAACAATGGAATGGGAAAGACTAGAGATCTCTTCAAGAAAACTGGAGATACCAAGGGAACATTTCATGCAAAGACACGCACAATAAAGAATGGAAATGGCAAGGACCTAACAGAAGTAGAAGAGATGGCAAGAACACCCACAACAATTATACAAAAAAGGTCTCAATGACCTGGATATGGGCTCCCCTTGCAGCTCAGCTGGTAAAGAATCTGTGTGCAATGTGGGAGACCTGGGTTCCATCCCTAAGCTGGGAAGATCCCCTGAAGAAGTAAATCAAATACCCACCCCAGTATTCTGGCCCGGAAAATTCCATGGACTGTATAGTCCATGGGGTTGCAAAGAGTTGGACATGACTGAGCAGATAACCACAATGGTGCAGTCACTCACCTAGAGCCAGCATCCTGGAGTGTAAAGTCAAGTGGGCCTTACGAAGCATTGCTACGAACAAAGCTAGTGGAGGTGATGGCATTCCAACTGAACTATTTCAAATCCTAAAAGATGATGCTATTAAAACGCTGCACTCATTATGCCAGCAGTGGCCACAGGAAAGGAAAAGGTCAGTCTTCATTTCAATTTCAAAGAAAGGCAGTGCCAAAGAATGTTCAAACTACTGTACAATTATGCTCATTTCACATGCTACTACGGTAATGCTCAAAATCCTTCAAGCTAGGCTTCAACAGTATGTAAACCGAGAATTTCCAGATGTACAAGCTGGATTTAGAAAAGCCAGAGGAACCAGAGATTCAATTGCCCACATTGGTTGGGTCACAGAGAAAGCAAAGAAATTCCAGAAAAGCATCTACTTCTACTTTACTGACTACACAAGACTTTGACTGGGTGGATCACAACAACAAACTGGAAAATTCTTCAACAGATGAGAATACCAGACCACCTTATCTGTCTTCTTAAAAACCTCTATGCAGGTCAAGAAGCGACAGAACCAGACATGGAGTAACGGACTGGTTCAAAATTGGAAAAGGAGTATGTCAGTTTGTACACTGTCACCCTGTTTACTTAACTTATACACAGAGTACATCATGAGAAATTCCATAAGGTGGAATCAGGATTGCCAGAAAAAAAAAAAAACCAACCTCATATATGTAGATGATACCACTCTAATGGTACAAAGGGAAGAGGAACTTTATAAACAGCTTCTTGATGGGGGTGAAAGAGGAGAGTGAAAGAGCTGGCTTAAAACTCAACATTCAGATAAATGAAGATCATGGTATTTGGTCCCATCGTTTCATGGCAAACAGATGGAGAAAAAAATGGAAACAGTGACAGACTTTATTTTCTTAGGCTTCAAAATCACTGTGGACAGTGACTGCAGCCATGAAATTAAAAGTGCTTGCTCCTTAGAAGGAAAGCTATGACAAACCTAGATATCATATTAAAAAGCAGAGATATAACTTTGACAACAAGGGTCTGTATAGTCAAAGCTATGGTTTTTCCAGTAGTCATGTACAGATGTGAGTGTTGGAGCATAAAGGCTGAGCACCAAAGAACTGAAGCTTTTGCAGTGTGGTGCTGGAGAAGACTCTTGAAAGTCCCTTGGACAACAAGATCAAACCAGTCAATCCTAAAGAAAATCAACCCTGAATACTCACTGGAAGGGCTAACACTGAGGTTGCAGCTCCAATACTTTGGCCACCTAATGTGAAGAGCCAATTCATTGGTAAAGATCCTGATGCTGGAAAAGACTGAGGGCAGGAGAGGCGGGGGACAGAGGACGAGAGGGTTGGATGGCATCAGTGACTCAATGGACACGAGTTTGAGCAAACTCTGGGAGATAGCGAAAGGACAGGGAAGGCTGACATGCTGCAGTCCATGGGGTCACAAAGAGTTGGATGGGATTTAGCGACTGAACGACACCATAAAACTAACAGCATCCACTTCCAGTTTTCTCTTTCTGTGTAAGTCCTCACTCTCTTTTGTCATATCCCATTTACTTCCTCCATTTCTCCCTTTGTTTTCTAATTTTCCAACTCTGGATTTATTAGTTCCTCATCTTCAACATTCAGAAAACTAAGATCATGGCATCTGATCCCATCATTTCATGGGAAACAGATGGGGAAACAGTGGAAACAGTGTCAGACTCCATTGTCAGTGTCAGTGATTTTGGGCTCCAAAATCACTGCAGATGGTGATTGCAGCCATGAAATTAAAAGATGCTTACTCCTTGGAAGGAAAGTTATGACCAACCTAGATAGCATATTGAAAACCAGAGACATTACTTTGCCAACAATGGTCCGTCTAGTCAAGGCTATGGTTTTTCCAGTGGTCATGTATGGATATGTGAGAGTTGGACTGTGAAGAAAGCTGAGCACCGAAGAATTGATGCTTTTGGACCGTGGTGTTGGAGAAGACTCTTGAGAGTCCCTTGGACTGCAAGGAGATCCAACCAGTTCATTCTAAAGGAGATCAGTCCTGGGTGTTCATTGGAAGGACTGATGCTAAAGCTGAAACTCCAATACTCTGGCCACTTCATACTAAGAGTTGAGACTCATTGGAAAAGACTCTGATGCTGGGAGGGATTGGGGGCAGGAGGAGAAGGGGATGACAGGACAAGATGGCTGGATGGCATCACCGACTCAATGGACATGAGTTTGAGTGAACTCCGGGAGTTGGTGAAGTACAGGGAGGCCTGGCGTGCTGCGATTCACAGGGTAGCAAAGTGTCAGACACGACTGAGCGACTGAACTGAACTGAACTGAATCTTCAATCTACTGAAAGTCAGTCTTTGACACAACAGTTTGTTTTTTTGAACATAGCTCAGCCGGTAAGGCAATGGCACCCCACTCCAGTACTCTTGCCTGGAAAATCCTATGAATGGAGGAGCCTGGAAGGCTGCAGTCCATGGGGTCGCTGAGGGTCGGACACGACTGAGCGACTTCACTTTCACTTTTCACTTTCATGCACTGGAGAAGGAAATGGCAACCCACTGCAGTGTCCTTGCCTGGAGGATCCCAGGGACGGGGGAGCCTGGTGGGCTGCTGTCTATGGGGTCGCACAGAGTCGGACACGACTGAAGTGACTTAGCAGCAGCAGCACTCGATAAAGAATCTGCCTGCAATGCAGGAGACCTGGGTTCGATTCCTGGGTTGGGAAGATCCCCTGGAAAAGGAAATGGCAATCCACTCCAGTATTCTTGCCTGGAAAATCCCATGGACAGAGGAGCCTTGTGGGCTACAGTCCAAGGGGTCACAAAGAGTCAGACACGACTTAGCAACTAAACCACCAACCACCACCAAAGGGAAAAAAAGAATTTTTAAAACAATGTATGATAATAAGTTAACATTCCTCAGTGAAAGCCTTATTTTCTATGCTAACATTTAAGCTGATTATCCTGTTGTTCAATCACTAAGTTGTGTCTGACTCTTGGGACCCTTTGACTACCTTAGATTATCCTGTATCCCGCTAATTTTTTTAAGCAAAACATCGAATGGACAGTTTAAAAAATAAACAAGAGTCACGTTTTTTGTTCATAAGAAGCAAGGCTCCCAAAAAAACAGAGTAAAACACACTTCTAATATACCTAAATAAACTTCTGGCGGGGGTGGGGTGGGGGGTTAAAAATACTTCCGTTTCAAGCCTAAAGAAAGCCTTGTGGATAAGTTGTAAACTTATGGAAACTGAGGTTAAAATACAAATGCTGACAACCAGTCTTTAGCAGATGAATGAAGCCTATATGAACCTTGTAGAAATAGGGGCCGAAGGTTAATCTTTCACTCTTGTAAAAGTTTAAATGTCAACATTTGTTGAGTTTCTAAAGTCTTCATTTCCTCCTCGAACTAAATTGGCATCTTAAAAGGGATTGAGAACAGCAGACAGAAGTTTAAGTATAAAAGAGCACAGCTGACTACAGGGTCCAACTATCTGAGGTAATTAAAGGATACTCCATTAAACAGTAGACCTAATAAAGACTTAAAACCGCACCTTTCTTAGTTATTAGTAGAACCACTTTTTCACACCACAGCACAGTCAAATCAGCGGGGTGATTTTAAATGAATAACTGTGTTTTGACAAGCAAATAAAATATTACAGTACACTGTCAGGAAAATCCTTAACTAATATTAATGATTTGGAGCATTTCAGTCCTAAATAAATGGCAAAATCTTAACCATGTAATTTATTAACATCCATTTTCAGACAAGCAAATCCAACCATAAAAACAATAAAAAATTCTTTAACTATCTTTTCTCTGCACAACCTTCCTATGGAAGTCTGATACATATAACCAACAAGACAGACAAGGATATGGAGAAAGTTTAACCCTCACACACTGCAGGTGGAGAGATAAAAAGGCACAGCCACTTTGGAAAACAGTCTGGCAGTTCCTCTAATGGTTCAACTAATGACTTAAAAAAAATAGATTCTTAAGTCTTATATTAATCCCTTAATGGACTATCTCTTAACCATAAGATCCAGTAATTTCACTCCAAGGAATATACCCAAGAGAAATGAAAACATATGCACACACAAAAACATGTACACGGGTGTTCATGGCACACCATTCATAATAGCCAAAAAACGGAAATAACCCAAACGTCCATCAACTGAAAGAATGAACAGACAAAATGCAGTAGATCCATACCATGGAATATTATTTGGCAATAAAATGAAGTTCAGATACAGGAATGAACCTTATAAACATCAGGCCAATTGAAAGACGCCAATCACAAAGGACCACGTACTGTATGATTCCATTTATACTAAATGTTCAGAACTGGGGAAATATAATCGAGACAAAAAGTGGATTAATGGTTGCCTGGCACTGAAAGGGGGCTTCCCGGTTGGCTCAGTGATAAAGAACCCACCTGCAATGCAGGAGACGTGGGTTCGAACTCTGGGTAGGGAAGATCCCCTGGAGAAGGAAATGGCAATCCACTCCAGTATTCTTGTCTGAGAAATCCCATGGACAGAGGAGCCTGGCGGGCTACAGTCCATGGGGTTGCAAAGAGTCAGACCGACTTAGCAACTAAACAATAAGCACCAAGAGAAGGGGGTGAATTTTGAGGGTGAAAGCTAAGGGGTAAGGGTTTTTTGGTTTTGTTTTTTGAGGTAATGAAAATGTTCAAAAATTGATAGTGGTAATGGTTTTACATTTCTATAAATACACCTGGAGTCACTGAATTGCATATTTTAATTGAGTAAATTGTCGGTTGTGAGAATTATATCTCAATAAAGCTGTTGAAAAGAATCCAGCGTCCTCTTGCTCAATACAGGAAGTACTTGCAGACACGGGCCTGCACTGCTGTTGCACACACCGTTACTGGAGACAGAAGGGCAGCACACATAATCCTGCCCTCCAGAGCTGCCTGACCACCTATGGAAAGGACCAGGGCACCGCTTTCTTCCTCTAAGTTCCAAATCTCTTACCTCATATATTTCTTTAGGTAAGTGACAAAAGACCAGTCTACACATGTGTTTATAGGATGATTATTTAAATAGTGATCTAAACTAGGTCTACATATAACAACATCTTTATGGGGGATCTCAAAATTATCTGCTGTATGAAAAATAAGTTCAGAACAATAATGATAGTATGATTCAACTTTTGTTAAAGTCATCAAAGTCAATACGGTACGCTTTCTACAGGTAAATATGCACGCAGGTGGCTAAGTATAGTATTTTTAAAATCTAGGTGGATCTATACCCAAGCTTCTCCTAACAATTATAGTCCTATTATAAAAGTATGCATGTGTTCTGAAAATTAATTCTTTAAAAAAAACTAATCCTAAGGGAAAGAAGTATAATCTCCATACACATAGAAGCAACAGTATATGGACTATATAGCTTATTATAAAACTTACAATTTAGCTTTTACCCTTAATCCTTATGTTTAAAAAAAAAACTGTCCTTTTTTGACTAAAAACTACAAATTCAATACTTACAGATATTATATAGAAAAAGGAGACGCTGAACAAAATCATGGGGCACATATACAGTAGAGATAACACAGAAGAAATCATCGTAAGAACAAAAATATCAGCATAATCCGGAATTAAAATGTCCAAGAGGTACGTAACTCTAAAGAAAGTTTGATGAGCAATAAATATAACGTTCCTGACTTTTACTGTTTTGAAGAGATCATTAATTAATTGGTAAGAAACAAATCCTTGCCGAGAGGAAACAGCATAACAAAACTCCTACTGCAGAGCCCAGGATATTGGTATAAAGATAGGAGGCAGAAGTCTAAATTCCAGTTCTGTCATTTACTGATGGAGCTCAATCATTAGCAAGTCAGTGCTCTATCTGACCTTCAGTTTATTCTACACATGGCTTGTGGGATTTTAGCTCCCCAACCAGGGATTGAACCTGTACCCCTGCAGTGGAAGCTTGGAGTCCTAACCACTGGACCACCAGGGAATTCCCTGATCTTCAGTTTACTCATTTTTAGAAAGCCAGGCAGGGAACTCCCTGGTAGTCTAGTGGTTAGGACTCTGAGCTTCCTCTGCAGGGGGCACAGGTTCAACCCCTGGCCAAGGAACTAAAATCCTGCATGGCATGGCCAAAAAAAAAAAAAGGCCAGGCAGACATCACTAATGCCCTTTATGTCCCATCAAGGGCTAGAATTTAAGAGAGTAATTTTAAGTTTATATAATCAACCGCCCTACCTCCCACACACACAGATTTTAGCTGCTTCAAATTTCCACCTGTCTGATTGGGGAAAGACAGTTGGGAGGTTTCCCACCGAGGCCTGGCAATCTCATCTGTTCACCTTTCAATTCCAAAAATCACAATACTAACCTTTGGGGAAACCCATGTAAAAGATTTAGCTAGGTTACTCTTACATCCCTGCTGCTAAGTCGCTTTAGTCATGTCCGACTCTGTGTGACCCCAGAGACAGCAGCCCACCAGGCTCCCCCGTCCCTGGGATTCTCCAGGCAAGAACACTGCAGTGGGTTGCCATTTCCTTCTCCAATGCATGAAAGTGAAAAGTGAAAGTGAAGTCGCTCAGTCGTGTCCGACTCCTAGCGACCCCATGGACTTCAGCCTACCAGGCTCCTCCGTCCATGGGATTTTCCAGGCAAGAGCATTGGAGTGGGGTGCCATTGCCTTCTCCACTTACATCCCTAAAACACATTATTTTCCAAGGCACACAGCCCATGGTTCAGAATTAAACATCAAAATGTAAATGGACTGTACCTTCCATTAAAGTATATTAAAGCCAATATAAAACTGGTATCTTGATATCTGTGAAGAGTACCAAAAACTATATCACTTAACAGTTTGTTTTTTCTTCTGATTTACTTTTGAAGTAAAACATAGAACAGATTCAAACTTAGCACTATAAAAATTAATCTCACTTACTTGCATTTCCTGAATGGGAAAGAATGGGATGGCCCAGTGGCATGACCAATAGGAAAATGACTGAGAAAAGCTGATACCAACAGTTTAAAATCAGACTGGTATGGGACTGAATCACTGAATCCCTGTACGGAACTAGGCAAATCACTTAAGCTCTATGAGCTCTGGTCTTCTCATCTGTGATATAAAAGGAAAAACCACCCATCTTAGAGATATTGTAAGGATTAAATAATAGTACATATCAGAAAGGTGGGTAAAATAGTGTCTGAAATAAAGTTGGTGCTCAATGGGAGTATGGGAAGATACAAATGGACCATCCTTAATATTGAACTTTAACCAACCAAACCAACAAGTTTTAACTACCCTATTACAACAAAATAGTTTGCCCCCATAGAGGCCCAATTATTCATCAAAAGTCACAATATTGAAGTTCTAACTAAAAGGCAAAAGGTTTTGAACATTATCTAAATAAAAAAGAAAAGTTACGACCAAGCTAAATAGCATATTAAAAAGCAGAGACATTATTTTGCCAGCAAAGGTCCATCTAGTCAAGGCTATGGTTTTTCCAGTGGTCATGTATGGATGTGAGAGTTGGACTGTGAAGAAAGCTGAGCGCCGAAGAATTGCTGCTTTTGGACTGTGGTGTTGAAGGAGACTCTTGAGAGTCCCTTGGACTGCAAGGAGATCCAACCAGTTCATTCTAAAGGAGATCAGTCCTGGGTGTTCATTGGAAGGACTGATGCTGAACCTGAAACTCCAATACTTTGGCCACCTCATGCGAAGAGTTGAGTCATTGGAAAAGACTCTGATGCTGGGAGGGATTGGGGGCAGGAGCAGAAGGGGATGACAGAGGATGAGATAGCTGGATGGCATCACCGACTCGATGAACATGAATTTGGGTAAACTCCGGGAGATGGTGATGGACAGGGAGGCCTGGCGTGCTGCGATTCATGGGGTCGCAAAGAGTCGGACAAGACTGAGCGACTGAACTGAACTGAACTGAACCCAATGCTAGTAACTCAGCACCTTAAATCTATTTCTGCTTTCAGTCTCCACTAATTATAATCTCCATGAGTGAAGAGATAGTCTTTTATTCACTTCTGTACTATGTCCCTGGACTTCCTAGGTGGCGCTAGTGGTAAAGAACCTGTTTGCCAATGCAGGAGACGTAAGATGTGTGGTTCGATCCCTGGGTCTGGAAGATCCCCTGGGGTAGGAAATGGCAGCCCACTCCAGTATTCTTGCCTGGAAAAGTCCATAGACAGAGGAGCCTGGCAGGCTACAGTTCACAGGCCTCAGAGTCAGACACAACTGAGCTAATGAACACACACACACACACACACAGTCCCTAGCGTGTGCGCACAAACACACACACACACACACACACACACACTGTCCCTAGCACAGTATCTATTAAATTTGTTGTTGTCATTCAGTCACTAAATCAAATCCAACTCTTTGCAACCCCATGGACTGTAGCACACCAGGCTCCCCTGTTCTTTACTATACATAAAGAGTATTTACTTATTTATTGTTATGCTTTTATACAAAGTTTTTTATTTTAATAATAAAACGAGTTTTAAAAAACACTAGGTGTGAAAAAATAACTGTAAAATGCAATTTGTTGCTGCTATTTAGTTGCTAAGTCATATCCAACTCTTTGAAACCACATGAACTATAGTCCACCAAGCTCCTTTGTCCATGGGGTTTTCCAGGCAAGAATACTGGAGTGAGCAGCCATTTCCTTCTCCACATAAAAGGTATTTAATGAAGATGTGCTTATAAACAAACAATGTTTAGTCCTTTGTACCTTAATGAAATGGCAATACAAAACAACTTCTATTACGAGGATCTCTAAGAAATATTCTCACTCTTCTGTTCTTAGGGAACATTTCTGTATACTATTTGATGCTATGGCAAATTGTATTGCTTTTCAAATTTCAATTGCCAATTATACATTGCAAGTGTAAAGAAACACAATTGATGTGTTGCATAAATTCAACTTGTAGTCTAGCTAAACTTAAACTCTAGCCATTTTTTTAAAAAATCAGTTACTCAGAACATTCTACATGCATAATCATGTCATCTGTAAAACATCTAAAAATAAACATAATTTTACTTTTCCTTTCCAATCTATAAGCTTATTCCTTTTATTTGCCTTACTGCACCCGGCTAAGATCTTCAGAACATGCTGTAAAGAAGTTGTGAATTGACTTGTTCTGGACATTGGGTTGAAAGCACTCAATCTTCCACCATTTAAGTGTGAGATTCAATGTAGGTTTTTAATAGACACCTTTTATCAGATTGACAAAGTTCCCTTCTATTCATAGCCAGCTGAGAGCTTTTATCACAAATTAGTGCTAAACTTTTTTCAAGTGCTTTTTATGCACCTATTACAAGATTATTTAGCTTTTTGCCTTTATTTCATTAATATGGTAGCCAGCACTGACTTTTAATGTTCAACCTACCTTGCAACTGGGGTTAAGCCCAACTGGTCATAACGTATCATACAGGATAAAACATATAAAGAGCTAGATTCAATTTACTAATATTTTGTTAATGAGTTTTACATATATAGTCATAAAGAATACTGAGCTATAGTTTTCTTTTTTCATAACATTTTTACCTCGTTTGGTAGCAAGGTAACGCTGGTGGCGTGTTTTCTAAAATTTGTGAAAATGCTTTATAATTTCTGCCTTAAATGTTTGATAGAATTCACCAATAAAGTCACACGGGCCTGGACTTCTCTCTGTGGAAATGTTTTTAATTACAAACCCATTTTTTTTTTTTAATGAATATAGGATTATTCAGAGTTGCTTTCTATTTCATTTATTTCAACTCTTTATTTCTCTCCTATTTAGTTTGTTCTTTTTCTAACTTCTTAAGGAGGAAGCTTGGGTCATTGATTTTAGATGTTTCTTTAGCAGTTACGTTTCCTCCTAATGCACTGCTTTAGCTGCATACCACAAGTTTTGATAGACTGGGTTTAATTTTCAATCAGGTCAAAGATTTTCTAGTTTCCCTTGTGAATTCTTCTTTAAAGTTTATTTCAAAGTATGTTACTTAACTTCCAAATACCTGAGAGATTTTCCAGGTATCTTTTTAATTTCACTGTAGTCAGAGTACTCTCTAAATTTTAATCCTTTTAAATGTGTTGAAATACGTTTTACATCCCAGGACACAGCCTGTTTGGGTGAATCTTCCATGTGCACTTGAAAAGTATGTGGCTACAGTGTTCTGTAATGTCAATTAGGCACAGTTCACTCACAGTGTTGTCTAAACCTTCTATTTCCTTCTTGATTTTTTCTTGCCTGCTTGTTCTATCAATTATCGAGAATACTGCAATTTCCAACTAAAACTGTGGATTTGCCCATTGCTCCTTTCAACTGTCAGTTCTTGCTTCACTCTGTTATTGGATGTGTAACATTTACAACTGCTGAGTTTTCTCAATGAATTGATCCTTTTTTCATTATGAAATGCCCTTCACCCCTTGTAATATTTTCCTTGTTCTGAGGTCTCCTTTGTCTAATACAATACAGGCACTCCAATATTTTTATATTTACTGTTTATACAGTATCTTTTTCCATCCTTTTAAATATAAAGATACAGGTTACAAATAAGGTAGGTATCCAACTGGTTAGATCACAGTGATCTAACCTGGCACTCCTAACTGAAGTGCTAGACCATTTATGATACATTTACTTATTGTATATTTGAGTTAAAATGTACTATGTTACTTTTTCCCTAGCTTTTGTTTCTTTTCCTCTTCCCCATCTTTCTTTAGAACTGTGAAACATATTTGTTTCAAGTATTTAATTTAATCTATTTTATCATTAGCTATTATCTATTTTGTTATTTTCTTAGTGGTATACATATTTAACTTATCATAGTCAACTTTCAAATAGTCTATGGAAAAAGAATCTAAAACACAGAGGAATATGTATATGTATTAATATAACTGATTCACTTTGCTATACTTCTGAAACTAACACAACATTGAAAATCAACCATATTCCAATAGAAAAAAAAAAATTCACTGTCAAAGATTTGTTAGTAAAAGCAAATTCCCATTTATAGCAAATATCACTATTAAAAGTTCTGTAAGGACCACCCATAATAAAAGTTTTGTTCTAAATTTCTATTTCAGAAATAAAGAAAACTTTGAAGAACAAGATAAAATAAGGTATCTACAACAAATAATTCCATACAACAAACGGCCCCTCGGGTTTTATTCCAGAACATGTAACAATTAAAAAAAAAAGTTTCCTAATTGAGTGCTACCAACAGGCAAGACCTTTTAACTCTTGCTCCAGTGTCTAGCATGATATAGGTTCACCATATTTTCCCCTATATGAAATATTTTAAATAATCCCTAGAAAAATCCTCTTTCAAAACAAGCCACCAAATAACAATATAGTATCAAAAAAAAAAAAAAAAAGGATTTTACATAACATCACCAACTATCTCTACGTTAAACCTTTTAACTTTCTAATTCATATGGAGACCTCCTGTTTTTTTCTCCAGGACATACAGAATTGTGACTTTCAATAATATGTATAGTATAATTGCAAATTAACTCCATTATCCCATAATATGAAAGCTCTAAGGAATCTGTTATGGTGAGCATTTACTTGTAACAAAACTTGTGGCAGAACTTAATATTGGTCCTCAACAAAATCTCTGACTATGTACTATTGACACACAGAACTCAAAAGACCCTTGGAAGCTATCTGATATAGAGTAGAGATCTGTTTCTTAGTTAACTCCCAAAGATAATAATGGGGGTCTTGAACTATTGTTCACCTATACAGCCTATTTAAAATGTCAAATTGACTGGACTTTAGTTAAAATTTCATCAACTCAGTATAGATGAAAAGATTAATTCTATGTAGTAAAACTGACCTCATACTGTTCTAAAGCTCTAATTAACAAAATTGGGGAAATAAGGTATTGCTTAATAAATTCAGTTTAATAGAAAACAGGCTTTTTAAAACATGGCCTCCCAGGGAGTGAAACGAATAATAATAAAAGATTGGGAATTGGATTTAGACCATTCTCCTGCACAGTAACTTTCCATACAACATCTCTAATGATTACTTACATGCTTCTGCTCAAATATTTCCATAAAAGAGAAACACCATACAAAGCAACATGTTCTAATTTGAAACAACTAACTGCCATATAATGCTTTTTAACCCTATTCTGAATCACTGAACTTTTTAAGAATGCAGCAAAAAATGTGGAGCTGTCTTCTGGGGAAAAGACACAGCCATAAACACATATAAACAGAATTTTACCTATTATTTTACAAGGTTGAAGAACCCTAGCATCTGTCCACGTACTCCTTTAAATAACTCCCTTAACATACTTAACTACGGGGAACAAATGTTTTCATTCATTGATGGAGGAATATAGCTATATTCCTATTCTCTATGGAGAGGACTGTGGCTATAACTACAAACATTACTCATGTTCATATCCTTTGACCCAGTAATTCTACTTCCAGAGACTTATCAAGTAAACATATGTGAAATGACATTCTGTACAGGGCTATTTACTGAAGCATTGCTTATGTCAGTAAAACACTTTTTCATCTAAGTGTCCACAGACAAGAAAAGGGTTAAATTATGGTTCAGCTGTATAATGGAGTATTAAACAGCCTTGAAAAAAGAGAAGGAAGTTCTATACATACTAAAACAGTTTCTAAAATATTTCAAACACAAAAAGGAAAATACATGATAATATATATAATGTACTCTTTGTATTTTTTTTTAAAAAGAGGTGGTGAATATACATACATATTTGCACATGCACACACATGGATAATATATCATCATGTATGATATATACACACACATAAATAAAATACAATAAACTGCTAACAGTTGTCTCCAGGGAAGAAAACCAAATGGATAAAGGAAAAGCATAGCAGGGACTTCCCTGGTGGTCCAGTGGTTAAGACTCCATGCTTCCATTGCAGGGGGCACAGGTTCCATCCCTGGTTAGGGAACTAAGATCACCCATGCTGTAGGGTGTGACCAGAAAAAAAAGGAAAAGGGTAGCAGAGATGTTTCACTGTGTATCTTTAAAATCTTTTGAATATTGTACTATGTAAATATATCACCTAATCAAAATTAACTCTTAAATACCAACTCTGCCTTAGATCCTAAGCAGTTTTGCTAAGCTTAAAACCAAGCTATTCTATCACTCTGCAACTTATTCATAATATTTTATCAGAATTTTTCTGAGGTGTTTAGCTACAGTGATCTTACTACAAAACAAAAACTTTCATCCCTCCACACACAATCTGACCCCTGAGCAAATTATTTACTAAGCTCTCTTCTTTTAGGCTCATAATGCCTTCATATCACCATATTGTTTTTAATGGAGGGAGTGAATACACATACGTACTTGTGCCCCTTCTTTTAGGCTCATAACACCTTCACGTCTCTGTATCTACCATCAGCTGTGTGCCATAGACACATGGGTCCATTCCTGCCTTATTATATAAGTGTCCCAAGTGTATGCAGTACATCTGGTTGATTTTTTTTTTAATCCTCTGTAACATCTACGCACAGTACAGGCTTACTAAGAGTCAGCTGAACTCAAAACAAACAAACAGTAAATAAATAAAGAGTTAGCAGAACTCAACTGCTGAAAAATGGGGCACTAAAATTTCAATATAGCTATTATGTCCCTTTCCCTTCACCTCATCCAGATTATCACACAGCAGATCAAACAGCTTTTCAGAAGAAGTTGATGGAATACTGTGTGCCTTGATTTGATAATGGAACCTGGACAAGTGAGTTTTGGTTTAATGCTAGTGGTTTCTGCCAAATTTGGACATTAAATCTGCCTGCTAAAGTTAATTAATATAACAAAACATCCTGAACTAGAGGCATCATCTCCTGAGATTAGCGGGGCTTTCAGATTATATTTTAATTTCACAATTAATCCTTAGTATCCCTCTGGAGACAGACAAAACAGGAATTAAATCAACACTCAACTCTGGCAACAGTCTATGTGATGAAGGTCACATGTTTACTTTTTTTTAACAATTTAAATAAATTTTATTTAATTTACTTATATATCTTATTTTTAATTAATTTAAATTTAAAATGAATAAAAATTTCTTATAAATGAACATTATATGTCACAGTAATATTTGCATTGTTTTGACCACTAAACCAAAAAGGGAACCATTTCCTGAAATTACTGCTTACTTCAGATACATCAGGTGAGGTATCAGGCTCCACTTCCCACTCCCTGGAGACATGAAGCCTGTCAGTGTTCTGCCCCTCTACAACACTCTGGGCTGCTGGCTCCCAAGCCTCGTCCTGAAGATTTTCTTGACTTTTCTCCTTTGTTGGATCATCTGCGTCCTTAATACGCTGCCTTTCTCTTTTATGATTTTCTGTCTGGTGTTTATGGACTGTATCTTCTAGAATCTTCTTGAGAAAGGCCGCATGAAGGGAAATAGTTGATACTATGTATCAGCCTGGGTCTAGTCAGGAGACTGAAACCACATCTGGGGTACTCCCTTCCCAAAGGCTGAGATTCAGACATATTGGAGAGACTATGGCTTGGCTGCTGGTGGCAGAGAAGTTTACTGGGTGCCCTAGGCTGCAGTTGGTGTCCATTGGTATGCTGAGAAAGCTTGCTGAAGAGCAAATGATAGCGGGCCTTCTGTGTGCTCCTAGAAGCTTTGTCATCAATTGAACACAATACAAACTGGGAACAAGAGAAGCCCCTTCATTTGCTACCTTGCAATATCTCTCAAAGTCATGTCTGACTCTTTGTGACCCCATGGACTATAGCCTGCCAGACTCCTCTGTCCGTAGGATTTTTCAGGCAATAATAATGGAGTGGGTTCCATTTCCTTCTCCATGAAGGTCACATATTTATTTACTCTTTATAAAAGCAAAGTTATCAGTCACACAGGTCACAACTATTAGAACAGATACCATCACCTTGTTATCTTTATATAAGCAACATTAACAGTCTTCATCAGACAAAACTGGTTAAAATGGGCTTCACAAGGGGCTCAGTGGTGAAGAATCCATCTGCCAGTGCAGTAGCCGCACAAGACATAGGTTCGATCCTTGGGTTGGGAAGATTCCCTGGAAGAAGAAACGGCAACTGACTCCAGTATTTTTGCTGGGATAATCCCATGGACAGAGGAGTCTGATGGGCTATGTCCACGGTGTCGCAAAGTCAGACGTGACTGAGTATGCACACGCTGTTAAATTCTAATATAGCAGGTAGGTCAGTGGCTAAGACTCTGTGCTCCCAACGCAGAGGGCCTGGCTTTGATCCCTCGTCAGGGAACTAGATCCCACATGCCACAGCTAAAAGTTCGCATGCCACAACTAAGATCCGGTGCAGGCTTATAAATAAATATTTAAATAAAGTTACCTATTTTTAAAAAATTTGAGTACAGCAAATCTGGACAGCCGCTTGTTGTTATCATTTTAAAATTAAACTATGGTTTGGTTAAAATAAAAAGCTATCCTATGTAACTCACCAAGTTACTTAGTTCTTCAACTTCCTGGGCCAATAATACTATTTGCAAAAAAATAACTGCAATTTGAGTATTATTACCAGTCCCTCTGTAGAAGCTAACAAAATTTTTAAGACTTCTGAGGCTTTTGCTAAGGGTAGACTAAAAGAAAAACAATCACAATTTTCTGACTGTACTTTGTCAACAATATAGGATGAGAGGAGGTCAACCTTCAACAAAGAGTTTAATTAAGATCCAAGCATTCCTCTTCTATACATACATTCAAAACAACTGGAAGTAGGAACTCAAACAGTATTTGTACACCCATGTTCACAGCAGCATTATTCACAGTAGCCAAAAGGTAGAAGTAACCAAAGTGACTAATGACAGATACATGGATGAATAAAATATGGAATGTGTAATATTACTCAGCCTTAAAAAGGACGGAAATTCTGATGCTGCAACATGGATGAATCTTGAGGAATATTATGGTAAATGAACTGAGCCAGTTACAAAAAAGACAAATATTGTATGAGTCCACTTATATGAGATTTCTAGAGCAGTCAAATTCATGTAAACAGAAAGTAGAATGATTGTTGCCAGGGACTAAGGGGAGATATAAATGTGGAGTTATTGTTTAATGAGTATAGTTCCATTTTTGCTAGATGAAGAAGTTCTTGAGAGGGATCATAATGATGGTTGCAAAACAAAGTGAATGTACTATGCACTCAAAAATGGTTAGAATAGTAAATTTTTTTATGTATATATTTACTACTCCCTTCAGGATCACAGCCTTGTCATGGCAAAGGGGCTTGCATAAGTCAATGAAGCTATGAGCCATGTCATGTGGGGCCACCCAAGACAGACGGGTCATAGTGAAGCGTTCTGACAAAACATGGTCCACTGGAGAAGGAAATATCAACCCACTCCAGTATTCTTGCCTGGAGAACTCCATGAACAGTATGAAAAGGCAAAAAGATATGACACTGGAAGATGAGCCCTCCAGGTCAGGAGGTGTCCGGTAGGCTACTGGGGAAGAGTGGAGGGCAATTACCAACAGCTCCAGAAAGAATGAAGTGGCTGGGACATAGTGGAAATGATGCTCGGTTGTGGATGTGTCTGGTGGTGAAAGTAAAGTCCAATGCTGTATAGAACAATATTACATAGGAACCTGGAATGTTAGGTCCATGAATCAAGGTAAACTGGATGTGGTCAAGCAGGAGATAGCAAGATTGAATATCAACAGCTTAGGAATCAGGGAACTAAAATGGACAGGAATGGGTAAATTGAATTCAGATGGCCATTATACCTAAAAAATGGGCAAGAATCCCTTAGATGAAATGGGGTAGCCCTCATAGACAAGAAAAGAGTCTGAAATACAGCATATTTGGCTGCAACCTCAAAAACAAAAGAATGATCTCAGTTCATTTCTAAGGCAAATCATTCAACATCACAGCAATCCAAGTCTATGCCCCAACTACTGATGCCAAATAAATTGAAGCTGACCAGTAAGACCTACCACAGCTTTTAGAACCACTCTGATGTCAGAAAGTGAAGAGGAACTAAAAAGCCTCTTGATGAGGGTGACAGAGGAGAGTGAAAAAGCTGGCTTGAAACTCAACATTTAAAAAACTAAGATTATGGCATCCGGTCCCATCACTTCATGGCAAATATTAACAGAAAGGGAAAAAGTGGAGGCAGTGACAGATTTTATTTTCTTGGGCTCCAAAATCACTGCAGATGGTGATTGCAACCATGAAATTAAGACACTTGCTTCTTGGAAGAAAAGCTATGACAAACCTAGACAGCATATTAAAAAGCAGAAATATCACTTTGCTGACAAAGATTCATATAGTCAAAGCTATGGTTTTTCCAGTAGTTGTGTACAAATGTTAGAGTTGGACCATAAAGAAGGCCGAGCACCAAAGAACTGATGCTTTCAAACTGGTACTGTGGAAGACTTTTGAGAGTCCCCTGGATTAAAAGGAGATCAAACCAGTCAATCCTAAAGGAAATCAACCCTGAAAACTCATTGGAAGGACAGAAGCTGAAGCTCCAATACTTTGGCCACCTGATACTAAGAGCTGACTCACTGGAAAAGACCCTAATGCTAGGAATGACTGAAGGCAAAAGGAGAAGGGGGCAGCAGAGGATGAGATGGTTAGACAGCATCAGCAACTCAATGGACATGAATTGGAGCAAATTCCAGAAAACACCGGAGGACAGAGGAGCCTGGTGTGCTGCAGCAGTCCAAGGGGTTGCAAAGAGGTGGACGTGACTTAGCAACTCAACAAAAAGAACTCATTTACTACAATTTTAATGAGAGTGAAGTTCAGTAAAGGAAACCACAAAGCCCAGGACCTGCCCAATGACATGATTCTGGGAAATTTTACCTTCGACTTTAAACAAGTAGCACAGGGCTATCCTTTAAGGATAAGAGCCACCTAAAAATACACCAACCCCCAACAAAATTCAATGGATATAAGCATGCAGATTAGACAAATTTAAATAAGAGAAAATAAATAAGGGGAAAGTATAAGAAGAAATAAAAAAGTGGATGGAAATTTCAGAGCGAACCTACTCAATATTCAGCCCTGGGAAATAAAAGACCAGCAATACAGAAGACAGGGTAAAAGGCAGAGAAAATAAAGTAAGAAAGTCTAACATGTTTAAATAGAGTGCAAGAAGAAGACAGAGAGTAAGGCAGAGGCAACACATGCAAAGACAATGGCTGAGAATTCTAAACCTGATGACAACCAGCAACCCACAGATTTAAGGCATCCAATAAATTCCAAGCAGAATAAATCAAAATAATTCAACCACTCGCAGAAATATGCATACAGATGTTTATAGCAGCTTTATCCGTAATGCTAAAACTTGGAAGCAACCAAGACATCCTTTAGTAGGTGAACGGACAAATAAGATGTGGCACAGGGACCTCCCTGGTCGTCCAGTGGTTAAGAATCTATCTTGCAATGCAGGCATGCAGTTTTGATCCCTGGTTAGGGAACTAAGATCCCATGTGCCTCAGAGCAACTAAGCCTGAGCGTCACAACTACTGAGTCCGTGCACTGCAACGAAAGATCCACATCCACAAGGACAATCAATCCCGCATGCCAAAAGTAAGACCTGACACAGACACACAAGTAAATAAACCTTTAAACTAGGGGCACGCTGCAGTCCACGGGGTTGCCAAGAGTTGGATACGACTTAGCGACTGAACAACAACAGCAGCCAGACAGTGAAATACTATTCAGGGCTTTAGAAAAAAAAAAGAGCTTACACACCATGGAAAGACACAGAGAAAACTCAAATGAATATCACTAAGTGAAAGACGCCAATCTGAAAAGGCTACATGTTGTATGATTCCAACTACTTCAACCATATGACAGGAAAGAGAAAACTATGGGGAGAGTAAAAAGATCAGTAGTGGGCTAGGGGAGGAGGCAGGGATGAACAGTTGGAGCACAGAGGATTTTACGCCAGGAAAACTTTGTATGATACTATAATAAATACATATCATTATATACTTGACCAAATCCATAGAATATACACCACCAAGAGTGAACCCTAATGTATGCTATGGGCTTTGGATGGTAACGTGTTGTCAATGCAGGTTCATTACCTCTCAAAATGTGCAGAGGCAGGAGTATCTGGGAAGTCTCCATACCTTCCACTCCATTTTGTTGTGAGCCTAAAACTGCTCCAAAAACTAAAATCTACTAATTTTATGTGTATGTTCAGGTTCCTCCAAAATATTCAGGTGTAAATAATCCAATCTAGACATATCTCTCATCTCTACATTGTAGTGCAGAAAATCAAAGACAAAGAGAAAATCTCGAAAACAGGCAAAGAAAAGATAGATTACGTGCAACAGAATGGCAATGATAATAAAAGTAAAATGAGATCAAGGAAAGCAGTGGACAACAGTAAACAACGTACTAAAACAACACAGTAGGCTGACCTAGAACCCTGAACCCAGCAAAGCACCACCATGCAAGAATAAAGCCCCAAACAGACATTCTAACCCTAACCCTCACCCTCTTTCTGGATGGCGGACACAATGGGAAGACAGTAACTGGTAGACCCACACTAGAGAAATCCCAAAGGATGTATTTCAGCAAAAGAAAAAGTATTCCAGATGGAAGGTCAGAGATGTGAACAGGAACGAACAACAAAGAAAGTGGTAAACACAATGTAGGGAAACAGGTAGGTCAGGCTAAATGAACATAACTATAAAACAGATTCAATAAAAATCTGTGTGTTCTTAAAAACATATATATACAAATGGTTAACACATGACTCTTTCATTTATCAAAACCCACAGAACTATACAACACAAAGAGTAAATCCTAATGTTAAACTAAGGACTTTCCTTAATAATAAAGGTATCAATACTCATTGATCAACCGTAACAAGCCTACCACATTAATGTAACATGTTAATAATGGAGAAACTGGAGAGATGGGATATTAGTATACGACAACTCTGTACTAACTGCTCCATTTTCTGTAAAATAAAGTCTACTAATTAAATATACACACATATACAATTAAATATAAAATAGCAGCATGTGAAGTGGGAGAGGAATAATGAAGTTATAGGTTTAAGGCCCTTATACTGACAAAAAGGAGGGCAGAGGTATTGATTAACATCAATCCACGATATAAAAGATCCATACTGTAATTTCTGTGGTAACTAATGAAAGAGTACATAACTTTCAAACCAGAAGAGAGGAAAAATGGAATGTTAAAAAACAAATAGCTGGCAAAAT
This sequence comes from Budorcas taxicolor, assembly GCF_023091745.1. NCBI lineage: Eukaryota > Metazoa > Chordata > Mammalia > Artiodactyla > Bovidae > Budorcas > Budorcas taxicolor. The sequence continues at coordinate 46,542,446 of NC_068928.1, read as the reverse complement.
TTTGAAGGTGGGGAAAATAGAATGAGAATTCTGTCTTTATCGTAAATAACAAATGAAAAAAATTTCAGTGGAAAGTAGAAGAATTATAAGAGAGATTTTGAAAGAAACCTAAGAAAAATTCAAGCCCAAATACTTCCCCAGTGGCTCAGCAGTAACGAATCTGCTTGCAATGTAGGAGACTTGCAGGAGATACGAGTTCGATCCCTGACTCAAGAAGATACCCTGCAGCAGGAAATGGCAACTCACTCCAGTATTCTTCCGTGGAAAATCCCACGGACAGAGGAGCCTTGTGGGCTACATACAGTCCATGAGGTTGCAAAAAGTTGGACATGACTGAGTGACTAAACAACAATACAAATATGTCATTACATTAAATGCAATTTCAGCCAAGAGTTTGGAAACTACATTAAAACAAGAAATATGCCTAGTTGGATGACAACTGTTTTTAATTCAACTCTTTCCCAATTCGACAAAGATTTATTCAGTATATACAAAGTGCTGAGCATTTGAAGAGTCGGAAATACAGGCAACATCCATGCTCTCAAGGAGACTAACAGGGAGAACAAACGTGTTATAACAAAGACAGGTCATCAGGTGCTAATAAGATACTACAGCTAGATTGGTGAGGCTATCCAGAAAAACTACACAGAAGGGATATCTGAATCATGCTTTGAAGAGTAAACTGAAAGTTCACGCAACAACTGAGAAGGAGCAGTGGAGACAGCAGCAAGGTCAGGAGGCCAGCCATGGCTTGAGCCGGCAGCACGCAGCAGGGCGCGAGTAGACAGCGACCCAGGGAGCTGAGAAGTCAGGAGCTTTAACTCCATCCAGTAGACACTGTGAAGCCTTTAAAGTAAGGGAGTAAAACAATACTACTGGTATTTTTAGAAATATAACTGGAAGCAGTTTACAAAAAGATGAATGAGGTGGGAGATACTAACCGTTACAGTTATGAATGAGGAAGGTCTGGATTAAGGCAGTAACAGTGGGGCAGACAAATGCTAGAGGAAGAAGAGAAATGAGCTGATAATTGACTACGTGTGAAATGAGGGTAGATTAAAGTACAGATGGTCCCTGCCTTAGAATTGTTCCATTTAACGATTTTTCAACTTTGAAAGTGAAGTCGCTCAGTCATGTCGGACTCTTTGCGACCCCATGGGCAGTAGCCTGCACCTGGCTCTTCCGTCCATGGGATTTTCTAGGCAAGAGTACTGGAGTGGGTTGCCATTTCCTTCTCCAGGGAATCTTCCCAACCCAAGGATCGAACTTTATGATGGTGCAAAAATGATTCACATGCAGTGGGAACTACACTTCCAGTCTTGAATGTTGATCTTTTCCTGGGCTAGTTACATGTGACACAACCTCCCTCATGCTGACCAGTGGCGAGGGCAGCACAGCTGCCAGTCAGCCACGCCATCAGGAGGGTAAGAGACCAATACACTTTCAATCACTCCATACCCAATCATCCTGCTTTTCACTCTCAGAACGAAATTCAATAAATGACATGAGATATTCAACACTTTATCATAAAACAGGCTCTGTATCAGATGAGTTTGCCCAACCATAGGTTAACACAAGCATTCTGGGCATGTTTAAGGTAAGCTAGGCTAAACTATGATAGGTTAGGTATGTTAAATGTATTTTCAACTTCTGATAGTTTCAACTTACAATGGGTTTATCAGGACATAAGTCGAGAAAGATTTGTAAATGAAAAGAAGAGAACATAAAGGCAAACATAATAATAAATTTAAGAATAGTTACTCTTAAAACTGGTATAAATGTAGACTATTTTTCAGCATTTATGCTTACCGACCATCTAACTATGTACTAAATATAAACACCTAAACATATTTTTAAAAATTTCTTGCACTGGCATGTGAAATAGCTACTATAACTAGGTATCCATAACTGACACCTTCTAATTGATACAATTTACTACGTGACAGGAGAAAGGTATCAGCTGGTTCAAGATCTTTTCAGAAGTCAGATGTGATCATCTGACTCACATCACACTCACAAATTTATAAAAGATAGGAAATGAGTTTCTTATTGTGCCAAAAGAGGGAGTCCCAGTTTTCATGGTTCTCATTTCGCTCTTCTTTTCAACACAATCAACACACTTTTTATTCAATACAACTGAAACCAAGGACATTAATCAAAAAAGTAAGTTATAGTGAGGAATCTTAAAAAAAAAAATACAAATGTTTTCTTTGAACTTGAAGTACAGAAACGCTTATTCTGTTGCCAATATTTTGATACAGGCCTGTTTAGTTACAGACCTACTGACTGTAGCTTCACACTGTCTTACACAAACCACACCCATAATGCTTCATCTACTATTTCCAGTTTCGATTTCTTTAAAAGTGAAGCAAGAACTTTTAAGATACTTGCCAAGTATCTAAATGAAGAATTCTTCCAGGTTAAAAAAAATTCTTTTAATAAAGTTTTATAGTTATCTCCTTATTGCTTCATTTTATATTCAGTCTTTCCAAGGCAGATAACTTAGTTTTCACAGAATCAACAATTCTTTCATTTTATGTCAGTTGTTATCACAATTTTGTATTGAGCCATATAATTATAACACAAGTGCAAGTTGTCATAAAGTGGTCCTTGGTGAGTCAATTTAACCAACTGGTGGGAGCAATGCACTGGGCATCAGTTAGCACGTCTCATAAAAAGAGAAGGAATGTTTATTAAGACTAATATCCCTATTATGAAAGATCTAAATTCACTTATTGCTTTCTTTGTACTTGGGACAGTATCTGGCACACAGAAAATACTATGGAAGCATTTGTTACTATATTAGCATTAAAAGTCAACTAGGTACAGATAGATAGTACATGCAAGGGCAGAATTCCACCTACTTTACAGTGTCCAGAATCACAGAGATGAGACTATCTGTATTTAAGGAGTCAAAAGGGGAGAGAGTAGGGAATATAAACTGTGCTAAGTTCTCACTGAAAACATACGAATACAAGGTAGTCAGTTTCACATTACTGGAAGTGGATTATCTAGTACTTTAAGGAAGAGATCTTAAAAAAAAAGAAGCAGCGCTCACATGCCAAGTCAATAAGACATGAAGAAGCAGGTTCATAACTCCATTAACCTATCATCTCAAAAATGCTGAGAATGGTTACAGGTAGTCCTAAAAAGTGGCAGCTAGAGTAGAGGAGGAAACTCAGTTACAGCTTCACAGTGCATGTCAGGTTCCTTCCCTCTATTACCCACTCACTGATGATAGAAAACATCAGTCTCTTAAACAAAACCACACGGCACATCCCAAAATACATAACAAATGCTTCTGTTTTATTAGTTATTATAAATTAAACATTAAATATAAAATTAATGTGCATAAATGCAATGTGAAAGAAAAATTTTAATTTGCAAATAACCTAAATATAAGCAAAGAGTAACTTAAATACTGCAAGCAATAAACGTGGCGACATGGCCATTTTCTTTCGCCTAAGTTTTGTGTATGTGATTTGCAGGTGCAAAACACTCAAGGCAACATGACAGAAGATGGACAGTCACCAGGAAGTTCAAAGACTGCAGCTACTTAAAACATCCTGTCCACTAGGAAAAAGTCCACAGTGGCACCAACTTTCTTCCTTCTATGGACATCAAACAGTACTGAAAATGTTATGAATAGTTAGGAGAAACTCAAGAGACAGCCATGCGGCTGCACCAGCCCCACTAGATGGCACTGTCACAGGAAAGCCACTCTGCTCTCCCACTTCCAAGGGCTGAAAGCACTCATGATCTCTGCAAAACTGAAAGCTGTCATCAACACAGCGACATCCTCACTGAGAAATGATGACCCATAATGAGGAGTTTCAGGCTTGAAGGAAGCGTCTATCCCAAAAGCACCTTTTTTCCCAGTACCATGGCCCCCTCCCCGATCCTATTTCAAATAAGCAGTCTGAGAGAAACAATGGCTTGCATGCATAAGAAGTCCTACAAAATGGAGATTTTCTCTTTTCTCTTCCTAACTACACAAAACTACAGGATAATTACTTGCTTTCCAGCCCGCCCCCTCCGCCAAGTTTCTTTGCTATGGGTAAAAACCCTCCTAGTGATCCAAGAATAACAGATTTATTGTAATCAATACAGTTATCATGACTGGAAACTTCAAAATAACACAATTAATGATACAAAAACATCTGGATAAAAATGAACTTCTTTCTATATATTAAAGCAGAACTCCTATTAAACAGATTAAGTTTTTTGACACCTCAGTTACATGATTTTAGCTGGGCCTGGGCAGCAGAATTCACAATGTTACTCATTGCCATAACTTATGCTCTACCCCATGGAAAGTATACTTGGATACAGCTACCAGGAACCTAAAACCAGAAGGAAAGAAAAGCATTCTAACAAAGCTCAATTAGTTTAAACCGTATACAATTTGAATACAAACTTACTCTCACACAGTGGGTGAGCATTTGAATAGACAGATTTGGATACAAGACTTTTACTGAATTACCAGCAAAAGTCATTATTAGGCAATCAACTGAATCAGAGATCACTTTAACACTCAAATATACTACTCAAGTACAGTTGAAGCTACTTCACCTAGATCAGAGAATTTAGACATGTAGAATTCAGACATGTAACTAACATATAACAACAATCAGGAGCACAGCTGCTCTAAAGTGCCACCAAAGTCAGTTACTTAATTAAAGAGAGGCGAAGAAACCAAGAATTACAAAATGTGTAACAAATCCTGTGTTCCTATTAGAGCTCACCACAGGTCTAATACAGCTCCCATCCCAGTTATCCTCTATACCACGCTCCCCTCAACAGTAAGGGCTTGGAAGTACTGTACTGAGGTGTCATCCCTAACATCCTGCACAATGCCTAGTACGCAGCAGGTATTCAATATCTATTGAATGAACAAAGACTATCAAGTTATTCCAGCCCACCAAAATTATGACATTCATCAAAGCAGTTTTTCTAACTGAACTCTGACAAACACCTTTTCCTTTAAGAACATGAAACTAAGCATAAGACTAAGATCCAAGGTGCCATGAGAAACAATATTTCTTGGAAAGTACAGGAAGGAGTCAAAGATCAAAAATTCTCTAGTCTCAGGTCCAAGTAAACAACATCTTGGATTAGTGAAGATTTTAAATAAAACATCACAAACATATCTTACATATTGTACTAAAATCATAAATAGGTTTTATACTTTGTTCTAAAGCCCTCCTATCAGAGCAGCAGGGTGAGGCAGCAGTTTCATAAAGATGCACAGGAAGCCATAACACTGCCCGTGAACGGGGCCTGATCTGATGCTACTGGAACAAAAACAGCGAACAAGAAGGGAAAATAGAAGGAAAGGAAAAGGAGTCTGGGGTACAATCATGAGGAATCTGCTGAACTGCAGATCTGGGGAGGTGACATAGCAGGGGCATGTTTTTCAAAACTCTACACGTAACCATACAAAAAGCCCAGCGTAATGAAGCTATGCCAACACTTTTTCATTAGCAGTTTTTGTCTGAGTGACTGAGGAGTTTTGACAAAATGTGGCATAGAATCGAGACACATCCTGTTAGTATCCTTGCAATAGACCCACGGGAAATCTCTCCCACATTAGAGGGTAAAAAGAAGTAAATATTTCTATACAGAGTACCTTCAAGAGTACTGTTAAACATTTGAGTGGAACAACTGATAGGATTTAAAAGTTCACTGGAACTGTGAGCCAGATCTTCTCCCCTTCGATGTATCTGTATGATCCATCCAGTTTGCTCTTTGTTTTTAAATGTGTTTAAAGTTGGATATGGGCAGTGTTCATTATCATCATTTTACTCACCTTACTAACACCAACTCCAGTAAACCTGGCCTCTAATAATTCCTGCCGCCGGGGGTCCAAGCTATGCAATTCTTCCATCATTTCTACTGAAAAAGAAAAAGTAGGTTGTGAGACCATAAAAGCTAAAACATGAAGAACCAGTTCTTGGATACAACAAAATGCATAGTAACTATTTTGCAGAATACTCACATACAGGTAAACCTCAAATAAATATAGCATACAAGTAATAAACCACAAGGCGCTATATCAAATAGTAATACACTTTAAGTTACAAAGTGGCTCAAAAGTCTTCTTCTGAGGGTCACTTATTCTTAACTAGTTCTGATTTGACTTTAACAGCAAAAAAACCCCTCAAAACTTTCATATAATCTCTGTAAAAGCTGAGCAAAGCCTAGCTTACAAAAAAAGAAAATTTCTTCTATCAACCTTTGAATTTAGGTAAGTACTTAAGGATATTTCCTTCCCAAACACACAGGAACTAGTTCTTAAACTAAAAATATGAATCATTAATAATAACTTCAAAATAATACAGCATGAATCAGAAGCTACTAATAACTTAAAATAACACTATTATGCCTCCTTTCTCTGAGGAGCATGAAAAAAGGAATTAATTACTTATTTTAATAGAGAACCCATGGTAAAACCATCAACCTGCATCCACTCAGGAAATTAGTATGGCTCCATAACCACCCCTTTACAAAATCTTTCTCTGCCACTCCCTGGAGCAGTAGGTTGCTCTAGACATCTGCTTTTAGCACTCCTTCCAAGCAGGGAGGGGCAAGAGGACACCATTTTTAAACTCCTTCCACGACCAATTAATGCACAGGCTACTCTCAGCAAATACCTCCATCGTTTGCAAGAAATCATCTCTTGCAGAACGCATTGGAAACCGCCCAAATATTAAAAGTAGAAAAGGTACATATACCATTACCTACAACCCCTTTGAACATATTACTAAATAGCTACTGGAATGATTGGCATGATTTAAAAGTTCACTGAAAACATGAATTAAACATGCCCCTCTGCAATCTAACAACTCCACAATTTTCAGTAACAACCCCTACGAAGCCTCCAGTTTCATTTCCCTTCCTGGATTGAGAGCCTGGGGCAAAGAGGAATGAAAGGGTGGCAAATTAAAGTTTCACCCACACAGACAAGTGCAGGTTAGAGAGGGAATTAGGAAATTCTCAGAAGGGTAGAAAGGTATCTCAGAAAAGAAAAGAGAAAAAGAAAAAAAAGAGAGACTGAGACAGTGTTTCCCTAAGTGGCCTTCCTCGAGTCTCACCCTGCCCTAATCGAGGCCGGAATGGCAGAAGTTGCAGCCTCTCTTCAAGCCCCAGGGTCTCTCGGCACGTTTCCTAAACCTCCATCCCCAGGCCTGGCCCGGAAAATGACGCCCCAGCGGTTATTCCATTTAATGTCAACTCATGTTAAGGAAAGATCCACTCAGTCTCATTCCAGCGGGGCCTTGGACTGGGATCCTCCCTGTAGCCCACAGCCGGAAAGCAGGACCGATGGGGCCTGGTCCTGGCGCCCCTCGTCTCCCGCCGGCTCCAAACTTTCCCCAACTCCAGGCCCACCTGTCACGGAGGGAGGGCGGGCCAGCTCTCGGGGGCGCCCGGGAGGCTGCCGGGGCCTCCAGCTGCCCGGGTGCTCCCATCTCCCCGCCGGCCGCAAGCCCCACTCCCAGGCCGGGGCCGCCTGGGCCTCTCCCATCTTCGACCCGGCCCCTCGGCGACCCGCAGCCCTCGGGAAGCCCCTCCCGCTTCAGCGCCGGGGAGCTGCGGCCCGGCGCCGGCCCCCGGGTGGGCCCGGGCCGCAGCCTCCTCAGCCGAGAGGGTCGCCCGGACGGTTAATACCTCAGGCCCGGCGCCCTCCCCCGCCCGGGGCTCAGCCTCTCACCTGCCGCCGCCGCTGCCGCCGCCGCCGCCGCTCCACGCTCCTCCCGGGAGGGGCCCCGACCCGACCCGGCTGCGGACCGCTCTGCTCTCCCCCTGGGCAGGCCCGGGGCGGAGCCGGGGCCTCTCCTGAGCGCCGCAACCCCCCGCCCGGGCAGCCGCCGCCGGCGCTGGGCTCCACGAGAGGGCGGGCGGGGGAGGGGGGCCTCGGAGGCCGCAGATCCCCGGGCTCGCGTACAGAGCCAGGCGCCTGACGCGGGCCCGGGCCCGGGCGGCCGCGGGGGGCGCGGGACCGGTCTCCTGGCGCCGGACAAAGGCCAAGGGAGGCGCAGAAGGGCCCAGGCCCGGCCGGGAGGTGGGGGCCCGCTCGGCTAGGGGCCACTCGGGTGCGGCGCGCAAGGCGGGGGGGTCGGAACCGCTGGAGCCCAGGACCCGCCTCCGGCCCCTTAATCCGGATCGGTTCGGTCCGGATTAGTAGTGATCGGTGTAAACACACTAGTGAAACCGCGTGTTTCCTCGCGAGATTTGCACGGTTGGGAGGCAGGGGGGGTCCTGGGGGGGTGGGGGAAGTGCCGACAGTGGGGGAGGAGGGGGAGGGGACCAGGAAGGTGGGGGGGTCCCCGCTGCCCCGGCGCCCCGCCTCCTCCAATCAGCGGCCGGCCTGCCGGGCAGGGGTTAACCAGGGGACCCCGCGCAGGCGAAGGAGGCCGCCGCCTCGCCGGGCGGCTGAGGGCGGGCTGACGGGCGGCGCCGACGGACGCACCGCGACGCGAGGGGAGGTCTGACCCGGCTGGGCCGGAGTCCCGGAGACCCCGCAGCCGTCTTCGTAAAATCGGCCCCCGCCCCGCGGGACCGGCCCCAGCCGAGCGGTTGGGCCGGCGCCCTGGGTCGCGGACCAACGGTGGAGGGGCCTCGCTGCCTGGGCCGGGCGCTTTCCGGATCCGCCTCGCCGAACCCTGCGCCCGCCTAATCCCTGATCTCCACGAGTTTGGGTGAGAAGTGAGGTTGCTCTGCCCAGGATGGATTTTAGAGGAAGAAAGCCGTGAGCCGACGAACCCCGCCCGAACGTCCCCGGAGACTCCCAGTTAGTGAGTTGGCTGTGTCCCCCGGTGTTGGCTAGCTCCCACGCCCCGCCACGCTCCAAACTCACCGTCCCGCTCCCCAAATCCACGTTTGCGCCGTGGAAAGCGGACAGAGGTTCACCTCCACGTACCTGGTTGGCAGGGCGTCTTTAGGGTCAAGTGGTGCTCTGGGATCAAGGCTGAGCCCCCACCCCCACCACAGTGTTGCCCTTCGGAAGGCGGGAGGTGGGGGGGCGCTGCCCCAAAGGGACTCTATCGGTGCGCCCTGGGGGAGGTTCCATTTCAACCTTTGATTAAAAACAAGGCTCTCCTGGGTACTTAGGGGGGCTCTAAGAATAAGTGCTAGAATGGGGAAAACAGGCCTGCCCCTCTCTACCGAGGAAAGGGAAATAGGCCAGGATGCAATAGCTCTTTCAGCTAGGCGGCTTCCTACACAGAAGGCTCCCATTCTGATCGCCCAGCACCAGAGAAAAAATCACATTCTCCACCGACATCTGAGCCAGGACACTGACTTCTAGGCAGATACCCAACTTTTTATTTTCCTCTGATGCTTCCTTGATTAGATGTCTGAAGATGTATGACAACGAGTGGCTTGGGGAAAATTCATAAAATGAGCAAGAGCCTTGAACTTTTCCAGGGGGTAGGCAAGTATTTCAGATGATGTTTCTGCCTTTCTTGCTTCCTTACTCTGAATTCTTCCTGTATTCATGGAACACAGACCTGCTGAAAGGGTAAAGGATGGCAGTTTACTTATTGTTAGTTGTTCAGCCTTCCAAATCCTTGGGCACATTCAAGCACTGTAGAAAAAAATCCATTCAGCCAAGAGTCACCTTGTTTCAAATCCCAGCCAGGTTGGGCCTTGCACACCTATTTCGATAGATAACAGTGTTTGAAGGGGAGGGGGAGAGCAAGTTCCAGGCAGAGGGTACGAAAAAGGGCAAGGTAAGGATTATCAAGGGGGCAGGAGAGCCAAGAGTATGTTCCTCTACAACTCAAAAGAGAAAAGCACCTGAGACAAGTTCTGTCCTTACAGTGAATGATCGAAAACGTAAGTCCTTAAAATGACACTGGAACATCTCAGAAGAGAAGAATTTAAGAGAAAGAACACTGGACAGAGCTGGAGCTGAGCTCTGGCCAGCTCCTCCACAGACAAACTGCTTGGGCCCGTTACCTAACCTTGCAAGTTTCGCCAGCCTCATCTGTGAAGGAGTTTGGGCCAGAGGATTCCCAGAGTCCTTTCCAGGTCTAAAGGGCTATGACTCCATTTTTTGAGGTAACTATGAAAAAAATAAAAATGAAACTAGTCATTGAAATTCAGGAAAAGACGAGATTTTGTTTCACTTTGCCTAGTGTGTTTTTCCCTGCATGTCAGAAAACTGACACTATCATAGGTCTGTTGATAGCCCACTCCATATCTAACACTCATCCCGAGAGGAATTGCTCATAGGAATCTCATGAATTTGCTTACCACAAAAATGGTGTACTTCTGTTTGTTGTTCAGTCACCCAGTCCTGTACAACTCTTTGAGACCCCGTGGACTACAGCATGCCAAACCTCTGTCACTCACCGTCTCCATCAAGTTTGCCCACATTCATGTCCATTGCATCAGTGATGCCATCCAGCCATCTCATCCTCTGATACCCTCTTATATGCTTCTGTTTATAAGCATATAAACTACTAGGCTTCCCTAGTAGCTCAGATGGTAAAACATCTGCCTGCAATGCAGGAGACCTGGGTTCGATCCCTGGGTCGGGAAGATCCCCCGAAGAAGGAAATGCAACCCACTCCAGTATCCTTGCCTGGAAAATTCCATGGACAGAGGAGCCTGGCGGGCTACAGTCCCTGGGATCACAAAGAGTTGGACACAACTGAACAACTAACACACATAAGGATATAAGTGAAAATATCAAATACTAACAATCAGAAAAAAGAAACAATAGATGGATGATTTTGTTGTTGTCCAGTGGTTTTCACGATATAATTTAACCTTGGGTTCATGAACCCATTTGTTTAAAGTGTGTTGGCTCACAGAGCAACTTTATGAAACTCAGCTTCTCAAAGGCTGGCAAATGGTGACACTCCCCATGCAAAAGCCCAATTGCTATCAGAAGGCTCAAACATGGATTCATCTAGATGTTCCCATTGATCCTGCCTTCAGGGTAGCATATAACAAGTCCTCCAGGTCCATGTTCATAGACACAGAAGGGACAAGGGAGTTGGCGTTCCCTAAGCTATGTTCTGCAGGTTTCAACAGGTTAAATGCTTTAAAGGGAGTGGATGTACATTGGTCCTCAGGACTCTAGGTTAAAGTTAAGCGGAATCCTTTATTTCAGCACTTCTTAGAACCTAAAGTATATAATACGCACAAGACCATCTCCAGGAGAGGGATTGGGGTATCCACTGGTTTCTAATTTGATTTTTTGAACCACCACCCTGGTATTTTTTTGGTTGGTTGGTGGTTTCTGATACTCATGGGAGATACTTTGAGAAAGACACTGGAGAAACCTAGTTTAGCCCTTCTTTGCCCTTTCACCTATACCACAACTAATGAATGTCCACAATCTTCTTAAATGCTTCATAATATCCACCATCTTCAGCAAAAAGACTATGGCATGTTTTACCAAGTAGGGGACCCTCACGTGCACCTTTTCTAAAAGGAGCCTGCAATATGTTGGCTAAGAGGACAAACTCTTGGTCCAGGGCCCTGGTTTTCATCTTGGCCCTGCCTCTTAACAGCTGTGTTGCCTTAGGCAAGATATTTAACTTCTCTAAGCCTCAGTTTCTTTACCCATCAAATGGTGTTAAAACTGCACAAGCCCTGGAGGAGGAAATGGAAACTCCAGTATTCTCCCCTGGAAAATTCCATGGCCAGGAGAGCCTGACAGATCATAGTGCATGTAGAGTTGGACACAGCTGAGCCTGCACACAATTACTGAAAAATACAACTATTTGGTTCTAATTGAATCAACTCCATAGAAGAGAAAGAAAATTAAAAAAAAAAAAACAAAAAAACACCTCACAGGGCTGTTGGAGGACAAAATGAGATGATGTGTATGCCTGACAGAATAATCCCCGAATACATGGTCCTCAAACCTCATGTTTCTACCAAGGACGTCTACATTTGTCGTTAGACTGTTTTGGCAGCACACAGTTCAACTTCAGAAACCAGGCTGCCAATGTACTGAGTCGCTCATGGGGCTGTTTTCTTCATGACAGAAAAAGGACTTGCTAACAGGAAAAATGTCTCTGTAAAGAAAGCACTACATTTGATGGGGGGAGGGGAGGGCCCAGTAGACAAAAATATAAAAGTCACCTTGTCTGTTTATGTTCTTCCCCTACCCTTGAGGGCTTCTAATGGTGTGAAGAAACAAGGGATTTTGTGAAAGCGGTATTCCCACCAGAAATTCTGGTGGGCAGGGCCATGTAGAACGTCAGGGTAGTGGTGGTCGCACAGAACTAGGTTCAAACCCCATTTCTTCACCTCTCAGCTTCTTCATCTGAAAACTGTGGCCTGCACACCTAACCCCATGGGTGTCTCTGATGAAAGTTGAAATAGTGGGACTAGCCTGGTGGTCCAGTGGCTGAGACTCTGTACTATCGATGCAGGGGGCCCAGGTTCGATCCCTGGTCAGGGAATTAGATCCCACGTGCCACAGCTAAGAGTTCACATGCCTCAACTGAGACCCAGTGCAGCCAAATAAAAAGGAAAATATTTTTTTAAAAATAAAGTTGAAATAGTGATGGGAAATGCCTTCTAATTGCGCCTGACATACAGTAGACATTTGGTCAGTGCTATTTCCTCCAGACTCCCCATTTCTAACAAAATGGAAAAGCATCTGGCAGCCAGGCAAGTGCTCTATGGATGAAAGAAATTCACGTCTCCCGTCTCAGCCTTCACAGGACTCTGTGCCAGTCTCTCCCCTGTCTCTGGTTTTCATACCCTTCTCCTGCCCAACTTGCTTCAGAGGCTCTTCCTGGGCAAGTCTCCTTGACACAGTTTATTTATCAAGTCATGCTGTCTTCCCCACAGCCCAGTGATGCTGGAACGAAGTTCTTACTCTCCTAGAGAGCCACCTCCCTTCCCTAATTTCCTCCTTCAACTCCCTCCCCAAATGTTACTTTTTAATACTTGTCTTCTCTGCATTGTGTGTTCCTCCTTCCTAGCAACTGCAACAAGAATAAATGCCCACTTAAGTGTAACAAGCCCCTTAAGTGTAACAAGCCCCCTCGGCTGAGCTACTGAATCCTCCATTTTGGTTTTTCTCAGAAAACCTCAAGATAGGCAACAACAGCAAACACCCTGCCTCTGTGGACACTAGCAGAATATTTTATCAATCTTCCTTCCATTGACCTTTTGTACTAGGCTTAAGTAAGCAACCTTCAGACACGCTGACACAGGTTGGGAGGGAAAGGGGACCTCAGCCTTGAGCCCACAGAGAAGAAAGAGAGGGATCACTCAGCTAGTGGCAGGAGACTTGGGCATAGTCAGCCCAGAAAGGCGTATCAGAAGATGTGTGCGGTTTTTGTACAGCCTCTCAATGACAGGAATGAAGTGGGGTTTTTGTTTTTGTTTTTGCTTTTTTGGTGGAGTGGAGGGTGAGTTTTCTTTTTTTTAACTGTTGTTCAGTGGCTAAGTCTGCAGCACACCAGGCTTCCTTGTCCTTCACTGTCTCCCAGAGTTTGCTCAAACTCATGTCCACTGAGTCGGTGATGGTGATGCCATCCAACCATCTCATCCTCTGTCACCCTCTTCTCCTCTGTCTTTCCCAGCATCAGGGTCTTTTCCAGTCCAGTAAGTTGGCTCTTTGCATCAGGTGGCCAAAGTACTGGAGCTTCAGCTTCAGCATCAGTCCTTCCAGTGAATATTCAGGGCTAATTTCCTCTAGGATTGACTGGTTTGATTTCCTTGTAGTCCAAGGGACTCTCAGTCTTCTCCAGGACCACAGTTCAAAAGCATCAATTCTTCAACACTTAGCCTTTTTTTTTTTTTTAACACTTAGCCTTCTTTATGGTCCAAGTCTCATGTTTGTACATGACTACTGGAAAAACCATCACTTTGACTATATGGACCTTTGTCCATTTCTTTTTAATGGTTGAAAGAAAATCGAAAGAAGAATAGTATTTCACGACTTGAAAATGATATAAAATCTAATTTGGTGTCCATAAATAAAGTTTCACTTAGAATACAGCCACACTGGGACTTCCCTGGCAGTCCAGTAGTTAGGACTTTGCTTTCCAGTGCAAGGGGTACAGGTTCAATAGCTGGTCGGAGAACTAAGATCCCACCAAAAAACTAAAACATAAAACAGAAGCAATATTGTAACAAATTCAATAAAGACCTTAAAAATGGTAAAGAAGTAAAATTGGAAGGAAAAACAACCACAGCCACACTAATTTCTTTACATACTGTCCCTGGCTGAATTCGCACTACAAATGGCAGAACTGAGTAGTAGTGACAGGCAGGCAAAGCCTAAAACATTTACTATCTGGTCCTTTACAGAAAAAGTTTGTCAACTCCTGCTCTAGGCCAGGGCTTCTCACGGAGCAGATGTATCCCTCTGGGCTTGCCTGATGGCTCAGGCGGTAAAGAATCTGCCCGCAATGCAGGAGACCCGGGTTTAATCCCTGGTTTAGGAAGATTCCCTGGAGAAGGGAATGGCTACCCACTCCAGTATTCTTGCCTGGAGACTTCCAGGGACAGAGGAGCCTGGTGGGCTACAGTGCACTGGGTCACAAAGAGTTGAACACAACTGAGTGACTAACACTTTCACTTCACGAATCCCTCGGGGATCTTGCTCTGTGCGTCTGGGACAAGACCTAAGAGTCTGCTTTTCTATTAGCCCTCAGGTGACGCTGCTGCTGCTGGTCTGCGAACCACACTGGGTAGGTCAAGGCTCTCAAAGGCATATCAGTTATATTAGTAGTAAATGCCTTATGTGAAGACTTTGTATGTACAGTGAGCAATCTTTTAAAATATGAAAAAAACTGGACTGTAACCCAGGATAATAACCCCAATCGAATCTTCCACATTTCATTCCATTGTTTTGGCATCATGTGACAGCCAAATAGACATGGAAATGGATTTGCTATCCAGCTGGCTGAGACCAAAGGGATCGCTGCCGAATACTCTTGTGATGTGGTGCTTCCTCTTATTGGCCCTAAGCTTACCAGTCCAGCTACAGAAGGAACCTCTGTGTCCTGGTGTTCCAGTCTTTGGAAAGGGAGTCTGAGCTTACCTTATCCAAAGCAGTATTGACTTTTCCACCTTCAGGCAAATCCTCTCTCAACTCCTTCTTCAGTGACAAACCCTTGGAAAAGCAGCTTGGATTAAAATCTCAACACTTCTGCATACGTGAGAAGTATGTAAAAGGTCTTCTGAGACCCAAGGACACCTGACTTTTGGAGCCTCGATTTCCTTATCTGTGCCATGGAGATAATATATATAAAGCACCTGGGTTACTGCTGGATCCCTGCCAGGTGCTTCCAACCTGAAATCATCATAAAACTTACAGGCAAAACCTGCCTCTTTCCCTACCTGACTCATGCTATTGTTTAGTCGACAAGTCGTGTCCACCTCTTTGTGATGCCGTAGAATATGTAACCTGCCAGGCTCCTCTGTCCATGGGATTTCCCAGGCAAGAATACTGGAGTGGGTTGCCATTTCCTTCTCCAGGGGATCTTCCTGACTCAGAGATCGGATCCATGTCTCCTACACTGCAGGTGGGTTCTTTACCACTGAGCTCCCAGGGAAGCCCATTTAACTCAGATTAGCAAATGTCAATTCCATTCTTTCATTACTTCAAAAACTCTGGAATCATCCTCTCTTACACCCTTATCCCCTGCACTTCCATTCCAGCCTCACCAGCCTGCTCCCACCTCAAGGCCTTTGCCCTTTCCCTCCGTCCACCTGGTACACTTTCCACCAGACACCTAGCAGGTGTGGCCACGTTACACTGCATGGACTGTGTGTTATCTTCTGCGTCTGTGTGATAGTGATATGAAGCTGGCCAGTAACTGCCTTTCCATGATAGAGTGAGAAAAACCTTCAGGCTGGGTTTTTCAGTAGAAAGAAGTGAGAAGGACAGTTTGAAAAGAAAGACTTATCACAAGGAAAACAACTTTTTTTTTTCTATTTCTTTAATTTTCTGTCTATATGAGATGATGGCTGTTCATTAAACTTACTGTGACGGTCACTTCAGTGATGTACCTAAGTCATCATGCCGTATATCTTAAGCCTATAGTGCTATATGTCAACTATATCTCAATAAAACTGGAAGGAAAAAAAACATTTTTAAAAAGCCCAAAACTAAATCCTCACCCTTAGGTGCATGCCACTGAGAGAAATGGACAATAATGCAAAATTGTACGTCAGAGGCACGGAGTGCCAGGAGAAATAGGGAGCAGGGACGAGGACCAAGGGCTGGACCCTAGTGGTGGCAGAGATGCTACGTCACAGAGGGAGGTAGGTCAGGGACGGCTATTCTCTGATCACCTGAAGTCTGAGCAGGGGCCTAAACGAAATGAAGGCGCAACCCTTGTCACTGTCTAGGGGAAGAGCCTTCCAGGCACAGAGAACAGTGAGTGAAAATGGCCCCGGGCCAGAACTGGCGTGTTGGCAGCAGGACCACTTGTCAGGCAGAGCTACAGCATCTCTCTGGGCCTTACGGGCCTTTTGCGACAGGGTGAGAAGATGCCTGCTGCTGAGCCGGCACGCACATAGGCCACAATCTCACCAAGGTTTCAGTAAAACAGGCGCTTTTATGCTGCAGTGAGATTCAGTGTCTTGAGCTTGTGTTTAATGCTTGATCCCAAAGGGCAGGGATTATAGCAAAAAGCACTTATTGAGCATTTATGGGGAAGGCACTGGAATGAGAGCGTGTTCATGATCACTTTTAATCCTTCCCACCTTGAGGGAGCCCCACCATACAGAGGAGGAGGAGGAGGAAGTGGAGAGGAGGTGAGCGAATTCTCTGAAAGCTGGTCTGCCTCCAGGACCTGTGCCCTCTGCCCCCTGCTCGGCAGCGAATGGCTGGCCCGGGGCGCCCAATTCTGCCCCTCCTGTCCAATTCCAGGTTCCACCTGCTCCTTGAGTTTGCTTCAGCTAACACTTAAATTCCTGTCACCTTGTTCTGGTTCCCTGCTTCTTACCCGTATTTATTGTATTCCACAATTTTCCTACCTGGCTGTTAGTTTCCGCCTACTCTGGAAGTGTAGACTTGGGCAGTTGGTTAGTCACTTAGGCAAGACTCTTATCAAACTCATCATCACCCAGAATCTGGTTCTCAGGTCTTCAGGTCCCCCGGCCCCAGAGTTAATCCAGTTCCCAAAGAAAGCCATCAAAACGCTGAGAACGGTACACAGCACTGGATGCCAGCGGAAGGCAGCTGCTGTTCTCAATTCCTTGAAATAGTGTGTCTTCTAAAAGGACAGGATGCTAGGCCTGTCCCCTCTCGTGAAATTACATCAAAACCCTGCTTTCTTGACTTCTTTCTCTTGGACTCACCTCTCCTGCAACCACAGTTTATATATAGGCTTACAATTTATATTTAGGCTTACATTTCCTTAGAAATTTGGATCACCCATTTTTAGCCAACCCTGCAGCTTCGTACGGAGAAGGCAATGGCAACCCACTCCAGTGTTCTTGCCTGGAGAATCCTAGGGACGGCGGAGCCTGGTGGGCTGCCGCCTATGCGGCTGCACAGAGTTGGACACGACTGAAGCGACGCAGCAGCAGCAGCGGCTTCATAGGTACGTTGGTAGTTGATTTCGTCCATCATCATGGAGTCTCCCAAGTGGTGTTCTCTGGTTTCACAGCTATCCTGGTGAGGCCTCACATTTAAAAACTCTACTTTAGTATTCATTAGCGTAAGACTTTTGGAAAATTACTTCAACTTCCTCCTCTATCAAACTGGGAACTAACACCTGTTCTCCTCCCAGGGTTGCTCTAAGGATTAAGTCAGTTAACACTCTAAAGTCTTCTGAAATTTCAAGAAAAAGTGTCATTTGTAAATGCAAAAGGAAATTATTCTTTTGAGGCAACTCTCCCCTGAAACAATAGTTTAGGCAACAAAGAAACAGGGTTTTGGTAGAGCTGGCCCAGCACATGGCCTGTTGCGACAATGCCTATTTACACAGTGGCCCAGTAGCCCGTACCAGTGGATCAGTGGGAGTGTGGTTCCACCAGCTCCAGGAACCAGTGCCTGAATAAACGCTGTCTCAGTGTGAAGCCATCCACGTCTCTCGGTACTGTCTTTCCCCGGTCTGCCTGTGCTCTGTCCAGATTTAGTTTTTACTTGCAGAGTAAATGTGATGCTGTCCAAAGAGTGCAAGATGCAGAGCCACAAGCCCTGGGCTCAAAGCTCGGCGCTCCATGTGTGCCAGTGAGGGCCAGCCAAGGGTCCTGCCTGAGCCCCTCTCTCACCCCATAAAATGGGACTGCTCACATGACCTGCCCCTCAGAATTGATGTGAGGATGGGATGAGGTGACTGAGGCTCAGAAAGATGAGTCTGGGGAATTCCCTGGTGGTACAGTGGTTAGGACGCCGCACTTTCACTGCTGAGGGCCCAGGTTTGATCTCTGATCAGGTAAATAAAATCCCACCAGTGGCTCATTGAGGCCCTCCAAAAAAGAAAAAGAATAAGTAAATAGCTCTGATCTTAATGCAATGCATAATAGAGAAAAGATATGAAAAAAATGCTACTTTAAAAGAGAAAGATTAGTGCAGTGCCTGGCATGCAGAAGACACTCTAATGATGCTTGTTTAAAATAACTGAACTGCACTGATTTGATTAGAGAAAGCAGTTGGCCACTAGTCTTCTCAAAATTCTTGCCTTCATCACCTTTGCCTGACATGCCAAGCTCTTTTGTTTGTCAAGAATGTCTTTTGCTTTCCTCTTCTAACAAAATATTTAGAAACCAAAAAAGATACTGTGCAGGGCAGGGGACAGACTTGCTTGGCCACTGTCTGAGCCACCCAGACGGTGGTGTTTTCACTCCTGCATTTCTTCAGTGGTAGAAGGGTAAGATTTTACTTTTGCTCTTTCAGTCACCAGTGAGGACATCACATTGTAACAGGTTCCCCAATCTTGGCATCTCACTGCTCCACTCCTGTATCAGAGCAGGAAATACCCTGATAGGTTCTTTTCTCCTCTCACAGATACAAGACTCACCTCAGTTACCAAGTCCTTCCCCGGGGCACCCTTTATACACACCCCCATTCTGACAATCCAGGAGCTGGACAGAAGGACCTGCAGGTTGGTCTGTGGGGCAGAGGCAGCGCTGGAAGGCCTTCGGTGATCACACTGCCCAGAGGCTTCATCCCGCCTGGCACTCATTCAGCACTTGCACGGTCTCACCTGCCCTGTTCAGCTAGAACAGGTGAGAGCTGGTCCTGGGCCCTTGAGGACTCTACAGCTCCTGCCCTCCCCTCGCTGTGCTCCCCACAGGACTGGGACCCCCAGGAAGTAGCCCTGGGTCTAGTTCTCCAGCCCCTGGTGACTCACCTCCTCCACTGGAAAAAGTATGAACGTTGCGCCTGTTACGTTAACATGTTCCTGTGAGGGGCCCGCATTGCCCACTGAGGGAGTTTCCATCTTATAATCGAGAAAAGAGAGGTGGTAGGTGTGAGGCAGCGAGCCTGACCTGGGAGCTAAGCTGATCCAGGGGCCAGTGCAAGCTCTCCTCCCCTGGGCTCCGTGAGTTTCAGCTGTTTACTTCACCTTCCCAGCTCCCCTTTCTCATCTATTAAAGGGGATATGATGGGACCTCCCAGGTGGCTCAGTGGTAAAGAATCCACTGCCAATGCCTTAGACATGGGTTTGACCTCGGATCGGGAAGATTCCACGTGCTGCGGAGCAACTGAGCCTGTGTACCACAACTACTGAGCCTTTGCTCTAGAGCCCAGACACCACAACTACTGAGCCCACGCCGCAACGACTGAAGCCTGCGTGCCCTAGAGCTCGTGCTCTGCAGCAAGAGAAGCCACTGCAATGAGAAGCCCACGCACTGCAGCTAGAGCAAAGTCCACTCTGCAACGAAGACTCAGCATAGTGAAGAACAAATACATACACTTTTTAAGGGAGGGGGAGATGGTGCCCATCCCAGAGGGGCAGTTAGGCTTCCTAAAGCATCCAGCACATCCTGAGTGGGACAGGGAATCTAACAGGCGGTTTCCCTAGAATTATGATTTCTTCTCTCCCTCATTTGATTTTTTAACCTACCTTTCTAACTGTGGTGAGTAATATATACTCCTCACACTTAAAATAGACTGTTTAGTGTTTTCAGGAAGTCCCCAGACTAGATCTGGGTCCCAGCACTGAGCTGACTGAAGCGTGGCTGCCAGAGGCCCTGAGGCTTCACGGTCCTTGTTGTGTCTGTTGCGAGTCTCACCCTGCCAGCGCGGCGGGAAGACGGTCACCGATGACCCAGAATGAAGACTGTGGCCACGTTCCAGTTAAACTTTATTTGCAAAAATAGGCAGTTTGCCAGCCCCTGCATGACTCTCCAATTGCAGCTCACACCAGGATCACCTAGCAGGTACCTTGCAACACACCTTGCTGGACCCTACCTCTAGCATTTCTGACACTCTGGGTCTGGGCTGGGGCTTATGTTTGCATTTCTAACAACTTCTGGGTGACGCTGAGGTTGCTGGTCTGGGAACCACTTTGAGAACCACCAAAGCTTTTCCCTCTCCCTTCCTTCTCTGTGCACTTGAAACATTTTATTCCTGCTACAAAGAGAGCATTTATTGGTTTTTACTATGGTTAGTGGTTTGTGTGTGCGTCTCCAGGATCCTGTGTTAATCATCTTCCTGTCCCAGTGCCCGGCGATAGCAATGCTCATCAGTCACTGACAGAACTCGAGGGAGGTCCTGGCCACCGGAGCCCTGGCCCAGCCCTGCTCGTCGGGGGGCACTTCCCTCTGGAGCTTTGTACAACCCAGGCCTGGCCCTCTCATGGAGAAGAGGAAGAGGGACTTTGCCCCCTTGCCTGTCCAGAAACAGACCAGGAGAGGAGGCATTCGCTGCTCAGATTAGACCTTGAACCTGGACTGGAAATAAACTGAGGCCTGGGGATTTGGTTTGTTTAATTTTGTTATTTTTTTGCTTTGTGATGTGTGAGTGTTGAGGGGTTAAACTCAGACAGCTGACTGCTGTGGAAAACCACTATTACTGAATTGCAGAGATTAAGAAATCTTTTAAAATGACCTGTAGTCAGGGCTTTTTCTCAGATGATGCAAAATTCAGTTTGGTCCTGATAAAAATGAGTAATATTTGAGGGACTCCGTCCATGATCCGACTTCCCTGGTGGCTCAGACAGTAAAGAGTCTGCCTGCAATGCAGGAGACGGGTTCGATCCCTGGGTTGAGAAGATCCCCTGGAGAAGGAAATGGCAACCCACTCCAGTATTCCTGCCTGGAAAATCCCACTGGAGTCTGGTGGGCTACAGTCCACGGGGTCACAAAGGGTCGGACACAACTGAGCAAGTTCACTTTCACTTTCACTCCATGATCCAGTGGTTAAGAATGCAGGGGATGAAGGTTTGATCTCTGGTCAGTGAACTAACATGCCTCGGAGCAACTAAGCCCTCACTGCAACTACTGAACCAGGGGCATCAACTAAAGAGAAGTGGACACATCATAACGAAAGATTCTACATGCCACAGCTAAGACCCCACACAGCTAAATAAATAAGCAAATAAATATATTTTTAAAAGAAGAAATAATATTTGAGACCCCTACCCATCTTGAGTGGCATGAGCAACGATCCCTGTTGCAACAATCCCTGTCCAGTACCCTCTTTTGGAACTGAGTGCCTCCCTCCTGGTTTTTCTCCTGAGGACACTGCAAGTAGAGAGCCAGGCATGGACTCATGTGTGCTTCCCCACCTCCCCTTGCTGATGTGCGCAGAGGAGGCCCCAGCAGGAACTCGCCAGAGACAGGGGGTCACTTAGTCCAGGGCTGGCCAAAAGCTGCAGGTGTAACAATGCCTCCCTCTTCCCAATTCCCAGGCCTCTCCAGTGGAGGCTGACACAGGAATTCCTTGGATGTGTGTGGTTTCAAGACCTTCCATACCTAACCTTCTGTGCTTCACTATCTCCTTTCCAAACCAACAGGCAGAAAGGACTCCTTCCCTCCCCATCTTGCCTGGCTCTGTGAACTCTGCCCATGGTCCAGGCATGTGCTGCTCATCTAGACTGTGGTGTGGAAAGCGCTGAGCTACGGCCAGTTACCTGGAGCCTGTGGAGTTAGCACTGCTGGGAAGCAGGACTGACCCAAGTGGCTTAGGACTCCTTCCGATATTCCCTGTCCCAGCCACCTCGTTACCCCTGCCTGCCAATCAGTTTTGCATCAATAAACTTTATGTTCCTGGCTTTGCGAGATGAATGAAAGGCGAGCAGCTGAAGTGTGATCTCTGACCTTGGCACGTAAACAGCCTACAGATTGGACTTGACAGTTAATAAAGGAAAGGTTTTGCCATTCTCTGATGCCTTTTGCCTTGATTAGATTAAGCATTCATAAGCTTTGGGGAAATCGTCAATTGGAAGAGGAAGACCCCACAAGACAGTAATTCACATCTCTACTCGTACAACCGTTCAGACTGTCAGCCCCTCAGTCAATAGTCACTGACACTGGGGCTGTCCTAGTACCTGAGTTCAGCTCTGTGCTAACCACTCTGCAGCACAGGGGCCTCGAGAATTCCCGAAGCCCACCTGTGCCCTCCTGGAAGAAGCGTCCAGCTTGGCAGTCAGGAGCATTCACTTTGGTTCAGCCAAATCTGAACTTGAACCCTAATTCTGCCGGGTGACCTTTGGCAAGTTATTTAACCTGTCTGCCCTCAGTTTCCTCTTGGGGTTAATAATATCCACTGCCAAGGGTTGTCATCAGGACTAAGTGAGACCATCTGCGCAAGGCTTGCAGGGCCTGATGCTCAGCCGCCAGCCAGACGTGCAGGTCCCAGCACAGAGCGCACAGCTTGCTGGGCAGGCTCTTAGGCTGGAGGCTCCTTCCCTTCCCGACGCGCTGCCAGCCATGGGGAGCTGATGATGATCTCCATGGTCTCTGCTTTCCACGGTCTGAGAGACCTACTGCTGACTGTGTGTTTAGTTTCTTCATCTATAAAAGGAGTAGTGGTGATAGCCCCCTGGGGGGATCAGGGAAGTGCCTGGCACAGACGCCTGCAAAGGCACTTTGCCGAAGGAAAGGACTATGGGAACGTTAGATGCTGGTAGCAGCCTCTGGCTTGTCATCAGATGCCACTGCAGCCCTGCAGGCTGTCTTTAATAATAGGTATTTTAAAATTCCTAAACCCACTTCATGCTATATTTGCCCACACACAGAGGTTTATTCAGTGTTAATCACATTAATGTGCTGTTTCATTTCACGCTGTGTGATGCCAGCTTCCATGAGAGCCCGGAGACAGCAGAATTTACTCTCCAAGGGACCTCGTACTGTGTTTACCCACACGTTGTCAAGGCATCTCAGAGCCCCAGCGACCTCTGGGCCACCCCCTTTTTCCCCTGGGGTGCCCTCAAGCCTTAAGTAGTCTTCAAGTGTCTCTCTTACCTCTTGGCTTTTACCCTCAATTAGAAATCTCTTAGGCAAGTGTCCAATTTTTACTATCCATCTTGAATCCTTAAACCAGCCAAACACATGCTACTCAGTAAAAGCAGCCCATCAGGGGTCATAAGGGGCCCTGCATGAACAGGAGTTTGCAGCATCCTTTGAGAGCCCCTGGTTCAGTTCCTCTCATGTTACAGACAGAAGCACTGAGTAGCAGAGGTGTGCGGACTGAGCCTCTCTACTCTGCTGGCCCCTGCGCTAAACTGGCGAATAATCCCCCTTCAGATCTGAAGCACAAAACAACAAATGTGTCCATTTTTTCTTGGCTCTGCGCCCCAAT
Source organism: Budorcas taxicolor (assembly GCF_023091745.1). NCBI lineage: Eukaryota > Metazoa > Chordata > Mammalia > Artiodactyla > Bovidae > Budorcas > Budorcas taxicolor. The sequence continues at coordinate 46,518,757 of NC_068928.1, read as the reverse complement.
CTTCTTGAAACAACTACTTGCCCCTCCTAATTCTTGTCAGCTGAGAGCCTCAGACCCTATTTCCTGCAGGAAAGTATGCCCTCCGCCGCTGACCCCAGGGCCCGGCACAGCTCCTCAGCACAGAGTCCCCTCCGGGCCTGGGGCCACCCATTTGCCTCCTCGAGGATTTCACCCCGAACCTTCCACCCGCTTCTTATATCATCAACTTCTGCCTTTCCACTGGAGCATTCCTGTCAGCAACTATGCTGGCTCTCATTTTAAATACTTTGGTATAAAACCCTCTCTTGGCCTCACTATCCTCTACAGGCGCTGTTACCAGGGCAACTCTCCTTGACAACTTGGCTGTTTCCGCTTCCTCTTCACCTGCTGGTCACTCCTTTTTTTTTTTTTTTTAAGAGTAAATGGGTATTTATTTTTTGTTGAAATTTTCCAATCAAATGGAATTGCTTAATTCAAAAAAACATATTTTTTTCTCTTTAAACACTATGATCTCATTTTTAACTCTGGAGGCACCTAGAAACAAAATACTGGATCCACCAGAGAAAACGGGACAATAAAAGCATCAGAAGTTCAAGTCAGCTATGGAATAATTCCTGGTAGCTGGCAGATCTCAGTTCTAAACAGAAATGTCCCAGAACCTGTCGGGTTTGACTAAGTTTCTTAGAGCTGGGGATTTGGAAAAGTTGAACTCCACTAAATTCTTTCCCAATTGTTTCCAGCAGAGGGAAGATAAGGCTGATCCATCAAATGAACATCCAAAGAAACATTTAAGAACATGTTTAACTAGTACTCAGTATGTGAGATTATTAAGTAATAACTGAATACATATAGGTTACTTGTCACTTGTCACTGCTACAATATTTTCTGAAGGATGCTGAGCTGTAAGCAAGATCTTTTTCTGCTAAAGTCCAGGAACTTTTTGCTAAAGTTGACACTGATGTCTTTTCTCTGCTTGCCTCCCAGGCTTGTTTTTTAGGATAGCTAGGGGTTTGCTGTTTTCCCTTGAGGCCTTAAGCGTAACATCACGGCTGGTGTTTCACTCAAATATTCTCAAGTTGTTGTAGTAGCTGTCGCGATGAGACTGTCTGACCCATTACACACACACTCAACTCAAAAATGCAGTCGTTTTCCAAGGCGGAGCACAGCTCACTGCAGATAGCTGTGAACCAAGTAAGTCTCAATGGGGTGGTTTTCCTTGTTGAGATCCCAAATTCTGATGGTCAGATAGTGTCTGGTCATGAGACTCCCACTGTGGCTGAACTTCATATCCGAAATCAAAGAGATTATTTGAGAGAAAATGACCTGCTTCTTGGATCATCCAGCTCTTCAAAAACTTCAGGTCATGGAGGGTCTCCTGAGTGGGGGGCAGGGGTTGTGGGTGTGTGTAGGGGGGCAACCAGGGCTCATTGTGAACACAAGGAGACCGATGGCAAATGTACTGGGAACACTGACCTGCATGAGCTCTCCTGGAGGCACCAAGACCTGGCCCCACCCCACAGCCCGCAGGCACCAGCGCTGGAGGCCTCAGGTCAAACAACTAACGGGGTTGGAGCACAGCCCTGCCAGCTCACTAATTTTTTTAAGTAAAAGTTTAAACCTACAGAAAAGTTGAAAAACTACTGCACTACCCCTTACCTAGATTTTCCAATTATCATTCTGCCACATATGCTATCTCTTTCTAATAAATAATATACCTATACACATACCTATATATAACATGTGGGTGTGCGTGCTAAGGCACTTCAGTCATGTCTGACTCTTTGTGACCCTGTGGACAGTAGCCCGCCAGGCTCCTCTGTGCATGGGATTCTTCAGGCAAGAATAACAAGTGGGTTGCCATGCCCTTCTCCAGGGGAATCTTCCCAACCCAGGGATTGAACCTGAGTCTCTTATGTCTCCTGCATTGGCAGGTGAGTTCTCTACCACTAGAGCTACCTGGGAAGCCATATATAACATACAAGCAATTTATATATATTATACACAATACATGTATATACATATATGTGTTAGTCACTCAGTCATGTCTGACTCTTTGTGACCCCATGGACTGTAGCCTGCCAGGCTCCTCTGTCCATGGAATTCTCTAGGCAAGAACACTGGAGTGGGTTTCCATCTCCTTCTCCAATACACATGTATAATTTGTTGTTATTGTTGAACCACTTAAAAGTTTCAGGCATTTTGCTCCTTCAACCCTAAATATTCCAATAAACACTAACACGTGTATCTCCTAAGAATCAGACCTCTATTACATAACGGAAACTGCACAACTCAGATGGGACTCCAACCCAGCCAAAACTGACTGGGACTTGAACCCACTGTCTTTTAACTGAGAGTGCACATCTGGTCTCAGGATTTCATGAAGCTTAGGTTCTTAATGTCTTAGTGCAAAAGTAATTTAGCAAGAGGCAAAGTCATAGGTAGGAAGAGGATATTCAGAGATACACCTTCCACAGACAGAAGGCAAGAGTAACCCAAAATATGCGGTGGTTTTCTTTTTTTTTTTTTGTCATGCTGCTTGGCTTGCAAGATCTTAGTTCCCGGACCAGTGATTGAACCCTGGCCATGGCACTGAAAGTGAAAGTCCTAACCACTGGACCACCCAGGAAGTCTGAGTGTGCCATGTGGACGCTAATATATGGGGACAACAGAGGACAAGATAATTTTTGGATGGCATCACTGACTCAATAGACTTGAGTTTGAGCAAGCTCCGAGAGATGGTGAAGGACGGGGAAGCCTGGCGTGCTGCAGTCCATGGGGTTGCAAAGGGTTGGACACGAATGAGACGGAACAACAACATATCACAGCAAGGGTGTAACAAGGCTCAAGGTCCACTGGAAGGCAAATCTTCCACCATCTTGGGCCTGATCAGTTCTAACTAGTTTTTGTTGTATCCTCAATGGTTATGTCATTCTTTTAAAGGTTATGCCCTGACCTCTTCCCTCCTGTATCATAACTGCAGACCATTATCACACCCAAGAAATCGAATACTGGTACAATAATCTAATAAAAAGTCCATTTCATATTTCTTCATTTGACCCCCAAAGGTCCTCCATGCTGCTGCTGCTGCTAAGTTGCTTCAGTCGTGTCCGACTCTGTGCGAGCCCACAGACGGCAGCCCACCAGGCTCCTCTGTCCCTGGGACTCTCCAGGCAAGAACACTGGAGTGGGTTGCCATTTCCTTCTCCAATGCATGAGAGTGAAAAGTGAAAATGAAGTCGCTCAGTCGTATCCAACTCTTAGCGACCCCATGGGCTGCAGCCTACCAGGCTCCTCTGTCTGTGAGATTTTCGAGGCAAGAGTACTGGAGTGGGTTGTCATTGCCTTCTCCAGAAGGTCCTCCATAGCTACTTTTTAATCCAGATTTCAGGCAAGGAAGAGGCCTGCCCAAATTTAACTTCCATTTCTACCACTCCACTCAGACTGTTCACAGTCAGGGTGACTTCTTCACCAAACCTAAAAGACCTTCTCTGGCCTTGGCCAGGGGTCACTCATGGCAGTCTCTGCTGGACTTCTGCCTCACCACACATTCAGTTTGCCCTTCCTTCCTTGATCCTTCCCTTCCACCAGTCCTATGAATGTTGGGGGAACCCAGGCCTTGGTTCTGGGCCCTTCCTCTTCAGTTCCCAGGTGGTCTCACCTAGACAGGTGGCTTTAATACCCGCTGCATGCTGATGCCACCCATACTTCCAGCACTGAAGCTCTGACATCCCCCGAATCCAGCCCCATGTATGTATGTTAGTAGCTCAGTTGGGTCTGACTCTTTGTGACCCCATGGACTGTAGCCCACCAGGTTTCTCTATCCATGGGATTTCCCAGGCAAGAACACTGGAGTGGGTTGCCATTTTCTTCTTCAGGGAATCGTCCCAACCCAGGGATCAAAACCAGGTCTCTTGCATTGCAGGAAGATTCTCTACTACCTGAGCCCCAGCTCCAGGTACTCTACTTTCTTCCCAGCATCTCCCCTGTGACATGCCATCAACACATCAACTTAACACATCCAAACAGAGGTCTCAAAGAGTTCTTCTTCCTCATTCAATAACAGCATTCCCCTCACCTCTGTGCAAGGTGTTTATTTAACTTATATGCAGAGTACACCATGAGAAATGCCAGGCTGGATGAAGCACAAGCTGGAATCAAGATTGCCAGGAGAAATATCAATAACCTCAGATATGCAGATGACACCACCTCTATGGTAAAAAGTGAAGAGGAACTAAAGCAGCTCTTGATGAAAGTGAAAGAGGCGAGTGAAAAAGCTGGTTTAAAACTCGACACTCAAAAAACTAAGATCATGGCATCTGGTCCCATCACTTCATGACAAAAAGATGGAGAAACAATGGAAAGAGTGACAGATTTTATTTTCTTGAGCCCCCAAATCACTGCAGATGGTGACTGCAGCAATGAAAATATTGCTCCTTGGAAGAAAAGCTATGACAAACCTTCAGTTCATTTCAGTTCAGCCGCTCAGTTGTGTTCGACTCTTTGAGACCCCATGAACTGCAGCACGCCAGGCCTCCCTGTCCATTGCCAACACCTGGAGTACACCCAAACCCATGCCCATTGAATTGGTGATGCCATTCAACCATCTCATCCTCTGTCGTCCCTTTCTCCTCCTGCCCTCAATCTTTCCCAGCATCAGGGTCTTTTCAAATGAGTCAGCTCTTCGCATCAGGTGGCCGAAGTATTGGAGTTTCAGCTTCAGCATCAGTCCTTCCAATGAACACCTAGGACTGATCTCCTTTAGGATGGACTGACTGGAACTCCTTGCAGTCCAAGGGACTCTCAAGAGTCTTCTCCAGCACCACAGTTTAAAAGCATCAATTCTTTGGTGCTCAGCTTTCTTCACAGTCCAACTCTCACATCCATACATTTCCTTCCCTCCTTGGAAGGAAAGTTATGACCAACCTCAGTTCAGTTCAGTTCAGTTCAGTTCAGTTCAGTCGTGTCCAACTCTTTGCGACCCCAATCACAGCATGCTAGGCCTCCCTGTCCATCACCAACTTCTGGAGTCCACTCAAACTTATGTCCATCGAGTTGGTGATGCCATCCAGCCATCTTATCCTCTGTCGTCACCTTTTCCTCCTGCTCCCAATCAAAAAACCAAAGCTTTGACTAGATGGACCTTTGTTGACAAAGTAATGTCTCTGCTTTTTAACATGCTGTCTAGAAATGTCAATATCCTCAGATATGCAGATGACACCACCCTCATGCAGAAAGTGAAGAGGAACTAAAAAGCTTCTTGATGAAAGTGAAAGAGGAGAGTGAAAAGGTTGGCTTAAAGCTCAACATTCAGAAAACTAAGATCATGGCATCTCTTCCCGTCACTTCATGGCAAATAGATGGGGAAACAGTGGAAACAGAGGCTGACTTTATTTTTCTGGGCTCCAAAATCACTGCAGATGGTGACTGCATCCATGAAATTAAAAGACGCTTACTCCTTGGAAGGAAAGTAATGACCAACCTAGATAGCACATTGAAAAGCAGAGATATTACCTTGCCAACAAAGGTCCGTTTAGTCAAGGCTATGGGTTTTCCAGTGGTCATGTATGGATGTGAGAGTTGGACTGTGAAGAAAGCTGAGCACCAAAGAATTGATGCTTTTGAACTGTGGAGTTGGAGAAGACTCTTGAGAGTCCCTTGGACTGCAAGGAGATCCAACCAGTCAATCTTAAAGTAAATCAATCCTGAATATTCATTGGAAGGACTGATGCTGAAGCTGAAGCTCCAATATGGTCACCTGATGCGAAGAGCTGACTCATTAGAAAAGACCCTGATGCTGGGAAAGAATGAAGGCAGGAGAAGGGGGCCACAGATGAGATGGTTGGATGGCATCACTGACTCAAAGGATGTGGGTTTGAGCAAGCTCCGGGAGTTGGTGAAAGCCAGGGAGGCCTGGCATGCTGCAGTCCATGGGGGTCGCAAACAATGGGACACGATGAGTGACCAACAACCCCCACCTCATCTATCATCTGTCCTGGTTCCACTCCTCCCTCAGCAGCCCCCCAACCACTAGTTCCCCTCCGAACCCCCACCCCTCCATCTTCCTAGCCACCCCTGATGTTTAGTGCACCCTTAGCTGCCACCATCACCCGGAGCCTCCAAACTGCTCCTTCTGATTATCCCACCCCACCCACCCCCCCCCCCCCCCACAGCATATTTTCCAGCAGAGCTAAACACTTATCTTTTAAAATTGTAATTCAGACCACTCCCTCTCCTAAAACTCTCCCACACTTTCTCCATGTAATAAGAAAACATCCTAACTCAGCAGGGTTTATGAGGCCCTCGGTGGTCTAGTCCTCTTTCCAACTTCCTCCACCATTCTTTCTGGTGACCCTATCCCCACCTCCCTTTAGCTCTTTAAATGCCTAAGATTCCCCGCCTCAGGGCTTTTGTTTCTCCAGGTTCTTGCCTCTGGCTGCTACACCCTTACCTTGGGTCTCATCATTGCCCATGGGAGAGCTGAAGAATTGATGCTTTTGAATTGTGCTGGAGAAGACTCTTCAGAGTCCCTTGGACAGCATGTAGGTCAAACCAGTCAGTCCTAAGAAAAGTTATGACCAACCTAGACAGCATATTAAAAGGCAGAGACATAATAACTTTGCCAACAAAGGTCTGTCTAATCAAAGGTATGGTTTTCCCAGTAGTCATGTATGGATGTGAGAGTTGGACTATAAAGAAAGCTGAGAGCCGAAGAACTGATGCTTTTGAACTGTGGTATTGGAGAAGACTCTTGAGAGTCCCTTGGACTGAAAGGAGATCCAACCAGTCCATCCTAAAGGAAATCAGATGTGACTCATTTGAAAAGACCCTGATGCTGGGAAAGAATGAAGGCAGGAGGAGAAGGGGATGACAGAGGATAAGATGGTCAGATGGCATCACCGACTCAATGGACATGTTCAGTTCAGTTCAGTTGCTCAGTCGTGTCCGACTCTGCAACCCCATGAATCGCAGCACACCAGGCCTCCCTGTCCATCACCATCTCCCGGAATTCACTCAGACTCACATCCATCAAGTCGTGACGCCATCCAGCCATCTCATCCTCTGTCGTCCCCTTCTTCTCCTGCCCCCAATCCCTCCCAGAATCAGAGTCTTTTCCAATGAGTCAACTCTTCGCACGAGGTGGCCAAAGTACTGGAGTTTCAGCTTTAGCATCATTCCTTCCAAAGAAATCCCAGGGTTGATCTCCTTCAGAATGGACTGGTTGGATCTCCTTGCAGTACAAGGGACTCTGAAGAGTCTTCTCCAACACCACAGTTCAAAAGCATCCATTCTTTGGTGCTCAGCCTTCTTCACAGTCCAACTCTCACATCCATACATGACCACAGGAAAAACCATAGCCTTGACTAGACAGACCTTAGTCGGCAAAGCAATGTCTCTGCTTTTGAATATACTATCTAGGTTGGTCATAACTTTTCTTCCAAGGGGTAAGCGTGTTTTAATTTCATGGATGCAGTCACCATCTGCAGTGGTTTTGGAGCCCCCCAAAATAAAGTCTGACACTGTTTCTACTGTTTCCCCATCTATTTCCCATGAAGTGATGGGACCAGATGCCATGATCTTTGCTTTCTGAATGTTGAGCTTTAAGCCAACTTTTTTGCTCTCCTCTTTCACTTTCATCAAGAAGCTTTTTAGCTCCTCTTCACTTTCTGCCATAAGGGTGATGTCATCTGCATATCTGAGGTTATTGATATTTCTCCCGGCAATCTTGATTCCAGCTTGTGTTTCTTCCAGTCCAGCATTTCTCATGATGTACTCTGCATATAAGTTAAATAAGCAGGGTGACAATATACAGCCTTGACGTACTCCTTTTCCTATTTGGAACCAGTCTGGACATGAATTTGAGTAAACTCCAGGAGTTGGTGGCGTGCTGCAGTCCATGGGGTCGCAAAGAGTCGGACACAACTGAGCAACTGAACTGAACTGAACTGATTGGTATAAAAACAAACATAATCGAGGCTGCCTTCATTATCATATGTTCACTATCATCCTATTTGTTTTTTCTTTCTGGTTTTGTTTTTTTAATTTATTAAAAAAAAAAAAAACTTAATCCCTGGCTGCATGATGCAACTTGTGGGCTTGTGGGATCTTAGTTCCCTGATCAGGGATCAATCCTTGGCCCTCAGCAGTAAAAGCTCAGAGTCCTGATCACTGGACCACCAGGGAATTCCTCTCTTCTGGCTTTAAAATAAACCAAAATTAAAAACATTTTCAAAAGCCCCTAAAAGTATGATGGGCCCAAGTCACTGCACTGCAAAGGAGACTGTGCCCCATGCCTCATGAAGAAGCTGACTCTGGCTGAAGGCAACAACCTGAAACTCATCAAAAGCTTGAAGGTTTTATCTCTTCACTGCTCTTTGGGACTTTAGAGAAGAAATGCAGAACAGTGCTTCCTGCTACAGACTCACTTACTAACACATGGTTATTCTCTCCAGGCAAAAGTTACCTGGGGACACACCACCTATATAACTGCTAAATATACAATATATGATAAACTGTGTCTTACACAAACTAGTCTTGTAAATACAGAATAGCCTACAGAGGTTGGTTTTCAATGCTGTTCTCTGCAAGTTATATTGGGGGCCGCTATAAGGGGCTGCTAAGTTATAGGGGGCCAATTGGGCTGCTGGATTATTTTTTATACCTGACTGACAGTTAGGGAAACTGAGAACCCAGTAACGGGGCCAAGATGATGCAGAGAACAAATGAAACAGTGATCCCAGGACTTCAACCCTGGTCTGTGGTTTGGAGAGACTGAGTTTGTGGTGCCTGAGGGTCTTCTAGGGGAAACTGATGTCAGGAGGCATTTAGATAAACTAGTTCAAGGCTCAAGTGGGATCCTTAGCTTGTGACATGGATTTGGGAATTATCCGAGTGCTGGTGGCATTTAAAGATTCAGAGTGGAACAGCTTGTTCAATCTGCTGCAGCCTCTGTTATCATGAAACCACCCTGAGTGGGTTTCCTCCTCATCGAGCTGGCAGCTTTGCTGTCCTGTGGGTTCTTGCCCCTGCTCTCTTCCAGGTGTGCCTGGATCCTGAGAAACGTTTATGGGGAACCCTCTGTCCACAGTCCCTGGGCGACCAGCATGGGCTTCGACCTCAAGCCCCACTACTTCTTTGTTTGGGTGCACCGCACAGCATGTGGAGTTCCCTGACGAGGATCGAACCCATGCCCCCTGCCTGCAGTGGAAGCCCGGGGTCCCAACCAATGGACTGTCAGAGGAGCCCGCCACTATTTCCTGCCAGATTACGTGCTAGAACTTGACTTTCCTTGCTTTGATGCCTGATCTCTATAGGGACCCGGCACCTGGGTGACATTGTATACTCATCCAACCAGTAACTACTGAGCACCAACTATGTGCAGGACACTGCTGCAGGTCCTGAGGGTACCACCGCGAACAAAGCAGACAAAGACTCTTGAACCCAAGGAGCTCACAGTCTAGAGCAGGAGGCAGACAATGAATAATGCTTCCAGGTGTCATGAATACGGTAAAGCCTCATAACGTGGCGTGAGGGCAGCGCAGGGCTCTGAGGAGTGGCGGTGACACAGGGCAAGGTCGCTGGTGGGAAAGGAACCTAAGGGGGGAATGTTGGAGCTGAGCCCTGAATGAGAAGAAGGCAGCAGTCATGAGACGGTGGAGCGTGTGCAGCGTCCTTCCAGGAGCAGCGAGTCTGAGGTGTCCAGGCTGGGCGTGTCTGGAAGGCCCAACTGATCGGAGGGAAGAGAGGGGCTCGGAAAGGCAGAAAAAGCCACAGTGGGCAGGGGTCCTCCCTGGTGAGAAGACCCAACCCAGGACTACCAAGGACACCTAACAACATGGGAAGGGAAAAAATAAGTCAAGAGAAGACCCCTCTTGGACTTCCCTGGTGGTCCAGCAGTTTAGACGCCATGCTTCCACTGCAGGGGGCCTGGGTTGGGATAGTTCTGCGTGCCTTTCAGTGTGGGCCAAAAAGAAAAGACAAGACCCCTTTTTACTGAGGAAGGAGGAAGAGGGAGGAAGAAGCAAGACAGAACCAGAAGCAGGACTGCTGCTGCTGCTGCTGCTGCTGCTCAGTCGCTTCAGTCATGTCCGACTCTGTGCAACCCCATAGATGGCAGCCCACCAGGCTCCCCCATCCCTGGGATTCTCCAGGCAAGAACACTGCAGTGGGTTGCCATTTCCTTCTCCAGTGCATGAAAGTGAAAAGTGAAAGTGAAGTTGCTCAGTCGTGTCCGACTTTTAGTGACCCCAGGGACTGCAGCCCACCAGGCTCCTCCATCCATGGGATTTTCCAGGCAAGTGTACTGGCGTGGGGTGCCATTGCCTTCTCCAGCAGCAGGACTGGGGCCGTTGTTAAAAAATTGTTAAGAATTTCAAGATGGCGACAGTAGAGCATTGACCTTGGCGTGGGCCCTTCTGAGCAGCCGCTCGGTGCCTCTCCACAGGACACAGCCCAGCAGACAGCCTTGGGCAGATGAAGGGCTCCTCTCTCCACCCCAGGACACAGAGTAAATGCGGTAGATTAAAATTTTTCTATTTTGATGAAAAAGTTGCAAATTGTACAGCACTGCACAACCAACATAATGTAGCTGATTTCATGGACTTTTAAGAACTGTATTGATATTACACGTCTGACAGCTGCAGGGTTCTATTTTCCCCTGGAAGGCTTGGCAGGGGGTGGGGTGTGGGGTGGGGGGTTTGGGGGTGCCTCTCTGCTCCTCATGCTCCCCACATGGCAGGGGACAGGATTAACCTCTGAGCAGGTGTGGCATGTTCCCAGGGAGGCACAGCTGGTTGGAGCCAAGAATGTTTACAGCCCTATATTATGTCAAATATCATTTTTATCAAACCTCCCCTCCTTAATCTTAGGCTAATTACCTTAATGATTAACACTAGTTGTCTGACCTTGGTAAACCGTTTACTCTCCTTGAACTTCAGATTTCCTCATCTGTAAAAAGCCGATGATTGTACTGATATTTCACAGGGGTGCTGTGAGGATTTAACATATGAAAAGCCTTTTTAAAGAGTATTAAGGTTTAAACAGATGCTAGGTAGTGTTACTACAGGTCTGCTCCTTGTTGCCTCACTGGTGTGGACAGCACCACGGCTGGACGGGAGCTTTTCGTAGCACTGACTCCTAGACTCTGGTGTATTCTTTTTTCCCCCACTGTTTTCTAGTGTATTTTTAACAATCAACTTCTGATCTTCAGTTTTTCAAGCAGCAGCTTCCTTTCCTGGGGAGATCCCCTTGGCTTGTCAGTCATGCCTCAGATCACAGATCAATAATCCTCGTTTATGTACCAGACTCTGGTGAGTTGGGCTGCCTGCATAATTTTAATAGTCCCTAAATGAACTGAGAAGAAAGAATCCAGATCCTGGACCTGAGGGTTCTGAAGGAGACAAGGGATTATTCTTACTTGTTGCTTAGTCAGTTTGGGTAATACTCTTATTAAAATGTGCTGAAGGCAGATACATTTATTACAAGAGTGAGCAATGGTCCCGGAAGCTTCCCTCTGTGACGCAGTGTTGCTCACGCTGAGGGGTGGAGATGCAGTGGCTGTTCCTTTGGTCTTGGAGGCTCTGCCCTCACACATCCCATGAAGGATGTCGCCTCCTCCTGCCCACCCCACCTCAGAGGGCCCTTTCCCCCGCTCCCTGCCACCTCTGTATCCTTCCTACTCTGTTTGACTTTTCCTGGTACATGCCCACCTGATTCATGTTTTATAGGTTTATATTGTTGGTATCACCCCCATCCAAACATGAGCTCTGAGAGAGCTGTGACTCTGCTCTGTGGGGTTTCCAGGCCTGGGGCTCAGGGCCTTTCACCAGCAATCAGATCCAGATAGAACTTATACTATTTGTTTTCATTGTATTTATCTTTTAAAAAGACTTTCACTCATGATGAATGATACTTATTTTACATTTATCATAGCGATATAAAGTTTCCTTTAAAAATAAGTTTAAAACTGTAAGTAATTTAAAAATATCAAGTAAATAATGGTGGTGCCCACATGTCACAAAAATGGTGTTCTGTGGAAGCCTTTTAGGGACTCTGCTTGGTCTGTAATCCTATTCTGGCAACTGTATACACACACACGGAGACACACTTGGTACACAGAGATATCAGCATTAGGAGTTGAGTTATAGTCACCTCCTACAAGTGGACCAAACAGCAGGGAAGGTCCTTAGCCACACTGGAGGGTTCTGGGGAGTACACACTTCCTAGGGCTCCCTAGGCCCCTCTACCTTTCTGCCTGGGGGTCCACGAGACACCCCATGTCCTTCTACCTTCTGTTTTCCCCCTAAGCCAGCTTGAGCTGCTGGTGCTTGCAATCAAAGCCCTGTACACTACAGTCTTCTGGAGTTAAATACAAACTGGGTGTCGATGCATGTCTGTTGAGGGGGATGAGGGCACGGCAGGAAGAAGCTATTTATTCAGTCTTCACATATCTCTGCACGGCAATGGGTCAGGTGTTTGCCACCTGGCTAAGCGTTGAGAATACAAAGCTCCCTCAAGAAATTCATCATTTAGTGGGCTCCACTGAGTGTCGGTCTTAATCACACAATAAATGTTGAGTAATGGGAAGCAAGGCTGAGGAGGGCGTGGGGGGTTCACTGGCAGCACAGTGCATCAGAGGGCTTTCCTTCCGTCCTGCTCCTCCCCGCAGAGGCAAGGTTTCAAGTATGGCTCCTTCTAAGGATATATGTATTTTTTCTTTCTTTCATTTTTGGCGGAGAAGGAAGGTGATATTTAAAGTTTCATGAAGAAATCCAAACTCAGAGAAAGGAAGGTGGGGAATGAATGTATGTGCTTTCTCAGTTGTGTCTGACTCCTGACAACCCCATTGGCTGTAGCCTACCAGGCTTCTTTGTCCATGGGGATTCCCTAGGTATGCAATCTGGGGCTTCCCTCAAGGCGAAGAGGCCAAGTTTGTGCCCTTGGTCAAGGTTACTGGCTATTGTGTCTCAGGGGGCGCCCCCAGAGGGTGGAATCTGACTGTGGCTGTTGGTCCCCTACCTTGGTCATGCAGTACATCCCACTGACTACAGTCAAGAGACAATCCATACCCAATCTTGAACCTATAAATTCACTGGAATAAAGAGAGGTAGCCGTGATGCACCATTTCAGCTTTTTCACTGGCAAAATTTATCACTAGCATTCCTCCCACCCCTCAACCCAGGTTCCCAAATCACCGAATTAAGCAGCATATAAAAATGTGCAACGCATCAATGCAGCTCAGCTCTGAAAATAGCAGCTGTAGCCACAAACCAAAGAACAGGCCTTTGTGAAAGAGTGAAAGAAGCTGTTAGTCCTGAGTTCATCTTTTAAGTCACAGATATAAACCGCCCCCACCCCCCCACCCCCCCGCCAACTACTAAATTAACACCTTTAATCAAAGATAGGAATCAATCAGAGCAAAGTTGTATGTCCTAGCACATTAGATTTTCCTATTCCTGCTAAGTTTCCAAGGTCCTGATTTCCCAGCCAGAGCCCAGGAGAGTATAAACTCACATGAAGGCAGCTAGTGGACCCATTGCAAAGGAGTAGGTTTGACAGCATCAGCACAGGCCAGGTTCAAGATGAAGCATGCACAACCAGGAGATGAATCACTTCTGAGCCGTAAGAACCCAAGGTCTCCAGGGAATAGTGTCACAATCTGACCCTGGGCAACGCCGTCAGGAACACAGCTCCTCTCTGATAGCTCTGGCGCACCCATCTCAAATCAAACTGTCCCTCATTTTTTAAACAATGTTGAATCTGTCTCCTCAGCCAAATTAACATCATTTAGGAAGATCAGTGAGTTTCAGAAACACTACTTTGCTAGACTTGAATCTAAACCACACAACTTCCTGAGCAGTTTCATATGTGGAGCTACCTTCCCAGCCAACACAGCACTTTTCTTGCCTGAAGAGGGTCAAGAGAGTCAGACTGAAAGCCCAGGCAGCCTGTGTTTTTCTGAGTGGCACTGAAGTCATACTTTAATCTACCCTGACCATGTTTAATTGTCTATTGCCCCTCATTAGTGATTCCAAGGCTGAAAAATTATGCAAAGTCCCTTACAGAGTTCAAGTTAGCTTGACAGATAAAAAGAGAGCTTGGCATATGGCTAAGTGGTAAAGAGATGGGGGAGGGGTGGTGCATAGGAAGGAAAGATAAAGGCTCAACTTTTGTATACCTAAACCCAAAGCACAGGCAGGTACTGGGATAAGGGAATAAAAACTGTTTCTGGGCTTCCCTGGTGGCTCGGTGGTAAAGAGTCTGCCTGCCAACGCAAGACACACGTTTGATCATGGATCTGGGAAGACTCCATACGCCATGGAGTAACTAAGCCTTTGCACCACAACTACTGAGTCTGTGCCCTAGAGCTCAGGTGCCACAGCTACTGACGCCCCTGCACCGTGGAGCCCGTGCTGCACAACAGAAGCCATCACAATAAGCCTGTGCACCACAACTAGAGAATGGCCCCCGCCTGCTGGTACTAGAGAAAGAGCCCGCACAGGAATGAAGACCCGGCACAGCCAAAAATAAACAAATTAACCCAATAATTTTATAAGGAAAGGAAACAGTCACTCAGTCGTGTCTGACTCTTTGTGACCCCATGGACTGTAGCCTGCCAGGTTCCTTCTGCCCATGGACTTTTCCAGGCAAGAATACTGGAGTGAGTAGCCATTTCCTTTTGCAGGGGATCTTCCTGACCTAGGGGTCAAACCTGGGTCTCCTGCATTGCAGGTGGATTCTTTACCATCTGAGCCAGAAAAATTTAAAAAGCCAATGATGAGGTGTACCAAATTAAGTCTCCAAACTATAATTTTTCTCTTGTGAGAAAAGTTGCCTTACTAAAGTGTGCAGACCACAATAAATAAAAGCCTTTTTATAACTAGTTGAAACTTCTTAAACTCCACCAAATTTTTTCACTTCTTGGCACACAGATATGCTAATTTCCAACACACCTTAAAAAACCTTCCCTAAGTGGTCCTTGTTCATCTTGTTTCACTCTTCATTGGAGCCAATTTCTCAATCACAGCATCTGCCACCACCAGCTTGTCATGGCAGTGCTGATGCCAGCCAGCACTGTGGCAGAAAATCTCCTCCATGGAGTCTTGTCACTGCTGTGTGGATGACGACCTTGTTGGAGGCACTCCCTTGGCTGGCTGGGTGTAGGTGACATGTCAAAAATGGTTATATGTGCGGAGATTAGCCCATTATGTTTAGGATTATGGGCACTGGTGATTGTTGAAAAGGGAACAAGTACAGAGACAAAATCCTGCGGTGTTGGACCGGAATCAAAGGTATTCCTCTGAACTGATGGTTTTCAATACATATTTAAGTAGAGAAATACAGACTCAAGTATGTATATATACATATATCCCTATGCTTCATCCACTGAGGGGACCAGGAAACAGGTACCCAATAGCAATGAGCACTCTTAGCTTGATTTCTAAACACCCTGCTCTTCCAAATGAAACTAGAACCCTTTGGGGGACATGGCTGGTTCAGACTGAGAAAAGGTACACGGTGAGCCTGGAACAACTTGTGCTTGAAGTGCTGGAACAGTAGTTCATTCATCCTCTGAAATGAATAGATATACTAAACGATTCCCTTTGGCATCTCTGAAGCATTTACAACAGAAACAGTTTTTATTCCATCTTCCCAGCTCCTGTCTTGTGTTCTGCCCCTTAAAAAGTAGAGTTTTTGCTTCCTTTCTGCGCATGACAAAGGGTCACAGAAACACATGAAGGGGCTCCCAGCGGCCAAATCTGGGACAATGAGCATAAAGATCACAAAGTATCAAAATGACATCAATGTATAATAAGCACTGAGTAAAAGAGAAACCCATGAATCTGTAAGTAAACAAATAAAGAAAAGGAAGCCTTCCTTACACAGAGTGCCAACCAGTAAGTGTAGGAAGGATGTGGGATTCAAACACACTACCTGGCTACCATCATGATAGTAATTTAGACAAGAAACAGCAACAGATGCTTAAACAATGGGGTAAAGTTTAAAGCGGAATGGGATATTTAGTCTCAAAGCACTAACTTACAAAATACTTCTTAGGAACTTTTCAGTGGAGAAACCCACCAGGCACCACCTCAATTAAGTGATCGAAGTTAACATCAACAATTTAAGATACTTCAAAAGCACATACCACAACAGCAACACTTCTGATATTCCTGCCAACAATACGTAACTAAAACCAAATCATGAGGAAGGCACCAACAAACCCAATTTGAGGGCACTCTGCAAAGGCTTTAATCTTCAAGTGTCAAGGTCATGAAAACAAACTTCAAGGATTGTTCCAGGCTGAAGGAAACTGAGACATGACTACTAAATGCAACACAATGGCTTTTTTCTTTTTTGATGATAAAGGATATTATTGGGACCATTGGGAAAACTTGGTTATCTGAAGCTGGCAGTGTTTCCATGTTAATTTCTACTTCTGACGGATATGTTTGGTGATATAAGAGAATATCTTCAGTTACAGGAACTACACATTATAAAATATTACATAAGATACACTGTAGTGTTGGGACATCATCCTGCAACTTACTCTTAAAAATGATTCAGGGCAGAATTCCCTGGTGGTCTGGTGGTTAAGACTGTGCTTCCACTGAAGGGGGCCTGGGTTTGATCCCTAGTCAGGGAACTAGATCCCATGTGTTGCAACTAAAAAAGATTCTACATGCTGCAATGAAGATGGAAGATCCTGTGTGCCACAACTAAGACCCAGAGCAGCCAAATAAATACTTTCTTTAAAAAAGAAGAAAAAAATCAATCAAGCAGGTGGAGGAGGGCAGCAATCACATTAAAGGGATGGAAGGATCACATTCAGAAGTGAAATGCCTAAAATTCTCCCAATTTCTTTTGCATCAAAAATATAAGAGTGGGCGCACACACACAAAAGACAATTTGCTGAAAGTGAAGATCTTTTTAACGTTTTTAGACACAGGTTACTTAAGATGGGGGCAGGGGTTGGGGGGAGAACAGTACTTAAAATTCCAAGGAACTAAGGTTAAGCAGAGACTACAACCAAATACTTAACAGGGGCACCTTATATTGATGCTGTTTTTCTGCGTCAGGAAAACATCCAAAGACCGGCAGTTCTTCCCAGCTTGCTTCCTTGATGATCACTGAGTGAGACTTTTATTTATCTCTCCATGTATCAATTGCTTAGTCCATATATCTGAATCCTCAGATAATTTAATGCAACTCAGTCATTCACCTTATCATATAATACTTTCACATGGATATAAATTTCTGATTCCCATGAATAACATTTCAATTATTAAGTTACAAAATGGCAAGATTCTTTGAGATCTCCACATAAGAAAAAAACTTGAGAAAGGTATATCACAGGGCTTCACAAATATGAAGCAAAACAGTTAGAATCTTGATATAAAATAATTCTTCCCAGGTTCAAATCTGTTTTGAATCCTTGAATGGTTCAATAACAACAAGACACCATTTGTGAATGTTCTTTTTAAAAAGCCCAGCGAGCCTGTGAGTCAGCAGCAGGTGGTGCCTGCCTCGCAGCCAGTGCTAGACACAAGAGGCTTGCGATACTTGCACTGAATCCAAACTCGGTACATTGTCAGTTGTTTTCCTCGATTCACTTGCAACCGGCGATCCACCAGGTTCTGAACCTTTTCCAGTCCAGCAGTAGTGAAAAGTGTGTCCAGTTCATCTAGTTTGGAAACAGATGTTTATATATTTTCCCCTGAAGAAAAAGCACCGTGTCTACCATTCCCCATGCTAAATGGTACTCTTTGAGACTGCTGTCCTGCCTCATAGACTTTAAGTGGTTTGGGCAGTATGGTTTAGCTACAATCGCAGTAGTGACTTGGTAGCAGCAAGTCCTCATTTAGGCAGAGGAAGGCAAACCACATGTGAAAGGTGGCCTGGAACGCACCGGGAAAGCCTTTCTAAGAGTCAGCTGATGGGAAAGAATTTTCTAGGGTTCTATGTACATCTTACAATCATATGCACAAACTGACATGTTATGTCAAAGCCATTTCTTTTTTTTTTTTTTTTTAAGGGGAGAGGTTTCATCACTCACTAAAGGCTCAGAAAAGTATGTTACCTGAAGCTGGCCCAGGGACAAAATATTCATATGGCACTGGTGGGGGTGAAAACTGGCAGCAGGACAAGCAGCAGAGGAAAGCAGCTCTGAGTTACACCTGGAACCCAGGGAGCAATGGGTTCACTTAAACTCAGGTGCACCTAAGGTACAACCCAGCTTCGAAGCTGAAATAGCTACAGTGCAGTCTTGCAAAACGAGCATGTGTCCTGTTTTGGACAAAGTGATGGAGGGGAAGAGCAGGCAGCAGAAGAACAAGGCAGGGACCAAAGGTTCATATAAGCTGAGCCTACTGAGAGAACACTGAGTAGTTCCAGGTGGCTGGGGGTAGGCTAAGGGGTGGGGAACGGCAGGGAAGAGGCTGCAAAAGGTAGGCGGGGCCAGATGACGCCACTTCTGAAAGCACACGGAGGAATATGGAAATTAGTCCTGGGGGGGCTGTCAGCACAAAGACAAGTGCTTTTGTGTCATACCTTGTGTGAAGAAGTACACTCTGGTGCCATCGCCTCTCACATAGAAATTTTCAGACAGACACTGACCTGCAGAGTGATGTAGTAAAGACCAGAGAAACTTTAAAGCACTTCTGTGAATTTCATGGCCAATTAAATGTGCATCAAGATATCAATTTCTGGGGCAGAGAACAGATCCTTTTCTAAGCTACTCTGGTACTTTGCAGGAATCTGAAGTCTCTCTTGGAGAAGAGCAGCTCCAGGAGAATAATCAAATTTCAGTGTCAGTGAACACATGTAATTCTCAGCCCCCTATTTTACAGTTCTGCTTCAGGATGAAAATAGCTTGTTTTCTTCCTTCCTCCACCATTAAATAAATAACACATACACTTTGTTTAAAAACAAAAGCAACTTTTAAATGGCTTTCTGCCCCTTTAGAAACACACAGTAAAAATTCAAGGAATATAGCTGAGTTTAAGGAAATCTGAGACAGCCGCTATTCCCACTTCAGTGACTGTCCTTTTGCGTCTCTCCATGGTGTCCACATGCACCCTCATAAATAGGATCCCATACAAACTGGTTTGTATCAAGGCCACACTTCCCCTTCTGCTGCTAAGCCCCCGACCTTCTCAGTTTAACAACCTGATGTGTAATCAATCCTTCTACGCCTTTTGAATGTCAAAGTAATCTTATTTATTTTTCCCTAGCTACTGTTAAACACAGGATTAAGTGTAAAATACCAACCCGCACAATGCTTTTCTCACTTGGTCACACAGCCAAGTCCACCCCCAACGAGACCAGTGGTATGGGGTCCACACCATGTGATAACACACATTACCCTATGCAGAGGCAGTCATTTTGTTTCCACGGTTTTGCTTATTACACACGTACTATGTGCGGGTTCCTGAATAAATCCCCAAAGGATTGTTGGATTGAACAGATAACGCCAAGGTGCTTTAAAAAAAGGGCCACAACCATTCCTATTTCTGCCTTTCATGGAGGAACATCGCTCTCTCTGAGTCAGCCAGCAATAGGTATCTCATTGCTGTTTCCATTTTCTTGAAGTTCTGTTTTCAGCCATTTGGATACGCTCTTCAGTAAATCAACTTTAAAACACTTCTCATCTGTTTTCCGGGTGGGTCACTGATCTTTTTCCTTATCAATGTGCCAGCAGTCCTATTTGAACAGCATAGATATTAAGTCTTTACTGTTCTATTAACTGAAATATTTGTCCTCAATCTGTCATTTGCCTTTTAACTTTTTAATGGCATCTTTTGCCATATCACACTTAAAACATACCACTCTTTTCATGTATTAAATGGCTCTCTGTATGGAGCTATATAATTCGAGAGTCTCTCTTTTATTCCACTAATTTGTGAGACTATTCTAATGGCAAAGCCATTGTTTTGATTACAGTGGGAAAAAATACCTTTTTTAAACCGAAGCTGAGCCATGTCATAGCGGCCATAATCTCGCAGAAGCATTATCCCCCCGGGCTTCAGAAGCCTGCTCAGCCTGTTGATAGCATTCTGCATCCTGAAGGGCAGCAGGGAACGAAGATCAGATCTCTTTAAGAACAGAGTCCCCTCCTAACAGCACCCCCACCCCCAAAAAGAGAACAGGTCCCTTTTCTCTGTAGCGTTATTTGGAAAAGCCAGTGGACTTCCCAACACTGACACATCAGCCCTGAAATCTTAGCTCCTATGCTGTTGTTTCAGTTATAACCTGAGCTCACGCCCAAAACTCTAATGTACATACCTTCTGCTGTCTCCTTACAACTGTGGCTTCTATCCACTGCCTTCAGTATGAAGAGGGCTGCTCCTTCAGTAGGGATCCACGGTGGGGGAAGTTACATGCTCTCTGCCTGGCTCACTTCCCACTCCTCAGGGGGAAGCCATCCCCACACTGGGCTCCCATGGATCTCTGAAAGGACCCCTGACCACCCAGTGAGGAGACTGCTAGTTGACCCACCTACCTGCCCACTATGCTCAAGATCTCTGCATACAGCCTGTCTCTTTCCATCTGTTGCATGAGGACTGAATCTCAAGAACTTTACAAGGTGACACAGTCTGTATGCAAATGAGTACTCTGGGCAGAGTGCGCTACACTTCCGACTGCATTTTCCATATATAGAGTCTCAGTGTAGGTTTCAGCTTTAACTATTGAAGAAGTATAAATGCTTTGAACTTAAAAACCACATGAAAGTCTAATTAAATACTGAATAACAAATTTCTTTTGAATAATGTTTTTAATTTTAATGTTTTGTTTCAGTCCATGTCAGTTTAAAACTCAGTGGTTTCTGTGGTGGCTCAGCAGTAAAGAATCCACCTGCCAGCGCAAGAGACGTGGGTTTGATCCCTGGTTTGGGAAGATCCCACATGCCGCAAAGCAGCCAAGCCTACGCACCTTGACTATTGAGCCTGTGCTCTAGAACCCGGGCTCTGCAACAAGAGAAGTCACTGCAATGAGAAGCCCGTATACTGCAACTACAGAGTAGTCCCTGCTCTGTGAAACTGAGAGAAGTGCGAGCAGCAACGAAGACCCAGCACAGCCAATATACAAATCAATGAAACTACATAAAGTTTACAGCATGTACGCTTCTGCAATTAATATTTAAAACCATGCCAGGCTGTTTGGGCTGTCTTCCACCGCCCTTATTTCATACTCACAATATTCCTATCAGGTCAAGTGACACAGTGCTATCCTAGAGGAAATGTGGGCTAGAGAAAGTCAATCACACCCCACCCCTCAAAGCACCCCAACTGATGCTGCTTCCTCGAGACAATATTTCAACTTCATTGGGATGACTGGCTGCCTATGTCCAGGAGCCTTTAATGGTATCTTTTAAGATAAACCAATCCACTTTCCTTTAATCTTGATTTTATGGAATTCTCCTTACTAAAGAAGTTTTCCAAAGAACTTAAATATCAGAGAACACTTGATGAGTTAAGTTTCACTGTATATTTTGTGCTGTTAATAAGCCTGGTTTATTTAAAGCATTTAAAAAGCCAATAATGGGATGTTCTTGAATAGCTGTGGCATTCACAGTTCTAAGACATCATGCTATGTGATCATCAACAGGAAATTTTTCCACATACCCACTAAGATGACTCCCTTATTCTTTGGAGATGTTAAACCATTATCGTAAGAAGAACCGACCACTGCAGTCAAAAGGCAGAGGTTTAGATGCTTGGAGTCCAACGTGGACTCCAAGACAAACTTAAGAAAAGTGGTTGACAAGCCTCTATTGCTTAGAATGAAATAGCTTCTTCCTGTCTATCAGAACATTAAGGAAATCATCTTTATTAAGGTTCCAACTCTGAGATCAAGATCCCCAATCAAAGCTTTGTTTTTGCTATGCTACTGGTTAAGGGACTTAAAACTTACTTGTCTGGAATGATTGCTGAGAGAACAAATATAAGGATGATGACATCAAGACTATTCTCAGGCATTGGGTAACTCTTATCTTCATCACACAGATCATGAACAAAGGCAAAACACCGAGAAGGGTCATATGCTGAATTTGTCTGCAGACAGATGGAAGAGAGGTTAGAAAATGTTCATATAGCCTCAAGAAAAACCATCTTTCTTTAAACATAATCCCTGCTGCTTCCCACTGAGGGAGATAGCTCTTGTCATTACAGCAAACATTGTTACTCTTAGGCTAAGAACCAGGAACAACTCTAGGAGCCTGTGAAATCCCACTTGTATGTTTAAAATGGTACATTCCTGACTCCTTTACTTCTAGTCTTTATTCTGATTAGGAGTCACATCTGAGGACTGGAAAAAAATGAGGAAGGTAAGTGACTAAAAGGGCAAAGTGAAACCTCATAAGTAGGAAAACAAACCATATTGAAAAAGCATGATTTAAAGCAACTCCCACTACAGCATATTACACAGATCATAGATTCTCCAGGAAAATCTCTCTCTCCAGATGTGGAAGATTTAACCTACAATTTATTATCATTAAACTAATTTTAAAAAGTCTCACTATTCATCTGGTATTGGCCCTTAAGAACAGTTTCAGAATCAGAAATTCCCTGGTGGTCCAGTGGTTAGAACTCGGCACTTATACTGCCAAGGGACTCAGGTTTGATCCCTGGTGGTGAAACTTAGACTCCGCAAGTTGAATGGCAAGACGCACACACAAAAAAGCCAACCAGAAATATTGCCGATCCCTGAGCTCCTTTGCATCATAGGAGCATCATCCATGATTGTAACACACATTCAGGGTAACTTCCCTATCCTTATCTCTCTTCTCCAAAACTGTGATTTTGTTTCTCACTGCTGCTGCTGCTAAGTCGCTTCAGTCGTGTCTGACTCTGTGCGACCCCATAGACGGCAGCCCACCAGGCTCCTCCGTCCCTGGGATTCTCCAGGCAAGAAAACTGGAGTGGGTTACCATTTCCTTCTCCAATGCATGAAAGTGAAAAGTGAAAGTGAGGTCGCTCAGTCACGTCCAACTCTTTGAGACCCCATGGACTGCAGCCCACCAGGCTCCTCTGTCCATGGGATTTTCCAGGCAAAAGGACTGGAGTGGGGTGCCGTTGCCTTCTCCATGTTCCTCACTGGTCACAGCTAATTAACAGGGCAAGTAGACAGTCAGCTGAGCTGAGTCAATCAGACTTTCTGGGGACTCTGGAATCAAGACACTGTCATTCAGGTGAGGTTCTGGGAACACTTGAAGAGGGGAGACTTATAAGGGACTGAGAGGGGCAAGTACATTGGGCCATGTATAAAACCAGGAAAAACCTATCAGAGAAAACCGGGCTGCAAAGGAAAAGAGCAAGCAAAAGGCAAACGGGCAATGAGAGGGAAAACACCATGACCTTGAGGGAGGCGCTGTGACAAAAGAAGGGGGTGGCAGCATCTCACCAGTGTGCCTTTGGTACCTGACACTTTGTCAGGGCTGAGTTTTAGTCCTGGCTACACCATATGCCCTTGAGATCTATGACATTCCCTTTAATTAGCTGCGCTTGTCTACAAGTTTCTGTAACTTGTCACTCAATCCTAAATGAAACAATCATTTCATTTCAATCCTTAAAACATGACTTTAGGAAGGTCAAGAGACCTGCCCAAAGTTCCACAGCAGGAAAGCAGCAGGTTCCATCATCACGTTTAGCCAACTCCTCTACTCCAGGTTATTGCAGACCACAGCACAATAAGCAAATAGTTTGAGATCTTGATTTTTATGAGGCCCTTTTCCCCTTAAGTCAGTGAAACTTACTGATAGGAGCACTGGACTTACCTGGACCAGTTCTACAGCTGTGGAAGAAAAATCACAACAGTAAACAAAGAGGCTTGGGTCACTGAAATGGGCAGGAAAAAAACCACAGCAGAGGCATTAGATTACAAACTGGATGATGTCGATTCTCTACACTATGCAGCAGAGTTAAAATATCAAAGGCACCACATGTTAACAAAGTAACAGGTTTAACACTCACTACTTTCCCTGATGACAAAGACAACTTATAAGTCAATTAAGTCAAAACAATCCATAATTGGATAATGTAGACATCTAATCTCCTGTAACCCACAGCTCCCAGTAATTGCTGTTACCATTCGATTATACTAAGAGTTCCAAGAAACAACAATGCATCACTTTTTTCTTTGCTGACGTGCTATTAAGACTTTACAACAAATCTTACTTGTTAGTTTGTAGAATTGGGAAGACTGTGTTTCCCACACCACAACCAACCTGTAGACAGAAATCAGAAATGTACTATTAATCACAGAATTCCCAAAGAATTAATTCCCTAAAGTAAATAAATAATCAACAATAGACAATTTGTCTTACTGTATTAGGAAAGGTGTAGTGACTAGAGCTAATCATGACACTCCCTGCCCGTGACCTCAGGAACCCTTAAAGAGGTAGCCACAGTAGACGAGAATATGGGCTTTTATCAGGATGGGACCTGGTCTGGGGAAAAAGAGCATGGGCTGCTCTTACTTTTTGAGTTTGGGCAAATGGTCCTGTAAACAGAGTATTTTCTTACTGCGCTCCACTATACCATTACTGGAAAAATGTTTCTAGTAGACTGGATTGAAAAAGTCATGAAGGGAACCATGCCAACACTGTCCTAAGTTCAGTGCTGGGTGTGGTAATAATGAAAACAGCACCATTTACTCAGAGCGTACTATGTGTCAGACACCATCCTCAGCCATTATATAAACATTATCTCAATTAACCCCAGTAATAACTATGAGGCAGAAGTCCCATTCCACTTGGGGAGGATCAGGGACCAACACAGTTATGCCAGAGGACTCAGTCCCAAAACTAATCAGCTTCTGGTGGCGTGTGTGGTCACTTTTGTGAATATTCACTTTACAGTGCACACTTTTCTTTTTCAGGTCTAGCCGAGCCTCTACCACACATCCAGACTGAGAAGACAAGAAATCTCCCACATCTGAAAAGCAGGCACCATCCTAACTAACCTCTCCATCTCATAACTGTATCAGAAGTAACAGAAGCTGTCTTCTGACCCGGGACTCTCTACCAGATGGCAGGGTGAGCAGGACACTACAACTTTTGGACAGAATATAATGTTCCCAGGTAGCACCTCAGGTGATTTATCTTTGTTTGTCATGACCAGGGCATCTGGTCTGCATCTAGGACATTTCAATAGCTCAAAAATGCAGGTGATTCCAGGCCAACATAAAGGAGGTAAGTCTAGTCAGCTTCATCATCAGAAGTTACCTTGGGGCTCAGCCTCTCTATTGCCACCCTCTGTGCATAAGACAGCCTCACTAACCCCACTGCCAGGACAATAAAGGGAGGTTACCTCGAGTATTCGGTAGGTGGCAGAGGATCCAGGAAACTCATTAGCACAGATTTCCAGGTGATGGAGTTTCTGAGTTACACTCTCTTCCATAAGAAGTGGCTGTGTCTTATCTCCAAGGCTAACAGAAGAACAACTATGCTGTTCTTCTATTGTTAAATCAGATCCATCCTCACCGCTTCTATAGTATTCATATACTTCATTCTTCTTATTCTCTGAGAACAAATTCGTCAAGTGATTTTGGCTAGGTGCCAGCTCTGGGAATTCAGTAAAAAGCCAATGTCTATCCTTGAAAAACCCATTTTCATGGATTTTGTAGAAGTTGTTCCAATATTTGTTGGCGTTGACCTCATAATCAGCTGTAAATATTTAAGAAAGAATTTTAAGAACCATCTCTCAGTTTTATTTGTATACAATATAAATTATCACCCTGCTTCACCAAATTTTATATGAAAAGTGATACTCAAGTAGAGCCTCAGTCTCAGAGCTGGTGGTCATTTGGTCCTATCACACTTGACTTTGCTCTCTATCTTGTCCTTCCAGGGAGTTTCAACTTCTGCCAGAAAACTTACTACCTATCAATTCTCCTCCCACATCTTTAGATGGCTCTTAACTATTAGAAAATCCTAATATTAAGCAAAAAACCTGTCTAATCATTTCTGGTCAAAAGGTCCTACTATCTCTCATACAGAACAGCTCTTTTGTATTTGAGGGCCATTATTTCCCTTTCTAAAACCTCTTTTACAAGCTAAATGTCCCACGTTCTTCAGTTATTCCCCATGTGAAGTCAATGGTTATAATACAGGTATGATACTGTATCTTCTTTACATTATATTTCTGCGTCTGTGGTTCTTTATAGTTTGGAGCCCAGAAATGAATTCACTACTAACAGATACCAAGCATGGAAACAGAAAATGATGACAAGAGGAAAAGTGTTCCGATGAGAAGAGATCTGATGACGGAGGACAGGACAGACTAAAGTATGGACTATTTAAAAGAAACCTGTGTTATTCAAGGTGATCAAGGCAGTCCTAGATTTCAGTTTTACTTTTTATTTTTGAGATAACACTGGCTTATAACTAGATTTTAGCTTTCTGCTCCTTGCCAATACAGAGCTTTGACTAGTGTAGTAGAAGAATAAAAACCTAAGAAACTGGATCTCAATTCTACCACTACTAACTAAACTGCTTACCTCTGGGCAAGGCACTTAATGTCCTGAAGTCCAAGTTTCTTTAACTGTAAAAAGAGGATATTGGACTATATGATTTTCAAAATCCCTTTCAACCTTAATTTGCTTTGATGTAGTCTTTGTCAAACTATGTAAGGTTAATATTTCATAACTGGACTCTTCTACTTGTTCAGAAATATTTCTGTGGGTACTACTCTGCAATTTCTAGTGCCACCTTCAACTGTCACTTAGAACACAGGCCCAACCAGTTCTAGTTTTACTAACTAGGAGTATTTTTCAGTGAAATCATCCACCTCTTCAGAAGAGGCTTCTTTTTCTTTGGCCAGACTTATTTCCACTCTGATTCATCCATCTTTCCTTTGCAGAAGCCTTACCACCTCATAGCCACCACACAAGGAAAAGACACATAACTCACGATTTGTTAGCCAGCCACCCCTCACCCCCCATTATTTAGAATCTGACCACTTGAATCCAGCTGTAACAGAAACATTTCCTCGGGCAAAATGTAGTGATGTAGAAAGAATATTCTCTAAGACAATCATGTTGCCACAGGTCAGTCATATTGATATGGGTCTAGTCAACATAATTAAAGACTTAGTGAAGCTGCTCAGTCGTGTCCGACTCTTTGCGACCCCATGGACTGTAGCCTACGAGGTTCCATCATCCATGGGATTTTCCAGGCAAGAATACTGGAGTGGGTTGCCATTTCCTTCTCCAGGAGATCTTCCCTCCCCAAGGATTGAAGCCGGGTCTCCTGCATTGTAGGCAGACGCTTTACCATCTGAGCCACCAATGAAAGACTTAAGTCACTAGAAAACGCTATCGAGATACAGTTATCCTCTTCCAAACAAAAAAGCAAAACCAAAACACCCTTTATGCCCTAACAAGATGTCAAGGAACAGCCCTTTCCCAGCCTTGCCCAACCCCTCCCCTTCTCGTTCTATCCCAGAGTTCTGTATCAGAGCAGTAACAAAGACTCTCGGGGCCTCGGTTCTCTGGCTTCTCCGGAGAGCATGTCCAGCAGTCCGCAGGCTGTCAATACCACTGAGGGTCCACCTGGGCGCACCTTGCTTCTCCTGGCACACCCGCTGAGTGCTGTTCTCCTGGACTTTCCTCTCTGCCTCCGCGGCCTGCTCCTCCGACCACTCCACGTTGTCCCTGGGGAAATGAAATGGGCAGCTTAGGCGCCTCAGGTTTTCGCCGCGGGCAGGGAATCGCTGGCCCCGCAGCGCCTCTTCCGTGGGAGGGGAGGGCCAAGAGTAGGCCCGCAGGACTCTGGTCGGCGGTCAGGGCCTTCTCAGAGTGCTCTGCGGCGCTGGGACAGGGCGAACCGCAGGCCGGGCGAAGGGTAGGGCACTTACCAGGCATTGTGGTGAAAGACGCGGGCGGGGTCGCTCAGAAACCGGCTCCCGAATTGCTGCCTCTTCCCGCAGACGGCTGCAGGATCGCCTTCAGTGAAGGAGCCGTCCATGACACCGGAACCGGAAACACCTACTTTCCCCTCACGCGCGAACGCTCTGCAGGCCACACCCCTTTCGGAAATCGCAAGGTCTGGGCGGGAAAACACGGAGGCTGGGTGGGGCAGTTATGAAGTCTCCCGTTGAGGCGGCGTTCGGACTCTGCCTGGTGGGACGGAGCTATTTGGGAAGGAGAGTCAGCGGGTTTTCGCCCCAGAGTCTTTAGTCCTTCAACAGGCGGGCCAGAAAGTGGTAGACGTTCCACTTGAGCCTCCTTCTAATTCTAGGATGCTCTAACAGGTCCCCAGTTTCTCTTAAGTTGTAAGACAAAAAATTTTGAATCACTTTAATAATTAGATAATTACCTAGCTTTACTGTAGAGTAGTGGCCAAAATAATTGAGAAAAATAGCAAGCAGGGCGAGGAAATAGGGCAGTTTTCCAGCTTTTCCCAGTGTGAAAAAGGAAAGAAAAAAGTGTGTGTTGTGTGTGTGTGTGTGTTGTTGATATCCACACTGTTTTTCTGGAGAAGGATATGAAATGAATTTCGAGAACACGAAGTTTAACCGTCAAATCAAATATCCAAGGACAAGTTTAAAAGTATAACCCCACCACCTAACTTTTTGAATTATCCATATGAAAGCTTATTTGCACAATCAGAATTGTAATACATACACATATATAATTATATTAATACATTTCCAGCCTTACATTTGTTTCGATAATTGCTACAAACTTACAAAAGAAGGAAGTATGCTGTCAATATAAGATAAAGTTAATTGAGAAGATTTCCAGAAGAGGGATGACTACCATTTGGAAGAAGAGAAGGGATTCGTTATTTAAGTAATATAGTTCTAGGTTTAACACACTGGTAACCAGTGATAGCTTATTGCTGAATCTTTCCATGGTGGTGGTGGTGGTTTAGTCGCTAAGTCGTGTCTCACTCTTTTACGACCACATGGGCTGTAGCCTACCAGGCTCTTCTGTCAGTGGGATTTTCCAGGTAAGAATACTGGAGTGGGTAGCCATTCCAGGGGATCTTCCCCACCCACGGATTGAACCTGAGTCTGCATTGCAGGAGGATTCTTTACCAACTGAGCCACCAGGGAAACCCAAGTCTTTCCATAGGCAAAACCAAAGGGAGCGATGATTCTAGAACTTTCCCTCCAAAAAAAAAGGAAACAAACCCTAAATCACAAAGAAAAGTAGAGGAGTGAATAAAAAAGATGATAGTAAAGAACTTGTAGTTTATTTGGAAACAATATTGTTTTGCTATTCTCATGGTCTTTTGAAACATTTTGAACAAAAGCTCCTTTCCAAAAAGCAAGTACAAGAATTTTTATCTTTTCTCAAGGTCAGTTGTGTAGATAAGGTGGTTGGTTCATATTTATTCTTGATATCTTGTTCTGTCATCTACAGGTTTCTTTGTTTTCTCTCTCCCCACACCGAAAGATTTGTGGTGCCGGTCAACAGTCCTATTGCATATTTTCTTCCAGATAGCTCACACTGTCTTCACTTGAAGTTACTTGCTATATTAGTTCCAATTAGAGTCATGTAAAGTGTCAAGCAAGTTGGGCCTTTCATTAAGATGTGACAAAGTATCCTAATCTTAACTTTTATACAATTACCTTTGGTTGGCCTGTAAAACTCATTTTTCTCCATCTTTTGAAGCACCTGCAATAATATTTCAGAAGGAATTTGGACAACATCTGTGAGTCCTTCATGGTATCAGGCTGTAGAGTCAGCAAGAACTACCTTTCAGAGGAGCTAAGGGTCCCTCTGCTGGTGAGTAATGAGAATTCTGCCAGCTCAGTGGGTGGCAGGGGTTCAAAGCAGGGAAAGATTGAGAAATTTCATTCTGGATTATGGCCTTGAGTATTAACCCTGGACTGAGGTAGTTAATTGTTTCAGGCTTTTCTTTCAGTTCCAATCAGTGGAAAGTTTTGGGCTGTGTAAGCATGTGCTCTGGAACTGAAGACTGGTGAAGGGAGCCTACTGTCCTAATTTGCTCTCTTTTAACGTTTCATCGACCCTGGACAGCCTTTGTAGCAGTCCTATATATTGTTGGTTTAACAATGTCAAATTTAAAACAGCTTTTGTGATTTTTTTTCCTTATTGCAAATAAATATAAGATTACTGTAGAACATTTAGAAGATATATATAAGGCAAAAGAAGAAAAAAAGAAAATATTATACCCCACCCTTAGTTTAGCACATTAGACACTTGATTTATATCCTTCCAGTGTTTCTTGTTTATAGAAATAATTTTTAAGTTAAATAATTTTAGAACAAACTACTTTGTGCCCCTCCCTGCTTTTTTACAGCTTCACTGAGGTAAAGTTGACATGCAATTAAATTCATCCATTTAAAATGTACAGGTTGATGAGTTTTCATAAAACTATGTATTTGTGCAACACCATCATAGTTAGGGGCTTCCCTGGTGGCTAACACGGTAGAGTCTGCCTACAATGCTGGAGACCTGGGTTCAAACATAATTAAGTTTTAGAACAACTCCATAAAGTTCTTTCATTCCTTTTAGGAGCTTTGCAGTTGTGAATATTATTCTTTTATTTGAAGTATCTTTTACAACATCATTTTAATGACCCTGGTGTTGTTTTGGATAGTTATACCATGATGTATCAGACAATTAGGCTACTTTGTTTCTTACTACTAAAAATTCACCATAAGAAAAATCCTTATAACTAAATCATTTTGTACATTCATTATTATTTCTTTAGGATTAATTTCTAGAAGTGGAAGTGCTGAGTCAATGGTTAAAATTAGCTCTGTTACGAAGCTCTGTGTTGTTTAGTTACTAAGTCATGTCTGACTCTTTGTGACCCCATGGACTGCAGCATGCCAGGCTTTCCTGTCCTTTGCTATCTCCTGGAGTTGATCAGACTCACATCCATTGATTGGTGATGCTATCTAACCATCTCATCCTCTGTCACCCCCTTCTCCTGCCCTCAGTCTTTGGTCAGAGCATTTTATCTGTCTGCTCACGGTTACACATCTAGGTCCAAGAACAGGATCCAGCACACAGTATGCAACTCAGGAAATAACTAGTGAACTGGCTGAGTACCTGTTGCTATATTGCATTCCATCAGAGAGAGGCCAACTTATGCCGTTGTCAACAGTGTGTGATAATTTAATAGAATGTTTTTCTGTTAAGAATAATTTTAATAGAAGCTATCCTAGATTTTCCAGGACAGATCTATTTAAAAATATTCTGTCCTGTTAGCCCATTGACCCAAGGAAATATCCCAGGAATTCTAATATTTTGGCATCCAAATGAAATCTCTTAGGTTTTCTTGTTATATTTACATAGCCATAGCAAAAAAACCCCAAAAAACTCTTGTCAAACTGTGAATTTTGTTTTATGGATAGAAAATGTTATTTATTTTTGTCCCAATCATAAAAATTATAAAGAATGGCAAATATTTTTAGACAGTTTTGAATATTCAAGGTAACACAAAATTACTTCAGGCTTATTTCATTGAACAGTTTTGGGAGCCTTCACTATCTTCGTTACTTGTTCCTGGCATGTTATAATTTTACATTATAAGCCACTGTCTCCATCAGTGTGGAACATGTATTTTCCTTTTTTTAGAAAAGAGAAAAGGTAATGGATTATATACACTTAAATATGTTAAAATAATAAATGTTATGGTGTTTATATTTTTCCACAATAAAAAATTGCAACCCCTCACCAAGAAAGAGGGTGTGAGATCAGTTGTTTTTCAGAGTAATCCAAGGGATCAGGATTAGAATCCTTAGGAAAACCCATATCTAATCAAGGTTCCCTGGGGGACGGCAAAATTGTTCCCTGAAACTGAAAGGTCATTCTCTTCTGTTGCTTCTGGCCTCTTTCACAAACCATAAAAAAATAAAAAGAATGCCACTAAGTCACATAAACTCAGATACTTATTGTTGAGAGGGCTGTTAGGAGGTCAGAGAGCAGCCCTGTGTTAAGTACCATCTTTGCTTT
Source organism: Budorcas taxicolor (assembly GCF_023091745.1). NCBI lineage: Eukaryota > Metazoa > Chordata > Mammalia > Artiodactyla > Bovidae > Budorcas > Budorcas taxicolor. The sequence goes on along the minus strand of NC_068928.1, from coordinate 46,486,846 downwards.
TATCCTTCCTGCTGAGGCCCAGGCAGCTTTGAGGTGCCCCAGGTGGGGGCAGCAGAGTGCAGCTGGTTGCTAGAGAAATCACCCCAAGGCATCTGCTGCTGGGGCTGCTGCTGCTAAGTCACTTCATTTGTGTCCGACTCTGTGCGATCTCATAGACGGCAGCCCACCAGGCTCCCCCCGTCCCCGGGATTCTCCAGGCAAGAACACTGGAGTGGGTTGCCATTTCCTTCTCCAATGCATGAAAGTAAAAAGTGAAAGTGAAGTCGCTCAGTCGTGTCTGACTCTTCACGACCCCACGGACTGCAGCCTACCAGGCTCCTCTGTCCATGGGATTTTCCAGGCAAGAGTGCTGGAGTGGGGTGCCATTGCCTTCTCCCCAAGGCATCTATTTACCAGTTAAGAATTAGGAAAGGGAAACCATACTATGACTTAAACTTTTTTACTGGTCAGAATTCAAAAGATGTCAATGTTTCCAGCTGCTGAGGATGTATTAGACGAAAGCAAGAATAATTTTGATATCTATGAAAAAGTAGTTTGTGATGAGCTGTTTAGAAAACATAGTTTCATTGTCGAAAGCCCTTGAAGCCTTTCCGTTTTCTTTTTCTTCCTGTGTCTGTGTCACATTCACTGATATCTGAAGAGGACGAGAATACAGAATTGTGGAAGGCATTCCTGTTCACGTGGGCATCGTATAACTTTAGGTCCTTAGGGGAAAGTAATTCTTGGCAGACATTCCAGGACCATGTATAAGTAGAAAAGGTGTCATAAAAGGACTCATTTTTACTCTCTATTCCAATCAAATCTCCCCGAATCTTCCGCCAGAGGTTTAGCATTTGTTTCCGGTGCTCAAGGGCAATTCCCAAGTTATAGGTTTCTGTAGCTCTCTTTACCTGCAGTGAGAGAGCAGTAGTTTATAGTAGTTACCGCAAAATATCTTTGGTTTCTGGACCACAATTCTAGATACCCCAAAGGTTATTTTTTCAAGTTACTTGAATGTCACTGAATTTATATATTAGGTAGTGCCTCTTGAGGACACATGAGTTAGGAGTTGATGGACAATGAAAATGTATTACTTAGGAGTAGTGAGATATTAAGAAATTTTATAAGAATTTAAAAACATGGTAGACTAAAACAAGGAGGAAATGTGGGATGGAGATGGGCTCTTAGAACAACACAAGTGCCAAGGATGGCACTCTGTCCAGCCTACGGCAGGAAGGCAGAAGATGCTGCGCTAAGGAGGTCCACAAGAAAAATGAAATGAAAACAGGTCAGTTGTGTTTGACTCTTTGAGACCCCATGGACTGTAGCCCTCCAGGCTCCTCTGTCCATGGAATTCTCCAGGCCAGAATACTAGAGTGGGTAGCTGTTCCTTCTCTAGGAGATCTCCCCAACCCAGGGATCGAACCCAGGTCTCCAGCATGGCAGGCTGATTCTTTACTGTCTGAGCCACCAGGGAAGCCCGGAGGTCCACAAGGATTTGATTAAATCTAAGGATTAGGTGGCCATGGGAAAGTATTCCAGGGAGAGGAGACAGCATAACAAATGCTCCAAGGCAATTCATCCCAGAGCTGGTAGGGGAGTCCAGGCCCTAGGGTATCACTAAAGAGTTAACTTTGAGGAAAGGCAAGTCAGGTGTTGTTGCCGTAATCAAGGCCTAAGACTTGTTCTCAGTGAGGTTGGGGAGACCCCTTTCGTCAGGGAAAGTCATGCTGTAGCGAGACACTTTTCTGTGGGAAGTGCAGTGAGACCCTCAGTTGTGTGGAGCAGAAAATACAGTTGAAATACGCTGCCATTGCCGATAGGGAAGCATTTATTTCTTAAGCAGGACAGTGACAGGTTGGATCTTCTTAGGACCCATTCTCCATAGCAGCTGTGTGGAGAACAGGTGGAGCTGTGAGGAAGGGATAGCAGGTTGGAAGTTGTTGTCCAGGTAAAGCCTAACGAGGGCTTCAGTTTAGGCAATAGCAATACAATGGAATGAATGGGACAGATTTGAAAAATCTTTGGGAAAATGGGAGTAGCCAGATTTGGTGATTAGTATATGTGGGGAGTGAGGAAGAACATAACTTAAGGATGGTTGCCAAATTCAGACTTCAACTGAAGAAAGTGGGGAATACCACTACACCATTCAGGTATGACGTAAGTCAAATCCCTTATGACTACACAGTGGAAGTGAGAAATCGATTTAAGGGACTAGATCTGATAGACAGAGTGCCTGATGAACTATGGATGGAGGTTCGTGACATTGTACAGGAGACAGGGATCAAGACCATCCCCAAGAAAAGGAAATGTCAAAAAGCAAAATGGCTGTCTGAGGAGGCCTTACAAATAGCCGTGAAAAGAAGAGAAGTGAAAAGCAAAGGAGAAAAGGAAAGATATAAGCATCTGAATGCAGAGTTCCAAAGAATAGCAAGGACAGATAAGAAAGCCTTCCTCACCGATCAATGCAAAGAAATAGAGGAAAACAATAGAATGGGAAAGACTAGAGATCTCTTCGAGAAAATTAGATTTACCAAGGGAACATTTCATGCAAAAATGGGCTCAATAAAGGACAGAAATGAACCTAATAGAAGCAGAAGATATTAAGAAGAGGTGGTACACAGAAGAACTGTACAAAAAAAAATCTTCACAACCCAGATAATCACGATGGTGTGATCACTCATCTAGAGCCAGACATCCTGGAATGTGAAGTTAAGTGGGCCTTAGGAAGCATCACTACGAACAAAGCTAGTGGAGATGATGGAATTCCAGTTGAACTATTTCAAGTCCTAAAAGATGACGCTGTGAAAGTGCTGCACTCAATATGCCAGCAAATTTGGAAGACTCAGCAGTGGCCACAGGACTGGAAAAGGTCAGTTTTTATTCCAATCCCAAAGAAAGGCAATGCCAAAGAATGCTCAAACTACCACACAATTGTACTCATCTCACATGCTAATAAAGTAATGCTCAAAATTCCCCAAGCCAGGCTTCAGTAATATGGAACCATGAACTTCCAGATGTTCAAGCTGATTTTAGAAATGGCAGAGGAACCAGAGATCAAATTGCCAATATCTGCTGGATCATCGAAAAAGCAAGAGAGTTCCAGAAAAAACATCTATTTCTGCTTTATTGACTATGCCAAAGCCCTTGACTGTGTGGATCACAATAAACTGTGGAAAATTCTGTAAGAGATGGGAACATACCACACCACCTGACCTGCCTCTTGAGAAGCCTGTATGCAGGTCAGGAAGCAACAGTTAGAACTGGACATGGAACAACAGACTGGTTCCAAATAGGAAAAGGAGTATGTCAAGGCTGTATATTGTCACCCTGCTTATTTAACTTATATGCAGAGTACATCATGAGAAATGCTGGGCTAGATGAAGCACAAGCTGGAATCAAGATTCCCAGGAAAAATATCAATAACCTCAGATATGCAGATGACACCACCCTTATGGCAGAAAGTGAAGAGGAGCTAAAAAGCCTCTTGCTGAAAGTGAAAGAGGAGAGTGAAAAAGTTGGCTTAAAGCTCAACATTCAGAAAACGAAGATCATGGCATCTGGTCCCCTCACTACATGGCAAATAGATGGGGAAACAGTGGAAACAGTGGCTGACTTTATTTTTGGGGTCTCCCAAATCACTGCAGATGGTGATTGCAGCCACGAAATTAAAAGATGCTTACTCCTTGGAAGGAAAGTTATGAGCAACCTAGACAGCATATTAAAAAAGCAGAGATGTTACTTTGTCTACAAAGGTCCATCTAGTCAAGGCTGTGGTTTTTCTAGTGGTCATGTATGGATATGAGAGTTAGATCATAAAGAAAGACGTGATGCTTTTGAACTGTGGTGTTGGAGAAGACTCTTGAGAGTCCCTTGGACTGCAAGGAGATCCAACCAGTCCATCCTAAAGGAAATCAGTCCTGGGTGTTCACTGGAAGGACTGATGTTGAACCTGAAACTCCAATACTTTGGCCACCTGATGAGAAGAGCTGACTCATTTGAAAAGACCCTGATGCTGGGAAAGATTGAGGGCAGGAGGAGAAGGGGACGACAGAGGATGAGATGGCTGGATGGAATCACCAACTCAATGGACACGGGTTTGGGTAGACTCTGGCAGTTGGTGATGGACAGGGAGACCTGGCATGCTGTGGTTCATGGGGTTGCAAAGAGTCAGACATGACTGAGCAACTGAACTGAACTGAAGGTTGGCTCTTGGCTTTCAAGTCTCAGTGCCTAGGGAGATGATAGTATGGAATCCTCGAGGAAGAGCCAGTTTGATGTGTAAGATGATGAGTTTGGTTTTGGATGTGTCCAGCTGGATATGCTGTGAGACAGCAGGGTAAATATGCTCAGCAGGTAATCAGTGAGATGAGGCAGTACTGGAAAGACGTCTAGGCCAGTGACAGTTAAGACTGATCAGGTGTATAGGTAGCAGCTGAAACAAGGCGAATCAGAGTGTAGGAAGATTGAGGGTAGGAACGGTGTTTTTTATTCTGTGGTATCTCCTAATCTCAGAACCTTGTTAACACTGGATAAATATTTACTGAACAAGTGAATGTGTTTAATAAGAAGAGCAGTAAGATGAGACTAGAAAACTAGGAAATATCAAGACTTAAGGAACTTAAATGTCCACTGACAGATGAATGGATAAAGAAGATGTGAGTTTATATATATACAGTGGAATACTACTCAGCCATAGAAAAGAATGAAATAAGGGCATTTCCAGCAACATGGGTGGATCTGGAGAGTACCATACTGAGTGAAGTAAGTCAGACAGAGAAAGACAAACATATGGTATCACTTACATGTGATACACGAAAAGATGATATGGATTAACTTACTTACAAAATAGGAATAGGCTTACAGACATAGGAAACAAACTTATGGTTACCAAAGTTTGAAGGGGGAAAGGGGGGAGGGGTAAATTAGGAATTTGGGATTAACAGATATACACCACTATATATAAAATAGATAAAAAACAAGGACCTATTTTATAGCACAGGGAAGTATAATCAATATCTTATAATAACCTATAATAAAAAAGAATCTGAAAAAGGATATATTTATTTGTGTATGTATAACTGAATCACTTTGGTGTATACCTCAAACACTGCAAATCAACTGTACTTCAACTATAGAAAAAAAGGGTGAACCTCAGGAAAAAGAAGAGAGGAAAGATACAGAGAGACACATAGAATTGAAGATGCATTGTAAAGGCTAAGAAAGTGAAAGTGTTAGTTGCTGAGTTGTGTCTGACTCTTTGCAACCTCTTGGATTGTAGCCCAAGAAGCTTCTGTCCATGGAACTCTCCAGGCAAGAATACTAGGAATGGGTAGCCATTTCCTTCTCCCAATTCTTTACCATCTCAGCCACCAGGGAAGCCCCATTGTAAAGGCTCAGGAAGTAGAATGTGTCTTGGAGAGCTTGATCATTAGCGTCAAATGCAGAAGGGAGCTGGCATAAAATAAATACACCACAGTTTCTTTCTGGGAGACAAAAGTTGCTAAGAAGTGAGGGCACGAAAGCAGACACCCAGCACAGAGTTGTGGTTAAAGTGTGGATTCTTCAGAATCCAAGGTACCCATGCTTATAATTCTGGTTCTATTACTTTCTAGCTGTGTGCCTTTGGGCAAACCATGTAACCTCTCTGTGCATAAAAATGACAAGGAGTAACAGTGCCTAACTCAAAGGTTTGTTGTGGTAAGTAAATGAATTAGTACCTATAAAGTACTTGTAGAGTGCTTACAGAGCACACTGCCTGGTACCTAGGAAGCGTAATTAAACTACTATTACTATTATTCTGTTAGCTGCCATAATAAAGATTCAGTCACTCATCACAATTCCCTCCCTGAGTACAACCCTCACCGTGACTGCTGGTTTACTACCTTAACTAGTTGCTGTCTCCAGCATGAAACAAATGAATGCCCCAGAAATGATGCTGGGTACAACTCCAAAGGAGAAATGATCTGGTCTTAAGGACAGAGAACAGAAAAAAAAAAATCTTGGTTTTATGGTTGTAGTGTGTATGTGCTCGGCCATTTCCAATGCCTTGCAACCCCATGCCCATGGGTCCACGCCCTCTGCCAGGCCCCTGTGTCCATGAGACTTTCTAGGCAAGAATACTGGAGAGGGCTGCCATCTCCTCCTCCAGGGGAATCTTCATGAGCCAAGGATAAAACTGGGGTCTCCTGTGTCTCCTGTACTGCAGGCAGATTCTTTACCGCTGAGCCACCAGGGAAGTTCTATGGTTGTAGTAATGAAGTGGAAAACGTTTTTGTCCATGGTTTCTGGGAAGGCATTCAACAGTGAATACTCACGTGTGGTTTAATAGCCGCTGCATCAGCCACTGTCCAGTTCTGCTTTCTCTTGAGTATTTGATCAATGGTGAGGATATCAGTTGAGTAGCCTGAGGTAGGGTCAACAGGTTTTATATTTGCTGCCTTTATGAACATTTAAAAAAGAAGGTGAGTAACATATTTAAGTTGAATTGCATAACAAAGACAAAATACACAGAAATATACTGTATTATGAAAGGGTGTGTATATGATTTATAAGATTATTTCTACACCACTTGTCAGTTGCTTCAGGGCACCTGGTATAGTGCCATGTATAAATGGCATCGAGCAAACTCTCTTAATAGTGAAGCCTAGTCACAAGACAAGTATAGACCAGAGGATGGTTTATGTTTGGGATGGATGTAGGGAGTAGAGAGGCACCAACTTCATCCTCACTCAAACTTGCAAAGCATTGAAAATGACTGTGCCCTCCACAAAGCACAACCTGGACTACTTCCAAAATTCTCACAGGGAACCAGCCATCTGTTTTTCCCTGTTCCTGGACTGCTGAACAGTGTTGATGGAAATCATATAAATATGCAGATTGCTTTCTTTGAAAATGTGTATGACCCAGGCTCATCCAGGTTCTCAGTACTGCTTGACATTACTTTTCTTCATTTGCAGATCTTACAGCTCTCATAGCGGCTGCTGGAAAACCAAACCTTTAAACTCCCTTAGCTAATGATCTTGTCTCTTCACATCTATCTAACATGAATTCTTTTTGCTCTTCTTTCCACCTTAGGATTTCTCCATCCTTTAACTCATTTTTTCCTCCTTCCCTCTCATATGTGAGAGTTTTTCCTAATTTTCAAGGTCTCTTTGTATATCATTATTTATTCACCTCCCTTCAATTTACTTCTTTCCAGCGCTGGTTTCATGGGTGTATGACTTGTGTAATTACACAGGGCCTTGTATTTAGAAGGGCCCTGAGTTTGGTTTAATGTTTTACGTTGCTATTTTTAAATTTTTAACTATTTTTGGACAAGGGGACCTACATTTTCATTTTGCACTGGGCCTAGCCAGTCTTGCCTCTCTTCTACATCTTCAAACATCTTCAGTTTCTCTTTAAGCAGTGGTTTTCAGCTTTGGCTGCAGAGTGGAACTTTAAAAAATCCTGAGGCCAAGGCCCCATTCCCAGAGATTTGATTTAACTAGACAGAGTTGAGGCCAGGACAGCAGGACTGTAAAAGCTCTCCCTGGGGGCTCTGTTGTGCAACCAAGATTGAGAACCAGAGTTCTAAGGGTTCTTCCTCCTGGCTATAAAAGTGCTCATCTCTTACATCCTGAAACAGATACTTATAGACTCCATTTCTCCATCAAGCTATAGTTTCATGTTTATCTTCCTGTTACAAAAACAGTTAAATTTTTATAAGAGGATTTGATCCCCCTCCCTGCTGCTCCTTTGCATTATCAGTTTCTGAAGAGGCATGACAAAAATCTTCCACTGTGATTATGGACTTGCTTATTCATTTAATATTTATTTTTACCATGTATAATACCTAAAAAGTCTAAAGCTAATCCTTATTATTCTGTTAAATATCACCTTATCTGTCAATTTGTTACGTACATACAGATTCAGAATAGTTTTATCTTCCTGATGATCAAAATTTTTTTTAAATTGAAGTATAGTTGACTTTCTATATTAGTTTCAAATGAACAAACAGTAATTCAACATTTAATAGATTATATCCCATACAAAGTTATCATAAAGTATTAGCTATACTCCCTGTATTGTACACTACATCCTTGTAACTTGTTTTATATCTAGAGTGATTTGTACCTCTTAATCTCCTTTACCTATTTTGCTCCTGTCCTCATCCTTCTCCCTCCTGGTAAACAGTTTGTTTTCTTTATCTGTGAATTTGTGTCTGTTTTATTTTGAAGATTCTCCTGATTATTAAAAACCATTAAATAGCATCTTTATCTTTATGTTTTGCTTAAATTTTCTCTCCCCCCTCCAATATATGGATAACAGCTTATTTTGATTTGTATTTGCCTGATATATCTTCTTCTGTCCCTTTATTTTCAAGTTTCTGGGTCATAATTTAGGTAAAAAGATATATATCTTAAAACTACTTAAAAAAAAATCAGCACCCTTTCTTTTAAACTTGAAAATAATTCTTTCTTCCTTCCTCCCTCCCTTCCCCTTATTATTTTTTTTTAAACTGGTGTCTTTAGTCGTTTCTTGTGATACTGATATATTTGGATTTTTCTGCCTATTTTGTTTCGTACTTTCTATTTTCCCATGTTCTCTTTTTTTTTTCTTATTTTTTTATTCCTCTATGGTTTGGCAATATTCATTTTAGTTTTTACTGATTATCTTCATGTTTTTAGTATTTACAATTAATGCAACAAATTATAGATTTAATCAATATCATAAGCCTCTCCCCAAACAATAAAAAGAACTTAGCTTTCATTCTGAGCACCACCCTCCTCATCTTCCATGTTAGCATGGTGTAGTATTTTATTTCTTATTGTCTGATGCTCTCCAAACCAGTACTTCTTTTTTTATTTCAGTATATAAATATTTAATTCTAGTTGCTTCTTTGGGTTTTCATTTTCCCAGGTATATGTAAAATTTAATAAAATGTGTATGCTTTTCTCTTTTACCTCTCTTATGTCTTATGTCCCATGTGTTTTCCAGCTTTTTGGTCTTGGGCAATCAAACATGGAAAGATAACGTCTCAGGGTAGTTTTAATTTGGATCTTTTATGAAGAGTGAGACTGAGTACCTTTTTATGTTTCTGAGAACTGTCTGCTCATATCTTTTGCTCATTTTTATATAGGTTAGTTTTTTCTAATCACTTTGAAGCTCTCTGATGTATGAGTTGCAAATGTGACTTTTTTGCCATGTAGAATTTTAAAATTATTTTTTATTTTTTAACTGTGCCACACAACATGCAGAATCTTAGTTCCCCAACCAGGGATTGAACCCATGACCTTTGCAGCAGAAGCATGTTGTCTTAACCACTGGACTGCTAGGGAAGTCCCTGAAACTTGAAAGTTTCATTCCTTGGTTTCTAATCAACATTTATAGTACATTAGATTAGATGTTATAATAGACTAGATTAGAATTATAGTACTATACATTTTTCAGCAATTTTAATGATTTGTTTAAATTAAATGAAATATTTATTGTTGTTGTTTAGTTGCTAAGTCATGTCCAACTCTTGTGATCCCATAGTCTATAGCCTGCCAGGCTTCACTGTCCATGGGATTTCCCAGGCAAGAATACTGGAATGGGTTGCCATTTCCTTTTACAGGGGATCTTCTTGACCCAGGGATCAAACAAGTGTCTTCTGCATTGGCAGGTGGATTCTTTACCACTGAGCTATGAGGGAAGCCTTTTACACCTGGATTTTAAATTTAGGAACATGGCTATGGCGTCTGGTTTGAAATATCATGACTGAAAATATTTGTCATTAATAAGCACATTACTAGTTCTGTTAAGTTAGAACTTAAAAAACCTAAATATTGAACTGATATGACATAATACAAATCTCACCTGTGTTTTCCAGTCTTTTTTATGGAAAAAATAGTTCTCAAAGAAATTCAGAGGTTCCTTTCTCTTCAGCATTTCTAATTTCTGTATGTCTTTGAATGGCTTTCCCATTACCACTCCATCCACATTAGGAAACAGTGGAAAGATGGGTATTTTTGAATATGGGCTATCTGAAGGAGGATTGCATTCTGAAAATATAAAAACAAAAAAATGTAAGAAGAAATTCCAGTAGAAGACATAACTGTGATGCCTAATTTGCCCTTTGCCTATTCATCTCCTCAGTGGCCCTGCCACCCCTTCTTCATTCTCCTGCTCCCACCACCCCACCCATCCACAGACTTTCAGCTGCATCCAGGTGTCTAGGGATTCAGGTAAAATGCACATTTGTTTCAAATGATATCTGTGTGACAGACCAGTCACTCAGAATACGCTGTGGCCCTACTCTTAAAGCACTTGGCATCTAGTATTTATTTCTGACCAGTAATATACACACACATCTTCTACAATGGTGGGGAGAGGACAAATGACTCTTACTCTTGAGCTCGTCAAGAAATTTAAATAAATCCTTTTCTTTCATTATTGCAATCCGAGCAGCATTAGCGAAAGCAGCTGTGCTTGAGCTTGGAGGTGTGCATATGTCTGGCTTAAATCTCCTTTTTCCATAACCTGTAGTATCGGGGCTCCACACCATTCCTGAGGTGGTTTCCTGGAATTTTCTTCGGAAATAGCTAGGAAATAAGATAATTTAGAGATGGTTAAAAAGTGCCTGACTGTTGGACAGAAAGAAAAAGAAGTCAATTTGCAAGTTATATATGCTGAATATGTTTAAGTTATATAGTCATTTAATATCATTTATGTGACATTTATAGAATATCTACTGACATTTTCCACAGACCATTTGATTACTTTATATATGCAGTCCCTGGGCTCTGGCTTCCTTCCTCTGCTCCAAGACTTCCCAGTCTTGTCTAGAAAAACACCTAGCAATTTTGATCTCTGACAAACCCTTAAGTGGTATCAACTTGACTATAAACATTAGTCATGCCTACTATTATATTATTTTGTGGTTTGTTTTTTAAAATTGAAGTGCAGCTTCTATACAATATCATATGCTACAGGTGTATAATATAGTAATTTTATGTTGGGTTTTAAAATGCAACATTTTTTAAATTGAAAGAAATTCTCATTGCAGAGAATCTGGAAGAGTTAGAAAAGTATAAAGAAAATGTTACCAGTAATCTTATTATCCACAGATGTCCACAGTAAATCACTGCTGTAATTCTTTACAATCTGTGTGTGTGTGTGTGCGCACGCATACATGTGTACATGTACATGCAGTCATGTGTATGAATGTATTTAGGAGATATGTTACTGTGCATTTTAGGTTATAAATTCTTTATGTGCCACAGGCTACATATGATAAAAGGTCTCTAATTCACAGCACAAACATTCCCAAAGGTATGTTTGGAATATCAGTGACAGGTCAGATTCCTTCTTGCTGCTGAGACAGAGACTCCTCTTAGCAGCTGAGGTAGGGATCTGGTCGCTCACTGCTTAGATGGAAAAACGTGTTTCTCACTGATTTGCTGCAGTGGGGGCTTCAGTACCAAAGTGGAAGATCTCACAGTTTGCTGAGTGGAGGACTGTCCCAGAGAACAAGATATAGGACCTTGCTTCTCATTACTTCACAGGTTTCTTTCTACTACAGCATCAGGAGGCTTCACTTCTCCCTGGGATGGTGACGAGCAATCTTTCTTTTCCTCTCAGGAAGAGGGAAAGAACTCGTTCTAAATATTGGAGCTGCAGCAGTGGTTGGGTAGGAGATGTGCTGATCGTGTTCTGATTGGAGTCTGGTTTGTAATCAGATACTTCCTTCCCTAACCTTTTTTTTTAAAATGTGTTTTATATTGGAGTATAGTTGCTTAACAATGTTGTGTTAGTTACAAGTATACACAGAGTGGTTTAGTTATCCCTATACATATATCTATTCTTTTTCATATTATTTACCCATTTAGGATATTACAGAGTACTGAGCAGAGTTCCCTGTAAGTCCTTGTTGGTTACTATTTTAAACTTTTTATTTTGTAGTGGGGTATAGCCGATTAACAAAAATGTTGTGATAGTTTCAGGTGAACAGCAAAGGCACTCACCCATACATACACACATATTCATTCTCCTCCAAACTCCCCTCCCATCCAGGCTGCCACATAACATTGAACAGAGTTCTATGTGCTATACAGTAGGTCCTTGTTGGTTATCTGTTTAAAATGTAGCAGCGTGTACATGTCCATCCCAAATTACCTAACTATTCCTTTCCCCTGTTCCTCCCCCCAGAAACCATAAGCTCATTCTCTAAGTTTGTGAGTCTGTTTCTGTTCTGTAAATAAGTTCATTTGTGTCATTTTAAAAAGATTCCACATATAAGTGTTATCATGTCATATTTGTCTTTCTCTGCCTGGCTTACTTAGTATGATAATCTCCAAGTTTATCCACGTTGCTGCAAATGCCATTGTTCCATTCTTTTTAACGGCTGAGTAACATTCCACTGTATGTATGTACCACATCTTCTTTACCCATTCATCTGTCAGTGGACATTTTGGTTGCATCCATGTATACAGTGCTGCAATGAATGTTGGATATATCCTTTCAGACCAGGTTTTTCTCTGATATATGCCCAGGAGTGGGATTGCTGGGTCATATGGTAGCTCTAGTTTTAGTTTCTTAAGGAACCTGAATATTATCTTCCATAGTGGCTGTGACCAATATCAGCTGCATACCAGGTTATGTTTACAACTGTTTCCTTTCTTCCCTCCTTCCCTTCTTTCCTTCCTTCCTTTTTTCCTGTTTCAATCTTTCTTCACTAACACAGGTTTTCCTTAACTATCTCTTGATCTTTGGATGTCTATTCATACTTAAGAGTGAGAATAAATACTCTTTAAGGCCACAATACTCATTCATTGGTGTGGTGGATCTTATTGAGTAGGAAATTTACTGTCAGGTAACTGGTTGGAGCATTGTTTCATTAAGGGTCTTTTAATTGTGGTTGTCTGGGTTTTTTCTTTCTGTGTTTGTCTAGTCAATTTCTCTGGAGAGGGGTCCTCTACTATTTTATCTAGTATAAAAGTCTAGCTGTTAGTGGGGTTTAGGGAAGGGGAAGGTGGCTGGTAGAGTCTCACCATTCAGTAAGTAGAATTTCATGTAACCCTGTTTTCACTGATACCCTCATCCTCAGTTATGTCTGATCTCCCTGAGCCCAATCTCTGGTACAACCTCTTCAGAGAGTTAACTGCCAAGCAGTCACTTGGTTGTGTGGGGTTAGAGAGAGGAATCTAAGGGTCAACCTGCTTCTCAATGCTACTTTTAACTAGTATTTGTATTTTGGGCTCCCTACACCTCTGCTTTATTGAGCCCATCTTTGCATGAAATGTTCCGTTGGTAAATCTAATTTTCTTGAAGAGATCTCTAGTCTTTCCCATTCTGTTATTTTCCTCTATTTCTTTGCATTGATTGCTGAGGAAGGCTTTCTTATCTCTCCTTGCTATTCTTTGGAACTCGGCATTCAGATGCTTATATCTTTCCTTTTCTCCTTTAGCTTTTCGCTTCTCTTCTTTTCACAGCTCTTTGTAAGGCCCTCCTCTGACAGCCATTTTGCTTTTTTGCATTTCTTTTCCATGGGGATGGTCTGGTTCCCTGTCTCTTGTACAATGTCACGAACCTCCGTCCACAGTTCATCAGGCACTGATGCTGAAGCTGAAACTCCAATACTTTGGCCACCTCATGCGAAGAGTTGACTCATTGGAAAAGACTCTGATGCTGGGAGGGATTGGGGGCAGGAGGAGAAGGGGACGAGAGAGGATGAGATGGCTGGATGGCATCACTGACTCGATGGACGTGAGTCTGAGTGAACTCCAGGAGTTGGTGATGGACAGGGAAGCCTGGTGTGCTGTGATTCATGGGGTTGCAAAGAGTCGGACACGACTGAGTGACTGAACTGAACTGAACTGAACTGAGTGTCTCAGTTTCTGAGTGTTTCAAGTGTTCTTCAGTGAGAACTGGCTTGCTTCTTGACCTCTACTGAAGCCATTCAAGTTTCAGCTTCTTCTGATCTCACTAGCCAGTAAACAGTCATTCATTTCCTGTCCAGCTTCCAATTATGTTGATATCATTTTTCAGCTCTTATTCCTGTTTCTATGACCTCTAAAATGCTTTTACTATTATTTTAGTGTAATATCAGAAGGGAGAAAAAGTTAAAACATGCACTTATTCTAGTATATTTAACATGACTGCTATTTTTTAACACCTAAAACTTGGCTTTCTTCCCATCATCCTTTTGGAACTGAAGTTCACTTATGATTTCTTTTTTTTTTTTTGGAGACCAAGTATTTCACTTTTTTTTATTTTAAATTTTTATTTTTACTTTATTTTGCTTTACAATACTGTATTGGTTTTGCCATACATTGACATGAATCCGCCACACACTTATGATTTCTTAAACTACCAAAGCTAATTCCATCCATTCAGTCCTCATTTTACCTGGCCTCACTTTAGTATTTAATACTGGTGTAAAACCTATGTTGTTGAATTTCTCTGTGACCTTGGTTTCTCGATTCCTTACTATCTTGTTTCTTTTCTTCTTTTTTTTCAATTTGGCTGTGCTGGGTCTTAGTTGCAGCATGTGGGATCTTTGTTGCCATGTATGTGAGGATTAAAATAGATAATATGTATATTCTATGCTTATATACATAGTTGAAAGTGGAAGTGTTTTTCTGGAATTGAGCTGCATAAGTTGCTTGTATATTTTTGAGATTAGTTGTTTGTCAGTTGCTTCATTTGCTATTATTTTCTCCCATTCAGAAGTCTATGTCCGATGCAGGATACAGCATGCTTGGGGCTGGTGCATGGGGATGACCCAGAGAGATGTTATGGGGAGGGAGATGGGAGGGGGGTTCATGTTTGGGAACGCATGTACACCCGTGGTGGATTCATGTCAATGTATGGCAAAACCAATACAGTATTGTAAAGTAAAATAAAGTAAAAAAAAAAAAAAAGAAAGTGAAAGTGTTAATCACATAGTCATGTCTGACTCTTGCAACTCCACGAACTGTAGCCTGCCAGGCTCTTCTGTCCATGGAATTCAGGCAAGAATACTGGAGTGGGTAGCCATTGCCTTCTCCAGTGGATTTTCCCAACCCAGGTATCAAACTCAGGTCTTCTGCACTGCAGTAGACTCTTTACCTTCTGAGCCACCAGGGAAGCCCGTATACAGAACACATACTGATAATAGTTAACATTCATTGAGGTCTTATGTTTGCTAAGCACTGTACCTGCATTACCAGATGTCCTTACAATTGTCCTATAATTGTGTTATAGGTATTATTATTCTCATTCTACAGATGAGGAAACTGAGGCTGAGAGGTTAAGAATGTGATACATTTTTGTACCAATATCAGGGATTTAACAAATGTATTTGACTTGGAATGAAGTGTAGAATGTTGCATACCCTCTGTTCTACATCTGATCGAGGTGTGGGACAATATAAAGAGATTACCTGTTGAGGAGCAGAGGATATTTTACATTGTTGGTGGTATTCTGTATTTTAAAATCTCTTGAAGTGGGATAGTAGAATGCTTTGAAAGAATAATGCTTTTCAAAGTAGAATGCTTTGAAAAGACTGATAATGGCAACATTTAATTTTTGCAATACCATGATAGAACTATATTGAGGAAATGTATCTTCAATGACATTTGCTGGAATAAACACATTTGGGTGTGAGAATGTTTCCTTATCCTATTCTAAAGTCTAATTTTGGCTCTGCTCCAGTCCAAACACTACTTTGGGAGGTATGAAATTGCTGCCCCTTGTCCCAAAGGATTTTTTCAGAGCTCCTGAGAGATCCAGTGTGAATGGGAGTATCTTATATTCAAACTCAGTTTCCAAGCTCACCCCAAATCATTCCAGAACAGTCTTATTCCCCTGAAGTTTTCTAGCCCAGAGTAGGAGAAGCTGAACTTTTGTTTTTTTGGTCATGTTGCTGGGCTTGCAGGATCTCAGTTCCCTTATCAGGGATTGAACCTGGGTCACCACACTGAAAGCCTGGAATCTTAACCACCAGGCCACCAGGAACTTCCGAAGCTGAACTTTCTGGGCTATTATAGGCTCTCAGTGGGGTCCTGAGATGGTCTGAATCAGCCTTGCAGTTTCAGAACTAGGCAGCGCTATGAGGTCTCATGTTGCGGCCCATGAGTAGCTAGCTGCCTGTACACCTTCTCCTTGTTTGGGGGCAGATCTGTGGAGATGTTAGGATGTCAGGGAGAGGCAGTTGCCTTGTAAAATCCTCCTAAGTGTTGCTGAGGTCATTTTTGTTCCTTTGCCACCTACCTTACTATTTCCGATATTGCCTTTTTGGGTAAGGCTGAAGTCTCTATAAGCTTTGATAGGATTTCAAACAACAGGATCCCTGGGTTGCCAGCTAGATCTAAACAGGTCCCCTTTTCTGGAACTATGGAGGGAAAAAAAAAGATTCAAAATGCCTTCTGAAAAAAAAAATGATCATAAAAAGTGTTAAAGTGACAGTCATTTTACTGTATATACAATATTAAAACCAAGTCAAAAGCTAAAGAATTATAAACAAACATTCAAAGTCTGTTCTGTTTGGCAGGAAGGTCATTTTGATTACTGAACAGACAAAATAATCATGGGATTTAAAATGAAATACTTTTAGTTCAGTGACTTCTAAGTAAACATTTAACATAAACATGAATTATATGTTAAGGACTATTCTGTTCATCTACGAAAAGGAACTGTTGATAAACATAACTCTGGTGTGCAGGCAAACCCTTGTTACTATAGCGATACTTGAAATAGTAACTTCTGTTTATACTAAGACAGTTCATAGCTTATGAAAGGATGTCTTTTTTAAAACTGTATGTAGTATTTGGAATTTGGAATGTATTTATCTGGAAAACATGATATGAATAAGGTCAGATTTTCCAAGGCAGCTTGTTAAACTCATAAACAAACCATTAGAGAACTAATAGCAATAAATTGAGTGTATCTCCAAGTTGTTAAACCTTGTGTGAGAACATGTTCCGGAACCTCCAGCAGACTCTCCTGCTCGCACAGTGAGGGCAGAGGTTTATTGGGGTGAGGAAGATTTTTTCAGGAATGGTGAATTATCTATACCCAAATATGCATGAGAGAGACAGCATTTTTCTAAAAATATATGAAATGAAAGTGTTGGTCGCTTAGCCCACGGACTGTAGCCCACCAGGCTCCTTTGCCCATGGAATTCTCCAGGCAAGAATACTGGAGTGGGTTGCCATTTCCTCCTCCAGGGGGTCTTCCCAACTCAGGGCTTGAACCCAGGTCTCCTGCATTGCAGGCAGATTCTTTACTGCCTGAGCCACTGGGGAAGCCCCAAACATTTAGAGTGCTATATGTATCCATTTTTCTTTTGTAAGAGTAGTGCCTCCCAAAGTAGCACATGCATGTGGTAAAGAATTAAAATAACATAAAGTGTTGGTCGCTCAGTCGTGTCCATCTCTGCAAGTCCACAGACCATAGCTTTCCAGGCTCCTCTGTCCATGGAATTCTCCAGGCAAGAATACTGGAGTGGTATATAAATATAAAAGGTGACCAAAATTTTCTGCACCACTGCCTGACTGTTCTCACTTAAGTCCAAAAAGCAGTGTCTCCTGCAGAAGGACTTGATGGATTTAAGTTAAAATTCTAAAACTGTATCAATTTCCTTAGCAAAATTTGTTTTAAGAGAAGCAGTACAAAAGTAAATCACATTCCAGACTATACCTGCCTGATTGGAGGTCTAAAGGAACAATATTTACTATGCAGTGAATTGCAACTACCCCACTGCCATCTATTTAGCAACATACTTACCCACAGCCTTAAGGAAGCGGTTCTTATCTGTTAGCACCTTTAAAAAGTCTGAGAAGTTCACCTTCCCATCCTCTGCAACAGAGATCCAAGGTTCAGAACAAGGCTATAGTCACCTTCCCATTTCACATCCTCCTCTGTATTTTATTATTAGGCTATCCCTGAATTATACCCCTTTCTTCTTAAATTAAAGGATAACAAGTGCTATTAGAGTATGTTTCAATGAAAGGATAAAACTTTGGGCAGAGTTAGTGGAAACAAGTGACACTTTAATTAAGTGGTGACTGACTCCCATGAAGGGTGCTGCTGATTGACTGGGACACTGGCAGTGAGTGGGGTGTGGTGGGAAAAGGTATTGTGCTGAATACTTATTCCACACAACATACCAGCTTGGGCTACTAATCACTAGTATTCAAAGTAAAGACTACTTACATGCTTTAAAAAATATCAATAAAAGTGCTGTGGCATTAAATTCAATATAGGTGGCTCTAGTGATGGAAGGAAGATTTGTACCATTATGATTCAAACAGAAACAAAGGGCTTGGATAACCTTGGTAATGCAGGCAGATATGGTAGAGGATTCTGGGAAGAAGAAAACTAGACCTAACTATCTTGATATAAGAGAAGTCACTTTAGGCCTAAGCCATTTTGTCATCTGAATCTGGTCACAGTGCTTGTCCTTGTAAAAGAAGAGGAACTAAAAAGTCCCTTGATGAAAGTGAAAGTGGAGAGTGAAAAAGTTGGCTTAAAGCTCAACATTCAGAAAACAAAGATCATGGCATCTGGTCCCATCACTTCATGGGAAATAGATGGGGAAACAGTAGAAGCAGTGTCAGACTTTATTTTGGGGGGCTCCAAAATCACTGCAGATGGTGACTGCAGCCATGAAATTAAAAGACGCTTACTCCTTGGAAGAAAAGTTATGAGCAACCTAGATAGCATATTGAAAAGCAGAGACATTACTTTGCCAACAAAGGTCTGTCTAGTCAAGGCTATGGTTTTTCCTGTGGTCATGTATGGATGTGAGAGTTGGACTGTGAAGAAGGCTGAGTGCCGAAGAATTGATGCTTTTGAACTGTGGTGTTGGAGAAGACTCTTGAGAGTCCCTTGGACTGCAAGGAGATCCAATCAGTTCATTCTAAAGGAGATCACAAAGGCGAACAGCCAAGCCCTCCAAGTTATGACCTCTGTGACATCACTTACATGACAAAATTTGAAATGTCCCCCGGGGCTAAGGAGGGAACGGGGCCGAGGGTGTGGGTGATGAAGAGTGGGCGTGGTTAGCGAGGGGCTGCAGGAGGGCCTTTGCAGCAGTGGCCGTGTCTGTGTCTGGTCAGTGTCCAGGCTGGGACTCTGGCCTGCAGTGCTAGAAACTGAGTTCAGGATACACAGAGTGCCTCTGTGCTGTTTCTTCCAGTGACATGTGAATCTATGTTCTCTCAAAATAAAAAGATTAATTAAAAGAAAAAAAAAAATAAAGGAGATCAGTCCTGCGTATTCTTTGGAAGGAATGATGCTAAAGCTGAAACTCCAGTACTTTGGCCACCTGATGCAAAGAGCTGACTCATTGGAAAAGACTGATGCTGGGAGGGATTGCAGGAGGAGAAGGGGACAACAGAGGATGAGATGGCTGGATGGCATCACTGACTCGATGGACATGAGTCTGAGTGAACTCCGGGAGTTGGTGATGGACAGGGAGGCCTGGCGTGCTGCGATTCATGGGGTTGCAAAGAGTCGGACACGACTGAGCTACTGAACTGAACTGAGTGAAGTGAGTGAAAGTCACTCAGTCATGTCTGATTCTTTGCGACTCCATGGACCATTCAGTCCATGGAATTCTCCAGGTCAGAATACTGGAGTGGGTAGCCTTTCCATTCTCCAGGGGTTCTTCCCAACCCAGGGATCGAACCCAAGTCTCCTGCATTGCAGGCAATTCTTTACCAGCTGAGTTACATAGTTAATTATTTTAAAGGAATGAAGAATGTAAAAACAAACAGGTATTACCAGGAGATGATATATCAGTTGTAAAGACTCCCAGTTCAGTTTCTAAGGTAAAGATTAGCCCAAAGCACATTCTTGAGCTGTTTTGCAGGATCCAAACCCCCTCAAGCTCTAAACCATCAGACTACCTAGAGCCTCAGGATGGTAGATGCTGACCTTTGCTGACCATCATGACCTCCATCAACTAGAGCCTGGGCTCTGTTTGACCTTTGCCCCAATTCTATGCTGCATTCTCCTTTGCTCAAGCCCCTCCATGAAAGGGTATGCAACCTTAGCTTAAAAACCTCTCCAGTATTGCAGTTGGGGAGAAATTGCTTTGGGAAATGTCCTCAGTGTTCTCCTTACTTATTGCAAGTAATGAATCCTCCCTTCTTCTGCTGTTAAGCTTGGTTGTGTCTTTTGGCTCAACACCCAGTAAGAGGTGAGTCCAGTTTTTGAGTAACAGTAACAGGTTATTTTTGAAATTGTCAATGTCTTTCTTTATTTCAAGGTAGTCTCCAAAATGTATATTATGACAGGTAATCTGAATTTGATATTAAATACAACAGTCACTTTTGGTTTCCACACAGGCTTTTTCAAAAACTAGCCCATTTTGTAGCTTTAATTCAATTTCATAACTTGTACACATACCTCACTGATAACTTTAAAGAGAAACACATTTATGTACTTTTGGCAAATAAATGAGGCTTACTTCTCATGTTTATATAGATTGAGAAAAATGTATTTACAAAAATCTTCTATAAAAAATGGCAAGTCAAAGTACTCACGATCAATATCAGCACATCTTAATTCATTATAGACATCGTGCTTCGTTAGATTCATTCCCAACTTAGCTAAAGTGCACATCATTCCATGTAAATCAATACAGCCAGTTTTATCCTTGTTAAAGAAATTGTAGGCATCTTGGAAAGCTGGGGAATTAGAATTAAGTTAGGACAGTTGTTTAAGAATAAACACATATTCTAATGGAACTGGGACAGACAATACTGTTGATTGGAGGTCATGTTCTGAAAACACATTTAGAGAAATCTGTGTACTTAATAGGCATTTCTTATAAAGAACAGTGTCCTTCCATGAGATTTGAACTAGATTAAACTACTTGGTGGAAAAGCAAAAATGGCTTTTGAAAAAATTTCACACCCTAATTCCTGGAACCTGTGAATGTATTACTTTACATGACAGAAGGGATTTTGCAGATGTAATTAAGGTAGATTATCCTGGATTATTTGAATGGATCCCTTATGAAGCAAGAGAGATGTGGCAGAAGTGAGAGATTCAAAGCAGCTGGATTTGACAGGTTGTTGCTGGTTTGAGGATGGAGAGGGCAGGTGATGTGGAATTCAGGTAGACTTACGGGACCGAGAGAGACTTCTGGGTATGAGCCAGCAAGGAAGTTGGAACCTGAGGCCTGTGACTGCAAGGAATTGCATTCTGCCAAAAACCCAAACAAGCCGCTAAGTAGATGCTCCTCCAGAGCCTCCAGATAAAAGGCCAGGCTGGCCAACACCTTCATTTTGGCCTTGTAAGACCCCAGCGAAGAGGAACCAGGAGAGCCCATCTGACTTCTGACTTACATGGAACTGTGAGGTCTGAATGTTCTCTACAGACTCAAAGTTTTTTCAAAGAAAAACTCAAGGCATTAACTGGAGTCAAAATTAGGTATATATTTTCTAAAATTAGTAAAGTGTTAGTTGTTCAGTCCTGTTCAACTCTTTGAGACCCCATGGACTGTAGCCCATCAGGCTTCTCTGTCCATGGAATTCTCAGGCAAGAATACTGGAGGGGGTTGCCACTGCCCTCTTAGGGGATCTTCCCAACCCAGGGATTGAACTCAGGTCTCCAGCCTTGCTGGTGGACTTTATACCATCTGAACCACCAGGAAAGCCCCAAATTAGTAAATGAAGGGGTAAATCCAGAACAAGGTAGTCCCTAAGTGGCACCAGAATAAAAGATTTCATATCGCATTCGAGTTTTAGTGCCTCTATGTACAAGAGTGATTAATTCTATAGAAATTACTGCCCTATAGTTATGTGAAAAATTAACAGCTTTCTCCTTTGATATAAGGCAGGCTTCTCAAGGGCTGGAACTGTCTCTGACGTGTTTCTTTTTTTTCTCCCAGTATTTCTGGCATGTAGTAGGCATTCATGAAACTTAATCAACAAATACTTACTACATGCCTTCTATGTGCAAGGGGCTAGTCTAAGTGCCTAGGATACCTTAGTGCACTAGATAAAGATTCTGCCCTTATACAAATATAATAAATAGTTAAGTTAAAGAGCGTGTTAGAAGGTGGTAAGTGCTATGGAAAAAAAAAGTAACACAGGGTTGGGGGTTTGGGATTTCTAGGGATTGAAGGATAGGTTGCTTGTATTAAAAGGTAAGATTTGAGCAAAGACTTGAAAGGTGAGAGAGTGGGTATCTGGAGGAAGGGAAGAGAGGACTAGGCAGAGGAAAGAGCTGGAGCAAAGATCCTAGGGGAACGGGCCCAGCACATTCCAGGAACAATAAGGATGCTAGTGTGGCTGGAGCAGAGTGAGCAAGAGGAAAGGAGCGGGAGAGGTCAGAGAGGTGATGTTATGTGGGGTTACATTTAAAAATTTATTTTCAGTTTTATTTCAGATTGGTTTCAGATGTAGTTGCAAAGAGAGCACAGAGAATCCCTGTAGCTTCCTGTATCATTAACATCTAACATTACTATAGTACCCTTGCCACATCATGAAGCCAACATTGATATAGTACTAGTAACTAAACTGCACACGTTATTTGGGTTTTACTGGTTCTTCCCTCCACTCTTTTCCTGTTCCAGGATCCTGTCCATATTACATTGTTACATTTAGTTGTCATTTTTTTTTTGGCCTTTTCTCTCTAACAGTTTATCAGTCTTTCCTTTTTTTTTTTTTTTTTTGCTGACACTTGCAACTTTTGAGGAGTGTTATTCAGGTGCTTTGTGGTAGTCCTTCAATTTGGGTTTTTCTGCTGTTTTTCTCACGGTTAGCCTGAGATTATGGGTTTGGGGAAGGGAAACCACAGAAGTGAAGTGCTGTTCTCATCATTATGTCAAGGCTATCAACATGACTTATCACTGACGAGGTAATGTTTGTCAGATTTTTCCAGTGTATATTTCTATCCTTTCTTTTTCATATTCTACTCTTTGGAAGCAAGTCGCTAAGGGTAGTCCAGGTTAAAGGGACAGAGGGCCCAGGGGAATGGGGAATTAAGTTCCACCTCCTGGAAGAGGTAGTATCTATTAATATACCATTTGGATTTCTTTTGTAACAGAGATTGGTATCTTCTTCATTTAAAAAACTCAATCATTTATTTTATCATTAGGGACATCAATCTTTTTTTTTATGCTTTGAGTTATAATCCAATATTATTCATTTTTATTGTTCAAATTGTTCCAGCTCTGGCTGTTGTGAGCTCTTTAAGGTTGGTTTCTGTATCCCTTTGACATGCTCCTGTTCTTTTGTATTTTGAGCATCTCCTAACTTTCTGGCACTGCAAGATATTCCATGTTCATCTTGTGTATTCTCCGTCCAAGCCCTCCAATCAGCCATTTGTCCAAGGAACTTTGGTTCTTTGACAGGAGACTGACACTGGAAACCAAGATCTGGGTGCTAGGTATGCTTGTGGCTATGGGGTTGTCTGCTTCTGTCTTCTCAGCAAACAGAGCTAGCAAGTATATGCACATACACTAACCCATGTACATACACATATCTCTACTTATTTCTTGATCTAGCCATCTGCATCC
Organism: Budorcas taxicolor; assembly: GCF_023091745.1. Taxonomy (NCBI): domain Eukaryota; kingdom Metazoa; phylum Chordata; class Mammalia; order Artiodactyla; family Bovidae; genus Budorcas; species Budorcas taxicolor. Next base: position 46,463,388 of record NC_068928.1, on the reverse strand, counting down.
ATATTAACCTAAACATGAGTTTATACTGACATCTCATTCTACTCCAGTTACACTGTTTCACTTTAGCCTTCTCCCCTTGTTTATCTGAAACCTCTCCAACAGAGAGAAACCTGGATCCCACCATCTATCATTCAGTCACTTACATATTCAACCTATGTATACATTTACAATAGTTGTAGAATTGTTCATCTATACCCCTATGAAACAACTTGTTTCATAGTTGTTTACACTAGTTAGATGTTTATACTAATTAGTTGTTTCATACTAATTAGAGCATGGTTCTCATTACCTCGCATTTGTGAAGGGCTCAGCTTCCTTTCTTTGTGCTGTAATTGACATGACAGAAGTCCTGGTAAATCTTTATCCCTGAGGAAAGAGATGTGTATTGAAACCAGCAAATATTAGTTCCATTCATCAGTTTTTGCTGACTGGAATGGCTGTAAGAATCAAAATATATCGAGTCACACTACCTAAGGGACCTGTTACTGTCAATTGCCAATAGCTACAGGATGGGCAGTGACATTGGTCATGGAGGTCCTCGTCTACCCTAGACTTGCCCATCACCCTAACCCCTTAAAATTTTTGATTTCTTCCATTTTACAAGAGGAAACTGAGGCTCAGAGGGATTAAATAACCTGTCCTGAGTCAGAAAGATAATAAATGGAAGCCCTGGGATTCAAATCCAGGTTTATTTGACTCCAGTGCTGAAGAATATAAGCCTTACATGATTACTATTGTTAGAAATATAAGTTGTTTCAAATTTTTAATGTTTAAATAATCTTATTATGATGAATATACTTATAGCAAAACTTTTGCTTTCCTGTTTATTTTACAGCTTTGCCAAACTGTATTTTTACCAGCATATGGGGAAACAGCAGTAGACTGATTTCTGCTGCTCTCCCACCTCCCCTTGCTGCTCAGTGCCTCATGTCAGCTGTATCTATCTATTAACATCTCTCATCAAGAGAGAACAGTTCTGGAAAGTTTGGAACCCTGGATGACCTTTTGTTTCCTCAAAAAATAAAATCTGAAAATAAGGAGAAGATTAATACTTTGGGGATTATTTTATATATATCTGCAGTGATATATTACTATTTTAGGAACATAAAAATATAATTATGCAAAACTGGATTTTTAATAATGTGGTAATTTAATAATAAATTTATAATAAACACAATTTTATGGATATATTTTATTTAAAATACATCTGGTTTAAAATTTTTTTTCCTATTTTTTAAAAATATATTTTTAATTGGAGGATATTTGCTTTACAACATTATGTTAGTTTCTGCTGAACAACTATGTGAATCTACCATGAAAGTGAAAGTGAAGTCGCTCAGTTGTGTTCGACTCTTTGCGACCCCATGGACTGTAGCCTATCATGGGATCCATCCATGGGATTTTCCAGGCAAGAGTGCTGGAGTGGATTGCCATTTCCTTCTCCAGGGGATCTTCCCGACCCCGGAATCAAACCTGGGTCTCCCACATTGTAAGCAGATGCTTTACCGTCTGAGCCACCAGAGAAGCTACCATAAGCATACATATATCCCCTCCCAACATTTAGTTTTGATACTAGTAGAATTAAAGGTTTTAAGAAATATGTAATCTCTTAGTTTTTGTGTTTTTACAATAATAAATTTAAAAAGTAAAACTAGAAGAAATATAAACATAGAAGTTAGATTAAAAAATTATGGCTAATGAATTTAGTTTCCTCTACAGTATCTAGTTAATTCACCAGCTCATTTTTAAAGAGGGACCTGGAAAAAATGGTGATAAGGTCTCAAAATGCACCAATCTCAACATTTTTGACATGGAATTTTATCTAGTCTTATTTTCTCAGCTTTTACTAACATTGGTTTCTTCTGGTGTTTGATTTTTATTACTGACTTGATACCTTTACTCAGGTTATTTTATATTCACTGTTTATAATTCTAAATATAAACAGATTACTTTCGCATGACATAAATGATGCAGGAGATGGAGAAATATGAAGTTCTCAAGAAGCAGGAGGAAAGTAGAAGGCCAGGCAATGCAGTCTTATTGTGCTCCGTCACTCAGTTGTGTCTGACTCTTTGTGACCCCATGGACTGGGGGCCACCAGGCTCCTCTGTCCCTGAAATTTTCCAGACAAGAACACTGGAGTGGGTTGTCAGGCCCTCCTCAAGAGAATCATCTCATGTCTTTATTCAGTTCAGTTCAGTTCAGTTGCTCAGTCTGTCTGACTTTTTGCAATCGCATGAACCGCAGAACGCCAGGCCTCCCTGTCCCTCACCAACTCCTGGAGTTTACCCAAACTTGTGTCCATTGAGTCTGTGATGCCATCTAACCACCTCATCATCTGTCATCCCCTTCTCCTCATGCCTTCAATCTTTCCCAACATCAGGAACTTCTCAAATGAGTCAGCTCTTCTCATCAAGTGGCCAAAATATTTAGTTTCAGCTTCATAATCAGTTCTTCCAATGAACACCCAGGACTGATTTCCATTAGGATGGACTAGTTGGATCTCTTTGCAGTCCAAGGGACTCTCAAGAGTCTTCTCCAACACCACAGTTCAATGTATAAATTCTTTGGCACTCAGATTTCTTTATAGTCCAGCTCTCACATCCATACATGACTACTGGAAAAACCATGGCCTTGGCGAGATGGACCTTTGTTGACAAAGTAATGTCTCTGCTTTTGAATATGCTATCTAGGTCGGTCATAACTTTTCTTCCAAGGAGCAAGCATCTTTTAATTTCATGACTTCAGTCACCATCTGTAGTGATTTTGGAGCCCTCCAAAATAAAGTCAGACACTGTTTCCACTGTTTCCCCATCCATTTTCCATGAAGTGATGGGGCCAGATGCCATGATCTTCGTTTTCTGAATGTTGAGCTTTAAGCCAACTTTTCACTCTCCTCTTTCACTTTCAGCAAGAGGCTCTTTAGTTCTTCACTTTCTGCCATAAGGGTAGTGTCATCTGCATATCTGAGGTTATTGATATTTTTCCTGGGAATCTTGATTCCAGCTTGTGCTTCATCTAGCCCAGCATTTCTCATGATGTACTCTGCATATAAGTTAAATAAGCAGGGTGACAATATACAGCCTTGATGTACTCCTTTTCCTATTTGGAACCAGTCTGTTGTTCCATGTCCAGTTCTAACTGTTGCTTCCTGGACCTGCATATAGGTTTCTCAAGAGGCAGGTCAGTGGTCTGGTATTCCCATCTCTTTCAGAATTTTCCACAGTTTATTGTGATCCACACAATCAAAGGCTTTGGCATAGTCAGTAAAGGAGAAATAGATGTTTTTTCTGGAACTCTCTTGCTTTTTCGATGATCCAGCAGATATTGGTGATTTGATCTCTGGTTCCTCTGCCTTTTCTAAAACCAGCTTGAACATCTGGAAGTTCACGGTTCACGTATCGCTGAAGCCTGGCTTGGAGAATTTTGAGCATTACTTTACTAGCGTGTGAGATGAGTGCAATTGTGCGGTAGTTTGAGCATTCTTTGGCATTGCCTTTCTTTGGGGTTGGAATGAAAACTGACCTTTTCTAGTCCTGTGGCCACTGCTGAGTTTTCCAAATTTGCTGGCATATTGAGTGCAGCACTTTCACAGCACTATCTTTCAGTATTTGAAATAGCTCAACTGGAATTCCACCACCTCCACTAGCTTTGTTTGTAGTGATACTTCCTAAGGCCCACTTGACTTCATATTCCAGGATTTCTGGCTCTAGGTGAGTGATCACACCATTGTGATTATCTGGGTCATGAAGATCTTTTTTGTACAGTTCTTCTGTGTATTCTTGCTACCTCTTCTTAATATCTTCTGCTTCTGTTAGATCCATACCATTTCTGTCCTTTATTGAGCCCATCTTTGCATGAAATGTTCCCTTGGTAAATCTAATTTTCTTGAAGAGATCTCTAGTCTTTCCCATTCTATTGTTTTCCTCTGTTTCTTTGCATTGATCGGTGAGGAAGGCTTTCTTATCTCTCCTTGCTATTCTTTGAAACTCTGTATTCAAATGGGTATATCTTTCCTTTTCTCCTTTGCTTTTCGCTTCTCTTCTTTTCACAGCTATTTGTAAGGCCTCCTCAGACAGCCATTTTGCTTTTTTGCATTTCTTTTCCTTGGGGATGGTCTTGATCCCTGTCTCCTTTACAATGTCATGAACCTCCGTCCGAAGTTCATCAGGCACTCTATCTATCAGATCTAGTCCCTCAAATCTATTTCTCACTTCCACTGTATAGTCATAGGGATTTGATTTATGTCACACCTGAATGGTCTAGTGGTTTTCTCCACTTTCTTCAATTTCAGTCTGAATTTGGCAATAAGGAGCTCATGATCTGAGCCACAGTCAGTTCCTGGTCTTTTTTCTGCTGACTGTATAGAGCTTCTCCATCTTTGGCTGCAAAGAATATAATCAATCTGATTTTGGTGTTGATCATCTGGTGATGTCCATGTGTAGAGTCTTCTCTTGTGCTGTCGAAAGAGGGTGTTTGCTATTACCAGTGTGTTCTCTTGGCAAAACTCTATTAGCCTTTGGTCTGCTTCATTCTGTATTCCAAGGCCAAATGACGTATAGATCATTATATCTACTACTGTGGGCAGGAATCCCTTAGAAGAAATGGAGTAGCCATCATAGTCAACAAAAGAGTCTGAAATGCAGTACTTGGAGGCAATCTCAAAAACGACAGAATGATCTCTGTTCCTTTCCAAGGTTAGCCATTCAATATCAGGGTAATCCAAGTCTATGCCCCAACCAGTAATGCTGAAGAAGCTGAAGTTGAACGGTTCTATGAAGTCTTTATTAGTTACATTTTAGAAAACATACTCTTGGCAGAATTCCAAACCTTATCTTGAATCAAACGTGAGAAATGTGTTTTTTTTTTTAACTTAAAAAATTATTTTATTTTACAATGTTTCAAAGGTTCAAAAAACTTTAGATTTGGAATGAACCCAGTATAGCTTCTCATTTCATGTAGGAATTCCCTCTACATGTGATATTATCTAATCTTTGCTTGACTACTTTCAGTGACAAGGAAGTCACCACTTCAAAAGGCAGTTTGCAATGAAGGGTAAAGGGACAATGAGATCAAGGGATCTGGCTGCTCTAAGGTCTTGGGGGTTTCTCTGGTGCTTCAGCTGGTAAAGAACCTGGCTGCCAATGCAGGAGACTTGGTTTCAATCCCTGAGTTGGGAAGATAACCTGGAGAAGGAAATAGCAACCTACTCCAGTATTATTGCCTGGAAAATTCCATGGACAGCCAGACAACAGTTCATGGGGTCACGAAGAGTTGTTCACAAATGGGTGTGTGTGTGTGTGTGTGCGCGTGTGTGCACGCATACACACACACAGGTTGTCTTACCCATGTCCCAATAAAGAAAGTTAGTAATACATTCCTGTAGCAAAGGTTAAGGACATTAGGAGAAATACTCTCAAAATGACAAGGAAAATGGATAATTGTGAGAAAGGAGAGAGGCTTCTTGACTTATGATCTGATAAAATTTGCACCAGGCTTTTACTTTCAGTCATTAGTGGTTTCTGTTTACTGGAATTTGTAGTTATCAGACTGAGAAAAAGGTATCATTAATGTCACAGGCAAACCTCCCTTGCCAATTTTATTTTTTAAATTTCACTTTATTATTATATTTTGAGCCACTTGGCATTTGGGATCTTAGTTCCCTGATCAGAGATTGAACCCCCTTGGAGTCTTAACCAGTGGATCATCAGGGAAATCCCCATCCCAACTTTAGCCTAAGGTTAGTCAGAGTTAATTTACCAGATTTCATTTTACTGGCCACTTTTGAGCTACATACTCTTTTTCTGTATTCAGACGCTTAGGAGTTTATTCTCCTCTAAATTCGTTCTCCTTTAAACTGATACTTAATACGTCTTAATGTGTAGCTGACAACCTCTAGCCCTCTGGAGTTTTCTGTCCCGGCACACAAAAATAACCTCTTGTTTGGGAGAACTCTTTGTTTCTCTTCTTTTTTGCTGAACCACCCAGCTGTGGGATCTCCCTGATCAGAGATCGAACTGGGGCCCTCAGCAGTGAGAGCACCAAGTCCTAACCACTGGACCACTAAGGAATTCTCCTCTTTGGTTCTCTAGTCAAAGGACATATATGTATTTTTTTCATAAAAAATATATTTCTTCAAGTCAGATGTCTTGTTTTATAATTAACTATCACAGAATGGATCCCTGAGGAGGTTTCTCACTTGTTTCATTATAGCCTTTATGTATTTAATATATTCATCATAGTAATTCTTTATCTTAATATATAGATCACCTTAATAAATTCATAACTTACCTCCTACTGTGGAAGTTGGGTACTTTTGTTAAAGGATTCAGTTTAAATTTTGCTTTAATTTCAGAAACTGCCATGTGGCCAGTAACTCTGTCTGGAATTCAGAAGATACCATTAAGGATCAAATCACAGATTAATTTCTTTATATACTTTTACAACTTTCCCAGCTCAGGACCTGGAGTTTGAAGTCCTGGGCCTCAAAGAATGATAATACATGCAAATGCAAGTTAGAGATATGTGCATGTTGGGAGTTGGAAGGCCATGTGGATGGGCCCCTTTAGTATCCCAAAATCTCTAAGCAAAATTTCTTGCCATTGCTCCTCCTTTATAGTGAAGTGAAAGTCATTCAGTTGTGTCCGACTCTGTGACCCCATGGACTATACAGTCCATGGAATTCTCCAGGCCAGAATACTGGAGTGGGTAGCCATTCCCTTCTCCAAGGGATCTTCCCAACCTAGGGACTGAACCCAGGTCTGCCACATTGCAGGCAGATTCTTCACCAGCTGAGCCACAAGGGAAGCCCAAGAATACTGGAGTGGGTAGCCTATCCCTTCTCCAGTGGATCTTCCTGACCCAGGAATCACACTGGGGTCCCCTGCACTGCAGGTGGATTCTTTACCATCTGTGCTGTTACGGAAGCCCCCTGAATACATTAGCATTATTCTGATCCTATATAAAAATAAGTGGTAAAGCATCCTGGAAATATTTAGAAAAAATTATTTAAAGACAACATTTATTTTTCATCTCAAGACATTATAGCATTTGCAATTTGTTAATTGTTTGTGTCTTGGATAGCTACCTGGTAGTAAGTAGCTTTTCCCAGCGGTTCCTTCTGGTCCAGCCCTGCCCAATCAGTTCTTATGAACCCACTGGTCTTTATTAAAAGTAAGAATAGGTGAGGAATATAATACTGTTTTGCTACCCTAGACCCCCGTGAATGGACTCTCAACCACTATGGTCTTTCTAGTCCCTCCTTTCTGCTTCTGCATAGCTTAAACATCAGGACCTGTGGACCAGAAACTGGGTTGGTAGGGTTTCCCCCTTTTATTGTTGATCTTTTTCTCTTTTTAATATAGAGTTCTGACTTAGGAATAGTAGACTATCACATACTATTAAACCATGAAGAAAAAGTCTCTAATGTTTGGTTAGAGTTAATTTTCCGAAGTTTTTATCTCATTCTCTGGAAAACTGTTGTTTCTAAATAACTCAACTACATGTGCTCAAAATCTAGAAACCTACCACAGAGCTGGGAACTCTGGAGAGGCTTGACAATTTAGGCAGTTGAAAGGTTCTGTGAAATCATCCTCATGGCTCAAAATAACCATTACTTTAAAAAACTACCTTCAATCTCTCACTGAGATGATAGACTTAAAAAAAAAGGACTGTTCATAGATTCCTATAAAATCTGGATATTTACCTACTTCTAAGTGGTGCTACTTATAACTTCTGGGCTTCAATCAGATCAAGAATCCAATAAAGGGTTTGTTCCATCACACAACTGTGACCTCATTCACTTCTCAGGCTCAGGCCCAGGTGAGAATGACCCAAAAGCTCCTTCCAGCTTTAGAGTAACTGTGATTTCAATTCAATGTGGTTCATTCAGCACTGATAGGGTATGTGTGGGTATGTAACAGAGTCAGAATATTTTGACACTGGTGGGATTTCAGTGAAGGGGGAGTTGTTGTTGTTGTTTTTAATTCTGTATTAACATATTTTCACACTAAATACTGGCGAACTGAAAGTTGTTCAAGTAAAAAATTTTAACGAATTGCTTTGGTTGAATTCTGATTAAGAACCATTTCATTAATTGTTTATATCCAGAAAGAAGGACAAAATCAAACTCTCATAGATTTGTAGTCTATGGTATTATTGAAAAGAGTGATTTTAAAGAGCAATTAAAGAAAGTATTATAATTGTTTTAACTTTAGTATTCAAGATCCGACAGGTCTTGGCATTTAAATCATCTAAGCAGAGAAGTTGGAAGTGTCCCTAGTTTTCACAATGGCTAAGCACAGATACCTCTGGGAAAGGCTTAGCTTGAGCCCCTCAAGTTGTTTCAGGCTTCACTTGGCTGTAATTTTAGAGATTTTCTTTTCCTGTTCTGGGGGATTCATTTATTATGTGCATAATTTGACTTTTCCCTAGTCTTTCCAAACTTGGTACATTGCCTTTCATTCTGGCTAGGCATATAGAAGGAAAGAAAGACAAGGTTCAATTTATAAATTAAAAAAATATTTAGTTAGGGCCTACTATGTTAGGGGCTACCAAGATTTAAAATGAAGATAATGACCACCATTGTACTTTCTGTTCCTATGAATTTGACTCTCTAGAAATCTCATAAGTGGAATCATACAGTATTTGTGACTGGCTTATTTCACTTAGCATAATATCTTCAAGGTACATCTATGTTGTACAATGTAACAGAACTTCCTTCCTTTTAAGGATGAATAATATTTCATTATGGGGCTTCCCAGGCAGTGCTAGTGGAAAAGAACCCACCTCCAGTGCAGGAGGCGTAAGAGACTCAGATTTGATCCTTTGGTTGGGAAGATCCCCTGGAGGAGGACATGGCAACCCACTCCAGTATTTCTGCCTGGAGAGTCCCATGGACAGAGGAGCCTGGCGGGCTGCAGTCCATAGGGTTGCAAAGAGTTGGACATGACTGAAGAGACTTAGCATGCATGCACATGTACAATATTCCATTATATATTTCACACTTTTATTTATTTATCTGTTGATGGACATTTGAGTTGCTTCCATCTTTCAGCTGTCATAAATAATGCTGCTGTGATACACTGGTGTTCACGTCTCTCTTCAGGACCCTGCTTTCATCACTATAACACTCTTACCACCTCAACCTCTACTTCCTGCTCTGGATTACTGCAAAGACCTCCTAACTGGTCTCCCTGCTTCTGCTCTTGCTGCATCCACCCCTGCCAAGTTTGTTCTACACACAGGAACCAGGACAATCTCCTAAAAACTAAGCCAGATCATGCGATGTCTCTGTTCAAGTCCTCCGTTTCCTGTGCTACTCAGGGTAGTAACAAAAATGGAACCTTTACATTAGCTTTCAGGGCTACTGCCCACACCTGTATCACCCCTTTCCCCCAACAAGGGACATGTCACTGCACAATCCTGAAACTGTGCGGTGCATAGCCTATGTGGCTGAATGTGATGGTCCCATTCCCTTCAAGACCTCATCTCCTCCTACATTGCCCTTGCTCACTCTGTTGCAGCTACAGCGGCCTCTGCTCTCTCTCAAGTATTCTGAGCATGCTGTTGCATGAGAACTTTTGCACTTGCTCTTCCTTCTGCATGGAGTGCTCTTGCTCCAGATTTCTGCTCCCCAATCTCCTTAGCTTTTTGCTTAAATGCTCTTTATCACTGAGGTCTTTCTTGATTACCTTCCTCCTTTTACAGTATCTCTTATACTCATTTTCTTTGCTTTATTTTCTCTGTAATCTCGGTCATACTATTGTGTATATCTCTTCACTAGAAAGTAAGATCCACAAGAGCAGTGAGCTTTGCCCCAAGCACCTGGACTAATACTTGGCACATGCTAGACTCTTACTGATGTTACATGAATGGATACACACATCCCTTCATCGCTTCAGCAGACACCTGCTAACTGCAGGTACAGAAAATAAAAAGACTTATAAAATGTGATGTCTGGGTAGGGGATTAAGAGGTACAAACTACTATATATAAAATAAATAAAGATACATTGTACAACACAGGGAATATAGCCAATACTTTATAATAACTATAAATGGAGTATAATCTATAAAATTTTGATTCACTGTGTTGTGCACTTGAAACTAATATAATATTGTAAACCACCCATACCTCAAAAAACAAAAAAAGAGATGGCATGCCTATCCTAAAGTAGCTGACAGGGAAGTGGGACAGTTTCATTCAAATTCAGATTTCTAGGACTGTGAGTGAATAGTGGTGACAGTAATCATTGCAATTAATAAGGCGGAATACATAAGGAACTAAACCACTCTGGGCAGCAGACATGTATTATAATTTAGTTACATCAATAGTCATCTATTTAGAACCAAATGGGATGAAGGGCTGATTTTGCTTAATTTACTGGTGGGTGTATCTTCCATAGTTTAAAACTGGAGGACTGGTATGATATTTATCTGTAGGGTTGATGGTCCCAGGACATAAGCTGGGTTCCACAGCTTGAGGCACTGTACAGAAGGAAGGTGCTTTGGGGTTAGGGCTTATGTTTGGGGCCAGGCTATTGTTTATTATTTCTACTTACAGAGCCTGACAAGCAAACAGGCATGGGTTTTGAGTACTTGTGGTTTTTGTTTTGTTTTGTTTTTTAGCAAATGTGTTTTTGGGTCAGTCCTGGAATTACAAAAGAAAGTAAACTATAATTCACACACCATAAAATTCACACTTTTGAAAATGTACAATTTTGTGGGTTTTAGTATATTTACAAAGTTGTGCAACCATTATCTCTACCTAATTCCAAAGCAGTTCCATCAGCCAAAAAGAAACCTTGTAGCCATGAACGGCCACTCCCCATTCTCTCCTCCCACAGTGATTGTCTCCTGGCAACCACTAATCTGTCTTTTGACCGCAAAGATTGACCTATTCCGGACATTTACCTATATATAAGTAGCATTATGAAATGTGTGGCCTTTTGAGTCTGTCTTCTTTCTCTCAGCATCATGCTTTCAAAGTGCATATATACTTTGGCATATATCAGTACTTCATTCCTTTTTATGGCTGATTAATATTCCATTTATGTGTATGCCACATTTTGTTTATCCATTCATAATCTGACAGATATTTGGACATACGTTTTCATTTCTCTTTGGCATATTGCTAAGAATGGAATTGCTTGGTCATATGGTTTCACATTTTGGGGACTGCAAAACTGTTTTCCACAGTAGCTGCACCATTTTACATTCCCATCAGCAATGCATGAGGATTCCAATTTTTCCACATTCTTATCAACACTTGTTACTGTCTTTTAAAAACTTATAACCATCCTAATGGGTGTAAAGTAGTCTCTCATGGTTTTGATTTTCATTTCTCTAAAGACTAATGATGTTGAACATCTTTTTATGTGCTTACTAGTCATTTTTATATCATCTTTTAATAAATTTCTATTTATCAAAATAGAAATTTACTTTGCCCATTATTAAGATTGGGTTATGAGTCTTTTTCTGGTCGAGCTAACAAGGTTTCTTTATATGCTTTAGATATTAGACCTTTGTTTTTCTCACTTTCTTGACAGTGAAGACCTGTCAACCATAAAAGTTAGTCCTAGAATTTTAAAGCTGAAAGAGAACTGATAGATCATTCATCTAATTTACTCTTTTCAATTTATAGACAAAGACACTAAAGCCCAATGAGTTGAATTAATTTCTTTAGTGGCAGAGTTAGGAATATCTGCTTTGTATAACTGTACTGTAAATTGCATCAAATAGGTTACAATGTAATTAGAGATGATAACAATTCATCAGAGTTGAAACCGTTAGAAAACAATATGAAATACATACTATCATCTGAGATGCATTGCAGCATGTACCATTAGGTTGGCCAAAAAGTCATTTGGGTTTTTCCTTAAGATGTAATGGAAAAACCCGAATGATCTTTTTGACCAACCCAATAAATGTGCAAAAGGAACTCAGAAAAACAACTGGGGAAACAATGGTGTTCAGTTACCTGTCAACAAGTAGACAGAGGGTAGTAATTGACAAAATAATTAAGGAAAATAACCATGGAGTAATAAATTTAAGTCAAAATATTAAACTCCATCATTATAATGCCTTTGCCTGATGCCATCAGGTTTCACTCACCTTTGGCATCATCTATGATTTTCATTAGTTTCTGTAGAGACCCCATTCCTTTTGATTAAAGACAAGATTCAGAGTCAAAATTACACAAACTTCTGAAGTGAATGAAAAGTAGAATAGGAAGATGTAATTTTATATTAATTTTTCCTTAGATGAGAGGGAAGCTGAAGAAAGTGTCAGTTGTATCTGATATACATCTTAATTAAAATTGCTTTCTTTCCTGTTTTAATGTATCAAACTCCAAAACCAAATTTTTTTGAAAAGCATCATAGAGTCAGCATTGAGGTCAAGACTATTCATTTATCAATTCTTAGGATGCAAAGAAGTGAAGTAACTCTGGAAACCTGTTGTAACACAAGAGAAATCATCTGCTATGCATTTCGTTTTCATTAGTGCTTTGGTTATGAACCCTTGACTAGTCTATACACCTTATAATGATATAGAGATTTCTTTTTAGTAAATACTTCTGTGGAATGTGTGGGTACAATATATGTCATAATATTAACTATAGAATCTCCTTCCCTCAGTATACTCCATCCCATGGCCAGAAAAATAACCATCAAATACCTTAAAAGTACTGATTCATGTCTTTTTCTTCTCAAAATGTGGGGCAGTTTGGTTTTCTTAATGTGAGGAGATTAACTCTCAGGAAAAAAAGGGCTCAGTTACTTAGGTTTGGTCTAATTTGGCTAGATAATGTCAATAATGTAGTGTTATAATACCAAGAAAAGACCGGGGCAGGTTATGGAAACATGGAAAATTCTGTGGTAACTTTAAGCTGTGAAGGTTATACAGGGTAATACATCATACAGAAAGGAGTACACATAAAATAGATATGTTTTCTTTATAGGAGGGGAGATAGTAACACTAATGTGTGTGTGTGTGTGTGTGTGTGTGTGTGTGTGTGTTGGTCGCTCAGTCGTGTCTGACTCTGCGACCCCATGGACTGTAGACTGCGAGGCTCCTCTGTCCATGGGATTTCCCAGGCAAGAATACTGGAGTAGGTTGCCACAAAAAGCATAATTTGTAGAATTAAGAAAAGCTTATCATTTCTTTCCCCTCCCCTCTCCCCTATTCCATTCTCTCATACTTCTCTCATTCTTCTCAGGCTCTTCTCCTGCCTAGACATAAGTTTGCTTAGAAGACATTTTATACCATTCTTGGGTACTGCATGGAGCACCACAACTCTGACTGGGAATGTGACTTGGAAGATATCTGTTCCTGACAAGAAGCAGACTTTATTTTTCTATACTATTTTTTTCTAAATATATAGTAAAATTTCTCTATATTCCTAATAAGTGTGATTAAAAAAATTCTCATATAGAACCCCACAACCCAAGCACCATTGAAGGTCAGAATGGAATTTTGAATGTTCATTAGCAGATGACATAAATATTAGCAGGTCTTGAAGTTGTTCATGTAGACATGTCATTTTCATGTTTGTGCCTAGGTAACTGAAATCTACCTTTATGACTTAGAAAAATAGCAATGGTGAAATAGGAATTAGCAGGAAAGTAACATTTTTAATGTGAAAAATGTTATTGTCTAAAAAGTAATTGTCTAGTCATCTGAAATTTGAGGGTGAAAACTTAAATCATAGTAGTACATGTTCGAATGCACAAAAAAGTCAATGCAGTATTCAGAAATAAAATCTGTTTTCTCATTACCTATATCTATACAGAAATCTTGGTCTTCCTTGGTGGCTCAGATGGTAAAGAATCTGCCTGCAGTGCAGGAGACCCGGGTAGGGAAGATCCCCTGGAAAAGGAAATGGCTACCTACTCCAGTATTCTCGCCTAGGTAATTCCATGGAGAGACGAGCCTGGACGGCTACAGTCCATGGGGTCACAAAGTTGGACGTGACTGAATGACTAACACTTTCACTTTCATACAGAAAACTTAATAAGGGGAAATTGAATATTATTTGGTGAGCTTGTGGAACAGACACTACTGTTTGAAATTTCTAAAAATATTGAAATACACTTTTGAATGTCTAAATTTTCTTTAATGCACTGTAGAATTCACAGAATAAAACATATTTTGGTGACAGCAAGTAGAATGGGGCTTTTGTAATGACAAAAGCAAGTGGGTGAGCAGGGTGAGCGTGTGAAATGTGTATGTTTGATTGAGTCTGGAAGGGAAAGAAAAACACAAAAATGCAACACCACTAGGAAAATCAGGGAAGTATGAGTGAAAGAAAAATAATTTATTAATAGAAATATGGAAGAGTTAAAAAATAGGGAAAAAGAAACAGAAAATTTTTGCACCTTGTTTTATGTCCATTGATATGTTCCAGTGTCTCCTGGTTTATAGTCTATGGGAACTTGAGAAGAATTTGTATCTTGCTGTTGTGTGAAAACTGTATAAATCTTAATTATGCTGAATTGGTTGATAGTGTTTTTCAGGTCTACTATATCCTTCTACTTTTCTGTCTTTTCAATCTATTAATTTTTGAGGGTTTGATATTGAAACTCCAACTAAAAATCTTAATTTATCTACTTAAAAAATAACTGTAATATATAGTGGAAATATATGTAACTTTGTTCTATATTTTCCAAAGTGAAAGTGAAAGTGAAGTTGCTCAGTTGTGTCTGACTCTTGGCGACCCCACGGACGGTAGCCTACCAGGCTCCAGAATACTGGAGTGGGCTGCCATTTCCTTCTCCAGGGGACCTTCCCAACTCGGGGATCGAACCCGGGTCTCCTGAATTGCAGACAGACGCTTTACCATCTGAGCCACCAGGGAAGTATTTTCCAAGTCTCCTGTAAATGTGTTATCACAAATTTATAATTTAAAAAGAAAAAGAGAAGTGAAAGAGGAAGAAGAAGAGCGATGGAAAGGTAAGCAGACACCACTGTAAAATTGTGCTGTCTCAGCTCTGTAAATGTTCTTTTAAACAATTGATTCTGATTTGGGTGGCTCACTTATGATTCACATAACTGTTTCTTCTGAGTGGCCTGGACTGGGAAGGTTAGCTCAAGAATAACTGTGGTACAACTGCTTGGGTTAGTGAGTGTTTAATTATTTGCAAGCAGGAGACTAGAACCTCAGTTAGTCAATAAGCACTTATTGAGCACATACTGTGTACTCAAAAACTGAGCCTTGCTGAAAGGAGGAACTTTGCTTGTCTCTTTTTAATTTTTGAACTTTCATTTTTACAGTTGCTTGGGTACTCAGTAAATGCTTATTAATGAATTCTGATCTTATACATGGCCATGGAGGATTGCTTCCAGTATCCCTAAATTCAGCAGCATGACTTTTCAATGCACGGTTAAAGGCCACCAAGTAGACATTTCTGAAAGTTTTCTGGCACCAGCTACAGAAGCAGCAATAGATGAGATAAAGTGGACTTATTCAAAGAGATGCTTTTTTTTTCTTTTACAAATAGTAAAATACAACAGCCCTTACTTGGAAAGTTTAAATGTGGGTACCCAGAATTTAAACTTATTTTCTCTAACATTCATTTTATAGATACTTATGTAAAGTACCTTAAGTTACTTTCAATCTTTCTTTTTGAAACAATCAGTTTTTCAGAGACAATTCAATTTTTTTAAATCATACTCATTGAAAAATGCTGGTGCAGAGAACAAATTAAAATTACTTAGTAATCAAGTACAGATTGAGGTTGTGCATGTGTTGAGGAAAAGAGGGCAGAAGACAAGTTTTACTTGCCTCTACTGATCAACTTCACAGTATAACTTTCAAACTTTCCATTTTTTTTTCTATGTAACTATAGAACATAGTATTGCGGCACTGGGAAAATTAATTTAGACATAAATGTGATAAAAGACCTGCAAATTAAAAGTACTGAGATTATGTATTAAATTTCAGAGGCATCCAAGAAGAAATTTTAGGCCATTAGACATACCCATCAATAGGTTAGATTTTAATATTAATAAGAAAATGGGAAAGTACATTGAAAGTGAGACTTTAAAGCTAAATGCACAAAAGTTGTGTATGTATAAGGAAAAAATTGGGGATGGTGAGATTATAGATTGTCACTGGTGATAGAATTAAGGATTATTCACATATTTTTCATTCTTTCATTTTGTGAATATAGAAATTTTCTATTCTATGTATTAGTTTTTTTAAATTTATTTTTAATTGAAGAATAATTGCTTTACAGAATTTTGTTGTTTTCTGTCAAACCTCAGCATGAATCAGCCATAGGTATACATATTATCTATTAGTTTTATAACCAAGAAAATACATGAAAATAAATGCACAGCATCAGATTATCAATTATTAACAAAAAATTTATACTCACGTTTAATCTTCTTCAGGCCCTCCATTACTGAATGCACTTTAACCTTCCCATGTTCTAGAAAACATTTTGAATCAGATATAAAAGAAGCCATGTAAAAGTTATTAAAGCAGATAAAAGTTATGAAATTATTAAAACAACATGGCAGGTTGGAACTTCTTCCATGAGTTAGAAGAACTAGAGATACTGTTTTGCCTTGGAATTGGATTATCTCTCAAGTGAGTATGATGGAAAAAAGTATGGATCAATGAGAGAACTATCTCGATTTCCTTAATGCCATTCTTCTTTTCTGTGTTTCAAGGTATTAAACTTCAAAGGTGATGCACGGAAAAAGGGATATTACAGAAAGAACCAGGGCTTGAGTCTGGCAGTATGTTTTTCAGACTCAGATCGATGACATTAAAAAAAAAAGGTATGAAGACACTATGTTGTCAAATGCTCGGAGTTGGAATAGGGAGAGAAGGACTTGCTGTTTTTTGTTCTGACAGGCATTTCTTGAGAATCAACCCATTTGAGATGATAGTGTGTTTGTTACTCCCGAGGATACAGCATATGCTTCTCTGACTTGAATGATCTCACACTTGTTCAAACTTTGGGTCTTCTCCAGGAAACCCCCGTCCTGACTAAATGCTCCTTTAGCACCTTCTGCATACATTTATTACATTATATCAAAATCATTTTATGTGCCTGTCTGTTCTGTTGGACCACAAGCTCTTTGAGGACAAAGGCTTTGACTCATTCATCTTTGTGTCTTTAGTACTTGGCATAGAGCCTAGCACATAGGATCCCTTCCTTTAACGACTTAACAATTTGTTGGGAGATAGTGTAAGTTTGACCTAAGAAAAAGCGCTAAGGGGGAATCAGTCTTAGTAGTGGAGGACACTGATGGAAACGTGGAGGGGAACAGGACCAGAAAAACAGGAAACAGTGGTTGATACCTGAGAAGTTAATGCAAATGCATGAGAAATCTGGAGATGTAAATATTGTATCTAAGACATAACACTTGCATGAGAAAAGACTAAAAACAAGCTAGAAGAAGAGCAGCTGTGAGACAAGTGGGACTGAATGTTTCTTTCATGATGTCATCCCATGAGAGGAGGGGCAAAAAGAAACCCTGAGTGGCACCTTCAAGAATTCTGACAAGGAAGTAATTTTTGGTGTCTATAAAATATTACACACTCTTGTTTCAAGACTAATAGCATATATCTCTTTTTTTCTTCCTCTCTCCAAAACTCTGAATATATTTTCAGTCTTCTCTCCTAAGCCACAAAATGGAGGCTGGAACTTAAAGAACAGAAACAAAAGTGAAAATTTCCCTAAAGCAGGAATGGTAGTAGAATCTATGAGAATAAGGACCTATTATTTAATTTTAAGCAGTTTCAGTAAAATAAGCTACCAACCCAGCGTTGAGTTGAGAAATGATGGAATTAGCATCCAGTGGAATAATAGAATGAAAAAAAGACAACAGCATAGTAGAAGGAATGCAAAGCAGAGAATTCAAAGTAGCAAGTCAGAACTATTGGTTAGTAGGAGAAATATGTGTCCTTCCCCTAACCTACCCAAGAGTCCCTAGATATAGGAGAATTTCTGGGTTTCCTCTATACACAAATAGTATCACAATAGTATAGATACTATTGTATCTATATATTGTAATAGATACACAATAGTATCACAAATTGGTTCAGTGTTAGAAAAATTGTTTGCTATGTGGGGAAAAACCCCAAGCTGGATCCTTGTCTTACCATATGCAGAGGTAGTATATTAAAGATCTAAATGTGAAAGGTAAAACCATATAGTTAGTAGAAGTATTGAAAAACAAAAAAAATTAAGTGTTGCCAAATTTGGTGTTCATTACTGAGGAAGTGAGTAGGTAAATTACAGTAATTGTATTGAAGGGATATTTTGCAACAGCCAGAATTAGACTGGTTTATAGAAACATGGGTAAGTCTCAAAAAAATAATTAAAAATTTTTAGAAAAATTATTTGTCTGCATTGGTTCTTCACTGCATCATGAGGGATTTTGCATTTCAGCTCACAGACTCTCTAGTCGTGGCTCATAGGCTCAGTAGTTGTGGCACACAGGCTTAGTTGCTCTGCCACATGTGGGATCTTAGTTCCCCAACCAGGGATTGAACCCATGTCCCATGCATTGCAAGGTGGATTCTTTACCACTGGACCAACAGGGAAGTCCCTCAAAAACATAGTGCTGATTCACATCCACTAGGATGGCTAGAATAAAAAAGTCAGATAGTAACAAGTATTGATTTGGGAGTGGAGGAATAAGACCTTTTTACATTTCTGGTGGGAATGCAAAATGATGCAGCCACTTTGGAAAACAGTCTGTTCCTCAAAAGGTTAAATGTAGTTATCTTATGACCCAGCAGTTTCACTCCTTGGTATATACCCAAGAAAAATGAAGTACATGCACACCAAAAGTTGCACACAAATGTTTATAGCAACATTGTTTATAATAGCCAAAAGGTGGAAATAATCCAAATGTCTATCAACTGATGAGTGGATAAATGAAATGAGACATATCCATACAGTAGAATATTATTTGGCCATTAAAAGGAATAAAGTACTGATAAATGCCACAACATGCATGAATTTTGAAAATATGCTAAGCAAAAGAAGACAGTCAAAAAAGACCATATATCATATGATTTCATTTATATGAAATGTCCAGAAAAGCAAATCTATAGACATAGAATGTAGATTAATGATTGCTTAGGGATGGAAGGATAGGGAGTGAAAACTGAAGGGTACAGTGCTTCTTTTTGAGGTGATGAAGAAGTTTGAGAATAATTGTGGTGATAGTTGCACATATCTGTGAATATGAAAAACCACTGAATTGTACACTTTTAGTGAATGAGGTGTATATTATGTGAACCATATCTCAATAAAGATATTAAAAATGTTGAGTGATAAAAAGAAATAGTTTTATAACACAATACCACTTAAATAAATTAAATACCACACACATTGAATTTTTAAAGGGATATGCATATATCAAAATAAACCAAAGGAAAGTGGGTTGGAAGGATACATATTAGATATAATAGAGAATGGACTTATGATGGGGGGAAAGAAATAGAAGTGGAAATAGGAGGTAACAGGAAAAATATAGTAAGTCCCTTACATACAAACCTTCAATTTGCAAACTTTCAAAGATTTGAATATGCGTTCAAATGTCCAATTATGTAAGTTAGTTCACGGGTCTGGTGTATACTGTCACATGCATACATCCTCTACAAGTGGCTGTGTTTTTGTGTACTTTACTGTATAGTACTGTACAGAGTACAGTAGTGTAGTATCTTTCTTTCAAATCCAGCATGTCTGGAAGCAAGCATAAAAGCAATTGTGATGTAGCTGGTACTGTACTGTACTTTTCCAGGTAGTGTATATACGATTAATAACATTTTCTTTATTTTTTTGTGTTTGCTTGTTTTCTATATATTATTTATGTGAAAAGTATTATAAATCTATTACAATACAATACCATATAGCCAACTGTATTAGCTGGGCACCTAGGCTAACTTTGTAGGACTTACAAACAAATTGGGCTTATAAACACGCTCTCAGAATGGAACTCATTCATACATAGGGAACTTACTGTATAAAACACAAAGGTCCTTTCATGGAACAATGGTGATACTGTGCTATACTGATGAATTTGATTAACTCAACTGTGTGCATCTGATATTTAAGAAAAAGTTCACTCTTCTCCTGCAAAAGAAGTCTAAAGGTCTTGGTAAGATACAAAGGAAGAAAGATGTAGCAGCAGTGATAACATCAGTAGTGATAACAAATAACCCAGACAGCAAAGGTTCTCAGACATTTTGGTCTCAGAACCTCTTTATATTCTTAAAAAATTCTGAATATGATAACATACTTTTTAGTGAAAAATATATATCAATTGAAAATGAAAAATAGAAATCAGTTTCCTAAAAATCTTAGTGGGAAAAGTGAAAAGAAAGTGAAGTGTTAGTTGCTCAATTGTGTCTGACTCTTTGATAAAGGCAGATAGTGTTTTATTGATATTTTCAAAATAGTTGCGATCTCATGGACCCCCTGAAAGACAGAAGTGTTCCTGGATTATGATTTGAGAACTGCTAGCCTGGAGAGTTGATAGCTCAAGTAATGGTCAAGTATGGTCAAGGGATGGAAGGAATTAAAACTGAGAAGACTGAAAAATAAGCCCTGGATTGTTTCTACATTAGGAAGTTAGAATAAGTGGAGCTGGCAAAGGAAGTTATTGATTATTTCTGATTCTGAGAGCTATTTCAGTAGAGCTGGGGACTACATGAGGGGGGAAGCCATTTGCAAGGATTCAAAGAATGTAAAGTTTGGAAGCAGAAACAGCACCTCAAGACCACTTAGGAAGTGGGCTGAAAGAAATGAGGGATGAATGATCATAATTATAAGGCAGAAGAACCAGAACCAAGTCAAGGTTAGTTTTTAAAAGGAATGGAGGAGTATATGCTACTTTATAAATAGAGAGAAATAGATGAAACCGCAAGTGTTGAATTATAAAATAAATAACTTTTCTACAAATATTGCTTCATTGTATTGTACACTTGAAACTAATATAATATACTGACTATCTCTCTATAAAAAATATTTTTTGAAGAAGTGGGAGAAAATCAGGTCAAGAGAAATGGATTTGGAAGGGGTAAGAAGAACCTTTTCAAATGAAGAGAAGAGAGGGAGATGGTGTATCTTCCTGAATAAGAAGAAATGATAAACTGGAAAAAATAGAAACTGGAGATGTTTGCAATGAATAGGTTCAAATTTATTAAAACCATGGTTTGAGAACATAATGGTTGTATTTTATTTCCTATTGTCAGTTGGGCTTAGCACAAGTACTCCCTTCTTTACCATTGTAGTTCCTGGACATATTCAGTGATCAAATAATGTTTGTTATTTGAATAAATCAATATACAATCTTTGCATTCAAAGCCAGAGCTGTGCATAAGTTTTCTAGTAACATCATTCTAGTTAGAACTGCCCCCCCAAAATGCTGCTCCCTAGATCATCTTTTTCTTTCTTAATTTGTATCAGAAAAACAAAGAGAGTAATAGAAGTAAAAAGACTAAGTTAAAGTAATTATAAAATGCAAAGCCAGCAGATAAATCATGCAACTAGACTCAGTAAGCAATAATAAAAATCAATAAGCAAACCAACCAATCCCTAAGTCCCCTGCTTTCCCTAATACTCTCCCTAATACTCATTTTTATTTGCTAATTTCAATTACTCTAATATTTTTCCTTCTTGTTTTGGGGATGGAATCATGCCCTCAGGTACATAATAAATTGGTTGTACTTGTGACTTAAGAAACGAAAGGCCAGGCACAAGCTTAATATATAATTTCTCCATCTTTTAGATCCTTGACAGGCAAAGTGTGGACCTTGGATCAGCCATGTTGCCACTATCTGGGAGCTTGTTAGAAATGCAGGATTTCTTAGGCTATACTTCAGACCTGAATCACAATCTGCATTTTAACAAGATGCCCAGGTGATTCATATGCACATTCAAGTCTGAGAAGCATTGTTCTAAGTGATACAAAAGATAAGGATCATTTCTAAGGCTCTTACATACAAGATAACAAGATAACTTCTAGGAAGACACAGAATTAAAAAAAAAAAACAACTCACCATTGAATGTCAAATGAGGCATCAGTTTTTTCATTTCTTCTTCATTGAGCTCAATCCCCTCATTTGCTAGAAAGTTGTCTAAGTCCGGGATATCAATCACCTCTCCTTAGAAAAGGTGAGAAATAAGTTGCAGAAATATTATATGACTATCTACAAAAGATGAAAAACACCATTGTGCTTACATATAACATTAACTATGTGTATCCAGAATAATCAGGAAAATTAGAAAAAAATCCTGTTTTAAGTTCTGGTTCAGAAAATCAATCAGAAAGTGGTTACAAAAAAGAATTCACTGATGGGTTATTGCAAAATTGAATGTAGCAAATTAAGCTATATATAGGTTTTTTTTTTTTTTCCCTCTTCCTCCCACCCTACGGGAAAATTAAGTTTCTTCTATAGACCAGTTTTTAATTTATTAAAAAAAAGTTTGAGAAGTTTTTGTGTAACACAGGGTGCTCAACCTAGTGCTCTGTGATTTACGGGGGAGGCGGGTGGAGCAGATGGGGGAGTGGAGTAGATAGGGGTGGTAGGAGGGAAGTTTAAGAGAAGGGGATATATGTATACTTATGGCTGATTCATGTTGTTGTATGGTAGAAACCAACACAACACTGTAAAGCAATTATCCTCCAATTAAAAAAAATTTAATGTAGTATGACCTTGATAGGGGAAAAAGGAATGTTTGCCTATAGTTTGCTTCTCGGAGCACTTGGCATTTCAAGAATTTCATTCATCTCAACATAGAAGTAATTATTTTCTCATTCATTGTAAAAATAATGTAATAACATTTAAGATTATTATAAAGTGGGAAAAATATAATTACACCACCCTACCACAAAACCATTTTTAGTTTTTCATATTCCATTTCTGGTCTTTAACAATAAAGCTATATTTTCATAATGTGGAAATCTAACATACATATAACTCTGTATTCTGCTTTTCCAACCTAGTATAATTTAACTACTTCATAAACTTGTTTCTAAGTTGCTACATAATTTTTACAGTTAAAATTTCAACACATGATATCCCATAAGCCTGACTTACCATGGTTGATGTGGTAATTCCCATAACTGTTAGGTATTTAGGCTGTTTCAGATTTCTCTGAAGGTCTTTAGGAAGATATATATATATATATATATATATTTATTCAATTAAATTATTTCCAGAGGATACATTTCTAGGATTGGGGCTAATGGGGAAAAGGAATAGTTCCGTGGCTCCTGAGATCTATAACTATTGTTGAAGAATTCTTCGGGGAATTCAGAGAATTAAATTTCAGAGAATTTAATGGATATTGACATATAAGCCCATATTAAATGTAATTTACTGAATTTCAGCAGCATCCACTAAAATGGAATACATATGAAAGAATTTAAACATTTATAAGGGAATATATTTTTCTTCACCAACTGCAAAATATTAAGATGCTATTTATAATATCTTTTCATCATAGCTTGCAACTCACCCTTGATATAACTGATAGCATCCATCAAATCATTCAGACCAACTGTACTATTACCTGTAAGGAAAGGGAAATAAACTTCATAATCAGAGAAGCTAATGTTACTGAGATTCACATTTAGGATGCATAAAGTTCTGAAATTATGAATTCAGTAATCTTTTTTCTAATTTTCCTTAGAATTTTATGAACTTATCCTTAGCGATAACAGTATTATCTTAGAAACAAAGCTTGTGGTCTGTAATAAATCATTCTTTTATTTTCCTATTTGCTTTTAGAGGCTACTAGAATAAAGTTAAATTAATAAGTGATTGGTAGGACTTCCCTGGTGGCAGGTCCTGGGAGATTCTACATGCTGTGGAACAACTAAGCCCATGAGGCACAACTACTGAGGCTATGAGCCTACAGCCTGCGCTCCACAACAAGAAAAGCCACTGCAACGAGAAGCCCAAGCTCCGCAAGGAAGAGCAGCTCCCACTTTATGCAACTAGAGAAAGCCTGCACACAGCAGCAGACCCAGCGTAGACAACAATAAATACAATAAAATAAATAAACATTTCAAAAGAAGTGTTTGGTTACAAGTAAGTGTAGGGAGACAGGACAAATAAACCTAACCCTGAGTATTTGTATTAGTTATTAATCAACAAACACTTTGCTTCCCTGGTGGCTCAATGGAAAAGAATCTAACTGCCCATACAAGAGATGCAGGTTTAATCCCTGCATTGGGAAGATCTGGAAAAGGAAATGGCAACCCATTCCAGTGTTCTTGCCTGGGAAATCCTATGGACAGAGGAACCTCATGGGCCACAGTTCAGTCCACGGGGTCACAAAAGAGTTGGGCATGACTTGGTGACTAAACAACAACAAGCACTTAGGAGTACACCTTCTGTGTGCAAGGCACTTTGCTAAGCTTTGGGGATTCAAAAGTAAACACACTGGCAGAGTTCTTGCTGTTACGGAGTATACAATCTGGTAGAGGGAAACAGACAATGAGCATGTAAACAAATGAGCAGAAAGGTGCTGTTTTTTTGAGGTTAAGATGTTATCAAAGATGAAACAGCGCAAAATAAAAAGCAAAAAAAAAAAGCTAAAAAGAAAAAAGTTGAAAAAAAGATGAAAGAGGGCAACATAAGTAAAGAGTAATAGTGGGTGGGATTGCCTTAGACAGGGGGCTGAGCAAAGCCCTCTCTGATATGTATCTATTTGGGTTGAGGCCTGAATGATGAGAGTCATGTGAAGAACTGAGAGAACATTCCAAGCAGAAAAACGGTATGTGCAATAGGCCTAAAATGGGAATGAATTTGACATGATGGAGAGATAGAGAAAAAGCCAGTGTGGAAGGTGCCAAATTATGCAGGGCCTTGTAGGCTATGATGATAAAGCTTGGATTTTATTCTGGTTGCAATGAATGTCTGGAGGCCTAGAAGAAGGGGAGTAATTTGATGATTTCAGCTTTCAAAGGATCACTTTGGCTGGTGTATGCCGGATGGGGAATTGGAGGAATGAGGACTAGATAGTAGACTGTTTTAGTGGCCCAGGAAAGAGATGATTGTGGCTATGGTGGCAGCAGTAAAGATGGTGATAATGGATGGATTTGGGACCTATTTTTCAAGTACAGCCTAGATTTGAATGTGGAATAAGAGGGGAAAAAAGAATGAAATCTAGTCTCTCCTCTCCCTTCCTTCCAAAAACGGCAACAGGTAGATGAAATGACATTACTGAAATGGGGTGGGTGGAAGGGGAGGCAGAGGAGAGGGCTTGAGACTTTTCAGGGGAATTAAATAAGTCCATTAAATCTGTGGTGCCTTTTGGACATCCAAGTGGAGATATCAAATAAATAACTAGTTTGATATACCATTCCTGACTTAGGGAGGTTGCCCTGGAGATATAAATTTGCTTTTATCAGCTCAAAGACAATATGTCGCCCAATGAGACTGGATGCAGTCTCATAAAAAGAGAACGTAGATTAAAAAAAAAAGACACCTAAGGGTCTAGCCCTGGGCACTTCATTATTCAGAGATCTTGAAGGGAGGAAGAATCAGAAGAGGAAACCGAGAAGAAGCTGTCAGTGAAAAAAGAAGAAAATCAGATAGATATGGAGCTTTGAAAGTCTGAAATAAAAAATGTTTCAATAGAGAGGGGATAGTCACTATGTCAAAAGCTGAGATATCAAGTAAATAAGAACAGAAAATTGATCATGAAGCTTGTTAAGAGATAGGTCACTGATGATTGAGAGTTGGTTCAGCTCCCTGGCAGGGAAGCAAGCAATGGAGAGTGAATGGGAGGTTAGGAAGTAAAGATAATGAGTAATGACAGCTTTTTGAGAGGTTCTGCTGTGAAGAGGAACTAATCTAGTAGTAGCTGGCCAGGGACAAGGGGAATAAGAGACATAGCTCCCTGTCAATGGAATACAGAGATCTAGTAGAAAGGGAGAAACTGATGATGCAGGAGAGAAAGAGCAAAATCACAGGAGTTAAGTCTTTGAAAAGGTAAGTGGAAATGAGATTCAAGGCACAAATGGAAGGGTTGACTCACAGTGGGAGCAGAGACTCCTTTATAACAAGATGAGAGCAGAGTATGTGGGCATAGATACAGGTGGGTTCATAGATATCAACGAGGAAAATGAGGTTATTCTTATCTAACGGAATCTTTTTTCTCTATGAAGTCTGAAATGAGGAGGTGTTGGAAATTTGAAGAGAGAAGGGGTGAAATTACCTCTGAAAGTGAGAAAAGTGAATTTAGTTGGAAAAGGTAGTAGGGACTATGGCCTCATTAAGGACTGACTTGATATTCATGGCCAATGTGTTCAAGTGAGTTCTATTAGCGCAATTTTGTGATTTTCTTCAGAAACATTACAGCTTTTCAGGAGCAAGCATAGAGTAAGGCGATGGCTGGGTTTTTGCCAAGGAAGTTTGTTAGGATTTTTGAGAGTTTTTCAGCTCAGTTCAGTCGCTCAGTCGTGTCCGACTCTTTGCGACCCCATGAATCGCAGCATGCCAGGCCTCCCTGTCCATCACCAACTCCCGGAGTTCAATCAGACTCACGTCCATTGAATCAGTGATGCTATCCAGCCATCTCATCCTCTGTCGTCCCCTTCTCCTCCTGCCCCCAATCCCTCACAGCATCAGAGTCCTTTCCAATGAGTCAACTTTTCACATGAGGTGGCCAAAGTACTGGAGTTTCAGCTTCAGCATCATTCCCTCCAAAGAAATCCCAGGGATGATCTCCTTCAGAATGGACTGGTTGGATCTCCTAGCAGTCCAAGGGACTCTCAAGAGTCTTCTCCAACGCCACAGTTCAAACGCATCAATTCTTCAGCGTTCAGCCTTCTTCCCAGTCCAACTCTCACATCCATACATGACCACTGGAAAAACCATAGCCTTGACTAGACAGACCTTTGTTGGCAAAGTAATGTCTCTGCTTTTCAATATGCTATCTAGGTTGGTCGTAACTTTTTTTCCAAGGAGTAAGCATCTTTTAATTTCTTAGCTGCAGTCACCATCTGCAGTGATTTTGGAGCCCCCCAAAATAAAGTCTGACACTGTTTCCACTGTTGCCCCATCTATTTCCCATGAAGTGATGGGACCAGATGCCATGATCTTTGTTTTCTGAATGTTGAGCTTTAAGCCAACTTTTTCACTCTTTCACTTTCATCAAGAGGCTTTTTAGTTCCTCTTCACTTTCTGCCATAAGGGTGGTGTCATCTGCATATCTGAGGTTATTGATATTTCTCCCGGCAATCTTGATTCCAGCTTGTGAGTTTTTAAGGTTATATAATTGTTGAAGTATTGAATCTAATTTAAGGAAGCAAACAAGGATATATGGGGGAGGAGTTGAATAAGGAAAGACTGGTTGAATTAAGGCACTGAAGACCCCCATAACGATGGAGAGTAGCTGGAGTTGGATTTCTATATTCTGTTCTGTTACACCTCATGTTCAATAGCATCAGTTCTTTATACTCAATTGGTAAATGGAATAATGTCACAATAATGTGGAAGTTATATTAGTTCATACATAATTTTTCCTAAGTAAGAGAATCACAATTATAAACCTCAGCAGGAAAAGAAAAAAAAAAACAACCTGGACTGGCTATAGTAGGGGCCCTCTCAGCTCTATTTTAATAAAATTAAAAAATAAGTGCCTATGATGTATGAGGGGGAATCAGGTTCATTGACTCAGAATTCTACTTCCATCTACATTATTTCAGAGCTGCATGTCAGCTTTCCAACTCTCTTTTTGGGTTGTGTATATGTGTGTATTTTTGAATGGCTTCCAGCTGCTCTGAGCTATTTGCCTGGGCTTTTCAAACTTCTACACACAGTATCAACTGCTGCTTTTGTTAGTGCTCTGCTTACAAATTGGCATAGATTTTTGAATGGGCTTTCCCCTTTTCCCCCATAAGCTCAGTTACTTCAGGGTACTTTCACAGAATGGGAGATTTCTCTGCCATTCCTACATTGTGTTATGGTAGAACAGCTTGCATAGTAAATGAAGGATAATGGGTAGACCGTGGATATATAAAATAAATATTTTCAGGGTGATGAAGTATTAGGCAAGGACAAGATTCAGGTCATCAAAGGAAAAGATGATTGAAGTTAAAGAGGTCAAGGAACAGCAGGTCAGGATGTTGGATGGGTGATCTATATCAGGAGTTCTTTCTTTTAATTTTGTTTTTTGGTTCTTTTCGGCTGCACCCTGTGGCATGTGGGATCTTAGCTCCCTGACAGAGGTCTAACCTGTGTCCCCTGCAATGAAAGCACAGAATCTAACCTACTGGACTGAAGGGAAATCCCATAACAAGAGTCTTAATCTGGGGCCCATGGATCCTGAATATATAGATTTTTTTCCATTCAAGCTGAAGGACTCCCTGTAAAATACATCTTTATATTAATCACTAACTTAAATTTAGCATTTTCTGTAATTATTCATGTAGTCCACAAACCACAGTAGTAGTAGAACTTGTGACTTTGTTACTATTGATAATAAAAAGTCACTACCATTTTCATATCACATGACAGTCGATGCAAATATATTGAAAAGTTACTTATACTCTTCACTACTTTAAAATGACAATAATTGTCAGACCTGGTATTAGAACTTGTTCAGTTCAGTCACTTAGTTGTGTCCAACACTTTGCGACCCCATGGACTGCAGCATTCCAGGTCTCCCTGTCCTTCACCATCTCCGGAGTTTACTCAAACTCATGTCCATTGAGTCGGTGATGCCATCCAACCATCTCATCCTCTGTCATCCCCTTCTCCTACCTTCAATCTTTCCCAGCATCAGGGTCTTTTCCAATGAGTCAGTTCTTCACATCAGGGGGCCAAAGTATTGGATTTTCAGCTTCAGCCTCAGTCCTTCCAATGAATATCCAGGACTGATTTCCTTTGGAATGGACTGGTTGGATCTCCTTGCAGTCCAAGGGACTCTCAAGAGTCTTCTCCAATACCACAGTTCAAAAGCATCAATTCTTCAGTGCTCAGCTTTCTTTATAGTCCAACTCTCACATCCATACACGACTACTGGAAAAACCATAGCTTTGACTAGACAGACCTTTGGTGGCAAAGTAATGTCTCTGCTTTTTAATATGCTGTCTAGGTTGGTCATAGCTTTTCTTCCCAGGAGCAAGCATCTTTTAATTTCATGGCTGCAATCACCATCTGCAGTGATTTTGGAGCCCAAAAAAATGAAGTCTGACACTGTTTCCACTGTTTCCCCATCTATTTCCCATGAAGTGATGGGGCCGGATGCCATGATCTTAGTTTTCTGAATGTTGAGTTTTAAGTCAACTTTTTCACTCTCCTCTTTCACTTTCATCAAGAAGCTCTTAGTTCTTCACATTCTGCCATATGGGTGGTGTCATCTGCATATCTGAGATTATTGATATTTCTCCTGGCAATCTTGATTCCAGCTTATGCTTCTTCCAGCCCAGTGTTTCTCATGATGTACTCTGCATATAAGTTAAATAAGCAGGGTGACAATATACAGCTTTGATGTACTCCTTTTCCTATTTGGAACCAGTCTGTTGTTTCATGTCCAGTTCTAACTGTTGCTTCCTGACCTGCATACAGGTTTCTCAAGAGGCAGGTCAGCTGGTGTGATATTCCCATCTCTTACAGAATTTTCCAGTTTATTGCAATCCACAATAAGGAGCAGCGGCTGTGCTTTACTGGAGCAGCCATGAAGAGAGACCCCACGTCCAAGGTAAGTGAAACCCAAGTAAGACGGTAGGCAGTGAGAGAGGGGATCAGAGGGTAGACAGACTGAAACTACAATCACAGCAACTAGCCAATCTAATCACATGGACCACAGCCTTGTCTAACTCAGTGAAACTAAGCCATGCAGTATGGGGCCACCCAAGATGCATGGGTCATGGTGGAGAGGTCTGACAGAATGTGGTCCACTGGAGAAGGGAATGGCAAACCACTTCAGTATTCTTGCCTTGAGAACCCCATGAACAGTATGAAAAGGCAAAAAGATAGACACTGAAAGATGAACTCCCCAGGTCGGTGGGTGCCCAAAATGCTACTGGAGATCAGTGGAGAAATAACTCCAGAAAGAATGAAGGGATGGAGCCAAAGCAAAAACAGCACCCAGTTGTGGATGTGACTGGTGATAGAAGCAAGGTTCAATGCTATAAAGAGCAATATTGCATAGGAACCTGGAATGTTCGGTCCATGAATCAAGGCAAATTGGAAGTGGTCAAACAGGAGATGAGAAGAGTGAACATTGACATTCTAGGAATCAGTGAACTAAAATGGACTAGAATGGGTGAATTTAACTCAGATGACCATTATATTTACTACTGTGGGCAGGAATCCCTTAGAAGAAATGGAGTAGCAATCATGGTCAACAAAAGAGTCTGAAATGCAGTACTTGGATGCAATCTCAAAAAGGACAGAATGACCTCTGTTCGTCTCCAAGGCAAACCATTCAATACCACGGTAATCCAAGTCTATGCCCCAACCAGAATAGGGACCAGACCAGACCTCAGCAAAAAGAAATACCATATATTACAGATCAAGCGTGTAGGCTAGATTCACCAGGGAAAAGGGATGTTTTTTTCCCCCCAAAGTACTGCCAAATGATTTTTCCAAGAGCAATGGCAATTTACACCCAAATTTATCAGTAAGTCCCTTTCCCCTTACTCTCACCAGAACTAAATGTTCTTAGTCTTATTAATTTTTGCCTGAGAACTGGAAATATCTCCATGCTTTGCTTTATTTTGTATTTTCATGATTACTGGTGAGGTTAAATATCTTTTCATATGTTATTAGACTTTTAGATTTCCTCTTTTATGAATATTTGCCTATTTTTCTACTGTCAGTATGTTTTAATCAATATATGAGGGATTTTTTATGCCTTAGGGACCTTACCATTTTCTCCTAGTTCATCATCTGACTTTTGACTTTCTTAAATGTTCCTTTATTACCATGTTCCCTTATGAATGAAATTTAAAATTTTATTTTTCTTTAGCTCGTTAAGTGTGTGGTATTCTCAGGCATGGCTGAGTTCCGCAAGCAACATTCCCAATGTATTTTTTCAAAAGTGTTTTTGGAGATGATATTTCTTCATGAGTCAAGATTAAGTCTTTCTATTTACACTTACTTAATTATTATACTAAAAAGGCCACTTACAGCAGTTCTAATACAAGGGCTCAATTCTTCTCTGAAGAACATAAAGGTGTCTGACACTCACCATCAGCTGACAGTTGGGTCATTAGTTCCTCAAGTTCCTCATCTTTGAGTTTAACTCCCATGTTTTCCACAAATGATTCCAGTTTTTTTATTTTGACCCTTGGTGCTTTGGAAAGAAGGGCATGGAATAAAAACAAGAGTATTGACACTTAAGAGCGAAAAATGCCAATCATGATCATGCATCAGAAACCTCATTGGACAATAAAGCAGAAGGGCACAAAGAAACTATTAACATATATCTCTCCCAAGATTTAGATTTGTCTGTAAGATTTAGATTCGAAAGTAAGAAAAAATTCAGAAAGGTAACCATTGAGACAAAGGTAAACAGTAAACAGTGTTTATCTTTATGGAGAGGGATTAGATCAGTGGGAAGTGGGAGACTTTCACTTTAAAAAATTGAGATATAATTGGCATATAACATATTAATTTCAGGTATACATTTCAGGTAATTATTCAATATTTGTATATATTGCAAAATGACCACCACAATAAATCTAGTTCACCTCCATCACCACACATAGTTACATACTTTTCCCCCTTGTGGTAAGAACTTTTAAGATCTACTTTCTTAGCAACTTTTAAATATAAAACAAGGTATTCTTCACCACAGTCACCATGTTGTACAATACATCCTTGTGATTGGCTTTTACTTCTTTATATCAATTTTTGTAAGTGGTAGAATTAATTTTCTTATAATTTTGTGTTTAATATTTTTTCTAATTAAAAATATAATTGTTTACATTGCATTAGTATAGAAAGTGGAAATAGGATATCTTCCTTAATGTCTGTCCAAGGGACTCTGTTTCATTTCCATGAGAGTTCATTTAGAGAGGAATAGGTAAGTCTGGGGCTTCCCTGGTACCTCAGATGGTAAAGAATATGCCTGCTATCCAGGAGACCTGGGTTCAATCCCTGGGTTGGGAAGATCCCATGGAGAAGGGAATGGCTATGCACTCCAGTATGCTTGACTGGAAAATCTGGAGGAGCCTGGTGGGCTACAGTTCAGGGGGTCAAAAGAGTCAGATGTGACTGAGCGACTTACACTTTTACTTTCAGGTCAGTCTAATGATTTTTGATTGAAATAACCACCAACTTATGTGGTTCTATCCAGAAAACAGTGTTAGAAACTTCTTACAGTAAAATACTTTAACTTGTATCTTAAAGGGCAGTGCACCCAAAGAAGAATGATAGGTTATGAGTCATAACAATGGATCAATAAATTGGCAGGAAGTAAACTTGGAATATTTAAAAGAAAATGCTAAGGATTTTATTTTTACTTGTCCTTTCATCATATTTTTTCACTCACCTTTGAGGGCCTTTATACTTTTTAGCAATCTATTCTTAAATACTTTTCCATCAGCTGTAATATAAGACATAATTAAGAATATAGGTTAAACCATGGAAAGATTAACAAAGACAGCACAGAGACAACATAACATCCATAATTTCAGGGGGAAAAAAACCCCTCCTTTCTCATTTGTTTAGAAGTTATTGTTTTATCCTCAAGTAAGAATGAAACCAAAGCTGAAGGAAGCTTTCATTGATATAAATCCACCTATTCATGGGAAATAGATGGGGAAACAGTGGAAACAGTGGCTGACTTTATTTTTTTGGACTCCAAAAGCACTGCAGATGGTGATTGCAGCCATGAAATTAAAAGATGCTTACTCCTTGGAAGGAAAGTTATGGTCAACCTAGACAGCATATTAAAAAAACAGAGACATAACTTTGTCAACAAAGGTCCACCTAGTCAAGGCTATGGTTTTTCCAGTAGTCGTGTATGGATGTGAGAGTTGGACCATAAAGAAAGCTGAGCACCAAAGAATTGATGCTTTTGAACTGTGGTGTTGGAGAAGACTCTTGAGAGTCCCTTGGACTGCAAGGAGATCCAACTAGTCCATCCTAAAGTAGATCAGTCCTGGGTGTTCACTGGAAGGACTGATGTTGAAGCTGAAACTCCAATACTTTGGTCACCTAATGCGAAGAACTGACTCATTGGAAAAGACCCTGATGCTGGGAAAGATTGAGGGCAGGAGGAGAAGGGGAGGACAGAGGATGATGATTGCATGGCATCACCGACTCAATGGACATGAGTTTGAGTAAACTCCAGGAGTTGGTGAGGGACAGGGAGGCCTGGCATACTGTGGCTCATGGGGTTGCAAAGAGTCAGACATGACTGAGCAACTGAACAACAAAAGATGTCAATTTTCTGTGTTAAAATGTTAGGAACAAGATTTCTTCTCGTGTGAGGATTGCATTTACAATTTAGGTTTTATTGGACACATATATAATTTCACCAGTTTTCACACACAAGCCCATGACTGTAAGTTTCCCAGGCTGAGCTAAATCCTCACCATGAACTGGCAGAGTTTTCAGCAGCTCCTTCTGTTCCTCAGTAGTGAGTGCTAGCCCCATTCTCCTCATCACATTGTCCAGATCGCTGACATTAACCTTCTCTCCTTTGGAAAGATG
The DNA here is from genome assembly GCF_023091745.1 of Budorcas taxicolor. NCBI lineage: Eukaryota > Metazoa > Chordata > Mammalia > Artiodactyla > Bovidae > Budorcas > Budorcas taxicolor. The sequence continues at coordinate 46,429,734 of NC_068928.1, read as the reverse complement.
GGAATTGTTAACATGTAACAATTTTAGGACTCATTTTAGGAAAAGACTCTGATCCTGGGAAACGTTGAAAATAAAACGAATGGGATGGCAGAGAATGAGATGGTTAGATAGCATTACCAGCATGAATTTGAGCTAACTGTGAGAGATAGTGGAGAACAGAGGAGGCTGGCAGGCTGCAGTCTATGGGGTTGCAAAGAGTCAGACACAACTTAGCGACTAAACAACAACAACAGCAATTTTAGGAATGGACTAAAGATTTTAAACTATGAAACAGATTACCTATGTGGCATCATCTTTAATTAGACGAGCAAATTGACTATGAAATTTGTTCAACTATGTAGATTCGAAGGACATGTGGGTGGGTGTATTGAGTCAGAAATAGAATTCATACTTTTAAATCAAGCAAAAGAAAAGTTTTTTATAATCCCAGATATAAGTCAAAAGCCATTAAATTTCCTGAACTATTGTGTCTTTAGACACAGTAACTGAATTTCCTAGCTACCCTACAAAAATTTACCTTGAGATTGGACAGGGTTGACCTATATTTTGGGCTTCCTGGGTGGCTCAGCTGGTAAAGAATCTGCCTGCAATGCAGGAGACCTGGGTTTTTGGTTGTTTAAACAATGGTGAAGTGGAAAACACTATTGATAAAAACATCACATAATATAGCTCTATTCAAGGAAAATCCCACATCAGATTATAAAAGAAACATTTAACATTAAATTTGTAGGGAGTCAATTTCAGCTCGGTTGCTCAGTCATGTCCAACTCTTTGTGACCCCATGGACTCAGAATGCCAGGCTTCCCTGTCCATCACCAATGCCTGGAACCTGCTCGAACTCATGTCCGTCAGGTAGTGATGCCATCCAACCATCTCGTCCTCTGTTGTCCTCTTCTCCTCCTACCTTCAATCTTTCCCAGCATCGGTCTTCTGTCAATTTAGCATGTCAATAATAGCCCAAAGAAAAAATGACTGTTTAAAAGCATCTTTTTGGAAAAAATAAAGCATTAAGGTCTCAATAATGAATTCCCTTTCCCCCTAACTGCTTTACTCACCAGTGAAAGCTTTTGCATCATCCATTGCCACATCCAAATCAACCATTTGATTCTCTGTCAGAAAAGACAATTCAGGCACAGAAAAACTTAGAGAAAAATGTTATAAAACATTTAAGTTGTAAGTTGCAATGTATTGGAATTCATCTACTTTTCATGATTTTCTTTAGTAACTCTTTTAACTCAAAATGCACAAGAAATAGGAAAGATCAAAATGTTAGCATGAGCATTCATTTAATTAATATCACTTTCTGTATAGTATCAAATAATCTTTAATGTAAAGAAGCAAGTTTAATAGCAATCCCTTCCTAATAGAGGGATCACTATTAAATCTATTTATATAAATAGTATAAATCTAAATCTATACCATTAAAAGAGGCCTCTCCCTTTTTTCAAACCCAATAACTGGAATATATTTCAATGGTCAAGATAGAATCTGAAACCCTGAAGTCATTTATTTACATAAGCATCTGACTCTTAAAGCTTCAGTTCAGTTCAGTTACTCAGTCATGTCTGAGTCTTTGCGACCCCATGAATCACAGCACGCCAGGCCTCCCTGTCCATCACCAACTCCCGGAGTTCACTGTCTCATGTCGATCGAGTCCATGAACCATCCAGCCATCTCATCCTCGGTCGTCCCCTTCTTCTCCTGACCCCAATCCCTCCCAGCATCAGAGTCTTTTCCAACGAGTCAACTCTTCACATGAGGTGGCCAAAGTACTGGAGTTTCAGCTTTAGCATCATTCTTTCCAAAGAAATCCCAGCGTAGATCTCCTTCAGAATGGACTGGTTGGATCTCCTTGCAGTCCAAGGGACTCTCAAGAGTCTTCTCCAACACCACAGTTCAAAAGCATCCATTCTTCAGTGCTCAGCCTTCTTCACAGTCCAACTCTCACATCCATACATGACCACTGGAAAAACCATAGCCTTGACTAGATGGATGTTAGTCAGCAAAGTAATGTCTCTGCTTTTGAATATGCTATCTAGGTTGGTCACAACTTTTCTTCCAAGGAGTAAGCATCTTTTAGTTTCATGGCTACAGTCACCATCTGCAGTGATTTTGGAGCCCCAGAAAATAAGGTCTGACACTGTTTCTACTGTTTCCCCATCTATTTCCCATGAAGTGATGGGACCAGATGCAATGATCTTCGTTTTCTGAATGTTGAGCTTTAGGCCAACTTTTTCACTCTCCTCTTTCACTTTCATCAAGAGGCTTTTTAGCTCCTCTTCATTTTCTGCCATAAGGGTGGTGTCATCTGCATATCTGAGGTTATTGATATTTCTCCCGGCAATGTTGATTCCAGCTTGTGTTTCTACCAGTCCAGTGTTTCTCATGATGTACTCTGCATATAAGTTAAATAAGCAGGGTGACAATATACAGCCTTGACGTACTCCTTTTCCTATTTGGAACCAGTCTGTTGTTCCATGTCCAGTTCTAACTGTTGCTTCCTGACCTGCATACAGATTTTTCAAGAGGCAGGTCAGGTGGTCTGGTATTCCCATCTCTTACAGAATTTTCCAGTTTTGTGTGATCCACACAGTCAAAGGCTTAGGCATAGTCAGTAAAGCAGAAACAGATGTTTTTCTGGAACTCTCTTGCTTTTTCCATGATCCAGCAGATGTTGGCAGTTTGATCCCTGGTTCCTCTGCCTTTTCTAAAACCAGCTTGAACATCAGGAAGTTCACGGTTCACATATTGCTGAAGCCTGGCTTGGAGAATTTTGAGCATTACTTTACTAGCATGTGAGATGAGTGCAATTGTGTGGTAGTTTGAGCACTCTTTGGCATTGCCCTTCTTTGCAATAAAACTGACCTTTTCCAGTCCTGTGGCCACTGCTGAGTTTTCCAAATTTGCTGGCATATTGAGTGCAGCACTTTCACAGCATCATCTTTCAGGATTTGAAATAGCTCCACTGGAATTCCATCACCTCCACTAGCTTTGTTTGTATTGATGCTTTCTAAGGCCCACTTGACTTCACATTCCAAGATGTCTGGCTCTAGATTAGTGATCACATCATCATGATCATCTGGGTCGTGAAGATTTTTTTTGTACAGTTCTTCCATGTATTCTTGCTACCTCTTCTTAATATCTTCTGCTTCTGTTAGGTCCATACCATTTCTGTCCTTTATCGAGCCCATCTTTGCATGAAATGTTCCCTTGGTATCTCTAATTTTCCTGAAGAGATCTCTAGTCTTTCTTATTCTGTTGTTTTCCTCTATTTCTTTGCATTGATCGCTGAAGAAGGCTTTTTTATCTCTCCTTGCTATTCTTTGGAACTCTGCATTCGGATGCTTATATCTTTCCTTTTCTCCTTTGCTTTTTGCTTCTCTTCTTTTCACAGCTATGTGTAAGGCCTCCCCAGACAGCCATTTTGCTTTTCTGCATTTCTTTTCCATGGGGATGATCTTGATCCCTGTCTCCTGTACAATGTCACGAACCTCATTCCATAGTTCATCAGGCACTCTATCTACCAGATCTAGGCCCTTAAATCTATTTCTCACTTCCACTGTATAATCATAAGGGATTTGATTTAGGTCATACCTGAATGGTTTAGCAGTTTTCCCTACTTTCTTCAATTTGGGTCTGAGTTTGGTAATAAGGAGTTCATAATCTGAGCCACAGTGAGCTCCTGATCTTGTTTTTGTTGACTGTATAGAGCTTCTCCATCTTGGCCGCAAAGAATATAATCAATCTGATTTCGGTGTTGACCATCTGGTGATGTCCATGTGTAGAGTCTTCTCCTGTGTTGTTGGAAGAGGGTGTTTGCTATGACCCGTGCATTTTCTTGGCAAAACTCTATTAGTCTTTGCCCTGCTTCATTCCACATTCCAAGGCCAAATTTGCCTGTTATTCCAGGTGTTTCTTGACTTCCTACTTTTGCATTCCAGTCCCCTATAATGAAAAGGACATCTTTTTTGGGTGTTAGTTCTAAAAGGTCTTGTAGGTCTTCATAAAACCGTTCAACTTCAGTTTCTTCAGCGTTACTGGTTGGGGCATAGACTTGGAGAACTGTGATATTGAATGATTTGCCTTGGAGACGAACAGAGATCATTCTGTCGTTTTTGAGATTGCATCCAAGTACTGCATTTCGGACTCTTTTGTTGACCATGATGGCTACTCCATTTCTTCTGAGGGATTCCTGCCCGCAGTAGTAGATATAATGGTCATCTGAGTTAAATTCACCCATTCCAGTCCATTTTAGTTCGCTGATTCCTAGAATGTCGACATTGACCCTTGCCAGCTTAACAGTATGCTATCTTCCCACTCTAAATTTTGCTTATGTTCCCCACCACCAACCTTAAGGACTGTAAACTATATGAGAGCAGGGACCATGCCTTAATTTCCTTTATACAACCAGGTATAATTTGTCTATCATTCAGGGTTTTGCATATAGTTTGTGCTAGCTAGACAAATGAATTTCAGTGGTGCAAAAATAGTCACACTTTTGGGTTAGAAAAAATTCCGACTGTGTTATTGAATGAAGGATCCTAAAAATAGTTTATTGGTAATAATATCTTTTCTGGTAGGAATCATTTTGAGGATCCCTATCTAATATGTAGGGACCATGATTACCAGCATTATTAAACCCAGCAGAGTGAAGTTTTAAACTAAAAAATAGGCTAAAACTGTTTCCTCTGTTAAGGCCAGAAGCTAGGCTAAAACTGTTTTCTATGTTAAGGCCAGATATAGGTAAGGGTAACATAGAAGATGTTTACTGGTAGCAGCAGCCTACCTTAGCTATACCTGCCAAGCCCTAGCTAAGAACAGAACACTGAAGGAAGAACAATTTGTTCACTTTGATTGGCATGTACTGGCTCTGCTGAAAGATGTGCTATCTAGCTTTCTTACAGAAACTTGCTTTTTTTTATTAGCTTTTTTTTTTTTTTAATTCAAGGCCACTGGCTTTGTTAGACTCTAATAAGGGAATTTTAGACTGGGGCTCATCCCTTAGTAATTTCTTCCTAATGAATTATCCTAACTTTGCCTTTTTGACACTTTTATCAAGGTTAATTGGTCTTATTGGGTCATTAATGAAACTTAATCTTACTTAAGAAAAGGTATACATGGGAGGGAGAGAATGAGGGAAGGAAGGTGCGTGCAAAATGATAACATCTGCTAACTTTAGCCTGTATTTGTTATATTGGTCTCCATTTTTATATATGTTTGAAATATTTCATAAGTTTTCAAAAGAGATGAAAAAAGAGGTTTACTTTCAAAAGCTCTTATGTAGAAACCCTAAGGTACCCCCTAGGTACAGTGGTATCTGAAACACTTACGATCAACCGGCAGATGGGTCAGAAAATCTTCATAGTCCTCTTTCTCAGGCTGAATTCCCATGTTCTTCATTAGAGTGTCCAGTTTACTGACACTGATTTTTTTCCCTTAAGAAAGAAGAGGATGTACATATGAAATACAAGCAAGTCCAAGAAGTGGAAGATTATGTCTTTAAGTGGATTCTATCTTTGAGTTTCACCCTGAGGGGAGGGTGAAACACTGGCCATTTAAGTGAACCCAGAGAGTTAGTATGGGAGTCAAGAAGAGAAAATGCTCTCTTAACACTGTGCTGTAGCTTTTAATTGAAGTAATCATGGGTGAAAAAGAAGAATTAGATAAACATATGAACTGTGATAAAGATAACCAACCTAATGAAATAAAAATTTCAAACTTGCTACATGTTACTAACAATGAGTTCTTCAAATGTACTTATACCCAAAGAAGAATAGTAGGTTACCAGGCCTAAATTCAGCATCAGTACATCAGTGGAACATTGAAAGAGCAAAATTCTAATCAGATATTTTAAAAAGCAGATGCAAAACACAGTAAATTTTAGATGCTATTCTCATAATTCTTACCTTTGAGAGGTTTCACACTATTCAGTAATCTTTTCTTATATACCTTTCCATCTCCTGAAAGATATGGTAAAATTCAAGTCAAAAGAAAAAGGACAAACTTGTCATTTTATAAGACATTTTACACAATTCACCTAGAAAATTATTCTATTTCACTTTCAAATTATAACAAAAGGTAAGGACTGTTCTCAATCTATCCTTTATGTGGAACACACAGCAGTAGTTGATGCAGGCTACACACACACACACACACACACACACAAGATTCTTTCTTCTCATTCTTCTCTTCTTTAATGGCACTTTGACTCCTCTGCCTTTTTCTTTTTTCCTTGCCTATGCTCTAGGCCCAGGACGTATTCCTACAAGTATATGTTTAGATCTAATGATAGATCCTAAAAAGGGATGACATTAAAGACAGGTAGCAACCCAAGCAGTTGGGTTGCTGAAATGAAAAAAAAAATGAAAAAATGAAAAAAAAAATTGTTCTCTAAACAAAATATTTTCATAAATGTAGGTGAAATTCAGAGACAGAGAACAAGGGACACCTACAAGCTTAACTCATCCCCACAGGTGTTGTCTGCCTCTGGGGAGAGGCCTCCATTCTGTGGCAGGAGCGTCTGCAGAGTGGACAGAACCCTCAGCACCTGGCATATGCAGGCAGTCATCTCCATTACAGTCCATCTGCTTCTTTCTGCATCTCTATCCTGCTTTCTTGGAGCTAATATCCTAAGAATATTGCATTTCTCACAACTGGCCCCGTGAGAGCAGTTGGGCAGGGGGATGCTAGACACAGTGAGTAGTCATAGCCTCAGGTGTATGTGGGGAGGATTCACAGGAGGTATTGAGCATTTGCTGCCCAGGGTGTCAATTCTGCCACTAGACTCACTAACTTCCTTAGTGATGTGTAGGCTCTCTCACAGGGACAGACTTTATTTTCTTGGGCTCCAAATCACTGCAGATGTTGATTGAAGCCATGAAATTAAAAGACGCTTACTTCTTGGAAGAAAAGCTATGACAAACCTAGACAGCACATTAAAAAGCAGAGACATACTTTGCCAACAAATGTCCTTCTAGTCAAAGGTATGGTTTTTTTCCAGTAGTCATGTATGGACGTGAGCACTGGAACACAAAGAAAGCTAAGCGCCTACGAATTGATGCTTTTGAACTGTGGTGCTGGAGAAGACTCTTGAGAGTCCCTTGGACTGCAAGGAGATCCAACCAGTCCATCCTAAAGGAAATCAGTCCTGAATATTCATTGGAAGGACTGATGCTGAAGCTGAAGCTCCAATACTTAGGCCACCTGATGTGAAGAACTGACTCATTAGAAAAAACCCTGAAGCTGGGAAAGATTGAATTCAGGAGGAGAAGGGGACGACCGAGAATGATGGTTGGATGGCATCACCAACTCAATGGACATAAGTTTGAGTAAGCTCTGGGAGTTAGTGATGGACAGGGAAGTCTGGCATGCTGCAGTCCATGGGGTCACAAAGAGTCGGACATGACTGAGTGACTGAACTGAACCGAGGCTCTCTCTTGCCTGGGGAACAATGAGGGATGGAAACTATGGGGCAGGGGAAGAATGTCTATATGTTGAGGTCTCTGGAATTAGGCAGGAGGTACAGCTGAAGCATAGGCTGGCCTCTAGGGTCTCTGTGGGTGAGTCTACGCAGGTGCCCAGGAGGTGAAACTTTTGAGGAACTAACTCACTGGGACACTGACTAATCAGAATGGGTACTGACAATATAAGCACATGGTCCAAAATGTTCCTGGCTCTTAGATGTTTACAATTTAGTTGCTGAACTGTGGGAGAGCTACTGGGGGAGGAACTTAGGAGGTGGGGTGTATTTTCAGAGGACTACCTAATGATTTAGCTGTGTAGCTATTAAAATAAAAAAATACTTAACCACCGGATGAATAGAAAAGAGAGAAGTCTCTCACTTCCAAATGAAAACACAAGTGGCAGTAACAAAGCTGCTTACGTCTCATCTGCATCTTGCTTAGGGGGTTTCTCAGGGCACTGGACAACTCTCACCCCAAAGCCCACAGTATCACATTTCCCTGAGCACCATGATGGGATGTTAACTACTCACGAGAGATTGGCAGAGTTTTTGACAGCAGAAACTGTTCTTTGTCAGTGAGTTCGAGTCCCATGTTTCCCAGCACAGTTTTAAAGTCACTGGCTTCCACCTTGTCTCCTTTGAATAGATGGGAATTGTTTCAGGTGATAATATTAAGAAGTCTAATTATTCTAAATTATAAAAAAATAATCCAGTACAACCTTACTTTTAACTGCAGGATGAAGTTTAAATACATGAGCTGACTTCACTTACACAGAGTTATTGTGAAATCCACTACTTGAAAGGCTTTTTAAATTCAAATAAGAAGATAGATCACATTTCTATCCTGTGTACGGGTCAATGTGGCATAGAGTAACACAAGAGGCACAATGACTCGTGATGGTAAGTAGAGTCTACAGGCAAATAATATGTTACTGCCTCTGAATTATGGAACTGACTGTTCAAAGAGATCACATTTCCTGATGCAAAAACTTCACATTAAGATTCACTGTGTTCACCTATATTTTGATTTTTTTAAACACTAGAGAAATGAGAGCACATTACTGGCCAAAACACTGGACAAGTTAATATTCCTTATGGAAGGGGCCACACTTTCTCTAAATCTCGTATAATCTAAACTATTGTGAATAAGTCAAAATTATCAATAAATAGATAAAAGAGTAGAGTGAACTTACTAATGACTGGACAGAGTAGACTACTGCTGTAAGTAAGTAATTCTCCGTAAAACATCAAGATCTGTTTTATAACATCTGATACAAATTATTACTCACCTGTAAAAGTGTTTGCAGCATCCATCAACACATCCAAGCCAACCTTTTCATCTTCTGTAAGAAATTCAGAATTTAGATTCAGGTATGTGTACCAAGTGGCTCAGTGGTACAGAATCCACCTGCCAATTCAGGAGACATAGGTTTGATCCCTGGGTTGGAAGATCCCCTGGAGAAGGCAATGGCAACCCACTCCAGTATTCTTGCTTGGGAAATCCCATGGACAGAGGAGCCTGGTGGGCTACAGTTCACGGGGTCACAAAAGCATTGGACAGGACTTAGAGACTAAACAACAACAATAACAAAGATAATAAGGTATCTTTAACAAAGATAATTGAAAAATTAAATACACAAATCTCTTCAATAAGTAGTATGGGAAATCTGAACCATTTTCTTAATCCACATACCAATATAAACTCAAAATGGATTAAAGACTTAAATGTAAGGCCTGAAACCATAAAACTCCTAGAAAACAACATAGGCAGTAAGCTCTTAAACATTGGACTTAGAAATATATATATTTTTTGGATGTGTCTCCTTAGGCAAGGGAAACAAAAGCAAAAATATTCAAATAGAATTACATTAAACTAAAATGCTTTAACAAAAAAAAAATGCTAAACAAAAAAGATCTTCATGACCCAGATAATCACGATGATGTGATCATTCACCTAGAGCCAGACATCCTGGAATATGAAGTCAAGTAGGACTTAGGAAGCATCACTATGAACAAAGCTAGTGGAGGTGAATGGAATTCCAGTGGAGCTATTTCAAATCCTGAAAGAGGATGCTGGTCATGTATGGATGTGAGAGTTGGACTGTGAAGAAGGCTGAGCGCCAAAGATTTGATGCTTTTGAACTATGGTGTTGGAGAAGACTCTTGAGAGTCCCTTGGACTGCAAGGAGATCCAACCAGTCCATTCTGAAGGAGATCAGCCCTGGGATTTCTTTGGAAAGAATGATGCTAAAGCTGAAACTCCAGTACTTTGGCCACCTCATGCGAAGAGTTGACTGATTGGAAAAGACTCTGATGCTGGGAGAGATTGGGGGCAGGAGGAGAAGGGGACGACAGAGGATGAGACAGCTGGATGGCATCACTGACTCGAAGGATGTGGGTCTGAGTGAACTCCGGGAGTTGGTGATGGACAGGGAGGTCTGGCATGCTGCGACTCATGGGGTCGCAAAGACTCGGACACAACTGTGCAACTGAACTTACTGAACTGAAGCAGCGGCCACAGGACTGGAAAAGGTCAGTTTTCATTCCAATCCCAAAGAAAGGCAATGCCAAATAATGCTCAAACTACCACACAGTTGCACTCATCTCACATGCCAGTAAAGTAATGCTCAAAATTGTCCAAGCCAGGCTTCAGCAATATGTGAACCGTGAACTTCCTGATGTTCAGCCTCGTTTTAGAAAAGGCAGAGGAACCAGAGGTGAAATTGCCAACATCCGCTGGATCATGGAAGAAGCAAGAGAGTTCCAGAAAAACATCTATTTCTGCTTTATTGACTATGCCAAAGCCTTTGACTGTGTGGGTCACAATAAACTGTGGAAAATTCTGAAAGAGATGGGAATACCAGACCACCTGATCTGCCTCTTGAGAAACCTGTATGCAGGTCAGGAAGCAACAGTTAGAACTGGACATGGAACAACAGACTAGTTCCAAATAGGGAAAGGAGTATGTCAAGGCTGTATATTGTCACCCTGCTTATTTAACTTATATGCAGAGTACATCATGAGAAACGCTGGGCTGGAAGAAGCACAAGCTGGAATCAAGACTGCCAGGAGAAATATCAATAATCTCAGATATGCAGATGACACCACCCTTATGGCAGAAAGTGAAGAAGAACTAAGAGCCTCTTGATGAAAGTGAAAGAGGAGAGTGAAAAAGTTGGCTTAAAGCTCAACATTCAGAAAACTAAGATCATGGCATCTGGTCCCATCACTTCATGGCAAATAGATGGGGCAACAGTGGAAACAGTGTCAGACTTCATTTTTTTGGGCTCTAAAATCACTGCAGATGGTGATTGCAGCCATGAAATTAAAAGAATCTTACTTCTTGGAAGGAAAGTTATGACCAACCTAGACAGCATATTCAAAAGCAGAGACATTATTTTGCCAACAAAGGTCCGTTTAGTCAAGGCTATGGTTTTTCTAGTGGTCATGTATGGATGTGAGAATTGGACTGTGAAGAAAGCTGAGCACCAAAGAATTGATGCTTTTGAACTGTGGTGCTGGAGAGACTCTTGCGGGTCCTTTGGTCTGCAAGGAGATCTAACCAGTCCATCTTAAAAGAGACTAGTCCTGGGTGTTCATTGGAAGGACTGATGCTGAAGCTGAAACTCCAATACTTTGGCCACTTCATGCGAAGAGTTGACTCACTGGAAAAGACCCTGATTCTGGGAGGGATTGGGGGCAGGAGGATAAGCGGATGACAGAGGATGAGATGGCTGGATGCTATCACTGACTCAATGCACATGAGTTTGTGAGAACTCTGGGAGTTGGTGATGGACAGGGAGGCCTGGCGTGCTGTGATTCATGGGGTCGCAAGGAGTAGGACATGACTGAGCGACTGAACTGAACTGAACTGAAAATGCTTTCGTACATAAAAAGAAACTACCAACAAAATGAGAAGGCAACCTACTGAAAGGGAGAAGATATCTGCAAATATATATCTAGTAAGGGGTTATGTATCTATTAATAATAAATACATTGCACAGAAATAGTATAAACAGTTGTCAAGTAAATAAAGCAATACAACACAATGCTGGCATATTGTTGGTACTCAATAAATATTTGCTGAATGAATTAAATAAAGAAAGAAATGTATTTAAAACCCATGACCTTCATCCTTGAACAATGAAGTCTTGCTCTAGTAAAAGATCTTCTTTCTAGTCCTTGGGGTTCCATGCTATTACAAAGGAAACTTGAAACCAGCCCCCATGCCAGGCAAGATTCTCCAATGAAGAAAGAAGAGACTACTCCCCTCTTTTTCTTCAGTCTGAGTCCTTTCATCTTAGCCCTGATTCCATCCCAGTTACGCTATTTAAAAAAAAAAGTTCAATCTATATTCTTATGTATGTTTCTTTATATTATCTTCTCCTAATTCTTTCTTCTTACCTTTCCTTTATCTTTCTTCCTTATCTTACTCAATTGGCTGATACCTTGTATCTAACTTTCCTGTAATTACTTCAATTATGTCCTAAAAAGGATTTTTCTCTTTGTTCTGTTTCCCCCACCCCATTTTTTTTTCTGAGGCAATCCCATGATCCACAGTCCTTGATTCACACTTTTATTCTCTACCTCCCTTTCACCTACCACATCAGATCAGTCTTCCCAATATATTACCAGCGTGGCTTCCTAAATAAGACCTTTATTATCTGGATTTTTACAAGGCTCTGTCATGTGGATTTCAGCAAAGCCTCTAGATTGTATCTCTGCTTTCAGTTTTCTCTTCTGAACATGTCTTTCCTCACTGCTTTCAGAGTGAACTGAGTCATCAACTACAAGATAAAGGCATCCTAAAGGCTCACCAGTAACTGGTAGGTGGGTCTGCAAGTCCTGGATTTCCTTTGCTTCAAGTTTGAATCCAGTGTTTTGTAGAACATTACTTAGGTCACTGACAGTAACCTTGCCTCCTTAATAAAAACAAGAGAAAATAGGTAAGAATGTCACGAAATGAAAAATTCAGACTGTCAACACTTACCTAGAAATAAAAGCACAAAAGAGCTTTACAGCAAGTTGTGTGGAATAAGAAACAAAATATGATCCCAAAACTAATTGGGAGAAGTTTATATTGCGGAGAAAAATGTAAAGAAAGAGTTTGGCAACTCTGGTAAGTTAGACAATGACAACAACCAAATCATGTCCTTCTGGTCAAAAAGTAAGATCTGAAACTTCCTACAGTAACAATAAATTGGCTTCTTAATGTAATTTATACTACAGAAAAACTAGTTAATGAGGCAGACTTTCTAAATACAAAATGACAAGAAGAAATCACAGAAGGAATGACTGATATAAACACATAAAAATGAAAAATGTCTGTATACTGAAGTACCACATAGTGGACAGAAAGTAATTTGGTGGCTGCCTAGGTCTGCGAGGGTTATAGGGGATGGGGAGTGACTGCTAATTAGTGCAGTTTCTTTTTGGTGATGAAAATGTTCTAAATTGATTGTAGTGATGGTTGCACAACTCTGTTACTATACTAAAAAGCACTGAATTGTACATTTTAAATGGCTGAATTACAAGGTGTATAAATTATATTTTAATAAAACTGTTGTTAAAAAATACAACATAATAAAATAAAGATGCAAACAACCAAATGGAAAAATATTTTCTATAGACATGACAATGTGCTAATATCCTTATAAAGAAGTCATTGAAATTAATAGGAAAAATGCAAAGATGCCATAGGATAATGGATAAGATGCCAGACAAATAATTAAAAGACTGAAAAATATAATGATATAAACCATTTTCAACTTCACCAATAAAAAAAATACTCCAGTTTTCATCTGCCAAATTAGCAAGGCTCAAAAAATGTGAAACAATATATAGTGGCCAACACATAACAGTAATGGGTACTCTTACTCATTTATATACATCAAAGAGTTAAGATCCTTTGACCTAGTAATTCTAGTTGGAAAACTCTATCTAAAAATGATTTTAAAGTTGAATAAATATTTATGTATAAAGATCACATATGTATAACAGTAAAGCATTACAGACTACCTAAATGTTCAATAAGAAAAGAAAAATCAAACCAGCTTTACAGCAAATGTTAAAGGGACTTACATAGTCAAGAAATACAAGAGAAGAAAAAAAATCTATAAAATCAACCACAAACAATTAAGAAAATGGCAATAGGAACATATATACCAATAATTACTTTAAATGTAAATGGATTAAATGCTCCAACCAAAAGACACAGGGTGGCTGAATGGATATAGAAACAAGACCCATATCTATGCTGTCTACAGAAAACCCACTTCAGATCTAAAGACACATATAGACTGAATATGAGAGGATGGAAAAATATATTCCATGCAAATGGGAAGCAAAAGAAAGCTGGAGTAGCAATCCTCATATCAGAAAAAAATAGGCCTTAAAAAAAGAAGATTACAAGAGATAAGGAAGGACACTACATAATGATCAAGGGGTCAATCCAGGAGGAAGACATAACAACTGTAAATATCTATGCACCCAACAGAGGAGCACCTCAATACATAAGACAAACACTAATAGACATAAAAGGAGAAATTGACAGTAACACAATAATAGTAGGAGACTTTAACCCCCCACTCACACCAATGGACAGATAATCAAAACAGAAAATTAATAAGGAAACACAAGTCTTAAATGATACATTAGATGAGATGGATCTCATTTTTATCTTCAGGACATTCCATCCAAATGCAGAAGAATACACCTTCTTCTCAAGTGCACATGAAACATTCTCCAGGATAGACCACATCTTGGGTCACAACTCAAACCTCAGTAAATTTAAGAAAACTGAAATCATATCAAGAATCTTCTCTGACCACAGCACTATGAGACTAGATATCAATTACAAGAAAAAAAACTATAAGAAACAGAAACACATGGAGATTAAACAACACATTTCTAAATAGCCAACAGGTTACTAAAGAAATCAAAAGGAAAAAAAAAATTTCTAGAAACAAATGACAATGAAAACACGACAACTCAAAACCTACGGGATGCAGCAAAAGCAGTTCTAAGAGGGAAGTTTACAGCACTACAATCCTACCTCAAGAAACAAGAAAAACATCTAACAGACAACCTAACTTTACACCTAAAACAACTGGAAAAAGAAGAACAAAAAACCTCCAAAATTAGTAGAAGGAAAGAAATCATAATGATCCAAGCAGAAATAAATGAAAAAGAAATGAAAGAAACAATAGTAAAGATTAATAAAACTAAAAGCTGGTTCTTCGAGAAGATAAACAAAGTTGACAAGCCTTTAGACTCATCAAGGAAAAAAGAGAAGAATCAAATCAACAAAATTAGAAATGAGAAAGGAGAAGTTACAATAGACAATGCAGAAATACAAAGGATTATAAGAGACTATTATGAACAACTATATGGCAATAAAATGGATAACCTGGAAGAAATGGACAGATTCTTAGAAAAGTTCAATCTTCTAAGACTGAACCAGGAAGAAATAGAAATTATGAACAACCCAATTACAAGCACTGAAATTGAAGCTGGGATCAAAAAATCTCCCAAAAAACAAAAGCCCAGGACCAGATGGCTTCACAGGTGAATTCTATCAAACATTTAGAGAAGAGCTAATGCCTATCCTTCTAAAACGCTTTCAAAAAACTCCAGAGGAAGGAACACTTCCAAAGTCATTCTATGCGGCCACCATCACCCTGATACCAAAACCAAAGACAACACAAAAAAAGAAAACTATAGGCCATTATCATTGATGAACATAGATGCAAAAGTCCTCAACAAAATTTTAACAAACAGAATTCAGCAATACATCAAAAAGCTCACACACCATGATTAAGTTGGGTTTATTCCAGGGATGCAAGGATTCTTCAGTATATGCATATCAATCAATGTGATACACCATATTAACAAACTGAAAGATAAAAACCATATGATCATCTCAATAGATGCAGAAAAAGACTTTGACAAAATTCAGCACCCATTAATGATCAAAGCTCTTCAAAGAATGGGCATAGAAGGAACCTACCTCAATATAGTAAAGGCCATTATGATAAAACTAGAACAAACATTATTCTCAGTGGTTAAAAACTGAAAGCATTCCCCCTAATATCAGGAACAAGACAGGTGTGCCCACTTTCACCACTGTTATTCAACACAGTTTTGGAAGTCCTAGCTATAGCAATCAGAGAAGAAAAAGAAATAAAAGGAATCCATATTGGAAAAGAAGTAAAGCTCTCATCATTTGTAAATGACATGATACTGTACATAGAAAACCCTAAAGATAGTATCAGAAAATTACTAGAGCTTGCCTTGAGAACCCCATGAACAGTATGAAAAGGCAAAATGATAAGATACTGAAAGAGGAACTCCCCAGGTCAGTAGGTGCCCAACACGCTACTGAAGATCAGTGGAGAAATAACTCCAGAAAGAATGAAGGGATGGAGCCAAAGCAAAAACAATACCCAGCTGTGGATGTGACTGGTGATAGAAGCAAGATCCAATGCTGTAAAGAGCAATATTGCATAGGAACCTGGAATGTCAGGTCCATGAATCAAGGCAAATTGGAAGTGGTCAAACAAGAGATGGCAAGAGTGAATGTCGACATTCTAGGAATCAGCGAACTAAAATGGACTGGAATGGGTGAATTTAACTCAGATGATAGTACATCCACTACTGTGGGCAGGAATCCCTCAGAAGAAATGGAGCAGCCATCATGGTCAACAAAAGAGTCTGAAATGCAGTACTTGGATGCAATCTCAAAAACAACAGAATGATCTCTGTTCGTTTCCAAGGCAAACCATTCAATATCACAGTAATCTAAGTCTATGCCCCAACCAGTAATGCTGAAGAAGCTGAAGTTGAACAGTTTTATGAAGACCTACAAGACCTTTTAGAACTAACACCCAAAAAAGATGTCCTTTTCATTATAGGGGACTGGAATGCAAGAGTAGGAAGTCAAGAAACACCTGGAGTAACAGGCAAATTTGGCCTTGGAATGCAGAATGAAGCAGGGCAAAGACTGATAGAGTTTTGCCAAGAAAGTACATTGGTCATAGCAAATATCCTCTTCCAACAACACAAGAGAAGACTCTACACATGGACATCACCAGATGGTCAACATCGAAATCAGATTGATTATATTCTTTGCAGCCAAAGATGGAGAAGCTCTATATAGTCAACAAAAACAAGACCAGGAGCTCACTGTGGCTCAGATCATGAACTCCTTATTACCAAACTCAGACCCAAATTGAAGAAAGTAGGGAAAACCACTAGAAAATTCAGGTATGACCTAAATCAAATCCCTTATGATTATACAGTGGAAGTGAGAAATAGATTTAAGGGCCTAGGTCTGATAGAGTGCCTGATGAACTATGGAATGAGGTTCGTGACATTGTACAGGAGACAGGGATCAAGACCATTCCCATGGAAAAGAAATGCAAAAAAGCAAAATGGCTGTCTGGGGAGGCCTTACAAATAGCTGTGAAAAGAAGAGAGGCTAAAAACAAAGGAGAAAAGGAAAGATAAAAGCATCTGAATGCAGAGTTCCAAAGAATAGCAAGAAGAGATAAGAAAGCCTTCTTCAGCGATTGATGCAAAGAAATAGAGGAAAACAACAGAATGGGAAAGACTAGAGATCTCTTCAAGAAAATTAGAGATACCAAGGGAACATTTCATGCAAAGATGGGCTCGATAAAGGACAGAAATGGTATGGACCTAACAGAAGCAGAAGATATTAAGAAGAGGTGGCAAGAATACACGGAAGAACTATACAAAAAAGATCTTCACAACCCAGATAATCACGATGGTGTGATCACTCACCTAGAGCCAGACATCCTGGAATGTGAACTCAAGGGGACCTTAGAAAGCATCACTACGAACAAAGCTAGTGGAGGTAATGGAATTCCAGTTGAGCTATTTCCAATTTTGAAAGATGATGCTGTGAAAGTGCTGCACTCAATATGTCAGCAAATTTGGAAAACTCAGCAGTGGCCACAGGACTAGAAAAGGTCAGTTTTCATTCCAATCCCAAAGAAAGGCAATGCTAAAGAATGCTCAAACTACGGCACAATTGCACTCATCTCACATGCTAGTAAAGTAATGCTCAAAATTCTCCAAGCCAGGCTTCAGCAATACGTGAACCATGAACTTCCTGATGTTCAAGCTGGTTTTAGAAAAGGCAGAGGAACCAGAGATCAAACTGCCAACATCTGCTGGATCATAGAAAAAGCAAGAGAGTTCCAGAAAAACATCTATTTCTGCTTTATTGACTATGCCAAAGCCTTTGACTGTGTGGATCACAATAAATTGTGGAAAATTCTGAAAGAAATGGGAATACCAGACCACCTGACCTCTTGAAAAATCTGTATGCAGGTCAGGAAGCAACAGTTAGAACTAGACATGGAACAACATACTGGTTTCAAATAGGAAACAAGTACATCAAGGCTATATATTGTCACCCTGCTTATTTAACTTATATGCAGAGTACATCATGAGAAACGCTGGACTAGAAGAAACACAAGCTGGAATCAAGATTGCCGGGAGAAATATCAATAACCTCAGATATGCAATGACACTACCCTTATGGCAGAAAGTGAAGAGGAACTAAAAAGCCTCTTGATGAAAGTGAAAGAGGAGAGCGAAAAAGTTGGCTTAAAGCTCAACATTCAGAAAACTAAGATCATGGCATCTGGTCCCATCACTTCGTGGGAAATAAATGGGGAAACAGTGTAAACAGTGTCAGACTTTATTTTTTTGGGCTCCAAAATCACTGCAGATGGTGACTGCAGCCATGAAACTAAAAGACGCTTACTCCTTGGAAGAAAAGTTATGACCAACCTAGACAGCATGTTAAAAAGCAGAGACATTACTTTGCCGACTAAGGTCCGTCTAGTCAAGGCTATGGTTTTTCCTGTGGTCATGTATGGGTGTGAGAGTTGGACTGTGAAGAAGGCTGAGTGCTGAAGAATTG
Organism: Budorcas taxicolor; assembly: GCF_023091745.1. Classification (NCBI taxonomy): domain Eukaryota; kingdom Metazoa; phylum Chordata; class Mammalia; order Artiodactyla; family Bovidae; genus Budorcas; species Budorcas taxicolor. The sequence continues at coordinate 46,411,321 of NC_068928.1, read as the reverse complement.
ATGCTTTTGAACTGTGGTGTTGGAGAAGACTCTTGAGAGTCCTTTGGACTGCAAGGAGATCCAACCAGTCCATTCTGAAGATTAACGCTGGGATTTCTTTGGAAGGAGTGATGCTAAAGCTGAAGCTCCAGTACTTTGGCCATCTCATGTGAAGAGTTGACTCACTGCAAAAGACTCTGATGATGTGAGGGATTGGGGGGCAGGAGGAACAGGGGACGACGAGGATGAGATGGCTGGATGGTATCACGGACTCGATGGACTTGAGTCTGAGTGAACTCTGGGAGATGGTGATGGACAGGGAGGCCTGGCGTGCTGCGATTCATGGGGTCACAAAGAGCCTGACACATCTGAGCGACTGAACTAACTAACTAATGAAAGAAATCAAAGACAACATAAACAGATGGAGAGACAGTCCATGTTCCTGGGTAGGAAGAGTCAATATTGTAAAAATGACTATATTACCAAATGCAATCTACAGATTCAATGTGATCTCTATCAAATTACCAATGACATTTTTCACAGAACTAGAACAAAAAATTTCACAATTCATATGGAAACACAAAAGACCCTGAATAGCTAATGCAGTCCTGAGAAAGAAGAATGGAGCTGGAGGAATCAAACTTCCTGACTTCAGAGTATACTACAAAGCTATAGTCATCAAGACAGTATGGTACTGGCACAAAGACAGAAATGTACCAATGGAACAAGATAGAAAGCCCAGAAATAAACCCACACACCTATGGGTACCTTATTTTTGACAAAGGAGGCAAGAATATGCAATGAGGAAAAGACAGTCTCTTCAATAAATGGTGCTGGGAAAACTGGACAGCTACGTGTAAAAGAATGAAATTAGAACACTTTCTAATATCACACACAAAGATAAAATCAAAATGGATAAAGACCTAAATGTAAGACCAGAAACTATAAAACTCTTAGAGGAAAACATAGGCAGAACACTCAATGACATAAATCAAAGCAAGATCCTCTATGACGCACCTCCTAGAGTAATGGAAATAAAAACAAAAGTAAACAAGTGGGACCTGTTTAAACTTAAAAGCGTTTGCACAGCAAACTATAAGCAAGGTGAAAAGACAACCCTCAGAATGGGAGAAAATAATAGCAAATGAAACAGATGACAAAGGATTAATTTCCAAAACATACAAGCAGCTCATACAACTCAATGCCATAAAAACAAACAACCCAGTCAAAAAGTGGGAAAAAGACCTCAACAGACATTTCTCCAAGGAAGACATACAGATGGCTAACAAACACATGAAAAGATGCTCAACATCACTCTTATTAGAGAAATGCAAATTAAAACTACAATGAGATATCAACCTTACACTGGTCAGATGCCTATCATCAAAAAGTATACAAACAATAAATGCTGGAAAGGGTGTGGAGAAAAAGGATTGCTCTTGCACTGTTGGTGGGAATGTAAATTGATTCACCCACTATGGTAGACAGTATGGAGATTCCTTAAAGAACTAGGAATAAAACCACCATACAACCTGGCAATCCCACTCCTAGGCATATACCCTGAGGAAACCAAAATTGAAAAAGACAAGTATCCCATTGTTCATTGCAGCATTAATTACAATAGCTAGAACATGGAAGCAACCTAGATGTTCATCGACAGATGAATGGATAATGAATGGATAAAGAATAAAAATTCAGTACATATACACAATGGAATATTACTCAGCCATAAAAAGGAACACCTTTGAGTCAGTTCTGATTTGGTGGATGAACCTAGAACCTATCAAACAGAGTGAAGTAAGAGAAAGAGAAAGATAAACATCATATTTTAATGCATAGATATGGAATATAGAAAAATGGTACTGAAGAATTTATGTACAGGGGAGCAATGAAGAAACAGACACAGAGAATAGACTTATGGACATGGGGAGAGAGCAAGAGAGGGTGAAATGTATGGAAACAGCAACATGGGAACTTACATTACCATGTGTAAAATTCCAATAGGAATTTGCTGTATGGCTTAGGAAACTCAAACAGGGGTTCTGTGTCCCCAGGAGGGAGGGGATATATGTATACCTACGACTGATTCATGTTCAGGTTTGACAGAAAATAACAAAATTCTGTAGAGCAATTATCCTTCAATAAAAAAATAAATAAATTTTAAAAAGAGAAAAGAATAATCAAGTAAATTGGGTGTGTGTAAATACAACCCAATGATATAGTCTTAAAATTGATGTTTACAAATAATTTTTCAATGATATGGTGATGACTGGGCATACACAGGCACACGTCTTTTTTTCCACTCACCTTTGAAAGACTTCACACCCCTCAGTAATTCTTTCTTAAACACCTTTTTATCAGCTGTAAACAAACAAACAACAACAACAAAAAGCATGATTGAGTTTCTGATGATTCATAAGAATCAGTATTTACTTTCAGAAAGGGAAAACCTAAATTTATCAAAGTTTATTCTCAATGAAATAAAAAGTACTCAGAAAATTCAGTGTAGTGAATCTATCCACTGGACAGAATAGAAGACTACTGCTAGTGGCATCCTACTTGGCTGCAACACACGTAGCTTTTTCTTTACCACTTCTCCTCTCTAATTTGGCTTTATTTTTCTTTCTTCATTTTCCTATCCCCCTTCCCTTTTCTCTTCTTACAGCTTAGACTTTAGATTTCTCCCAAAGAGATGAAAGAACATGTGTGTCCTATATGGGACTTCTGTCTAAAGAGGTCCCAGTTTCCTAAACCAAAATCTAAATGAAAAGAACAGGATTTCAAAAAAAAAATGCTAAGATCGAATCTTTAAACAATATTTTTAATTGACATAAAATGTTTCAAATGTTAGAATTTCTTATATAAAACCCTACAACTAACCTTCCCTGAAGTTCTGTTTAGGAGGGCAGGAACTTGAGGAAATGTGCTCCCCACAGTCAAGGTACCTGCCCAGCAGAGTTTAGTACAGTGCTATGTACAAAACGGAGCTTCAGTAAATGTTTTTTGAAGGAATACATTTTTAGACTTCAATGATATAGAACACACTTAAATGCTTACCAGAAACGGGCAGAGTTTTAATAAGCTTCTTGTGTTCCTTTTTTGTGATCTCTATTCCCATGTTTTTAAGAACATTTTTCAGGTCCTCAGTGTGAATCTTCTCTCCTTTAGAAAAGGAAATGTGTACATATTAAATATCCTTATCAGGTGCAGGGGAAAGAGTAAGGTAAAATGAAGGCTTGTCCAGCTCTTCAGAATCAAGGAGGGGAGTCAGACATTTTTCTTTCAACCTAAGTAAAGAGAACCTCTTATAATGATAAGACAATAATACGCATAAAAAGTAAAATAGGAATCGTATAACCTCCGTAACTTAGATACTGTTTGACAGCTAATATAAATAATTCAATCACGTAACAGTGGTATTATTTTCTTTATCTTTTTTCTTCTTCCTTCTCTGTCCCCTCCTCTAGGCCTTCCTCTTCTTCATCTTTCTTTTCTTCTATTGCCTAAATTATAGATTTAGCTTTAATAATGATAACAAAAATTGACTTATAAAAATTTCCACCTTGAATAAAGTTATATTTATACAAATATTAATGCATTGCAAACTGAAAAAAAGATATGAAAAACCAAATAAGAAGGTCTAACATATATATATAATAGGAGTTTCCAAAAGTGAAAAAAGAGAAAAGAAGGGTGAGGTAATAGTGAAACATAAGGACTGAGGGTTTTCAGACTTAATGAAAGGCATAAATGTTCAGTTTCAGGAATCAGAAGTTCCAAGCAGGAAAAATGTAAAAAAGTATACATTTGGCCACATGATAATGAGAACTTCAAAGATAGAGATACTCTTAAGAGTTACAAGAGAAAAAGAGATTAACTATCAAAAAGCAATGAAGACTTATAGTTGATTTTTTAGTAGGAAAAAATAGGGCCAGAAAACAGTGCATATAAGTCTACCTATCTATGTATGTATGTTCTTCTATCTCTTTTTCCCCTTTTAAATTAAAATACAAATTTTATTATAGGCTAACTTTACAGCTTAGTCTCTAAGTAACAATGTTCAAATGGGGCTGTAACTAAATTTGGGAAGTAATTAACATGACCCAGAGATAGTGTGACTGTCTCCCAGAGATGGACTGTTGGAACTTTGCTGCTTCTTATTCTGGGGAGAGAGTGAAGACAACTTTCACTTGTATGAAGGATAGCTGCATCTTACTAGTTGGAAACTAAGAGAAGTTTTTTGTTGTTTTATATGGAAGCTAAATTCAAATACATGTAGAAGAGTCTGTAGCTGAGTAGTCAAAAGGAGATTTAGGAACTAATTCTCAGTGCTCCGGTCCTACCCTTCTGTACTCTGCTTTCTGTGTGTGTGTGTTAGTCACTCAGTCATGTACGACTCTTTGTGACCCCATGCACTGTAGCCTGCCAGGCTCCTCTGTCCATGGAATTCTCTAGGCAAGGATACTGAAGTGGGTTGCCATTCCCTTTTCCAGGAGATCATCTGACCCAGGGATTGAACCTGGGTCTTCTGCATTGCAGGCAGATTCTTTACCATCTGAGCCACCAGGGAAGCCCTTATGTGTGAGACTCTACATCACATTTCTGTTTTGCCAGCTGGCTCTATATTAAATTCTGTGAATAGGGGATGCTAGAGAGTCTGTCAGAGAAGGCGATGGCACCCCACTCCAGTACTCTTGCCTGGAAAATCCCATGGATGGAGGAGCCTGGAGGGCTGCAGTTCATGGGGTCGCGAAGAGTCGGACACGACTGAGCAACTTCCCTTTCACTTTTCACTTTCACACATTGGAGAAGGAAATGGCAACCCACTCCAGTATTCTTGCCTGGAGAATCCCAGGGACAGGGAAGCCTGGTGGTTTATGGGGTCGCACAGAGTAGGACACGACTGAAGCGACTTAGCAGCAGCAGCAGAGAGTCTGTAAGGCTGCCAGATGAAGGTAGTTCCTGAAGCAGTAGGTGAATCAAGTTTCTAATTTTCAGCCTCGTGGAACCAATTTCATTACACTTTTTTCAGACGTAGTAGCTGAATGCATGCGCATGTGCGAAGTTGCTTCAGCCATGTCTGACTCTTTGTGACCCTATGGACTGTAGCCTGCCAGGCTCCTCTGTCCATGGAATTCTCCAGGCAAGAATACTGGAGTGGGTGGCCATGCTCTCCTCCAAGGGATCTTCCCAACCCAGGGGCCAAACCTGTGTCTTTTTTGTCTCCTGCATTGGCAGGCAGGTTCCTTACCACTAGCACAACTGGGAAGTCCATAGTAGCTGCACATGTCAGTATTCTAAGGTAAAATGACCATCTACACGTCTAGACTTAGTCAAACCATGATTCAAGCATGAATGTAAAATAAAGATTTTTCAGACAAGCACTGACTCTTGTTGAAACTACTAAGAATAATTTACTTGAGGAAGAATAAAGTCAACCCCATAAAAAGTAGAAGTAAGAAACAATGGTGAGCAAAGCAAGTGATAAGCATGTTTAAATTCTGTAGAAGGCTGCATTTAAATTGCTCTACTCTTGCTTTTAATATACTCACTTGGCAAAACTCCATTCCTGGTTAAAAGAAGTATCTGCTTATTCTGTGTCTGCAGCCATGCAGCTGCACTAGAGTTGAAGTTAACTATGCTGTTTTCACTTTAAATTGTGATCATGAAGCTCAAGTAGGTCCTTATTTCTTTGGGGCAATCACACTATACTCGGCTGGTCCATTAACTTTCCCACTCTTCTTGTTGACTGCTTCACATCATTTCTCTTTCAAATCACCACTTCCTTCTTCTCTATTTAATCACAACTTATTTTATCTCTCTAATTAAAGAAGTCCTTATGGCAGAAACTGAAGAAGAACTAAAGAGCCTCTTGATGAAGGTAAAAGAGGAGAGTGAAAAAGTTGGCTTAAAACTCAACATTCAGAAAACTAAGATCATAGCATCTTGTCCCACCACTTCATGGCAAGTAGATGGGAAATTCATGGAAAAAGTGAAAGATTTTGTTTTCTTGGGCTCCAAAATTACTGCAGATGGTGACAGCAGCTATGAAATTAAAAGACGCTTGCACCTTGGAAGAAAAGCTATGACCAACCGGATAGCATATTAAAAAGCAGAGACAATCACTCTGCCAGCAAAAGTCCATCTAGTCAAAGCTATGGTTTTTCCAGTAGTCATGTATGGACGTGAGAGTGGAACTATAAAGAAAGCTGAGCACTGAAGAATTGATGCTTTTGAACTGTGGTGTTGGAGAAGACTCTTGAGAGTCCCTTGGACTGCAAGGAGATCCAACCTGTCAATTCTAAAGGAAATCAGTCCTGAATATTCATTGGAAGGACTGATCCTGAAGCTGAAACTCCAATACTTTGGCCACCTGATGGGAAGAACTGACTCGTTTGAAAAGACCCTGATGCTGGGAAAGATTGAAGGCAGGAGGAGAAGGGGACAACAGAGGATAAGATGGTTGGATGGCATCACCAACTTGATGGACATGAGTTTGAGTAAGCTCCAGGAGTTGGTGATGGACGGGGAAGCCTGGAGTGCTGCAATCCATGGGGTCGCAAAGAGTTGGACGTGACTGAGTGACTGAACTGAACTGAACTGAAAGAAGTCCTAATCACCGACCACCAGGAAATTACCTATTCACACTGTTTCTAAATCTTATCCTCTCAATATCCCTTAAACATCCTTCAGTTTGGCTTCTTTCCACTCTCAACACCTACAACGTCTCTCTCTCTCTCTTTTTTAACTTCTCTTTTTGATATTACCAGTGATCTCCATGTGGCTATACACAATGGTCAATTCTTAGCCCTTACCTTACTTGGATTATCAGCAGCATTTAACTGTTGATTTGCCCTCTAATCTGATATGGCAGATGCTATAGATGCACTGACCAAATCTCTTTAACCTTTGCCACTTCAGTGCACATTAGTCCAACTTTCAATTGCCAGTATCTCTTTGTCTGAAGGATTTCTTTGTGTGTGTTGTGTTACAAAATGATCATCACAATAAGTTTAGTTAACATCCATCACAGTGGCTCCTTTTAAAATACATCAAAATTCAACGGCTGAGTAATACTCCATTGTGTATATGTACCATAGCTTTCTTATCCATTCATCTGCTGATGGACATCTAGGTTGTTTCCATGTCCTGGCTATTATAAACAGTGCTGCGATGAACATTGGGGTACATGTGTCTCTTTCAATTCTGGTTTCCTCGGTGTGTATGCCCAGCAGTAGGATTGCTGGGTCATATGGCAGTTCTATTTGCAATTTTTTAAGGACTCTCCACACTGTTTTCCATAGTGGTTGTACTAGTTTGCATTCCCACCAACAGTGTAGGAGGTTCCCTTTTCTCCACACCCGTTAAAAAGAATACATCTGAATCAGTTCTGATGAGATGGATGAAACTGGAGCCGATTATACAGAGTGAAGTAAGCCAGAAAGAAAAACACCAATACAGTATACTAACACATATATATGGAATTTAGAAAGATGGCAATGATGACCCTGTATGCAAGACAGCAAAAAAGACACAGATGTGTATAGCGGACTTTTGGTCTCAGAGGGAGAGGGAGAGGGTGGGATGATCTGGTAGAATGGCATTGAAACATGTATACTATCATGTAAGAATCAAATCACCAGTCTATGTCTGATGCAGGATACAGCATGCTTGGGGCTGGTCCATGGGGATGACCCAGAGGGATGTTGTGGGGAGGGAGGTGGGAGGGGGGTTCATGTTTGGGATCGCATGTACACCCGTGGTGGATTCATGTCAATGTATGCCAAAACCAATACAGCATTGTAAAGTAAAATAAAGTAAAAATAAAAATTAAAAAAAAAAAGAAATAAGCAACTGTCAAAGTTCCCCTTTTATCTTCTGCAATTGCATAGGAATAAAAATTAAACAGATGAAATGGAAAAAAATAAAATAAAATAAAATAAAATACATCAAAATTCAATTACCTTTTTTTTTTGGCAGTGACTCCAGGCAAATGGGGGATCTAGTTCTCATCCCACCCAAGACCAGGGGTCAAATCCATGTCTCCTGCAGTTGAAGCCCAGAATCTTAACCACTGACTTCCAGAAAAATCCCTGTTTTTCATCAGCTTATTGTTATCTAAAGTGAAAGTGAAGTCTCTCAGTCGTGTCCAACTCTGAGACCCCATGGACTGTAGAGTACCAGGCTCTTCCATCCATGGGCTTCTCCAGGCAAGAATACTGGAGTGGGTTGCAATTTCCTTCTCCAGGGGATCTTCCTGACCCAGGGATTGAATCCTAGTCTCCCGCATTGCAGGCAGATGCTTTAACATCTGAGCCACCAGGGAAACCCCATTGTTATCTAACCTGGTATTAAAAACCATCATCTCTAATGTGGATTACTCTAAAAGCCTCTTAAATGGTTTCCCTGTTCCTATTCTTGGTTTCTTTCCTCCCCTTCCCTCACCTCCACTGCTTCACCCCACCATCTGTTCACACAGAATCCAGAAAGATCTGATGAAGATTAGGTCAGATCATATCATGCCTCAGCTCTAGATCCTTCAGTGGCTTTCCCTTTCTCTCAGAAAAAAGCTCAAGACCTGGCGGGGCTTTTGTGGGGATGGCTGATCTGTACCCATCACGTCTCTCTTCTCATCTCCTGTTACTGTTTTCCTTGCTTACTCAACTCCAGCTACACTGGCCTTCTTGCTGTTTCTTGAAAAGCCCAGATATGCTCCCACTTTTGGGCCTTAGTTCTTATTTCCTTTGGGCTTCCCTGGTGGCTCAGAGGTTAAAGCATCTGCCTACAATGTGGGAGACCTGGGTTTGATCCCTGGGTTGGGAAGATCCCCTGGAGAAGGAAATGGTAACCCACTCCAGGATTCTTGCCTGGAGAATCCCATGGACGGAGGAGTCTGGTGGGCTACAGTCCACAGGGTCGCAAAGAGTCAGACGCGACTGAGCGATTTCACTTGCCCACAACACTGTTTTTCCAGAGGTCCCCACATGGCTGAAACTCATACCTTCTTCAGGTATTTGCTCAAATGTCACCATCTTAAGGAGACCCGATTCTCTATTTAAGACCATAACTGCTCCTTTTCCCAACATACTTTGCTCTCCCAGTCTTCTTTAGTGTAGTCTACTTTTCATTCTTCTCTACAGAATTTACCACTTTCAAACATACTATATAATGTACTGATTTATTATTTTATTGTTTACTGCCTATTTCCTCTGCTAGAATGTAAGCTCGGTGGGGGAAGTTATATTTGTTCTGTTTACTGATGCACTGTAAATGCCTCAAACAATGCCTGGCATGTAGTAAGTGCTGAATAAATAGTTGTTGAATGAATAAAGAAAGGAAACATTATTATATTAAAAATACAGTTCCATATAAAACTTCAAGAACAAATAATAATTGTAACATCTCACTCACCTGTAATATTTTTAACTTTATCCATCAACACATTTAAATCAATCTTCTCATTATCTTGAAGATAAAAAAATAAAAAAAATTTTAGAAAAATGATATGAAATCCTTAAATTGTGAAGCAAAATCCCCAAATTCAACCATTTGAAAACATTTCCCTAGAAGTTTATTAGCTTTTCATGTCAGAGATCATAATTGCAATTAAAACAGTTCCTGCATTTTACTCTATCAAAAATCCACACAGCACAGTGCACGAGCAAGGTTTAAAGTACCCTCCTTTCCTTTGAGACACTCTTTAGTTAGATTAGTCTTTCTCAGCAAGAGTTTGAAACTTACTGAGAATTTAAACATTTTGTTTAAAAATTATGTCTCCATTTCACCAGTGTTGACTTTACCTTTGGGCTTCTGTTCACCTTGGCACCAAGTGATACCCTTAAAGGACAGCCTGCTGGTGTGCCTGTCTGGTGCTCTTAGCTTGCTAACACGATCATCACCATGTTGATGTATTTCGTTAAACTTCCAAGTTGTATTTGTCCTGTTTACTGACAAAATTTTTGTTTTGCAGTACAGTACCCATTCTCAATGGAAAGACTTTTTCATAGACCATTAACTTAGTTTCTTTAGTATTTCTCAAAATAAAACCAGAAGCTACTGGATATCAATAGATATATTTTAATGAGTGTGTAAAACTGCAAACTTGAGAAACACTAAATTGGGATGTTACAATAGTAATTAAAGGATTATTGTTGTTAAGTTGCTAAATTGTGTCTGGCTCTTTGGGACCCCATGAATTGAAGCACGCCAGGCTTCCCTGTCCTTCCCTGCTTCCCAGAATTTGCTTAAACTCATGTCCATTGAGTGGGTGATGCCATCCAGCCATCTCATCCTCTGTCACCCCCTTCTCCTCTTAGCCTTAATAGTAAAAAGATGCTATTACACTAACAGGCAAGATTCAGTTTGTAACCTTAAAGCTGCCCATGGACAAGCTCATTCTCATGACTTGGTCAAGGGTGCCAATTCATCACTGCTTAAATGTGTTTGCATTCTTGTATTATTGTTAATATTCCTCAGATTTTAAGTTCTCCCGAGGGTAAGATACCAGTTTAATGGTTTGTTCAAGAGTGATGTTCCTAAATGCTCTGTTGTTGTTCAGTCACTCAGTCATGTCCAGCTCTTTGTGACCCCATGGACTGCAGCACACCAGGCTGCCCTGTCCTTCACTATCTCCCAGAGTTTGCTGAAATTTATGTCCATTGAGTTGGTGATGCCATCTAGCCATCTCATCCTCTGTTGCCCACTTCCCCTCTTGCCCTCGATCTTTCCCAGAATCCTCTGTCCATGGAATTCTCCAGGCAAAATACTGGAGTGGGTAGCCATTCCTTTTTCCAGGGGATCTTCCTGACCCAGGGATTGAACCCTAGTCTCTTGCATTGTAGGCAGATTCTTTACCATCTGAGCTACCAGGGAAGCCCCTACAAATGTTTCCTGAATAATAAAGTTCTAGCAAAATGCAAGCATATTATATAGAATGAATTAGCTTTAAAAATAGTATATATTCCAGGTTCTTAGATGTGAAATTTATCCTTGCTTGTTCTTTTTAAAATGTATTTTAAATTATGATAATCTTTTATTGTTATCCTTTATAGTATTTTCTTATTATTAATATGAGCACTATTACAATTATTTTAAATAAAATAAAGAAGAATCTTTTGGGATTAAAGTTTGTTTCTACAGAAGAGAGATGCCATCATTTCCTTTACTTTGTGTGCCTCTAATTCACTCCATTGAGACTTGCTGGGCCCCTCAGACTGTTTACCATTCTATCTCAGATGATTCCACAGATGTACAATGCAGTCCACCAGAGTGAGATTAAAACTCTATACTTTAAATCACTGTGGTGGTATCTTTTATCATGTTTCAGGATATTAAGAAAACAAGGCAACCAAAAATATCTACATTTACTGTATTGGTAGATTAAAAGAGTTCTGAAAGTGTTTAAAGATCCTCTGATGCTGGGAAGGATTGAAGGCAGAAAGAGAAGGGACAATAGAGGATGAGTTGGTTCGATGGCATCATTGACTTAATGGACATGAGTTTGAGCAAGCTCTGGGAGTTGATGATGGACTGGAAAACCTGGCATGCTGCAGTCCATGGGGTCGCAAAGAGTCGGACATGACTGAGTGACTGAACTGAACTGAACTGAACTGAAAGGGTTTAAAAAAGCAGAGATAAAATCATTTTTGGAAAAACTGCCTGCTTCTTATTAAGTCATAGGCCCCAAGAGCCTAGAACAGTGCCTGACACATCATAGGCATTCAATTAAAGTTTATGAACTGAAATAATGAAAGGTACTGGGGAAAGGGAAGTAAAGATGGGGGAAAAAGGGTTATTGTGAGATTATATACAATCATTTATGTAAAACTTTTGAAAATTGTAAAGCACTATAGAATTTTTTAAAAATTCCATTCAATTTATAAAAAGAAAAAAGAATGAAGGTACCACTTATTTGGAAAAACCCATATTCATTGACTTGGGTCAATCTTCCATTTTTACTACTTCCTCAAGGGGGCAAGTGCCCCTCAAAATTTCCTGATTAATTTTTCTCAGCTCTACTAGTATAAGAAAAGTCTCTGTTCAGTTCAGTTCAGTCGCTCAGTTGTGTCCGACTCTGTGACCCCATGAACTGCAGCACATCAGGCCTCCCTGTCCATCACCAACTCCTGGAGTCCACCCAAACCCATGTCCATTGAGTCGTTGATGCCATCCAACCATCTCATCCTCTGTTGTCCCTTCTCCTCCCCTCAATCTTTCCCAGCATCAGGGTCTTTTCAAATGAGTCAGCTCTTCGCATCAGGTGGGCAAAGTATTGGAGCTTCAGCTTCAACATCAGTCCTTCCAATGAACACCCAGGACTGATTCTCCTTTAGGACGGACTGGTTGGATCTCCTTGCGGTCCAAGGGACTCTCAAGAGTCTTCTCCAACACCATAGTCTAACACATGCCAAATTTAATGCCAATTGGTAACTTCACTATACATCTTCTTAAGATCATTAATTCTGTAGTTCGTGGCAATATTAGCAGAGTGGTTGAAAGACAGTTTCTGGAGCCAGATTGCCTGTCTACCACTAGCTCTCTGATTCTAGGCAAGCTACTTGTTTTCTCTGTGCCTTACTTTCCTGATATACAAATTAAGCATTAAAATGAAACTTATAGAGTAGTTTGGAAGATGCAATGATATAGTAAACTGCTTAGAACAGTGCCTCGCACAAGTCAGGACTATGTAAGTGTTGCATACTGCTATTTAATGCTGGATTAACAGTAGGGACTCAAGGACTGAAGTGTTGACATTAGTTCTCTGAAATCTACAAAATCTCTAGTTCAATAAATCCTCCACATTCTTAAAAAACACACACACAACAACCCAATGATTAAAGACTTGAGTATTCTTGTTAGACCTTGGCATTTCCTATGGAGAGTGACACTTGTCATCTATATTGGGCAGCCTTCTTGGTGATCTTTCCCGAGTGATAGTTACTTGGCTTCAGCTGTGCTGAAGGCCTCACTCTTTTTCTTCTTTTCATATATTATACATCATCTTCAGTCACTCCAGCCCTGACACTGGCCTCATATCAAAAGTTTTGCTAAGGGTATATTGATATCAAAACTCTCACCATCAACTGGTAGGTGGTCCTTTAGTTCCTGGATTTCTTCCTCCATGAGATCAACTCCCATGTTTTTAAGGCAAATGTCCACTTTATCTGAAGATACCTTTGTCCCTTAGGAAAGAAAGGGATGGATATGAGAAATATTTCTGGTGATGTAAAGAGTGGATTAGTGTAGCTCACACTGAGGCATCAATACTTATAGAGAATAAAGTGAAAGTGTAGTCACTCAGTTGTGCCCGACTCTTTGCGACCCCGTGGACTGTTGCCTACCAGGCTCCTCTGTCCATGGGATTTTCCAGGCAACAGTACTGGAGTGGATTGCCATTTCCTTCTCCAGGGGATCTTCCCAACCCAGGGATTGAACCTGGGTCTCCTGCATTGTAGACAGACACTTTACCATCTGAGCCACCAGGGAAGTCCCAAAAAGCCCTGTCCCTGGGTGGGTCTGAACCACCAACCTTTCGGTTAACAGCCGAAGCACAAATGGCTGAAGTAACCGTGGTCTTGGTGTCTAAGTCAGAAATTCCTAAACCTTGATATCTGGGATCTGGAAAACTTTTTAGAGAAGAAACTAAGGGGTTAGAGGTATCTGATGTGTGTGTGTGTTAGTTGCTTAGTCATGTCTGACTCTTCGCAGCCTCAGAGACTGCAGCCCACCAGGCCCTTCCATCCATGGGATTCTCCAGGTAAGAACACTGGAGTGGGTTGCCATTTCCTTCTCCAAAAGGAACTATAGAAAGAAAGTGAAGTCACTCAGTTGTGTCCACCTCTTTGCCACCCCATGGACTGTAGCCTACCAGGCTCCTCCAGCCATGGAATTTTCCAGGCAACAGTACTGGAATGGGTTACCATTTCCTTCCAGGAGGTATCTGATAAGTCATGACAAACACTAAAATTAACCTTTATAAACATGTCTGTACAGTAGGATTTGAAACTTGCTAAATTAATGGAGAATTATCCATCCATCCATCCTGTCCATGGATGGACTCTGTCATAATCCTATACATTTAATAACACGCATTTCTAGGCACTATCTCTGGAAAGTCAATATCAATATGACTGAAAGAGGCCCAGTAATCTGAACACTAAATCTTTCCCTCTTCCCCAGTTATTCTGATATACAACTTTATTTGGGAACCAAAGCTTTTGGGTTTACTGTAGTTAAACAATTTTGGTGAATGTACAGTACCTAAGGCATATAAAGAATAAATACTGAATTAATAACTGGGACAGCAGGATTAATAATCTGAAATATGTAAAATAGAGTTTTTGAAAATAAGAACAAAGCTCAATGTCCTCAGTTTTAATTGCCTTTTCATCATACTTCTCACTCACCTTCAAGAGACCTTAATTCTTTCATCAACCTGTTCATATACACTCTTCTTTTGGCTGCAAGAAAGGGAAAAATCCAAGATTCAGACAGCAGTGTAGAGATTTTAAAGTAGAATAAAACATGCATAATTTTAGAAATACAAAGACTTCCATGCTTTATTCTAGACATTTTAATTATTTCACTTAAAAGAATAAAACTCAGGAATGGAAACAGCTCTCAACTTGGTAAAATCATTTTGGTGGGAAGGGCATGAGACATTCCATAAATAGCATGCATTAGTCATATAAGTCCATAGTGTCAAGTTTCCTTGAAGGTCACTGTGATTTTTTTCCCCACGGTGATATTTTCAATGCTCACCATCAACTGGAAGATTGTTCAGTAGTTCCATGCCTTTATCTTCTGTGAGCTCTATCCCCATAGTTTCCAGAAAATTTTCCAGGTTACTAGTATCAACTTTCTCACCTTTAAAAAGTAAAACATGGTAATGGTTGACAATTTGAAGAATGATGATTCTTTATTATTTAAAAAATCCCTATATTGTCTCTGTCAATTTAGCAATGAAGCAAACCTGGCAAGAATGCAGACTATTCCTAAGACATGATCTTAGAGTGTTTTGGCTAAACAAAGGTGATCAAAGTTAGGCTGCAAGTCAGTAGATGGAAACATTCATCAGTAAATAGGTAGAGTGAGAGAATATATCAATAAGGAAATAACAACTAATTCTCTGACCTTCTTATCCTCAGACTTATCTCATAACTTCTATACTAGTTAACTGACATGGACATACCCTTGACTTTGTTATCACCTGGAAGTGCATTTTAAAATCTTAAATTCTAACATGCCTGCTCTTGGCCAGAACTTCGTATTTGCCCACTTCATTTACTTCCTAACTCCTACCACACATGTTATAATCTCTGTAGAGCCCTTCATTCCACCCCCTCACTTTTCTCTAAGTTTATAATTTCCATTTCACTTCCTTGCCTATCTGCCCATACTCGACCACGTAACCACTCTCTTGACTACACCTTTCATGTCTTTATGCTTTCATTCTTTTGGCACATCAGCCTTGAGAAACCCCTAACTTGGTCCACCTGAAGAATATCATAATCATGGAAAAAGTTACTTATTTACGATAACTGACCTTGTTTGACTCCTGGCACTTCTCTGAAGTGCTTTCATATATTTCTCTAGTTCCAATTTTCTACCAAAGTAGTCTGAAACCAGCAATGTCCATGCATGCTAAGTCACTTCAGCTGTGTCTGACTCTGCAACCCTATGGAATGTAGCCTGCCAGGCTCCTCTGTCCATGGGATTCTCCAGGCAAGAATACCAGAGTGGGTTGCCATGTTGTCCTCCAGGGGATTCTCCCAACCCAGGGATGGAACCCACATCTCGTATGTCTCCTTCATTGGCAGGTGGGTTCTTTACCACTAGTGCCACCTGGAAAGCCCAAAATCAGCAATACTTTTTTTGAAGTTCCCTACTCCATTACTGTGCCTTTTTTTTTTTTTTCAGTAGATGATTTTGTTTTCCACTTTATTGAGAAAACTGAAGCTTTGAGGTAAATTCCTCTGAATTTAACTCCACATTCACACAGATTCTCTTCCTGACTTGAGGTCTGACTGACTCAGAGAAAAGAGGTGGTTTCAGATCCTTATCCAGATATTCAACCACCTAGCATTCAATTTCCCATAGATGTCTCACAGGAACCCCAAACTCAATATGACCAAAATGAAGACTATATCTTTGTTCCTAAGTCTGTTTTGCTGAAGTCTTTATTTTGGTAAATGTCATTATCACCTACCCAACTACCCAACTCAGAAACTAAGGAGTCATCCTTCACTCCATCCTTCTGCTCTATTTCTATAGCTCATGAGTAGCCAAATCCTATAGATTCTACATCTGTAACATCTCTTACATATGCCCCTTTCTTTCAAGTCTGATAAATAATGTTTAGTTCTGCCCTTTATTGTCTTTTGCCTGAACAGTTACAATCTGCTTTGTAACTAGTCTCCCTGACTCTATTCTAGCACACAAATCTCCATCTATCATTTATACTGCAGCTTGAGTAATCTTTCTAATTTGCAAATCTAATCACATAGTCTCCTGTTTAAAACCCTGGAATTACTCCCCACTCAGCACAGAATGAAATTCACACTCCTTTATTTGGTATCCAAGGTCCTCCATAATTTGTCTCCTATATTAGTTTCCTGATGTTGCTATATGTTACAAATTACCAAAATCTTGGTGATCTAAAACAACATGGATTTGTTTCTTATGCAGTTCTGGGGGTCAGAGGTCTGAGTCAGTCCTACTGGGGTAACATCAAGGTATCAGCAAGGCTGGCTCCTTCAGGAGGCTCTAGAGAGAGAATCCATTCCCTTACATTTTCCATGTCTAGAGGCCACTTACTTTCCTTGATTCATGACCCCTCTTCCATCTTTAAAGTCAGCAATATAGCATCTGGCTTCCATTGCTGCATTGCCTTCTACTTTTTCTGTCATCAAATTTCACTTTGCTTCCTTCTTCTAAAGATATTTGTTATTACATTTAGGGTCAGCTGGATAATCAAGGATATTTTCTCCATTCCAGATCATCCTTAATCACATTTCCACATATATGGTCTTTTGCCACATAAGGTAACAGCCACAAGTTCTGCCCATCCCACTCCGTCTGGCGAAACTGAGTCACCTTTCAAGGATCAGCTCACCGTTGCCTATACTATTAAAGCATTCACCAGTTTCTCCTCCTCAGGTTCAAGTGACCATTCTCCTCTTCCTTTGCTTTGTATAGGTTTTAAATAAAGCACCGATAACATTTTATTGCATTGACTTATAGTTTTTCCTTGCCCCAACTACATAAGCTCCTGGAAGGTTGGTTTTTATGTATCCATACTTGGAATATAGTAGATGCTTAACAATGAGTTAATAAAAATCTAACCTACCTGTAAAAAAGTTTCCTTCATCCATTACCACACTCACATCTACTTTCCCCTCATCTATAAGAGAAGACAGAATTTTATGCATAAAGACAATAAAAGAGAGAAACGGAAGACAGATATAAGCTATATGCTGAAGAAAAACATGAAATTCAGCAAATGTTATGGTTTGCTTTAGAGTTTTATCCTATTTTCATTCCAAATGGAAAGCGTGGAAAGACAAACCTCTTGATTATAAAGAGGATACTTACACTTCCAACTTCACTTTTATTCTATTGAGATCAACTCTACATGGTAGAATGGTGGACTGACATTTAAAAAGTCACCCTCTCTACTTTCAGATCTGGAAAAATTCCTTTTTTAAGATTGATGATAAGGTTGATAAGAATCTTAAAAGGGGCAAATGCTCAAGTAAGAAAGATCTGACTTGACGCATTGAAAATACCTATTTTGGGGGACTTCCCTGACAGCCCAATGGTTAAGACTCCATGCTTCCACTGCATGGGTTTGATACCTGATTGGGGAACTAAGATCCTGCATGTGATGCAACGTGGCCAAAACAAACCAAAACAACTTATTTTTTTTTGCTTAATTCACAGGTAACACTTAGCTGTATTCAGGCATTATCCATATTCAATATTTTTAAAAAAGAGCTTTGATCAACCTGACTAAACTTTAATAAGCAGTTTAAAAGTCTTTATTTGTATTTTCCTTTTAAATGGGGTATTTAGAAGGAACAGCCTGATGGATGATCAGTGTCTCATAGGAAGCTGTCTGTTCTCATGTATTTCAGTTAGCCCTACAGAAGACTCATGAATAACCTGAAACAGGTCTCTAATGTTATTTCCTGTGGGCTTGTTGACCTCATAATTGGTACTCCAGGAGTTGGCTGATACGTCCATGACCAAAATCACTGTTGTGGCATTCTAGTAACGTTTAAAATATCTGGAAAATATGATAATAAAATATATCTACATCCCTTTATAGGCAGGTCAAAAATACTGGGAAACTATATATTTCCAGTAATAAAGAAAAAATTATCCTGTGGAAAATGTACATTTCTCTGGCCAGAGCAAAGGCATAGTTAAGTAGTGTTGTGTCAACATGAATATATGTGGGTCATTATAGTTACCAGTAACAAAATCTACTATTAAATGCCTACTATGTGTTAGGCCCCATCCTAGAAACTTACAACATTTAGGAAAGGTAACTATTACATTCTTCTTCTTTTTTTAAGAAACTAGGACTCAGAGGGATTAATTTGAACAATCTTGCACAGACAGAGCTTGATTTAAGTCTGTGTCTTATTCCAAATTTCAAATTCTTTTCATAATTCCATATAATCAGTAGAGCCAGTGGGATAAAATCCAGGTTTTTACTGTTTTTCTCAAAGGGGTCTGTTATCTTGCAAACTTTTCCTAGTGGATACCTGTGGGCCTCACTATTAGGGGTTACTCTAACATATGCTAGGTGTGATAGTTATAAAGGAAAATTATTTTAGAATTATTACTTCATTTTGAACTTGTTTCTGGTAGTTCAAAATTCATCCTAGCTAAATTTTTTCCTGTCTTTTTCTTAAGACTACTTTCCTCCTTAGTCTATTTGCTTACTTTCAAACTTTCCTTCTCATATATTCCCTCCATTTATTTATTTATTTTGCTTCTCATTTTGGTCTGTTAATAATCATTACAGTGCTCTGGCACAATGCTAAACTTTGCTAAATCTGTAGACAGCTAACTTCCTAGGGAAAGTCAAGCAAGATAAATCATTAAAGTACTCATTTCCAAACATCTTAATACATATTTCTAGTTCAAAGTCCTATATCTATCTCAAATTCAAAATGTGTAAAACTGAAACTATTCTTTTGATATTATAACCTGAATCTTTCCTGAATTCTCAAATTGGCTATGATACAATTTATGATTTAGTCGCAAGGAGATGTCTGCTTCCTTAAAAACATGTTTTAAAGCTAAATTTTATTATTAGTTTTGGCCACACGGTATGTGGGATCTTTGCTCCTGGCCAGGGATAGAACCCATGGCCCCTGCATTAGAAGTGTAGAGGCTTGGCCATTGAACCTCCAGGAAGACTCTAAAATTTTTCTTCTTTTTCATAACTCACCTGTAATCAGTCACTTAAGCCCTATCCATTTTAATTCTAAAATGTTTTCCAAATCAGTCCATGATGACTAATCCATCACTAAGTTCACTTCACTCACCCAGGCCCTTATCATCTCTTGTTGGAACATAGCAATACATTTTAAATTTGTCTTTCTTTCCAATAGTGCCCTCTATGTTGCCATCAGCACCGACTTCCAAAAGTGAAATATCCTAGATACACTACTGCCTATAGGATGAAGGCTAAAATTGAAGGGAGAAACAGACAAGTAAAGTACAATACTTGGAGAGTTCAATGTCAAATTTTTGATAATGGCTAGAACACCTAAATAGAAAAACAGTAGAATAAAGAAGACAAACAATATTATCAACCATAAAACATCCTCCAGGATACACCATTATGCTAGGTCATAAAAAAAGTCTCATTCAGTTCTGAGATCACAGGAAGTATGTTCTCTGACTACAGTGGAATTAATTCAAAATCAATAGTAGAAGGAAATTTAAGAAATACACAAATATTTGGAAATTGAAAACACATTTTAAGATAAATGGGAAATTAGAAAGTATTTCTAGTTGAATGAAAATTAAGCCGTATCAAAATTTTTGGATTACAGTTGAAAACAATTATGTTAGAAAAAAAGAAAAATCTGAAATTAATAATCTAAATTTTCATTTTAAGAATCTAGAAAACAAAGAGCAAACTAAATCCAATGTAAACTGAAAGAAGGAAATAAAAGAGATTAGAAGTAAAATCAATAAAATGGAAAGCAAAAAATCAGTAGGGAAAATTGATGTTGGCTCTTTGGAAAGATCAACAAAATTGTCAAATTCTTAGCTAGACTAACCAAATAAAAAGAGAGAAGACAGATCAAAATCAGGAGACCAACACTAACTTTACAGACACTAACAGGATTATAAAGAAATACTATGAATAACTTCATGTCAACAAATTAGACAATTTAAATTAAATGGGCAAATTCCTAAAAAAGGCACAAATTACCAAAATAATTCAACAGAAAGAAGGCTAAAACTCTAACGCCTGGTTTAAGGTTCTAGTCTTTTCAGCTGGTTTTCTGCAACTTTATGACATGAAGTGTATATCCTGCTGTTGCTGCTGCTAAATCGCTTCAGTCATGTCCAACTCTGTGTGACCCCATATCCTAGCCATAGAGAAATTCTTGTTAGTTCCCTAACCATGTGATTTTGCATGATTTTATGCCTTTTCATGCACTGCTTTCCTCATATAGGATTTTTTTTAAATGAAGAATTTCTACACACCTGATAAATTTTCTCTGATCTTTTTCTGGGCAAACTTAGCTTTTCCCTCCTTTAGAATCTTAATGAAAACATTTTTATTATTATAACACAACCACATAGCCATTATGAGGACTTGTTAACATGCAAGCCTTTTTACTAGACTGTGAACTTTTAGAGGACACTGTCACTTTTATATTTCTAATAGCTTATATATAGCACCCTTCATTTTTATATTTTTAATAGCTTATGTATATTAGGCACTCAATAAGGTCCACTGCACAAATTGATGCATTCTTGAGAACTGCGCCCTTATCTCTTGTTTTTTAGTATATCTACACAACTTTAAATATACTCTCAGCAATTCTCATATATGAATCAAAAATTTCACCAGGAGCAGCTCACCATCCACGGGCAAGTTGTTTAGCAGGTCTTTATGTTCTTCTTCTTCAATCTTAAAGCCTATATTTTCCATGAAGGAGTCCAGCTTATTAACATTAAGATCCACTCCTTAGGTAAAAATAAAATGGGAATGAGAAAAACAAACAATGATGACAAAGTGAAAAGTGCTAGACATATCCATGCATTAATTAGAGAGTAAAAAATCAAAGGAACAATAAAGTGATTTAAGAATCAAGAACAGAACTTATGCCTCATTTTTGTCCAGAGGATTTGATTATAGTTCTTATGCAACATTTATAAGGAAGAAATTAAAAAATTAGGCAAATCTGGTGAATTTTGGTAAGAAACTGCCTTTATAGTTATAGAAAGAAAATAGAACTTGAAATGCAATGATAGAAACAAAAATAATTTCTTCAAAGCTAATTATGTTCAAAGCAGTAAACAATGAGACAAAAATACTTAATAAATGAACATGTTAGACTGACAAATTTGTTACCACCGAAAAAATAAATACGATTTTTCAAAAAGGCAAGTGAAAATCGTAAGAAGTCCCAATTTCATCTGCGTTTTCGCTCACCTTTGAGAGACTTTATGCCATCCAGGAGCTTATGTTTGTACAGCTTTCCAGCAGCTGGAACATAAGGAACAATACAGTAACTGATGCAATCAGCTGAAATAATTCAAAAATCCTGGCAAGTTAAAAAAGAACATTCTTATAATTTTACTCATTTTTTTCTATTTATATGCCAACTAAGAGACAAATGGGGAAAAACTTTTAAAATAGTAAATCGAATCACTTTTCTTCTTTTGGCAAATGAAACAATTATTAGTGGTACCTTGCCACAACTTTCTCATCTCTCGCTCGCTTTTTTCATCTGATTTTTCCTTTTCTACTCCTCTGCTTAAGCTCAAGCATATAAATGTTCCCAAGGATAGCATCAAATATTGTGAGACTCGTGAATGAATGAATAGTAGCTGATTCCTGAGCTTAAACAACTGATGATGACAGGCTGTCTTTGAATGGTAGTATCGAACATTTCTCCATATTTTCATGTGACATCAAATGGATATTGTTTTAGATATTTTCATTGACAAGCCAATGAGAATAAACTCTTCTGCAAAGAAATCCCTAGTGAAATGTCATCTGTTATCATCACAGGCTTCATATTTTACAGAAATTCAAAGATTGATTTCTATTTTAGATGGGGAACTAGCATGGATATCTGACACCCTCTCCAGAAATCAGCCCTGGAAAAAACTGAAATAAGAGTGGAAAGTGGATTTTAGGAACTAAATGAAAAGTCACAGCAAAATCTCTTGGAAAATGGAAAACTGTACTGGGGTGTGTGTGTGTGTGTGTACTGGGGGGGGGGGGTGTTGGTTTACAGCCTACATTGGAAGGCCTACTAGAAGTGATAGTTAAAGGACCAATGGGTGAAACATTAAAAATGTCTGTCCTTGTCTTTATTATGATTCTTAAGTTATCACTGTCTACCCCTTCCACCACAGAAAGCAGCAGGAAAAGCCTAGACTGCAGGTGAAGGATCTAGACGGTACTATCAGGGCAGTACATAGACTTACAGACTTTAGGAGAGAGGATCTAATGTACACAGGTGAAGACGGACAGTCTGCCTTCAGATATTTAATCATCCTCTTTTCAGCCTTGAGGGCTGATGGATTGCAATCTAGACAGACTTTCTTCCAATTCTGTTTCTTTCTGAGTTTAAAGGTGAAACTCTGACCAGAGGTGCTGCTTGAAAGTGTCAACTTGGGAATATGATCAACAATGTCTGGGTCTCTCTGCCCTGGGGTTCATCCATTCCCTTCTCTTTAAACCCAACAGAGGCTAATATAGACTGGAGCCTAACCTTAGACCCTTATTGAAGGTGCATTTCCAAACACGTAATGATACTCCAAGAGAGAAAGAACTTATGGGACCAAAGTAAGTAGCCTTCTGAAATGTACAACTGCTTCAAAAGAAAACAAATTGGATAACATATACCATTTGAATCAGAATTATTGGAATAAAAGGACCAGGAATTTAAAGTAAGTGTGGCAAATATACTTAAGGAAAGAAGATATTAGATGAAATAATAAGAATAATAAAGTATAAAAAGAATCAATGGAAATACTAGTTATAAAAGATTAGGTATAAAACATTTAAATACAGAAATATAATAGATGAGATAGAGTACAATGAAAAGAGCTGAAAAACTAATCAGTGGGCTGTCCAACCAGATTGAGGAACCCCCAGAAGGTAGCAAGGAAGGATAAAAAGGTAGAAAATAGAAAGTTACAAGATATGAGTATAGAAGTAAGAGTGCTAATCTTTGGGTAATAGGCACTCTGAAAGAAGAGAAAAAAAATATAGCAAAGAGAAATTATTTGAAGAAGTAATGAATTGAAATTTCCAGGATCAGAGAGAGATTAAAGACCTTATATTAGAAGGGCTCATACAGGTTAAAATAGAGGAGATAAAGAAAGTCCCAACCTGAACACATAATCAGTTCAGTTCAGTTCAGTCACTCAGTTGTGTTCGACTCTTTGGGACTCCATGAATCACAGCATGCCAGGCCTCCCTGTCCATCACCAACTCTCGGAGTCCACCCAAACCCATGTCCATTGATTCGGTGATGCCATCCAACCATCTCATCCTCTGTTGTCCTCTTCTCGTCCTGCCCTCAATCTTTCCCAGCATCAGGGTCTTTTCAAATGAGTCAGCTCTAGCATCAGGTGGCCAAAGTACTGGAGTTTCAGCTTCAGCATCAGTCCTTCCAATGAACACCCAGGACTAATCTCCTTTAGATGGACTGGTTGGATCTCCTTGCAGTCCAAGGGACTCTCAAGAGTCTTCTCCAACACCACAGTTCAAAAGCATCAATTCTTAGGTGCTCAGCTTTCCTTATAGTCCAACTTTCACATACATACATGACCACTGGAAAAACTATAGCCTTGACTAGATGGACCTTTGTTGCAAAGCAATGTCTCTGCTTTTGAATATGCTGTCTAGGTTGGTCCAGGAGCTGACTGTGGCTCAGATCATGAACTCCTTATTGCCAAATGCAGACTGAAATTGAATAAAGTGGAGAAAACCACTAGACCATTCAGGTATGACCTAAATCAAATCTCTTATGATTATACAGTGGAAGTGAGGAACAGATTTAAGAGACTAGATCTGATAGACAGTGCCTGATGAACTATGGACAAGGTTCGTGACACTGTATGGGATATAGGAATCAAGACCATCCCCAAGAAAAAGAAATACAAAAAAGCAAAATGGCTGTCTGAGGAGGCCTTAGAGATAGCTGTGAAAAGAAGGAAAGTGAAATACAAAGGTGAAAAGGAAAGATATACCCATTTGAATACAGAGTTCCAAAGAATAGCAAGGAGAGATAAGAAAGCCTTCCTCAGTGATCAATGCAAAGAAATAGAGGAAAACAACAGAATGGGAAAGACTAGAGATCTCTTCAAGAAACTTAGAGATACCAAGGGAACATGTCATGCAAAGATGGGCTCCATAAAGGACAGAAATGGTATGGACCTAACAGAGCAGAAGATATTAAGAAGAGATGGCAAGAATACACAGAACTATACAAAAAAGATCTTCACGACCCAGATAATCATGATGGTGTGATCACTCACCTAGAGCCAGACATCCTGGAATGTGAAGTCAAGTGGGCCTTAGGAAGAATCACTATGAACAAAGCTAGTGGAGGGGATGGAATTCCAGTTGAGCTATTTCCAATTCTGAAAGATAATGCTGTGAAAGTGCTGCACTCAATATGCCAGCAAATTTGGAAAACTCAGCAGTGGCCACAGGACTGGAAAAGGTGAGTTTTCATTCCAATTCCAAAGAAAGTCAAAGCTAAAGAATGCTCAAACCACCACACAATTGCACTCATCTCACACACTAGTAAAGTAATGCTTAAAATTCTCCAAGTCAGGCTTCAGCAATACGTGAACAGTGAACTTCCAGATGTTCAAGCTGGTTTTAGAAAAGGAAGAGGAACCAATCAAACTGCCAACATCTGCTGGATCATGGAAAAAGCAAGAGAGTTCCAGAAAAACATCTATTTCTGCTTTATTGACTATGCCAAAGCCTTTGACTGTGTGGATCACAATAAACTGTGGAAAATTCTGAAATAGATAGGAATACCAGACCACCTGACCTGCCTCTTGAGAAACCTATATGCAGGTCAGGAAGCAACAGTTAGAACTGGACATGGAACAACAGACTGGTTCCAAATAGGAAAAGGAGCATGTCAAGGCTGTATATTGTCACCCTGCTTATTTAACTTATATGCAGAGTACATCATGAGAAACGCTGGGCTGGAAGAAGCACAAGCTGGAATCAGGATTGCCAGGAGAACACATAATAGTGACTTTAAAAATATTGAATAAAAAGAAATTAAAGAATAAAATTCTAAAGTCCTTCAAAGAGAAAAGTAATTCATCTATAAAAGAAGAAAAATCAGATTTCTTAACAGTAATTCTAGATGCTGAAAGACATTGGAGCAGTTATTATTTGAAATATTAAAAGAACTTTGAACTTACACACAAAATGTTACTTAAGTGTAAGGGCATAATGAAAAAATATTCTCAGGTATTCAACGTTTAGTATTAATCCTACAGAGACTCATATTGAAAATAGTTTTTAAAGTAAGCTCTCAATAAGAAAGCAAATGTAGGAGAGAATACAAGAGGTATGGGAAGAAAAAAATCTTCAGATATTTTGGTTAAGTCTGTTGCAGATTTACAAAGAGTCTAGGTACAGACTGCTTCCCTGGTGGCTCAGGTGGTAAAGAATCTGCCTGCAATGCCAGAGACCTGGGTGTGATCCCTGGGTTGGGAAGATTCCCCTGGAGGAGGAAATGGCAATCCACTCCAGTATTTTTGCCTGGAGAATCGTCATGGACAGAAGAGCCTGGCGGGCCACAGTCCACGGGGTTGTAAAGAGTCAGACATGACTAAGTGACTAAACTCAGCTAGGTACAGAGGAAAAGGAGAAAGAATATTATCCATAATAACTGACTCTTACACATCCTGGATAATATCAATATGATTGGGATAGGAAGCAAGTTAAGTTGACAAATCGGTCATGAAAGTGTGCTAAAATCTTTGTCTTAACTGGGGGAAGATATAGAGTGACAAGTTTAAGGAATCATTAGGGTAAATGGCCATGAATATGTCTCAATAAGGACAACCACTATAACTTTTCAACTTCCAGAAGAAGATTCAAGGAATATAATGGAAATTATAAAGGTTGAAAAAAGTAACAAAAATACTGCAAACTATGAAATATGATAGCAGAACTATGTCCTATGTTACAGTAATTATAATAATCATAAATGAGTTCAACTCAACAATTACAAAATATAAACTGTCAGAGTATGCTGAAAAACAAAATCAAATAATATGTTGTCTACAAGAGACACAGAGTAAAAAGACATAGAAAAGTTGATAACAACAGCATGACAAAGCTGGGGTAGCAATCCTCTTACTTAAATAGGAATTATGGCAAAATACCTCAAAGGATAAGGAAGGATGTTATTTATCTATAAAAGGATCAATAGAACAAAATATATTTTCACCATAAATATGTACACACCTAACAATGAGGCCTGCAGCTATTAATATATAAAGCAACAACTGACAACTGCAAGGAGAAATAGTATAATTATAGTTGGAGGTTTTTTACATCCCTATTTAGAAACACATACCAAGCCAACAAAAATAAAATACATATTGAAGATTTGAACAATGCAATTAATGTTTAAGCACACTTACTAACAGAATGTATATTTTTTTGGAAGAACACATAGAATACTAAAGAAAACAGACTATGTTTTCAGTAATAAAGGTACCCTAGAAAAATTCCCAAGGGATCAATATCACATATAATGTATTTTCTGACCAGAATATAATAAAGTTAAAATTTAATAACAAAAGAATTGCTAAACACTAGACATACGTCAAGAAGATAAGAGTGTACATCTTTCACTCAGTCCATGAAAAAAACTTTGTGTCCTTACCTCACAAAACCTCGAAAGTGAAAAAAAAAAACCTAACCTTGAAAGTACAAGGAACTTCCAACAAGCCTTTCTCTCTTTGGTCTGTCATTACTGATGACCTGAGTCTGCTTCTTCTTCTTTTTTTAAATTATTTTTAATTGACGGATAATTGCTTTACAATATTGTGTTGGTTTCTGCCATACATCAACATGAATCAGCCTCCTCCTTGACCCTCCCTCCCACCTCTCACCCCATCCCACCCCTCGAGGCTGTCACAGAGCGCTGGTTAGAGCTCCCTGATTCATACAGCAAACTCCCACTGGCGACCTGTTTTCACATATGGTAGGGCCTCTCCATTTGTCCCACTTCTCCTTCCCACCCCCACTGTGTCCACAGGTCTGATCTCTCTGTCTGAGTCTCCACTGCTGCCTTGCAAATAGGTTCATCAGCACCATCTTTCTAGATACTGTACATATGCATTAATATATGACATTTGTTTTTCTGCTGAGTCAGTTTCTTGCTTTTAGACTTTCACATGAGAATCAGTCACTAGCCTTTGATATTACCCAATGGTCTTTCTTCTGTAAAATGTGAGATTTTTTGTCTCTTCCCCCCATACTTTTGCCCTTTCTTGTTTTTCCATTATGATTATATAACACTTTTCGCGGGGGTTGGTAATTGAGATTAACTGCTCATTATTATGACTATATAAATATTATAACTAAGCCACATAATGGATACTTCCCATTCCACAATAGGTTATAACTATTAATACATTTCCTTTCATATTGAAATTTTTGTCTTTCTTGCAGTTAACGATTGACTTTTTTTTCAGTTTTTTTATTGGCGTAAAATTAATTTACAATGTTGTGTTAGTGTCTGCTGTACAACAAAGTGAATCAGCTATAGGTATATAGCTATATCCTTTCCCTCTTGGGCCTCCCCCCCACCCCTCATTCCACCCATCTAGGTCATCACACACTGGGCTGAGCTCCCTGAGCTATTATACAGCAGCTTCCCACCAGCTAGCTACTTCACACAGGGTGGGGTAAATATGTCAATGCTGCTCTTTCAATTGTCCCACCTTCCCACCCCACCCCCCTCCAGTCCACAAATCTGTTCTCTACTACTGTGTCTCTATTTCTACCCTGCAAATAAGTTCATTAGCAACAATGTCTTCTTTTGCTTAGTTTCCAATGTGTCTATGTAGTTAATTAATCTCTAACTCTCAAACAGAACTGAAAAATCTCCTCTCAATATTCTACTAGTCCCCAGACTATCACTTTTTTTGGAGACAATATTCTTCTGCTCTAAATTAAACAATTTCTCTCATCTTTTTTAAAAATTAATTTTTATTGGAGTATATCTGCTTTACCAGGTTGTGTTAGTTTCCATTGTGCAGCACAGTGAATCAAGTATACATATACATATATCTTCTCGTTTTTGGATTTCCTCCTTCCAATTTAGGTCATCACGAAGCACTGAGTAGAGATCCCTGAACTATTCTGTAGGTTCTCTTTAGTTATCTACTTTATACTCTCTCTAGTCTCGATGCACAGCTGTTATGTTGAGATTTTCCTTTATCATTTTCCTGAAAATTCTCTTAATTTCACTCTTTTTTATACTTATTTCAGCAAAATATTTTATTTTATTATTTTTCAAATTGACATATAATTGCTTTATAATGTTTCAGGTGTACAGCAAAATGATTCAGTTTGCATACATATATACTTATATATTCTTCCCAGATTTTTTTCTTTATAGGTTATTACAAAATATTAAATATAGTTCCTTGTGCTATACAGTAGGTCCTTGCTGTTTATATATTTTATATATAGTAGTGTGTATCTCTTAATTCCAAATTTCCAATTTATCCTTTCCTCTCCCTTTCTCCTTGGTAACCACAAGTTTGCTCTCTGTGTCTGTGAGTCTATTTCTGCTTTGTAAATATGTTCATTTGCATAATTTTAAAATATTCTATATTTAAGTGATATGATTGGTCCTCTGTCTGACTTACTTTACTCAGTATGATAATCTCTAGTTCCATTCATGTTGCGGCAAATGGCATTATTTTATTCTTTTTTATGGTTGAATAATATTCTATTGTGTATATATATATATATATATACACACACACTACATCTTCTTTATCCATTCATCTGTCAATGGACATTTAGCCTGCTTCCATGCCTTGGCTATTGTAATAAATAGTGCTGCTATGAACATTGTGGTGCCTGTATCTTTTCGAATTAAAGCCTTCATCTTTTCTGGATATATGCCCAGGAGCAGGATTGTAGGATCAAATAGCAAAATTTTATTTTCAGTTTTTTAAGGAACCTCCATAGTGTTTTCCACAGTAGCCAAACCAACTGACATTCCCACCAACAGTGTAGGAGGGTTCCCTTTTCTTTACATCCTCTCCAGCATTTGTTATTTGTAGACTTTTAATGATGGTCATTCTGACCCATGTCAGGTGGTACCTCTCTGTAGTTTTGATTTGCATTTCACTAATTAAAAATCTAATAACTAACATCTTTATTATATGTTTTAAATATTTTAAAGCATTTTCATATTTTCACAGCCATCATTTTATCTTTACCATCATCATTGTACAGATGGATTATATCTAAATTATTGATTTGAGTTAGCCAAATTAACAAAGTATTCCTCCACATAATGTGAATACACTGTGTTTTCTATACTATATCAACATGGGATTTTACATGGTCAGTCGTGCCTCTTTGTTCTTTTTTTTAAATAAATTTATTTATTTTAATTGGAGGTTAATTACTTTACAATATTGTATTGGTTTTGCCATACATCACCATGTATCCGCCACAGGTATACACGTGTTCCCCATCCTGAACCCCCCCTCCCTCCTCCCGCCCGGTACCATCCCTCTGGGTCGTCCCAGTACACCAGCCCCAAGCATCCAGTATCGTGCATTGAACCTGGGCTGGAGACTCCTTTCATATATGATATTATACATATTTCAATGCCATTCTCCCAAATCATCCCACCCTCTCCCTCTCCCACAGAGTCCAAAAGACTATTCAATACATGTGTCTCTTTTGCTGTCTCGCATACACTTTTAGATTTTGTTACCTTCTACTATTAAACCTTTCAGCACTGTGTGAATTGAAATACACACTGTGAAGAGTCTCCAAGAATAGTTGTTCAAAATTTCCTTTGTACTTCACAGCAGTGCATACGTATGAACATAGAACACTTACCATTGTGTATACTGTTTGTTTCTTTTGGTTTTTTTTTTTGGGTGGGGAGTATGTGCTCTCTCTACCTTGAGTACTTTTACGAACTGGACTTTTGTTTTATTCATCTCTGTGACTCAGAGCCTATTATAATGTCTAGTACCTAATGGCAACCAATTCACTTTCACTGAATGGATGAATACTTCATTGGTAAATTAAATGCTCACCATCGAGTGGCAAACTTTTTCTCAACACAGAATTCTCCTTCAGTTGGTCTCTTAACCCTATGTCTTTCAGAAGATTTCCCAGATCATTATGGTCAAGTACCTCCCCTTAAAAAATAAAACAATAACAAAAGGTCAAACTTTAAATAATAGTAATAGTAATAAAAATACAAATAATACCACTACTACTACTAATATCAACTGTTTGTGTAGCATCATCCACAAATATAGGATAAAAAGCAATAGCAAGATTAAGTATTGTTTAATTACGTAGAATTAGAAGGGGGATTCAGAAATAGTTTCTTTCTGGTAAAATGGAGTTCTTCAATGTTGGGAACAAGTAACAAACACAGCACGCAGAA
The DNA here is from genome assembly GCF_023091745.1 of Budorcas taxicolor. Classification (NCBI taxonomy): domain Eukaryota; kingdom Metazoa; phylum Chordata; class Mammalia; order Artiodactyla; family Bovidae; genus Budorcas; species Budorcas taxicolor. The sequence continues at coordinate 46,380,422 of NC_068928.1, read as the reverse complement.
AATCAGTATTTCTGTAACAGCTCATTAAATTTTCTGGTGCAAATAATTCTGCCAGCATGTAATATTTGCTCTATTGTTTTATTTTTGCCTGAATTATGAGCTTCTTCTCAATGGTCATATTATCTACATGTGTAATTGGCCTTGCCATTTTGCTTTTAGAACAGCAGGAAAATAATAATATTATTGAGAAATACCAAAGCATAAAAGGTTTATTATTGAGGCATTATACTATAGCCTTTAAAATAAGAAGCAGGTAACAATTAATTATAATAATGCATAACATTTAGCTTATAAAGCTGTCTTTTCAGTTATGTATACATTACCAATTAAAACAGATGTAGTAGCAGGATTAATATGTCATGGACAGGCTAACAGAAAATACTTTAAAAATAACTTCTTTTGTTAAGTATTGAGATTTTAAAAATTATTCCTTATTATTTCTTCTCACTCACCTAGAAGTTCTTGTACTTCATCTAGAAGTCTATCCAGTTTAACTTTTCTCTCAACTACAAAATAAAACAAAATTTAGATATAATCCTGCTATGACCTAAATCATGTCCCCTTAATTTCATATGTTGCAGCCCTATTCCCCACTGTGACTGTATTTGGAAATAAAGTCTTTAGGAGGTAATTAAGATTAAATGAGGTTGTAAGGGTGGAGCCCTAATCCAATAGGACTGTGGCCTTATAAGAGGAAGATTTTTTTTTTCTCTCCACTCTGCCATGTGAAGACACAGTGAGAAGGCAGCTGTCTGCAAGCTAGGAAGAAAATCTTCACCAGAAACCAAATAAAATGACACGGTGATCCTGGATTTCCCTGCATCCAGAACTTAGAGAAAATAAATTTCTCTTAAGTCACACAGACTGTGGTATTTTGTTATGGCAGCCTGAGCAGACTAATACAGGTCCCAATTATATAAAATTCTTAAACTATGGAGTAAAATGCAAGAATTTTGCAGTGGCCAAGAGTTTTTTTTTTTCTTCTAGTTAGATGTTTTATTTGACTTTTTGCATTCCTATGGACTGTAGCCCGCTAGGCTCCTTTGTCTGTGCCGTTTTCCTGGTAAGAATACCAGAGTGAGTTGCCATGACCTCCTCCAGGGGATCTTTCCAACCCAGGGATCGAACTCATGTCTCTTTATGTCTCCTGCATTGGCAGGTGAGTTCTTTACCACTAGTGCCACTTGGGGAAGCCCTATATAAGCATAAGCTTGGGGGAAAAAAGGCTCTAAGTATGACGAACACATTTATTCCATTTCTTCACCTTTTACTTTTTGTATTCCTCACTCACTAGACTAGGAGAGAAAAAAAATTTTTTCCTAGTTTTGTCTTGTTTTCTATTTCGGCTTTATAGCTGACCAAATTGTAAGATATTAAAACTGTACACTGTGATTATTTTATATATACACATTGTGAAAAGTTGCCCCCATCTAGTTAGTTAATATCTCTCACTATATAATCTATCCATCTATTAACTGTCTATCTATCTATATGTTTTTGGTGAGAACATTTAATTCTCTTAGCAAATTTCAATTAAGCAACACTCTGTTATCAACTACAGTTACCATGTTTTACATTAGATCCGTTGATCTTATTTATCTTACAGTTGAAAGACATTTCCTGGAGAAATTTAGGCAGGAGAAACAACATGATTAGTTTCTTGTTTTAAAAACAGCACTGCTGGGACTTCCTGGTGGTCTAATGACTGAGACTCTGAGCTCCCAATGCAGGGGGTCCAAGGTTCCATTCCTGGTCAAGACTAGATCCTGCATGCCACAACTAAAGATCCTGCCTGCTACAACTAAGACCCAGCACAGCCAAATAAATAAACTTTTTTTTAAAAACTCTGTTTAAAAAAAACCAGTTTCTCCGTTTTTTAGGATTTGCTCTCTATAGGCTTCTGGCTTTTTCTAAGAAATTAACAAGTATACTTCAGATATTTCTACAGATAAATAAAAAAAATTTTTTACAGGGCACTGGGTACTTGAAGTGCTTACCATCAATTGGCAGGTGACTGCATAGTTCCTCAATGTCTTCCTCATCAAGTAGGAATCCCATGTTCTTAAGAGCATCATCTATTTTGTTGATATTAACCTTTCCTCCTTATGAAAAAAAGGGATAAAAGAAATTTGTGATTATGTTAAAGAGGAAAAAAGCCTGGTCATATCAATCAATCAACATAAATGGAAGCAAAAAGTAACGACACCATAAAACTCTTGAAGTGATTAAAAAGAATTAGTTGAGGAATTAGAAATAGAAAAGTTCTTTTCAGTGTTCCAGGAAACACTGTTAGAGCAATTTACAAGGTGAATTTACCTAGAAGGAAGAGATGAGTATTAAGACTAATGAATTGGGGTACACGTGTCTCTTTCAACTCTGGTTTCCTTGGTGTGTATGCCCAGCAATGGTATGGGGAGGGAGGTGGGAGGGGGGTTCAGGATTGGGAACTCATGTACACCCGTGGCGGATTCATGTTAATGTATGGCAAAACCAATACAGTATTGTAAAGTAAAATTAAAAAAAAAAGACTAACAAATTATAGCAGAGACAATGCACATATTATTACCATTTAGTAAAATTCGAAATTTGCCACACTGACAAAATAATGTAGCTATTTCTTTAGATTGTGTACAACTAAGAATGTCAGCTCATTAAAAAAACTAGACTAATACAATTAGCAAGCCAATCAGTGAGAAATAAAAGAGATTGTAGAAAAGTAAATGCAAAAGCTTGAAGATCTATTTTCTCTTTCTTGGCAGTCTTCTCACTCACCTCTGTATTTCTTTACTCCGTCCATCAACCTGTTTTTATACACCATTTGATTTTCTGTAAGATAAGAGTCAATTTAGTTCGCAAATAAGTGGCAACTCAGAAAGTACTACTTAATTGTTAGTAAATTTTTATAAATTTTTAATTAGTTAAAATCCCAAGAAGGAAACAAAGAAATGCATAAGATTCTCAAGGTTAACTATACATTCTCTGGCATCTGATGTACTTTTAGTGAAACTCTAACATGTAAACAGATTTTTTTTTTTCCTACAGTGTACTTTCCTTCCTTTCCTCAACTCTTCTGATTACCACCTTTCCCTACTTTTAGTTTTAGAGTTGTTATAGATGTTGGTTCTAACATTTAAAGCTATTTTTCCATAACAGCAGTACCCCACAAAAGAGCATTACATTCCAAGTAAGGATTTAAATGGTAAGAACTGAATATTATATATTAGAATAGGTACTTTTGACATTAATCTTTCTCTTAATTAAAACATGAGATATAAATGAAACAGGGCACTGTGTAAGTTTAAGGCATGAAACAAATTGATCTGATACATTCATATTGTAATATGAGGGCCATTGTATCATTAGCCAACACCTCTGTCATTTCACATAGTTATTTCTTCTTGTGCTGGGAACAATTAAGATCTTTTTTATAATACAGTTTTGTTGTCTATCATCACTATACTGTATATTAGATCTCCAGGACTGATTTATCTACTGGTTTCAAGTATGTATCCTTAAATAATATTTCTCTCATCCTTCACCCCCAACCAGCCTCTGGTAACCACCATTCTACTTGCTCTTTTTTTGAGTTAGTTTTTCTAAAGATTTCACATAGAAATCTTTTGTATTTCTCAGCAGTTGCATTTCTCAGACTTAATCTCACTTAGCATAATATCTTCAGAGTCTGTGTTGTTGCAAACGGCTAGATTTCCTCTTTACTCGTGACTGAATAGTACTCCACTGTATATAATATACTATATTTCCTTTATACATTTATTTACTGATGACCACTTGTTTCCGTATCTTAGATATTGCGAATAATGCTGCAGTAAGCATGGCAGTGCATATATATCTCTTTGATAATGTTTTCATTTCCTTTGGATATATGCCCAGAAGTGGGGTTGCTGAATCATATGATAGTTCTATTTTTACTTTGTTGAGGAACTTCATATTGGTATCTACAGAGGCTGAATCCATTTATAATCCCACCAACAGTATACAGGGGTTCCCTTTCTCTACATCCTTGAACACACTTGTTGTCTCTTGTCTTTTTGATATAAGCCATTCTTATAGGTGTGAGATAATATGTCATTGTGGATTTGATTTGCATTTTCCTGATTAGTGACGATTACCACTTTTTCATGTACCTGTTGGCCATCTGTATGTCCTCTATGGAAAAATGTCTAATCAGATTCTCTGCCCACTTTTAAGTTGAATTTCTTTTTTGTTATTGAGTTGTATGAACTGTTTATGTATTTTAGATATTGAAAGTGAAAGAAAGTGAAGTTGCTCAGTCATGTCCGACTCTTTGCGACCCCATGGTCTGTAGCCTACCAGGCTCCTCCCTCCATGGGATTCTCCAGGCAAGAATACTGGAGTGGGTTCCTTCTCCAATGCATGAAAGTGAAAAGTCAAAGTGAGTAGCATGGAATTTTTAACAATATTAACTTCCAATCTATGAACACAGGATGTCTTTCCTTTTGTTTATGTCTTCTTTGATTTCTTTCAAAGAAGTCTTGCAGTATTGTACAAAATTTTCATGTTCTTGGATAAATCTATTATTAAGTATTTTATTGTTTTTGATGTTATCATGAGTGGGATAGTTCTCTTTACTTCTTTTCCAGATGTTTTGCCGTCAGTGTTTAGAAGTGCAATTGATTTCCTTGTATTGATTTTATATCCTGCAACATCACTGAATTCATTGATTAAATTCAACAGTCTTTTAGTTGAGATTTAGTTGGGACTTTCAATACACTGGATCCTTGAAAAATACAAGTTTGAACTGCATAGGTCCACTTACATGTGAATATTTCTTCTTTTAAACTAGTGCTTCCCTACTGGCTCAGTGTAAAGAATCTGCTTGTCAATGCAGGAGACATGGGTTCAGTCCCTGGGTCAGGAAGATCCCATGGAGAAGGATCGTCTCCAGGTATTCTTCTCCAGCATTCTTGCCTGGGAAATCCCATGGACAGAGGCGCCTGGTGGGCTAAAGTCTATGGGGGTCACAAAGATTCAGACATGACTTAGTGACCGAACAACAATAAAACAACATACATCTACTACAATACTACATGATCCATGGTTGGTTAAAACTGGGGTTTGGAACTGTGGATTTAGATGACCACCAGCAAAATTAGTTTTTTCAACTGCAGGGAGGGTTGGTGTTCCTAACTGCCATGTTGCTCAAGGGTCAACTGTATGTATGTGTGTGTGTGTGTGTGTGTATATATATATATATAAAATATACCTATAGGTATATATCATATACCTATAAATAACAATTTTATTTCTATCTTATTTGGATGCCTTTTATTTCCTTGTCTCATCTGATTGCTCTAGCATATTCATCAGGGATATTGGCCTATAGTTTTATTTTACTGTAATATCTTTATATGGCTTTGCTATCATGATGCTGGCCTTGTAGGATGACTTTTTTTCTTCCTTCCTCTTCAATTTTTCAGGCAGCATTTGAGAAGGATTGGTGTTAATTCTTATTTAAACATTTCGCAGAATTTGCTAGTGAAGCGATCTGGTCTTGTGGTTTACTTTTTTGAAAAGTTTTCTCACTACAGATTCAATAGGTTTACTTGTTATTAGTCTGTCTGGATTTTCTAGTCAATATTTCTTCTTGATTCAGTCTTGGTAAGTTGTATGAGTCTAAGAAGTTATCCATTTCTTCTAGGGTATCTAATTTGTTGCACATAATTTGCTTCTGGTAGTTTCTCATGATCCTATGTATTTCTGTAGTGTCAGCTGTAATTTCTTTTTCATTTCCTTTTTATGAGATGTTTTTCAATTTTTCTTAGATTTGCTAAAGTTTTACTGATTTTTGTTTATCTTTTGAAAATCCAACTCAGTTTCATTAATATTTTTTATTGTTTTTATGGTCTCCATTTCAGTTTTTTACTGTGATCTCTCTTATTTTCTCCCTTTTGTTAATTTTGGGCTTGTTATCTTTCCCCTAGTTTCTTGAGGCATAAATCTAGGTTGTTTATTTGTGATCTTTATAATTTCTTATTACATGTGTCTGTCACTCTAAAATTCCCTAACCAAAGGTTTTAGTATGTAGTGTTTCCATTTTCATTTATTTCAATATATTCTTTGATTTCCCTTTTGATTTCTTCTTTGACCCAAGAATATGTTGTTTAGTTTCCACATATTTGTAGATTTTCTACCTCCTCATGTTGTTGCTTTTTAGTTTCCTATCATAGTGTTTATACACTGCATTTGCTATAATCAAAATCATCTTAAATTTTAAGAATTGTGTTCAATCATATGATTTAACCTTGAGAATGTTCCATATGTACTTAAGAAGAATGTGTATTCTGCTGTTTGATAGAATGTTCCATAGATGTCTGTTAGGCCCATTTGGTCTAAAGTATGGTTCAAATCCATTGTCTCCTTTTTGGTTTTCACTCTGGATGATTATCACTCTGGATATCTACCCATTGTTTAAAGTAAGGCATTCAAGTCCCATAATATGTTAGTAGTATTACTGATTGTTTCTCTTTTCAGATCTCTTGGTATTTGGTTAATATATTTCAATGCTCTGATGCTGGATGTATACATATTTCTGATTGTTATATCTTCTTAATGAATTTACCTCAATTATGCATCATGACTTCCTTTGTCTCTTGTTATGACTTTTGGCTTAAAGTTTATTTTGTTTGATACAAGTATGACTACCTCCACTTTCTTTTGGTTTCTGTTTGCATGGAATATCTTTTTACATTTCTTTACTTTGAGTCTATGTGTGTCCTTAAAGCTGAAGCGAGTCTCTTGTAGGCAGCGAATCGTTGGATCTTGTTTTTAATCCATTCAGCTACACTTTGCCTCTTAATGGTGAATTCAATCCATTTACATTTAGAGTAATTGCTGATATGTAAGGATTTACTAATGCCATCTTATTCATTTGTTTTCTGGGTATTTTGCAGTCCATTTTCCCCCCTCTGTTTCTGCCTACCTTTTAAAATAGGTTATTTTCTGTAGTGATATGCTCTGTTTCCCCTTTGACTGTCTTTCATGGGTCTACTCTAGGTTTTTGCTTTGTGGTTACCATGCTGCTGCTGCCGCTGCTGCTGCTGCTAAGTCGCTTCAGTCATGTCCGACTCTGTGCGACCCCATACACGGCAGCCCACCAGGCTCCCCGGTCCCTGGGATTCTCCAGGCAAGAACACTGGAGTGGGTTGCCATTTCCTTCTCCAATGCATGAAAGTGAAAAGTGAAAGTGAAGTCACTCAGTCGTGTCCAACCGACTCCTAGTGACCCCATGGACTGCAGCCCACCAGGCTCCTCCATCCATACCATGAGACTTCCATAAAACATCTTATAGATAACAGTTCATTTTTGACTCTCAGCAACTTACCTCTGATTGCCTGCAAAGACTGCAATCTTTTACATTTCATTCTCCCTTTTACATTATTAATGTAATAATCTACCTCCTTTAAAATATGTAATTTGTTAACAATTTATAGTAGCTATAGTTATTTTGGGGGGGGCTTCCTTGATGGCTCAGACGGTAAAGAATCTGCCTGCAATGTGGAAGACCTGGCTTCCATCCCTGGGTTGGGAGGATCCCCTGGGGGAGGATATGGCAACCCACTCCAGTATTCTTGCCTGGAGAATCCCCATGGACAGAGGAGCCTGGTAGGCTACAGTTCATGGGGTTGCAAAGAGTTGGACACAACTGAGCAACATAAGCACAAGCACAGCATAGTTATTGTTTACTATGCTTTCTTTTAACTTTTTTTTCTATAGTTCAGTGCTTAACACACCGTGCTATTTTGAAGAACTGGTTTTCTAAGTCTGACTGTATATTTTTCACCTTAGTGTGTTGTGTACATTTGTGTGTTTTCATGTCACTGAGTAGCATGTTTTCCTTTCAGCTTGAAGAACTCTTGTTAGCATTCCTTGCAAGGCAGGTTTAGTGGTGATGGACTCTCTCAGCTTTAGTTTGTCCGGGAAAGCCTTTATTCCTCCTTTGTATGTGAAGGATAACTTTACCAGATAAAGCACCCTTGGCTGAAAATTTTTCTCTTTCAACACTTTGCATATGTCATTCTACCCTCTCTTGGCCGTAGTTTCTGCTGTGAAATCCATTGACAGCCTAATTTGGCGGGGCGGGGGGGCGTGGGGGGTCCTTTTCTGTTTTTTCCGGCTGCCTTTAAGATTTTTTCTTTATCATTAAAAAAACTGAGATAGAATTGACAGAAATTTATATTACTTTTATGTGTACAACCTAATTTGATATTTGTATATACAGCTGACCATTGAACAACATAGGTTTGAACTGCACACGTGTGCAAGCTCAGCTGCTCAGTCGTGTCTGACTCTTTGCGACCCCATGGACTGTAGCCTGTCAGGCTCCTCTGTCCATGTCCTCTTGTCCAGGCAAGAATACCAGAGTGGGTTGCCATTTCCTTCTCCAGGGGATCTTCCCCACTCAAGGACTGAACCCACATTTCTTACGTCTCCTGCATAGGCAGGTGGATTCTTTACCACTGAGCTATCTGAGAAGCACCTGAACTGCACAGATGCACTTAAGTGCGGATTTATTTCTTCTTTATTTTTTAAATTGTGAAAGTATGATAACACATTTATAGGAGACTTGAGAAATACAGAACAAAGCTACATACAGTTCCACTATATATTACAATTATTTTTTAAGTAGATAAATTTGGATTTTTAGTTGGAGTTTCAATATCAAACTCTCAAAAATTAATAGAATGAATAGACAGAAAAATAGGATACAGCAGATCTAAAAAACACTATGAGCCAGTTCAACATAATTAAGATTTACACAATTTTCACACAATAGCAGGATATGAATTCTATTCAAGTTCCCATAGGCTACAAAACCAGGATACGCTGGAACATATTCAGGGACATAAAAGAAGGTGCAAAAATTTCATGGTCTACAGATATTGAAATCATTCAGAGTCTGTTCTCTTATCACTGTGGATTTCTTATAAATAAATATCAAAAGATACTGCATGTGGATTTTTTCCAATAGGAAATATTACAGAACTACATGATCCATGGTTGACTGAGTCCCCTGCATATATGGGGGGCTAATTATAAATTATACACAGATTTTCAACTGCATGGAGAGTTGGGGCCCATAACCCTCATATTGTTCAAGAGTAAACTCTATTGTGAAAAGATCATCACAATAAGTCTAGTTAATATCATTATTTCTGATAGTTTCAATATGTGGCTTGGAGAAAGTCTCTCTGCAGTGAGATGATAGGGTTATCTATCAGCTTTGTGGACTTGTATGTGCAAGTCTTTCTCCAGGTTTAGGAAGATTCTCAGCTATTATTTCTTTAAATAAATTTTAAAGAAATTTTTAATTTCTTTAAAAAAGAAATCTCCTTTTTTCCCCTCCTTCTGGAATCCTGATTATTCTAATATTTGTCTTTTGATGGAATTCCATAGCTCACATAGGCTTTCTTTGTTCTTTTAAAGTCTTTGTTCTGTCTTCTCTTCTCTGTTATTTCGAAATTCCTGTCCTTCAAGTCATTTTTACCTTTTCTCCATCTGGTCTGCCATGCAACTGATGCTTTCTACTGCTTTCTTCATCTCATTCACAGAATTCTTCTGCTCCAGAATTTCTTTGGTTCTTTTTTATAATTGATTCTTGGTAAAGAGCTTATTTTGTTCATATATTTGATGCTGATGTCACTGAATTTTCTTCCTGAGTTTTTTGGTATGAATTTCTTCAAAATAACAATTTTGAATTTTTAAAAATCAATTAGATTGCAATATTCATGGTTTTGAGCTTGGCTGCTTGAGAATTACCATTTTTCTTTGTAAAGATATATTCCCTTGGTTTTTCATTATCCTTTTAGTTACGTGTTGCTGCCTTTGAATTTGAAGCAGAAGATATCACCTTAACTTTTCTTGTTACCTTCAGATGGGGTATTATGTTCTATGGTATTACTATCTGAGTTTTCCCATTGTCTTTGTGAAGGTATGCAGGCTTCCCTCTTGTGGCCAAATTTTGGCAAGAATACACAGAAGAACTGTCCAAAAAAGAGCTTCATGACCCAGATAATCACGATGGTGCGATCACTCACCTAGAGCCAGACATCCTGGAATGTGAAGTCAAGTGGGCCTTAGAAAGCATCACTAAAACAAAGCTAGTGGAGGTGATGGAATTCCAGTTGAGCTGTTTCAAATCCTGAAAGAGGTTGCTGTGAAAGTGCTGCACTCAATATGTCAGCAAATTTGGAAAACTCAGCAGTGGCCACAGGACTGGAAAAGGTCAGTTTTCATTCCAATCCCAAAGAAAGGCAATGCCAAAGAATGCTCAAACTACCGCACAATTGCACTCATCTCACATGCTAATAAAGTAATGCTCAAAATTCTCCAAGCCAGGCTTCAGCAATACGTGAACCGTGAACTTCCAGATGTTCAAGCTGGTTTTAGAAAAGGCAGAGGAACCAGAGATCAAACTGCCAACATCTGCTGGATCATGGAAAAAGCAAGAGAGTTCCAGAAAAACATCTATTTCTGCTTTATTGACTATGCCAAAGCCTTTGACTGTGTGAATCACAATAAACTGTGGAAAATAATGAAAGATATGGGCATACCAGACCACCTGACCTGCCTCTTGAGAAATCTATATGCAGGTCAGGGAGCAACAGTTACGGCTGGAAATGGAACAACAGACTGGTTCCAAATAGGAAAAGGAGTACGTCAAGGCTGTATAATGTCACCCTGCTTATTTAACTTATATGCAGAGAACATCATGAGAAACGCTGGGCTGGAAGAAGCACAAGCTGGAATCAAGATTGCTGGGAGAAATATCAATAACCTCAGATATGCAGATGACACCACCCTTATGGCAGAAAGTGAAGAAGAACTAAAGAGCCTCTTGATGAAAGTGAAAGAGAAGAGTGAAAAGGTTGGCTTAAAGGTCAACATTTGGAAAACAAAGATCATGGCATCTGGTCCCATCACTTCATGGCAAATAGATGGGGAAACAGTGGAAACAGTGTCAGACTTTATTTTTGGGGGCTCCAAAATCACTGCAGATGGTGATTGCAGCTATGAAATTTAAAGACACTTACTTCTTGGAAGGAAGTTATGACCAACCTAGATAGCATATTCAAAAGCAGAGACATTACTTTGCCAACAAAGGTCTGTCTGGTCAAGGCTTTGGTTTTTCCAGTGGTCACGTATGGATGTCTTGAGAGTTGGACTATGAAGAAAGCTGAGCGCTTAAGAATTGATGCTTTTGAACCGTGGTGTTGGAGAAGACTCGAGAGTCCCTTGGACTGCAAGGAGATCCAACCAGTCCATTCAGAAGGAGATCAGTCCTGGGTGTTCATTGGAAGGACTGATGGTGAAACTGAAACTCCAATACTTTGGCCACCTCATGCGAAGAGTTGACTCATTGGAAAAGATTCTGATGCTGGGAGGGATTGTGGGCAGGAGGAGAAATGGACGATAGAGGATGAGATGGCTGGAAGGCATCACTGACTCGATGGACATGAGTTTGAGTGAACTCTGGGAGTTGGTGATGGACAGGGAGGTCTGGCGCGCTGCGATTGATTCAGGGGGTCGCAAAGAGTTGGACACGACTGAGGGACTGAATTCAACTGAACTGAAAATTCACCGGGCAGGCTACTGTAAATCTTTTGTTTCCTAGGAGGTGGCGCTATAGCTCTTGTGGTTTCTCCCTTGCTCACAAGCTGTGGTTCCTGGTCGCACTGGGGACAACCTTCCTTCACTGCACTAGAAGCCGGCAGCAGACTGCGGGTAGGGAGAGGCTTTAGTACTTAGACCTTGGGGATGCTTGAGAACCCCGTAGAGAGATCCCTGGGTGTGGTACTCCCAGAGGCTCATGGGTAGACTTCCTCCTGTGCTCAATTCTTTTAATTTTTGAAACTCTTTTTTGCCTTTTCCCCCAATAATCTCCCCCAGAGTCACAGAGCTCCTGCTTAGTACTAGTGGGGTCTAGTGGGGAATAGTGGATTTCTCTGGTGGTCCTGCCTTGCTGGAGTAGCCAGGTACCCACACAAACCTTTTTTTAAATATAAATTTATTTATTTTAATTGGAGGTTAATTACTTTACAATATTGTTATTGGTTTTGCCATACATCAACATGAATCCGCCACAGGTATACACGTGTTCCCCATCCTGAACCCCTCTCCCACTTCCCTCTCTGTACCATCCCTCTGGGTCATCCCAGTGCACCAGCCCCAAGCATCCAGTATCATGCATTGAACCTGGACTGGCGATCTGTTTCTTACATGATATTATACAGGTTTCAATGCCATTCTCCCAAATCATCCCACCCTCTCCCTCTCCCACAGAGTCCAAAAGACTGTTCTATACATCTGTGTCTCTTTTGCTGTCTCACATGCAGGGTTATCGTTACCATCTTTCTAAATTCCATATATATGTGTTAGTATACTGTATTGGTGTTTTTCTTTCTGGCTTCCTTCACTCTGTATAATTGGCTCCAGTTTCATCCACCTCATTAGAACTGATTCAAATGTATTCTTTTTAATGGCTGAGTAATACTCCATTGTGCATATGTACCACAGCTTTCTTATCCATTCATCTGCTGATGGACATCTCGCTTGCTTCCATGTCCTGGCTATTATAAACAGTGCTGCGATGAACATTGGGGTACACGTGTCTCTTTCAATTCTGGTTTCCTCGGTGTATATGCCCAGCAGTGGGATTGCTGGGTCATAAGGCAGTTCTGTTTCCAGTTTTTTAAGGAATCGCCACACCATTCTCCATAGTGGCTGTACTAGTTTGCATTCCCACCAACAGTGTAAGAGGGTTCCCTTTTCTCCATACCCTCTCAAGCATTTATTGCTTATAGGCTTTTGGATCATGGCCATTCTGACTGGTGTGAAATGGTACCTTACTGTGGTTTTGATTTGCATTTCTCTGATAATGAGTGATGTTGAGCATCTTTTCATGTGTTTGTTAGCCATCTGTATGTTTTTTTTTGTTGTTGTTGTTCTATCCAGTGATGTGCTAGGGTTTCCCTTCTGGAAAGCTAGACTTCTGCAAGTATGCTCCTGTATGTGTGCTTGTGTGGCTCAACACTCACCCAATTTTTGCCCAATTTTGACAGTGGTGAGAGGGGTCTAGGCAGTTTTGCTGTTTCTGTTGGTTCTACGGCCCAGACAGAGATTGTCCAATCGGCAAGACTCTTCCAGGGTCCTTGGGAGTAATGTGCTAGGTGCCAAAATGCCCACAAAGGCATTATGGTTCATGCGTGGATGTCTAATTCATTGATTAAAAAGGGGAGATAAAAAGGAGGAATGATTTACATGCCACACTGCTGATGTCACCTCTTAACTTTTAATATGATGTTAAACAATTATACTTCTAGAATTTAATGCACATAATGCATAACTCTATGATTCTCCAAAATTACTGCAATGTCTGAAATGCTTACCATCCAATGGCAGTGTGTCCAATAGCTCCTGACTTTCGCTCTTTGTTAATTCAATACCTATATTTTCCAGATAAAGTTGTGTATCCTTGGCATTAATCTTATTACCTTTAAAAAGATGGGAGACATGATAAGTGAACATTTTCATATATAACAATTCTAAATTAAAAAGTTATAATAAAACAACAGTATCTTAACTTGCTACAGATGTAACTGCAGAGGAGAAAGGATACAATGAAGCTTTTGTAACTGCAGAGCATCACAAGAAGGAATTAAACTAGATGTTTCCTTTAAGCCTTGCCAAAAGAATGCTTCAATTAGTGCTCTTAAAACAATGAGAACAAGCCAGCCAGCTTATAATAAAATAGATTTCTTTTTAAAAAATGATACTTCTAAAACTGTAGATAATAAAAAATATATATATACTTGAAACCAAACATCAATATATTGGTACAATGAGATGTGTGTAATTTCAGAATATTCAGTTCAGTTCAGCTCAAGTCACTCAGTCGTGTCCGACTCTTTGCGACCCCATGAACCACAGCACACCAGGCCTCCCTGTCCATCACCAACTCCCGGAGTCCACCCAAACCCATATTCATTGTGTTGGTGATACCATCCGATCATCTCATCCTCTGTCATCCCCTTCTCCTCCTGCCCTCAATCTTTCCCAGCATCAGGGTCTTTCCAAATGAGACAGCTCTTCACATCAGGTAGCCAAAGTATTGGAGTTTCAGCTTTAGCATCAGTCTTTCCAATAAACACCCAGGACTGATCTCCTTTAGGATGGACTGGTTGGATCTCCTTGCAGTCCAAGGGACTCTCAAGAGTCTTTTCCAACACCACAGTTCGAAACCATCAATTCTTCGGTGCTCAGCTTTCTTTATAGTCCAACTCTCACATCCATATGTGACCACTGGAAAAACCATAGCCTTGACTAGACGGACCTTTGTTGGCAAAGTAATGTCTCTGCTTTTTAATATGCTGCCTAGGTTGATCATAACTTTCCTTCCAAGGAGTAAGCATCTTTTAATTTCATGGCTGCAGTTACCATCTGCAGTGATTTTGGAGCCCAGAAAAATAAGGTCAGCCACTGTTTTCACTATTTCCCCATCTATTTGCCATGAAGTGATGGGACCAGATGCCATGATCTTAGTTTTCTGAATGTTCAGAATATTGGAATATATAATTAAAATATGATATGTACATATGGCAAAATATCTTGATTTTATATCTTTTCATCATCACTTCTCACTCACCAGAAAATAAACTTGCTATGTTTATCAAGGAGTTCAGAGGAACTTTTCCATTATCTGAAATACAAAGGATAATCAGATACAGACAAAATATTTATTGCTATTAGGATTAGGATCACTTTTTCCATGAAAATTTCTAAGTTGTCATTATTTACATAGAAAAATTTTGTTGATTTTTAAATGTTTTTCTTATATCCAACTATCTTATAGAATTCTAAAGAAGGTGTTTTAGCATGCTAAATCAGATCTTTAATGCTTTTCCTAAATGGTCTTTTTAATCTAAAAGATATCTCTCTGCTGCCATATTATTGGTCTCAAACCAGATATCACTGACTATTTCAACCTGATACTCATATTTGCTAAATGGAAATATGATCATCTCTCTTTGTATATTACCTGTCAAACAATTCCAAATCCTGTTTACCTTCTTACTTTGTCAATCTCCGACCCTTTTCAACATCTATTTCAGTAGCTTCTGCTATTTTTTCCTGAAGTGTTTCTTTGTTTTTCCTAGTTGAATCTTAATCTACCAATGACCTTATTGGATCTCTGACAATACTGAGAATAATAATCAGAAGCCATATTTCTCCTCCTTGAAAATCATAACTCTATAAGAATTTCTTACTTTCTAAGTGAAATTGAACAAGTATACTGGGGTTTAGACATGCTTGCTGATTTAAGAAAGCCCTGTGGGGCCTCCTGCTTCCCTACATCTGAACTGGCTGCCCTGGCTCTCTGGGATGTGATGCTCGCTCACCAGATCTCGCTCTGGGATGCTATAAGAAGACTTCAAAGGCTCGTCTGAAAGGAGTCACAAGTGGTAAATTAAATACTCACTGTCAATTTCCAAATAGTTACGTAGATCATTTAATTCTTTATTTTCAAGGTCATAGTTCAGGTTTGTCAAAGTGGTTCCTAGTTTATTTTCTAAAACATGTCCTCCTTGATTAAAAGATGAAATGAGAAAAGATTAAAATTATGCCTAAAATAAAAATGGTTTAGTTAAGTGTTATGCACCAAACCCTAATGGGAGGGAGAAAAGCAAAGTTGCAATGCAGATGTTCAAGGAAAATAGAAAACCAAGGTAGCAGAGGATAGGGTGGGGACTGTGAAGAAAAAACATCTCCTTTACATGTTATGAGGCATTCTGCTAAAATTTGTCATAGACATCTAAAGCAAATGACTGAGACTTATTAGTCATCATTTATTTATTATCAATAATAGAGAAACATGTCTGAAATGCTACCCATAATTCTGGCTACTGAGTTTGAAACTTGTCATTATAATAGTAAATTATCTCCCAGGAAATAACCTAGTGGTTATCTAAACTTGAACTGTAAGTCATAAAGGAGAATAAAAAAGATTAATAACCTAACTGTTCAATATAATAGTGCGGTTAAGAAAGTGAAAGTGAAGTTGCTCAGTCATGTCCAACTCTTTGCGACCTCATGAACTGTAGCCTACCAGGCTCCTCTGTTCATGGCACTTTCCAGGCAAGAGTTCTGGAGTGGTTTGCCATTTCCTTCTCCAGGGGATCTTCCCATCCTCAGTCGTGTCCGACTCTTTGCAACCTCATGAACTGTAGCCTACCAGGTTCCTCTGTCCATGGGGTTTTCCAGGCAAGAGTTCTGGAGTGCCTTGCCATTTCCTTCTCCAGGGGATCTTCCCATCCCAGGGATCGAACCCAGGTCTCCTGCACTGTAGGCAGACGCTTTACCATCTGAGCCACCAGGGAAGATCCCCTGTTAAGGGAGCAGTTAAGAATGTAGGTTCAAATCATGATCCTCCCAAGTTCAAATGGAGTGACCTTAGGCAAGTGAGTTAGCATCTCTCATCTGTAAAATGGTACCTAACTTAGGAAAAGTACCTAGTGTATGTGCTCAGTCACTCATTTGATCTGACTCTTTGCAGCCCCATGGACTGTAGCCTTCCAGACTTCTCTGTCCATGGGATTCTCCAGGCAAGAATACCGGAATGGGTTGCCATTTCCACCTGCAGGGATCTTCCCAACCTAGGGATTGTGCATTTCCTGCATCTCTTTACCACTGAGCTGGTGGATTCTTTACCACTGAGCTACCTGGGAAGCCCCAAATAAGCTAACTTACAGATTTCTGTGAGGCTTAAATGAGTTAGTAGATGTAAAGTAGTTAGAACAGTGGTTGGCACTACACTCAAGAAAAATTAGCTATTACTACCATTAAGTAATTAAAAGGACTTCCAAAAGGAAATACAAAGGTCAAAAACTTCATTTTCACTTGACTTATTATTCTTAACACTCACCTTGGAAAGTCTTTAGACCCTGTAGCAACCGTTTTTGATAGTACTTTCTGTCATCTACAAGAGAAGTCATTATTGTTAACACAGAAATGTGATACAGCAATTCATAAGAAGAGAATAGATTATTTTATAAAGACAATAATGTTACATGATTTGCCTTTTAGATTTATCTAATTTTCCATCCACACATCCTTATCTCCCTTGGTTTTAAGAATAAAGTTAAAGGGTAGAGAAAGTTCTAAACTTTCTTTCCTAGGCTGAAACTTTCAGTCTCTCTGATTTGACCCTTTTTAACCTGACTTCCTCTTTTTCCCCCTTATTTTTTTATTAGACATTTCAAGATTAAAATCCTAAATTAAATTTTAAAAAATCAATTTAAAAATCTCTATTCATTTATGATGTTCTCAAGCTCAATCCCAATGGAGTAAGCTCTATCTCTGACAATAGCCTCCATGAAAGCAAGAACTTCTGTCTTTAATCCTATAACCTAAGAAGTGCTCATTAAACATGTTGAATATAAATATACACTGAATAAAGGTTTAAGGATTCCTACCTACCCCAACAATAAATACACTTACACTAAGCCCCTCTGAGGACAAAAACAGTATCATAAATACTCACAAGTAAGTGGTAGAGTTTTAAGCAGCTTCCAGCGTTCCTTAGGTGTGAGTTCTATCCCTATGTTTTTCAAAACACCATCTACTTCATCAGCATTAATCTTGGTTCCTTGGAAAAGATGAAAATAATGACTGATGAAAAACTTAAGCATGATGAATGAGTCTAAATTCTGAACATCATCTAAGTTTAACTGCAGGATTAAGAACAGGGTTGGCCGATGCTAAGTCAAGACTAAGGAAATATCAGATAGAACTCAATCTTAATTCTAGAGAGAAAAGTTTTTTGAATACGCTAATAAAAATGGGATAAATCGACAGTCTGAAATGGTAGCTGTATAGAGGCCTAAAACAACTAATATAAATGGTTATAGAAATAATTGTGTAATGACAGTGTTCATATTACTTTTAATTTGCCCATGTGATAAAAAAATAGTTAAAAGTGTTAGCTGCTTAGTCATGTCCAATTATTCGTAACAGCAGGGACTGTAGCCCACCAGACCCTTCTGCACATGGAATTCTCTAGGCAAGAATACTAGAGTGGTAGCCATTCCCTTCTTCAGGGGATTTTCCTGACCCAGGAATTGAACCTGGGTCTCCTGCATTGTAGGCAGATTCTTGACTGTCTGAGCCACCAGGGAAGTCCCTGTGTAATGTTATTCATAAAAAGATGTATACCAATGTTTTTTTTCTGCCACTTATTGTGATAACATAGATTTCTGGCTGTTTAAACAGAGAAGGCAATGGCACCCCACTCCAGTACTCTTGCCTGGAAAATCCCATGGATGGAGGAGCCTGGTAGGCTGCAGTCCCTGAGGTCGCTAAGAGTCGAACATGACTGAGCAACTTCACTTTCACTTTTCACTTTCATGCATTGGAGAAGGAAATGACAACCCACTTCAGTGTTCTTGCCTGGAGAATCCCAGGGACAGAGTGGGGGCCTGGTGGGCTGCCGTCTATGGGGTCACACAGAGTTGGACACGACTGAAGTGACTTAGCTTAGCAAACGATGGAAAAGTGATATGCATTATTGAAAAAATTCAGAGAATACAAGATATTTTACCAAGACATGATAAATAATAGTTGTGCTAAAAGTATACACCCCAAACTAGTGTGGATCACAGAATGAAAGATACCATTAATATACTAAAAGAACTAACAATGTCAGTATGACAGGAATAAAATATTTAAAAGCAAAACAGAAAAGCATCAGCATATTGTTATGATTTTTCTGTATAAACTTTCACTCACCTTTGAATGACTCAACATTTTCCATAAGAGTATTTGGTTTAACCTTTTCTTCTGTAGGATAAAGTACAAGTAAGACACAGATTTTTCATTAGACCCAGAAAATGTTACAAGGTGACCCTATATTGTGGAACAAAACACTGAAATTCAGAAGTTTACCCTGAGTTGTTCTATAAATAAACCCCAGCTGAGCATGGAATTCAAGAATTAAGTTCTATAAATGATAAATATATAGAAGACAAAATTATAGTATAAAATATTAAATTCTATACACAATGGTGATAGGAAGTTTTAAAAACATTGCTTGACTTACTTTCCACTTGGTCTATTCTACTTTAGAATCTAGGAGTACTATGATGCTTGACCACCTTACTGTTAATATTACAGGATTCATACACAATAAAAACTGCCTAAAATATTGTAGCCGGCTACTTCCACATGCAACCCTTACACAGCACTTTCTTCATGTTTCCAACTCCACACTCAGCAAAACTTCCAATCTTTGCTGACTCCTTCATCTAATTTGTGTACTTTTGTAGTTGTTCGGTTGTTCAGGCATGTTTGACTCTTTGTGATTCCATGGACTGCATGCCAGGCTTCACTGTCCTTCACCATCTCCTGGAGTCTGCTCAAACTTATGTTCATCAAGTCAGTGATGCCATCCAACCATCTCATCCTCTGTGGTCCCCTTTTCCTGCCTTCAATCTTTCCTAGCATAGGGATCTTTTTCAATGAGTCAGCTCTTCGCATCAAGTGGTCAAAGTATTGGAGCTTCAGCTTCAGCATCAGTCCTTCCAATGAATATTCAGGACTGATTTCCTTTAGGATTGGCTGGTTTGATCTCCTTTCAGTCCAAGGGACTCTCAAGAGTCTTCTCCAACACCACAGTTCAAAAGAATCAATTCTTCGGCACTCAGTTTTCATTGTGGTCCAACTCGCACATCCGTACATGACTACTGGGAAAACCATAGCTTTGACTCTATGGACCTTTGTTGGCAAAGTCTCTCAGCTTTTTAATATGCTATCTAGGTTTTTCATAGCTTTTCTTCCAAGGAGCAAGAGTTAATTTCATGGCTTC
Source organism: Budorcas taxicolor (assembly GCF_023091745.1). Classification (NCBI taxonomy): domain Eukaryota; kingdom Metazoa; phylum Chordata; class Mammalia; order Artiodactyla; family Bovidae; genus Budorcas; species Budorcas taxicolor. Next base: position 46,360,525 of record NC_068928.1, on the reverse strand, counting down.
AGTCACCATCTGCAGTGATTTTGGAGCCAAAATAAACATAATCAAGTCTATTACTATTTCCATTTTTCTCCTCATCTATTTGCCATGAAGTGATGGAACCAGATGCCATGATCTTAGTTTTCTCAATGCTGAGTTTTAGCTAGCTTTTTCATTCTCCTCTTTCACTTAACAAGAGGTTCTTTTGTTCCTCTTTGCTTTCTGCCATAAGGGTAGTGTCATCTACAGATCTGAGGTTACTGATACTTCTCCTGGCAATCTTGATTCCAGCTTGTGCTTCCTCCAGCCTGGCATTTCTCATGATGTACTTTGCATATAAGTTAAATAAGCAGGGCGACAATATACAGCTTTGACCTATTACTTTCCCAGTTTCGAACCAGTCTGTCATTCCACATCCAGTTCTAACTGTTGCTTCTTGATCTGCATACAGATTTCTCAGGAGGCAGGTGAGGTGGTCTGGTATTCCTATCTCTAAGAATTTTCCACAGTTTGTTGTGATACACACAGTCAAAGGCTTTAGTGTAGTCAATGAAATAGAAAGTAAAAAGTGAAAGTGTCAGTCACTCAGTTGTGTCCGACTCTTTGCTACCCCATGGGATTTTCCAGACAAGAATACGGGAATGCGTTGCTGTTTCATTCTCCAGAGGATCTTCCCAACCCAGGGATCAAACCTGGCTCTCCCACATGGCAGGCAGATTCTTTACCGTCTGTGCCACCAGGGAAGCCCTAATGAGGCAGAAGTAGATGATTTTCTGGAATTCTCTTGCAACTTTATGGTGATTTAAGAGACTTTTACATTTTTTTTTTTCCTGACTGGTTTTTAAATTTCTTCTTTGGCTTTTTTTCCTTAAAGTGCTCCTCCGTTTCATTTCTCTACCTGCTCCTTAGGTCTGTCAATTTTCTCACTGCCATCAAAATTTAGCCCTTCAGGTGGGAATCACTGTTTAACAGATTACTGATCTTTGATTTAAACATTAATAATCTGAGATAATAAAATTCCCCAGATGAACACATCTGCAAGTTTTATTAGAGGAGCTCAGTTTCCCTAAAGCCATGACTACATGCTCACCATCAGCTGGCAGGTGGTTCCTCAGGTCCTCAACTTCCTCATTCTCCAGGTCATAACCCAAGTTTTCCAGGATGGTTTCCAGTTTAGAGACATGAAACTTCCCACCTTAAGAAAGAATGAAGTGATAAAAAATAGGAACTGGTATTTTTAAAAAATGCTGGTTATATTCCTGCACCAATTGCAACTAGATGAAACAAATCCATTGCATAACGACCAAAAAAAAAAAAAAAAAAGAAAAAGAAAACTGTTTATGGTTACATGTGAAATGTCTTCAACACTTTCCACAATAAAGACTTACTGTGGAAGTCAAGAATATATTTGTGGTTCATTTCAGGGGCCCTTTCTATAGTTTTCAAGAGAGATGTATTTAGAAGGAACTTAATTATATATTATGTAAATTATATACAATTTTATTTATATATTAATCCCAAATGCTATTTTTATGTATTATAAGTTGCACATGTATATATGAAACTTACTGTGTCAGAGAACTATAAATGATCACATTAGATGTAATTGCATCTAAAGGAGACCTATAGGTTAATGGGATAATAAGATCAATGATTTAATTATTGTGGAATGATAAGCCTTTTGAAAATTAAGGTAAAATCTGCAAGTCTTAGTTTTACTTTCCTTCTTATTATGATTTTCACTTACCAGGAAAAGCCTTGATGTGATTGAGCAGATCATTTTTCTCTACCTTTTTATCATCTGTAAAATAAAACATATTTAAGGTAAAATAGAGTTACATGGACAGTAAAAAAAAAAAAGGTAGTAAGAACATAATTTCATAATTACGTACTTTAAAAATTTGTCTTAAGTTATATTGCTACATTTTCTACATCCACGTTCTTCACTGAAATAGATGTTACCTCTTTCCCCACTCTGAGTTCTCCTTTTTCTTTCTCTGTGTATACTAAGTCACTTCGGTTATGTCTGACTCTTTGCGACCCTATGGACTGTAGCCTGCTAGGCTCCTCCGTCCATGGGATTCTCCAGGCAAGAATACTAGAGTGGGTTGCTATGCCCTCCTCCAGGGGATCTTTCTGACCCAGGAATCCAACCATGCCTCCTGAGTCTCCTGCACTGGAAGATGGGTTCTTTACCATAAGCACCACCTTTTTGCTAATTTACACTTTTCTTTCACATTGCCCTACTAATGCATCATTCATTTCTGAGTAATATTTTTTAAAAATTTTAATTTATTGAAGTATAATTGATTTAAAATGTTGTGCTAATTTCTGCTGTAGAGCAAAGTGATTCAATTGTACATATATATATACTTTTTCATATTCTTCTCCATTATCAATTATTACAGGATATTGAATATATTTCCCTGTGCTGTACTGTAGGACCTTGTTGCTTATCCATTCTGTACGCAAAAGTTTGCCTCTGCTAATCCCAAACTCCCAATCCATCCTTTCCCCTTTGTCACCTCACCCTTGGCAACCACAGTTTGCTCTCTATGTCTATGAGTCTGTTTCTGTTTCATAGATACATTCATTTGTGTTATATTTCAGATTCCACATATTAGTGATGTCATATGGTATTTGTCTTTCTTTTTCTGATTTATTTCACTTAATGGCAGGACTCAGGTTTGATGCTATAGCTTTTCAAAATGAGAAACCTAAATGTTAAAGGCCTAATTTCTTTACAGCTAAAGAAAGATTGGCATTTTTGTGTTTTAGATTTTTATGCAAAACTAGAATGGCCCATTTTTATGAAGTTCTCACAATGAAGTTTATACAAAAGCACAGAGATACATACACAGATACATCAAATACCTACCAGCAAATGGCAACATTTTCAACAGCTCCCAGACTTCCCTATTTGTGAGCTCTATTCCCAGGTTTTTTAGTGTTTTGTGTATGTCCTTGGCTTCAACTTTTTCTCCTTTAAAAGATGGGAATGGTTACAGGTGAGAATTGTTTACTGACTCCAAATGATGAAGTGTCTAAAGCTTGTACAGGGTTTTCTACAGTTTTTTGAAGTTATTTCTTTAATTCTAAACAAAATACTTATTTCTAATGCTCTTAAGGACCACAAAGAAGTTAACCCAACTCATGGTAAAGGGATATACAGGAGGCAAAGTGATCTAAGTTATGTACAGGCAGTTACCTAATCTAAATTGTATTAATCATCAGGTAGAATTTGTGTTTTTCTAACTTTGTCTGAATTATAAGACGAATTATCTTTGTTAACCACATTATTTGTATTACTATCAAAATTTTACTTTAACATTTACTGGTTACAGTAGATGTGAGATAAGTATTTTGAATGAATGAACAGGTGAGTTGGCCACTGAAATAAATCACAAAATAAAAAAGTTTCAGAGAATATAGAATTTGTTATAGAGAAATAGTGATATGTTTTGCTAAAACATAAATAATCCAATATAATCTTCATGTCATTAGAGTCAACTTTGTTTTTTTTGTTTGTTTGTTTTATTTTATTTTATTTTTTTTAATTTATTATTTTTTTTAATTTTAAAATCTTTAATTCTTACATGCGTTCCCAAATATGAACCCCCCTCCCACCTCCCTCCCCATAACATCTCTGTGGGTCATCCCCATGCACCAGCCCCAAGCATGCTGTGTCCTGCGTCAGACATAGACTGGCGATTCAATTCTTACATGATAGTATACATGTTAGAATGCCATTCTCCCAAATCATCCCACCCTCTCCCTCTCCCTCTGAGTCCAAAAGTCCGTTATACACAGCTGTGTCTTTTTTCCTGTCTTGCATACAGGGTCGTCATTGCCATCTTTCTAAATTCCATATATATGTGTTAGTATACTGTATTGGTGTTTTTCTTTCTGGCTTACTTCACTCTGTATAATCGGCTCCAGTTTCATCCATCTCATCAGAACTGATTCAAATGAATTCTTTTTAACGGCTGAGTAATACTCCATTGTGTATATGTACCACAGCTTTCTTATCCATTCATCTGCTGATGGACATCTCGCTTGCTTCCATGTCCTGGCTATTATAAACAGTGCTGTGATGAACATTGGGGTACATGTGTCTCTTTCAATTCTGGTTTCCTTGGTGTGTATGCCCAGCAGTGGGATTGCTGGGTCATAAGGTAGTTCTATTTCCAGTTTTTTAAGGAATCTCCACACTGTTCTCCATAGTGGCTGTACTAGTTTGCATTCCCACCAACAGTGTAGGAGGGTTCCCTTTTCTCCACACCCTCTCCAGCATTTATTGCTTGCAGATTTTTGGATCGCAGCCATTCTGACTGGTGTGAAGTGGTACCTCATTGTGGTTTTGATTTGCATTTCTCTAATAGTGAGTGATGTTGAGCATCTTTTCATGTGTTTGTTAGCCATCCGTATGTCTTCTTTGGAGAAATGTCTATTCAGTTCTTTGGCCCATTTTTTGATTGGGTCATTTATTTTTCTGGAATTGAGCTGCATAAGTTGCTTGTATATTTTTGAGATTAGTTGTTTGTCAGTTGCTTCATTTGCTATTATTTTCTCCCATTCAGAAGGCTGTCTTTTCACCTTGCTTATATTTTCCTTTGTTGTGCAGAAGCTTTTAATTTTTAGATCCCACTTGTTTATTTTTGCTTTTATTTCCAGAATTCTGGGAGGTGGATCATAGAGGATCCTGCTGTGATTTATGTCTGAGAGTGTTTTGCCTATGTTCTCCTCTAGGAGTTTTATAGTTTCTGGTCTTACATTTAGATCTTTAATCCATTTTGAGTTTATTTTTGTGTGCGGTGTTAGGAAGTGATCTAGTTTCGTTCTTTTACAAGTGGTTGACCAGTTTTCCCAGCACCACTTGTTAAAGAGATTGTCTTTACTCCATTGTATATTCTTGCCTCCTTTGTCAAAGATAAGGTGTCCATAGGTGTGTGGATTTACCTCTGGGCGTTCTATTTTGTTCCATTGATCTATATGTCTGTCTTTGTGCCAGTACGATACTGTTTTGATGACTGTGGCTTTGTAGTAGAGCCTGAAGTCAGGCAAGTTGATTCCTCCAGTTCCATTCTTATTTCTCAAGATTGCTTTGGCAATTCGAGGTTTTTTGTATTTCCATACAAATCTTGAAATTATTTGTTCTAGTTCTGTGAAAAATATGGCTGGTAGCTTGATAGGGATTGCATTGAATTTGTAAATTGCTTTGGGTAGTATACTCATTTTCACTATATTGATTCTTCTGATCCATGAACATGGTATATTTCTCCATCTATTAGTGTCCTCTTTGATTTCTTTCATCAGTGTTTTATAGTTTTCTATATATAGGTCTTCAGTTTCTTTAGGTAGATATATTCCTAAGTATTTTATTCTTTTCATTGCAATGGTGAATGGAATTGTTTGCTTAATTACTTTTTCTACTTTCTCATTATTTGTGTATAGGAATGCAAGGGATTTCTGTGTGTTGATTTTATATCCTGCAATTTTACTATATTCATTGATTAGCTCTAGTAATTTTCTGGTGGAGTCTTTAGGGTTTTCCATGTAGAGGATCATGTCATCTGCAAACAGTGAGAGTTTTACTTCTTCTTTTCCAATTTGGATTCCTTTTATTTCTTTTTCTGCTCTGATTGCTGTGGCCAAAACTTCCAGAACTATGTTGAATAGTAGCGGTGAAAGTGGACACCCTTGTCTTGTTCCTGACTTTAGGGGAAATGCTTTCAATTTTTCACCATTGAGGATAATGTTTGCTGTGGGTTTGTCATATATAGCTTTTATTATGTTGAGGTATGTTCCTTCTGTTCCTGCTTTCTGGAGAGTTTTTATCATAAATGGATGTTGAATTTTGTCAAAGGCCTTCTCTGCATCTATTGAGATATCATATGGTTTTTATTTTTCAATTTGTTAATGTGGTGAATTACATTGATTGATTTGCGGATATTGAAGAATCCTTGCATCCCTGGGATAAACCCCAAGACACATATTAATCAAATTAACAAAGATCAAACACAAAGAACAAATATTAAAAGCAGCAAGGGAAAAACAACAAATAACACACAAGGGGATTCCCATAAGGATAACAGCTGATCTTTCAATAGAAACTCTTCAGGCCAGGAGGGAATGGCAAGACATACTGAAAGTGATGAAAGACATAACCTACAGCCCAGATTACTGTACCCAGCAAGGATCTCATTCAAATACGAAGGAGAAATCAAAAGCTTTACAGACAAGCAAAAGCTGAGAGAATTCAGCACCACCAAACCAGCTCTCCAACAAATTCTAAAGGATATTCTCTAGACAGGAAACACGAAAAGGGTGTATAAACCCGAACCCAAAACAATAAAGTAAATGGTAACGGGATCATACTTATCAATAATTACCTTAAACGTAAATGGGTTGAACGCCCCAACCAAAAGACAAAGACTGGCCGAATGGATACAAAAACAATTTTTGCTGCTTACAAGAGACCCACCTCAAAACAAGGGACACATACAGACTGAAAGTGAAGGGCTGGAAAAAGATATACCACGCAAATAGAGACCAAAAGAAAGCAGGAGTGGCAATACTCATATCCGACAAAATAGACTTTAAAACAAAGGCTGTGAAAATAGACAAAGAAGGCCACTACATAATGATCAAAGGAACAATCCAAGAAGAAGATATAACAATTATAAATATATATGCACCCAATATAGGAGCACCGCAATATGTAAGACAAATGCTAACAAGTATGAAAGGGGAAATCAACAATAACACAATAATAGTGGGAGACTTTTTAATACCCCACTCACACCTATGGACAGATCAACTAAACAGAAAATTAACAAAGAAATGCAAACTTTAAATGATACATTAGATCAGTTAGACCTAATTGACATCTATAGGACATTTCACCCCAAAACAATGAATTTCACCTTTTTTTCAAGTGCTCATGGAACCTTCTCCAGGATAGATCACATCCTGGGCCATAAATCTAAACTTGATAAATTCAAAACAATCGAAATCATTCCAAGCATCTTTTCTGACCATAATGCATTAAGATTAGATCTCAATTACAGGAGAAAAACTATTAAAAATTCCAACATATGGAGGTTGAACAACACACTTCTGAATAACCAACAAATTACAGAAGAAATCAAAAAAGAAATCAAAATATGCATAGAAACTAATGAAAATGAAAACACAACAACCCAAAACCTGTGGGACACTATAAAAGCAGTGCTAACAGGAAAGTTCATAGCAATACAGGCATACCTCAAGAAACAAGAAAAAAGTCAAATAAATAACCTAACTCTACAACTAAAGCAACTAGAAAAGGAGAACCCCAGAGTTAGCAGAAGGAAAGAAATCTTAAAAATTAGGGCAGAAATAAATGCAAAAGAAACAAAAGAGACCATAGCAAAAATCAACAAAGCCAAAAGCTGGTTCTTTGAAAGGATAAATAAAATTGACAAACCATTAGCCAGACTCATCAAGAGGCAAAGAGAGAAAAATCAAATCAATAAAATTAGAAATGAAAATGGAGAGATCACAACAGACAACACAGAAATACAAAGGATCATAAGAGACTACTATCAGCAGTTGTATGCCAATAAGATGGACAACGTGGAAGAAATGGACAAATTCTTAGAAAAGTACAATTTTCCAAAACTGAACCAGGAAGAAACAGAAAATCTTAACAGACCCATCACAAGCACGGAAATTGAAACTGTAATCAGAAATCTTCCAGCAAACAAAAGCCCAGGTCCAGACGGCTTCACAGCTGAATTCTACCAAAAATTTCGAGAAGAGCTAACACCTATCCTACTCAAACTCTTCCAGAAAATTGCAGAGGAAGGTAAACTTCCAAACTCATTCTATGAGGCCGCCATCATCCTAATACCAAAACCTGACAAAGATGTCACAAAAAAAGAAAACTACAGGCCAATATCACTGATGAACATAGATGCAAAAATCCTCAACAAAATTCTAGCAATCAGAATCCAACAACACATTAAATAGAGTCAACTTTGTTACAAAAACAGAAGTTAAAAATCAATGACAAAATAAGAAAACAGCTTTACATCTGTATGTAAACATGGAGTATTTGCATTTTAGTTTTATATCTTTTCACAAAATGTATTGCTCACCTGTTATTTTCTTTATTTCTTTTAGCAGTTTATGCAGATCAGTCTTGCCAAACACTAAAAAATAAGCCACAATTTAGACAGACACAATTGTAGATTAATTTAAAAAGATTATTAAAATATTTAAGCATTAATTTCATTATTTATTCTCTTCTCCCTCTTATCTCAGTCTCTGCGTGCATGCATATGAAAATTTCCTTCCTCAGGTTTGTTCTTGTGGCTTCACTCAATCTACTATATCAGATTCCAGCAACAAGAGTAAAAACTTTCAGTTTGGAACTTTAAGTCTACCTATTTCCCCACTTAACACTATCCTATACTATCACCCCCAAGTTAGCTTAATCTACTGCATTTTTGGTAGTAGTAATGTTCATTATATAATCAAAGAATTGAGAGTCTTTAAATTAAAAAATATGTCTATTTATTCTGTATCACATCCAGACAAGTTAGGGTTGCCCATAGTAATACTAAACACTTTAAAATTAAACAGTAGAATGGAACATAATGAGAATTATCTCTTCAATCAGCATAATTTCCCAGAATTGCAGATGTAGTACATTTGTAGGCCAAGAAAAAAAATCTAGAAACTGTGCACATTATTGGTATTTTCTTACCAAAAAAACAGTATGCTATTTATTATTATGGAATCTTATTCTTCCTTTGGGGTAGTTTCCAGTACATTCTCTGCATACATTTAGTTATCAGATTTATGCTTTGGGGTCTCTTGCTACATATAGGACAGTGTAATTTTACATTAAATTTCCCTGTTGATGATAACAATCAGCTAACACCTATTGATTAATACAACTGAAAATTCTTGCTGAGAGTCTTGAGTAGTTGCTAAATTAACATATTATCTAGTTAATTCTATTTCTCATCACTCAACAAGTATTTATAGGTGTCAAAGATCTGCACTCATTGAGGGATACAATAGCCCATGGGGTTGCAAAGAATGAGACACGACTGAGTACACACACACACACACACACACACACACACACACACAACGGTAAGCAGCATAGAAATGGTTCCTGTCCTCACAGAGACTTCATTTATTACTGATTTCAATAAGTTTAGGTGAGAAAAAGCTTTTGATCTTTCTTTTAGCTTTCCTATCAGAGAGAGCAAGGAAAATGTGTTCTGGTTTCACAGAATCAACACCAAAGGTATAACAACTAATTATGTATAGAAAGATAATGTGACTCATTGAAGAAAGTAGAATACTATCTGGGTTTACAAATGCTTATCTTTGCTCTTTATGTACATAATGAGGGTGTCTCTAGCCTGAGGATTAAAAAGCTTTACACCTTTCAATTTTTGAATGGTAATCTCAGCCTGCATTCACTTATTTAAATTTGATCAATTAAATTAACTAGGGTAGCTTTTCAAAATGCTTTTACTACCTACAGGTATTTATTTCCTCCTCTCCTTGAACTTCACTGAAATGATAGGAAAGTAATAATAAATGCACTCAAAAGACATTTATGGGAGACGAAATCTTCATGAACAAGAGACTTCACAAACATTTGAAAATTAGAAAGCAAGTAGGAGAGTGGTAACTAATTCAGCAGAGCTGAGGAAGAAAGAAAGTGAAAGTGAAGTCGCTCAGTCGTGCCCGACTCTTTGCGACCCCATGGACTGTAGCCTACCAGGCTCCTCTGTCCATGGGATTTTCCAGGCAATAGTCCTGGAGTGGATTGCCATTCCTTCTTCAGGGGTCTTCCCAACCCAGAGACCAAACCCAGGTCTACTGCATTGTAGACAGACTCTTTACCGCCTGAGCCACCAGGCAACTTAAAAGCCTATGAGGGTTATCGTTACCATCTTTCTAAATTCCATATGTTGATGTATGGCAAAACCAATACAATATTGTAAAGTAATTAACCTCCAATTAAATAAACTTATTTTTAAAAAAGCCTATAAGGGGACACTAATGAAAAGCGGCATAATTCACAAAGAAGAATCCTAAAAAGTTTCAAGATACAGAGTATCGGGTAAGGTGTAGGAATGAACATCAAGGGGACTGCTAGCAAGTTAGTACACACAGGCAAATTAACAACATTCCCCTCCTCTGCTAGTTATTACCCTTTCTTTTATTCCCATTTTCTCCAAATTCCACTCCACCATCACTTCTCCTCTCGCCCCTCTGACCATTCCCTAAAAACCAGAAATTTATTCTCTAGAGACATGGATATAAGAAGTTCTGGACTCTGGGAAGGTAGGCACAGTAAATGTTAGGCAACAGGATTAAAATGGGGCATTATATGAATGTTAATAAATTGAAGTGGAAGGGAGGGAGGCTCAAGAGGGAGAAGATATATGTATACTTATGCTTGATTGGGGCTTCCCTGGTAGCTCAGCTGGTAAAGAATCTGCCTGCACGGCAGGAGACTCTGGTTTGATTCCTGGGCTGCGAAGATCCCTTGGAGAAGGGAAGGCTATCCACTGCAAAATTCTTGGGCTTCCCTGGTGGCTCAGACAGTAAAGAATCCACCTACAATGTGGAAGACCTGGGTTCGATCCCTGGGTTGGGAAGATCCCCTGGAAGAAGGCATGGCAACCCACTCCGGTATTCTTGCCTAGAGAATCCCCATGGACAGAGGAGCTGGTGGGCTACACTCCATGGGGTCACAAAGAGTCAGACGCAATTAAGCTACTAAGCACACACATGCTTGATTCACGCTGTTGTACAGCAGAAACCAACAGAACGTTGTGAAGAATTATTCTCCATTAAAATAAATAAATAATAAAAAGAGTACTTCCCTGGTGGTCCAGTGATAAAGAATCCACCTCCCAATGTAGGGGATATGAGTTTGATCCCTGGTCTGGGAAGATCCCACAGGCCATGGGGAACTGAGCCCGCAAGCCACAACTACTGAGCCGGTGCTCTAGAGAGCCTGTGGTGCTCAAAAAGAGTAGCCACTGCAATGAGAAGCCTGCGCACCGTAACAGAGAAGCTCCTGCTCACAGCAACTAGAGAAAGTCTGCGTACAGCAACAAAGACCCAGCACAGCGACAAGTAAGTAAATAAAGGAAGATAAAATATTGCTGTTTAAGGTTCTTAATGTAGACAGAGATAAGGTCAGGGATGAATAATGTGAGCGCGTGCCAAAACACAGGGGAAGGGATAAGGAAACTGGTAATTTGCAAGTGTATAAAGGAATTGTTGATTTGAAACCTAAGGAGCTTCCCAGGTAAAATCTGAAACCAGCCACCTGTACACTGAGGGCAGGGCGAGACCAAAGCAAGAGCAGACCTCTCCAGATGGGTGGCTGAAAGGTTTCTAAGCAAGGAAACTTACATATGAGGCTTGCCTTTGGTGACCACAAGACAAGCAGATCTCTGCACTGCCCTCCAGAATCTTAAAAGTTTATACAGAGACTTTAACTGGGTTTAGTCATGTATACTGTCCAGATGGGATTCAACAACACATTGCTCTCTCAAGGCTCTTTCCTTGAACACAACTCTCATTGTGGGAACAGAGGACACGGTAGATGTTCTAAGCACAAGGGAGGTGGTGAGGATCCTCCAATTGCTTTGAGTCCAGTTTGCAGGTCAACTGGCAGTCATGTTCTCTCAATTACCCCCTCCAACAGGAATGTATAGCTGGGTGACATGATTTTTAAAATAAATTTAAATCATATACTTAATCTGAAATTAGCAACCTCTTCTCTGTGGGTAATAAGCCCTTCTTCAGCTTCTTTCAAGTAAAGGGTTAAACTCCTGTAACTCACTGTAGCACATGTACCATCATTCATACTGAGATCACTGAAAACACACGAAGTCAAAATAGTCTCTTATGTTAGGACTGGGCTCTTTTCAAAGATTTACAAAGTGATATTATCACCAAAACAGATTTAATGCCAGAAGTTTTCAAACATAAGCTTACAAGTCTAAATTTCTTTAAAAGGTCTAATATCATCTGTGATGCTCACCATCAACTGGTAGGTTTTGTGACAAATCCTGGAGCTTGTTATCTGGGAATTTGATTTTCATGTTTCTCAAAACCTTTTCCAGATTACTGACATCAACCTTCCCACCTAAGGAAACATTTGGGAACACAAGGGAAATTTAATGACTTCTCCAATAGAGAAAATTTCAGTCAATTTCCATACAACCAGGACTATCTGCAAAAATATCATTGGTCCAAAATGTTCAAGTGTACAATGTGAACAAAATAGAATTAGACTTGTAATTTCTGCATGGTCTTGAGGACAATCTTAACAAGGTACAAATTCATTCTCCAGTGAGTTACAATGATGGGATGCCCAGAACTACTGCCAATTCTTTACTTCACATTTTCTATATAGACTCAACTTTAGATTCGCTTTGCAAATAAATTTAATAAAAGCCAAAGTTTACTAAGCAGGAAAGACTATTTGAAAAAAGCACATACATTCAAAACAAATAAAAAATAATCAGTTTCTCATTGGTGGAATTATAATTTGTACAAAAATATTTGGCAATATTTAATAAAGCTGAAAGTATACTTAAAAAATATAATAATCAGTTTATGTGAGAGGTGGTAAGATCCACAAGAGAATAATTAGACAATAATATTAACGCAAAAGTAAGGCAGAATAATCTTATTTATCTTTCTTCTCATCATGCTTCTTACCATTGAAAGATTTCACGCCATCTAGCAATCTATTTTCATATATATTCCCATCATCTGTAAGAAAAGGCACAATCGACATCACAGATAAAGGGATATAGAAATTGAAGAGAGACAATACAAAGGTATAATTTCACAAAAATGCTTTAAAATGGTTTGTCTTAGAAATAACTTTGATTTTTGCCCTCCAGTGATTTTGAAACTATGGACAAAGAAAACTCTCAGAGTGCTGTGTCTGGCTGTATAACCCATAATTAGCGGCAAACACCTTAACTGGAACATCAATATGTCTTTCCTTCACTTTTCTTTTACTTTTTTCTTCATTCTCCTACTCTTCTATCTCTCCCATCCTCACTTTCTTCCTTACATCTCTCTGTTTAACTTTTAGTTCTGAGGGTGGAACCAAATATAATAAAAGGAATTTTTGTATCCAATGGCAGGATTCAAGAAAATAGAGTTGGTATTTAGTTTCCCAAAGAAAGAATTACATTTTCCAAAGGAAGGACAAAGTCACACTAAAATTTTTTACATTCTTTTTGCTGTGGTTTTTTAAATTAGGATATCTAGTAGGTATAGTTTTTTTTTATTTAGGTTATTTTAAACACCTAAGACTAACCTTTCTCAAAAGTTCTAATATTGTTTGAAATGCTTACCATCAACTGGCAGATTTTTTACCAGTTCCGAGTATTCTTTAGGTGTGAATTCTATCCCAAAGCCTTCCAGAATATTTTTCAGATCTTCTATATTAATTTTTTCTCCTTCAAAAAAAGAAATGGTGAGTACAGTTGACAATATTAATAACTATCTAACTACTTAAAGATATGAAACAAAATTGTTCATGTTCATAAATCATTATCCCCAGCTGCTAGGTAAAAGAAAAAGGCACAATAAAATCTGCCTAGTGGAGTCAAGAGTGGGCAGAGAATTAGAACTTATACCCCTAAGGAAAGACTTGCTTTCATAACACTGAGAATAAGAAACCACAGTTCTCAGTAAACTGAAGATTTAGATAGTTGCTTTGTAAACTAGAATGGAAAGTTAACCTAATTTTGCTCTGCTTTTCCCAAAATTGCTGAAGTGTTTGACCATTATCCTAATTTTTATCATTTCACACAATGGCTATTTAGCGCTGCTGCTGCTGCTAAGTTGCTTCAGTCGTGTCTGACTCTGTGCAACCCCATAGATGGCAGCCCACCAGGCTCCGCCATCCCTGGGATTCTCCAGGCAAGAACACTGGAGTGGGTCGCCATTTCCTTCTCCAATGCATGAAAGTGAAAAGGGAAAGTGAAGTCGCTCAGTCGTGCCCGACTCCTAGCGACCCCATGGACTGCAGCCTACCAGGCTCCTCCATCCATGGGATTTTCTACAACAGCAGAATTGAGTAGCTGCAACAGAGACTATATAAGCTACTCAATTCTGCTGTTGTAAGCTGCCGTCTATGGGGTCGGACACGACTGAAGCGACTTAGCAGCGGCAGCACTGAAATAGCCATTGATAATAGATACAACAAGACTGTGACTGTTCTAGCAAAACATTCTTTATAAACAGAGGGCTAGATTTGGTCTATGAGCAGTAGTTTGTTTATCCCTGATATTGATTTTTTACTTTTCAGTGGTGAAGATCTGAAGTATATTATTATTAGAAAATATTTTAGAAGATATAGGAATTGCTACTAAGAAATGAAAAAAATTAATACCGATAATACAGACTGACTTTGGACAATTAGACACAAACTCTTCATAATAACAATAAACTGTGGAAAATTCAGAAAGAGATGGGAATACCAGACCACCTGACCTGCCTCTTGAGAAACCTGTATGCAGGTCAGGAAGCAACAGTTAGAACTGGACATGGAACAACAAACTGGTTCCAAGTAGGAAAAGGAGTACGTCAAGGCTGTATATTGTCACCCTGCTTATTTAACTTATATGCAGAGAACATCATGAGAAACGCTGGGCTGGAAGAAGCACAAGCTGGAATGAAGACTGCCGGGAGAAATATCAATAACCTCAGATATACAGATGACACCACCCTTATGGCAGAAAGTGAAGAACTAAAGAGCCTCTTGATGAAAGTGAAAGAGGAGAGTGAAAAGGTTGGCTTAAAGCTCAACATTCAGAAAACGAAGATCATGGCATCTGGTCCCATCACTTCGTGGGAAACAGATGGGGAAACAGTGGAAACAGTGTCAGACTTTATTTTTCTGGGCTCCAAAATCACTGCAGATGGTGATTGTAGCCATGAAACTAAAAGATGCTTACTCCTTGGAAGGAAGTTATGACCAACCTAGACAGCATATTAAAAAGCAGAGACATTACTTTGCCCACTAAGGTCCGTCTAGTCAAGGCTATGGTTTTTCCAGTGGTTATGTATGGATATGAGAGTTGGACTATAAAGAAAGCTGAGTGCCAAAGAATGGATGCTTTTGAACTGTGGTGTTGGAGAAGACTCTTGAGAGTCCCTTGGACTGCAAGGAGATCCAACCAGTCCATCCTAAAGGAGATCAGTCCTGGGTGTTCATTGGAAGGACTGATGTTGAGGCTGAAACTCCAATACTTTGGCCACCTGATGCAAAGAGCTGACTCATTGGAAAAGACCCTGATGCTGGGAAAGATTGAGGGCAGGAGGAGAAGGGGACAACAGAGGATGAGATGGTTGGATGGCATCACCAGCTTAATGGACATGGGTTTAGGTGGACTCCAGGAGTTGGTGATGGACAGGGAGGCCTGGTGTGCTGCGGTTCATGGGTCGCAAAGAGTCGGACAAGACTGAGCGACTGAACTGAACTGAACTGAACTTGTAACAACACTCTTGTAACTACCACCTAGGTAAAGAAATAGAAGAACGTTTCCCACTCCTGAAGGCTATCTTTCTCAAATCCTATTCACAGTATTCCTTAAGAGGTAATTATACCCTTAGTTTTTGGACAATGATTTCATTTTTCTTTTGTTTAATATCAAAGCACTGATGACTTTATTTACATGAATCAAGAACATTTTAAAGGCAATTCTATTTAGAGAAACATTTTCTTTAATCGTATAGTATATGAGAGATATTTAGGATGGTCTCTGAAAATGAACTCAAAGGAACTTCTGTGTAAAAATAAAATGATGGTTTGGGTTTCAATTATTATACCTAAACCTAGAAATCAATTTGGAAGGAAACATGAAAGTTCCAGGATTGGGTTAAAACTATTCACCTTTCATCGTTTTCCCCAAACTTGGTTTGATGTAGATTGGTCGTAAGTACTATTATGTAGCACATAGTCCCATACTTTCTTAAATGGAGGCTACTAAATATAATTTAGTATTTTTCTAGATATTCCAATGTCTTTGAAGTTCATGGGAATGACTGCATTATGCTATACTAACTATAATACAAAAACATTTTTTTGGAGCTTTTTACTTACTTTAAATTTTTTTTATTGGAGTATAGTTGATTTGCAGTGTTTTATTACTTTCTGTTGCATGGCAAAGTGAATCAGTTATATATATATCCACTCTTTTTCAGATTATTCTCCCATATAGGAGAGTTGGACAGAGTTGGACAATGATTTCTTGCTTTTCTTTATGCATTTATCATCTAGTTGGCATGCTTAATCACTGTCATTTAGCTCTGTTTCTTTTCAAATCTTATAAATGAAATCATACACATATTATTTTCACTGACATATTGGGAGGATAAGGGCTGTAGGAGAGGTCCACCCTGGGAGCAGGTCATAGGGGGTATATTATTTATAGAGATCTTAGAAATAATAATACCACCAATTAAAAGTAAGTCTACCTGTTACTATCACTTCAGGCTCGCATTTCAAATAATGTCATTTTAAGTACTTTATCCTACCAGACTAGATTGTTTCCACTGCATCTTCCTATCTTTGTATACCACTTTTGTGGCTGGTTGATTTTTTTTAATTGAGATGAAATTCTCATAATGTAAAATTAACTATTTTAAAGTGTGCAACTCAGTGGCAGTTAGTACATTCACAATGTTGTGGATCAACTCTCTCTAATTTCAGATATCTTTATTGCCTGGAAAGGAAACCCCATGTTCAATAATCATCAGCCATTGTACCCTCCTTTCAGTTCCTAACAATCATGAGCCTACTTTCTGACCCTATGGATCTATTCAGTTCAGTTCAGTTCAGTCGCTCAGTCGTGTCCAACTCTTTGCGACCCCATGAATTGCAGCACACCAGGCCTCCCTGTCCATCACCAACACCCGAAGTTCACTCAGACTCACGTCCATTGAGTCAGTGATGCCATCCAGCCATCTCATCCTCGGTAGTCCCCTTCTTCTCCTGCCCCCAATCCCTCCCAGCATCAAAGTCTTTTCCAATGAGTCAACTCTTCGCATGAGGTGGCCAGTCCTCTTCCTATTAATGGAATCATATAATATGTGAGATAGATACAACAGATGTGTTCATCTTTTTAAAGTTAAAACAATTTTTTTTTTTTTTTTTGGCTGCTCTAGGTCTTCGTTGCTGTGGGCAGGCTTTCTCTAGTTGCCGTGAAAATTGGTTATCCTTTAGTTGTGGTACATGGGCTTCCCATTGTAGTGGCCTCTTCTGTTGAAGAGCCTGGGCTCCAGGCATGTGGGCTCAATAGTGTGGTGCACAGGCTTAGTTGCTCTGTGGTATGTGGGAATCTTCCTGGACCAGGGACCAAATACGTATCCCCTGCATTGGCAGGTGGATTCTTAACCACTGGACCACCACAGAAGTCCTCATGTCTTTTTGAAGCTAAATAATATTTCATTTTATGAACCAAATTGTGTCCATTTAGTATTTATATGTTGATGTTCTTAGTACCTTGTAATGTGACTGTGTTTGGAAGTAGGAGTCCTCTGCACTGGACTGAAGCTGATCTGTTGTGTTGCTATTAGAGGTAAGCCCTACTCTTCTTTATTCCTAGCTGTCTCTGTATATCTCAGCTTTGCACCTCTCTGGGTCTCTGGGTAGAATGAAAACAAAGCAAGTCCTGTGATTTTTGTCCATTTGTTTTTGCAGCCGAACCATGTGGCATGTGGGATCTTAGTTCCTGACAGGGATGAAACATGCAGTGGAAGCCTGAAGTCTTAACCGCTGGAACTGCCAGGGAAATCCTCAAAGCAGGTCCTTTGTGAAGTTCCCTGAAAGGATGGAAAAGCTAGTCATCTACCCTATTCTTCTCTTCCTGCTAGGAGAACTCTTTCTATCTGGGGAGTTCCCTCTATGTGCTGACAGTGCCACCAAGGGGATATGCTGATACAGGCAAAATCAAGTTGTTCTTACCCCTTTAATATAGTTATTCTCAGGTTTAAACTCCACTGGTTGCTTTAGTTTCTTAAGTGGACTCCTGAGCTCTCCTAGAACTGCTCTGTTGGTGGATATCTAATTAACTGTTGATCTTCGTGGAGGGATGGAGAGTGTGGTCCCCTACTTTATCATTTTGGTGATACCAACCTCCAAACGCAACTGATTTTTATATGTTGATTTTGTATTCTGCGACTTTACTGAATTTATTAGTTCTGACAGTTTTTGGTGGAGTCTTCGTGGTTTTATATATATATATATATTTTATATATATATTAATATATATTAATAAGATCACCTCATCACCTCATCCTTTCCAATTGAGATCCCTTTTAATTTCATTTTCCTGCCTAACAATATAAATATTTATATACAGGAGACTGGATAAATAAAAATTTGGCATATTTGCAAACAGGACATTTATATAACAATGAAAAGAAATAAACTACAATAATAAACTACAAAATCATAAATAAAAAATGAAATATA
Organism: Budorcas taxicolor; assembly: GCF_023091745.1. NCBI lineage: Eukaryota > Metazoa > Chordata > Mammalia > Artiodactyla > Bovidae > Budorcas > Budorcas taxicolor. The sequence goes on along the minus strand of NC_068928.1, from coordinate 46,342,014 downwards.
GAACTTGTTTTAGGGTTAGAATGTTATTAGGGTTAGGATTAGGGAATACTGTGCATTTATGATAGCATTTTTATAGTGTCGAATGAAGCAAAATGAAAACACTATGTCTGCTGCGTTATCACCTAGGTAATAAAGCTATGATTTTTCAAAAGAAGAATAAGCAACATAAAATTTAGGATACACCTGTCTCAGAAAGTGGGAAGGCAGTGTGATGGAACAGGGGAGTTAGGATTTTAATGTTGTAACTTTTAACTTGCCTGTAACTGCCTTGATATCACTCATCACTTTTTTCAGAGGAACATTTCCATCAGCTGTAATACAAAGCATAAAAAATTCAGACAATGACACAGAACATAGAAAAATTGTGACCTAGATTGCAGTGAAAGTCTATATATTCTACTAAATTATTTGTGTTCACCTTAAATTTATATTTCCTGTTGAATGATTGATTCATTATGAGTAAGAAAAACAACAGTGTTTGTCCCATGTCCTTCTAACACAGTGTCTGACCATGACAAAAGTATTATTCAGTTCTTAGGTCTTCAGATGCTTTCTTACAAGCGTGGTAAAAACGCCATTTATAAAGAGTCAGGGTTTTTTGTTTGTTTGTTTTTTTGGTGAACCTTACATCTGGCACTGATACTGAGGTAGGGGCTTTGAATCTTCCATCTATTCTCAATCAGCTTTCCTTTAATGTTTTCAACTTATTTATCTATCTCTAAATGGTGATCACTTGTGGTTGTTAGATACTTGAAGAAATATTAAGGATGTTCCACTACTCCCCATTATGGATATCTTTCTCTCAGTCATTTCTGGCTCTCTCTGTTATTCATTCATTCATTCATTCACTAGTCCCTGCTCCCAAGTTTGTTTCTCCCAGCCATTCTCTGAGCTGATAAAACCATTGTGAATATCCCCTCAAAACTATTGATAGTTGAGCAGGATGACAATTTCAGATGAATAAAAATGACAAAAGACAGGATTTCTTCATAGTTTAAGACAAGTTCTTCATGATTCTTAAAAGTGTCTTTAACTCCTCAAATCAGTCTAGTTTTAGAAATTCAATGCTTACCATCAAGAGGTTGCTTTTCCACCACACTTTTAAGTTCCTTATTTCTGAGCTTGATCCCCATGCGCCCCAGAACTGGATTCAGATTATTGAGGTCAACTTTTCCACCTTAGGAAAAAGATATAAATGTGCGAAAAACTCAGTAAAGATACAATAAGAAAAACATTTCTTGTCCTGATGAGTTAAACCAGCTCTCAGCTCTCAATACGTCTGGCTGCTGGTAAGAGTGTTAACTGGAATTAGCTTATTGGAAAGTGGTTTGGCAATAACCATCACAATTCTTTAAAATGTTCATAACTCTTATCTCACTAATTTCACTTTTAGAAATACAGAAAAAGCTCATATCAAAGGGGACGGGTAAATGTTTATTATAATCTTAGTTACAATAAGTGGAAAAATTAAAAAGTACCCTGAATTTAAATATCTAAAGATAAGAGATATTGTAAAGTAAACCATTGTATTTTCATTCACAGAAAGTTACATAGCTATAGTGTTACAAAAAATGGGTACCACAGGAAAAAAATGCTTTTTTAATAGGGTATAATTATATCAAACAATCATTTAACTTATATGAATTAAAATCACATGCACAGTATAAATGAACAATGAAATAATTCATGTGATTCTCCCTGACATTTCAGGAGCCACAAGCACTTAAGTAGAGAAAACAGATGAACATCAATTGACTGTTCTATCAGATGGACTAAATTCCACTAAGCCTATCATACTGTGAGCGTCTTGACTCAACGAAATTCTAGTATGAGATATATTTTTGTATATTATGGCTCTTAGGCAAGCCAGCTACTTCAGCTAATTGCTTAACTGTAGGAATAACAATCTATTCCATATCATTGGAAGAAAAAGTGACTATACCAGACTTATCAAGACTAGAATGTTGGTTTCTTTTATGGAGTCTTCCAATGAGATTTTAGAGCAATTCTGACTATATGAAATTTTTGCTATTTTAACATTAAGGGCTTCAAAATATAAAGAGTGGTAATGATTCAGCAGTAGCAATATGAGTGATGATTTTTCCTTCAACTTTTATATTTACTGGGAATGACACCTTTTATACTGAAAAAGGAAAGGAAAACTAACAGTTCATAGCTGTGCATTGTGATGGTTATTTTCAGCACTATGAAAACTAAAACTCCAACTTGACCTACTCAAGTACACAAAAAGAGAACTGTGGAGATACTTAGGACTGGTTCCTTTGAATCTGACCTTGGGATCAAGTCTACCCAGCATACACTCAAAAAACAAAACAAAACTATAGCATCAACATTTAAAAAGGGTGGCAGAGGAATCATGATCTAACGACTAGGAAAAAGTAAATACAAAGATTGAGAATCTCAGTCTTGTGTACTTTCTCATTACATTAATTACCCACCTTTAAAAGACTTCAAAGCTGCTAGCAGTCTATTCTGAAAAACTTTCTTATCACCTGTAAGAAAAGGCATAGTCAGGACAGAGAATGACTCACAGATAGAACTTAAGGATCAGACTTTCCTCTTTGTGACTGACTTTATAAATCTATCCAATTTTACCTTCAAATTATGATGAAGTTAAGCAATGAAAAAGTTGGCATTATGGTATAGAGTGGTAGTTTGGTGTAAAAAAGAGTCCGGGTTCAAATTCTTGCTCTGCTACTGATTAACTTTGTGACCTTAGGCAAATTACTTACCCTTTCTATGCCTCAGTTTTCTCCACGGTAAAATTGGGATAAGGTGTCATCATTGTATGTGGTGAGGATAGAACTTGGCTCATCATAATAAATTCTGGTATTATTAATAGATCTACTTACTCTTTCACATCCACAGAAACTACCAGTTTATATGCTACAGAGCTAAAACTCACCATCTTTTCCTATTCTATTATAAATTCTTTTCATTCCTTGTTTCTATCACATTTCCATTCTGTTTTCTTTACTTCTTGCAGTTCAAGTTTGACTTGTCAGTGGCCTAATGAGTAACAGCAGGAATTTGCTTCGTCCTATTTTCTCTTTTTCAATAGCACTTTCTTCTCTAAAAGCAGGTGGTTATTCCTCTGTGTTCTGCATCTCGATTCACTTCCTGCAGATGTTCTCTTGTTTCTTGAGAGAGGAATCATAAACGCAGGAAGGCCTCTGCCAGAAAATGTCTTCACTAAATAAAGAGAACTCTGTCCTGCAGAAATTTGAGGTTTTATATCTTCCAAACTTTTGCATAATTAACAAATCCTCTGAGAAACAGGAGAAAACCTAAAACCAGAAACACCCACCAGAGACAGTTCTGACCATCAAAATATCCAGGAAAATAGGTGGAAAACCTGACAACAAGGATCTGCTTGATTAGAGACAGCAAAATCCTGAAATGGCCTCATACTTTCCTGCAGTTGAAGTGGCCAAGAAAGCACACAGGAAATACCCAATCTAGTATTTTTTTTAACTTTTGTATTTTATTTATTTATTTTTAATTTTAATTTTTACTTTATTTTACTTTACAATACTGTATTGGTTTTGCCATACATTGACATGAATCTGCCATGGGTGTACATGAGTTCCCAATCCTGAACCCCCCTCCCACCTCCCACCCCATATCATCTCTCTGGATCATCCCTGTGCTTTATTTTTATAATTTTTTTTTTTTTTTACTTTACAATACTGTATTGGTTTTGCCATACATTGACATGAATCCACCACGGGCCAATCTAGTTTTAAAGAAGAATGCCATAAAAAGTTCACATGATAATCCTGTTGTTGCCTAAACTAAGTTGGTCAGCATTATCAAAGTCATCCTGACCCACAAAATATTCATCTCTTCCAGAAACTGAAGGGATAGTAGTTTCATGCTTGATTCTCTTGCCTTCATCATAACTGGGTAGTGTTGTTCAGTTCAGTCACTCAGTCGTGTCCGACTCTTTGTGACCCCATGAACCGCAGCACACCAGGCCTCCCTGTCCATCACCAACTCCCAGAGTTCACTTAAACCCATGTCCATTAAGCTGGTGATGCCATCTAACCATCTCATCCTCTGTCGTCCCCTTCTCCTCCTGCCCCCAATCTTTCCCAGCATCAGGGTCTTTTCAAATGAGTCAGCTCTTCACTTCAGGTGGCCAAAGTATTGGAGTTTCAGCCTCAACATCAGTCCTTCCAATGAACACCCAGGACTGATTTCCTTTAGGATGGACTGGTTGGATCTCCTTGCAGTCCAAGGGACTCTCAAGAGTCTTCTCCAACACCACAGTTCAAAAGCATCAATTCTTTGGTACTCAGCTTTCTTTATAGTCCAACTCTCACATCCATACATGACCACTGGAAAAACCATAGCCTTGACTAGACAGACCTTCGTTGGCAAAGTAATATCTCTGCTTCTTAATGTGCTGTTTAGCCAGGTAATATAATAACATGGAGGTTTTGCAAACTCAGACTCATCTTTGTACTCAAAGTATTTTGCACTCTCTGCAGAGATGCTGCTTTGAAGTGGAAGACTGTAACCTGTAGCCTGATCAGGTTTCTTCAGGCTCTTTTTCATGATGCAGCTGCTGGTACTGGATGCTACAAAGCTCATGCTTGAAGGTGTTGTTAACTTCTGAACTGACATAATAATACAGAAAACGCTAATTCCTTGGCAGCTGGTATAAGATTTACTTACAGGGATACCTAGAACTTTGCTGAGAAGATGCTTTGCTGAGAAGCTATCAGAAAGATGTTGAGCTTTTGTACTTAAAGAAAGAAAGAAACTTTCTTCTGAGGACTTCTATGATGCTTACTGAGAGACAAAATGTAAATTGCACTCCTTCCTCCCCCTTTTCAAAATCATCAGTAACATCTTACCTCCTCAACACTGATTTTTTGGAAGAGGATTCTTTCGACAGTTGATCTCTGTCCTTGAGTTGGCACAGAGAAATAGAGACACTGTTCATAAGAAAGCAAGAGCTGTGGGGTGGGGGCAGGTAAATATAAACACGTGACACTTCAAAGTATAAACATCATAAATAGAACCATAAAACTCAATGCTTTGGAGGTCACAGTAACCCAAATGCAGCTCACCATCAACTGGCAGTAATTTTAGCAGTTCCAGACGTTCCTTATCATTGACTTCTATCCCCATGTCTCCAAGAACATTTTTCAGATCACTGGCATTAATCTTTTCTCCTTTTAAAAGACAGAGTGTTTATAGGTGAAAACTTTAGAAATTTTATTCAATGTTTTAAAGAGGTTCACTAGAACATGATAATAGCCTATGTTGCATGTATTTTTAAAGATACATTTATAATAATTTATATGGCATCATTTCCAATCTATGGTTAAAAAGCAGAGGCAAAATGGGATATGGAAATTCAGTGTGTCAATAGAAGTCAAAGTAAATTTGCTGTTATAATATTGAGATAGTGAGGGCTCTCTTAAAGTTGGGAATAATATGCAGAATGAAATCTAGTTATCAGATTGGATAATGAATTGCCAAAAGAAATAATTATGAGAGGAGATATTATTTGGACTTATGTAACTGTTCACACATACACACACAAAAATATATTATCTTGCACTTTCCAAGGCTTCGCCTTGTTTTTTCACATGCTTACCTAAAATTTAACTTCACATGCAGGCAAAGACAGACCTATATAGTATCTCTACCATAGATAGAACTTGTTATGAGAACAAAGTCTGTGGTTTCGTTTTAATACATAGGTAACCAGAGATTGAGTGGATTTTTTCAGGTAGAAATCTTTAATGATAATTGGGTAAATGTCAAAATTAGCCAGGAACAATAAGAACAATAGACTACTAGACAAGAGCCTCTAAAATATGATTTATTTTAATAGGAACAATAGACTACTAGACAAGAGCCTCTAAAATATGATTTATTATAAAGCATTATGATTTCAGTGTCATAGAAACTCACCAGTAAAGTCTTTCATACTCAGTGTCACATTTTTTAGATCAACTTTCCCATCCACTGTAAGACACAAAGCAGTCATATACAACAATGAGACTGTTCCTTATGCTTTCTCAACCTATGATTCCTGCCCTCAACTAGAATGTTGATATCAGCTTACATTTGAGTTCTATTCTATTACATTTTATATAATAAACAGTTACTTAGACATAAGAAAAAATTGTTTTAGTCCTTTCCTCTACTTTGTTTCATGCATCCCACTATTTCCTCCTGTATTCACACTTTTATTCTTTATGTATAAGTCTTATTTTAAATCCTACTTATAAATTCCTCTTTGTTCCCAATGTTATAAAATTTTGGGTGGGATGATTTAGGAGAATGGCATTGAAACACGTATAATATCATATATGAAACGAATTGCCAGTCCAGGTTCGATGTATGATACTGGATGCTTGGGGCTGGTGCACTGGGACGACCCAGAGGGATGGTACGGGGAGGGAGGAGAGAGGGAGGTTCAGGATGGGGAACACGTGTATACCTGTGGCGGATTCATGTTGATGTATGGCAAAACCAATACAATATTGTAAAGTAATTAACCTTCAATTAAAATAAATAAATTTATATTAAAAAATTTTACAAGTAGTTTTTAGGAATAAGTTGAAAAAATTTTAATCCTGCTTAGCATTCAATGGCCCCTTTCAATTTAGGACTGCAAGAAAGAATATGAAGAAATGAAATGATAATGTATGAGTAATTCTAGAGGAGCATAGTGTGTAAAACAAAATAATAAGTTGGGAAGGGGGACTAACAAAATTAAAATAATCCAAGAATTTTGCACTGTCTCGAATGAGGATAAAAGCCCAATACAAAATTGGAGTAAGATAAATTAAGGATGTATATTGTAATCTCTGAAATAATCTTTAAAAAGTCCAAACTATTAAGAAAAATAATAGAAACCCAAAAGCAAAGCAAGGATGGAAGAAAACAGAATGTTGAACAGGTGCAAATAAAGGCATTGAGTAGAAGTAGATTTAAACACAAATATGTTAGTAACATCATAACTGCTATTAGTAATACAAAAATAAAAAAGATGGATTCATATTGCTAATATTTTGTTTAGGATCTTTGCACATTTGTTTATGAGAGAGACTGGCTAGTGATCTTTCTTTTTGTGTGTTTTCTTCATCAAGTTTGGGTATCAAGATTATTAAGATAGTTTCATAAATCAAACCAGAAGTGTTTCTGCTTTCTGTGTTCTTTGAACAGTTGATAAAGAAGGTTACTATATCTTATTTACATGTTAGGTAAAATTCAGCAAGGAAGTGATCTAACCATCTAAAATTCAAGAATTTAAAATATCTGAAATATAAGGCAGATATAGAGCATACAAATACTAAGCAAAAACAAAGTAGTGCAGTTATATTGACACCAAACAACATGGTCACAAATACATGAAAATTGCAAAGTTAGAAGGAGAAAAAGAAAAATTCTAAATTATGGTTGGATAGTTTAATATATTTCATTGAGTAGTTAACAAAATAAGCAGAGAAAAAGCATTAAGACTACAGGAAATTTGAGCTACAAATTTAACAAACTTGATATAATGGACATACAGACAACACTGTACCCAATAATTTCAGAATGCATATTTCCTTTCACATAGGGAGCATTTACAAAAATGATCATATATTGCATTGTAAAGCCAAATATCAATAATTTTAAAAGTACTGAGGGGCTTTCCTAGTGATCCAGTGGCTAAGATTCTATGGTCCCAATGCAGGAGGCCTGGGTTTGACTCTTGGTCAGGAAACTAGACCCCACATGACGCAACTAAGAGTTCCCATACCTCAGCTAAAGATCCTGCATGCCTCAACGAAAATCGAAGATTCTGCATGCCTCAAGTAAGAACTGGCACAGCCAAATAAATAAATCTTTAAAAATAAAAGTAATGACAATAAACAGGCCAAAATATTATTAAGAAAACAGTTCCATCTATAGTAACATCTATAGTATTTGTTTGAAAGAACAAATCACCTATCACTGAGGAATAAATTTACAAAAAAAAAGGGACAAAACTCACACTTCAAACACTGTAGAACATTATTGCAAGAAATTGATTGACTTACATAAATGGAAAGACATCCCATGATCATGGATCAGAACACTTAATACTGAAACGATGGTAATAATATCTGTGACTATCCCCTACCCCCTCTCACATGCTGAATTGATCTAGAAACACAAGAAAATTTTAATCAAATTTTAGCTGGCATTTTTGCCAAATTTTAAGAGCCAATCTTAAAATTCATATGTAAATATAAGGTATCTTGAATAGCCAAAACAATCTCAGAGAAAAGAACAAAGTTGGAAGACGTACATGTCCCAATTTCAAAACTTATTAAAAAGTGATAGTAATCAATGTAGTGAAGTACCAGCAAAAGGCTAGATATATGGATCAATGGAGAGGAACTGAGAGTTCAGAAATACATCACTGTATTTACTATTAATTGATTTTTGACAAGGGTACCATGACAGTTCAATGAAGAAGAGGAGACTTTTCAACAAATGGTGCTGAGACAACTATATATCCACATGCCAAAGACTGAAGTTAGATCCCTTCTTCATACCATATACAGAAATAATTTCCAATGTATCATAGACTCAAAATTAAGAGCTAAAACTATAAAACCTTTAGAAAGAAATATAAAAATAAATCATTTTTATTGTGGATTAGGCAAAACGTTCTTAGGTATGACACCAAAAGCATAGGTGACAAAAGAAAAAATAGATAAATTGGACTTCATCAAAATTAAAAGCATTTGTGCTTCAAAGGACACCATCAAGGAAGTGAGGAACTCACAGAACAGGGGAAAGTATTTGAAAATCATGCGTATGATAAGGGAGTTTTATATAGAATATATAAAGAATTCTTATAACTCAAGAATAAAAAGACAACCCAATTGAAAAATAGGTAAAGAATCTGAATAGATGTTTCTCTAATGGAAATATATGAATAGCCAACAAGTACATGAAGAGATATACAACATCATTAGACATAAAATAAATAAAAATTAAAACTACCACTTCACACCACTAGGATGACTATAATAAAAAAGAGAGATAATAACAAGTAGTGACAAGGATGTGAAGAAATTGGAACCCTCACATGTTGCTGATGGAAATGTAAAATGATACAATTGCTTTGTAAAATAATTACAATTCCCCAAAATGTTAAACATAGAGTTATCACATGTTCCAGCATGTCCACTCCTAAGAATATGCCCAAGAATAATGAAAACTTGTATCCATAAAAATTTACATGAGACTATTCATAGCAGCATTATTCATAATAGCCAAAATGTGGAAACAAATCGCAAATGTTCATCGACTTATGAATGAAGAAACAAAATGTGGTATATCCATATAATGGAAGATTGCTTGGCAACAAAAATGAATGAAGTGGTGATACATGATATAAAATGGATGAGCCTTGAAAACATTATGCTATATGAAAGAAACCAGTCACTTATGATTCCATTCATGTGAAATCTCCAGAACAGGCAAACCAGTAGAGATGAAAAGCAGATTAATGGTTGCTAGAGGCTGAGAAGAAGAGCAGAGTAGGGAGTGATTGTTAGTGGGTAAGAGGTTTCCTGGGGTTTGGTAATGTTCCAGGCAAATAGGTGGGGAAACAGTGGAAACAGTAGCTGGCTTTATTTTTCTGGGCTCCAAAATCACTGCAGATGGTGTTTGCAGCCATGAAATTAAGACACTTACTCCTTGGAAGGAAAGTTATGACCAACCTAGACAGCATATTGAAAAGCAGAGACATTACTTTGCCAACAAAGGTCCGTCTAGTCAAGGCTATGGTTTTTCCAGTGGTCATGTATGGATGTGAGAGCTGGACCATTAAGAAAGCTGAGCACCAAAGAACTGATGGTTTTGAACTGTGGTGTTGGAGAAGACTCTTGAGAATCCCTTGGACTGCAAGGAGATCCAACCAGTCCATCCTAAAGGAGATCAGTCCTGGGTGTTCATTGGAAGGACTGATATTGAGGCTGAAACTCTAATACTTTGGCCACCTGAAGTGAAGAGCTGACTCATTTGAAAAGACCCTGATGCTGGGAAAGATTGAGGGCAGGAGGAGAAGGGGACAACAGAGGATGAGATGGCTGGATGGTATAACAGACACAATGGACATGGGTTTTGGTGAACTCTGGGAGTTGGTGATGGACAGGGAGGCCTGGCATGCTGTGGTTCATGGGGTCACAAAAAGTCAGACACGACTGAGTGACTGAACTCATTGACTGAATGTTCCAGAGTCCAAGCTGGGTTTAGAAAAGGCAGAGGACCCAGAGATCAAATTGTTAACATTCACTGGATCATAGAGACAGCAAGGGAGTTCCAGAAAACTGTCTACTTTTGTTTCATTGACTATACTAAAGCCTTTGACTGTGTGGATCATAACAGTCTGTGGAAAGCTCTTAAAGAGATGGGAATACCAAACCATCTTACCTGTCTCCTAAGAAGCTGGTATGTGGGTCAAGAAGCAACAGTTAGAGTCTGTATGGAACAACTGACTCATTCAGGACTGAAAAAGGAGTATGCCAGGGCTGTCTGCTGTCATCCTGTTTATTTAACCTATATGCTGAGCACATCATGGGAAATGCTGGGCTGGATGAGTTACAAGCTGGAATTAAGATAGGCAGGAGAAGCATTAACAACCTCAGATATGCAGATACCACTCTAATGCCAGAAAGCAAAGAGGAACTAAAGAGCATATTGATGTTGGGTGAAGGAGGAGAGTGAAAGAGCTGGCTTAAAACTAAACATAAAAAAAACTAAGATCATGGCATCCAGCTCCATTACTTCATGGCAAATAGAAGGGGAAAAGGTGTAAGTAGTGACAGATTTCCTCTTCTTGGGCGCTAAAATCGCTGCAGATAGTGACTGCAGTCATGAAATCACAAGATGATTGCTTCTTCGCAGGAACGCTATGACAAACCTAGACAGTGTATGAAAAGTAGAGACATTACTCTGCCAACAAAGGTCTGTATGGTTAAGGCTATGGTCTTCCCAGTGGTCATGTATGATTGTGAGAGCTGGACTGTAAAGAAGGAAGAGCACCAAAGAATTGATACCTTCAAACTGTAGTACTGGAGAAGTCTCCTGAGAGTCCCTTAGACAGGAAGGAAATCAAACTAGTCAATCTTAAGGGAAATCAACCCTAAATAACTCATTGGAAGGACTGACGCTGAAGCTCCAGTATTTTGGTCACATGATGTGAACAGCTGACTCATTGGAAAAGTCTCTGATGCTGGGAAAGACTGAGGGCAGAAGGAGAGATGGCTGGATGGCATCACCAATGCAATGGACATGAACTTGGGAGATGGTGAGGGACAGGGAGGCTTGGCTGGGGTCACAAAGAGTCGAACATGACTGGATGACTGAACAAAAACAACAACAAAGTTCTAAAATCGATTATGGTGATGGTCATGTAGTCTATGAACATGCTAAAACCTGTTGAATTGAATACTTCAGATGGGCAAATTGTATAGTATGTAAATTATATATCAATAAAGTTGTTGAAAAATAAAATACAATAAAATGTAAAGGGATTAAAATCATAGAGTAGGTTCTTTGACTACCATGCAATTAACCTAGAAATAAAGCACATGGGAGTATCTGAGGGTTGAAAATAAATCACAACAGAACTAAGGAATATCTTAAACTGAATAACTAAAAAATATATCATGTCTCAAAATTCATCCCTGGTTTGGGAAGATCCCCTGGAGGAGGAAATGGCAACCCATTCCAGTATTCTTGCCTGGAGAATCCCATGGACAGAGAAGCCTAGCAGGCTACAGTCCATGGGGTCACAAAGAGCTGAACATGACTGAAGCAACAGCACACACACACAAGGGTTGAGAATAAATCACAACAGAACTAAGAAATACTTTAAACTGAATAACTAAAAAACTGTCATATATCAGAATTCAAAATATATTAGAAAAGAAAAAAATTAAAAATTAATAAGCTAAGCATGCACCTTAAGTTAGAAAAAGAATAGCAAATGAAATCAAAGAAAATTACAAAGAGCAGAAATTAATGAAACAGAAAGGAATTAAGAATGTAGAGGTTTAATAAAGTGAAAAGTTGGTTGTTTGGAATGACTTTTAATACTTGTTAGACCCTTGGTAAGACTAACCAAGAAAAAAAGAGGAAAGGCATAAGTAACCAATATTAGGAATAAGCAAGATTCCCATACTAATCTTACAAACATTAAAAAGATAGTTATTAAATAATTTTATTTAAATACATTAAAAATTCATATAAAATTGACAAATTCCTAGAAAACCACAGTATACCAAACTGACACAAGAAGAAACAGTCTTTTAAACTGGAAGTTAAAAATTCCAACAACACAAACAACAATAAGATAATAATTCTGACTCAAGATGTCTTCATTGGTTAATCCCACCAAACATTTAAGAATGAAATAATGCCACCTTAAAAAACTCTTTCAGAGAATTCAAACAAGAAATACTCTTCAACATACTTTTTTAACTTTGCTGGTAAAATTTAATGAAGACTGAACAAATAAGGAAAATCTCTTATAAACATGAATGCAAAAATCTTCAATAAAATCTTAGTAATCTGAATCCAATAATATATAAGTGATAATCCATCACGATTAATACAGTCCAGGAATGCAAAGTTTTTTTAATATGTAAAAATCAATCAATGTATTACCCCAGATTAATATATTTAAGGAGAAATACTATATAATCACTTCAATAACCACTTCATTACATGCAATGATCAGGTGTAGAAAAAATGAGCTGGATAAATGTCAACATCCAAAACAAAAACAGGAATAGAAGAGAACTTTAACTTACTAAAGGTTATGTAAATAACCCCAAATTACAAAAAAACCTTCAACAAAAATATTTGCTGGTGAAATATGGAATTATTTCCCTTTGAGATTAAAAATGAGTTAGCCTTTGTTACAGAGAAGGCAATGGCAACCCACTCCAGTACTCTTGCCTGGAAAATCCCATGGACGAAGGAGCCTGGTAGGCTACAGTCCATGGGGTCGCAAAGAGTTGGACACGACTAAGCGACTTCACTTTCACTTTTCACTTTAATGTATTGGAGAAGGAAATGGCAACCCACTCCAGCGTTCTTGCCTGGAGAATCCCAGGGACGGCGGAGCCTGGTAGGCTGCCGTCTATGGGGTTGCACAGAGTCGGACACGACTGAAGCGACTTAGCAGCCTTTGTTAGTCCTGGCCATGGTTGGGGCTGTGAGCAAGAGGAAGGTGCAAGCCCAAGACTACCCTCGCCCTGACACACTGCAGTAAAGAACTTCTTAAAGATAAGTCTGAACCCTGAACACAGTGGTGTGAAAGTTTGTGTCCAAACCAAGGGCTGAAATGGCTTTTCTTATATTCTAGAAGATATGAAGACAAAAGGAGACTCTGATGAAGAAATTGTTTGAGATGGAGTCAGTCTTTATTGAAAAGAAAGCACAGCAATCCCTTTAGGAACAGAGATGGACTATGTTGAAGGCAAATTATCTCCTGAGCTTGTGTTCAACAGCCCAAACATAAAAGAATTTTGGCTGTGGAGAAAGCTTGATTATTTGAAACATCAGGACTAATCTGGCTGTAAGCTCCTGGAGACTAGTGGAAGCCTTCAGTAAGTCCAGGTTTATGGAAAAAGTTTGTGACTGTTTTGTTCATAGGGTTTATTATGTATGGCTGCCTTATGAAGAAAATAAAATTATATATTTTGAAAATTAAGCCTGTATGTTGGATTCTAGAAGTGACATTTGTATTTTTTTTAGGGAACAGAAAAGCAGAAACCATCTCTCTTTGTGTCAATTTTCTGCTATGTAAAAAAAAATATTGTATTTCTCACTGAACTCACTAGTATCCTTTCATTAGAAGTAATTTCATTAAAGTTGCCTTTCTGGGAGGATTTTAGGAAATGTATGTTTAACAGGTGTGCTGTCATTGGATCTCTGTTGAATGGCTTGGCATTTTTTTCTGACCAGGTTGATGGCTTTTAAAATTTGCAGGCAAGAAGCCCTGACTGCAAGTTATGTACTGTTTCTAAATCCAAAATTGGCCTGATATTTTTTACATTTTTATAAAATTTTCATTGTCTGATGCCTCATTTGTTCAACCTTTTATATTACTAACCATTAGATAAAGTATCAGGCAACAATTTCCTTGCACTGTGGTGCAGAAATGTTCTGAGTGATGGCATCAAAAATAAATGCCTAACTCACTTGTTTTTTAATTTATTTCTTTGCCACCTAAATGTCTGCTCAAAGATGGGATCTCAAAGTAAAAAAAAATAATAATAATAAATAAAATAAAATCTGAAAAAAAAAAAGATGGGATCTCAAGCTGACTTAGATTCTTTTAGTTGACAGGTCTCTCTCTCTTTTTTAAAAATCTATTTTATTTATTTATTTTACTTTACAATATTGTATTGGTTTTGCCATACATTGACATGAATCCGACAGGTCTCTTAAAAGGCATCTAGCTCACCCTCCTCAATTCTGTACTTGAAGAGGCAAATCCCCAGGGAAACTGAAAGGCTTCTTGTCCATACTCACACTGTAAGCTAGGTAGGGCAGAACTAAGACTCTACCTCTCTCCCCTACACTATACTACATGAATTCATACTCTGCTCTGAGATCCATGTTATTTGACTGTAGAAACTTGGCACTATAGCAAGAAAAGATAGTACTGATGGTATTTTCAAATATGCTATTGAAAAATTTGATATTCATATGGGAAAGAAAAGAAACTTAACTCCTATGGCATCCCATATACAAAAATCATGTCCAAGTGGATTGTTAGTTAAATTTGAGATGCAAAACAAAGAAATTTTAAAAAGATAATGTGGGACAATACTTTAATGACCTTAGGATAGGAAAAGATTTCCTTTATATGGTATAAAAGATACTAACCATCAGGGAAAAGATTGATATATTTGACTACATTTAAATTAAGAACTTTTGTTCACTGGAAGATGCCATTAAAAGAATGAAAAAGCAAGCCAAAGAGATAGTTATTTGCATTGCAAATTAGCCTCAAAGTGCCTATACAGAGAATATATAAAGAACTTCCACAGTTCAATAAGAAAAAAATCACAGTAGAAAGACAGGCAATATAATTGAAAAGGCAGTCCACAAAAGAGACTACACAAATAATTAATATATATATAAAAAGGTCTCAACCTCATTAGTAATCAGAAAAATATAAACTTAACCTTCAGTAAGTTACCCCTATACTCACTAAAAAGAAGCCAGTGACAAACTGTTCCTTGCTGTGTGATTCCATTCATATGAAGTTCAAAATATGGGTGAACTATAAAATTTGAGATGCATATTTATGTGGTAAAATATGAATAAAACTGAAGTAGTGATTACCATAAGGATCATGGTGGTGATTAAATTGAGTGGGCAGTGTTGGGAAAGAGAACACACGTTGGATTTCAGATGTTGGTGGAGAGTACACAGCTGTTTGTTTTATAACCATTAGCTACACAGGAAATTCATGTTTTACACACTTTTCTCTATGTATTATATATTTCTCTATGTACTGGGAAAAGGAAAAACATTACTCCAAATCCTATCTCCCATAGAAATAATCACTGGTCATTCCACAGACTCTCATCTATGAAGTTGCATAGGTAAGATAGATATAAAGAATTATTTTCAAAAAGTACTACATATATGGTTTTAAAAATAAGAATCTTCAATTTCTAATAAATATACCTCAGTGCAAGAGATATTTAGGAAGATGTCCAGTTAATTTTAAAAGAATATGAAAAACAGAGGTGAAGCCATATTTTCAAACTTAATCTTTCAATTTTAAAAACTATCACCTGATTTCCTGCTATGAAAAGCATTGTCTCACTTCCTCCCATTTCCCCCCTCACTTTCATGTTTTTATTAGTTATGCTATCATTGTTACACTGACACATATAAACATGTTATTTTACATCTATCATCCCCACAATTGTCCAGTACTTGCTCTGTATTCAAACAGATTTACAGGTCACCACTAGTCTTTTCACTATTGTTTCCTTTTGCTCAATTTTCAGTTATTTCTTAACTATATTTCATCATCTGTTTTTCAAGAGGTGCTGAATTCATTTAGTTTTTCCCATGTTATTAAATGTTGGAATTTTATATTTATATATAAAATTTTTATGTATATTTGAATGACATCATAGTTATACATAATACTCTTTGTCACACTTTCTTTTTCACCGTTGTAGATACTCTGACATTCTTTTCTGGAGTTGAATGTTGCTTTGGAAACCCATCACTTCCTCTCCTCATCTGTTACCTGCTTTCTATCATCTGTGTGTCTGAAAAATTCTCATGTTTCCTTAAAGTTCAGTAAGCAAACTAGAAAATATTTCACTGTAGGGCACTCTGGCTCACCATTTTCTAGAGCCTGGTGTGACATTTTTGATCTGCATTCATTCCTTCATTTTATAGAAATTTTCTTTTTTAAAAACTATCATTGATTAAAAAGTTTTAATTGTTATACTCTCTTCTAAAGATATTTGATATTCTTATGGTGGATGCCTTTGTGAATCATCCATATCTACTAGATTTTTTATAACCTTAATCTTTTTTCTCTGTATTTACTGTACCAAGTCTGCTCATACTGTAATATGATTTTTAGCACTTTATATTTAAAATTTTTGATATTTATAATTTACTTAATAATTCTATAATGACTTTTTGTACTTATTCTTTTTTTAGTTCTTCAATTTACCTTTTTAATATTTATATGTTATGGTACCATCTCATTTTTGAGCTTTAGTTTTACTGAATCCATTAAAGTTGTCCTGTAACATGAATTAATTAAACAACCTCTTTTTCATTGTTCCTTAGGTTATATTTTCTACTTGATGGATTATTTGTCTTTTGCATGCTATCTTCCTTCATCCTATCTTCTTACCTTCCCTTTCACTTTTCTGTTTTTCTTCACTGTGTTAATGCTAGAATTGTCACCATATCCTTTTTTTTTTTGCATCTTGAATATGCTTTAGCAACTCTGTCCAGATCTTCATTTTATTCTCAGGATTTAATGTATCTTTTAATAGCCCTTTCTACAGCATCTGAGACCAGTTTGCTTTCTTCAGTGAGATGGCACTTGAAGAAAATTGTTCTACTCACTTTTATTGTAATCTAAGGGTGGAGTGAGATATGTCATGTGGTCTTATACTTGAGCCCTGCTCTCATATCTGAACTTTGGTTAAATGTCCCAACAGGGGTCATTGCTCTGAGACCCTGGTAAAGACATTTCACCAAACCCCAGATCTGCCTATGGGATGGTATTCCTGGGCTTCAGATTAGACCCCCGATTCAGCCTATAGCTCTGAAGCTTTTACTTCTATCAATGAGTGATTCCAATCATTCATTTTCTCTGTTGTAGCCATTTCTCCCCAACAACTGTTTCTTCTTCTTCCACATAAATGGAGAGAGAAAAAAGTTATGTACTCAGTTTTCTTCATCACAGATCTGGGCATTTTAGTGATAACTCTCTGGATTTCACCAATTTAATTTCTGCAGGAGGAGAGAGGCTCAGAGGAGCCTAGCTCTGTTGCAGTAGTTTCTACTTTAGAATCTTTTTTTTTTTTTTAATTGGAAGAAAATTGCTTTGCAATTTGCATTTGTTTCTGCCATACAATGATGCGAATCAGTCATAATTACATATGTACTCCCTCCCTCTTAAGCTTCCTTCCTCTCCTTCCGCTTTCCCACTCCTATAGGTTCTCACAGAGCACCAGTCTGGGCTTCCTGTGTTATACAGCAGCTTCCCATTCTCTCTCTATTTTACACATGATAGTGTATGTATGTCAATGCTACTTCCTCAAATCGTCCCATCCTCTCCTTGCCCTGCTGTGTCCAGAAGTCTATTCTCTATACATATGTGTCTCCATTCCTTCCCTATTCTCATAGGTTCTCTGGTTGTCTCCCTTAAATATTTATGGCATTAGATTGGTCTTTTTTTATTATTTGATTGCTGTTAAATTTCCTTTGTGGATTTTTTACTTTTTCATTTTTGTTGCTCCTTTGTTAGTTATTGGAGGAAACAAAAACTAAATGGATTTTGTTTTTCTCATCATCTTAAACTGGAGTCCTCTGGACCAGTTTAGCTAGCATTAAAATAAATAAGTCCTTGAAAATTTGAAGGAATTTATTCTCAAATTTATTCTCTGCAGGACTGTCACCTTTTGTTGGAGTGATGGGTGGTGGTTGATAGGTATACTTATTTGATAGTTTTTTCCAACTATCATTATTGGCCTATTTATATTTTCACTTCATCTTTGATTAATATTGGTAACTAATTTATTTTACCCTGGAAAAATGTTCATTGTATTAATATATATAACACCCTAAACCCACATTATACCCAACAGTGAGTATCATTATGCTCTTTTAAAATTCTTAGTGTTTTTCTGTCTCCTTTTAATCTTCTGTTTATATCAGAACAACTGAGGCATACATTTAATTACTCCTCATAATAGGTTGTTTTTTCTGACTTATTATTTAATGTTTCTTTAAAATAGTTCTCATCCTATCTTCCTTCCTCTCCTTCATTTTTTGATCTGTTAGCATTCTCACCAATTTTTATTATTCACAGTGGAAAACACTTGTTGGTCTTGGATTAATGAAGAAACAAGGATGTGTTTTCATTTGAGACCTGAGTTTGGCTACAAGTTGTTCAAAATGCTCTGTTAAAACCAAATAAGTACTATCATTAATTTACAGATGTTCTCAAACCCAAGCTGTCCTAAAGGGAATAAATTTTTATCTACAATGCTCACCATCAACTGGCAGGTTTTGTGAAAAATCTTCAAGCTCTTTATGTGAAAGCTCAATCCCCATATTTTCCAAAAATGTGTCCAGGTTAATCATATCAATCTTTCCTCCTTAGAAGAGGCAAGAAAGATACCAAGATGTGAGAAAAATCTGCATTAATTCATGTGTATTATAGTTAACACTTTAATCAAGAAGATGTTAAGGTGCAGTAACACCCAGTCAAGGGTACAAGGAGGATCAACTGATAATTCGACTTCATCTTTCATTCAATCAACAAAGTGCAAATTTTAAAAGGACTGGGTCATTTTCCAGGGATTTATGGCATAACATATAACACATGCATAATACTGAGAAAATACACATATGGGATTTTTAATGTAATGAAAAAAATAAGTTAGCATATATGAAAATATACAATAATATCTCAGATTTATTTGATTTCTCATCATACTTTTCACTCACTTTTAAGATTCTTCACACTGTCTAGCAACCTTTTTTGAAACACCTTTCCTTCAACTGTAAGAAAAGGCATAATTCATGTCAGAGAAAAAATAAAGGGGATTCACGTAAAAAATAATTCTTCAATTCTTCCCCTAATCCCATAATTTCAAAAAGAGAATTTTAATAATTCTTTTCTCCTGAAATGTACTTATTTGCTCTCAAATAGTAACAAAATTTGTTTGGAGAAAGACTTTAATGAGGCAAATCTATTAGCTCTTGGATAAAAACAATGATTATTGGTCTAAACCTTGTATAAAAGTGAAAGTTGCTCTCTCTGTCTTGTCCAACTCTCTGGGACCCCATGGACTATATAGTCCATGGAATTCTCCAGGCCAGAATACTGGAGTGGGTAGCTGTTCCCTTCTCCAGGGGATCTTCCCAACTCAGGGATGGAATCCAGGTCTCCCGCATTGCAGGCAGATTCCTTACCAATTGAACTACCAGGGACGTCCTAAACCTTGTATATCCCATTTGATTTCCTTTTATCTCTGACTTCTTCCATTGTATCCTTTACTCTTCCATTTTCACACCCTTTCACTTACTATCAGGCATATTAGTGGAATCAAGGACAGTAATACATATAATTTTTTGGTAGGAATGAGTGAAATAGCTATTGCCTACCATAATATAAATTAAATGACCCAGATTTTCTTTGGCAAATATCAAGTACTGAAAGTTTTCCAAAATGATTACACAAAGAAAAAACAACAACTTGCTAGCAATATGGAGTTATTTTACAAGAAAATGATACAGTCAAGCACTCTAAAGCCATTTGAAGAATACATAAATAATTTTAAAATCCTTACCATCAACTGGTAGAGTTTTTACTAAATTCAAGTATTCCTTATCTGTGACTTCTACTTTCATGTCTTTCAGAGCTTTTCTTAGGTCACTGACATTTATCTGCTTTCCTAGAAAAGACAGAAATGGTGATAGAAAGAATTTTAGAAGGAGAAAAATCAGTGAGTTATTACAACAAAAGCTGCTAACTAGTAACATTTTCACTCATGTACTATAATTTTGTGGGTACTTAAAAATAATGTGTTGTAAACAAACAAAAAACTAACATTTATGACTACCCTGATTATGTAAGTGGTAAAAACAAAAAAAGCCAAATATTGGTTCTTTTCTTCACTAAACAGAAATTCAAGTATTTCTCCAGATAGTTTTGAAATTAGCATTATGTTAAGAGAAATGCAATCTTAGGTACATAAATTTCATCTAGAAAGGCATATAATTTATATGCCTTATATTAATTAATTAATATAATGTATATAAAAACATGTATAGTTGATACTTGTTAGAAAGTATCTTTAAAAAAACAGGGCCTCAGGCTTCCATAATAATTTTTGTTTTGCACTATTTGTATGGTAAGTAATCTTATTTATTTATTTATTTTAATTGGAGGCTAATTACTTTACAATATTGTATTGGTTTTGCCATACATCAACATGAATCCACCACAGGTGTACACATGTTCCCAATCCTGAACCCCTCTCCTACCTCCCTCCCCATACCATCCCTCTGGGTCATCCCAGTGCACCAGCCCCAAGCATCCTGTATCCTGCATCGAACCTAGACTGGTGATTCGTTTCTTATATGATATTACACATGTTTCAATGCTATTCTCCCAAATCATCCTCACCCTCTCCCTCTCCCACAGAGTCCAAAAGACTGTTCTATACATCTGTGTCTCTTTTGCTGTCTCGCATACCGAGTTATCGTTACCATCTTTCTAAATTATATATATATATGTGTTAGTATACTGTATTGGTGTTTCTGGTGGAGTCTTTAGGGTTTTCTATGTAGAGGATCAAGTCATCTGCAAACAGTGAGAGTTTTACTTCTTCTTTTCCAATTTGGATTCCTTTTACTTCTTTTTCTGCTCTTACTGCTGTGGCCAAAACTTCCAGAGCTATGTTGAATAGTAGTGGTGAAAGTGGGCACCCTTGTCTTGTTCCTGACTTTAGGGGAAATGCTTTCAATTTTTCACCATTGAGGATCATGTTTACTAGAGCTAATCAATGAATATAGTAAAGTTGCAGAATATAAAATCAACACACAGAAATCCCTTGCATTCCTATACACTAATAATGAGAAAATAGAAAAAGAAATTAAGGACACAATTCCATTCACCATTGCGATGAAAAGAATAAAATATTTAGGAATATATCTACCTAAAGAAACTAAAGACCTATATATAGAAAACTATAAAACACTGGTGAAAGAAATCAAAGAGGACACTAATACATGGAGAAATATACCATGTTCATGGATCGGAAGAATCAATATAGTGAAAATGAGTATACTACCCAAAGCAATCTATAGATTCAGTGCAATCCCTATCAAGCTACCAGCGGTATTTTTCACAGAGCTAGAACAAATAATTTCACAATTTGTATGGAAATACAGAAACCCTCAAATAGCCAAAGCAATCTTGAGAAAGAAGAATGGAACTGGAGGAATCAACCTGCCTGACTTCAGGCTCTACTACAAAACACCAAATACAGTAAGTAATCTTTTGATTATTACTTTTATACTTTGCAAGCAGAAACAAATTTTGGTTTAGTTCAGTCTTTTGGTTTAAGTCAGCAGAAAGTGAATCTCTGAAAGCTTACTGTCTATAAAGTCTAGAATCCAAAATTTTTAGTCAATAAGTTAGATATGTTGCATATTTAAGTATGTATGTCCAGTACAGATTTCATTTATTCTGCTTGGGATTCATTTGGCTTCTTTATTTTATTTTATTTATTTTTTACTTTATTTTACTTTACAATACTGTATTGGTTTTTCCATACATTGACATGAATCCACCACGGGTGTACATGCGTTCCCAAACATGAACGCCCCTCCCACCTCCCTCCCCATAACATCTCTCTGGGTCATCCATTTGGCTTCTTTAAATTGACACCCTTTCTCTCTTCTGGAAAGTTCTCTTCAAATATTGATCCTGTCTCATTCTCTCTCTTTTTCCTGGCATTCCAATTAAAAATAGGTTAGATTTTCTTATTATTCTGTATGTCTCTTAATCATTCTTTCACATTTTTCATTTTTTGGTCTTTCTGTGCTCTATACTTTATAACTTCTTAAGTTTCTTAGTTCTTTCTTCAGCTTTTTTAAAGTTACCATTCAATCCATCTAATGTTTTAAATTTCTATTGTTTTCATTTCTTGAAGATCTCTTTGGTTCTTTATCAAATCTGTTTGCTCTTCCCTCACATATTCAGGGCCTCTTTTTTAATTCTTAGACTATATTAAGAATGTTTTTGTTTTAACATTTTTTTGTCTGATAATTCCAAAATCTAAATCTGATTCTGCCATATGTTATTTATGATGGCTGTTACTCAATATGCCATGCTTAGTTACTTATCGTGCCAATGTGTTTAGTAATTTTAGACCAGGAACTTCTGTGTATGTGA
The DNA here is from genome assembly GCF_023091745.1 of Budorcas taxicolor. NCBI lineage: Eukaryota > Metazoa > Chordata > Mammalia > Artiodactyla > Bovidae > Budorcas > Budorcas taxicolor. Next base: position 46,319,285 of record NC_068928.1, on the reverse strand, counting down.
AATTCTTGGTTTGAGAAGATGAGTATCCTTCAGAATAGGAATACTTCAGAGGAGGATCAGAATTTGCTTATGTCAGTTGCCTGGGGCGTTAGTCTTTTAGAATTCAGTTCAGTTCAGTTGATCAGTCATGTCTGACTCTTTGTGACCCCATGGACTGCAGCATGCCAGGCTTCCCTGTCCTTCACCAAATTCTGGAGTTTGCTCAAACTCATGTCTATTGAGTTGGTGATCCAACAACCTCTGGTGATCTCATCCTCTGTCGTCCCCTTCTCCTCCCTCCTTCAATCCTTCTCAGTATCAGGGTCTTTCCCAATGAGTCAGTTCTTCATATCAGGTGGCCAAAGTATTGGAGTTTCAGCTGCAGCATCAGTCCTTCCAATGAATTCAGGACTGATTTCTTTTAGGTTGACTGGTTTGATCTCCTTGCAGTCCAAGGGACTCTCAAGAGTCTTCTCCAACGCCACAGTTCCAAATTTCTTTCAGGATTACATTAAACTAAATTCTCAGGCTAAGTTAGTGAAAATTTGATAAGTAAGCCTGTGTAAAGGTCATCTTGTGTTTATAAATTGAGTTAGACAGTCTTCCTTGTGGTCCAGAAACATATTTCTAATTTGCTCTTATGCTATATACATACCTTTTCAAGTCTTAGCTTTAGGGTAGGTAATGCTTAGTTGTTCAGTAGTGACTGACTCTTTGCAACCCTATGGACTGTAGCCCACCAGTCTCCTCTGTCCATGGAATTCTCCAGGCAAGAATACTGGAGTGGGTAGCCATTTCTTTCTCCAGTGGATCTTCCCGACCCATGGATCAAACCCACCATATTTCCTACTTCGGGTGGGCTCTGGGTTTTGCTTCCTTTCCACTGAGTTCTGGCAGACCGTCAAAACTGCTTAGATTCACTTAGTTTAGCAAATGCTTAGAGAGTGAAATGTGGCTTCAGGACTCTTCTTCTTTGGGTTCCAGGCTTTTGGTATGAATATTCCTTAAGTATACACATTTATGGAAACATTTAAGAATCCTTTTAAAATTAGATTCTATCCACATTATTAGTTGTTTTCAACATCCAGACACAGAGCACATCATGCTGCTAGAAATGCGAGTATTCTCAGAACATATGTGAAAAGTGTATACGGGTAGCTACATACTTGTTTGTGTTCTACTGAGCTCTCACCTTTTCTTTTGTTCTAATCCTTCTCATTTCTCTGTAATGAAAAGTAGTTATTTTATATAGCTATTCCTTTGTAATTCCAGAGATAAATAAGTTTCCTCTGATTATGGCAGCTTCAGAGCTTGGGAAAGATATATTACTGAATTTTTATGATAAAAATGGTCTTTTCTATTCCATTTATTATTGGATCTTCTTCTTTGCTGTTAATGAAACAAGCTGGAGCACTCCTACCATCATTTCCATACAACTGGGTCAAACAGAAGCCTACATAGGGTGTGGCCAGAGAGGAATGGAGCCCACTCCATGGACGAGGTACGGCAGGGCAACTTGATGCAGCTTTGGTAGTGATAATCCCTCTCTCATACCAGGGGGGTCCAACTATGCGTATACGAGGAACAGAAGTGGATTCATTTTTCCTTCATTGTTCACTTTAAGGATTCACATTACTATTGAGAAGAAAAATGCACCCAAAGTCCTTTTTGAAGGACCTCTTATAGATCAGAAAAACAAGTGTAGGATCAGGTTCAAAGATTTCATTTAAAAGCACAAAATTCTACCTAATTTTATAAGGAAGCTATTGGAATGATCAGGTTACAATATCAATGAGGATACATCTGGCAAAGTCAGGACTGCTCCTTAGTTGTACCAGATAAAATTTCAAATGGATACTTGCTAAAACACTACATAAAACAATGGACTGCTACAGAAATAAATTTGCCACATTGTTAAACACTGATTAGGACATTTGTGCATTATATCAGAGTACATGGCCAATTCACACCTCCTCTGAAACTAGAATAATTCTAGAAAACCTGTAACTGTGAGACTTTGATTAGAACCACACCTTAAGGGACCTTTTGAACATATCCAAAAGGGTTTTATACAGTTGCTTCTGAGTTATGAACATGTACTAATAGTATGTTTATTTTCTGGGTGGATTTTTAAAAACTATTTATTTATTTATGGCTGCCTCAGGTCTTAGTTGCACCATGAGGGATCTTTCATTGTGGGTGTGTGGGCTCTAGAGTTCACGAGCTCAGTAATTGCGACACATGGGCTTTAGTGCCCCATGGCATGGAGGATCTTTGTTCCCCAACCAGGGACCAGGGATCGAGTTCATGTTCCTTGCATTAGAAAGTGATTTTTCTTAACCATTGGACCACCAGCGAAGCCTCCTGGATGGATTTTTAACATTCTAGTGTCAAAAATTCATAACACTCAGACTGGCTAACAAACGTGTAGATACACTACCCTACTATAACTACTTAGGGCATTCCAAATTATCTATTCAATTTTAGAGAATTCATTTTATTTTGGTTATCATTCATGACTATATAAGATCTTCTGCATAATATTTAGAAACTTCATTGTCTTTTGAATACCAAAACCTCTGGTAAAATAGAAGAGACATCGGAACTGGAACGTTACATCATTAAAGACCACTGAGAGCTTCAATAAGCAGGTTGTTGCTTCCTTAGTGGTTCAGATAGTAAAGAATCTGCCTGAAATGTCAGAGACCCAGGTTTAATTGCTGGGTTGGGAAGATTCCCTGGAGAAGGGAATGGCAACCCTCTCTAGCATTCTTGCCTGGAGAATTCCATGGATAGAGAAGCCTGGAGGGCTACAGTCCATGGAGTTGTAGAGTTGGAAATGTCTGAGTGACTAACACTTGCATTTTCACTTTCTCATGTAAGTCACTTGCTGACCCGAGATCCAAGCTCCACAGAAACAAAAATTACATAAAGTCGAAAGCTTCCACCCAAGACCATTAGAATAAGAAAACACTGTCAGTGCACTGGATACTTTTCATACATTTTTATTCTTATTTTGTCATGTTTTTCTTTTTACTTGTTTAATTTCATACACTTCTGACTTAGCCAGTCATAATCTCCCTTACTACTAATAAAAACTTATTGAAGGTTAATTTTATTAGAGACAATCACTTTACTAGAGTTAGAACAGTCCTAACTTTATAATTCAGCTCTTTACTGGCAAGCCAACTTAAAGAATTCTGGTTATGTTCTTGTTGTTGTTCAGTTGCTAAGTCATGTCCTACTCCTTGCAACCACAATGGACTACAGCACGTCAGGCTTCCCTGTTCTTCCCTGTTTCCCGGAGTTTGCTCAAACTCATGTCCATTGAGTCAGTGATGCCATTCAGCCATCTCATCCTCTGTCACCCCCTTCTCCTTCCTCAGTCTTTCTCAGTATCAGTGCCTTTTCCAGTGAGTTGGCTCTTTGCATCAGGTTTCCAAAATACTGGAGCTTCAGCTTCAGCATCAGTTCTTCCAGTGAATATTCAGGGTTGACTTCCTTTAGGATTGACTGGTTTGATCTCTTTGCTGATCAAGGAACTCTCAAGAGTCCTCTCCAGCACCACAGTTTGAAAGCATCAGTTTTTTGGTGCTCAGCCTTCCTTATGGCCCAACTCTCACATCCGTACATGACTATTGGAAAAACTATAGCTTTGACTATAAAGACCTTTGTTGACAAAGTGAAGTCTCTGCTTTTTAATATGCTGTCTAGGTTAGTCATAGCTTTTCTTCCAGTGAGCATGTGTCTCTAATGTTGTGGCTGCAGTCACCATCTGTAGTGATTTTGGAGCCCAAGAAAATAAAATCTGCCACTGCTTCCACTTTTTCTCTACCTAATTGCCATGAAGTGATGGTACTTGATGCTGTGATATTAGTGTTTCAAATGCTGAGTTTTAAGGCAGCTTTTATAGAGACGATTCTAAGTGCATTTCTTTCTAACAGTCTCAGTAGATCTTGTATCTTTATAAAGAGTCCAAAGGGATAGAAATTTTTCTGAGGAAATAGCTAATACCTGGTGGAACAGATTCCCAAGTATAATGCATATCATTCATGGGAATAAAAAAAAGTTGAGTCTCACCTTGGCTGACCTAGTATAAAATACAGTCCATGTCCTATTCAGAGAATAGGAGAAAGTCTGGACAGTTCCTAATTGTCTTTCTTGTGGCCTTGGTTGATAGAGAATCAAATTGTGGAAGTAGGACTACAAACATTTCCACACTATTTTGGAAAAGGCTGTTGTCAAGCTATGGAATATTATCAAATGAATCCAAATTACAAAAAATAAACAAAACACATGTTTGTACAGCAGCATATTTTATTGCTAGAAAATCAAGACCCTAAGGACAGTTATTGAATTATGAAGAGTAAATACCAGATTTAGAAATATAACATTGTCTCTTATAATAAAAGATACCTTCTCATAATATTGGGGAAAATTCTACATATAATTGTCCAGAAAATTGTGATGTTGATGACAGATTCAAATAATTATGTCTATATATAGTATCTCAGTTATTGCCCAAATTTTGAAATTCTTGTCTTGTGTACCTATCTTCCTAGTACCTCTGTTGCAAAAGCATGGGTAATCATAGCAGATAAATGAGAATGTTTAGTTAATGAAAGGTTAGAATAGCAAATTAATGGAATGAAGGGATGGGAGAAATATCATTAAAACATAGTTAAGAATTAAGAAATATTTTACTTACCTAAAACAGTACTCAATTCTTTCATCACTGTGTCTACTTTGATCTTCTCTTCATCTATAAGACATGGTAAAATTTAGACATTGATAAACCCCAACTCAGAAAAAAAGCAAAAACTGCAAAGTTCTTAAATTAAGAAGTCAAGCCTGGATGAAGGCTATTGACTATGTTCTGTCCTTTTAAAATTTATGATTCCTGGACTTTAAAGGATAGCTCCATTATCTACAACAGGGATTTAGATTGCTTAAATCATAAAGTTTATCTTAGGCAAAATGTTTTCTAAGTCTCTTGGATTCATGTTTCTAACTTCATATTTCCCTAGTAATCACTGATAATATATGACTGGTATACATTTAAGGCTATTTTTTATGGTATTATGTCATTTTATATAATTGGAAAAAGACAAAGAATGCCAAGAAAAGGAGCAATGAAGAGCAAATTGTGTGGTGAACTAAAGCTTTTAAATTTTGCCTAAGGGAAAAATGCCATGTAGAGAATGGAAAGATGAGGCAAAAAAGGCTGGTTGGAGTTAACAGTTTAGACTTTGACATCAGACTGTCTGGATCTGGGAAAACAGCAGAAAAAAAGACGAAAATTCTGGCTCCACGAAGTTTATATTAATTTGTCTTGTTTATAACTGTATCTCTTTTGCATTCCAATTCCCTATGATGAAAGGACATCTTTTTTTGCTGTTAGTTCTGGAAGGTCTTATAGGTGTTCATAAAACCAGTCAACTTCAGCTTCTTTAGCATTAGTGGTTGAGGCATAGACTTGGATTACTGTGATACTGAATGGTTTGCCTTGGAAACGAACTGAGATCATTATTTCAATTTTGAGGCTGCACCCAAGTACTGCATTTCGGACTCTTGTTGACTATGAGGGCTACTCCATTTCTTCTAAGGGATTCTTGCCTGCAGTAGTAGATATAATGGTCACCTGAAGTAAACTTGCCCATTCTTGTCCATTTTAGTTCACTGATTCCTAAGATGTTGTTATTCACTCTTGCCATCTCCTGCTTGACCATGTCCAATTTACCTTGATTCATGGACCTAACATTTCAGGTCCCTATGTAATATTGTTCTTCACAGCATCAGACTTTACTTTCACCACCAGACACATCCACAATTAAGTGCTTTTTCCGTTGGCCCAGCCACTTCATTCTTCCTGGAGCTATTAGTATGTCTTCCACTCTTCCCTAGTAGCATATTGGACATCTTTCAACCTGGGGGGCTCATCTTCCAGTATCATGTGTGTGTGTGTGTGTTAGTCACTCAGTCATGTCTGACTCTGTGCGACCCCATGGACTGTAGCTTGCCAGCCTCCTCTGTCCATGGGATTCTCTGGGCAAGAATATTGGAGTGGGTTGCCATTCCCTTCTCTAGGGAATCTTCCTGACCCAGGAATCTAACCCAGGTCTCCTGAATCGCAGGCAGATTCTTTACCATCTGAGCCATTGGGGAATCTCTCTGGTATCATATCTTTTTACCATTTCATACCATTCATGTGGTTCTCATGGCAAGACTACTAGAGCAGGTTTGCCAATCCCTTCTCTCCAGTAGACATGTTTTGTCAGAACATTTCATTATGACCCATTCCTCTTGCATGGCCCTGCAAAGCATGGATCATAGCTTCATTGAGTTATACAAGCCCCTTTGCCATGACAAGGTTGTAATCCATGTAGGGGAACAAATGACTGGTCCAAAATTGGAAAAGAAGTTTGACAAGGCTGTATATTGTCACCTTGCTTATTTAACTTATATGCAGAGTACATCATATGAAATGCAGGGCTGGATGAATCACAAGCTGGAATCAAGATTGCTGGAAAAAACTTCAGCAACCTCAGATATGCAGATGATACCACTCTAATGGCAGAAAGTGAAGAGGAACTAAGAGCCTCTTGATGAGGGTGAAAAAGAGTGAAAAAGCTGGCTTAAACCTCCACATTTATAAAACTAAGATCATGGCTTCTGGTCCCATCATGTATGAGTGCATGCTTAGTCACTTCAGTCATGTCTGACTCTTTGCTGCCCTGTGGCCTATAGTCCACCAGGCTTCTCTGTCCATGGGATTCTCCAGGCAAGAATACCAGAGTAAGTTGAAATGCCCTTCTCCAGGGGATCTTCCCAACTTGGGGACTGAACCTGCGTCTGCCTGCATCTCTTGTATTACAGAGGGATTATTTACCCACTGAGTCACCTGGGAAGCCCCTGGTTCCAAGACTTTATGGCAAATACAAGGGGAAAAAATGGAAGCAATGGCAGATTTTATTTTCTTGGGCTCCAAAATCACTGCAGACAGAGACTGCAGCCATTAAATTAAAAGATGCTTGCTCCTTGGAAGGAAAGCTGACAAACCTAGACAGCATATTAAAAAGCAGAGACATCACTTTGCCGACAGAAGTCTGTATAGTCAAAGCTATGGTTTTTCTAGTAGTCATGTACAGATGTGAGAGTCAGACCATAAAGAAGGCTCAGTGCCAAAGAATTGATGCTTTCAAATTGTGGTGCTGGAGAAGACTCTTGAGAGACACTTGGGCTGCGAGAAGATCAAACTAGTAAATCCTAAAGGAAGTCAACCCTGAGTATTCATTGGAAGGACTGATGTTGAAGCTAAAGCTCCGAAACTTTGGCTACCTGATGTGAAGAGCCAACCCATTGGAAAAAACCCTGATACTAGGAAAAGTGAAAGTGAAAGTCTTTCAGTCACGTACGACTCTTTGCAACCCTACGGACTGTATGTATAGTCCGTGGAATTCACCAGGCCAGAATACTGAAGTGGGTAGCCTTTCCCTTCTTCAGGGGATCTTCCCAAGCCAGGGATCAAACCCAGGTCTCCCACATTGCAGGCAAATTCTTTACCAGCTGAGCCACAAGGGAAGCCCAAAGATTGAAGGCAAAAGGAGAAGAGGGTGACAGAAGATTAGATGGTTGGATGGTATCACCAACTCAGTGGACATGAATTTGAGTAAATTCCCGGAGACAGTGTAGGACAAGGAAGCGTGGCATGCTGCAGTCCATGGGGCTGCAAGGAGCAGGACATGACTTCACGACTGAACAACAACAACAATGGCTGTATCTCTAAGGCTGAAGCAGAAAATGCTGGGTGTCAGGTATTCAATAGATACGATACATGAATGAATAAATTGAATGAGAAAATTGATAAAAATGCTTAGCACTGTCTGGCATATTGGAAAACAATGCATAAAAGCTATGAGGGGGTCATTGATTTTTAATCTGAGGTCAGATTTTCACCTTAGTTATTAAGTCACCATGGCTAGCGTGATCAGAATGAACTTAAGGCAATAATATGGCTGACAGACCAGTCAGGAGGCTTCTGTAGTAGTCTTAGCCAGGATGATGAGTTTTGAATTAAGTAGCAGGGGTAAAATTGAGATTTTGTTTTAAGGGAAAAGAGGAGGGAGTGTAAGTCAAAGATAATATGTGGATTCTTTCATGAGTAATTGTGGTGGATTATAGGGATACAGAAATGTTGCTGTTCAGTCACTCAGTCATGTCTGACTCTCTGTGACCCCATGAACTGCAGCATGCCAGGCTTCCCTGTCCTTCAGCATCTCCTGGAACTTGCTCAAACCCATGTCCATTGAGTCAGTGATACCATCCAACCATCTCTTCCTCTGTCGTCCCCTTCTCCTCCCACCTTCTATCTTTCCCAACATGAGGGTCTTTTCCAATGAGTCAGTTCTTCACATCAGGTGGCCAAAGTTTGGCACTTCAGCTTCAGCTTCAGTCCTTCTAATGAATATTCAAGACTGATTTCCTTTAGGATTGACTGGTCCCTTCCTGTCCAAGGGACTCTCAAGAATCTCCTCCAACACCACAGTTCAAAAGCATCAATTTTTCAGTGCTCAGCCTTCTTTATGGCCCAGTTCACATCTGTACGTGACTACTGGAAAAAACCATAGCTTTGACAAAAATACACACACACACACATACACAAAACACAGACACACACACAATCCCCCTCCCCAAGACTTAGAAATGAATTTAATATGGAGAATAGTTGCATTTTATATGTTGAGTTGAGATTGCCAGTGGACAATCTATGTCTCAATAGAGATTTATTGATACAAGAGAAGATCTCTTAATTGACCTGCATTTAAACAGTCTGACAGTCTGAACTTCATTCTTCATTCTTACTGCAAAATATTTAGACTGATACTGATGGAATGCCATAATTTTCATATCTAGTAGGTTATGCTTTAGTAAGCCAGTGCATCTGTGTTCTTATGGGTTGAGTTTTTGAGTTTATTTCTAGACTTGTTTATAAATAGTTATTAAATTGGTGATAACTTAATCATTATGTAAACTGATGAACTATAAATAGAAAAAGGAGTTATCATAAAAACAAATTTGAATAATTTGGAAAGTTTATGTGAAGGCAAGTTTACTAAAAAACAGTTCTGTTGAATTTGGTGTGGATAAGGTAACTGTAGAAAGATTGAAGAAATAATTAAAATCTAGATGCACTCTAAGATTTCTGCTCAACTTAAAAAAAATCACTTTGCTCCACTTAAGAGAAACTAAAAATGGGAGAGTAGATGATAAATGGGTATGTTTGTGCAAGAAAATCCCCCCAAAGCATAACTACATTAAATAAAAATGACATTGGCCCAATTTTTTTCAGTCAAATAAAATATTTAAAGTATGTAAATATCATTTTATGATTCTTTATTTTAGCTGGATTTTTAGATTATCTGACCAACCACTTGACCTTGTCATACTAGATAAAAAGACTTTCCTAGACTGAAATGCATAGAATAAGTACAGGTATAAGATTAACAGTTAACTGCCAACAAGGCATCCAATAATACTCAATAGGAAAATGACAGTCTCTTTAATAAACAGAGCTCAGAAAACTGGATAACCACATGCCAAATAATGAAACTGGACTACTTATTCTATACCACTCACAAAAACAGGGTCAAAATGGATTATACAGTTAAATGCAACACCTGAACCTGTAAAACTCCTGAAAAAAAACACAGGGAAAAATCTCTTTGATGCAAATCTTGGCAATGAGTTTTTGGATATGACAACAAAAGCACAAGCAACAACAAAAAATAAACCAGTGAGATGATATCAAACCAAAAGGCTTCTGCACAGCAAAAGAAACAATAAGCAAAATAAAAAGGCAAGCTATGGAATGGGAGAAAATATTTGCAAACCACATATCTAATAAGGAATTAATATGAAATATATAATATTCAAAATGTATACTCAATATAAAAATGATTCAATTAAAAATGGGCAGAGGAACTGAACAATCATCTTTGTATGTCAGAGAAGGCATACAATGGCCATCATGTACATGAAAAGAAGTTCAATGTCACTAATTACCAGAGATATACAAAACCAAAATGAGCAATTTTGGTTGAGCTGGGATTGAGTTGGGATAGTTGAGTTAAGTTTGTTGGGCTGAGTCTTTATTTACGCTTCCTTCAGTAGATTTGCATTTGCCAGGTATTTACCAAGTACTTTTCTGTACTAAGATTTGGCAGAAAACTTTCTCGGAAATAAAATTCATTTTAAAATACAAAGCAAAAGGTGAAGAATGAAGGCTGTCAGATTAAGATTTGGGTCTAAAGCAGAAACAATTTGAAATTATAGGTAACAAAAGTAATGATGAGCTAACACTTCACAACTGTAAGAATGACTATTATCATTCTAACAAAAGACAAGAGATAAATGCTGGGGAGGATGTGTAGAAGAGGGAATATTTGTTCACTGTAAACTGGTACAGCCACTGTGGAAAACAGCATGGAAGGTCCTCAAGAAATTAATAACAGATGTACCATATGATCCTTGGACTGCAAAGAGATCAAACCAGTCAATCCTAAAGGAACTCAGTCCTGAATATTCATTGGAAGGACTGATGCTGAAGCTGAAGCTCCAATACTTTGCTACCCGCGAAGAACTGACCCATTGGAAAACACCCTGATGCTGGGAAAGACTGAAGGCAGGAGGAGAAGGGGACAACAGAGGATGAGAGGATGAAATGAGTTGGTTGGCATCACCGATTCAATGGACATGAGTTTAAGCAGGCTCTTGGAGTTGGTGATGGACAGAGAGGCCTGACATGCTACAGTCCATGGGGTCACAAAGAGTTGGACACGACTGAGCAACTGAACTGACCATATGATCCAACAATTTCACTTGTGGGTATATATACAAAGCAAATGAAAACAGAATTTCAAAGAGACATATGTGCTTCCATGTTCATTACAGCATTATTCACAATAGTCAAGATAAGAAAACAAACTAAGTATCTGTCAATGGATGAATAAAGAAGCTGTGATGTATTATACACAATGAATAGTTTTTCAGTCATGATAATGAAGGATATCTTCCCATGTGTGATAACATGGATGGACTCTGAGTGCATTATGCTAACTGAAACAAATCAGACTGAGAGAGACTAATATATGATACCACCCACACAAACATACATAGATGTATACATACATATAAAAGCAGAGCCCACAGAAACAGAGAATGAGAGTTACCAGGGTCTGGGGGGGTGGAGAAATGGAGAGACGTTGGTCAAAGGGTACAAACTTCCAGTTATAAGGTGAACAAATTCTGAGTATCTAATGTATAGAATGCTACATTTTATATGATAAAAACTGTAGTTAATAATACTAATTGTATACTTGAAATCTGTTTGGAGACTAAATCTTAAATGTTAGAAAAGAATTATAATAATGTGATATGTTGGAGGTGTCAGCTAACACTATGGTGATAGTCATTTTGCAATATATGTCTATCAAATCAACAGACTGTGCACCTTAAACTTACACCATGTTACACATCAATTGTATCTCAGTAAAGATGGACAGAAAAAAAAGACTCAATAAGCCTGAAAAAGTATGAGTGATTACAATGCTCACCATCATATGGTAGTTTTTCTATCAAATCCATGAATTCTTCTTCTGTGATGTTGATTCCCATGCTTTCTAAAAAAGTGTCCAGCTTATTGACATCAATATTGCCTCCTAAATAATAGAGGATAGGAAAGAAATATAGTAAAAGTGAATGATTCTAAAACACATTCAGTCTATATTAACATTCATCTTTACTGAGCATGTATTTTATTACAATAAAAATACTTCATTCATTTCTTAGTATTATTGTTAACATTTTCAAGACAAATACCAAAATGTCAGTCTTGTTCAGCTAATACAATAAAAATTAGAATTAATTACCTCCAATTTTGTGTTGGGAATATTGAAAAGCTAGAGCTAGAGGTGACTGACATAATATTCTGCAAAATAGTCATTATTTTTGTTGCCTATAATTTCAAATTGTTTCTGCTTTAGACCTAAATCTTAATCTGACAGCCTTCATTCTTCACCTTTTGTTTGTATTTTTAAATGAATTTTATTTCTCTGGGGCTGAGTTATGAAAATTTAGAAAGTTTCCTGCCAAATCTTAGTACAGAAAAGTACCTGGTAAATACCTGGCAAAATGCAGATCTACTGAAGGAAGCATAAATAAAGACTCAATTACGTAGGAAAGGAGGATTTATATTTTGCCAACAGAAATAAAGGTTTCAGATTAAGTCTTTTTAGCATGCTTCTTACTCACGTTTGAGAGATTTTATGCCCTTCATCAACCTTTTCTGATACACTTTTCCATCAGCTATAAAAAAACAAGATATTTTAGAAATGAATTTTAGAAAAGAATTTAGGAATCAAAAGGTAGTACAAATCTCTTAATTTCAGAAAGAAAGAATTTAGAAAATTTTGCCTGAAGAACATTTAAAATGCAAATAGATAACAGATATACCAAATTGTTCACTCACAGTGGTAAAGGATTACAAAGCTAATCATAATAATGAGATGTTCTTTTTTTACTGTATTGACAATGTAAGGGAAATAATATTCTTAAATACTATTTGTGAGAGTTCAAATTACAATATTCTGGAATGAAATGTGGCAAAACAAAATATTTTGCAACTCTATTTAAAGGAATACAATCTCACTAAATTTTAAGATGTTTGCCAAAATGTATCTACAAGGTTGCCAAAAATAAAAAGGATGCCTATTTATAGATGAAGAACTGGAAAAATAAACCTCAGATTTTTTACATTATTTACTGCTTTGAGGTAGGAAGAAAGATGGTTCTGTTTTTGCTTACCTGCATTATCAAGGTTTCTATGATGAAGACATATTAAATCGTGAAGAAATAAGCATTATAAATAAATTTATATACTCACAATATTATGTATGAATGTATGTATCTGGCTATCTATCTTAAAAACACCAGAAGGAAAGGTTTCAAAATATTAATAGTGGTTATCTTTGTGTTATGAAATTAAAAACATTTTTTATTTTCCTAAATTTTAAAATTTCATTTAACTAGATAGTTAAGAACTGCAGTTTTTTCTGAATGTACAAAATTATCCACTTATTGGTAAAATATACATTTTATGCTGCAGAAACACACATAGCTATTTTTTTTGTTGTTGTTTTTTTATCTTCTCTTTACTCCTGTTTCTCTTGCTCCTTCTTTCTTCTTCTTTTTGGTGGTGGTGGTGTGTGTGTGCTCAGTCATATCTGACTACCACCAGGCTCCTCTGTCCATGGAATTTTCCATGGGTTGCCATTTCTTCCTCTGGGGGATCTTCCTGACCCAGGGATCTAACCCACACTTGTGTCTTCTGCCTTAGCAGGTAGATTCTTTACCAACTGAGCCACCTGGGACATACCCTTCTTTTTTAAAAAATAGTCTATTTTCAAATCCAGCTGATTAACAATCTGAGGGCTCAGGGATGAACTTTGTTTTTGATAGCAAAGGCAAAACTTATAATTTATAGCTGAAAAGGTTAGATTGATGATTTTTAAATACAAATCTAAGCAATGAATCTTTTCTTTATATTAGCATTAACTTTTTAACAGTTTTCAAGCATTTTCACTCTATTTTGGAATTTTTCAAATATTTCCACAAAATCAGACTTCTTTAAAAACCCAGATAGCACCCACAAATCTTACCATTAACTGGCAGTGTCTCCAGCAAATTCAAGCGTTCATTAGATGTGAGCTTAATCCCCAAGTTTCCCAAAACATTTTCAAGTTTACTAGTATCAACTTTGTCTCCTTTGAAAGAAAAAAAGGATTAACAGATGGTAATTTTAGGACATCATAGTTATCTAAAAAATTTAAAAACTGGCTCATTTAATCCTCACTTCCATATTCTCACATATTTGAACAGTGTTTACAGATAGTGAATCAGAATTTATTCCTTTATACTTCATAAAGAGAGTAGTCTCTTAAGCCTAATGACAAGACATCATTGAAGAAAATTAGATTATGCAATAGGTCAGTAATTTAAAGTATCTAGTCTTTTTTATTTTTAATGCTGAAATCATGAGATTATTATGGCAATCCTATCAATTAAATTTTCTAAAAATATCCACCTTCCTATATTCTGTGACTATCTAGATTTTGGCTATGTAAACTAATAGTTATTAACTCAAAAGCTTGCAGGAGCCTGGAGATAGAAAAAATGAGTGAAACTGGCTATAGTGAAGTGGACAGCACATGCCTTGTCCAAAAAAACATGCCAGCTATTGTGAAGGAATTCAGATCTTATAAAACTTGACTACAGATTGAATTAAACTCATGGATGTCTAATTTGTGACCACTGATCTAAACACTGGTTAAAACCAGCATAATATTGCTGGAAATAACAGAAAATATAATTTGTTATTCAAACATCACCACTATTTTCATGGCTGAATCCTAGATAATCTGAAGTCAAATAAGAAAAGTTAAGGTATACATATTTCATAATAAATATGTAAAGTATCAACATTAATAAGTTTACCTTGTAGGTTACAGGTTTATTTTTCATTATTTTTAAAATTTAAATTTATTTATTTTAATTGGTGGCTAGTTACTTTACAATATTGTAATATTGAGAAAACACTATGCAGAATATAATACAGGGTATGAACTCAATTAAATATGTTTTACTAATGTCTTACTCACCTGAAAAAGGTTTCACTTCATTCATCACCTTTTCCAGATCAACTTTACCATTAACTGTAAGAAAAGGAATAAATTAGATAGAAATACAACAAGGAATGTAAGAAAACAATGTTGTATACAGCAGATGAATTTAGCGGCATTTATTTGTTATAGAGGGCTTCCCAGGTGGCACTAACGGTAACGAATCTGCCTGCAATGCAGGAGACTTAAGAGGCTTGGGTTCAATCCCTGAGTTAGGAAGATCCCCTGGAGGAGGGCATGGTAACCCACTCCAGTATACTTGCCTGGAGAATCCCATGGACAGAGGAGCCTGGCAGGTTACAGTCCATAGGGTTGCATAGAGTTGGACACAACTGAAGTGACTTAGCATGCATGTATGCATTTGCTGCAGAAAAGCTAGCTTTTCGAAAGTACACATTTCTTTGTTGTTTTTCAGATGCTGAGTTATGTCTGACTCTCTGTGACTCCATAGACTGCAGCATGCTGGACTTCCCTGTCCTTCTCTATCTCCTGGAGTGAATTTCTAGTTACAAATAAATACAAAATTCTAGTTATAAAATCAATAAACTATGATGAAGTGATGTACAGTATGGTTATTACAGTTAGTAATACGGTATTGCATATTTGAAAGTTCCTAAGAGAATAGATCTTGAAGATCTCGTCAAAGAAAAACATTTTGTAACTAGCCATGATGATGGCTGCCATTGGAGAACAGGTCTACTCTAGCTGAACTAAAATAGATAAAACAAAAGCTAGCCATACTGATATTAAGTACCTTTTCATTAAATACTGATGCCAAGCATTAGCAAATGTGGCTAAAGAGGTGGACTGTGAAACCTGTCCATTCAGGAAAGGATGAGTAAAAAGAGCAGAGAGAGATACCTTGAAATCTTTCCCTAATTTGCACATGACACTAGCAAGAGTCAGCATGTGTCCTTTCTTTCAATCTGAATTTTTCTTCTAAGCTTTTAATAATACTTCCTGATGTCAAACAAGCATTTTAAATGACTGTTAGATAGATATATAAGACTATTTTTTATGTAGGGTTCAATGATATCTAAAATGCTCACCATCAACTGGCAGATTTTGTGTTAGATCTTTGAGTTCCTTTTCAGTGAGGTTCATGCCCATGTTTTCCAAAACAGTGTACACTTTACTAGAATCAATCTTCCCTCCTTATAAAAAGAGATATATAAGAAAAAGTTAATGTCTCTAAAATGTAAATTTTGAGCAATGAACAATTCCTGAGGTAATATTATCATTATCATTTTCATCCAAAAGACCAAAGCCTAATGAGATCTTTACAAGAGTACAAAGAATCAATAATGGAGTTAGGATTAGAACTCATTATTTTCATCTTAATCTTCATGAGAAGCATATCCAGCATAAATATTTAAAGGTGATTGAATAACTTCTCAGAAAATTTTAGCAAGGTGACAATAATTCCAATATTACTAATACTGTCTTGTTTTCACTGTGTTTAAGAGTCAACTTCTAGTTATGTTAAGGGATGCTGACTTTCCATTACAATTAAAATTTTTTAAAAAACAGGTTAAAAAGTAAATCATTTAAAATAAAAAAATATTAATAGTAGTAGGAATGTTGTATGGATTTGACAGATATCATGAAGGAGGTATGTAATGATGGAAGAGTGGGAATCTTGCTTAGATCTGATCTCCATCCTGGACTGCTTCCTGTCCATCTCTTTCAGTTTATTGGTACCTTCACTTCCTCAGAGACTTTCTAGGTTTTTGTTGATTTTTTGTTTTGTATGAATGTCAGATTACTAGTCTCTGCTGCTGATTTAACTGAGGATGTCCTAATTTTCCCTTTACTTTTGTCAACTTGGGCTCTGATAATTTCTTCCTATGTCAAAATTTGGATAGCATGGAAATTCTTTCCAGGTTACACCATAAGAAATGATCTCCTAAAGAACAGGTTGATCTATAAAATAAATAATACAAGTGTTGAGTGGCAGGGTTACTGTTTAATCACAAAGAAACAATGTAAATGCCAAACATGATGATCTCAGATTGATGTGCATTTTATTAGGTTTCTCACTCACCTTTAAGAAACTTTATACCATTCAGCAACCTTTTTTGATAGACCCTTCCCTCTGTAAGAGAAAGCACTATTCAGATCACAGAAGAGCAATGTGGAGTTTCCTAGACAGTATGAAACCAGTAATTCAGTAAGACATATTTTGTGAATTGACTTAGACATTATCTGATTACTGACATGTAATGAAATTACATAAAGTGAGGATATTGTTACTCTACTAGAGTGAAACACATCTTTTCCTTCTCTTTTGTGACATTTTCATTTTCCCCTATTAGATCATTCCCTTCTTTTTCTTATTCGTTCTCACTTAAATTTTGGATCTGTTGGTAGAATCAAAAATAATAAAAAATATAATTGAACCTTGATAATAGGAGTCATGAGGCAATTGTTGATTCTCAAACTAAAACTTAATGGCACAGATAATATTTTAAGATATAATAGCACCATTTAAGAATACATTTGAATCAGTTCTAATGAGGTGGATGAAACTGCAGCCGATTATACAGAGTGAAGTAAGCCATAAAGAAAAACACCAATACAGTATAATAATGCATATATATGGAATTTAGAAAGATGGTAACGATAACGCTGTATGCAAGACAGCAAAAGAGACACAGATGTATAGAACAGTCTTTTGGACTCTGTGGGAGAGGGAGAGGGTGGCATGATTTGGGAGAATGGCATTGAAACATGTATATTATCATATGTGAAACGAATCGCCAGTCCAGGTTCGATGCATGATACTGGATGCTCGGGGCTGGTGCACTGGGAT
Source organism: Budorcas taxicolor (assembly GCF_023091745.1). Lineage (NCBI taxonomy): Eukaryota > Metazoa > Chordata > Mammalia > Artiodactyla > Bovidae > Budorcas > Budorcas taxicolor. Next base: position 46,301,759 of record NC_068928.1, on the reverse strand, counting down.
GACCCAGAGGGATGGTATGGGGAGGGAAGAGGGAGGGGGTTCAGGATAGGGAACACATGTACACCTGTGGCGGATTCATGTTGATGTATGGCAAAACCAACACAATATTGTTAAAAAAAAAGTAATTAGCCTCCAATTAAAATAAATAAATTTATATTTAAAAAATTATGTAAAACAGATTCAAACATTATTTTTGATAGGCAATGAGGTAGAGGTAATTTCAGAAATTTTCACAATTTAACAATAATATTCCCTAGATGACTACAGTTTATTAGAAATACTCACTATCAACTGGCAAATTATTCACCAGTTCTGATAGTTCTTTCTCTGTGAGCTCTATTCCCATATTTCCTAGAACTGTTTCCATGTCATTGACATCAACTTCCTCTCCTTCAAAAAAAAAAATAACAAATAGAAATGGTAACATGTGAGTTTTTAAAGAACTATTTAATTATTCTATATAATAATGAAATCTATTATTGTTTAACTATTAGCCCTAACTAATCAATGACTTTATTAAGTTGAGTGAGTCCTGTTTGGCTACAGTTACGGCAGAAAATTGAAGTGTTTATTTCTTTAACTTTATTAATAGTAGACACAAAAGAACACAGTACATGGTAATGGATTTTCATAATTTTCTATTTGGGGGATTACCAGCAAAGTAATGAAACTATTTTTATTCCTTTAACATGTATTTTCAGTAAATATTTTAGATTAATTTGGAAAAAATTAGATCATAGGATCTAACAAAATGTGGCACTATGTTTTGTTGTTAAAACATTGATAGGATAGGTGTTAGCACACCCGTGGTGTATTCATGTTGATGTATGGCAAAACCAATACAGTATTGTAAAGTAAAATAAAGTAAAATAAAAAAAAAATAATGAGAGAAAAATGTAATAAAATATTTGAATCACTGCAAAAAAAATTGATAAGCCAAAGTCTAAGAAATCAAATCACAATCATTTTACTAGAAAATAGCATAATTTAAAAAGAAATAGAAAGTACCAGGAAAAAATACAAAATTGTATAAAGAATTAGAATCATACGTATTTGGTAAGTTCTTCCTCACCTGTAACATCTTCTATTCTATCCATCACATTTTCCAGATCAACCTTCTTATAGGCTGTAAAACACAGTTTAATTAGGGGAAAACAAGAATAAAGACTCAGGAAAAAATCCATAGAATAGGAGGTGTTTTTATCTAAGAGTTATTATTACTATAAGATGACCAAGGAAAATATATACGCTTAAAATGAAGATTTAACAGTAAACAATGAATAAATAACCTACAAAAGGTACTACTGAAAAATAAAAATTCAAATTATGAATATAAGTTTATTTTACCTAATATTCAAGAAAATTCAGGTTATAGATAGTCCATAGAATCAATGCTGACTTTTAAAAATGTGTTGGGATGTGATTTTCTGAGAAAATGAGATTATTGCACACTATGGCTTCCTTCATTTTCTTGGGCTCCAAAATCACAGCAGATGGTGACTGAAGCCATGAAATCAAGACACTTGCTCCTTGGATGAAAAGCTATGACAAACCTAGACAGTGTATTAAAAAGCAGAGACATCATTTTGCCAACAAAGTCCAGATACTTAGAGCTATGGATTTTCCAGTAGTCATGTACGGGTGTGAGAGTTGGACCATAAAAGAAGGCTGTTCATCTTTCTAAATTCCATATATATGCATTAGTATACTGTATTGGTGTTTTTCTTTCTGGCTCCAGTTTCATCCACCTCATTAGAACTGATTCAAATGTATTCTTTCTGGCTGAGGGATGATTTGGGAGAATGGCATTGAAACACATATAATATCATATATGAAATGAATCGCCAGTCCAGGTTCAATGCATGATACTGGATGCTTGGGGCTGGTGCACTGAGACGACCCAGAGGGATGGTATGCGGAGGGAGGAGTGAGGGGGGTTCAGGATGGGGAACACGTGTATACCTGTGGCGGATTCATGTTGATGTATGGCAAAACCAATAAAATATTGTAAAGTAATTAACCTCCAATTAAAATAAATTAATTTATATTTTAAAAAAAGAAGGCTATTCAGTTCAGTTCAGTCACTCAGTCATGTCCAACTCTTTGTGACCCCATGAATCGCAGCACGCCAGGCCTCCCTGTCCATCACCAACTCCCAGAGTTCACTCAGACTCACGTCCATCCAGTCAGTGATGCCATCCAGCCATTTCATCCTCTGTCATCCTCTTCTCCTCCTGCCCCCAATCCCTCCCAGCATCAGAGTCTTTTCCAATGAGTCAACTCTTCGCATGAGGTGGCCAAAGTACTGGAGTTTCAGCTTTAGCATCATTCCTTCCAAAGAAATCCCAGGGTTGATCTCCTCTAGAATGGACTGGTTGGATCTCCTTGCAGTCTAAGGGACTCTCAAGAGTCTTCTCCAACACCACAGTTCAAAAGCATCAATTCTTCAGTGCTCAGCCTTCTTCACAGTCCAACTCTCACATCCATACGTAACTACTGGAAAAACCATAGCCTTGACTAGACGGACCTTTGTTGGCAAAGTAATGTCTCTGCTTTTGAATATGCTATCTAGGTTGATCATAACTTTTTTTCCAAGGAGTAAGCGTTTTTTAATTTCATGGCTGCAGTCACCATCTGCAGCGAGCACTGAAGAATTCATGCTTTCAAACTGTGGTGCTGGAGAAGACTCTTGAGAGTCCCTCTTGGACAGCAAGGAGATGAAACTAGTCAATCCTACAGGAAATCAACCCTGAATAAAATTCTTTAGAAGGACTGATGCTGAAGCTGAAGCTCTAATACTTTGGCCACCTGATAAGAAGAGTTGACTCAATGGAAAAGAATCTGATGCTGGGAAAGACTGAGGGCAAGGGGAGAAGGGGGTGACAGAGGATGAGATAGTTGGATGGCATCACTGACTCAATGGACCTGAAGTGAAGGACAGGGAAGCCTGTCGTGCTGCAGTTCATGGGGTCGCAAAAAGTCAGACACGACTTAGCAACTGAACAACAGCAGCAACAACAACGTGGACTACTTTAAACTCTGAAAAAAAGATATATAAAAAATAAATTTTGAAAAAATGATTGTTTTTTTAAGAGTTCCTTTAAATACTTTGAAACCCAAATTATTCTATTTCAAATGGCCTATCATTATTATTCATGTAAAATTTTTCTTCCTCAATTATGAAATGGTCTAACTCTGCTGAGTCCACATTTGTTAGTGGCTTTGTGTGACTGAAGCAGTCCTTCAGCTTTATTTTCACTTATTTCTTGAAATTATACATCTTTTCTAATATTTGTCAGGATTGATACCTTGTGTTGCCACGTGTTGATGCAGTGGGCAGATGGAGGCTAGTGCTAATCTGTAAGGAATGTTTGCTAGGGGCCACGTGATGTGAAGAGCTGACTCATTTGAAAAGACCCTGATGCTAGGAAAGATTGAAGGCGGGAGAAGAGGACGACAGAGGATGAGGTGGTTGGATGGCATCACCGACTCAATGGACATTAGTCTGGGTAAACTCCGGGAGTTCGTGATGGACAGGGAGGCCTGGCGCAAAGAGTCGGACACGACTGAGCGACTGAACTGAACTGAATTATGTAAGTGGTCAGTTTAGTGAATCTCTTGAAACTAAATGGTGGATAAGAACTCAGCCAAAGCCCTATCACTTGACACATAATTTACATCCATCTCAAATTAAAAACAGAATAAATTGAGTTACAGAAATTTAAACATACTTTTCATAACAAATTTAAAAAAATACACAAACATATAAATAGTCCCTCTTTTTACTTCTCACTGTCATTACCATACCTCGCCATTAATAACTGCTTTCTGTATATTCTTCCAGATTTTTCCTTAGTTTACAAAAGTATACTATATATCTTTTTAGAAAATTAATAACACTATACATATTATTTTATAATTTTTTGCTACAGTGACCAAAAAAGAATGCATGAATCAATGGCTGGACAAACTCGGTTAAACTCCAAATTGATATCAGTAATAGAAGGATCAGTGAAAAAAACACATTGCAGATCTTATTTTGTAAAACCAGAGAAGAATAACCCCTCTCTCTTTCACTACCACCCATTCCCAGCCCAAAATGTGTAAAGAAATAGATTACAGGCTTTACCTGGACAAAAACATGGAGCCGTGTTATTGTTGTTCTCCTGAAAGCTATTCAAAGGCTTCTTTTTCGGGGGAGGGTCACAAATAATTCAAACCTTTGCACCAGTCATAATTAATCCTGCAAGCTCAACCTCTATTTAAAATCACACGTTTTCCACAATGCTCACCACTCAGAAGATCCTTCAGGTGATCAAGTTCCTCTTCCGTAAGATTGACCTCCATGGCTTCTAACACAGTATCCAGGTTACTTACACGAACCTTTCCTCCTTGAAAACATGAAAGGAAAGGGAGAAAGGAAGAAAAATGGAATGATTTTAAAATATTTTAAAAATTTGTAAATCATTTACTATCTTCAACTAACAGATATTATTGGTTCCCCCCATTCAGGTTTATTGAGATATATTAATAGTTGACATACAGCATTGCACAAGTTTAAGGTGTACAACATAATGATTTGACACATATGTACATACTGAAAAATGATTACCAAAATAAAGGTAGTTAATGCAGTTACATTTCTCATAGTTATAATTTTGAGGTGAGAACTTTTGTTAAGATTTGCACTATTATTAACTTTCAAAAATACTATACAGTATTAACAATATGTTAATAATAGTCATTGTGCTGTACATTACATCTCTAGAACTTACTCATCTTCCAACTGGAAATTTGCATTCTTTGATCACTTTTACCCACTCCCCATCCCCACCCCCAAACCTCTGGCAACTACCAATTTTCTATTTTTATGAGTTCAGTTTTTTAAGATACCACATGTAAGTGAGATCACAAAATGTCCATCTTTTTCTCTCTGACTTATTTACTTCAGTTCAGTTCAGTTCAGTTCTGTTGCTCACTCGTGTCCAACTCTTTGTGACCCCATGATTCACAGCACGCCAGGCCTCCCTGTCCATCACCAACTCCTGGAGTTCACTCACACTCACGTGCATCAAGTCAGTGATGCCATCCAGCCATTTCATCCTCTGTCGTCCTCTTCTCCTCCTGCCCCCAATCCCTCCCAGCATCAGAGTCTTTTCCAATGAGTCAACTCTTCGCATGAGGTGGCCAAAGTACTGGAGTTTCAGCTTTAGCATCATTCCTTCCAAAGAAATCCCAGGGTTGATCTCCTCTAGAATGGACTGGTTGGATCTCCTTGCAGTCTAAGGGACTCTCAAGAGTCTTCTCCAACACCACAGTTCAAAAGCATCAATTCTTCGCTGCTCAGCCTTCTTCACAGTCCAACTCTCACATCCATACATGACTACTGGAAAAACCATAGCCTTGACTAGATGGACCTTAGTCGGCAAAGTAATGTTTCTGCTTTTGAATATGCTATCTAGGTTGGTCATAACTTTTTTTCCAAGGAGTAAGCGTCTTTTAATTTCATGGCTGCAGTCACTATCTGCAGTGATTTTGGAGCCCAAAAATATAAAGTCTGACACTGTTTCCACTGTTTCCCCATCTGTTTGCCATGAAGTGATGGGACCGGATGTCATGATCTTTGTTTTCTGAATGTTGAGCTTTAACCCAACTTTTTCACTCTGCTCTTTCACTTTCATCAAGAGGCTTTTTAATTCCTCTTCACTTTCTGCCTAGAGGGTGATGTCATCTGCATATCTGAGGTTATTGATATTTCTCCCGGCAATCTTGATTCCAGCTTGTGTTTCTTCCAGTCCAGCGCTTCTCATGATGTACTCTGCATAGAAGTTAAATAAGTAGAGTGACAATAAACAGCCTTGACGTACTCCTTTTCCTATTTGGAACCAGTCTGTTGTTCCATGTCCAGTTCTAACTGTTGCTTCCTGGCCTGCATACAGATTTCTCAAGAGGCAGGTTAGGTGGTCTGGTATTCCCGTCTCTCTCAGAATTTTCCACAATTTATTGTGATCCACACAGTCAAAGGCTTTGGCATAGTCAATAAAGCAGAAATAATGTTCTTCTGGAACTCTCTTGCTTTTTCCATGATCCAGCGGATGTTGGCAACTTGATCTCTGGTTCCTCTGCCTTTTCTAAAACCAGCTTGAACATCTGGAAGTTCGCAGTTCACGTATTGCTGAAGCCTGGCTTGGACAATTCTGAGCATTACTTTACTAGCATGTGAGATGAATGCAATTGTGTGGTAGTTTGAGCATTCTTTGGGGCTGGAATGAAAACTGACTTTTTCCAGTCCTGTGGCCACTGCTGAGTTTTCCAAATTTGCTGGCATATTGAGTGCAGCACTTTCACAGCATCATCTTTCAGGATTTGAAATAGCTCCACTGGAATTCCATCACCTCCCCTAGCTTTGTTCGTAGTGATGCTTTCTAAGGCCCACTTGACTTCACATTCCAGGATGTCTGGCTCTAGATGAGTGATCACACCATCGTGATTATCCGGGTCATGAAGATCTTTTTTGTACAGTTCTTCTGTGTATTCTTGCCCTCTCTTCTTAATATCTTCTGCTTCAGTTAGGTCCATACCATCTCTGTCCTTTATTGAGCCCACCTTTGCATGAAATGTTCCCTTGGTATCTCTAATTTTCTTGAAGAGATCTCTAGTCTTTCCCATTCTGTTCTTTTCCTCTCTTTCTTTGCATTGATCGCTGAAGAAGGCTTTCTTATCTCTTCTTGCTGTTCTTTGGAACTCTGCATTCAGATGCTTATATCTTTCCTTTTCTCCTTTGCTTTTTGCTTCTCTTCTTTTCACAGCTATTTGTAAGGCCTCCTCAGACAGACACTTTGCTTTTTTGCATTTTTTTTCCATGGGGGTGGTCTTGATCCGTGTCTCCTGTACAATGTCACTTATTTACTTATACCCCTCTATTTATAGTGTTGCAGATGGTAGGATTTCTTTCCATTTTAGCAGCTGAATAATATTCCATTGAGTGTATATACACACACACACACAGCACATTTTCATTTTATTTATTCATTCAGCCATCATACCATGTCTTGGTTATGGTAAATAATGCTGCAATAAACACAAGACTGCAGATATCTCTTTGAGACAGTAACAGTATCACTGTTACATGAATATACACTGATAAAAGAGAATGACATCATAACCTGGTATAACTGCTAATATTTTCAAGCAAAGAACAAAACTACAATAGATTTTTCCAGCTCTTTATAAGCAGAGTTAGAATTTAAAGAGTTTAGAGCAAGAGTTAGAACTCTCTTCTCAAACCTTAAGCACACCTGCTTAGGAAAATGTTAGGTGGGATAGGAGTTAAGCAACTATAAGGAGAGAGCACTAATCAGCACTCTTCACAAAGAAGTAGAGATTATATTTTTTCCCCCTCAATTCTTACTCTCAGATTGTTTTCTCTATTCGTCGTCACATCTGGAATAAATGGCAAAACTTTTCCCTCTCTCCCTCTTGCCTTCCTTCCTATTCCTCTTGCTCCTTCCCTCCTTCCTTTTCTTTATCTCTTCCTTTCATCTTTCTTTTTTTGTTTATATAAATTTTTTTTCAGAAAAATTTAGAAAAATGCAATCTAACGGGGAATTTCCAAGATAAATTAAAGTTTTTTACCAGGAAAAAACACAGATGTGAGAAAAACAAGAAGCAAAATAAAGTATTATAGTTTCTTGATATGAATTTAACATTTGAGGATATTTCACAGACTTAACCATGTTTGCTTACTTTTGTTACTCCTCACATCCTTCAGCAGTCTGTTTTGAAATACCTTTCCATGAGCTGTAAGAAAAGGTATAATTGAGATCTCTGGAAAATTGATATAAAATTCACTGAAAAATTATAAATTGTATGATAACAAAAAGTTACATTTTAATGATGTGCTTTAAAATTTAGTCTATTTTATAGCCACTATATTGACATTTAAGAATATATATATCTTTCACAATGGCAAACTTATCCATTACTTGGTATTAGAGACATTTATTAGCTTAACTCTCCTACAGTGCAACTCTACAAAACACATACAAATATTTTTGCTTTATTCTACTGATGTTCTATTCCTTTCTCTTTTATTATTTTTCATTGTTCATACTGCAAACCTAATGCTGACCCGAGGGACAGTATTAGTCACTTAGAGATGACTTAAGTTGTGTTTGAGGAGATAATGATGAAATTTATTCTCAAGTCAAAAGTGCCTTTCTATTAATCTATGGCATTTTGGGGCAAAACTGTACTATTAAAAGATTAAGGGCTGCTCATGCTGACCCGTAAGATCAAGTTCCCTGGGAGGCATGGTACATTCTTGTGGCTTACCATCAATGGGCAGTGTTTTCATCAGTTGCTCAAGCTCCTTATCTGTAAGCTCAATTCCCATGTCTTGTAGAACATTTTGTAGGTTACTGGAATCAATTTTTTCTCCTTTGAAATGATGGAATATTCATAGGTAAAATTAATGTTAAGGGCCAAGCTAATTATTTCTTTTTTAAAAAAAATTTATTTATTTTAATTGGAGGCTAATTACTTTACAATATTGTATTGGTTTTGCTATACATTGACATGAATCCACCACAGGTGTACATGTGTTCCCCATCCTGAACCCCCTTCCCACCTCCCTCCCCATACCATCCCTCTGGGTCATCCCAGTGCACCAGCCCCAAGCATCCTGTATCATGCATTGAACCTGGACTGGCAATTCGTTTCACATATGATAATATAGATGTTTCAATGCCATTCTCCCAAATCATCCCACCCTCTCCCTCTCCCACAGAGTCCAAAAGTCTGTTCTATACATCTGTGTCTCTTTTGCTGTCTCGCATACAGGGTTATCGTTACCATCTTTCTAAATTCCATATATATGCATTATTATACTGTATTGGTCTTTTTCTTTCTGGCTTACTTCACTCTGTATAATCAGCTCCAGTTTCATCTACCTCATTAGAACTGATTCAATGTATTCTTTTTAATGGCTGAGTAATACTCCATTGTGTATATGTACCACAGCTTTCTTATCCATTCATCTGCTGATGGACATCTAGCTTGCTTCCATGTCCTGGCTATCATAAAATAATTATTTCAAATCATCTAAAAATATACTTGTGCTGCAGAATGAATGATTTCCTAATAAAAAGTCAAATCAGAGCTTCCCTGGTGGCACAGTGGGTAAGAATCCACATGCCAATGAAAGGGACATGGGTTCGATCCCTAATCTGGGAAGATTCCACAAGCTGCAGAGCAATTAAGCCTGTGTATCACAACTACTGAGCCTGTGGCCTAGAGCCCATGAGCCACAACTGCTGAAGCACACATGCCTAAAGCCTGTACTCTGCAACAAGAGAAATCAACACAATAAGAAACTCGTGCACCTCAATGAAGAGCAGCCTCTGCTCACAGCAACTAGAGAAAGCCCATGCAAAGCAAGGAAGACCCAGCGCAGCCAAAAATAAATAAATAGATAAGTAAAAATATTTTAAATAAACTAGTCATTTAAAAAAGGTCAAATCAAAAATAGATTTTGTCCCTTAATAAATGAAATATTATTTATTATTATTATTCCTAACTTGGAATACTTAGAATAACACCACATAGTATAGAAGCAAATCTGGTTGTACAATTATCTACCAATAGGACAAGAGATGGTTAGTACAATAAAATACATAATCATCAGAGTATAACTTATTTTACTTTATTTTATTAAAACAGTGATTAGCTGTTTGCAATGAATTTATTATGTTTAATGCTTCACTCTGCTTTTACTCTGTCCATAAATACTCATCAACACGTTTATTGAATAAAAAACCCATCAAATATAAGACTTCTAATGAAGAAATAGTCATTTTGTTTTACTTAGAAAACCCAGATAATGTTAGCTTAATCTGTTGGTCAGTAGATGAAAATATTTTACCAAAATGAACACTGAAAATATGCTAATTTATAAGTCACATATTATATATTGGGAAATACTATAAAATTTTTATCATAAACCATGATTTAGTATAAATCATTTATAATAAATTCCTACCTGTAAAAGCTTTTACTTCATCCTTCAAGGTTTTAAGGGATACTTTATTATCAACTGTAAGACAGAAACATAACATGAATCTCATAAAATTATTTAACATAACATAAGAACACTCTCCCCTCTTCTGATTATAACAACTAGCAATAGCACTTAACAAGTGTACTGGGTACTTTGTTAAGCATTTTAAATGGTCATTCAATAAACATTTATTCAAAGTAAGCAAAGAACATGGATTAGAAAAAATTATAAATATTAAAATTAATGCTTTCTTCAAAAATGTAAATTTGACTTTCTACCCAATAAATATCAAATCTTATATTTGATAATGAAAAAATGGGGTATTTTGTAGAGGCCAGCTTTCTTGCTCTCAGAGTTCAAAAGACTCTTCTATTGACCATGCCACCAGTACCTGGAACAATACATTCCCATCTTCTTTAACTTTCTCACCTCCAATCTTGATATCTTCCCCATGAAATTTCCTTTATTTCTTTCTTTCCTCTGTTAAAGGTACAAAGCTCAGAAGACAATGGGATGTAATACACTTACCACTGACGGGCAGGTTTTGTGTCAGATCTTTAAGTTCCTCATCAGTGATCTTGATTCCCATGTTGCCAAGTACCATTTCCAGGTTTTCGATGTCAACATTCCCTTAATTAGAAAGAGACAGGACTGTGAAGCAAATTTAATGATTCCAGAGAAGTTATTTTTAAGGTTTTATTTTTGACACATATATACCTTCTGAGAATCTGAGAAAGGCTATGTATCTTACACTCCTACAAAGTGCACCTGTACTTATTCATAAAAGTGCATTAAGATTTAGAGGATGTTCTGAAGCCCTTCCATGGACCTCATAAGTGTTCACAAAACTAAAACTTTTTTTTTAAACTAAAACTTAAAACATCTGATCCACATTAAAAAATTAATTCCTTTGAATCATGATTATGTCTTTCGGCATAAAGATCAAAGATTCATTGAATCAATATATAAAGGAAATTGACAGTGTAAATAATATTAGGATTCTTTCCTTTAGCCCAATTTGGGGAAGAAGATCAGAGTAATTAGTTTATGCAAGATTTGAAACAATAAATAAAATATTTTTGGACAGTTCACAGGATTAAAAAATCTCACTGCTAGTGGGAGTGATCAAGTGGAGTAGGAAGACCCTGAGCTCACCTGCTTCCATGGGCACGCTAAAATACAACTATTTATGGAGCAGGTATTTTTTTAACTTCAAATTTCATATTGGAGTATGGTTCAGGTGTATAGCAAAGTGACTCAGTTATACATATACATGTTTCTATTCTTTTTCAAAAATTTTCCCCATTTAAGTTGTTACATAATATTGAGCAGAGTGCCTTGTGCTATACGGTAGGCCCTTGTTGGCTATCATTTTAAACACAGCATTGTGTACATGTCAATCCCACATTTCCTAACTACCCCTACCTTTCCACCCTTCACCTCTGGTAACCATAAATTTGCTTTCTAAGTCTGTGAGTCATTACGGAGCAACTATTGATGAGAAACACTGGAAGATGAGCAGAAAAGATGTTCTACAATTATAGATATAAAGAAGGAACTCACAATAAGATGGGTTGGAGGGGCAGAGATGTAGCAAAGTTAAGATTCATACTCCTGAATGGGAGATCCACAACTGTATGATGAATACAATTGTAGAGGTTCTCCCCAAGGTGTGAGGGGTCCTGGCCCCTGAAACTAAGAGTTAATTCATTGAAAAACAACAAGTTGATAAATCTTTAGTCAGATTCATCAAGAATAAAAGAGAAGGGCCAAACCAATAAAATCAGAAATGATAAAGGAAAAGTTACAACAGATAGCAGAAAAATACAAAAGATCATATGAAATTACTACAAATAGTTACACACCAATAAAATGAATAATCTAGAAGAAATGGATAAACTCCTAGAAACATACAGTCTAATCTTCCAATAATGAACCAGGAAGAAATAAAAATAAGAACAGCCCAATTACCAATAATGAAATTAATCAGTAATTTAAAAAAAACTCCCAACAAACAAAAATCTAGGACCAGATGACTTTGCAGGTGAATTTTACCAAACATTCAGAGAAGAGTTAACACCTATCCTTCTCAAACCATCCAAAAACTTATGGCGAAAGGAGTGCTTCTGAACTCATTCTACAAGGCTAGTATCACCATCATACCAAAACCAGACAAAGATATCACACAAAAAAGAAAATTTTAAGTCAGTATCACTTATGAACATAGATGCAAAAATCCTCAACAAAATATTAGCAATCCAAGCTCAGCAATATATCAAAAGGATTATACACTATGGTCAAATGGGATTTATCCCTGGAATGTAAGAATGGTTCAATATCTGCAAACTAATCATATGATACACCACATTAACAAATTGAAGAGTAAAAATCATATGAACATTTCAATAAATGCAGAGAAAGATTCTGAAAAAATGAACATTTATTTATGATAAAAACTCTCTACAAAGTGGCTATTGCAGAAACATAGCTCAAGATAATAATGGTTATATATGACAAACCCAGGCTTCTGTGGTAGCTCAGCTGGTAAAAAAAAATCCATCTGCAATGCAGGTGACCCTGGTTCTATTCCTGGATTGGGAAGGATCCCTGGAGAAGGGATAGTCTACCCATTCCAGTATTCATGGGCTTCCTTGGTGGCTTAGATGGTAAAGAATCCACCTGCAATGTGGGAGACCTGGGTTCGATCCCTGGGTTGGGAAGATCCCCTGGAGGAGGGCATGGCAATCCACTCCAGTATTCTTGCCTGGAGAATCCGCATGGACAGATGAGGCAGGTGGGCTATAGTTCATGGGGCTGCAAAGAGTCAGACACAACTGAGCGACTAAGCACAGCACATGACAAGCCCACAGCTAACGTCATCCCCAACAGTGAAAAAGCTAAAAGCTAAGATTAGGTACCAGACAAGGATGACCACTCTCACTACTTTTATTGAGCAAAAGTATTAGAAGTCCTAGTCACTGCAATCAGACAACAAAAAGAAAATAGAAGAAATCTAAGTTGGAAAGGAAGAAGTAAAATGACACTGCTTGCAAAAGACATGTACTATACATAGAAAATTCCAGTGACATCACCAAAAAACTACTAGACCTCATCAATGAATTCTGTAAAGTTAATCTACAGAAATCTATTGCATTTCTATATGCTAAAAACAGAGTACCAGAAAGAAAAATTAAGAAAGTAATCCCATTTACCATTGCATCAAAAGGAATAAAATACCTATGAATAAATCTAACTAAAGAGGTAAAAGACTTATATTTGGAAAACTATGAAACACTGATCAAAGAAACTGAAGATACATAAATAGATGGACAGATATACTGTGTTTGTGGACTGGAAGAGTCAATGTTGTCAAAATGGTTATATTACCCAATGCAATCCATAGATTCAATGCAATCCCTATCAAATTACCAAGGACACATATCAAGGTATATATCAAAATACCAAGGACATTTTTTTCACTGAACTAGAACAAATGATTTTAAAATTTGCATGGAATCACAAAAGACCAGTTAAGTCAAAACAATTTTGAGGAAGAAGGATAAAGCTGGAGGTATCACATTTCCTTATTTCAAAGTATACTATAAAGCTACAGTAAACAAAATGATAAGGTACTGGCACAATAATGGATTCATAAATCAATGGGACAGAATAGAGAACCCAGAAATGAACTCTCACTTATATGACTGAGTAATCTATGACAAAGGAGGGAAGAATATAAAATAGGAACAATACAATTTCTTCAATAGATGGTGTTGGGAAAACATGCAAAAGAATTAAACTAGACTACTGTTTCACACTATGTACAAAAATAAATTCAAAATGGGTTAAAGGCTTAAATGTAAGGCCTGAAACCCTAAAACTTCTAGAAGAAACACAGGCAATAAGCTCTTCAACATAAAGGTTCAACAGTATCTTTCAGATCTGTCTCTTCAAATAAAGGAGACAAAAATATAAGCAAAAAGGGAAAAAAAAAAGCAAAAGTAAACAAATGGGACTATGTTAAACAAAAAGGCTTCTACACAGCAAAGAAAAATTATCAACAAAATGAAAAGGCCATCTACTAAGTGGGAGATGATTTTGCAAACAATATATCCAATAAGGAGTTCATATCCAAAATACACAAAGAACTCAAACAACTCAACACTAAGAAAAGAATCCAATTAAAAAAACTGAACAGAGGCTCTGAGCAGACAGTTTTGTAATCAAGACACACAGATTATATGAGAACATGCTCAATATCACTAACCAACAGGGAAATGTAAATCAAAACCACAATGAGCTATCACCTTACACCTGTTGGAAAGCCTGTTATCAAAGAGATAAATAACAAGTGTTGGAGAGAATGTAGAGAAAAGTGAACCCTTGTACACCGTTGGCAGCAATATAAATTTGTGCAGCCACTGTGGAGAACAGTATGGAGATTCATCAAAAAATTAAAAACAGAATTATTATATGATCTTGCTATTCTAACTCTTGGGTATTTATCCAAAGAAAATGAAAACACTACTTAGAAAAGAAGAATTCACCCACATGTTCACTGCAGCATTATTTACAAATTTACAATAGCCAAGATATAGAAGCAACCTAAGTGCCCATCAAGAGATGATTGGATAAGAAGATGTGGTGTATATATATATATGGAATGGAATATTACTTAGTCATAAAATATATACATATATATATGAAATGGAATATTATTCTGTCATAAAAAATCTTGACATTTTCAGCAACATGGATGGATCTGGAGGTATAATGCTAAGTGAAATAAGTCAGACAAAGAAAGAGAAATATTGTATGATTTCACTTATTTGAGAAATCTAAAAAACAAAACAAACAAATATAACAAAACAAAAACACAGTATTAGGATTAGACACAGAGAACAAAGAGATGGTTGCCAGAGGAGACAGTGGTAGGGAATAAAAGGAATAGACAAGGGAGATTAATAGGAACAAACTTTCAGTTGCAAAAAAAAAAAAAAATATATATATATATATATATATATATATATATATATATATGAGTCACAGGGCATTAAATGTACAGAGTGGGGAATATAGTAAATAACTATGTAATGTTTTCATATGGTGACATGACTTTTGTGGTGATCACTTAAAAATGAACAGACATATTCAATCACTACATTGTGTAACAAGAACAAACACAGTTTTGTCGGACAGTTATACTTCAAAAACAAACACATTCATAGAAAAACAGATCTGATTTGTGGTTACCAGGGGCAAGGTGTGGAAGGAAAGGAAGTATGATGAAGGCAGTCAAAAGGTACAACTTTCAATTATTATGTAAATAAGTATGAGGGATGTAATGTACAACATGATAAATATAATGGGCACTGTAGCCCACCAGATTCCTCTGTCCATGGGATTCTCCAGGCAAGGATACTGGAATGGGTTGCCATTTCCTACTCCAATAGTTAGCACTGTGTGCTGTGCTTAGTCGCTCAGTCATGTCCAACTCTTTACGATCCCATGGACTGTAGCCCTCTGTCCATGGGGCTTCTCCAGGCAGGAATACAGGAGTAGGTTGCCATGCTCTTCTCCAGGGGATCTTCCCAACCCAGGGATTGAACCCAGGTCTCCTGTCTTGGAGGAGGATTCTAGTACTGCCTGAGCCATCAGGGAAACCCAAGAATATTGGAGTGGGTAGCCTATCCTTTCTCCAGAGAATCTTCCCAGGGAATTGAACTGGGCTCTCCTGCATTGCAGGTAGATTCTTTACCAGCTGAGCTACCAGGGAAGCCCATAGTTAACATTACTGAATGTTATACATGAAAATTGCTAAGAATGCCTAAAATTTCTGATCACAAGGAAATTTTTTCTATTTTCTTAATTTTATAACTACATGAGATGATAGATGTTCACTAAACTTACTGTGGTAACCATTTCTCGATGTATGTAAGTCAAATCATTATGCTGAACACAAACTTATACAGTAATTATATGTCAATTATATCTCAGTAAAACTTGAAGAAAAAGAGATGTAACTATTACTACTAATGATAATGATAGCTAATCTTTATGGAGAATTTTTTTTTTTGGTACCAGGCACCATATAAAACATTTCATTTTTTTGTCGTTTAATCTCAGAGATGTCATATAACAATTAACTGAAATTCCTGTATAAATAGTTTATCTTTTTCTTTTTTGAAAGTAACTATTTCCTCCCCCAAATAATTGATGAGAGTGTGGGATACATTTCTAAGCAACATGGTTGATTACCTTGTTAAACAAAAACAAATCTGCTTTTTAAAAAATGGCATGTAATCTATATAAACAAGGAGCGGCAAGATTCATAATGAAGTGATTAGATAATGGTGTAAAGCCAAATGGTGTAAAGCCAAATGAGAACCTCATATTCAACTGCTTTCTTATGACTTCTGACTCACGTATAAGATACTTTACACTATTTGGCACCATGTTCTCCCCTCCCTCCTTCCTTCTTTTTTTTTTTTTTTTGTTATTATTATTATTATTTTTTACTTTAGAATCAGTTCTAATGAGGTGGAAGAAACTAGAGCCAATTATTCAGAGTGAAGTAAGCCAGAAAGAAAAACACCAATACAGTATACTAACACATATATATGGAATTTAGAAAGATGGTAACAATAACCCTGTATGCAAGACAGCAAAAGAGACACAGATGTATAGAACAGTCTTTTGGACTCTGTGGGAGAGGGAGAGGGTGGGATGATTTGGGAGAATGGCATTGAAACATATATAATATCATATAAGAAATGAATCGCCAGTCTAGGGTCGATGCAGGATACAGGATGCTTGGGGCTGGTGCACTGGGAAGACCCAGAGGGATGGTATGGGGAGGGAGGTGGGAGGGGGGTTCAGGATTGGGAACACATGTATACCCGCGGTGGATTCATGTTGAAGTATGGCAAAATCCTCCTTCCTTCTTATGCTCAAGTTCTCCCCAATGTGACCAGCAGGAGTCTACTCCTGTTTCTTTTGACATGAACACGTTAAATACTACCTTGCTTTCAGAAAAAAGGTAGCCCATGCCTACTCTGTACTTTTCCTATCCCAGACCTGGAAGCAGAATTTCTCCAAAGAGTTCTGGAGTTCCTTTTAGTAGAAATTTTATTCAGAAACCATGATCATTGAAATTAAGATGTGATTGTTTCTAGGTCCTTTTCTTTCAAGGAAAATACAGGAAATTCATCTTTAAAACAAACAGGATAAAAAAAAAAAAACCAACATGAATTCACAGTGATCCAAATTTACAGTTACAGGATTTTTCCTAACTTCTTGATTGTATATTTGTACCTCTTTTCTCTGAAACTGGTAGTTTCTAAGAATATTAACATATTTATTTGTTTTATTCTGCTTTTACCTGTATTAGTCACAATATTAAATTCCAATATTATTATTAATGATAAAACTACTGAATAAAGTTTAAGATTCCTTTGAAGTCCTTTCTGTAGTTAGTATATATTTCACTGTTCAATCACAGTACTGCATTTCAGAAATCACTTGAAATAACTAGTTTCCCTGTATCATTCTATTGGGCTTCCCTGATAGCTCAGTTGGTAAAGAATCCACTTGCAATGCAGGAGACCTTAGTTCGATCCCTGGGTTGGGAAGATCACCTGGAGAAGGGAAAAGCTACACACTCCAGTATTCTGGCCTGGAGAATTCCATGGACTGTATAGTTCATAGGGTTGCAAAGAGTCAGACACGACGACTGAATGACTTTCACTTTCACGTATCATTCTATTACCACTTTGTTATATAATTAGACTCATGTGTTTCAGTTTATTTTCAATTTTAGAGTTTATTTTTCTTAAATATTTGATTTTTTAAAATATTTAAGCATTTTTAAGTTAAAACTAAATAAGAAATATACTCAGACTCCCTTCTAGCCCCTTCACAATGTTTTCTGAATCTCCTACAAGTGAACTAGTTTTTAAAATTACTTTCTGATTTATATTTCAGATTGATTTTGCAAAAATAAGCAGGTAGGTTCTTATTTCCTCTCCTTACTTACATAAAATGTAACTTTCTATATTGATGATTCTACATCTTGCTTTGGTTAGTTAATATATATCCTATAGATTATACATGTCAGTATAAATAACCAATATACCAAATTTTTGATTGGACTTTCTGGAAGCTTTAAGAAAAGTCTCAATGCAGGTTATAGATACAGTGATGTGATAATCCACTATGTGAGTAACAAAGGAAAAATTTTAAAATTATATTGATTAGAGTAAATTTATTCAATTTACTTTAAAGTTAGAAAAAAAGTTTTTCAGTTAAAACTGGAAAAAGTATAGCTAAAGTATGGCAAATAGGTGGGGAAAAAATGGAAACAGTAAGAGACTTCTATTTTCCTGGGCTCCAAAATCACTGCAGATGGTGACTGCTGCCATGAAATTTAAAAATGCTTGCTCCTTGGAAGAAAAGCTATGACCAACCTAGAGAGCATATTAAAAAGCTGAGACATTACTTTGCCAACAAATGTCATCTAGTCAAAGTTATGGTTTTTCCAGTAGTCATATACGGATGTGAGAGTTGGACTATAAAGAAAGATGAGCACCGAAGCATTGATGCTTTTGAACTGTGGTGTTAGAGAAGACTCTTGAGAATCCCTTGGGCTGCAAGGAGATCCAACCAGTCCATCCTAAAGGAAATAAGTTCTGAATATTCATTGAAAGGACTGATGCTGAAGCTGAAACTTCATTATTTTGGCCACCTGATGAGAAGAACTGACCCATTGGAAAAGACCCTGATGCTGGAGAAGATTGAAAGCGGGAGAAGGGGACAACAGAGGATGAGATGGTTGGTTGGCATCACTGACTCGATGGACATGAGTTTGTGTAAGCTGCGGGAGTTGGTGATGGACAGGGAAGCCTGGTGTGCTGCAGTCCATGGAGTCACAAAGAGTCAGACACGACTGAGTGACTGAAGTGAACTGGTAGCAAATCTACACAGGAGCTGGTAGTTTATCAATATTAAACCTATTCATCTCATTCTTTTCCTTCTTTTCTCCATGATTTTTCCTTTCTTCTCTGTCTTCTAGTACATAACTATTGCATTTTCGTCTTGTGTCTCATAAGTAAACACAGAGTTTTCACTTGAATCATGGGTAGGCTTACATGTTTCTTAGTTTTTGTAGTCCCTGTGTTCTGTGCACATCTCTCAGATCCTATTTACCATTTTTGAGCATCCCCAGCCATGGTGTGGTTTTGCTTCCAACAAGTAGCACCTATAACTTGTTTGTAAGACTACCCTCATGCTACTGAAGACTGCTTTTCTCTCTTGTACAGAAAACAAAGAACGTGTGGCTGGGTCAGCCAATGACTGATTGAGGGAAAGTGTGAAAGCTCTCAACTGGGACAACTCTGAGGTGTAATTTACAGAGATCTTCAGTGGGGTTATTCTGAAGGTATCAAGACTTTGTCTAAGACGGGGCTTTTACTCGGCTTCTTCTATCCCCTTATATAAGTTTTCTTTGGTAACTCTTCTGTAACAATTCACTTGCACATAAATACTAGTCTCAGGGTCTGCTTCTGAAAACCAAATTTAGGACACTTGGCTTTGGAAGTGATCCTCAGAAGCAGACCATAAGGTGGTGTATGCCTTGCTGGATAGGTTATAACAAAGATTCCATTGATGGTGTTAGGGAAGGGGTAATAATCCCTAACACATGCATGTGTATGTGCATGCTAAGTCATTTCCAACTCTTTGCAACCCCAGGCACTGTAGCCCACCAGGCTTCTCTAGTCCATGGGATTTTCCTAGCAAGAATACTAGAGTGGGTTGCCATTTCTTCCTCCAGGGGATCTTCCTGACCCAGGGATTGAACCCACATCTCTTGCATTGATAGGCCAATTCTTTACCACTGAGTCACCTGGCAACCCGTAACACATCGTATTGTTGAAACTGCTGGGATGTTCACCTTTGGAGAATTGATTGTAAAACCAATACAATATTATAAAGTAATTAGCCTCCAATTAAAATGAATAAATTTATACTAAAAATTTTTGAACAAAAAAAAACACATACAGGTGGAAGGGAATGTATTGGCTCAAATAATATTCTCTAATGTTTGAGAAATATGAGTAAATTTTAATTTTACAATGTAATTGGATGGTTGTTGCTTAGTAACTTCAGGCATGTGTAAAGGGTAGGCTTCCATGGTAGCAGTTTAAGAGGCTCTCATCTCCTATCTGAGGAGACAGTGTTGAAGACCAAGGTCAGTACCTGATGGTCAGAATGGCAGAACCTCAGAGAAAGCTGAATGTGCAGGCTTGGAAAGTCTGCTCTACCACAGTCATGGCTCTAACAGGGAGTTGGACACTGAGACTTGTGGTAGGGACATGTGGATGGATACACTTACTGCATCATTAAAGATAGTGTTCCATAGACCCTCTTGAGGAATATAGTTATTTGATGGATCTTCAGGTCTTACATAATAGATTTATTCTGGTATACCCAACTTATTTGAACTTTTTGTTCTCTCCTCAGTGTTGTATCAAGGTAGTTCTGGCATTTTCACCTAATTTGATGTGGGCCATTGTCTTCCAAGCTCCTAGGAGCCAACCCAGAAGTTTACTGTCCACCCCAAGTAGTTTTGGCTGGGCATTAAAACTGGACTTCCAGGAACAAGCACCCACATCAACAAACTCTTCCTATCCAGCCTCAACCTCATTTTCCACACTCTATTCTGGGTTATACTCGAAGATCCTCTCCCAGAAATGCTGTCCTAGTCCTTGCCAGTACATATCAGTCAAGTATTGCAGTTCCTTCTATGAATAATCTCTTTATCCCTTAGAAGGGTCAGCACTTCTTCAGTTGGGTCAAGCTGAGACTTGAATCTGTCATAGGTCCAGTAGCCAGGAAGGGAAAGTACTGTCTTTCAAAGTACTTGCCTCAGTTGAGGCTTCTACATAGTTTTTGAGAAAGGAGCAAAGCTCTAAACCTCTAGTAAGTAGGAATGGCCCAATTTCATGAGACTAGAAGTTCAGGAGAATTGGGGGACCAGTTAGGTGAATTTGAAGCAAAACTTGATTTTTTCTTTACTGTACTAACCAAGAGAAAAGATTTATGAGAACTACTCTAGAGAATTAGTCTTTCTACCAAGACATGACACTAAAATTTTAATACTGAAACATAGGTACCACTAAGTCCAACTCTAGACAAATATTTACATTAAGCAGTATAATGCAGAATCAACATGACAATTATTGTTAATGGCAAAACATAATTACCACACCAATCTTAGGTTTATAGTGACTTTATACTCACCTGTAATGCCTTTCACTTCTTCTATCACATTATGCAGATCAACATTTCCATTTGCTACAAGTAAAAGTCCAAAAAATATATAATAATGGTATGACCTTAGGAAATATATATAAATTACTCATATAGTATAATAAAGTCAGCTAAATTAGGCTCACATCAAAATTTAAATGAACACTCCTTTAAATCTTGGGGTTTTGAAGATTTATGTCATATTAATAAAGTTTTCTGGAGATCATAAACTCTGGGCCGGAGAAAAGATACTCAATCCAGGCTTTTGGGGAGCCCTTCTGTTTTATAAGTATAATTATCAAGATTTCCTTGATGCTGACCTGATATTCCGGTACTGCCAAAGATCTGACAGGCCCTAATCAAGCCTGGAGCATTCAGTGAAGGCAGCATGTGAAGGTTAATATCTGAGATGAGTAAAATAATTAGCAGGAGATAATTAGAAGAAGGAGAAGGAGAAAGGGTTTTTAACAAGTAGGAGATGAATTAATACTGTGATACTTGAAGTATCTGGTTCCTAGACCAGCTACACTGGCATCATGTGGCAACTTGTTAGAAATGTGAATTCTAGGGCCCCATCTCAGACCTACTGAATTAGAAATTCTGGGTATGTGGCCTAGGAATTTGTGGTTCATCAAGTCTGAGAAATTCCTATACACACTCGAGCTTGAGAACCACTATGATAAGCAAAATGGGTCTGGGATAGCATGCTATGTATGAGCACTCTAGGATGGCTGGAAGATAAAATGCAAGGTGAGGAAAGAGAGATTAGGCCAGAGAAGCAGTTTGAGATTGAGAGTCTTTATAAACTGTCATAATGACATTAGCATTCACCTTTTGGGTTGTGGGAATAAATAAAGAGTTGTAAGAGGTGAGTGATATGGTCCCAATTTGATTTGATGCACCATTTTACCAGGTAAATAGAGAATAAATTTGAAGGAGATAAGAATGTAGGTTGAGGGACTAATTAGGATGCTGTTGTTATCTCCAAACTAGAGATGAAAAGGGGCTAAGCTCAGGCAGCAAAGTCACATGTTGAGAGTCAAGGATAAATCTGAGAAATTCTGAGGATTGAAAAATTACTATGACTTATTGTATAATAGTGTATTCCAATAAGACTTAAGGAAAAGAAGTACCAGTCAAGTTATAAAGATAGATGATTGGGTTGATGATACTATAATAAATAAGGCACAGGCAGAAGTTAACTTATTAAGGAAGAAAATTTGCTTTGGGTTATTAAGATTAAAACATACTTCTAAGGGAACACCAAAATAAAGATGTCTGATGTGACAGGTTGGACCTAAAGATGAAGATGTGGGAGAATTCATTACAGAGGGGTAATTAAAATTTTTTTCTGAGTTGATATCATGGAAGTGGACAGTCTTTCATAGAATGTATAAAAGTGTAATGAATATTAAATTGATGAGGGAATCTTGAGAATCCAAGTGTTTAAGAGGCTGCTGAAAGAAGAGAAGGCGGTGAAGGAAACAGAGAAGGAAGAATAAAATAAGTATGAGAAAAATCCAGAGAGTGGTCCATATAGAAATGAGATAGAAGAGATGACAGTGGCTTTAAGAAGTAAGACTTCACCAAATAAGAAAGGTGCCACAGGTATCAGATAAGATAACACCTGAATCACATCCATAGAATTAGATCACTGTTTAGCTAACTAAGTGGTAAGGACAGGGGACTGAGACAGAGTGCAACGGATAGAGGAACAAATGACAGGTTAAACACATGGATTCTGTTGACTTCTTTATATTGATAACTCTCCCTACTGTTTTATTACTAATGTAGATCTATTAATGCTAATGATCCTGCTAACCCCTTGAAATTCTGGGTATCCATAGGGAAAGATGATGCTGATTCTAGATTAATTTTAGGTCACTCTCACCTTAATATTGAGCTCTCCTCTAAGCTTTTAAGTGTTTATCTGGCACCGATTATAATTATTCTTTAAGGATATCACATAGAAGATAACGGGAAAAAATGCCCTAAGAATATCTCTAGTGCTCACCATCAACTTGTAGCTTTTTTGACAGTTTAGCAAGTTCTTCTTCTGTGAGCTTGACTCCCATATTTTCCAAACTCTCATGGAGATTATTATTTTTAATCTTCCCCTCTTAGGACAGAGACAGTAAAGTAACATTTGAAAAAAGTCATATAATAGCAAAACAAGGAAAATATTTAAAAAGTGTTATTAGTATTAACTTTAATGACCACATAGTAAAACAAAAGAGATAACATGATTTTGTTATCATTTTATTTCAAAAAGGCTGAAACCCCAAACAAATGTGTCCACCTGAAGATCCAAATAGAAAGTCAATGTAAGAAAGTCAATGTAAGAGTCAGAATTATATTTCCTTTATCTATTCTTGGTGACAAGCATACATAGTAAAACAGTGTTAAGGGTCTTAAATAAGTAGAACTGCAGGCCACAACTTAGTTCCTCTACACAAAAGGTAGGGTTATTTCTGTTTACTGACTTGATATGTGAATTATCAGTGCAGTTGACCACTGCTCTTTAATAATGGTTAGTTTCTTTTTTTTGGTTGGGGTAAATTTTTCCTTTTGATAAGAAGTTGAAACTATAGGGGGCTTCCACCTCCCTCCTGACCACCCACAGGACACATCCTGAAACCATCCCACACATCTCTCCAAACCACCCACCTCCACTGCCTCCACCCCAGCCTGGGCCTCCATCACTTCCCTTCTGCCTCCTGACAGGTCTCCATCCTGCCCCTTAATTCTATTCTGCATGCAGACGCCAGAGCAATCTCTCCATCACAAATCTCACTGAGCCCTCCCCTGGATAGAACTCATTCCGGGCTCCCCAGTGCCTTTCGGGATGGAGTGCACTGGACTTGCTGCTAAGAAAAACTGTATGTTAATAACAGACAGAATATAGTCATGCTAAAAGAATCATAAATGACAAATTATATAAAGATAAGATTTATACTTGAATGCTATGATGGAGAAGGCAATGGCAACCCACTCCAGTACTCTTGCCTGGAAAATCCCATGGACAGAGGAGCCTGGTAGGCTGCAGTCCATGAGGTCGCTAAGAGTTAGACACGACTGAATGACTTCACTTTCACTTTTCACTTTCATGCATTGGAGAAGGAAATGGCAACCCACTGCAGTGTTCTTGCCTGGAGAATCCCAGGGACGGGGGAGCTTGGTGGGCTGCCATCTATGGGGTTGCACAGAATCGGACACGACTGAAGAGACTCAGGAGCAGTAGCAGCAGTAGCAGATATGTCTGAAGAACTTTGATAATATAAATCTACAGAATCTAGATAATATGCCTTAAAATTTTGTTTCTTACTTACTTTTGAGAGACTTCACACTCTTCATTAATCTATTATGATATAACTTTCCAGCAGCTGTAAGAAAAGCCATAATTCATGTAATTGTAAAATTAGTAAGATATAAAATAATATGAATTAAATAATTTCAGAAATAGAAAATTTAAAACTTTTTATCCATATACAAAATCAATTATTTTTATATAATAGCAATGAGTAAGTAAAAAATATACTATGAAAGCAGTTCCATTTACAAGAGCATCAAAACAAGCAAAATGCTTAAGAATAAATTTAACAAAAGAAGTGCAAAACTTATACTCTGAAAATTATGAAACACTGTAGAGAGAAATGAAAGAAGATATAAATAAATGAAAAGATATCCACATTCATGGATTGGAAGATCTAATACTGTGAGGATGACAATACTCCTCCAATTGATCTATAGATTCAATGCAATCTTGTCAAAATTCCAACTGGTTTGTTTGCAGAAATTGATGGTCTGATTCTAAAATGCATTCAGTGAAACAGGGACCCCCAAGTAGCCAAAATAATCTTGAAAAGGAAGAAAAACTTTTGGGGACTCACACTTTCAAATTTATAAAATACAAAGCTATAGTAATCAACACAGAAGGGTACTAGCATAACGCTAAGTATATAGATCAAAGAAGTAGAACTGAAAGCCCTAAAATAAGTCCTTCAATATATGGTCAATTGGTTTTTGACAATGGTGAAAATAAGGAAAGAATAGTCTTTTCAACAGATAATGCTGGGAAAATGAAATATTCACATGCAAAAACAACATTCTTTTGGATCCCTACCTCAAACCATATACAAAAATTAACTCAAAATGTATCAAAGATGAAAATATAAGAGCTAAAACATTAAAACTTTTAGAAAAAATATGGGTATAAATTTTCTTGACTTTAGGAAATGGCGTTTTAGATATGACTCCCAAAGCAGAAGCAAAAAGATTTAAAAAACTGGACATCATCAACATTAAAAACTTTTGTGCATCAAAGGACAAAATCAACAAAGTGAAAAGACAATCCACAGAATGGGAAAAAATTTTTGTAAATTACATATTGGACAAGAGACTTATGTCTAGAATATATAAAGGATTTGTATCTAGAATATGTAAAGAACTCTTACAATTCAACAATAACAACAACAAAAAAACCCCAATTTAAAAATGGACAAGGGATATGAATAGATTTTTCTCCAAAGGACATACACAAACACCAATATGAACAAGGAAAAGATGCTCAATATCATTAATCATCAGGGAAATGCAAGTTCTAAGCAGAATAAGATACCACTTTACATCCACTGAGGGCTTCCCTGGTGGCTCAGAGGTTAAAGTGTCTGCCCACAATGCGGGAGACCTGGGTTCGGGAAGATCCCCTGGAGAAGGAAATGGCAACCCACTCCAGTATTCTTGCCTGGAGAATCCCATGGACGGAGGAGCCTGGTGGACTACAGTCCACGGGGTCACAAAGAGTCGGACACAACTGAGCGACTTCACTTTCACTTTCACTTTACATCCACTAAGATATAATCAAAGGACAGATAATAATAAGTGTTGATGAGAATGTGAAGAAATTGGAACTCTCAACACTGCTGGTGGAAATGTATAGTACAGCCACTTCGAAAAACACCTTGGATTCCTCAAAATGTCAAATACAGAGCTACCATATGACCTAGCAATTCCACTCATAGGTATATACCCAAGACAAATGAAGACACATCCACACAAAAATTTGTATGTGAATGTTCTTAGGAGTATCATTCATAATAATGGAAACAACCCAAATGTCCATCAGCCAATAAATGGATAAACAAAATGTGGCATATCCACATAATATACTATTATTTAGCAATTAACATGACAGGGATGAACCTTGAAAACATTCTGTTAAGTGAAACTAGTTACAAAGTAGTTACAAATATTGTATGATTCCACTTAAAATGTTCAGAATAGGCAAATCAATGGAGACGGAAAAATAGATTAGTGGTTTCCCAGGGCTGAGGGGGATGGACGAATTGGAGAGTGACTGCTAACTGTGTGTAGGGTATCTTTTTGGGATAATAATAATGTTCTAAAATTGATTGCAGTGATGGATGCACAACTCTGTTAATTTGCTAGAATTCATTGACTTGTATACTTTATTGAGTTAATTGTTTGGTATGGGAATTATATCTCAGTAACACTGTTAAAATGTTTTACCCCAAATTTTCATCTTTATATAATAAAAAAATTAGAGATGCCTTTCTCAAGATTGCCTTGTGGCTCAGCCGGTAAAGAATACACCTGCAATGCGGGAGACCTGAGTTTGATCCCTGCATTGGGAAGATCCCCTGGAGAAAGGAAAGGCTACCCACCCCAGTATTCTGGCCTGGAGACAGCTGAATTGGACACAACTGAGTGACTTTCTGGAGAAGGCAATGGCACCCCACCCCAGTACTCTTGCTTGGAAAATCCCAGGGACGGGGGAGCCTGGTGGTCTGCCGTCTATGGGGTCACATAGAGTCGGACATGCCTGAAATGACTTAGCAGCAGCAGCAGAGCAACTTTCACTCACTTTCTCAGTATAATAAACTTGTCTTCTCCAGTTAGGCCTACTATAATAAAACATTTGGTGTTCAGTCATCAGTCATGTTGGACTCTTTGAGACCCCATGGACTGAAGCATGGACCATCCTTCACCATCTCCTGGAGAATGCTCAAATTTGTGTCCATTGAGTCAGTGATGCCATCAAACCATCTCTTCCTCGGTTGTCCCCTTTTCCTCCTCCCGTCTATCTTTCCCAGCATCAGGGAAGAGTTGACTCTTCACATAAGGTGGTCAAAGTATTGGAGCTTCAGCTTCAGCATCAGTTCTTCCAATGAATATTTGGGATTAATTTCCTTTAGGATTGACTGGTTTGATCTTGCAGTCCAAGGGACTCTCAAGAGTCTTCTCCAACACCCCAGCTTGAAAGCATCAATTCTTTGGTGCCCAGTTTTCTTTATGGTCATATCCATACATGACTACTGAAAAAACCATTGCTTTGACTAAACAGACCTCTGTTGGCAAAGGAATGTCTCTGCTTTATAATATGCTGCCTAGGTTTGTCATAGCTTTTTTCTAAGGAGCAAGTCTTTTAATTTCATGGCTGCAGTCACTACCCACAGTGATTCTGGAGCCCAAGAAAATAAAGTCTGTCGCTGTTTCCATTGTTTCCCCATCTATTTGCCATGAAGTGATGGGACCGGATGCCAGGATCTTATTATTATTATTTTTTTGAATATTGAGTTTTAAGCCAGCTTTCTCACTCTCCTCTTTTATCTTCATCAAGAAGCTCTTTACTTCCTCTTTGCTTCCTGCCCAAAGGGTGGTGTCATCTGCATATCTGAGGTTATTATAACAAAACATAAATATGTTTTTTTCCTTTTAATTCTGACTTTTATCTTTAATTTCTTTAAATGCTCTTTATCTCTATATTTTTCCTTCTTATAACATAAGCCCACAAGTGGCCTAAGTGATAACAATAGACATTTCTTAGCTCTGATGTCAATTTATACCTGAAGAGTCTCTTGGTTTGTAAAATAAACTCTAAATGACAGTGACAGTTTTTTTTTCTTAATTTTTTAAAACTGAAGTACAGTTGATTTTCAATGTTTCAGGTATACAGCAAAGTGATCAGTAATATACATATTGGGTTGGCCAAAATTTCATTCAGGTTTTTCCATAAGATGTTATATATATAATATTTTCTTTTTTAGATTTTTTTCCATTATAGGCTATTATAAGATATTGAATATACTTTCCTGTGCTATACAGTATGTGCCAGTTGCTTATCTATTTTATATATAGTAGGGTATATCTGTTAATTCCAAATTTATCCCTCCCTGCCCTTTCTCCCCCTTTGGTAACCATAAGTTTGTTTTCTATGTCTGTGAGTGCATTTTTGTTTTGCAAATAGCTTCATTTGTATCTTTTTGTTTTTAGATTCTATATATAAGAGATATCATATGATATTTGTCTTTCTCTGTCTGACTTATTCACTTAGTATGATAATCTCTAGGCCCATCCATGTTGCTTCAAGTGGCATTATTTCATTCCTTTTTATGGCTGAGTAATATTCCATTGTATATACATACACTATATCTTCTTTATCCATTTATCTGTTGATGGAATTTAGATTGTTTCCATATCTTGGCTACTGTAAATAATACTGCTATGAATACTAAGGTACATGTGTCTTTTTGAATTAGAATTTTCTCTGGATATATGCCTAGGAGTGGGATTGCTGGATCATATAGTAACTCAATTTTTGTTTTTGTTTGAAAGGAATCACCATACTATTCTCAACAGTGGCTGCACCAACTTACATTTCCACCAACATCCTCTCTAGCATTTATTATTTGTAGACTCTTTGATGATGGCCATTCTGACTGGTGTGAAGTGTTATGTCATTGTAGACACTGATAGTTTTAATATATAACTTGAATTTTAGTTTTTTAAAATGTTCTTTTATCATGTTTAATAAGAAAGTAAAATTTTAACACAAATCCACAAAAATTCAAGCTCCCTGGAAGCCCCCACAGACATTTGTATGGCTCACCATCAGTTGGCAGTGTTTTCATTAGCTTTTCTAGTTCTTCACTTGCAAGCTCAATTCCAAGATTTTTAACAACATTTTTAACATCCTTAGACTCAATCTTCTCACCTTTAAAATAGATTGGATATATATATCATCATTTCATATGGCAGTAATTATTTCTAAGGAAGTTACTTTATGATGATTAATTTTCAACTTGAGGACTGAAGTAAAAATAAAACATTTTTAACATTAGAATTGTCAAGTCAAATTTATTTCCTTAATATAAACAAAAGAGTTTCTCCTAAAATTAGAAAAGACCACTTCCATAAAATTTGATCAGTTAATAAAAAGGTGCTTATTCAAACAATATTTTAATTTTAAAAATAAAAATTATATAATGAATATAATGAAAATATTACCTTGATCATATTTAGATTTCATGCTTTAATTTGCCATGCCACTCTATACTAAGGTTATTAAACACTGGTGAAGTGAATTATATTATTGGCATAAACAACAGATTTATAGAATTTTAAAGCAAGGAAGAATATAGTAATTCATTATAAAAACTTGAATAATTTTATATCAATAATCAGGCATTAGAGGCGAATATGGGAAGACAGCAGAATTCATGTCAATAATAGAATACTGGGAAATATTAGGGAGAAAAGAGAATTTAATGTAGATAATTGGAATCTTAATTTTATAGTAACTTTCACTCACCTGTGAAATCTGTAACTTTATCCATAAGCGTTTCTAGAGAAACTTTCTTATCAACTACAGGAGAAGATCAAAATCACACTGACATATAATACATATAAATGTGCAAAATGTAAGAATAATTATCATAGTTACACCATGTGTTAGGCACCATCCTAATTGCTTTATATACTTAACAAAGATTTATTGAACACAGTTTCTAGATTATTATTTTATCTTTTACTTTTTTAATCAGCAAAGAAGAAAATTCTAAATATGAAAACCATACAGTTGCAATGATGTAATTTTTGGCCTATAATATTTCAAACCTATTTGTTTTACTAAGGGGAAATGATTCAGATGTAAGTACATCTCAAGAATCAACATTCTTATATTCAAAATTTGCAAGATTCTACTATTAACAATGATACTGTAGAGAGCATAAAAGTTACCTATATTATACATATCAATGTATAGTGCTTTAATTTCTACTTTAACTTGATGCTCATAAATTCAAATGACATTCAATATACATTGGTCACTGACATGATATATCACCATACTTCTCTTCTTCTTTCTTCCTACAGAAACTATAATTTCTCCCATTATATATACTCAATAGTTTTAAACTAAACTTTCTTCATGGTAACTACCATATCTGATAACATACTTACCATCAGCATGTATATTTTGAGTCAGATCTTTAAGTTCTGAATCTGCAAGTTTGATTTCCAGATTGTTTAGAATGGTGTCCAGGTTCTTGATATTAACTTTCCCACCTAAGAAAAGTAACAGAAGACCATAAAGAGTATTAAATGATTCCAAAAGAAAAGTTTCTTTAACTTTTTTGATACCATATACCCCATTGTGAATTGAGCAGTATATCATTACACATAAAGTTTATACAGTATTTTAGGCAGGTTATGTACCCACTAAAAGCCTATTCAAAAGTTCCCTCAATGCCTACTAACCTAAGGTTAAGGATATTTGCTCTGAAGTGAAAAATACAAATTAACTAATGTTCAACAATTCTAGCACAGAGACCAAATATTTTAAACCTTCAAGGATGTAAACTATGAAGTTCGAATTAAGGACATTTCTTGGTTACCAGTGAGGAGAGGGAAAAGAAGAGGGATAATTTGGGGGTAAGGGGCTAAGAGTTAGAAACCACTATGTATAGAATAAGCAAGCTACAAGGAAATATTGTACATCACAGGAAATATGGCTAGTATTTTATAATAACTCTGTGGTGGTTTAATCGCTAAGTCATGTCCAACTCTTGAGACTCCATAGACTGGAGCTGCCAGGCTCCTTTGTCCATGAGATATTCCAGGCAAGAATACTGGAGTGGGTTGCTCTTTCGTTCTCCAGGGGATCTTCCCAACCATGCAGGCAGATTCTTTACTGATTGAGCTATGAGGGAAGCCCAATAATAACTCTAAATGAATATAACTTTAAAAAATTGTGTGTCACTATGTTGTACACCTAAAACATATAAAACTGTACATCAACTATACCTTATTAAAAAAAAGAAAACAAGTCCACTTCTTCTGAAACTTGTCTTGGAGACTAGTCTATACAACATAAAGTTTCAAAAGGAGTTCAATAAATGCTCAGGGAATTCTGGTTCTGGGGGCTAACATTCTTTACTTCGAAACATATGTAATCTAACCTTTGATGAATGAAATCTCCATTTAGTTTCTTTTTTTTTTTTTTTTTTTGCATCTTACTAAATTCCCTGAATCACTGCTATTTTTTTGCTATACAAACTTGAAATGTGGTATTTCTTTTCCCCAAAAGTTTGGAAAATCACAAGAGAATATGGGACTTCTAAGACAGAACATGAGATTAATCTGATGAAATACAGACTGAATGCTAAAAAACTACAAATTTGTAATTAGTATACATGACAGATGGTGGCATTTGCAAATTCAGTATCTTGGAAAAAGAATACTATGGGGATCTCATGTTCATTTGTGTTCTCATTATGTTTCTCAGTTCAGTTAAGTCGCTCATTCGTGTCTGACTCTT
Source organism: Budorcas taxicolor (assembly GCF_023091745.1). Taxonomy (NCBI): domain Eukaryota; kingdom Metazoa; phylum Chordata; class Mammalia; order Artiodactyla; family Bovidae; genus Budorcas; species Budorcas taxicolor. The sequence goes on along the minus strand of NC_068928.1, from coordinate 46,269,777 downwards.
TGCATCCCCATGGACCACAGCACGCCAGGCTTCCCTGTCCATCAACAACTCCTGGAGTTTACCCAAACTCATGTCCGTTGAATTGGTGATGCCATCCAACCATCTCATCCTCTGTCGTCCCCTTTTCCTCCCACCTTCAATTTGTCCCAGCATCAGAGTCTTTTCAAATGAGTCAGCTCTTTGCATCAGGTGACCAAAGTACTGGAGTTTCAGCTTCAACATCAGTCCTTCCAATGAACACCCAGGACTGATCTCCTTTAGGATGGACTGGATGGATCTCCTTGCAGTCCAAGGAACTCTCAAGAGTCTCCTTCAACACGACAGTTCAAAAGCATCAATTCTTAGGTGCTCAGCTTTCTTTATAGTCTAACTCTAACATCCATCCATGACTACTGGAAAAACCATAGCCTTGACTAGTGAGACCTTTGTTGGCAAAGTAATGTCTCTGCTTTTTAATATGCTGTCTAGGTTGGCCATAACTTTCCTTCCAAGGAGCAAGCGTTTTTTAATTTTATGGCTGCAATCACCATCTGCAGTGATTTTGGAGCCCCCCAAAATAGTCTGACACTGTTTCCACTGTTTCCCCATCCACTTGCCATGAAATGATGGGACCAGATGCCATGATCTTAGGTTTCTGAAAGTTGAGTTTTAAGCCAACTTTTTCACTCTCCTCTTTCACTTTCATCAAGAGGCTCTTTAGTTCTTCTTCACTTTCTGTCATAAGGGTGGTGTCATCTGCATATCTGAGGTTATTGAGATTTTTCCTAGCAATCTTGATTCCAGCTTGTGCTTCCTCCAGTCCAGAGTTTCTCATGATGTACTCTGCATATAAGGTAAATAAACAGGGTGACAATATACAGCCTTGATGTACTTCTTTTCCTATTTGGAACCAGTCTGTTGTTCCATGTCCAGTTCTAACTGTTGCTTCCTGGCCTGCATACAGATTTCTCAAGAGGCAGGTCAGGTGGTCTGGAATTCCCATCTCTTTCAGAATTTTCCACAGTTTATTCTGATCCACACAGTCAAAGTCAATAGAGCAGAAGTAGATGTTTTTCTGGAACTCTCTTGCTTTTTCTATGATCCAGCAGATGTTGGCAATTTGATCTCTGGTTCCTTTGCCTTTTCTAAAACCAGCTTGAACATCTGGAAGTTCATGGTTCATATATTGTTGAAGTCTGGCTTGGACAACTTTGAGCATTACTTTACTAATGTGTGAGATGAGTGCAGTTGTGCAGTAGTTTGAGCATTCTTTGGCATTGCCTTTCTTTGGGATTGGAATGAAAACTCACCTTTTCCAGTCCTATTGCCTCTGCTGAGTTTTCCAAATTTGCTGGCATATTGAGTGCAGCACTTTCACAGCATCATCTTTCAGGATTTGAAATAGCTCCACTGGAATGCCATCACCTCCACTAGCTTTGTTTGTAGTGATGCTTCCTAAGGCCCACTTGACTTTACATTCCAGGATGTTTGGCTCTAGGTGAGTCATCACACTATCATGATTATCTGGGTTGTGACAGTCTTTTTTGCACAGTTCTTTTGTTTATTCTTGCCATCTTTTCTTAATATCTTCTGCTTCTGTTAAGTCCATACCATTTCTGTCCGTTATTGAGCCCATGTTTGCATGAAATGTTCCCTTGGTATCTCTAATTTTCTTGAAGAGATCTCTAGTCTTTCCCATTCTATGGAAAAAGACTTCTCCTCTATTTCTTTGCACTGATCACTGAAGAAGGCTTTCTTATCTCTCCTTGCTATTCTTTGGAACTTTGCATTCAAATGGGTATATCGTTCCTTTTTTCCTTTGCTTTTCACTTCTTCTCAAGCTATTTGTAAGGCCTTCTTAGACAGCCATTTTGCTGTTTTGCATTTCTTTTTCTTGGGGATGGTCTTGATTCCTGTCTCCTCTACAATGTCACGAACTCTGTCTATCAGATCTAGTCCTTTAAATCTATTTTTCACTTCCACTGTATAATTGTAGGGATTTGATTTAGGTCATACCTGAATGGTCTAGTGACTTGCCCTACTTTCATCACTTTAAGTCTGAATTTGGCAATAAGGAGTTCATGATCTGAACCACAGTCAGCTTCCGGTCTCGTTTTTGCTGACTGTATAGAGCTTCTCCATCTTTGGCTGCAAAGAATATAAACAATCTGATTTTGGTGTTGACCATCTGATGATGTCCCTGTGTAGAGTCTTCTCTTGTGTTGTTGGAAGAGGGTATTTGCTATGACCAGTGCGTTCTCTTGGCAAAACTCCATTAGCCCTTGCCCTGTTTTATTCTGTACTCCAAGGCCAAATTTGCCTGTTACTCCAGGTGTTTCTTGACTTCTTACTTTTGCATTCCAGTCCCCTATAATGAAAGGACATCTTTTTTGGGTGTTAGTTCTAAAAGGTCTTGTAAGTCTTTATAGAACCATTCAACTTCAGTTTCTTCAGCGTTACTGGTTGGGGCATAGACTCGGATTACCGTGATATTCAATGGTTTTCCTTGGAAATGAACAGAAATCATTCTGTAATTTTTGAGATTGCATCCAAGTACTGCATTTCAGACTCTTTTGTTGACTATGATGGCTACTTCATTTCTTCTATGAGATTCTTGCCCACAGTAGTAGATGTAATGATCATCTGAGTTAAATTCACCCATTCCAATCCATTTAAATTTGCTGATTCCTAGAATGTCGACGTTCACTCTTGCCATCTCCTGTTCGACCACTTCCAATTTGCCTTGATTCATGGACCTAACATTCCAGGTTCCTATGCAATATTGCTCTTTACAGTATCGGCCCTTGCTTCCATCACCAGTCACATCCACGACTGGGTGTTGTGTTTGGTTTGGCTCCATCTCTTCATTCTCTCTGGAGCTATTTCTCCACTGATCTCCAGTAGCATATGGGGCACCTACCAACCTGGGGAGTTCATCTTTCAGTGTCTATCTTTTTGCCTTTTCATACTGTTCATGGGGTTCTCAAGGCAAGAATACTGAAGTGGTTTACTATTCCCTTCCCTAGTGGACCACATTTTGTCAGAACTCTCCACCATGACCCATCCGTCTTGGGTGGCCCTACATGGCATGGCTCATAGTTTCATTGAGTTAACCAAGACTGTGGTCCATGTGATTAGATTGGCTAGTTTTCTGTGATTGTGGATTTCAGTCTGTCTGCCCTCTGATGGAGAAGGATAAGAGGCTTATGGAAGTTTCCCTATGGGAGAGACTAACTGAGAGGGAAATTGGGTCTTGTTTTGATGGGTGGGGCCATGCTCAGTAAATCTTTAATCCAATTTTCTGTTGGTGGGTGGAGCTGTATTCCTTCTCTGCTTTTTCAGTTCAGTTCAGTTCAGTCGCTCAGTCGTGTCCAACTCTTTGTGACCCCGTGAATTGCAGCACGCCAGGCCTCCCTGTCCATCACCAACTCCCAGAGTTCACTCAGACTCACGTCCATCGAGTTGGTGATGCCATCCAGCCATCTCATCCTCTGTCGTCCCCTTCTCCTCCTGCCCCCAATCCCTCCCAGCATCAGAGTCTTTTCTCTGCTATTTACCTGGGGCCAAACTATGGTGGAGGTAATGGAGATAATGGTGACCTCCTTCAAAAGATCCCATGTATGTACTGCTACACTCGGTGCCCCTAGTCCTGCAGCAGGCCACTACCAACCCACATCTCTGCTGGAGACTCCTGGACACTCACAGGCAAGTCTGGGTCAGTCTCTTGTGGGTCACTGCTCCTCTCTCCTGGGTCCTGGTGCACAAGGTTCTGTTTGTGCCCTCTAAGAGTATTTCCCAGCCCTGTATAATAGGGCTTATGTTTATCACTCACCTTTAAAAGACTTCACACCTTCCAGCAATCTGTTCCTAAAGACCTTGTTTTCATCTACAAAAAAAAAGGGGGGGTAAAATTAAGGTCATAGAGAAATTATGTGGCTATTAGCTAAAATTATTTCAGTAAAGCTAGGATTTTCATGATTTGCCCTAGGAATTTCCACTATTAAAATCAATTTTGAGAGAAAATTAGGGAAAGTTTATCAAAATGTTAACATGCAGGTATTGTATAATATACAGAACTCTTCTTTGATGTGATTCCACCTCTCACCTTTCATTCCCTTCTAGTTTGGCTTACATCTTTTCCTTTTGTAGTTTTTCAAATCACCTACAGGTATTGAAGAGATAAGGGTAACCTCTGAAATTTCTTCCCCTTGATAGCATGATTCAACAAGATGGGGACACTTTACTCTAAAACTAAAAGGCAACCACATAGATGGGAATTTCTCTCAGGAATAAATGAACATTTAGATTATTTTGAGTTGAGTTCTTATTTTTTATTTTTTGCATCTTAGCAAATGGCAATAGTTTCAATTTTCCAAAAATAAATAGATAAATAAAAGCTTAAAGAATCCTTTAAGGTCATATCAATATTTGAAATGCTTACCATTGAAAGGCAGATTTTTCAACAGTTTCAAGTATTCTTTATCTGTGAGCTCTAATCCCATGTTTTTCAGAGTGGTTTTCACATCTTTAACATCAACTTCCCCTCCTTAAACAAGATAGACAACATTGCATGTATAAATTTAAAAGTTCATGTTATGATTCAAAATAGGGAAGATTAGTCTTTGGCTATGTGGTATGAATAGACACAGAAGGAAGAGAAAAGGCCAATGAGAAGCCTCTGAGTACACTCACTATGACACTCACAGAAAAGTAATTTGAACTCTAAATGCTAATACAAGAAGGCATAATCATGATGACAATGTCAAGGCAACTCTGAAATCAGTGAAATCTACATTATGTATTTCTCTCTTCAATTGGAATATTGTAAATGATTTACTTACTCAAATAATTGTATCAATTAAGGTAAGATCTGTTGGCCTCATCTTTGTTAATTATCTGGAGTTTTCACTAAAGTTTTACTTCACTTTATTTTTATTTTATTGAAAACTAGTACAGAGCTTGATTGTTGTAACAAAGAAAAAGCAAAATAAGAGGAATCAATCAAGATGGCAGAGTAAGAGGACATGGAACTCACCTTCCCCCATGAACACATCAAAAATACAGTGGATATATGTATTCAGTTCAGTTCAGTTCAGTCGCTCAGTCGTGTCCGACTCTTTGTGACCCCGTGAATTGCAGCACGCCAGGCCTCCCCGTCCATCACCAACTCCCGGAGTTCACTCAGACTCACGTCCATCCAGTCAGTGATGCCATCCAGCCATCTCATCCTGTTGTCCCCTTCTCCTCCTGCCCCCAATCCCTCCCAGCATCAGAGTCTTTTCCAATGAGTCAACTCTTTGCATGAGGTGGCCAAAGTAATGGAGTTTCAGCTTTAGCATCATTCCTTCCAAAGAAATCCCAGGGCTGATCTTCAGAATGGACTGGTTGGATCTCCTTGCAGTCCAAGGGACTCTCAAGAGTCTTCTCCAATACCACAATTCAAAAGCATCAATTCTTCGGCACTCAGCCTTCTTCACAGTCCAACTCTCACATCCATACATGACCACTGGAAAAACCATAGCCTTGACTAGACGGACCTTAGTCGGCAAAGTAATGTCTCTGCTTTTGAATATGCTGTCTAGGTTGGTCATAACTTTTCTTCCAAGGAGTAAACGTCTTTTGATTTCATGGCTGCAATCACCATCTGCAGTGATTCTGGAGCCCCCAAAATGAAGTCTGACACTGTTTCCACTGTTTCCCCATCTACTTCCCATGAAGTGATAGGACCGGATGCCATGATCTTCGTTTTCTGAATGTTGAGGTTTAGGCCAACTTTTTTACTCTCCTCTTTCACTTTCATCAAGAGGCTTTTTAGTTTCTCTTCACTTTCTGCCATAAAGGTGGTGTCACCTGCATATCTGAGGTTATTGATATTTCTCCTGGCAATCTTGATTCCAGCTTGTGTTTCTTCCAGTCCAGCATTTCTCATGATGTACTCTGCATATAAGTTAAATACGCAGGGTGACAATATACAGCCTTGATGTACTCCTTTTCCTATTCGGAACCAGTCTGTTATTGCATGTCCAGTTCTAACTGTTGCTTCCTGACCTGCATACAGATTTTTCAAGAGGCAGGTCAGGTGGTCTGGTATTCCCACCTCTTTCAGAATTGTCCACAGTTTATTGTGATCCACACAGTCAAAGGCTTTGGCATAGTCAGTAAAGCAGAAATAGATGTTTTTCTGGAACTCTCTTGCTTTTTCCATGATCCAGCGGATATTGGCAATTTGATCTCTGGTTCCTTTGCCTTTTCTAAAACCAGCTTGAACATCTGGAAGTTCACGGTTCACGTATTGCTGAAGCCTGGCTTGGACAATTTTGAGCATTACTTTACTAGCATGTGAGATGAGTGCAATTGTGCGGTAGTTTGAGCATTCTTTTGCATTTCCTTTCTTTGGAATTGGAATGAAAACGGACCTTTTCCAGTCCTGTGACCACTGCTGAGTTTTCCAAATTTGAGACACCCCGCGTCCGAGGTCAGGGGCAGCAGCCGAGAGGAGCTTCCCTGCTTCTGAGGTCAGGGGCAGTGGAAGAAGCTACCTCGTGCCTGAGGCCAAGGGCGGTGGCCCTGAGGAGCCCCCCCGTGCCTGAGGCCAGAGGCTGTGGCGGCCGGGATATATGTATAAGTATAGCTTATTAACTTTGCTGTATAGTGGACACTAATACAACACTGTAAATCAACCATGCTCCTGCTGTTGCAGCTGCTAAGTCACTTCAATCATGTCAGATCCTTTGCGACCCTATGGACTGTAGTCTGCCAGTCTCCTCTGTCCATGGGATTCTCCGAGCAAGAATACTGGAGTGGATTGCCATGCCCTCCTTCAGGGAATCTTCTTGACTCAGGGATTGAACCTGCATCTCTTAATTATCTTACATTGGCAGGCAGGTTCTTTACCACTAGTGCCACCTGTGCTTAGTCGCTCAGTCGTTTCTGGACTCCTTGCAACCCCATGCCAGGCTCCTCTGTCCATGGGGATTCTCCAGGCAAGGATACTGGAGTGGGTTTCATGACCTCCTCCAGGGGATATTCCCAACCCAGGGATTGAACCCAGGTCTCCTGCTTTGCAGGCAAATTCTTTACTCTCTGAGCCACCAGGGAAGTGCAACCTGGGAAGCCCCGAATCAACTATACTGCAATAAAATTTTTAAAAAAAATCTATATGTGGAACAATTCTCACTGAAAGCTAACTGAAAACTGGCAGAAAGACTCTTGTACACGCATGGTTGTAAGAAAGACCCACATGCAATCAGGTAAGAAGAGAAGAAAAGTGATCAGATCAGGACCTGTGTGCCTGGGAGGGAACTCAGAGGAAAAAGGGAGTACACACGGACAAAGACCCACCTTGGTGGGTATGTGGCAAGACACACAGATTGGGTGCCCCAGCCCTGGGTTCCTAAACATGGGAGGTAGTTGGAGGACTGCTGGGACTAACAGAAGGGCTATAGGAAGCCTGGACTCTGCTCATGAGGAGCAAGCACATACATAATGCCTTGCCTCCTAGTCAGGGGGAAGAGGGCAGTTAGAAGACTACTCTAGTGCTTGCTGGGTTTCCCTTGGTGTGCACACCAGCCTGAACCGAGTGAACACTCCAATCCTGCATGGTCTATGTTGCAGCATGGCACAGGATCTAGGGCTGCCATGCCTGGGGAGAAAACTTGGCTGTGTCACACAGTGGTGACTGGGTCCTAGGGTAGAGCCTGGGTTGGTTGGCAGTGACCATTGTTGGCACTTACTCAAGCAGCACATCTGAGGCAGCCTAGAACTCTGATGGTAGTTGTTCCACCATAGCTCACACACTAATATATGCTAACAGTCCATATGAGCCTGCCTACCTTGTGGTGTATACCCACAAGAGGCAGGGGGAGTGGAGACTGGGAGTAGTGATCAGCTGAGAGACAAAGGGGAATTGTACACAGGTTGTGTCTGATCAGAACAAAGGAAACAACTGTCGGCTCCTGCACAGGCAGCTCCCTGGAGAAAACCTGGATCTCTGTCTTCAGCGGACATGAGCTGAGAGCATGCAAGGACCCCTTTGCTTCAGCAGTACCCCCTTTTGCCGCAATGGTTCCAGTACTGGGAGAAGTAAAAGCATTCACTTAAAGGGAATGGAACCAACCCTCAGGGATTTTAGTTCCAGCATTTTGGGATCAGACTCCAATCCCAATAAGGCTATGGAGGACCACTGAATAGAGAGGAAGTCTCACCTCACACCTAGCTCCAGCTCTACCCATTCCATCTCCATGCATCTCCTCATCAAGGTGATAGCTGCTAGCACACCCTGAGGAAAGACCTGACTGCATCCATGTCAAATCCAGCCCTCCTACCAAATGCATTGGGAACATGCAGTCTGTATAGGGACACTCCCACATAAGGATACCACTTAGAGACCTCAGCAGACAACTGTTTCACCTAAATTCATAGACATAGAGAAATTTAAGCAAAATAACAAGGCAGAAGAAGTAGTCTCAATTGAAAGAGCAGGGGGAAATTCCTGAGAAAATGATGAAACAGACATAAACAATTTACTAGATAAAGAATTCAAAGCTTTTGTAATAAAAATGTTGACCAAATTAGACAGAGGTTTATGACATTGTACAGGAGACAGAGATCAAGATCATCCCCAAGAAAAAGAAATGCAAAAAAGCAAAATGGCTGTCTGAGGAGACCTTACAAATAGCTGTGAAAAGAAGAGAAGTGAAAAACAAAGGAGAAAACGAAAGATATACCCATTTAAATGCAGAGTTTCAAAGAATAGCAAGGAGAGATAAGGAGGCCTTCCTCAGCAATCAGTGCAAAGAAATAGAGGAAAACAATAGAAAAGGAAAGACTGGAGATCTCTTCAAGAAAATTAGAGATACCAAGGGAACATTGCATGCAAAGATGGGCTCAATAAAGGACAGAAATGGTATGGACCTAACAGAAGCAGAAGATATTAAGAAGAGGTGGCAAGAATAAACAGAAGAACTGTACAAAAAAGATCTTCACGACCCAGATAATCACGATGGTGTGATCACTCATCTACAGCCAGACATCTTGGAATGTGAAGTCAAGTGGGCCTTAGGAAGCATCACTACAAACAAAGCTAATGGAGGTGATGGCATTCCAGTGGAGCTATTTCGAATCCTGAAAGATGATGCTGTGAAAGTGCTGCACTCAATATGCCAGCAAATTTGGAAAACTCAGCAGTGGCCGCAAGACTGGAAAAGGTGTTTTCATTCCAATCCCAAAGAAAGGCAATGCCAAAGAATGCTCAAACTACTGCATAATTGCACTCATCTCACACGCTAGTAAAGTAATGCTCAAAATTCTCCAAGCCAGGCTTCAACAGTCCACGAACCGTTAGCTTCCAGATGCTCAAGCTGGATTTAGAAAAGGCAGAGGAACCAGAGATCAAATCACCAATATCTGCTGGATCATCAAAAAAGTAAGAGAGTTCCAAAAAAAACACCATCTACTTCTGCTTTATTGACTATACCAAAGCCCTTAACTGTGTGGATCACAGCAACCTGTGGGAATTCTGATAGAGATGGGAATACCAGACCACCTGATCTGCCTCTTGAGAAATCTGTATGCAGGTCAGAAAGCAACAGTTAGAACTGGACATGGAACAACAGACTGGTTCCAAATAGGAAAAGGAGTACGTCAAGGCTGTATATTGTCACCCTGCTTATTTAACTTATATGCAGAGAACATCATGAGAAACGCTGGGGTAGAGGAAGCACAAACTGGAATCAAGATTGCTGGGAGAAATATCAATAACCTCAGATATGCAGATGACACCACCCTTATGGCAGAAAGTGAAGAACTAAAGAGCCTCTTGATGAAAGTGAAAGAGGAGAGTGGAAAAGTTGGCTTAAAGCTCAACATTTAGAAAACTAAGATCATGGCATCCAGTCCCATCATTTCATGGCAAATAGATGGGAAACAGTGGCAGACTTTATGTTTTCTGGGCTCCAAAATCACTGCAGATGGTGATTGCAGCCATGAAATCAAAAGATGCTTACTCCCTGGAAGGAAAGTTATGACCAACCTAGACAGCATATTAAAAAGCAGAAACATTACTTTGCCAACAAAGGTCCATCTAGTCAAAGCTATGGTTTTTTGAGTAGTCATGTATGGATGTGAGAGTTGGACTATAAAGAGGTCTGAGGACAGAAGAATTGATGCTTTTGAACCGTGGTGTTGGAGCAGACTCTTGAGAGTCCCTTTGTCTGCAACGAGATCCAACCAATCCATCCTAAGGGAAATTGGTCCTGAGTGTTCATTGGAAGGAATGATGTTGAAGCTGAAACTCCAATATTTTGGCCACCTGATGTGAAGCACTGACTCATTTGAAAAGACTCTGATGTTGGGAAAGATGAAGGCAGGAGGAGAAGGGGACGACAGAGGATGAGATGGTTGGATGGCATCACCGGTTCAATGGACATGAGCTTGGGTAAACTCCAGGAGTTGGTGATGGACAGGGAGGTCTGGCATGCTACGCTTCATGGAGTCGCAAAGAGTCGGACACGACTGAGTGACTGAACTGAACTAAACTGAACCAAATTAGAGAAAAGAACAGATAAAGAAAATTTCACTAAATTTTAACAAGAAACTAGAAAATATAAAAAGATCTACTCAGAAATGAGAAGTTAAGTAGTTGAAGTAAAAGACACTAGAAGGGTTGAATAGCAGAATAAATGATACTGAAAAATGCATAAGTGAACTGGAAGATAGACTAATGGAAATCATCCATTCAGAACAGTGAAAAGAGAAACAATTTTTAATAAATGAAAATCATTTAAGAGATTTCTGGGATAACATTAAGCATACCAACATTCACATTATAGGGGTCCCAGAAGGACATCACTATATTAGAGAAATGCAAATCAAAGTCACAGTGAGATCACCTATACCTGTCAGAATGGCTATCATCAAAAAGTCTACAAATAACATATTGGAGAGGACATAGAGAAACCGAAACACTTGTTCACTGTTGATAAGAATACAAATTGGTATTGACAGTTCGAAAAATGATATGGAGGTTCCTAAAAAAAAGCCTGAATATGGTTCCTAAAAAAAACTGAATATAGAACTTTCATAATATCCAGCAATTCCACTCCTGGGTACACATCTGGAAAAATCTGAAAAGTGTTCATAGCAGCACTATTTACAATAAGCAAGATATGGAAGTAACCCAAATGTCAATAAATAGAGGAACAGATTAAAAAAAAATATGTGGTACATATACAGTGGAATATTTCAGCCATAAAAAGAATAAAATTCTGCCATTTGTAGCAATGTAGACAGACCTAGAGTATATTATGCTTAGTGAAATAAGGAAAGACAAATACCGTATGATATCATGTATAAGTGAAATCTAGAAAATAAAACAAATGTATATAGCAAAACAGAAACATACTCACAGATCTAGAAAACAAACTAGTCGGAATCAGTGGGGAGAGGGAGCAGGGAAGGGCATAATAGGGTTATGGAATTAATAAATATGAACTACTATGTATAAAGTAGATAAGCAACAAGGATATATTTTACAGCAAGGGAATTATAGCCATTATTTTGTAATGACTTTTAATGAATCTATACAGTATGCCTGAAACTAATATTAAAAATATGCCAAAAAGTGAATTGCAAGCAATTAGTATAACATTTAACAAATGAAGAGATCAGTGCCACAACTAACATGTCAATTAAGAGATAATGGCAAAATATAATTGCCGGGAGCCAGCGTGAGGAATCCCACCCGTGACAAGGTCATGCAGCAGAGATCTGATGTGCAAGGTTGAGTCAGATCTCAGGTTTTCCCCCTGGTATTTCCTAAGCGTGTGCCCCCAAAAATAAGAATATGCCTGCCTAGAAAAAGTCATCTCCAGGCTTTAGTCTTCTGCATTTGAAAGGGTGTTTCAATCCAAAAACCCCTCTGATGGCTTTCTAGCCTGCCTGCAGGACTCGTACAGCTGCGCATGTGATTGTTGGAGGCCTCCTGACCGCAGGAGGCACAGGAAGCTTAAAACATCCTAGGAATGTAGGGGCTTCAGAGGAGCCAAAATCTTTAGAATAGGACTGATTAAAGGTTTCATTTGTTGAGCCAATACTTGCTGCCAACATTAGATCTTTGAGTTAAGTATCTTCTTTGTTATAACCTACTGCACCTTTGTTCTATAGAGATGTAACTTTAGTGCTTTAAGGAGATGCAGATTAAAGAAAAACACTTCAGGGGAAATGAAATTAACATTCATTAAGGAAGAGAGCCAAAAAGTGCTAGCAAGCCTCTTGGCCAGAAGATAATGTAAATCACCTGAGACCTTTTGTATACAAAAACATATATAGAAAGAGTCTGGGCTGCTAAACTACATAATTTTGTATTACCCCTTGATCTCTATGTACAATCAAAAAGGTATAAAAGGCCTTTCTAGACAATAGAGGCCGGGCAAGTCATTGGAAGGACTGGTTTCCCCCGTGTCTCCTCTTTACTTTAATTTCAGGCTGAATTCCCATCTGGGGCACGGAGGCTCTCGAAGTCTACTTACTTGCCCTGGCTGTTAAGACCCGCGCGAAAGGGAGCCTAAGGCAAAGCACCCTTAGATATTCAAGCGAGTGCCGGTGGCCCAACGTAGATGGTGCAAATTCCTTGTCTGGAATTTTATTGGTCTTCCACGTAATCCAAGTTATTCAGCCCTCTTTCTCCACTAAATTTTCCTACTACACTATTTCTTCCTAATCTAATCTTATATTAATAAATAAATAAGTTTTTTTCCTCGCCAAAGCCGTCCCCACTTCGAATTCCCTGGTTCCACCGGGGCTGGACCCCAGCATATAATTATAGTAAATATTAAATATCTTAGATTTATTATTTCTCACCTACCTGTAGTGGCTTTTACTCCATCCATCACCTCCTTCAGACCAACTTTCCCATTAGCTACAAGAAAAAGCTCAATGAAGATAATGTCACAAGTTCAGAAAACAAACAAGACATACATTTTGTGGAAACAACTCCATTAAAAACATTTTAAACTAAGACCATTTATTAAATGCTTGGATCTCAGGGAATTAAGGTGGCCTTCATTAATACAGAGGTCTCATATTTCAGAATCTGGGTCAGGAAAAGTATACTTTTCCTAGTGTTTTGGAAGCCATTATAAGCCATTATACGTTGAAGATATCATTAGAGTTGGCCCAGTATTCTGGTAACTTTACTTCATGTACGAACATACAGTTGAGGAAGGGGTCTCTAACCTAGCCCGGTACATCCTAAGAGTGCTTCCTACAGGAGGTAGTGCATTAACTATATTAATGTATTAGTCAGGGTGCATCAGAAATACATACAGATAAAAAGGGCTTCACATGGAGGAGAGATTGAGAGAAGATAAAAGTCTAGAGGTATGTCTTGTGTGTGAAACTACCAGTAGTCCAACATGGTCTGAAGAGGAAAAAAATAAGAGAAGATATCAAAGAGGCAGATGGGCTGAGACGGCCTCATGTCCTACGATGAGAATCTTTGAATTTATTATAGAATGAATTTCAGGAGACAGAGGGATGAACAAAAGAATGGGCCTGCTGATTCCTCTATTATTTTTGCTTTCTTATAGATGTATTAGAGCTTTGACAGCACCCTCTGCAATTCTTGGTATGGAGAGGGAAAATAGATGCTGATGTTGGATGAACTGTAATACAGATCCAAGATTTATTCTGACATTAATATTGGAATTCTTTCCAACCTTTCTAACATTTCAATTAAATTTATTTTTTAAGAATCAGATGTAAAACAGTGCTCACGATCAATTTGTAGGTCTTCTGACAGCTTTGCACATTCCTCTTCTGTGAGCTCAATTCCAAATCTTTCTAGAGTATTGTCCAGGTTATTTATATGAACCTTCCCCGCTTATGAAAAAGACAATGTAGGAACAGGAAAAAAGTGTATTATACCAAGATTTTCCATGAGTAATATTATTAGTATCTTTATTGACCATGGTGATTTCAATTTAGCTAAGTTGAGACCACATTTCTAAGAATTTCCTTCCCTGTATGGATTTACTTATTAATTTATAATTTATGGTTTTTAAAAAAAGACTTTATTTTTTAGAGCAGTTTCAGGTTTACAACAAAACTTTGAGAGGAAGGTACAGAGATTCCCATATACCCCCTACCCCACACACATGCACAGCCTCCTCCATTAACAACGTCATTCACCACAGTGGGACTTTTTTTTTAACTAAGGATGAACCTACACTGATACATCATAACAATCCAAACTCCATAGTTTACTTTAGGATTCCCTCTTGATGTCATATATTCCATTGGTTTGGACAAAGTTATATTATATCCATCATTATAATATTATATAGAGTATTTTAACCACCCTAAAAATCCTCTGTGTACTTCCTAGTCATCTCTTCTCCTCCCTCTCTTTCTGGCAAATATTGATCTTTATATTGTTTCCATGGTTTTGCTTTTCTCAGAATATCACGGAGTTGGAATTATATAGCATGTAGCCTTTTCAGATTGACTTCTTTCACTTAGTAACATGCACTGAAGATTCTCCCATGTCCTTTCATTGTGTAATAGCTCATTTCCTTTTAGTGCTGAAAAATTTTCCATTATCTAGATGTACCTGATGCTGGGAAAGATTGAAGGCAGGAGGAGAAAGGGACAACAGAGGATGAGATGGTTGGATGGCATCACCGACTCAATGGACATGAGTTTGAGTAAACTCTGCGAATTGGTGATGGACAAGGAAGCCTGGAGTGCTGCAGTCCATGGGGTTGCAAACAGTCAGACACAACTGAGAGACTGAACTGTAACTGTAACCACAGTTTACTTATCCATTCATCTACTGAAGTACATTTTGGTTGCTTCTAAATTTTGGCAATATGAATAAAGCAGCTTTCATCTCTGTTGTTTCCATCTCTGTTGGATAAATACCAAGGAACATGACTGCTGGGTTGTATGGTAAGAGTATGTTTAGTTTTGTAAGAAACCACCAAACTGTCTTCCAAAGTGGCCGTACCATTTTGCATTCCTATCAGCAGTGTTTGAGAATTCCTGCTTCTCCACATTCTTGTCAATATTTGGTTTTGCCAGTACTGTATGGTTTTGAGGTAGAAGTGGCCATGGAGAAACTTGCATGATATTTCAGAAGCAAAACTGAAGCAGCAGCCACTGCATTCTGAAAGGTCATATAGAGGGCCCGGCACCACCATAGCTTGCCATTTTGTCTTTGTCCATCTACAGGTTTCTTCACCTTTGTTGGCCTGAAGCAGCTGGGCTTGCAGCTCTCGCAGTTCCTGCCAAATCTCCTTTTGCTTCTCTGAGTCCTGGGTCAGCCATGCATGCAGTTTTATGGCAAAGGGTACAAGTTTCTTTTGTAAAAACTGTTGTTGGAGTTGGAAGTGGGAAAAGATAGATAGGGACTCCTGTCTGTCTCTGTGGATTCGTTTATCCTCACTCTTGTCCACTTTGTGTCCAGTTTTTCCTCCAAATTTCTGGTTCTGTTGATCTCCAGGGACTTTAGATTTGACACTACACACAGAGGCAGCTACCTTTACAGACTCTTCTAATGTATGACTTTCTCCTGAAGCCAGCCATAAAAGTCTGAAAGAAGTTATGCTTTGTTTTTAAATGTGAAGACAGCAACCCAAGTCTTCAAAGAACATGAAAAATCAAAGAAACACAACATCACTAAAGGAACACAATAATTTTTCAGTAGCCAATCCTAAAGAAATGAATATCTGTGATCTATCCAATAAGACTTCAAAATAGTTGTTTTAAGGAAGCTTAGTAAGCTATAAGAAAACATAGAAAGGTAAGTCAATGACATCAGGAAAACAATAAAAAGCAAAACAAGAGGTTTAACAGTGATAGATATTATGAAAAAGAATCAAACAGAAAATCTGGACCTGAAGAATACAGTGAACAAAATGAGAAAATGTAATAGATCAGCAGAAGTCTGTTCAAGCAGAAGAGAGAGCCTATGAAGTATTAATAGAAGATAGGTCATTTGAAATTATCCAGTTAAAGGAGAAAAAAGAATAAAAAGAATGAAGAAAGCCTACATGAACTATGAGATACCTTTAAAAAAGACAATTTGTGCAATACTGCAGCCCCATAAGTAGAGAGGGAGAAAGGGACAGAAAGCTCATTTCAAGCAGTAAAGACTGAGAGGTTCCCAAATCTGGGGAGAGATTTGTACATTCAAGTTCATTCACAAACCCCCACTCCCTCCCATTTCTACACCAAATCAATATTCTCAAGATGCCATGAAAAGACTGTCTAAAATCAAAGACAGAGAAACTCTGGGGATAGAATATACAGCAAAGTGACTATATTTGACAGTATTGGGTGGATGATATACATAAAAGTTGCTAAGAGAGTAGATCTTAAAAGTTCTCACCAGGACTTCCCTGTGGTCCAGTGTTTAAGGATCCACCTGCCAATGCAGGGGATACAGGTTCAGTCTCTCGTTCAGGAACATTTCACATGCCCTGAGGCAACTAAGCCAATGCACCACAACTGCTGAAGCCCACACTCCACAGCAAGAGAAGTCACCACAATGAGAAGCCCACACACAGCAGTTAGAGAGTAGTCCCCACTCTCTGCAACTAGAGGAGCCCCACATGCAGCAACAAAGACCCAGCACAGGCAAAAATAAATAAATAAAAAATGTTAACAGTTAAAAAAAAGTTCTCACCAAAAAAATTATGTGAGGTGATGGCATTTTGCAGTATGTAAGTATATAAAATTGTTACATGTCAACTATATATCAATGAAGTTGAAAAAGAAAAGAATATCCTATTGCCAATTGACTATGGAAGAAAAAAAAAAAAAACCTGATCTGAGGCACCTTGACTTCCTCTTGCTGTGAATCAACAAGTAAATAAAGGGATGACTTTACTGGTTGGAGTGATGGATCCTGACCATCAGAGGGAAACTAGGCTGCTATTCTACACTGTGGGAATATACATAAATACAGGCAGAATCTAAAACACCCATGATTAAAGTTAATTATAAATCAAACAACCCAATAAAATAACAGCCCTTGTTCTTCAGGAATAATATTTAGGATCACCCACCAGGCAAGAAGGTGGGAGCAGCCAGGGTGCTTGGTGAGGGAAAAAACAATATGAAATGGTAGTAAAAGAAGAAAGATATAAATACCAGTTAAAATCACATGGTCAGGTGTTAAAGGATTACACAAAAGTGAAGATTTCTATATTATTTTGATACAAATATATTTGCGACTACTTTATTCAATTATTTTCTTTCTATCTCTGCCCCTGTTCCCCCACCATCTACAAAAGATTTGCTAATAGTAGTTAGTCTTATATATCATTGTTTAAGTTATGGAATGTCAAGGAGGAATGTGACTCAACTAGAACAGAAATGAACATAACCTAGAGATGGATGAAATGATAGCTAAGATTTTGTAAGATTTTCAGAGAAGAGGGTTAGCATAATTTTGTTTATATGAGAAATGGTTGTTATAAGAAGACTTAAAAGAGATATATATGGATGATAGATTTTTATTGCATCATAGTAGCCTAGGTGAAATTATATGTCTATTAATTTCCCTCCCTACATAGTTCTGATGGTAAACGAAAATTCTGCATCAGATTTGGGAGGCACAAGTGAAGCAGCTGTTATTATACTCTGGAGGTCAGTGTAGGGCTCCAGGTGCCATTACAGCTAATGATGTTGTTGTTGATCTCCTGACTCTGTTCACATGAGTTGGAAGTTGGGCCTACAGATATTCTGGCTTTTGCCCCATCTCCCTTAAATTTTCCTAGTCTTGGGCTAGGCACATGTATTTCTCCGTGGAGAAGGATGCTGGTTTCTTTCACAGGTCATTCATATTCTTAGTGGTGGGGAAAGTAGGATAGACAGATATAGATTTCAGTTTGTCCTCAGGGGTTCTAGTTTGATTTTGTTCTCTCTGACTCTTCCAATCTAATTTTTCTTTCTGAATCCTGGCCTTGCTGACTATGGAGATTTCAGGACTTCAGGCCCACCACCAGAAGCAGAGACAAAAGTTTTCATAGACTTCACCATCTCTCACAATTGCATGAAACGTAATTTTTATAATAAATGCTTTACTCCAAGTCACTCACAGTGATTCTGCTTTCTTAATCAAGTCCTAACTAATACAATCACCATAAATTCTATGAAAATAAAATAAATACATTTTATGTTTTTATATAATTATCATTTCAAAAAATCTAAAACTACATATACTTGTCCAAGCATATAAAGTCAATAAAATATTTAAATACTGTCTTAGTAATAAGCCTGTATAACAAAATAATATTAAGTAAGTGGAACTGCTGAAAACCAACCTAATACCTTTTCTCTCTCTCTCTTTTTTTTTTTTTTTTGGTGGGTGATGAGAGCGTGTACAAAGCCAAAAAAAAAGCAAGAGTATGTGGAACTACATGCAAGATAAAGTACATGCTGTTATCAGCTAAAACGTGAACAGACCAAAATAATAATAAATAAGTGAATTATACCAAAGTGAGGAGCTAGAATTCATAATTGAATGGTATAAAATTGGGGAGTGTCAGCCAAATAATTTTTAACTGGGCTTCTTACTCACCTTGGAGAGACTTCATACTCTTCAGCAATCTACTGAGATGAATTTTTCCAGCAGCTATAAGAAAAGCCATAATTCATGTAATGAAACTAACATGAAATCACAAAAATTGTATGAATTAAATAACTTCAGAAATAACATTTTAATGATTTGTCTCTAATTTTTATGCTATTTTATCTAATATAAAGAAGTTAGAGAATAAAGATTTTTCTCATTGTGACAAAGCTTTCTATTCAAGTACCTGAAGGAGTCTACTCGCTGAAGCATGAGCATAGCTTTCCTTTCTTTTTGGTTTCTGCTTCCTATCTTCTTCTTCTCACTTGCTCTCTCCTTTTTTCTTTCTTTCTTTTTTTTTTTTACCACTGATCTGTTTTTCTCTTTCTTTCCCCTTCTTATCATATAAGCAAATTAGTGGCTTGAGGGGGGTAACAACATGACTAGCTGCTAAGGTCAACTTTTGTCTGAAGGGTTACTTAATTTCCAATATAAATTCTAAACAATAATGACAAGGTTGCTGTATTACTTAGAACTCAAATTTCTTTAACGTATTTTTCTTTTGCACTTGTAAAAGAAAATAAACAGAAATGGAGGTGGAGATTTTCACGCAGACCTAAAGACACAAAAATATGAGAAGGCCTCTGCAACACCTCTATGGTGGCTCACCATCAGTTGTCAGTGTTTCCAGCAGCTTCTCTTTTTCCTTCTCTGTGAGCTCAATCCCCAGGTTTCCCAGGATACTTTTCAGATCACTAGAATCAACCTTCTCTCCTTTCAAAAGAAGGAATGGTAGACATGAATTTTAGGTATCATGGTTTTGCCTCAAAGTCATAAATATCTTCTACATAGGTTAATGATATTCTAATTTTAAGATGAAGAGTTAGGTAAAAAGAAGATATTCTTAATCACAGAATCATTGGACATATCTTACAGTATTTATAAAATGCCATATATAATACAAATTAATGAGAGCTTTTCCATAAGTTGGAAAAGACAACTTCCAGAATAAATTTTGATCAGCGAATTAAGACAACTTAGATATTTAAATATATAATGTATACTTCAAAAATAGTTAATTGTTATGGTGAAAATTGCTTGCTTATTTTGGTGAATACATTATCTTGATCATTTCAAAGCTTTATTGTGCCATTTCCTATATATTTCTAGATTATGCCTATTTAAACATTTATGAAGTAAAGCATATTTTTGGCATAAACAACAGATTCCAACCCCACGCCCAAGGAGTGGTGGCTGCCCGGGCGCAGGAGGGCATACAGGAGCCATCCCATGTTGAAGGTCAGGAAGGGTGGTGGGAGGAGATACCACTCATCCAAGGTAAGGAGCAGCGGCTGTGCTTTGCTGGAGCAGCGTTGAAGAGATACCCCATGCCCAAGGTAAGAGAAACCCAAGTAACATGGTAGGTGTTGCAAGAGGGCATCAGAGGGCAGACACACTGAAACCATACTCAAGAAATCTAGTCAGTCTAATCACACTAGGACCACAGCCTTGTCTAACTCAGTGAAACTAAGCCATGCCCGCAGGGCAACCCAAGACGGGCAGGTCATGGTGGAGAGGTCCGACAGAATGTGGTCCACTAGAGAAGGGAATGGCAAACCACTTCAGTATTCTTGCCTTGAGAACCCCATGAACAGTATGAAAAGGCAAAATGATAGGATACTGAAAGAGGTACTCCCCAGGTCAGTAGGTGCCCAATATGCTACTGGAGGTCAGTGGAGCAATAACTCCAGAAAGAATGAAGGGATGGAGCCAAAGCAAAAACAATACCCAGTTGTGGATGTGACTGGTGATAGAAGCAAGGTTCAATGCTGTAAAGAGCAATATTGCATAGGAACCTGGAATGTGAGGTCCATGAATCAAGGCAAATTGGAAGTGGTCAAACAGGAGATGGCAAGAGTGAACATCAACATTCTAGGAATCAGCGAACTAAAATGGACTGGAATGGGTGAATTTAACTCAGATGACCATTATATCTACTACTGCGGGCAGGAATCCCTTAGAAGAAATGCAGTAGCCATCATGGTCAACAGAAGAGTCCAAAATGCAGTACTTGGATGCAATCTCAAAAACGACAGAATGACCTCTGTCCGTCTCCAAGGCAAACCATTCAATATCACAATAATCCAAGTCTATGCCCCAATCAGTAACGCTGAAGAAGCTGAAGTTGAACGGTTCTATGAAGGCCTATAAGACCTTGTAGAACTAATACCCAAAAAAGATGTCCTTTTCATTATAGGGGACTGGAATGCAAAAGTAGGAAGTCAAGAAACACCTGGAGTAACAGGCAAATTTGGCCTTGGAATACGGAATGAAGCAGGGCAAAGACTAATAGAGTTTTGCAAAGAAAATGCACTGGTCATAGCAAACACCCTCTTCCAACAACGCAAGAGAAGACTCTACACATGGACATCACCAGATGGTCAACATCGAAATCAGATTGATTATATTCTCTGCAACAAAAGATGGAGAAGCTCTATACAGTCAACAAAAACAAGACCAGGAGCTGACTGTGGCTCAGACCATGAACTCCATATTACCAAATTCAGACTCAAATTGAAGAAAGTAGGGAAAACCGCTAGACCATTCAGGTATGACGTAAATCAAATCCCTTATGATTATACAGTGGAAATGAGAAATAGATTTAAGGGACTAGATCTGATAGATAGAGTGCCTGATGAACTATGGAAAGAGGTTCGTGACATTGTACAGGAGACAGGGATCAAGACCATCCCCATGGAAAAGAAATGCAAAAAAGCAAAATGGCTGTCTGGGGAAGCCTTACAAATAGCTGTGAAAAGAAGAGAAGTGAAAAGCCAAGGAGAAAAGGAAAGATATAAGCATCTGAATGCAGAGTTCCAAAGAATAGCAAGAAGAGATAAGAAAGCCTTCTTCAGCGATCAATGCAAAGAAATAGAGGAAAACAACAGAATGGGAAAGACTAGAGATCTCTTCAAGAAAATTAGAGATACCAAGGGAACATTTCATGCAAAGATGGGCTCGATAAAGGACAGAAACGGTATGGACCTAAAAGAAGCAGAAGATATTAAGAAGAGATGGCAAGAATACACAGAAGAACTGTACAAAAAGGATCTTCACAACCCAGATAATCACAATGGTGTGATCACTCATCTAGAGCCAGACATCTTGGAATGTGAAGTCAAGTGGGCCTTAGAAAGCATCACTACAAACAAAGCTAGTGGAGGTGATGGAATTCCAGTTGAGCTCTTTCAAATCCTGAAAGATGATGCTGTGAAAGTGCTGCACTCAATATGCCAGCAAATTTGGAAAACTCAGCAGTGGCCACAGGACTGGAAAAGGTCAGTTTTCATTCCAATCCCAAAGAAAGGCAATGCCAAAGAATGCTCAAACTACCACACAATTGCACTCATCTCACATGCTAGTAAAGTAATGCTCAAAATTCTCCAAGCCAGGCTTCAGCAATATGTGAACCATGAACTTCCAGATGTTCAAGCTGGTTTTAGAAAAGGCAAAGGAACCAGAGATCAAGTTGCCAACATCCACTGGATCATCGAAAAAGCAAGAGAGTTCCAGAAAAACACATCTATTTCTGCTTTATTGACTATGCCAAAGCCTTTGACTGTGTGGATCACAATAAACTGTGGGAAGATCTGAAAGAGATGGGAATACCAGACCACCTAACCTGCCTCTTGAGAAATCTGTATGCAGGTCAGGAAGCAACAGTTAGAACTGGACATGGAACAACAGACGGGTTCCAAATAGGAAAAGGAGTACATCAAGGCTGTATAATGTCACTCTGCTTATTTAACTTATATGCAGAGTACATCATGAGAAATGCTGGACTGGAAGAAACAGAAGCTAGAATCAAGATTGCCAGGAGAAATATCAATAACCTCAGATATGTAGATGACACCACCTTTATGGCAGAAAGTCAAGAGGAACTAAAAAGCCTCTTGATGAAAGTGAAAGAGGAGAATGAAAAAGTTGGCTAAAAGCTCAACATTCAGAAAACGAAGATCATGGCATCTGGTCCCATCACTCCATGGGAAGTAGATGGAGAAACAGTGGAAACAGTGTCAGACTTTATTTTTTGGGCTCCAAAATCACTGCAGATGGTGACTGCAGCCATGAAATCAAAAGACGCTTACTCCTTGGAAGAAAAGTTATGACCAACCTAGATAGCATATTCAAAAGCAGAGACATTACTTTGCTGACTAAGGTCCATCTAGCCAAGGCTATGATTTTTCCAGTAGTCATGTATGGACGTGAGAGTTAGACTGTGAAGAAGGCTGAGCGCTGAAGAATTGATGCTTTTGAACTGCGGTGTTGGAGAAGACTCTTGAGAGTCCCTTGGACTGCAAGGAGATCCAACCAGTCCATTCTGAAGGAGATCAACCCTGGGATTTCTTTGGAAGGAATGATGCTAAAGCTGAAACCTCCAGTACTTTGGCCACCTCATGCAAAGAGTTGACTCATTGGAAAAGACTTTGATGCTTGCAGGGATTGGGGGCAGGAGAAGAAGGGGACGACAGAGGATGAGATGGCTGGATGGCATCACTGACTCGATGGATGTGAGTCTGAGTGAACTCTGGGAGTTGGTGATGGATAGGGAGGCTTGGCATGCTGTGATTCATGGGGTCGCAAAGAGTCGGACACGACTGAGCGACTGAACTGAACTGAAACATTTATGAAGTAAAGCATATTTTTGGCATGAACAACAGTTTCCAAATTGCCATACAGACTTGTAGAATTGTTCCATATAGAAAGTGTTAGTTGCTCAATTGTGTCTGACTCTCTGTGACCCCATGGACTGTAACCCACCAGGCTCCTCTGTCCATGAAATTCTTCAGTTAAGAATACCAGAGTAGGTAGCCATTCCCTTCTCCAGGAGATCTTCCCAGTCCAGGGACTGAACCTGGGTCTGCTGAACTGCAAGCAGATTCTTTATCATCTGAGCCACCAAGGAAGCCCACAGGCTTAGAAGCATGTAGGTATTTCATAGTAAACATTAAAGAAATACCACTGAAAAACAAAATTTAATACCAAGGACTAAAATCATAGATTTACAACAATTCTCACTTACCTTTAAAATTTTTCACTTTACTCATCAATGTTTCTAGAGAACTCTTCTTATCAACTGTAGGAGAAGATCAAAGACACACTGAGATAAAAAGGACTCATAAAATATTGTGAAAGATATTACGTGAAACCATAAATCCTCATTTGTTTGGGGCCAGGCACTATCCTAAGTGTCAAATGTATATTTACTGAATAATATATTCTATGCTATTATTTTACCTAATTTTTATCACCTTCATGACGACTATAAAGAAAACCTCAACATAAAAGTCATATCAATAATATGAATTTTACTTATAGTTCTATACTATTTCAAACCCATATATATTAGTGATGGAAAGAAATTCAGAAGTACCATTATCTAAAAAGCCTACCTTTTCCTATTCAAAATGTGGAAGACTGTCTGTTACTGACTATAATTTGGGTAGAGAACATAGAGACATAACAAACAGAGTGCAATATTTTCATGTTGATTTTGGTAACTGGCTGCTTACTTGCTGCATCCACATTTACAGCTTCTTGATTACTGTCAGGGTAGATTTCCATTCCTAAGGTTCCTTTTCCTAGGACCTTTTGTGCCAACAATGCTTATGCCTAAATTCTCCTAGTATCTAGCCATAGTACCCAAAAACTTGCTTACCATCAACAGGGAGATTCTGAGTCAGATCCTTAAGTTCCTCATCTGTAAGCTTGATTCCCATATTGTCCAGTATAGTACTCAAACTGTTGACACTGACTTTCTTACCTAAGGAAAGAGACAGTCCTTGAAGATTACATAACTCCCCAAACTTACATCTTTTGGAGACACATACCATGTTGTGAATTTCATGAACACTATATGTCAGTGCTCACAAAGATGGCATATAATTTCATGGAGGTCATATATTATTTAAAGCCTACTCACAGACTCCCCTTTGTATATGTGGGCATGTGTGCTCAGTTGCTTCAGTTGTGTCTGATTCTTTGCGACCCCATGGACTGTAGCCTGCATACTCCTCCATCCATGGGATTCTCCAGGCAAGAATACTGGAGTGGGTTGCCATGCCCTCCTCCAGGGAATCTTCCCAACCCAGGGATCGAACTAAAGTTTCTTATGTCTCCTGCTTTGGGAGGTAGATTCTTTACCACTAGTGCCACCTGGGGAGCAGCCCCCCTTCATATCTACTAGGGTAAAGAATGCTTATTTTAAAATGTGAAAAAAAACCCTCAACAATTTTGGTAAAGAGACTAAGGACTTTATGCCTATAAAGAAAATCGACTATAAAATTAGAATTAGGGTTACTACCTTGAGACTTGTCTTGGGGACCAGCCCATATAATACAAAGTTTCAAATAGCATTGAATAAATGCTAAGAGAATTCTAGCTCTGGAGGCAAACATTCTTTACTTCTGAACACCATGATTTGATGATTCAGCTCTTAGTTTAGTTTTTTACTGTGGCTGATTAAAATCCCTGAATAACCATTAATCTTTTCTGCTATTTGTTTCTATGCAAATGTGAAATTTGATATCTCTTTTCTTGAAAAGTTTGGAAAAATCTTCAAAGAGTGGAAGACTTTCTAGATAGAAAGTAGAAGATCAGCTGCTAAACTGAAGGTAGATCTTCAATGAGAGCATAAATTTGCAATCAGTATATATGAGAGATGGAAGCCCTCACTAATTTAATATCTTGGAAACTATAATTATGAAGATCCCCCATTTGTCTTCATTCTCATTATGCTTCTCAATTACCTTTAAGAGACTTCACAGCTTCTAGTAATCTGTTTTGAAAGACCTTGTTATCATCTGTAAGAAAAGGCAGAATTTAAGTTACAGAGAAAAGTTCATAATCACTAGAATACTCTCAGGGAAAACTGGCTTTTCAGGATTTTTAGTAAAAATTTCTATGTTCATCGCAGCACTGTTCATAATAGCCAGGACATGGAAGGAAGCTAGATGTCCATCAGCAGATGAATAGATAAGAAAGCTGTGGTACATATACACAATGGAGTATTACTCAGCCATTAAAAAGAATACATTTGAATCAGTTCTAATGAGCTGGATGAAACTGGAGCCGATTATACAGAGTGAAGTAAGCCAGAAAGAAAAACACCAATACAGTATACTAACACATATATATGGAATTTAGAAAGATGGTAATGATAACCCTGTATGTGAGACAGCAGAAGAGACACAGATGTATAGAATAGTCTTTTGGACTCTGCGGGAGAGGGCAAGGGTGGGATGATTTGGGAGAATGGCATTGAAACATGTATATTATCATATATGAAATGAATCACCAGTCCAGGTTTGAAGCATGATACTGGATGCTTGGGGCTGGTGCACTGGGATGACCCAGAGGGATGGTACGGGGAGGGAGGAGGGAGGGGGGTTCAGGATGGGCAACACGTGTATACCTGTGGCAGATTCATGTTGATGTATGGCAAAACCAATACAATACTGTAAAGTAATTAACCTCCAATTAAAATAAATAAATTTATATTTTAAAAAAATCATTAATAAAAGAAAAAATTCTATTATAAAAAAATTTTAGAGAAAATTGGGGATGTTTAGCACAACAGGTACTCTACAACGTGCACATCCCTTCTCCCCAATCCTGCTTTATTCTCGTCTAAACTATCAACCCTTTTCTTCCATCCACAAATGCTAGATTAATCACTTTTTTCTTTTGATAAGATGATTCATCAAAATACGATCTTGTTTCCCATGAGTCATCATAATTAGGATGTTGCTTCCCAATCTAAAAGTAAAATTGCATGTACAGGGATTCACTTCAGGTATAAATGGACACTAAAATATTTTTTCGAGATTGACTTTCTATTTTCTGAAGCTTAGGAAAAAGGATTTTAGAGGGTCTCACAGATAGAGAAGCTAAAGCTCTTTCTGATTATACTGATATTTGTAATGTTTACCATCAAATGACAGAATTTTCACCAATTCCTTGTATTCTCTATTTTTGAGCTCAATCCCCATGTTTTCCAGGACAATTTTCATATCATTGATATCAACTTTTCCTCCTTAATAAAAAATATTAAAATAACAGCACACATGGAATATAAGTACAATCAAATTATTGCAAATAATGAAACTAATTCATGATGCCAGTACAGTATGAGTATGGGTTGGGGGAGTAACAGTCACTGAGCTCTGACCAAGTACACAGAGATAACGTTACTCACAGAAACACAATTTGTTCTCTAAGGCTGATACAAGAGGGCACTTTTTTTTAAAATACAAATTTATTTATTTTCATTGGAGGTTAATTACTTTACAATATTGTATTGGTTTTGCCATACATCAACATGAATCTGCCACAGGTATACACGTGTTCCCCATGCTAAACCCCCCTCCCTCCTCCCTCCCTGTACCATCCCTCTGGGTCATCCCAGTGCACCAGCCCCAAGCATCCAGTGTCATGCTTCAAACCTGGCTTGATGGTGGCCATGAAAACGTGCCTTTAGGACTTCCAACTACAGAGAACGTAATTGACCAAGGGCCCCAGCTGCTGCTTTGGAATTCATCCCTGTTTTTATACTAAGGCCATGCCTCCAACAGGTTTCTCTTAAACCAGTGATTGAATGCTGCACTCAAGGAGGCCTATTCCTGGGGGATAGCGGATGGCTGACTTTGGCCACAGGATTGCTTGAAGACTTTGACAAACCTTCTTTAGATTGTATGGCAATATAGGATGCTTCCACTCAACTTTTTCTTCCTTTCTCTCTTTTGGTGTCACATTTGCACTACAGTCTGAGAGTTCTAGGCTTTTTAGGTTACCTCCCTATTTCTCTTACACAGGCTTTCCCTCTAATAATGTCCATGAATGTTTAATTCTGCCTTGGTTTTTGCTTTCTTGGGGGGCCTATACTAACACATCAAAAGGACAATGACAATAAATGATATTATATCCCTCTTGTCAATTAGCAAACTATATATGGCTTATCCTAACAATTCTATCAATATGTACAACCTATCATCTTTCCTTTGGAAAATTACCAGGGTCTTTTCTAAAGATCCATTTCACTTTTTATTATAGATTTTGGTATCTCAAAATAAGAGAAATGAAGTGTATAGTGGAAAATACATAAGAAAATACTCCTGGACATAAAAACATTAAATAGAAGTTAAATGACAGAATTATCATACAGTTAATTAAGGTCTGAAGAAAATGCAATTACTATAAAAATTAGGATGTTAGGTTTATACTAACTTCTCCCTCACCTGTAACAGCTTTGACTCCATCCATCACCTTAGCCAGATCAATTTTTCCATAAGCTACAAGGAAAAGGGCCAATTGAGACATGTAATCAATGTCAAGAGCACAGAAGAACACAGAAAGGATGGATACTGATGGGGAATTTCAGATAAATTCCACTGATACCAAAATCTTACCCAGATTTTATTAAATCTCTGAATTTCAAGGGTTTTGCTAATCTATTTTTTAGAATTAATTTATTTTAATTGGAGGCTAATTACTTTACAATATTGTAGTGGTTTTTGCCATACATCGACATGAATCAGCCTAGATATGCTATCTATGTTGGTCATAACTTTCTTTTCAAGGAGTAAGCATCTTTTAATTTCATAGCAGCATTATTTACAATAGCCAAGATATGAAAGCAATCTGTTTCCATCAACAGATGAATGGATAAAGAAGATGTAGTGTGCAGTGATAAGTCATTTTGATATCATATACCTTAACATGATGCTACAAGAATAACACTCGATCTTTGCGGTATTATTTTTGAAAATTTATATTCCCTGGTCTAATTTTGAGAAAACATCAACTTTAAAATGAGGGATTTTCTACAAAATATATGATCAGTACTTTTCAAAACTGTCAAAGTCATGAAAAACAAAGATTAAAAATTTGTCAGATTGAAGAGGATGAAGAAGACATGATGACTAAATGTAACATAGGACTTCAGCAGATAAAAGACATTAACGGAAAAACTAGGGATCCCTGAATAAAATCAGTAGTCTAATTAAAAAAAAAGAAGATATGTTGTGTATGTGTATGTATATACACACATATATATACATACATAACACACACAATGGAATATTGATTAACCATAAAAAAAATGAAGATCTGCCATTTGGAATAATATGGATGGATGGGATGGTATTATGCTTAGTGAAGTCAGAGTAAGACAGACAAATACTGTATGTTTTTACTTAAATGCAGTATCTAAAATATATAACAAACACATTAATACAACAAAACAGAAACAGATTCACAGATACAGAGAACAAAGTAGTAGCAGTGGGGAGGGGTAGGAGGGCAGGACAAGAGAGGGGAAGGGGACTAAGAGACACAAACTATTAGGTGTAAAATAACAAAGCTATAAAATATAATGTACATCACAGGGATTATAGCCAATATTTTATAATAAATTTAAATGGAATATAATCTATCAAAATGTTGAATCATTATGCTGTATATCTTAAACTAACATAATATTGTGAATCAACTATACTTTGATAAAAAACCCCATTGGGATTTTATATCTTATATAAAGATATAGGTGTATAACATAGAAATACATACATACAAAAAATATAAATGTGTATATATCATTTTAGAATAATTGATATCTTTATTTCAGTAAATCTGGAGAAATTTTTCCATCTCAGAGCAGTGGTTTATAATCCATTATCTTCCATCATTGAGGGGATATCCTCAGTGAAAAGAAAAGAAGGAAGGTGATCCAGTTTAATATCTTTGTCAGTTGGTTCTCTGGCTAATGATAAGGAAGAGTCTTTATGCTTGAAATGCCCTTAGCAGTATATCTCTGGCTAAGAATTATTTGTAGCAAATAGCACCCATGAGCTGTAAGGCATGGTTCCCTGAATAATGTCACAAAGACTATACAGCTTTCTGGAGATTATTCATAATTTAAATGCTCCTACTGTGTGAGGTGATTTATAGAGACTTCATTTATTCTCAACCAGAATAGCATGTCCAACATGGGAAGGAAGAAACTATGGAGTTGCCCTTGACATTTCAGACCTCTATTTTTTTTTAATAATGATTTTATCCTAGACATCATTTGGTGAAGCTTGACACTAGGTAAGATCTCTGATTTATGTCAGTCTGATTTAACAATCTGAACCTGAGTGTTAGTTTACCATTCAAGAACACGAATTAACTTTCTATGTTCCTTAATAAGATTTTACTCTATAAAGATCCTATTTCTTGTAAAATGCATTCTTAGATAGTTCATGGGTTTTGTTGAAGTTATAAATCAAGTACTTTTCCTATTTGGTCATTGTAAGCTTTGGGAAAGCCACTGAGGTTTGCATATTTATCTTGTATTTAGTTACCTGAACCCAAATGGCTTATCTAAGGCTCAACAGGGCTTCCCAGATGGCGCTAGTGGTAAAGAAGCCGCCTGCCAAAGCAGGAGACATAAGAGACATGGGTTCGATCTCTGGGTCGGGAAGATCTCCTGGATGAGGAAATGGAAACCCCTTTCAGTATCTTTGCCTAGAGAATCTCAAGGACAGAGGAGCCCAGCAGGCTACAGTCCATGGAGTTGCAAAGAGTTGGACACGCCTGAAGCGACTTCGCATGTATAAGACTCAGTTATTATAATAGATTTCTTTTGTGTTCTGTGTTTCTTAGAGACACAATCATATCATCTGAAACTAAAGGTAATATTGCCTCTTTCTCAGTATTATTTCATCGCATTTCCTCACTGAAGTAGCTAGAATCCTTAAAACAGTGCTGAATGGCAGTAACAATAGTTGGCATTTGTAGCTTTTTTTTCCCCTAAGTTTAGGGTACCTCAAGATTTAAAAATTTTATGTTATTTTCATTACCAACTAAATCAAGTTTTAGAAATTCTCAGCTGTAAGACATGGAGAAAACTCCTTTTGGAGACTGACAATGCTATTTACTATTCATACCATCAACAGGTAGATTTTCATTTAGCTGTTCAAATTCTTTTTCAGTGAGTTTGATATCCATTTTTTCTAGAAGTGGTCTTAAGTTGCTGATGTCAACTTTTCCTCCTTAAGAAAGACAGAAAAGTAACATGAAAGCCACTGAATGATCTAAAACATGAAAAACACATTTGTCTTTAAATGTCTTTCATGAGTATGTATAAGTATTATAATAAAAGAGACAACAAAAAATAAAATTTGCATATTTGTATTGTTATTGCCATTTCTGATAAGAAGACTATAGCTTCCATTTGACTTTTCCAAGACTATAGAGAAAGTCAATAGTTACAATGAACATGGAACACATTTCTTTAAAATCTATACTGGTGACAAGTCTACATAGAGAAGATGTTCTCAAGAAGGTTATTGTGCTGAATGGTAACTGGACCTGGAGAATCCTCATCTAGTACTCCCAGTAGTCCTAATTTACTAGTAAATTTATTTATTTTTTTGGATCAGACTCCAAAATTGGCTGTCGTTGTTGCCGAACAACTTTTCTAAATTCAGTGGTGAGGTTAATCCTCCACTTCAATTTTTCTTTGCAAAATTACATACCAATTATTTACCTGGGAGCAATATTAGAAAAATTCCATGTATGGTATTTCCTATGAAGATAATAGTATACACATCATTTCTGTATAAAATGAAAATACACTGAAAGAAGCAAAAATAATGAATAAAAATATAAAGAAGGATAAAGGATTCAAAATCTTATGCAAAGACTGAAGATATCAGACAAAAGAATCAATACATTACAGTTCTTACTTCTGAAAGATGTCACACCCTCTAGTGTTCTATTTTTATGCACCTTTCCATCACCTGTTAAAAAAGGGGGTTTGGATTATGATACAGGGAAATCGATAATGGAATTCACAAAAATTGAATTTATTTCTTATATTTAAGAATAATAATAATTTGTCCTAAAATATTTTTATCTGTTTTACCTTGAAGTAGTAACAACATTAAGAAATACTAAAATCTTTAAAAATACAAAACTATTCACATTTTGTCCCACAAAGCCATTTTTTTGTAGAATTCTACCATGCTGAATTGGAGAAGGCAATGGCACCCCGCTCCAGTACTCTTGCCTGGAAAATCCCATGGACAGAGGAGCCTGGTAGGCTGCAGTCCATGGGGTTGCTAAGAGTCGGACACGACTGAGCGACTTCTCTTTCACTTTTCACTTTCATGCATTGGAGAAGGACATGGCAACCCACTCCAGTGTTCCTGCCTGGAGAATCCCAGGGACAGAGGAGCCTGGTAGGAGGCCATCTATGGGGTCGCACAGAGTCAGACACGACTGAAGCGACTTAGCAGCAGCAGCAACCATGCTGAATATACATGACCAAGTTCTTTAAAAAAGTGTTTCATGCCCATTTATAAATGCATGTTGATATCCATTGTCAAAAGTCCATTTTCATATTAGGTGGTCTTTTATTTTAAAAATGATCTTTAAAAAGTTCTTAATTATCTCTTTGTTATACTTGTTGTGAATAATTTCCAATGTTGGTATTTGCTTTTTATCTCATGCAGAAGTATTAAATCTTGTCAATTTATTATTTCTGGATGTTGAGTGTTAC
Source organism: Budorcas taxicolor (assembly GCF_023091745.1). NCBI lineage: Eukaryota > Metazoa > Chordata > Mammalia > Artiodactyla > Bovidae > Budorcas > Budorcas taxicolor. The sequence continues at coordinate 46,237,621 of NC_068928.1, read as the reverse complement.
TATTTCTGCAGTTGATTCAGGAAAAAAGAATGTATGTACATGTGTGTATTTATTGGAGAGAGAGGGGTATGGATAGAGAAAGAGAGAAAGTATGAATAAATGATAAAGCTAATGGGCAAATTGTAAACAAATTGTGAACCTGGGTAAAGGGTAGGAGGGAGTTTTTTGTACTCTTCTTAAAACTTTTCTAAAAATCTAATATTATGTTCAAATAAAGTTAAAATACTAGAGGCCAAAAAATCCCACCATCTAAAAACATTAAAATTATTTTGGAAGCAACATTTGGGTCAAAGAAAAAAAATGAAACTGTAAGCTAATTAACAATAATGATAATAAGAACGATGTATCTGATCCCATGAAATAAGGCTAAAGCAACAAAAATGAAAACAGTCAACCATTCAACTTCAAGAATAATAGAGAATGAAAATGTTCTAAAGACAGAAAAAGAAACTGACAAAAATTATAGCAGAAATTAATACATTAAACAAATAGTAAACAACAAATAACTCTAAGAATTGGGTTGTTTGTGGGGTAGGAAACAATAACACAGATTAATTGCTAGGAAGTATAACTGAGAAAAAGATAAAGCATAAATACAGCAAATCAGACTGAGATTGATCAGTATCAATCTTAATCTTCTAATTGCTCTGTGACTATGTAAGAGAATTATATGCATATGTATATATATATGTGTGTACATATATATATTTTATATATATATTTTTAAGATAATGAACACTAAATACAGTGTGCATTAATTAGATGATTAAGATACTGAATGAGACTAGGGAAATAATTATCAATATAGGGGAAATTTTAAAAAGTTTTATGAGGACATTTTGCCGTGCTCTTTGTTTTGAAGCTGGAGAGTATTACACTTCATGAAGTAAGTCACACAGAATGATAAATACTGTATGTTTTTACTTATCGCGGAATCTAAAAAATAAGACAAGTGAATGAATAAAATCATTGCTTATCTTATCATGGCAGTTTTCATTGGAATTTCAGTGATTCTTAAACCAAAATCTACATGATACTGTCAGAGTCAGAAAGTGACAAAAATAGTACAAAGGATTCTCATATAGTCTTTACCCAGATTTTTCAAATGTTAACATTTAACTATATTTATTTATCATCCTTTCTGTAGGTGCATATTATTTTTTTCTGAATATTTGCAAGTGAATTTGCAGGTACAATGCCCTTAACCACTGAATACTTTAGTGTGTATTATCTTAAAAAAATATATAATGCGTTTATATACATATACACACATATAATTCTCTTACATAGTCACAGCACAATTAGAAGATTAAGATTGATACAGCACACCTAACTAATCTACAGAGTTTACTCAAATTTTACTAGTTGTTCCATTAATGTCATATATAGCAACTAAGAATTAATTTCTCATGTTTCTTTATTCCTTAACCTTGGACAATTCCTCATTCTTTTTCCATCATGATTTTCACATTTTTGATGTGTACAAGCCATTTATTTTGTACAACAGCCCCCAATCTGGGTGGCGAACTTCTAGAAATAACACAGAATTTAAATTTTAAATACTTACGCATTAAATTCTAAAGCTTTATAACTTCCCTCCCAGGCTTACAAGGTCTAGTTGTTCAAAGGAAGGTTTCAGCAGCAGTTTTTAGGCTTACCACTAACTGGCAGTGCTTTCATCAGCTTTGCATGTTCTGTTTCTGGAAGTTCAATTCCCGTATCACTCACCACACTTGGCACGTTATCGATATTGATATTTTCACCTTTAAAAAGTTAGAAACAATTATACTTATTAATAATGATTCCAAATTTGAGGTTGAAGAGCAAAAAGCACAATGAAGTCCCCATCTATTATAGTCTTGGGGGAAATCAGAACTCTTGTTTCTTCAGTACTAACAGATAAAGGCTCTTTTTAAATTCTGAGAAAAAATAAATTTATTTCTATTACTGTTCAGTTAATCCACCTAGATAGCTTATTAGGTAAGATTCAAAATAATCTTATAAGAAAGTGTTACATGACTTTGTTAATAATGCAATTGTTGACTTATTTACAATTACTCAAGAATTCACAGTGCCATTTATTGTGCCTGCCTAGAATTTCATAAGGGAAATGTTTTATTAGGAAGGAAATCTCTACAGTGTAGGATTTCTTATATAGATTTAGTCCTGTAGGTATATTTTGTATTGCTTTATTTTTGCTTTCTTTTTTCCAAACTTAAATTTATGCAACAAGATAAAACTTTCCATTGGATCTAGTGGCAGGATAGCAGGAAAACATAATAGAAAAATAAAAATTATTGTCAAACCCTAGGATGCTCAGTTTATTAGTAATTTACCACTAACCTGTGAAGGCTTTCACTTCATCCATTACCTTTTTCATATCAACTTTCCCATCAACTGCAAGAAAACACATGTTACATCTATCTATCTGTACATACACACACACACACACATAACACAAAAGATGAGAAAGTGAACAAAAAAATTTAGTACTTATCACTTGCTACAAAATTTTATTTCTCCCTTATAAAATAAGAAAAATGTTTTACATTTCACATATATAATGATATTAACAATGTGACATTGACATTTTTGCTTTAAGATATTAAAACTTTCAGCATAAAAGAATTATATGCAAAGGAAGCCCAATTTACTTTAGCTGCTTTTAAGCATTTAGATATTGGAAAATTCTCCATTATTTAGTTAGGTTACTGGGTCAAAATTAAAAGGTGGTGTATACCATATTTCACTGTTTCATGTTTGGAAATTTTCTACTCATATAAAATTGACACATACTCATTATTTATTCACTATTATAATTAAGCCAAAAATAATTCATTGACATTGAATTACATATGCAAGTTATAAATGACTTAATACCTACACAATTGTTAATTATAACCTTTGTATATAATAGATATTCAATGATCTACTTCATTAGTTTTTAAAAGGACATTCAAATAGAAACATTAGCGAGACAAAATAAGTTCACTAAATCAGAATCTCAATTATATTAAGTATTGAGAAAGAGGAAAACAGTGAAACATTCTTGTGCTTTTATTTTCCAAATATTTACCTGTTGACTAATAGCAAAAATTAAAATTTGAATTATATATTATACTATTGAGAAAATACAACTATTAAATATTAATACAAAATCTGGGCATTCTGAGCTTAAAATAAAGGTCTTAAAAGCATACAAACATATGGAGGCTAAACAACACGCTTCTGATAACCAAAAAATCACAGAAGAAATTAAAAAAGAAATCAAAATATGCATAGAAATGAATGAAAATGAAAACATAACAACCCAAACCCTATGGGATTCAGTAAAACAGTGCTAAGGGGGAAGGTTCATAGGAATACAAGCTTACCTCAAGAAACAAGAGAAAAATCAAATCAATAACCTAATTTTACACCTAAAGCAACTAGAAAAAGAAGAAATGAAGAACTCCAGGGATAGTAGAAGGAAAGAAATCATAAAAATTAGGGCAGAAATAAATGAAAAAGAAACAAAAGGGACTATAGCAAAAATCAACAAAAGCTAAAAGCTGGTTCTTCGAGGAGATAAATAAAATAGACAAATGATTAGCCAGACTCATCAAGAAACAAAGGGAGAAGAATCAAATGAATAAAATTAGAAATGAAAGTGGAGAAATCACAACAGACAACACAGAAATACAAAGGATCATAAGAGACTAATATCAGCAATTATATGCCAATAAAATGGACAAGTTGGAAAAAATGGACAAATTCTTAGAAAAGTATTACCTTCCAAAACTGAAACAGGAAGAAATAGATAATCTTAACAGACCCATCACCAGCATGGAAATAGAAATTGTAATAAAAAAATCTTCCAACAAACAAAAGTCCAGGACCAGATGGCTTCACAGGTGAATTCTACCAAAAAATCAGAGATGAGCTAACATCTATTCTACTCCAACTCTTCCAGAAAATTGCAGAGGAAGGTAAACTTCCAAACTCATTCCATGAGGCCACCATCACCCTAATACCAAAACCAGACAAAGATGCCATAAAAAAAAGAGAACTACAGGTCAATATCACTGATGAACACAGATGCAAAAATCCTTAACAAAATTCTACCAAACAGAATCCAACAACATATTATAAAGATCATATATCATGACCAAGTGGGCTTTATCCCAGGGATGCAAGGATTCTTCAGTATTCACAAATCAATCAATGTGATACACCACATTAACAAACTGAAAGATAAAAACTATATGATTATCTCAATAGATGCAGAGAAAGCCTTTGACAAAATTCTACATCCATTTATGATAAAAACCCTCCAGAAAGCAGGCATAGAAGGAACATACCTCAACATAATAAAAGCCATATATGATAAACCCACAGAAAACATTATCCTCAGTGGTGAAAAATTGAAAGCATTTCCCCTAAAATCAGGAACAAGACAAGGGTGCCCACTCTCACCACCACTATTAAACATAGTTTTGTAAGTTTTAGCCACAGCAATCAGAGAAGAAAAAGAAATAAAAGGAATCGAGATTGGAAAAGAAGAAGTAAAACTCTCACTGTTTGCAGATGACATGATCCTCTACATAGAAAACCCTAAAGACAGCACCAGAAAATTACTAGAGCTAATCAGTGAATATAGTAAAGTTGCAGGATATAAAATTAACACACAGAAATCCCTTGCATTACTATACACTAACAATGAGAAAACAGAAAGAGAAATTAAGGAAACAATTCCATTCACCATTGCAACAAAAAGACTAAAATACTTAGGAATAAATCTACCTAAAGAAACAAGAGACCTATATATCCAGTTCAGTTCAGTTAGTCACTCAGTCGTGTCCAACTCTTTGTGACCCCATCAATCGCAGCACGCCAGGCCTCCCTGTACATCACCAACTCCCGGAGTTCACTCAGAGTCACATTCATCGAGTCGGTGATGCCATCCAGCCATCTCATCCTCTGTCGTCCCCTTCTCCTCCTGCCCCTAATCCCTCCCAGCATCAGAGTCTTTTCCAATGAGTCAACTCTTCGCATGAGGTGGCCAAAGTACTGGAGTTTCAGCTTTAGCATCATTCCTTCCAAAGAAATCCCAGGGTTGATCTCCTTCAGAATGGACTGGTTGGATCTCCTTGCAGTCCAAGGGACTCTCAAGAGTCTTCTCCAACACCACAGTTCAAAAGCATCAATTCTTCGGTGCTCAGCCTTCTTCACAGTCCAACTCTCACATCCATACATGACCCCAGGAAAAAACATAGCCTTCAATAGATGGACCTTAGTTGGCAAAGTCCTATATATAGAAAACTATAAAACAATGATGAAAGAAATCAAAGATGACACAAATAGATGGAGAAATATACCATGTTCATGGATCGGAAGAAACAATATAGTGAAAATTAGTATACTAGCCAAAGCAATCTATAGATTCAATGCAATCCCTATCAAGCTACCAATGGTATTTTTCGGAGAACTAGAACAAATAATTTCACAATTTGTATGGAAATACAAAAAACCTGAAATAGCCAAAGCAATCTTGAGAAATCAACCTGCCTGACTTCAGACTATAGCTACAGTCATCAAGACAGTACAGTACTGGCACAAAGACAGAAATATAGATCAATGGAACAAAATAGAAAGCCCAGAAATAAATCCACGCACCTATGGACACCTTGTCTTTGACAAAGGAGGCAAGAATATACAATGGAGAAAAGACAATCTCTTTAACAAGTGGTGCTGGAAAAACTGGTCAACCACTTGAAAAAGAATGAAACTAGAACACTTTTCAACAACATCAGTTCAGTTCAGTTCAGTTCAGTCACTCAGTCGTGTCCGACTCTTTGTGACCCCATGAACCACAGCACACCAGGCCTCCCTGTCCATCATCAACTCCCGGAGTCCACCCAAACCCATGTCCATTGAGTCGGTGATGCCATCCAACTATCTCATCTTCTGTTGTCCCCGTCCCCTCTGCCCTCAATCTTTCCCAGCATCAGGGTCTTTTCAAATGAGTCAGCTCTTCTCATCAGGTGGCCAAATTATCAGCATTTCAACTTCAACATCAGTCCCTCCAATGAACACCCAGGACTGATCTCCTTTAGGATGGACTGGTTGGATCTCCTTGCAATCCAAGGGACTCTCAAGAGTCTTCTCCAACACCACAGTTCAGAAGCATCAATTCTTCAGCACTCAGCTTTCTTTATAGTCCAATTCTCACATCCATACACGACTACTGGAAAAACCATAGCCTTGACTAGACGGACCTTTGTTGGTAAAGTAATGTCTCTGCTTTTGAATATGCTGTCCAGGTTGGTCATAACTTTCCTTCCAAGGAGTAAGCATCTTTCAATTTCATGGCTGCAATCACCATCTGCAGTGATTTTGGAGCCCACAAAAATAAGGTCAGCCACTGTTTCCACTGTTTCCCCATCTGTTTGCCATGAAGTGATGGGACCAGATGCCATGATCTTCGTTTTCTGAATGTTGAGCTTTAAGCCAACTTTTTCACTCTCCTCTTTCGCTTTCATCAAGAGGCTCTTTAGTTCTTCTTCACCTTCTGCCATAAGGGCGGTGTCATCTGCATATCTGAGGTTATTGATATTTCTCCTGGCAATCTTGATTCCAGCTTATGCTTCCTCCAGTCCAGCATTTCTCATGATGTACTCTGCATATAAGTTCCATACACAAAAATAAACTCAAAATGGGTTAAAGATCTAAATGTTAAGACCAGAAACCATAAAACTCCTAGAGGAAAACATAGGCAAAATACTCTCTGACATAAATCACAGCAGGATCCTCTATGACCCAATTCCCAGAGTAATGGAAATAAAAGCAAAAATAAACAAATGGGACCTAATTAAACTTAAGAACTTTTGCACAACGAAGGAAACTACAAGCAAGGTGAAAAGACAGCCTTCAGAATGGGAGAAAATAATAGCAAACAAAGCAACTGACAAAGAAATTATCTCAAAAATATACAAGCTGCTCATGCAACTCAATTCCAGAAAAATAAATGACCCAATCAAAAAATGGGCCAAAGAACTAAACAAACATTCTCCAAAGAAGACATACAGATGGCTAACAAACACATGAAAAGACGCTCAAGATCACTCATTATCAGAAAAATGCAAATCAAAACCATAATGAGGTACCATCTCACGACGATCAGAATGGCTGCTATCAAAATGTCTACAAACAATAAATGCTGGAGAGGGTCGTGGGAAGAAAAGGGAATCCTCTCACACTGTTGGTGAGAATGCAGACCAGTACAGCCACTATGGAGAACAGTGTGGAGATTCCTTAAAAAACTGGAACTAGAACTGCCTTATGACCCAGCAATCCCACTGCTGAGCATACACACCAAGGAAATCAGAATTGAAAGAGATACGTGTACCTCAACGTTCATTGCAGCACTGTTTACAATAGCTAGGACATGGAAGCAACCTAGATGCCCATCGGCAGACCAATGGATAAGAAAGTTGTGGTACATATACACAATGGAATATTACTCAGCTATTAAAAAGAATGCATTTGAATCAGTTCTAATGAGGTGGATGAAACTGGAGCCTCTTATACAGAGTGAAGTAAGTCAGAAAGAAAAACACCAATCCAGTATAGTAACACATATATATGGAATTTAGAAAGATGGTAAAGATGACTGTATATATGAGATAGCAAAAGAGACACAGATGTAAAGAACAGACTTTTGGACTCTGTGGGAGAAGGCGAGGGTGAGATGATTTTAGAGAATAGCACTGAAACATGTATATTACCATATGTGAAATAGATCACCAGTCCAAGTTCGATGCATGAAAAAGGGCACTCAGCTGGTGCACTGGGACAACCCTGAGGGATGGGATGGGGAAGGAGTTGGGAGGGGGGTTCAGGATGGAGGACACATGTACACCCATGGCTGATTCATGTCAATGCATGGCAAAACCCACTACAATACTGTAAATAGCCTCCAATTAAAATAAATAAATTATTAATTTAAAAAAATAAGAACTTATCTCTGAAAAATGTAAAGTAAGAAATGACAAATTCCTACCAAATGGCATCTGATTAAGATGGGGAAAAATGGATTTTTCCAGTGGTGAGATATTTCTTGGCCTTACTGGAATCTTCTAAAGTTCACATATTCTAGATCTTGTCCTTCTAGGAGGGAATTGCTCTGTGAATAGTTACACTTCAACCTTACTTAACATTTCTTTAAAAATCTGAGCTTGTTTCCAGGTTTCCAAGAGGGAACTGAAGTTCAACATCAGCTCCTGGATAATGGAGTCTGGCAACATCATACAGGAATCTTTATAGCCTTCTAAAGGAGGAAGAACATGTTCACTGGGTGGCCCAAATTATAGACAACTTTGCTCTGTGATGAGACTCTCTAAGGGGACAAAAAAAGTGACACCATCTTTGTGTTTCTATTTTAAATAGCTGGGGGAAGATATCTCTGAAAATTTGATGCAGTTTGGGGTGAAATTTTAATCATTATGCTCAGTAGGCTTTCTTTGTTTCTCCCTTATTTTTTTTTTCAATTTTACTCTTTTAATTTTGTTATATCCCATTGTCACAAGCCTTGACCTCTGAAACCTCTCCCCACTTTTTCTCTTTTTTCCTGTCTCCCTAATGGTCCTTCAGTAATCCTGTTGACATTCTCAGCAATGTGTAGACATCATCATGCAAAAGAAAACGTTAATATAAATTAATGTAAAAGTCAAGAGAAAATGTTTGTTCTTACTTCCATGTTGGGTTTTCAAAGTTTTTCTAAGCAGCTTGACGTCAAGTAAGCATTTTGAAGAGGTCTATAATCTCACAAGCTTTCAGAGGTGCTTGATAATAATAGAAATGATTATAACAATAATATTTATCACAGTAATAAGTGACTTTATTGGACACATTATGTATAATACCAGGCACTGGTTTAATTTAATCCTCACAAAATTCTATTAAGGATGTGTTATTAATGTACTCCTTTCATATATGAAGAAATTGAGACAGAAAAACATTAAGATGCCATAACTTTAAACCTTAAGAGTTAGAATTCAAACCCAGTCAGTCTGGTTCTAGCATCTGTGCCTTTAACCACTCTGCTATTTGAACTCTGTTCACCATTTGTTGCTCACCATCAGTTTGCAGGCTCTGAGTCAGATCTTTAAGTTCCTTTTCTGTGAGATTCATCCCCATGTTTTCCAGAACTGTGTCCAGTTTACTGACATCAATTTTCCCTCCTTAAAAAGAGACAGGGATGAGAGCAAAATATAGTAATTTAAAAATGTGACAAAACTAGACAATCCAGTCAATTCTTCTGTTCAACTAAGGGGTGGTGGTTGTTACTGCTGATTAAATTTTCAGACTGGTTGGCTTCACTGTTGATCAAATTTTATGAATAAAAGAAATCTTTTATTTTTTATGGTACAGATTCAGATTTTGATTTTCCAAGCCCTGCCAAAGTTTGGGGAATTTTAAAGAAATATGGATTTTTCTTGGAAAAAAAAAAATTAAATGATATCTACTTACCTAAGGTATATAAAATAGGCAAATTCATAGAGATAGAAAGTAGAGTAGTGGTTACTCAGGGCAGAGGAAAGGGTTCTTAATGGGCTTTTTGAAAGCATTTCTGTTTGGGGTGATGAAAAGTTTCTGGATATGGATGGTGGTAATGGTTGCAAAAGGTTGTATACTTAATGTTACTGAAATAGAAATTTTATCTTATGTGTATTATACTACAACAAAAAAAAATGGTAAATTACAGAGCACTCATCTGCTTTTTTCATTATGACTCTCCTATCTCTAAGAGTCTTTATACCTTCCAGTAATCTATTCTGCTAGATTTTTCCATCAGCTGTAAAAAAACACATAATTCAGGAAAAAGAGAAATCAGTCACCAAGATGGCTTTAAAATCATTTTAGAATTAAATTATGGCTTTAAAATTGTTCCATATATATCAAATTATAACAACATTACAAACTAAAAACAAACTTTGAAAGTCTGATCATCTGGGGACTTTACTGGTGGTCCAGTGGTTAAGATTCCATGCTTCCAAAGTAGGGAACATGGGTTTAATCCCTGATCAAAAGTCCCACATGCCATGTGGTACAACCCTCCCCTCCCCAAACAAAAGTGATCATATTCTCTTTGAATTGTAAAGCCAGTATTATAATTATTATTCTACCATGTCAAAACATTCAGTCTTTTAATCCCTCCTTTTACTTTTCTCATTTGGATTTCTGGAGAAGGGAATGGCCAACTGCTTCAGCATACTTGCCTTGAGAAACCCACAAACAGTATGAAAAGGCCAAAAGATATGACACTGAAAGATGAGCGCCCCAGGCTGGTAGTTGTCCAATATGCTCCAGGGGAAGAGCAGAAAAATCGCTCCAGAAACAATGAAGAGGTTGAGCCAAAGCAGAAATGATGCCCAGAAATGATGTCTGATGAAAGTAAAGTCTGATGCTGTCAAGAATAATATTGCATAGAAACCTGGAATGTCAGGTCCCTTAATCAGGGTATATTGGATTGGTCAAACAAGAGATGGCAAGAGTGAACACTACATTTTAGGAATCAGTGAACTACAACGGACTGGAGTGGGTGAATTTAATTCAGATGAACATTATATCTACTACTATGGGCAAGAATCCTTTGGAAGAAATGGATAGCCTTCATGGTCAACAAAAGAGTTTGAAACACAGTACTTGGGTGCAATCTCAAAAACAGCAAAATGATCTTGGTTTGTTTCCAAGGCCAACTATTCAACATCACAGTAATCTAAGTCTATGCCCCAACCTCTAATGCCAAAGAAGCTGAAATTGAATGGTTCCATGAAGATATTTAAGACCTTCTAGAACTAACTCCAAAAAAAAAGATGACCTTTTCATCATAGGGGACTGGCATGTAAAAAATAGGAAGTCAAGAGATACCTGGAGTAACAGGCAAGTTTGGCCTTGGAGTACAAAATGAAATAGGACAAAGGCCAACCAATTTTTGTCAAGAGAACACACTGGTCATAGCAAACACCCTCTTCCAACAATACGAGAGAAGACTCTAGACATGGACGTCACCAGATGGTCAATACTGAAATCAGATTGAATATATTTTTTGTAGCCAAAAATGGAGAAGCTTTATACAGTCAGTAAAAACAGGACTGGGAGCTGACTGTGGCTCCGATCAAGAACTTCTTACTGCAAAATACAGACTTAAATTGAAGAAAGTAAGGAAAACCACTAGGCCACTCAGGTATGACTTAATCAAATCCATATGATTATACAGTGGAAGTGACAACTAGATTCAAAGGATTAGATCTAATCGACAGAGTGCCTGAAGAACTATGGACAGAGGTTTGTATGTATAGGAGATAGTGCCCAAAATTATCCCCAAGGAAAAAGAAATGAAAGAAAGCAAAATGGTTGTCTGAGGAGCCCTTACAAATAGCTGAGAAAAGAAGAAAAGTGAAAGGCAAAGAAGAAAGGGAAAGATATATTAATCTGAATGCAGAGTTCCAAAGAATAACAAGGAGAGATAAGAAAGCCTTCCTCAGTGATTAATGCAAAGAAATAGAGGGAAACAAAAGAATGGGAAAGACTAGATATCTCTTCAAGAAAACTGGAGATATCAAGAGAACATTTCATGCAATGAGGGGGATGATAAAGGACAAAACAGTAAGGACCTAATAAAAGCAGAAGAGATTAAGAAGAGGTGGCAAGAATACACAAAAGAACTATACAAGTAAGGTCTTAATAATCCGGATAAACATGATTGTGTGGTCACTCAACTAGAGCCAGATATCCTGGAGTGTGAAGTCAAGTAGGCCTTAGGAAGCATCACTACGAACAAAGCTAGTGGAGGTGATAGAATTCCAGTTGAGCTATTTCAAATCCTAAAAGATGATGCTGTTAAAGTGCTGCTCTCAATATGCCAGCTAATTTAGAAAACTAAGCAGTGGCCACAGACCTGGAAAAGGTCAGTTTCATTCCAGTCGCAAGGAAAGGTAATGCCAAAGAATGTTCAAACTACCGTACAATTACACTCATCTCACATGCTAGCAAAGTAATGCCCCAAATTCTCCATGTCAGGTTCACTAGTACATGAACCAAGAACTTCCAGATGTTCAAGCTGGTTTTAGAAAAGGCAGAGGAACCAGAGATAAATTGCCAACAATGGTTGGATCATAGAAAAAGCAAGAGAATTCCAGAAAAACATCTACTCCTGATTCATTGACTACACTAAGGCCTTTGACTGTGTGGATCACATGAACTGTGGAAAATTCTTAAACAGATGGGAATACCACACCACTTTATCTGCCTCCTGAGCAACCTGTATGCAGATCAAGAAGCAACAGTTAGAACCAGACATGGAACAACTGACTGGTTCCAAATTGGGAAAGGAGTACGTCAAGGCTGTATATTGTCACCCTGCTTATTTAACTTCTATGCAGAGTGCATCATGCAAAATGCTGGACTGGACGAAGCTCAAGCTAGAATCAAGATTGCTGGGAGAAATATCAATAACCTCAGATATGTAGATGACACCACCCTTCGGGCAGAAAGTGAAGAGGAACTAAAGAGCCTCTTGATGAAAGCGAAAGAGGAAAGTGAAAAAGCTGGCTTAAAACTCAACATTCAGAAAACTAAGATCATGGTACCTAGTCCCATCATTTCATGGCAAATAGATGGGGGAAAAATGGAAACACAGGAAGATTTTATTTTCTTGGGCTCCAAAATCACTGAGGACAGTGACCGCGGCCATGAAATTAAAAGACACATAGTCCTTGGGAAGAAAAGCTATGACAAACCTCAACAGCATATTAAAAAGCAGAGACATCATTTTGCTGACAAAAGTCTGAAGAGTCAAATCTTTGGTGTTTCCAGTATCGTGTACAGGTGTGAGAGTTGGACATAAACAAGGCTGAACACTGCAGAATTGATGCTTTTGATTTGTGGTGCAAGGGAAGACTCTTGAGAGTCCCTTGAACAGCAATGAGATCAAACCAGTCAATCCTGAATGAAATCAACCCTGACTATTCATTGGAAGGGCTGATGCTGAAGTTCCAATACTTTGGCCACATGATGCGAAGAGCCAGCTCATTGGAAAAGACCCTGATGCTGGGAAAGATTGAGGACAAGAGGGGAAGGATGCGACAGAGGATGAGATGGTTGGAAGGCATCATCGACTCAATGCACAAGAGCTTGAGAAAACTCCAGGAGATACTGAAGGACAGGGAAGCCTGGCTGGCTACAGTTCATGGAGTCATGAAGAATTGGACACAACAGAATGACTGAACATCCACACTTCCTTTTTATTCAATTTCCTCTCTTAAAATTAAGTATTCCAGTAGAATTAAGAGTAATGGCAGGTATTTCTCAGCACTTATTCATAATGATGGTATGTTTCTTGATTTTCAAATGAAGAACTAAATTATGCAATTAAGATTTCTTAATTTTTGACAAACTTTTTCTTCGAGTCTCAAATGGAATAGGCATTCTTACTTAAACACACAAATCTAAGTTTTCTTAAAGGTTTTACTGCAAAGTTTCTTCACAGAAGCACTACTAACATTTTGGATAATTCTTTGCTGTACGGGCCTGTCCTATGCACTAGATGTCTTCTATCCACCAGATGCTAGTGACACTTCCCCCTCCCCAACCAAGTTGTGACAACCAAAAACGTTTCCAGACATTGTCAAATGTTTCTTCGGGAGCAAAACTGTCCCCTCTTGGGAACCACTGTTACAGTGATATTTGAAATGTTTACCATCAGCTGATAACTTTTTCAATAGCTCCAAGCGTTCCTTATCTGAATATTGTATCCTCATGTTTTCCAGAACACCTTCTGTGTCAGAGATATCAATGTCCTCCCCTACAAATAATAAGAATTATAAAATGTAAGAATTTTAAAAATTACTTAAAGATTTAAAATATAAAAATAAATAATATTTTCCTATGTAGCACTGATTTCAGTTATTGAATCAAGAGCAAAACTTCATCACAAACATATGTGAAAGGTATTATCTCCTAATCATGTGGACAGGATAATATAGTATACAATAGAATGTAGGGATAAAAAGTACCATGATCAAATAGAATATTTTCTATGTTTGGTCTTTAGCTATTGAATGAAATTTGTGTTGGTCTTTATATGATTACCTATATAAGTTGAAGCTTTGCTTCATCTACAGTGCTTCATCTATACCTGTACTTTGGTCATCTAAACTAATATGTGATAATTATAAACTCATATGAAATATGTTGTTGACAAATGCTTCATAGAATAAGATACTTCTTATCAAAAGACTGCACCAAAGCACTGTTTTTAAAATATAGATTATCTACAGTTCAACCAACTCTGGAAAATTTGATAAATACCACTCATTAATAAAAAGGAAAAATGTCTAAATCAACAATGATGATGAAACAGTTATGACAATGCTGATAAAAAAACCATTAAATATAATTTAGTATAATAATTTATTTTCTTAGATTTAGAGTATTTGTCACTCACCTATAACAGTTTTTACTCCATCCATTAGCTTATTGAGAACAATCTTTCCATTAGCTATTAGAAAAGGTACAATTAATACAAATGATTGAGATTTAGAAAAAAGGTATAAAATACTTGTTTATAGCTCCTAGTCAAAATCAACTATTTTTATTTTATTGTAAGGAGATCCAACCAGTCCATTCTGAAGGAGATCAACCCTGGGATTTCGTTGGAAGGAATGATGCTAAAGCTGAAGCTCCAGTACTTTGGACACCTCATGTGAAGAGTTGACTCATTGGAAAAGACTCTGATGCTGGGAGGGATTGGGAGCAGGAGGAGAAGGGGATGAGATGGCTGGATGGCATCACGGACTCGATGGACGTGAGTCTGAGTGAACTCAGGGATATGGTGATGGACAGGGAGGCCTGGCGTGCTGTGATTCATGGGGTCGCAAAGAGTCGGACACGACTGAGCGACTGAACTGAACTGAACTGATAAATGTATATTAATTTATACTTAATTAGATTTCAATAATTCACCCAATAAAATTAAGAACCAGTTGTTTCCTAGATTGTAACAATTGGAAACAATTGGTTCTTTGTGGCTGGGGAAATCTACCATTTCCCACCACAGGAAATTTTCTTCCTCATTATTTTTTGTCTACTGATTAATTCATTTATTAAATATGTAAAGAATTGTTAATATGAACTAGGCCATGTAGTAGGCTTTGTGGGTATGTGGCAGATATTGCTGGTTGTCTAACAATCAGCCATGAAAAGTGAAAGCGAAATCACTCAGCCGTGTTCTACTGTTTGCAACCCCATGGACTATAGGCAATAGTACTGGAATGGATTGCCATTTTCTTGTCCAGAGAATCCTCCCAACTCAGGGATTGAACCTGGGTCTCCCGTGTTGTAGACAGACGCTTTACCATCTGAGCCACCAGGAAACCCCAACTACTTACTATTCTTTGTGCTAAGAGAACTCTAATTTGGTAACCTTCCTCTATGTGGCCATATACCTCAGGCAAGACTGGGCACTTCATAAGCCCTGAAAGTGGATTATGTCAAACTAGATTCAAAGCTAGTAGAAAGAAGGGAATAATAAATTCGGGTGTAGAGACAGATGAAATAGAAGTCAGAAAAATCAGGAGAATCAAGAAAATGAAAAGTTGACTCTTTGAAAAGAAAAAACTGACAAATCTTTAGCTAAATTGATTAAGGAAAAAGATGCAATATACTAAAATAAATAATGAAAGTGGGGAAATACTACAGACCTCAGAGAAATAAAAAGGATTATGTGAGAATACTATGAATAAGTACATGCCAACAAATTAGATAGCCCAGATGAAAAGGATATATTCCTAGAAACATAAATTACCAAAATTGACTCCAGAAGAAATAGAAACAGACCTTTAACAGCCTTTTAACAAGTAAATGGATTGAATTAGCAATCAAAAACTTCTCAACCAAAAAAAAAAAAAAAAAAAAAAGAAGCCTGGGACCAGTTGGTTTCATTGGTGAATTCTACTAACATTTAAAGAAGAATTAATGCCAACTTTTCTCAAACTCTTCCAAAAAAATAGAAGAGGAGGAAATAATTCCTAATTCATTCTATGAAGCCAATATTACCCTAATACCAACGGTGGGATTAGTGTAAAGAAACAGCTTAAAATAACGGAGATTCTTAAAAAGAAGACAAAAATGTTCTGGAATTGGTTATTGTACAATATTGTGAATGTACTAAATACCACTGAATTATCTATTTCATAGCAGCTAATTTTATGTTATATGAATATGTGAATTTCACCTCAATAAAGCAAACAAATGTAAAAGTAGACACCGTTATTCAATGGTGAAACTTCAGAAGTTTGTCCATTAAAACCACAAAAAGACAAGAAAGCCTGTTTTACCTCTAGTATTCAAATTGGGCTGCAATTCCTAACAAATTAAATATAACAAGAAAAAGAAATAATTGATTTTAAATATCTTTGTAGGGTTGTGGGAAACCAGATTAACATCAGAAAATCAACAAGAGTCTGGAAATACCACAGTACTAATTTTAATATATATTCAATTAAAATCCAAATGGTATTAATCATAGATTTTAGAAACAGTTTATGAAATTTATGGAAGACTAAGAATTACAAAATAACTGACATAATTTTGAGGAACAAGAAACGGTACTTTTAAAAATTTTATTTTATATTAGAGTATCGTTGATTCACAATGTTGTGTTAGTTTCAAGTGCACAGCAAAGTGATTTACTTTTACATATATTTATTCTTTTTCAAATCCTGTCCCATATAGGATATTACAGAGTATTGAGAAGAGCTTCCTGTGCTATGCAGTAGGTCCTCTTTGACTATTTTATATATAGTAGTGTGTGTATGTTAACTCCAACCTCCTAATTTATCCCGCTGCTTTCCTCTCTGGTAACCAACTTTGTTTTCTAAGTCTGTGATTCTGTTTCTGTTTTGTAAATAAGTTCATTTGTATCATTTCAAAAGATTCTATATGTAAATGATATCATATGATATTTGTCTTTCTCCATCTGACATACTTCACTTAGCATGATAATCTCTAATCTTGCCATGCTGCTGCAAATGGCATTATTTCCTTGTCTATCATGGCTGAGTAATACTCCATTTTATATATATATATATAAGACACATCTCAAGAAGGGCTACTTACAATACTCAATTTCAAGATTTACTAATGTAAGGTCTTATTATTAAGGTAGCATAGTATATTGATAGAGGGAAAAATAGGTCAATGAAACAGTATAGAAACTTAGAAACTGACTCTAGCATATATGATAGTAAATATTACAAATCAGTAGGAAAAGGGCTAATGAAATACTGGCCATTAATACAGAAAAATATTAGACCCTACTGCTGTACTCTTGCCTGGAAAACCCCATGAACGGAGGAGCCTGGTGGGCTGCAGTCCATGGGGTCGCTAAGAGCTGGACACAATTGAGTGACTTCACTTTCACTAACTCACCAAAAAAAAATTAATAAATAAATTTCTTATCAATTAAAAAGAAATAGGATAAAAACAATAGGAAAGATCTGATGATAAGGAAGAAATTTCTAAATAAAAAACAAATTATAAAGGAAGATAGTGACAAATTTAATTCTATTAAAATGAAGAACTTCTGCTCAATGAAAGGTGATAATCTAAGCAACATGCTAAGTAAGAGACAGATATTTCTTGTGTCAGTTCAGTTGCTTAGTTATGTCCGACTCTTTGTGACCAAATGGACTTCACCTGTCCATCACCAACTCCTGGAGTTTGCCCAGACTCATGTCCATTGAGTCGGTGATGCCATCCAACCATCTCATCCTCTGTCGATCCTTCTCCTCCTGCCTTCAATCTTTCCCAGCATCAGGGTCTTCCCCAATGAGTCAGTACTTTGCATCAGGTGGCCAAAGTATTGGAGTTTCAGCTTCAACATCAGTCCTTCCAATGAATATTCAGGACTGATTTCCTTTAAGAGGGACTGGTTGGATCTCTTTGCTGTCCAAGGGACTCTCAAGAGTCTTCTCCAACACCACAGTTGAAAAGTATCAATTCTGAGTGCCAAAGAATTGATGCTTTTGATTTCTTGTATATAAAACATAAAAATGATTAGCATACAGAGTGGGATGCTATATCCTACTAGCATACATATTAGCATATAATATGTGGGCTTCCCAGGTGGCAACAGTGGTAAAGAACCAACTTGCCAATGCAGGAGACATAAGAGACACGGGTTTGATCCCTGGGTCGGGAAGATCCCCTGAAGGAAGGCATGACAACTCACTCCAGTATCCTGGTCTGGAGAATCCCATGGACAGAGGAGCCTGGCAGGCTATAGTCCATAGGGTTTCAGACAGTCAGGTACGACTGAAGCGACTTAGCACACATGCACAGAGTACATAAAGAACAACTACAAGTTAATTAGTAAAATGCAAATTACCTAATAGATTTAGGCAAAATATATGAAAAGGCAATTTACAGAAAAGAAAGGTTGAATGATCAGTAAAGGTATGAGATGATAACCTCACTGGCAATCTGCAAATGCAGTTTAAAACAACAAGATACAATTTCATATCAACCCTGTTAAAATGTAATACACCTGACAATGTCAAATGTTGATGAGGTAGAAAGTTGGGGTTATAAATACCAGTTTATAGGGGCAGCGGTAACAGATAGTCAGGAGTAAAGAAAGCAGAGTAAAGAAATCTTTAGGATGTTAAATAGAATTTAACTGGGACAGGGATTAAGGGAAAATTAGAGTGAAGAATGACCCCAGTTTTATAGGAGATGTAGAGAACATGGAGTTAAGAATCTATTCAATTAAAATATAATGAATTTCTTTTTAGCCTGGGACATCTAAATAGAAATATTTAGCAGATACTTGGACATAACCCTTTGGAGCTCAGAGATGTTAGAGTATATTATATACTTCATGCTCACCATCAACTGGAAGATTAGCTATCAGAGCTTCATGTTCTTTTTCTGTGAGCTTAATTCCCATGTTTCCAAGAACTTTGTTCAGATCATTGACATTAATCATCCCGCCTTAGAAAAAGAGAGTAAATTAAAATGAGGCAAATTAAATAACTTCAAAACATTAAAAATATAACTCTATCCATAAATTCCTTTTCTAATAGCCATTATTACCTCAGAAAAGTAATGGAAAAGCAGTAATAAATCATATTCATGACTGAAAAAGTAAGTAGCAGAGTTATAAATAAAATTTCTCTTTTTAAAGTTGGGCTTGAGGGGGTAAGAAAACATACCATAAAATTTCTTATAATTTTTAACTAGAGCTGAAGCAACTAATCTCATAGATTTCTGAAGTAACAGGTTATTTTTGTCACATAAACGCTCAGGTTATTTGTGGCAAATTTCTAAAATAACTAACTTGCTATATATAAGTAAATTTGAAATGATTTTTTTCACCTGCTTTGGTAAATGCAAAGCTAGATGCAAAAATATAATAAAGAATATTATCTGATAAAATAAAGATATTTAGGGATGCATAAGTAATGAATCAATAATATTCACAGTATAACGTTATAGACTCAAGAATTTAATAGGTATATTCTTGCCTTTGAGAGACTTTACTTCATCCAAAACCCTATTTTGAAACACCTGTCCAATAGCTATAAGAAAAGGCAAATTCATGTCAGAATGAAAATTGTATGGTCATTCATAAAAGAGTATTTTGTATTTCATGATTCTATAAATATATTTTTCATAATTTTCCTTAAAATGTTATTTTAACTAGAAATTTTAACAATGAAGGTAGAAATAACAACTTTTAAAAAGGTGACATGTCCCTGTGATCTTTGTTACCCAAACCAATTGTGAGTTTGGGCTATGCCGAGGCGTCATCATCATTGCCACCATTATAGTCATCATTGCTACCACCACCACCAGTATCACCACCACCATCATAATCACAACTACAATAACAGCACAATAGATAACTTTTATTGAAATTTTACCTTATACTAAGCACATTTCAAAGTGCTTTATCATTTTTATCCTCTTTTTTATAAATGAGGAAATTGACACACTGAGGTTTAGAAGAAACTTGTCTAAGATAACACAGAAGATAAGTAGTGGAGCTAGGATCTGAATCTAGGCATTCAGACACAGGGTATTTTGTTCTCAACCACTCTGCTATATTGTTGTTTCCCATTTTTTAAATATTTACTTATTTATTTGGTTGCATCAGATCTTAGTTGCCAACATGTGGGATCCTTGTTGAGGTGCATGGACTTCCTGGTTGTGGCACGCTGACTCAGTTGTTCCATGGCATGTGAGAATCTTAGTTTCCTGACCAGGAATCAAATTTGTATCCACTGCATTGTAAGACGGATTCTTAACCACTAGACCACCATTTTTTTTCTCTGACTTCTTTCTCTTCCTTCTACTAGTTTTTCACTCTCCTCATTTTCCTTTCTTTCCTTGCTTATAATTAGGTTTTATAATTAAGTATAAGTAATATTAAGTCAGGGCTTCCAGTGGTAAAGGTTGTGCAGGTGGTAAAGAATCTGCCTGCCAATGCAGGAGATGCAAGAGATGTGGGTTCGATCCCTGGGTTGGAAAGAACCTCTGCAGTAGGACATGGCAACTGGCTCCAGTATTTTTGCCTGGAAAATTCCATGGACAGAAGAGCCTGGTGGGTTACAGTCATGGGGTCACAGAGTCGAACATGACTAAGCACACACACACACACAATATTAATTGCTTTACTCATAGCCGAAAGTTTTAATGATTTAAAAAGCAAATGTAATTGACAGTTACATGGTTTCTACACAGCTTAGAATTTTTTTCTCTTAAAGTTAAGACATTTCTAGAGGAAATTTCATAGGCAAGTTTTATAACTTCTTAAAAAGTCACCATCAATTGATAGGATTTTCTTCAGCTCTGAGCACTCCTTATCAGTCAGCTCAATACCCATGTTCCTAAGAAGATTTGGAAGGTCATTGACATCAACTTTTTTTCCTTTGAAAAGATGAGAATATGGACATTTGAGAGTTATATGGCCTACCTAATGATTTCAAATAACGAAATATTCATGCCTATGAAGAATCAGGGGCTTCCCTGGTGGCTCAGAAGGTAACAATTTGAGAACATGCAAAGGGCAGAATGAAATATATCCATATCCGTTCAGTTTAGTCACTCAGTTGTGCCCAACTCTTTGCAACCCCATGGACTGCAGCATGCCAGGCTTGCCTGTTCATCACCAACTCCTGGAGCCTATTCAAACTCATGTCCATTGCATTGGTGATGCCATCCAACCGTTCTCTATCGTCCCCTTCTCCTCCTGCATTCAATCTTTTCCAGCATCAGGGTCTTTTCTGATGAGTCGATTCTTCACATGAGGTGGCCAAAGTATTGGAGTTTCAGCTTCAGTCCTTCCAATGAACACCCAGGACTGATCTCCTTTAGGATGGACTGGTTGGATCTCCTTGCAGTCCAAGGGACTCCCAAGAGTCTTCTCCAACACCACAGTTCAAAACCATCAATTCTTCAGTGCTCAGCTTTCTTTATAGTCCAAATCTCACATCCATACATGACTACTGGAAAAACCATAGCCTTGACTAGACGGACCTTTGTTGGCAAAGTAATGTCTCTGCTTTTTAATATGCAGTCTAGGTTGGTCATAACTTTCCTTCCAAGGAATAAGCGTCTTTCAATTTCATGGCTGCAATCACCATCTGCAGTGATTTTGGAGCCCAGAAAAATAAAGTCAGCCACTATTTCCCCATCTATTTACCATGTAGTGATGGGACCGGATGTCATGATCTTAGTTTTCTGAATGTTGAGCTTTAAGCTCATGTTATTGAGAAACTCAATAATAACATCAGATATAATAACATAATTTTAAAATATTCCCAATAGTTTAACAGTTTTTACTGATCACCTGTGAATAACAGAAAGTGGTCAGAAGGAAGTATGAATTCTCCACAGTGATACTAAATCTAGGCTGAGAGGAATTTTTTTTCTCCTCTATTTAAAAACTCAAGTAGGCCATTATTAATTTTTTATCAGATTTATTGAACAGGTGTGAATATCTTTCACATATTATGGTCAATTTAAAAATGTATAGCTGCAGAGACCTGAGCAATCATCACCACAATCTAACACTAAAACATTTTTGTTACCCTAAACCTAATATTCATTAAGCCTAGTCCATCCTTCTCTACCATCCCCAGTACCAGGAAATATTGTCTATTCTCTGTCTCTATAGGTTTGCCAATAATAGACATCTCAGATAGATGAATTGCACAATATGCGATGTCTTATGATTGACTTCTTTTACTTAGCATAATATTTTCATTGATCCAAGGCACTTCAGCCCTAATTCAGTTTTAACTGTATTTAACAGTTTATTTCTAGATCATAAAGGGGGTAAGCCTAAGAATACAGTCCTTGGATCACGGAGTCTGGTGTAGGAATGTGGATTTTATGGCAATAGGGAAATAAGAAAGCATTTCAATACTTAATGACCAGAATGTCTGATGGTCCATGACTCTGAGAAAGGCAGTGAGCATTACCATACAGTTATGGGACATGTCCCACATGTCAATACTCTCTCACCGCTGACCTATTCTTTTCTATATTTTTGCATTAACCTATTTCCAGACTGTTTTTCATGCAACTTTTCCCTCAACTGCTTTTCTCTTGCCTCACTTTTCATACTCCTAATAACAGTTCTGTCTTCATTTTCATGATTCCTTTAGAACCAAAATTAAAGGAGTTGTTGGCTTATGTTAATAAAATGATGCGAAAAACATATTTTCTTATTTAAATTCATTTCTAAGCTTTTATAAATGTCTTCTTAATGGCAAGTAAGTTTTTTTCCAGAAGTGATTTTATAGATACTCACATCTCAGGTTATTTTCAACAGTGCAAAAAATGTAAGCACTCACCATCAACAGGCAGATTCTCTAGTAAGTCTTTACTTTCTGTTCCTATAAGCTTCATTCCCATGTTTTGCAAAACAGTGTCCAGTTTACTGACGTCAACGATCCCTCCTCGGGAAAAAGAGAGGAAAATAAGCAAAATTTAATAAACTTGGAATGTGACAAAAAGCAATGAATTACTGTATATTATAGATATTGACACACAATGAAGTACATTTAGTTGTACAAAAACTGTCAGTAATGAAGGTGGAATTAGAATTTTTTTCCCTTGAGCCTTTTTTGAGGAATAGTCTATATAATTCGCTTTTAAAGATTATGGCATAACTTCTAGACCATTTACAGAAGTAGAGAAAATGTCACATACTTCTGCCAATAGGAAAGTGTTGTTATTTCCTGAACTAAAAGATGTGACATTATGATTTATGATATAAGAAGTATATGTTTTGTCTTCACCTCTACACCAACCAGCTCCTAAAACCTTTGTAATTTCCTCAGTGATAAAAGTGATGGGAACATCCCTTGTTATAATATTTGGTCTTTTGTCCTCAGTTCCTAACATAGCTTCAGATCACTAAAGGTTAAAAGAATGTCTTCCATTATTCTTAAAAAGCCCCTTCCAACCACACCTGAGTTTATGGTATACTAATGAGGTGCTTTTGGAAAGCCCTTGGATGATAACCACAATATACGGGGCTAGTTGCTGGAAGAACAAACCACTTGATTGGAACTTTCAGTCCTATTCTTGAAACTCTGGGAAGAAAAGGGGCACTGGAGGTTGAGTTAATCACCAATGGCCAAGGACTTCATCCGTAATGCCTACATAATGAAGCCTCCATAAAAATCAGCTGAGGGAGTTTGGAGAGCTTCCAAGTTGGTAAACACATGGAAGTACCCGGAGGGCAGAGAGGGCATAGAAGCTCTGTGCCCCATTCCACATACCTTGCCCTGTGCATTGCTTCCATCTAGCAATGTACAGATGTATGAGCTGGGTTTAGAAAAGGCAGAGGAACCAGAGATCAAATGCTGTTTTAATACCATGTAAAACTATTATAGAAAATCTCATATACAGGTGCATAAACTCTCCCCTATGGTACAGCAGTATTTACAATACTCACTAAGTGGCAGGTATTCTTTCACATCTTCATGTTCCTCTTCTGTGAGCTTGATTCCCGGGTGTTCAAGCATGGTGTCTAGGTTATTGGCCTTAAACTTTCCTCCTTAGGAAAACATATAGGAGTAATACATGAAAAAAATGAGTTTAAAATATTAAAAATATTTTGCACGGGAATTGTCATCTGACTATTTATGCTTTACCATTATTATATACGGTTTTGAAAACACGAAATGTACTTATGTGATTATTATCTAAAAGCATCAAGTAATCAATAGAAAAAATCATAATTAAAATTATCTTCTTTTAAACTTTAACTTGGGTAGAAGACTGTACTATAAATAGCCCATGAAAGGATAGACTATAAGATTTAATTATAACATACATCATAAGGAATAGGAATGAGCTTTGATGCCAGGTATCTAATTAATTAACTAGCTAATTAATTAATATAATAAAGTAAAAATTATGAGGTAACTTTAAAAGTATAAGCAGATTCTCACTACAATTTTTTTGAGGTGAAATTCACATAACATAAAATTAACCATTTTGAAGTGAACAATTCAGTGGCATTTAGTACATATTCCCTGGTGACTCAGATGGTAAAGCGTCTGCTTGCAATGCTGGAGACCCAGGTTCGATCTCTGGGTCAGGAAGAGCCCCTGAAGAAAGAAATGGCAACCCACTCCAGTACTCCTGACTGGGAAATCCCATGGACAGAGGAACCTGGTAGGCTACAGTCCATGGGGCTGCAAAGAGTCGGACATGACTGAGCAACTACTTTACTGTAACAATGTTGTAAATAAACATTTACATAAAGAAGGCTGTCAGTTAGTCAGTTCAGTCACTCAGTTGTGTCCGATTCATAGACTGCACACTGCCAGGTTTCCCTGTCCATCACCAACTCTTGGAACTTGCTCAAACTCACATCCATCGAGTTGGTGATGCCAACCAATCATCTCATCCTCTATTGTCCCCTTCTCCTCCCGCTTTCAGTCTTTCCCAGAATCAGGGTCTTTTCCAATGAGTCAGTTCTTTGCATCAGGTGGCCAAAGTATTGGAGCTTCAACTTCAGTATCAATCCTTCCAATGAATATTCAGGACTGATTTTCTTTAGACTGACTGGTTTGATCACCCTGCAGTCCAAAGTACTCTCGAGAGTCTTCTCCAGCACCACAGTTAAAAGCATAAATTCTTCAGTGCTCAGCTTACTTTATAGTCTAACTCTCACATCCATACATGACTACTGGAAAAACCATAGCTTTGACTAGACAGACCTTAGTTGGCAAAGTAATTTCCGCCTTTTAATATGCTATCTAGGTTGATCAGAGCATCACCTGGGAATCTCCCTTTTCATTGGTGGTTTAGTAGCTTGGTCATGTCCAACTCTTGCGACCCTATGGACTGCAGTTTATCAGGCTCTTCAATTCAGTTCAGTCGCTCAGTCGTGTCCAACTCTTTGTGACCCCATGAATCACAGCACGCCAGGCCTCCCTGTTCATTACCATCTCCCGGAGTTCACTCAGACTCACGTCCATCGAGTCCATGATGCCATCCAGCCATCTCATCCTCGGTCGTCCCCTTCTCCTCCTGCCCCAATCCCTCCCAGCATCAGAGTCTTTTCCAATGAGTCAACTCTTCATATGAGGTGGCCAAAGTACTGGAGTTTCAGCTTTAGCATCATTCCTTCCAAAGAAATCCCAGGGCTGATCTCCTTGCAGTCCAAGGGACTCTCAAGAGTCTTCTCCAACACCGCAGTTCAAAAGCATCAATTTTTCGGCGCTCAGCCTTCTTCACAGTCCAACTCTCACTACCATACATGACCACAGGAAAAACCATAGCCTTGACTAGACGGACCTTTGTTGGCAAAGTAATGTCTCTGCTTTTGAATATACTATCTAGGTTGGTCATAACTTTTCTTCCAAAGAGTAAGCGTCTTTTAATTTCATGGCTGCAATCACCATCTGTTGTGATTTTGGAGCCCCCCAAAATAAAGTCTGACACTGTTTCCACTGTTTCCCCATCTATTTCCCATGAAGTGATGGGACTGGTTGCCATGATCTTCTTTTTCTGAATGTTGAGCTTTAAGCCAACTTTTTTACTTTCCACTTTCACTTTCATCAAGAGGCTTTTTAGCTTCTCTTCACTTTCTGCCATAAGGGTGGTATCATCTGCATATCTGAGGTTCTTGATATTTCTCCTGGCAATCTTGATTCCAGCTTGTGTTTCTTCCAGTCCAGCGTTTCTCATGATGTACTCTGCATAGAAGTTAAATAAGCAGGGTGACAATATACAGCCTTGACGTACTCCTTTCCCTTTTGGAACCAGTCTGTTGTTTCATGTCCAGTTCTAACTGTTGCTTCCTGACCTGCATACAGATTTCTCAAGAGGCAGGTTAGGTGGTCTGGTATTCCCATCTCTTTCAGATTTTTCCACAGTTTATTGTGATCCACATAGTCAAAGGCTTTGGCATAGTCAATAAAGCAGAAATAGATGTTTTTCTGGAACTCTCTTGCTTTTTCCATGATCCAGTGGATGTTGGCAACTTGATCTCTGGTTCCTCTGCCTTTTCTAAAACCAGCTTGAACATCTGGAAGTTCACGGTTTACATATTGCTGAAGCCTGGCTTGGAGAATTTTGAGCATTACTTTACTAGCATGTGAGATGAGTGCAATTGTGCGGTAGTTTGAGCATTCTTTGGCATTTCCTTTCTTTGGAATTGGAATGAAAACTGACCTTTTCCAGTCCTGTGGCCACTGCTGAGTTTTAAAGAATGAAGGGATGGAGCCAAAGCAAAAACAATACCCAGTTGTGGATGTGACTGGTGATAGAAGCAAGATCCGATGCTGTAAAGAGCAATATTGCATAGGAACCTGGAATGTCAGGTCCATGAATCAAGGCAAATTGGACGTGATCAAACAAGAGATGGCAAGGGTGAACGTCAACATTCTAGGAATCAGCAAACTAAAATGGACTGGAATGGGTGAATTTAACTCAGATGACCATTATATCTACTACTGCAGGCAGTAATCCCTCAGAAGAAATGGAGTAGCCATCATGGTCAACAAAAGAGTCTGAAATGCAGTACTTGGATGCAATCTCAAAAATGACAGAATGATCTCTGTTCGTCTCCAAGGCAAACCATTCAATATCACAGTTCTCCAAGTCTATGCCCCAACCAGTAACGCTGAAGAAGCTGAAGTTGAATGGTTTTATGAAGACCTACAAGACCTTTTAGAACTAACACCCAGAAAAGATGTCCTTTTCATTACAGCGGACTGGAATGCAAAAGTAGGAAGTCAAGAAACACCTAGAGTAACAGGCAAATTTGGCCTTGGAATGCAGAATGAAGCAGGGCAAAGACTAATAAGAGTTTTGCCAAGAAAATGCACTGCTCATAGCAAACGCCCTCTACACATGGATATCACCAGATGGTCAACACCGAAATCAGACTGATTATATTCTTTGCAGCCAAAGATGGAGAAGCGCTATACAGT
This sequence comes from Budorcas taxicolor, assembly GCF_023091745.1. Classification (NCBI taxonomy): domain Eukaryota; kingdom Metazoa; phylum Chordata; class Mammalia; order Artiodactyla; family Bovidae; genus Budorcas; species Budorcas taxicolor. Next base: position 46,210,115 of record NC_068928.1, on the reverse strand, counting down.
CAACAAAAACAAGACCAGGAGCTGACTGTGGCTCAGATCATGAACTCCTTATTGCCAAATTCAGACTTAAATTGAAGAAAGTAGGGAAAACCACTAGACCACTCAGGTATGACCTAAATCAAATTCCTTATGATTATACAGTGGAAGTGAGAAATAGATTTAAGGGACTAGATCTGATAGATAGAGTGCCTGATGAACTATGGAATGAGGTTCGTGACATTGTACAGGAGACAGGGATCAAGACCATCCCCATTGAAATGAAATGCAAAAAAGCAAAATGGCTGTCTGGGGAGGCCTTACAAATAGCTGTGAAAAGAAGAGAAGTGAAAAGCCAAGGAGAAAAGGAAAGATATAAGCATCTGAATGCAGAGTTCCAAAGAATAGCAAGAAGAGATAAGAAAGCCTTCCTCAGCGATCAATGCAAAGAAATAGAGGAAAACAACAGAATGGGAAAGACTAGAGATCTCTTCAAGAAAATTAGAGATACCAAGGGAATATTTCATGCAAAGATGGGCTCGATAAAAGAGAGAAATGGTATCGACCTAACAGAAGCAGAAGATATTAAGAAGAGGTGGCAAGAATACACGGAAGAATAGTACAAAAAAGATCTTCACGACCCAGATAATCATGATGATGTGATCACTAATCTAGAGCCAGACATCTTGAAAAGTGAAGTCAAGTGGGCCTTAGAAAGCATCACCAGGCTCTTATGTCCATGGAATTTTCCAGGCAAGAATACTGGAGTGGGTTGCCATTTCCTACTCCAAGGAATCTTCCCAATCCAGAGAATGAAGCCAGGTCTCCCACATTGCAGGCAGATTCTTTACTGTCTGAACCACCAGGGAAGCCCCTTTCATTGTCTTGGTTGATCTTGAATTATTATTTCAAAACAAGGAACAGCAATCAAAGGCAAGACTAGATGACAGTCCCAAATAATAGCTATATACTTTTTCTTTCATAATTCTGGTTCATTTTATTACAGCAATATTTTAAAAAGTACCATTATAATCTCAGATAGGTCTCTTAAGCTAAAAAAATATTTTTCTATTATGATAATTGATAGCTCCACATCTAGTCCCACTTTTCCTAATGGATACATCGTCCCACGCAAAGAAAATAAGACAATGAAGATCACCTACATATTCTTTCTGGTAGATTGAACGTGATAAAAATGATAGAATGAAACAAAAAAATATCTTAGGGAACAGTTCTGTCCTACACAATGATGCAATTAAATGCATCTTAATAAGATAAGCAAGTATTAATTCAATTAAGGTTATAAAATAGTCAGGAAATGTTTCAAACACTTAGCCTCACTGGAGTGATCTCAGGTTTATATCTTTAATTTTTGTTTATTTAGTTTATGAATTAATTTAGCCCTAATGTGAAGTTTTGGAGAAGGCAGTGGCACCCCACTCCAGTACTCTTGCCTGAAAAATCCCATGGACGGAGGAGCCTGGTAGGGTGCAGTCCATGGGGTCACCAAGAGTCGAACACGACTGAGTGACTTCACTTTCACTTTTCACTATCATGCATTGGAGAAGGAAATGGCAACCCACTCCGGTGTTCTTGCCTGGAGAATCCCAGGGACGGGGGAGCCTGGTGGGTTGCCATCTATGGGGTTGCACAGAGTCAGACACGACTGAAGCAACTTAGCAGCAATGTGAAATTTACTGCTCTTTAGAGTTTGTCTACAGCCCATTGAGGGAGATTAGAAGTCTGGGAACATAGTCCTTGGACCACAGAATCTGGTTCAGGAATATAAGGATGTAAGCAAAAGCATGAGTGGCTGAGCATTCTTGCATTCCTTGCATGACAGCTTGAATTCTTCATGGTCCTTTCCCTTGAGGCATCTGGAAGACTGCCCTTCTCATGTGGTGTAGGAAATAAGTCCCACACTTAACATGCCTCCCTTATTCTTCTGTCCTAAAGTCCCTGGAAATAATGGTGGTGATAGAACTCTTTTTTTTTTTTCAACTATTTTTATTTTTATTTTTTTGGCATGGTCTAACTTCTTTTTTATTTTTTAATATAAATTTATTTATTTTAATTGGAGGCTAATTACTTTACAGTATTGTAGTGGTTTTGCCATATATTGACAGGAATCAATTTCCCACATTTGGCTAAGCTGTCTTTTCTATTAAAAAACAATTCCTGTGTTAAAGGGAATGTATACCATTCCATTCCCCCCCAGTGCTGTCTTTCTCTAGTTCTATCCAAGTCTAATAGTGGCACTGGCCATATTCTAAACTGAATCAGAATTGCTGAAAATATCAAGGGACAAAACATGTTTACTTTCTTTTTTTTAAAAAAAGTTTATTTTTTAATTAAAGTATAATTGCTTTACAGAATTTTGTTGCTTTTTGTCCAACATCAACATGTTTACTTTCTATCTTGAGTCATCTTTACTGTCTTCTGTCTCAATGTCAAGTAAGAGTTTTCAGAGATTACTTTTATAGAAGCCCATATTCTCCAGACACCCTGTACAATTCAAATATGTCTTAAATACTTACCATTACCTGGTAGATTGTGTGTCATATTACTAATTTCTTTTTCTGTAAAGTTCATCCCCATGTTTTGCAAAAGAGTACCCACCTTATTGACATCAATAATCTTATCTTGTGAAAAAGAAAAGCATGTACAAAAAACTTATTGGTTCTACAATGTGGCCATTGATGTTACTTACTGTGCATTATGATTACAGCTTTGTATAGTCAAAGCTATGGTTTTTCCACTAGTCATGTACAAATGTGAGAGCTGGACCATAAGGAAGGCTAAGTGTAGAAGAATTGACGCTTTTGAATTGTGGTGCTGGAGAAGACTCTTGAGAGTCCCTTGGACAGCAAGGAGATCAAACCAGTCAATCCTAAAGGATATCAACCCTGAATAGTCATTGGAAGGACTGAGCTGAAGCTGAAGCTCCAATACTTTGGCTACCTGATGTCCACTCCAGCACTCTTGCCTGGAAAATCCCATGGACGGAGGAGCCTGATAGGCTACAGTCCATGGGGTCGCAAAGAGTCGGACACGACTGAATGACTTCACTTCACTTCACTTCACCTGATGCAAAGAGTCAACTCATTAGAAAAGACCTGATTCTGGGAAAGACTGAAGGCAGGAAGAGAAGGGGATAACAGAAGACAAGGTGGTTAGATGGCATCACTGACTCAGTGGACATGAGTTTGAGCAAGCTCTGGGGGATGGTGAAGGATAGGGAAGTGTAGTGTGCTACAGTTCATGGGGTCACAAGAGTTGGATGATTTAGCAACTGAACAACAACTTCTTCATTCACCTTATCAAGAAGGCCAAGATTTAATAAGGTCTGTTCATATATATACCAAGGTGGTCAATAAGGGTATTTGAATTAAAATTGATATATTCAAAATGGTCAATCAAGTTCTTAATTATTTACAGCAAATGGTAAAATAAATGAAAATGAGTAAAGTTTATTTTTCTTTTCTGAACTCCCAGATTAGATACCTTAACTCCTAACTAAAACTGACCAGCAAGTTGTTTCCATTCATTTGGATGACTATGTTATTCAGACCCATCTTACAACGAAAATCTTGAATAAAATATAACAAGCATCATTTTGAAAGCAACGAAGAGCTGGAAGAGAGTAAGGAATTACTAGTCCAAAGTTTCATGAAAAACAGGAAGCTAGGCAGGTGCCAGGAAGAGGCACTTTCTCTTGTTCCTGGAGCTTCTTAATGAATTGCTCACAATGTTCATGGGGCACTCTTACTGTGCACACCTACTGAGGCATGTATGGCATCATTTATATCCATGGAGGCCCAAACTACAACAAATTGGGCACAGCATCATCATCACATGATCTAATCTTGACTCAGAATAATGCCAGTCTATATTAAATGTGGAAGATTTTTATGTTCAATCTAAATTTGAAAGGATAGCTGGTATTTCTGTACCAAAGAAAATAAGAAATAATGGTGCACCATATACCTTTGTGTTTCTTCATGTTGGGGTTTTTTGACTAGGCACGATAATAAGCAAGTACATGCAATAAGTACTCTGACCACAAAAGTGATTTCCAAACCCTAAAAAATCAATAATGTTCTCACTTGGGAATATATTACATAAAAAATGGAAGATTAAAAAAAATAGACAAATATCCTACTAATAAAAGTCACACAGAAAGACATTCCCAAAAAGAACAGCCAGACCTGGGGGAAGCCCACATATACTTATGTGTCTAGGGGAGAGGAATGAGGGCCTAGGGTTAGACCAACCTATATTAAAACATGATAAAGCTGTCATATTCAAAGCAGTTTAGTATTAGTATATGAATAATCAGACCAATAGGACAAAATATGAATTCCCCAAACAGGCAAGTGCATATAGAAACTAAGTATATAGTTAAGATGGCATCTCACATTATAGGGAATGAAGATAGAACTTTAAATAAGCAATTTGTGACAACTGTTTTTTGTTGTTGTTCAGTCACTAAGTCGGGTCCAATTCTTTGTGACAACTGTATAGCTATTTTCAAAAAGAGAAAATAAATCTGTATTTCCTGATAGAAATCAATGTAAAATGTACAGTATTACATATGAAGTATTTCTTGTCAAAAAAATGTTAAAATTGAAAATAATTAAACCGTTAGAGCTGACTTCTAGTTATAGGGAATACAAGGGCTAGAGGAACAAGACAGATGAGAAAACAAATTTAGTAAATGGGATATTCTACAAGATAACTGGCAACAGATACAGTTTCTTCAATAAATTAGAGCTTTAGTAAAAGAGGAAGAGGAAGGAGGATCAGCTTTATATTCCATGAGATTCAAGTGTCTTAACAGATACAGGGTGTAAACTTTGGTGTTTGACTTAAACTATTAACAACTGTAAAAATATTAGAGATAAGTAAGAAAAATTTAAATTAAATTACATAATGGCATTGAAGTAATGTAAAAATTGGTCTGTATTTTTAAGAGATGCATACTGAAGTATGTAAGAACAAAATGATGTTGGAACTTGTTTTGAACTATTTCAGTCAAAAAATAAAAACAAAAAAGAAACAAGTGTAACAAAATCTTCATACTTGTGGGTGACAGGAATATATGAGAAAGAATAATTGTATTATTCTATTACTACTTTTGTGTATGTTTGGAAATGCTTATTATGCCCCAAAGGTGGAAAGAACCCAAATGCCTATCAACTGATAAGCAGATAAAGAAAATATATATCCACACAATGGAATATTATTTGCCAACAAAAAGGAATGAAGCAGTATACTCATGTTCATAGCAGCATTATAAACAACTAGAATGTGGAAGCAACCCAGTGTTCACTGCTGGATGAACAGATAAGCAGAATGTGGGATGCACCTACAGTGGAATATTACTGAGGCTTAAAAGGCAGGAAATTCCAACATATACTATAACATAGGTGAACCTTGAGGATATTATGCCATGTGAAAGAAATCAGTCATTCCACTTACATGAAATCAGAGGGACAGAAAGTCATAGGGACAGAAACAGAATGGTGGCTGCTAGGGGCTGGGGATAAGGGGCAGTGGGGAGCTTTTGTTTAACGAATATAAAGTTTCAATTTGCAAAATGAAAAGAATTCTGGAGATGGATGATGGTAATGGTTGAAATTAAAAGACGCTTATTCCTTGGAAGGAAAGTTATGACCAACCTAGATAGCACATTCAAAAGCAGAAACATTACTTTGCCAACAAAGGTCCGTCTAGTCAAGGCTATGGTTTTTCCAGTGGTCATGTATGGATGTGAGAGTTGGACTGTGAAGAAAGCTGAATGCTGAAGAATTGATGCTTTTGATCTGTAGTGTTGGAGAAGACTCTTGAGAGTCCCTTGGACTGCAAAGAGATCCAACCAGTCCATCCTAAAAGAGATCAGCCCTGGGTGTTCATTGGAAGGACTGAAGCTAAAGCTGAAACTCCAATACTTTGGCCACCTGATGTGAAGAGCTGACTCATTTGAAAAAGACCTGATGCTGGGAGGAATTGGAGGCAGGAGGAGAAGGGAACAACAGAGGATGAGATGGTTGGATGGCATCACCAACTCGATGGACATGCGTTTGGATGAACTCCGGGAGTTGGTGATAGACAGGGAGGCCTGGCGTGCTGCAGTCCATGGGGTCGCAAAGAGTTGGACACGACTCAGCGACTGAACTGAACTGAACTGAACTGATGCTGGGAAAGATTGAAGGCAGGAGAAGGAGATGACAGAGGATGAGATGGTTGGATGGCATCACAGATTCAATGGACATTAGTTTGGCTAAACTCTGGGAGTTGGTGATGGACAGGGAGGCCTGGGGTGCTGCAGTCCATGGGGCTGCAAAGAGTCGAACATGACTGAGTGACTGAACTGAACTGAACTGAACTGAATGGTTGTACAATAATATCAATGGACTTAATACCACTGAACTGTATACTTTAAAATGATTAAGAGAGTAAATTTTATGTTATGTGTATTTTATCACAATAAAAATATTGCAAAAAAGGCAAAAAATAAGAATGAATTAACTGATACATACTACAATACAGATAAACCTGTACATACTAAGTGAAATAAGCTAGTCACAAAACCCATAGATTATACCATTTATTTGAAATGGTAAGGCAAATCTACAGAGACAGAAAACAGATTAGTAATTACATAGGGCTTGTAGGGTGATAGCTAAAGGGCATGAGATTTCTTTTTGGGGTGATCTGGATATTCACAAAGTCCTTTGATAACCCTACTAACTATAATATAATTGTAGTTAGTCATAATAAAGTAAATTATAATCTCAAAAAGGACACCCACTGGCTCACATTAGAAGGATATGAGGGTAGAATGAAGAAATGACAGAAAATAAACTGAAAGTTTATTTATATTTTGTATATAAAATTGTTTTTCCATTTATGTCATTGAGAACTGAATAGACTGCAATGGATTATAAGCTTCCCTGAGAACATGGGCTCCTAAATGCAAGTAAGACCAAATATTTCTTACAAGAATATAAGACAGTTAACTCTGTGTGGGATAACTATGACAACACTGTGGTATTAATAATTGGTATGAAGAGTATAATAGTAAGCAAATAGTTGAGGCATCTGTCAATAGGCTACTGTAAGTACCAGCCACTAGCACTCTTTTGTTTTTCTCTCACATTGAATAGAAACTTTTTTCTTTTATTTATTCTAATTCTTTCATTAAATATTTATTATAATATGTGAAAGGTACTAAGATGAGGGAGGGATAAAAATGCAAAATGAAGATCCAGGTATGGTCTCTGGCAAAAGAAACTAACATTTTATAGATGAATGGTACTCATTTGTAATACAATGAGTTAGAGTTGAGTGAAGGTTAACTCTCAGGATTCCAGCTTGTATTACTAAGATAATAATGATGGTACTATAATAGTGAAAAAGTATGGAAATACGAGTCAAGTTAGGGTCCAGAGTTTCTCAGTTACTGGACATGCTATTGGTATTATCTGTGGAACAATTCTTCAGTGTGTTGAAAAGTCCCATTAATTGTAGAGCACTTAGTATCCCTGGCACTCATGCGTGTGTGCTCAGTCGTGTCCAACTCTTTGGGACGCTATGGACTGCAGCCCACCAAGCTCCTCTGTCCATGGGATTCTCCAGGCAAGAACACTGGAGTGGCCAGCCATGCCCATCTCCAGGGGATCTTCCTGACCCAGGGATCAAACCCACGTCTCTTGCATCTCCTGCATTGGCAGACAGATTCTTTACCACTGTGCCACCTGGGAAGTGCTCAGGGAATTTAATACTAATAGTACCCAATCTTAAAATCACCTGTGACAACCAAACATGCCCCCAATATATTTCTAAAAGCCCCATGTGGCTGCTTTCATAAAGTACCACAATGATAATTATGAACTCAGTTACTGATAAAATCCATGATGTCTGAGGGACAGCACAGACATGTTCTATAGAAATTAAAATATACCAGTTCAATATTTAGGTGAGAAAATTGGTCCAAAGATATAAATATGAACATTTTCAGGAATTATAGGGAAAATTAAGTTTTTTGTGAGAGTGTTGAACAGAACAATAAACTGAAGACAACTGTTTTCTGCTCCCTAGGATTTACAGAAAAGAAGAAATAGGACTTACCTTTACATAAGAAATTAATTCATTTCAAGATCTACAAAATAGCTTTTGGGTACTAAATGTCACTAATTTTAGAAATTCTCATACTCATATTTACAAACACAAATTCCCATCAAAGGCACAGTTATTTCGAAAATACTCACCATTAGCTAGCAGGTTTTCTGTCAGTTTTTCCTTTTCCTTTTCTATGAGTTTAATCCTCATTTCCCCCAGAATGTTGTCCAAAGTACTCATGTTAACCTTCCCTCCTTAGGAAAGCAGTAGGAGTGGAAAATGACAAAAAAAACAACATTTCCAAAATATTAAAAATACATTCATGTCTGTGTATTACTAATTAGCTTGTGTTACTGATATTAAAAAAGAGAGAAAATATAATTCATGTATCTGTACTATCATTTAACACTTTTAATACGGCTATCAAGACTAATTTCCAATGTTCAGAAAAATTCAATAGGATAGATAAATCTAGAACCTATTTCCTATTACCTTTTCTTGGGGATAACCTGAAACAACAAAATGTGCCCAAGGTAGTTTAGCACCTACTGCTGTAGACCACAGATCTCATCTTTCCAAACAATAACAAGGGGCCATTCTCATTTGCTTGAACTCCCAGATCATTTCTGCTGAGTAACTGCTAATCCTCCACTTCAATGTTTGCTGTGTAGACCTAGATTTGATTTTTCAATTAAAATGTTTTCATCTATTTCCACTCTCCTTGCCCCAATTTGTTCTCTTTTCCCTGACTCTTCTCTGGTCTTTTGTGGTCTTCAGAAACTTCAGCATCGTTTATGATTCACAGTGAAAGAAGTTGCTGACATAACAATCTCAATGTAAGTCTTAAAGACGGAATTTATTTCTATTTAGAAATAGATTCTGTGAGGTTTTAAAATGTCTTCTTGGTGCCAGATTAGCAGCTTTAGAGATTGATATCAGCATTTCATAAGCCCAAGACCTCTTGAGTGGTTAACTGTTATATTAAATACTCAGTCATTAATTTTCAGATTCTATTTCCGATTTTAAGGTTTTTTGCCTATGAGATTCAACCTCATGTTTTACAGAAAAGTATATAACCTGTTGACACAATCATCCCCTTCCCTTCAAGAAACAGAGGAATAAACCCAAAGTTTAGTGATTCTTAAATGTAACCAAAAACTATTAATTCCTGCATAATATGGTTATAGGTTTTAGTACAAAGACCATGGCTAAATAAATTCTGTTCAAGTGTTTAAAAGATGTTCAACAATAGAATAAAATCTCTTCCCTGGGCCACTCCACATAGAAAGTTTTAAAAGAAGTTGATGAACTGCTTAGTGAAACACAGCAATGGGGAAAACAAATTTCATACTTCTACCCAGTAAGCATGATTTTTTTTTTTTTTTTGCTGACACCCAGAGAAATTTTTCTTTTTCTGAGTAAATTTCTTAGCAATTACTACTTTTTTGTTTCTTAATCACTCTTCAGACTAGATAGTACTTATTTTCTTCTTTTCCATAAACTTTCAACAAATTATGAAGTGTTCTAACATGTAATGCAGAATATCTGCAAAAGAACAGATGGATTAAAAGAAGCATAAGCATGCCATCAAAATATTAGAAGGGTGCAGCTATCAATATTCAATATCCTATTCTTTTTTTTGCTTATCTTTAAAGGCCTTCATACCATCAATCATCCTATTCTGATTGATCTTTCCATGGGCTTTAAGAAATATACTAATCAAAATCTCACAAAAGTGATAAAAAGACTCATTAAACAGTATAGGAGCCACCATTTCACAAAGTCAGAACTTTCATTTCCCTAAAAAGTACAAATTTACTCTCAGTAATTTTTTTATAAAATATGAAATGGAGTAAACTGTTAAGAAGGCCCCTTTTCACTCATTGGCATCTAAGGTAGTTATTGCCTGGACTCTAGCATGCAGAAGCCCCTTCCTCATTTATTTTTTGTAATGCCTCATTTATTTTCATTCCAATACTTTTCAATGCCTTCCTTTTCCCCCTTAATTCTCATTTTAAACTTTAGGACTTACAATGGACTAAAAAATAAGAACCAGTATTTTTCATCCATGGTCATGGGATTTATAACTAGAGTCTACTGATTCCCAAACTAAAAATGAGATGACAGAGTTGGTATTTCTTCTTAAGATAAAACAATATTGCCTTCTAAACGTTTTTTGGACAGTTTTTGTTTTTTACCTAGATAGGAAGCAGAATAGTTACAGAAATTCTTACCATTAATTGGCACATTGTTCACCAAATCATGTTTCTTTTCTTTGAGTTCTACTCCTATATTTCCAGGAACTTTTTTCATGTCATTGACAACAACCTCTCCTTCTTCAAAGCAAAAGAAATGGAGACTTATGGTATTATTGTGAATGATGCCATGATTTGATATAATTAAAAGAAAACAAACTGTCTTTGCAGCATTACAACCAACTGCAGGATAAACAGGTACCTGACCTAACAAATAGGCCATTGGCACTTCAGATAAAGACTTTGTTGTTAATTCTAGTATAATCTCTGAATGATAATCAAGGCAACAAAACAAGCAATTATGAGAATAACTTTGTAGTAAATTAGGATGATATAGATTGCTGATATAAAATAAGTTTTATTAGCAAGCACTTGCTTTATTATGAGTTCAACTCTAATTTTACCAAAACTTTTCTTCACCATTTGCTGTGTTGAACTAGAATTCACCTTTCCCATTATATAAGAGAAGATATGCTAATTACTGGCAAGGAGTCCAGATAATGACTTTGGAAACAACAAAGTACAATGAAGTTTTACTGCTAAAAGTTCTAGTATTTCAGTATCTAACTCTAGGCATTTATACGTTTTTTAAGGAGTATGGGGGTAATAGATTTTTAAAGCCCATATAATCATAATGTGGAAAGAGCATTTAATTATAATTTAGTGGAAAGAATTCAGTTCTTAGCTTGTTAGTAGCATCTTCCTCTTTCCTTTAAATTAATTATTTTTCTGTGCTGGGTCTTCATTGTTGTCGTGGGATTTCTTTAGTTGCGGTAAGCAGGAGCTACACTTCACTGTGGTGTGCCAGCTCGAGGGCACAGAACTTCAGTAGTTGCAGCTTCCCAGCTCTAGAGCACAGGTTCATAAATTGTGCTACATGGGCTTAGTTGCCACGTGGCATGTGGGATCTTCTCAGACAAGGGATAGAATCTGTGTCTCACATATTGGCAGGCAAATTCTTTACCACTAAGCCACCATGGAACCCCTTCCTCTTTGTTTAAATGTATTTTTTATTGATGTATAGTTGAATCTCAATGTTGTGTTCATTACTGCTGTAAAGCAGTCAGTCAGTAATAATATATATATGTGCATGTATATATTTTTCATATTCTTTTCCATTATGGCTTATTACAGGATATTGAATATATTCCCCAAGCTATACAGTCATATCTTGGCTATTGTGAATAGTGCTGCCACGAACACAGGGATGCCCGTATCTTTTTGAATTAAAGCTTTGTCTGGAAATATGCCCAGGAGTGGGATTGATAGATCATATGGTAGTTTTATTCTTAGTTTGCTGAGGAACCTGCATACTATTTTCCACAGTGGTGACACAAACTTACATTCCTACCAACAGTTAGGAGGGTTCCCTTTTCTCCACAACCTCTCCAGCATTTGTTATTTGTAGACTTTTAATGGTTCCAAATAGGAAAAGGAGTACGTCAAGGCTGTATATTGTCACCCTGCTTATTTAACTTCTATGCAGAGTACATCATGAGAAACGCTGGAAGAAGCACAAGCTGGAATCAAGATTGCCAGGAGAAATATCAATAACCTCAGATATGCAGATGACACCACCCTTATGGCAGAAAGTGAAGAGGAACTAAAAAGCCTCTTGATGAAAGTGAAAGAGGAGAGTGAAAAAGTTGGCTTAAAGCTCAACATTCAGAAAACGAAGATCATGGCATCTGGTCCCATCACTTCATGGGAAATAGATGGGGAAACAATGGAAACAGTGTCAGCCTTTATTTTGGGGGGCTCCAAAATCACTGCAGATGGTGACTGCAGCCATGAAATTAAAAGACGCTTATTTTGGAAGAAAAGTTATGACCAACCTAGATAGCATATTCAAAAGCAGAGACATTACTTTGCCGACTAAGGTCCGTCTAGTCAAGGCTATGGTTTTTCCTGTGGTCATGTATGGATGTGAGAGTTGGACTGTGAAGAAGGCTGAGCGCCGAAGAATTGATGCTTTTGAACTGTGGTGTTGGAGAAGACTCTTGAGAGTCCCTTGGACTGCAAGGAGATCCAACCAGTCCACTCTGAAGGAGATCAGCCCTGGGATTTCTTTGGAAGGAATGATGCTAAAGCTGAAACTCCAGTACTTAGGCCACCTCATGTGAAGAGCTGACTCATTGGAAAAGACTCTGATGCTGGGAGGGATTGGGGGCAGGAGGAGAAGGGGACGACAGAGGATGAGACGGCTGGATGGCATCACTGACTCAATGAATGTGAATCTGAGTGAACTCTGGAAGTTGGTGATGGACAAGGAGGCCTGGCGTGCTGCGATTCATGGGGTCACAAAGAGTCGGACATGACTGAGCGACTGAACTGAACTGAATGATAGCCATTCTGACTGGTGTGCAGGGGTACCTCATTGAGGTTTTGATTCACAATTCTCTAATAATTAGCAATGTTGAGCATCTTTTCACATGCCTGTTGACCATGTGCATGTATTCTTTTAAGAAACGTCTCTTTAGGTCTTCTGCCCAGTTTTTATTGGGTAGCCTATTTCTTTGCTATTGAGTTGTATGAGCTATTGTTATATTTTGGAGTAAGCCATTGTCAATCACATTATTTGCAAATATTTTCTCCCATTCTGTAGGTTGTCTTTTTGTTTATTGTTTCGTTTGCTGTGCAAGAGCTTGTAAGTTTGATTAGATCCCATTTGTTTATTTTCATTTTTATTTCTATTGCCTTGGGAGGCTGATCTTGGAAAACATGGGTACATTCTGGTATTTTATGGTGTCATGTCTTATATTTAAGTCTTTAAGCCATTTTGAGTTAATTATTGTGTATGGTGAGAGGGTGTGTGCTGACTTCATTGGTTTACAAGCAGTTGTCCAACTTTCCAAACACATTTTACTGAAGAGACTGTCTTTCTTCCATTATATATTCTTGTGTCCTTTGTCAAAGATTATTTGACTGTAGGTGTATGGGTTTCTGGGCTCTCTGTTTTGTTCCATTGATTCACATGTTTGTTTTTGTGCCAGTACCACACTGCTTTGATTACTGTAGCTTTGCAGTATTGTCTGAATTCTATACTCTAATTCAGTGTCTACTAGTACATGAAGAATTATGATATAGTAGATATTAAGCTGCTTAGGTCAAGGACTATGGTTGTTTTTACTTACTATTTTATCTCTAGCACTTAGCAGAACATCCAATATGTGATGCTCAGTAATATTTATTGAATGAATAAATGGTAAAAAAAAAAAAAGTACCAATTTTAATATGTCAGTCAGTCAGTCATTTTGGTCAGTCAGTCATGTCTGACTCCTTGCAACCCCACGGACTGCAGCACGCCAGGCCTCCCTGTCCATTACCAACTCCCGGAGTTCACTCAGACTCATGTCCATTGAGTCAGTGATACCATCCAACCATCTCATCCTCTGTCATCCCCTTCTGCTCCCATCTTCAATCTTTCCCAGCATCAGGGCCTTTTCAAATCAATCAGTTCTTCACATCAGGTATTGGAGTTTCAGGTTCAGCATGAATCCTTCCAATAAATAGCCAGGACTGATTTCCTGAATAAATATTCAGGACTCCTTGGGTTTCCTAGAGACTCTCAAGAGTCTTCTCCAACACCACAGTTCAAAAGCATCAATTCTTCAGCACTCCATTTTCTTTATAGTCCAAATCTCACATCCATACATGACTACTGGAAAAACCATAGCTTTGACTAGATGGACCTTTGTTGGCAAAGTAACTTCTCTGCTTTTTAGTATGTTGTCTAGGTTGGTCATAGCTTTTCTTCCGAAGAGCAAGCATCTTTTAATTTCATGGCTGCAATCACCTTTTAATTTCATGGCTGCAATCACCATCTGCAGTGATTTTGGAGCCCAGAAAAATAAAGTCTGTCACTGTTTCCACTGTTTCCCCATCTATTTCCCATGAAGTGATGGGACCAGATGCCATGATCTTCGTTTTCTGAATGTTGAGCTTTAAGCTAACATTTTCACTCCTCTTTCACTTTCATCAAGAGGCTTTTTAGTTCCTCTTCACTTTCTGCCATAAGGGTGGTGTCAGCTGCATATCTGAGGTTATTGATATTTCTCCTGGCAATCTTGATTCCAGCTTGTGCTTCTTCCAGCCCAGCGTTTCTCATGATGTACTCTGCATAGAAGTTAAATAAGCAGGGTGACAATATACAGCCTTGACGTACTCCTTTTCCTATTTGGAACCAGTCTGTTGTTCCATGTCCAGTTCTAACTGTTGCTTCCTGACCTGCAAACAGATTTCTCAAGAGGCAAGTCAGGTGGTCTGGTATTCCCATCTCTTTCAGAATTTTCCACAGTTTATTGTGATCCACACAGTCAAAGGCTTTGGCATAGTCAATAAAGCAGAAATAATGTTTTTCTGGAACTCTCTTGCTTTTTCTATGATCCAACAGATGTTGGCAATTTGATTTCTGGTTCTTCTGCCTTTTCTAAATTTAGCTTGAACATCTGGAAGTTCACAGTTCACATACTGTTGAAGCTTGGCTTTGAGAATTTTGAGCATTACTTTTTAGCATGTGAGATGAGTTCAACTGTGCAGTAGTTTGAACATTCTTTGGCATGCCTTCCTTTGGGAAATTTTAATATATTAAGAGGAAAAAATCATTCTTATTTAAGCCAAGTAAGTACTATCAAAAATATCAGCCCGGAACCCCAAATTCTTACTAGGGGACAATGATGTCTAAGGCTCTTACCATCAACTGGTATATATGGAGTTAGGTCAATAGGTTCGTTAGCTGTGAGTTTGACTGCCATGTTTCCAAGAATACCATCAAGACCCTGAACATCAACGTGCAATCCTTAAAAAGAGAAACACGTGAGGAAATTGATATAAAACTCAGAATATAATAACTATTAATGCCTATGTACTATGGTTATTAATTTCATCATAAAACAGAGGTCAAGGAAATTTAAATGTTTAAAGAAAGTCGTTAATGAACTAAAACTAATCTATTAATTTATATAACACAACATATTGAAAGCAGATTGAGAAAATACTCAGGTTAATTTTAGCAGAAAAAAACAAACATAACAGTTTTTAATATAAACATTAACACAAGTAATTATGTTCAGTTTGGTCACTGTATTTCAATACATGCTGTGCTTAGTCACTCAGTCATGTCTGACTTTTTGTGACCCCATGGACTGTAGCCCTCCAGTCTCCTCTGTCCATTGGGATTCTCCAGGCAAGAATAATGGAGTGGGTTGCCATGCTCTCTTCCAGGGAATCTTCCCAACACAGGAATCGAACCCAGGTCTCCTGCATTGCAGGTGGATTCTTTTACCATCTGAGCCACCAGGGAAGCCCAAGACTATTGAAGTGGGTAACCTATCCCTTACATAGGATCTTCCCGAGCCAGGAATTGAACCAGGGTCTCCTGCATTGCAGGTAGATTCTTTACCAACTAGGCTACCAGGGAAGCATATCTCAATATATAATAGCCTTAAATTTTAATATATCCACAGCCAAAATTGAGGTAAACCTAAATTGTTAGAACATCTCTTTAAAATAAAACAGGAGATTATTTCATCAATATGAACAGTGTTTTTTTTCTTTTTGTAATTCAAGTGCACTCACTTCAAAGATGGTTATCTCGAATGAATACATTGACTGTCACACACCTCACAGCACAGAAGTGCCTTTGTTTTAGAGATCTTGGTTGATTTAGATTCCAATCACTGAACCACTTATTCTCTTCCCAATCTTTAAACTTCCACTCTTATGTTCCAAATTCACCAGTAAAGAGTGAGAACACAAAACCCTAGGCTCCCACCCTCAACCTTAATAAAAGTGGAACTCCAGGCTCATGCACGCACTCTCTCTCTCTCTCCTTGCAACCTCACTGTGTGACTCCAGATGTACTGAGTGTAATTTCCAGGTCATGTAAGTAATAAGCCTTTGTTTTTCCAAAGTTTCCTGATGATTAATATTGAAGGGTATCTTGCCATTGTAACAATAATCACAAGGGCCAATCCAACCACAGCACTGGTTATTGATAGGCTGAGACTGGCACAAAACACACATATATGTATTAAAAGTAATTATGGAAATATATATAATATATATGAATAACAGCAAGCAATATTTAATGACAAGGAAAAGACAAGAGTGACACACAACAGTCTCAATCTGAATTTTCAATTTGTGTCTCACTCACCTTTTATAGCTTTCACACAGTTCAACAACCTATTCTTATTTATTTTTCCATCAGATGTAGCTGTAAGAAAATAACATAATTTAGGCCATAGGAAAAAGAACTAGATATTCTAAAGCAACACTAAATATCCAAGTACAGAAATATAGACCATAAAATAATTTGCTCCTAAAATTTACCTAATAAATAATTATTTATTTATTTATTATTATTAATAGGAGCAATACATAATTTGCTCCTAAAATTTATCTTCTAGAAATAGCAAAGCAAAATGTAAGAAAAATTCTTAATATGGTAAACCTATCAATTCTTTAGCACCTGAGAGAACTATTAATACCTACTATGCTAAAGCAAAAATTTGGAAAACTCAGTAGTGGCCACAGGACTGGAAAAGGTCCGTTTTCATTCCAATTCCAAAGAAAAGTAATGCCAAAGAATGTTCAAACTACTGCACAATTGCACTCATCTCACATGTTACTGAAGTAATGCTCAAAATTCTCCAAGCCAGGCTTCAGCAATATGTAAACCGTGAACTTCTAGGTGTTCAAGCTGATTTTAGAAAAGGCAGAGGAATCAGAAATCAAACTGCCAACATCTGCTAGATCATCGAAAAAGCAAGAGAGTTCCAGAAAAACATTATTTCTGCTTTATTGACTATGCCAAAGCCTTTGACTATGTGGATCACAATAAACTGTGGAAAATTCTGAAAGAGATGAGAATACCAGACCACCTAACCTGCCTCTTGAGAAATCTGTATGCAGGTCAGGAAGCAACAGTTAGAACTGGACATGGAACAACAGACTGGTTCCAAATAGGAAAAGGAGTACGTCAGGGCTGTATATTGTCACCCTGCTTATTTAACTTCTATGCAGAGTACATCATGAGAAACGCTGGACTGGAAGAAACACAAGCTGGAATCAAGATTGCCGGGAGAAATATCAATAACCTAAGATATGCAGCTGACACCACCCTTATGGCAGAAAGTGAAGAAAAGCTGAAAAGCTTCTTGAAGAAAGTGAAAGAGGAGAGTGAAAAAGTTGGCATAAAGCTCAACATTCAGAAAACGAAGATCATGGCATCCGACCCATCATGAAGTGATGGAAACAGTGGAAACAGTGGCTGACTTTATTTTTCTGGGCTCCAAAATCACTGCAGATGGTGATTGCAGCCATGAAATTAAAAGATGCTTACTCCTTGGAAGGAAAGTTATGACCAACCTAGATAGCATATTAAAAAGCAGAGACATTAGTTTGTCAACAAAGGTCCATCTAGTCTAGGCTATAGTTTTTCCAGTAGTCATGTATGGATGTGAAAGTTGGAGTATAAAGAAAGCTGAGCGCCAAAGAATTGATGCTTCTGAACTGTGGTGT
Source organism: Budorcas taxicolor (assembly GCF_023091745.1). Classification (NCBI taxonomy): domain Eukaryota; kingdom Metazoa; phylum Chordata; class Mammalia; order Artiodactyla; family Bovidae; genus Budorcas; species Budorcas taxicolor. The sequence goes on along the minus strand of NC_068928.1, from coordinate 46,192,236 downwards.
TGGAGAAGACTCTTGAGAGTCCCTTGGACTGCAAGGAGATCCAACCAGTCCATCCTAAAGGAGATCAGTCCTGGGTGTTCATTGGAAGGACTGATGTTGAAGCTGAAAATCCAATACTTTGGCCACCTGATGCAAAGAGCTGACTCACTGGAAAGACTCTGATGCTGGGAAAGATTTTGGGCAGGAGGAGAAGGGGATGACAGAGGATGAGATGGTTGGATGGCATCACCAACTCAATGGACATGAGTTTGGGTAAACTCTGGGAGTTGGTAATGGACAGGGAGGCCTGGCATGCTGCAGTCCATGGGGTCGCAAAGAGTCGGACACGACTGAGCAACTAAACTGAACTGATGCTAAAGCAAAAACATTTCCTTATTTTATATTTTTTCTGACTCTATCTTTTTTTCCCTCTACTAGTATAGTTTTATATCTCTCCTCCTCCTTCTCCTATTTTCTATAGGCATCTCAATGGAATGAAAGATAACTATCAACATTCCTCAGTCCTGATGTCAAGATTTAGAATTGATTGGGTTATTGACTTATATATATTTTAAATGACAATTTATAAATTCTTAAATATTCACTATATTATCTCTAAAATTTGGATATGTTTAATTATCTCTAATTTATAATTTATCTATAATAAACCCGGGTTTATTGGATAAAACAGCTTTTTAAGGATATCATTATCTCCTCAAAAGCCAACTATTGCTTGCAAAACCGAATAACTTTTTTGATGACTATACTAACTGTCTTAAAGGTAATATTAACTCTCCTGAAATGTATGCTGATATTTGAAATGCTCACCATAAACTGGAAGTAAATTCACTAGCTCCAAGTGTTCTTTTGGTGTGAGCTCTATTCCCATATTTTGCATGACATTATCCAAGTCACTGAGGTCAACTTCTCCTCCTTCAAAACAAAAGAAGTAGAGAAAGATGAGACTCTTTTAAACATTAGAATTTCAAATTATGAAAGTAAAATAAGGCATAATGACACCTGCTAAACAATAAGCAGTCAATTGCAGGTACAGAGAATGAACAGTATTCCTTTAACTCTAGCAAAAGAGACCCATAATGGTGGTTATAAAGTAATAATTCATACAATCAATAAGGCTTATACAATTTTTAAATTATTAGAATAATAAAGATGATGGGTACAAATAACTGTGCAGTATACAGTATGGAATTAAGCTACAAATCAAGGGCAAAAGATATTAGAAAACTCCTATACGTTTGGAAATTAAAGAACATTTTTCTAAATAAATCATATGTCAAAAATCACACTGGAATTTAGAATATATTTTGAATTAAATAATAATAATAATAATAGTACATATAAAACTTGTGGGATAAAGTAAAGGTGTTCTGAGAAGGAAATTTATAAACTTAAATGTATACAGTAGAGATTAAAAGATTAATAACCTAAGATTCTACCTCAAAGAATTAGAACAACAAGTTAAATCCCTCAAAAGTAGAAAAAAATAAATAATAAAGAAAGAGAAAGAATTACTGAAATGGAAAACAAACTCTAAATAACAGCAATACAACCAAAACCTGGGTTTTGGAAAGACTTACAAAAGTGATAAATACCTGTACTAATATTAACAAAGGAAAGAAGAGAAAATATAAATAGTGAATATTTCTAAAGACAAAGGGGAAATCACTACAGATTCTACAGATGTTAAAAAGATAATAAGAGTATATTATGACCAATATATAACTGATTTCAATATTTAGAAGGGACAACGTCCTAGAAAAACACAACTTAGTAATGATGCAAGAGGAATATAGAATCTTGATAGCCTTATATCTACTAAGATAACTAAACTGGGAATTTAAAATCTTACCCACATAAAAATTTCCCGTCCTAGAGTGTTTCAGTGAATGATACAATTAAATACAAACTTTTCCAGAGAATTTCTAACTCCACTTCACAAAAATCCTAAACAAAATATTAGCAACCCTCATGTGTATGTGTGTGTATGCGTATATATATATATATATATATATATATACGCATACACACACACATACAGGCACAAATTGGAGAAGGAGATGGCAATCCACTCCAGTACTCTTGCCTGGAGAATCTCACGGACAAAGGAGCCTGGCAGGCTACAATCCATGGGGTTGCAAAGAGTCAGACCCCGACTAACACACAGACACAAATACAGATAAAATCACCTCCATTTCTATATGTCAATGACTAGGATATTAAATAAGAAAAATATATATCACTTGCAATTACATTAAAAAACTATAAAATACCTAGGAATAACTCTAACAAAGGAGAGAAAGTAAGGTGACCTAAATAAATATAACATTTTCAGTGATGTGCTACTACCTTGAATTATTTTCAGTAATGTACTACTAGCTTGAAGTGGCTCACAAGGGCCAACTGTTAAAACTTAGGAATTTTGTGAGCTAGTTTTCTTTTTTTCATTTTCTACACTGCTGTATTTTTTTTTTTATTTTAAAATCTTTAATTCTTACATGTGTTCCCAAACATGAACCCCCCTCCCACTTGTTTTTTAATTAGAGGAAAATTGCTTTACAATGCTGCACTATGTGCTTAGTCGGCTTCCCTGCTAGCTCAGATGGTAAAGAATCCACCTCCAAGGCAGAAGACCTGGGTTCAGTCCCTGGGTTAGGAAGATCCCCTGGAGGAGGGCATGGCAGCCCATTCCAGTATTCCTGCCAGGAGAATCCCCATGGACAGAGAAGTCTGGTGGGTTATAGTCGATTCACACTATGGAAAGTAAAATATGCTACAAATCAGGTGTTGTTTTTTTCAGAGAGTCATTTCACCAGCACACCACTGATTTTCATAAGTCAGAAAACTTAACATTGCATAGGTGTTAATTCTGTGTAAATTGATCTAGATTCAAATAAAACACCAGCAGGATTTGGAGGGGCAATTAAAAGCTGATTCTAAAATTTATACAGACATGCATATGACCAAGAATAACCAAGACAATCTTTATAAAGTAAAGCAAATTTGGAGGACTTACACTTCGGACATTAAGACATATTAAAGCTATATCAAGTGTATAGTGTACTGGTGCAAGGACAAATAGACCAAAGAAAAAATCCAGAATCAGCAACACTTTTGTGGTCTTTAATTTATGAAAAAGTTTGCCTTATATTGCAGTGGGGAAAAGGATCATCTTGTACAAAGCAAATAATGATGCTTATCCCATCGTACAGAAAAATCAATTCTGAGAGGATTATAGGACAAAATGTGAAAGAAAAGTAATAAAGCTCCCAGAAGATAAAATAGGAAAAGTGTTTGACCCTGGTGCATACAAGGATTTCTTAAATATGCCCCCAAACTCTCTAACTACAAAACAGTGATTAATTGATTCAACTACACATAAAATAGGAACTTCTGTTCATCAAAAGATATAAGTGAAAATGTAATACATACAGGGAGACATTTACAATTTATATAATCTATAGTGGACTTATATCCAGAATACATTTAAAACTATAGATAAAATGCAGGATGTAAAAAATTTAATAACTTAAAGAGAGGCATCCAAGCAGACAAATAGACAACAGATATGAACAGAAACTTTACAAAAGGAGTTACCAAAATAAACATGGGAATAAGGCCTTAACCAATAAACATGAAAAAGGGGCTCAACATCATTAATCCTCAAGGAAATGCAAGTAATAACCATGGTGGGATACCACTATGTACTCACCAGAATAGTTAAATGGAAAGGACAGACTGTATCAAAGATTAGCAGGAATGTAAAGCAATTGGAACTCTCATACACTGCTGGTTGGAATGTGAAATGGTACAACTACTTAAGAAAATGAATGGACAATATCTAATAAAGTATACACAATCCTATCTTATGACAAAGCAATTTCATTTAGGTGTCTGGCCACAGAATTGTGCACGTGTTCAGCAAGAAGTATATACAAGAATATTAATGGCAATAATAAACTATTTGCAACTGCTCTAGACTGGAAATGTCCTTTAAGAGTATATTAAATAGATTTTTTGGGTATACTTATGCAATGGAATATTACATAGAACTGTATTCAGGTACAATGAATTAATTAGAAGTCTTTTCACCTACCAAAGTAAGTTTTTTCTCTAAATATCTCTACTTGATTGTAATTTAGTATATTTTATAACATACAGCAATGAAAAGTACAAACCACTGCCACATGCAACAGTATGGATAAATCTCAGAGAAAAACATTTAATATAATACTGAATGAAATAAGGCAGTAAAATAGATACAGAAATAAATATAGTGGAATATAAATCATATAGTTCCATCTATATAAAGTTTAAACACAGATGAAACTAACCTGTGATCCTAGAATAAAGGATTTAATAACCTCTAGAAAGTATGAAGGAAGAGGCTATAGGGGATCTTCTGGATTATTGATACTATTTATTTCTTCAGGGTGACATGGATAAGTTCATTTTGTAATAATTCTTAAGCTAGATAAATATGATTTTATAAAACAGTAATTATACATGTCATACTTCAGCAAAATATTTGTCAGAGAAAAAATATAGTTTCCTGTAAAGAATTAGTATCTTAAATTTATAGTAACATCTCACTAACCTGTAATAACTTGTACTGTATCCATCAGCATTTTCAGATCAGTCTTCCCTTGAACTATTAAATAAGTAAGACATAACTGATATAGAAAGCAAATTCATAAAAACAAGATTTGCAAATAATATTCTAGAAGCTAGCTAAATTTTGTTACTCCAAAATTCACATTATCCACTAGGTTCATTTTCATGCATAATTCTTAGTTTTCAGAGATTGATTCTATCTTAGTAAGCTGGCCCTTGACCCTTGGACTATAAAGTTCAGCCCAGAGTAAAATATGCTCTCACTAGGCCAATAACTCCTTATCAGCATGACAGGAAATACCAGCCATGCAAGTTTATCCCCTGGAGATTCTAAACTCAGGTAATGCTATGAATTGTAAGCATGGATTGCTGGTCGAAAAAGTTCATATTTTTATCTCCAGTCTATTCCTAACTGATCTCTCTTGTCACTCAGAATTGCTGCTGACAAATGATAACAATATACTAGAGGTAAATATTCATGACCTAACCAAAAGCAGTTATTTGTTTTCTTTAGGAATCATTTAGTCATTTTACTCAGTTATTTATCCAGTCATTTACTGAATTATTTGTCCATCTCTCAATCAACTTTTATGGAATGCCAATTTATATGTCAGGTACTCTGCTAAGTACTGGCTATAGAAAGATGAATGGTAAGCCCTTTCCTGAAGGTAAATAGCACCTCTTTTCCTAAAGCTCACATTAAAGTTACCAGATACATCAACATGAATCCACCACGGGTGTACAAGTGTTCCCCATCCTGAACCCCCCTCCCACCTCCCTCCCCGTACCATTGGATTCATGTTGATATATGGCAAAACCAATACAATATTGTAAAGTAATTAGCCTTCAGTTAAAATAAATAAATTTATAATAAAAAATAAAGTTACCAGATAGCAAATAAATATAAACATATTATTACAAAACAGTGTAGCAAGAACAATGAAAAAATATATGTACAGTGATTGTGAAAACAGAGATGAGGTATTTAATACATCCTGGGCAATTAAGGAAAAGCTTTTTGGAAAAGGTGGCTCTCAACTCTAATATGCAAGGAGGGAGTTAGTCAGAAAATGGGGAAGGAGAGGCCCTCTGAATACTGGGGAATGCATTAACAAAGCAAAATTGTGATGAAAAACATGATATATGTCTGTCTGGAATAAAAGTTCAATGTTATTTAGGGTAAAATACTAGACTAGATAGATAAGTGAAAGTGAAATCGCTCAGTCATGTCCGACTCTTTGCGACCCCACGGACAGTAGCCTACCAGGCTCCATGGTCCATGGGATTTTCCAGACTAGATGGATAAGCAGGGTCCAAATCATGAAGTTATTTACTTGTTTACCATATGAAGGCACTTGAGACATTTCCTAGTACATTACTGAAAACCAATAAATGATTTTAAATTGAGGCATAATATCATTATATTTGCATTTTATATGGATCACTGTGAAGGCTACATTCTGGAAGCCTCTGTAGTATGCGAAATCAGAAAAAAAAGGACCTAAAATATGGCCATGGTAGCAAGAACAGAGAGATTTTGAAGAAATTAAATATGGAATCTTTTCAGCATTTTGTTATGAAAATTTGTAAACATACAGCAAAGTTGAAAAAATTGTGCAATAATGTCCACCACCTAGATTCTACTATTAACATTTTATTATACTTGGTTTGTCACATAATCATCCATCTATTCATCTATGTATGGTATTTTTGAAATTTAGGTTTATGGTATGGACCTAACAGAAGCAGAAGATACTAAGAAGAGGTGCCAAGAATACACAGAAGAACTGTACAAAAAAGAGCTTCATGACCCAGATAATCATGATGGTGTGATCACTCACCTAGAGCCAGACATCCTGGAATGTGAAGTCAAGTGGCCTTAGAAAGCATCACTAAAACAAAGCTAGTGGAGGTGATAGAATTCCAGTTGAGCTTTTCAAATCCTGAAAGATGATGCTGTGAAAGTGCTGCACTCAATATGCCAGCAAATTTGGAAAACTCAGCAGTGGCCACAGGACTGGAAAGGTCAGTTTTCATTATAATCTCAAAGAAAAGCAATGCCAAAGAATGCTCAAACTACTGCACAATTGCACTCATCTCACATGCTAGTAATGTTTAAAATTCTCCAAGCCAGGCTTCAGCAATACATGAACCGTGAACTTCCTGATGTTCAAGCTGGTTTTAGAAAAGGCAGAGGAACCAGAAATCAAATTGCCAACATCCGCTGGATCATGAAAAAAGCAAGAGAGTTCCAGAAAAACATCTATTTCTGTTTTATTGACTATGCCAAAGCCTTTGACTGTGTGGATCACAATAAACTGTGGAAGATTCTGAAAGAGATGGGAACACCAGACCACCTGACCTGCCTCTTGAGAAACCTATATGCAGGTCAGGAAGCAACAGTTAGAACTGGACATGGAACAACAGACTGGTTCCAAATAGGAGAAGGAGTACATCAAGGCTGTATATTGTCACCCTGCTTATTTAACTTATACTCAGAGTACATCATGAGAAATGCTGGGCTGGAAGAAGCACAAGCTGGAATCAAGATTGCCAGGAGAAATATCAATAACCTCAGATATGCAGATGACACCACCTTATGGCAGAAAGTGAAGAGGAACTAAAAAGCCTCTTGATGAAAGTGAAAGAGGAGAGTGAAAAAGTTGGCTTAAAGCTTGACATTAAGAAAACGAAGATCATGGCATCTGGTCCCATCACTTCATGGGAAGTAGATGGGGAAACAGTGGAAACAGTGTCAGACTTTGTTTTTGGGGGCTCCAAAATCACTGAAGATGGTGATTGCAGCCATAAAATTAAAAGACGCTTACTCCTTGGAAGGAAAGTTACGACCAACCTAGATAGCATATTCAAAAGCAGAGACATTACTTGGCTATGGTTTTTCCAGTGGTCATGTATGGATGTGAGAGTTGGACTGTGAAGAAAGCTGAGTGCCGAAGAATTGATGCTTTAGAAATGTGGTGTTGGAGAAGACTCTTGAGAGTCCCTTGGACTGCAAGGAGATCCAACCAGTCCATCCTAAAGGAAATCAGTCCTGAGTGTTCACTGGAGGGACTGATGTTGAAGCTGAAACTCCAATACTTTGGCCACCTCATGCAAAGAGTTGACTCACTGGAAAAGACTCTGATGCTGGGAGGGATTGGGGGCAGGAGGATAAGGGGGCCGACAGAGAATGAGATGGTTGGATGGCATCACCAACTCGATGGACATGAGTTTGAGTGAACTCCGGGAGTTGGTGATGGACAGGGTAGCCTGGTGTGCTGCGATTCATGGGGTCACAAAGAGTCGGACACAGCTGAGCAACTGAACTGAACTGATTGATGTAAAATGCAAAGTTAAGTGACAGATTGGAAACATTAGAGAATAAAAAAATGAATCCCATATATCTAGCTTAGGTGACTAGACAGTGATACTAATTACTCAAATGAGAGAGAACACAGGACTAGAAGACTGAGCAGAAAATAGCTAATTCAATTTTAAATAAGTTGAGGGAAAAAAAGCCTCCTGGGCAGTATCCAAGGGGAAATGTTTAACAGGCATTTGGACATACCATTTTGAAGCCCAGGAGAGAGTCTGTGTAGAAATGAGATGTGAAAGTCATAAAGCAAGTAGGGGACAGGTAAAACCATGAATAATGATGAGATTATCCAGAGAGAGTATGTAAAATGAAACCCAAAGAGGAATGGGAAGATTCAGGCAGGGGGAATAATACAGAAGCCAAAAGAACATAATCTCAAGGTCAGAATTACCATCAATATCAAAGACAGTAGAAAGCTCCAATAAAAACAGACTGGATAAAGACTGATGTAACTGACAAATAGTAAGCAACTTATGTCTTCAGAGAAGTTTCAGTAATATTAAGGAGCTACAGTCAGAATTAAGGAGTTAAGTCAGAATACAGAAGTGAATGGGAAATATGGAAAGGATGCACAATTTCAGTCTTCCATTTCCTTTTCCACCTTTTAATTTTGCTCCCTGAACATATTCACAGATATGAAATATGATCTTGGAATTAATCTAGACAACTTCTGCAAGGTTTTTTTTATCATCATAAAATTAATCTGGTCTCAAAAATACTCATACATAAACCTCAAGATCAAGCTTTCCTGAGGGATGCTTTATATCTAAAATGAGTTACCATTAATGGGAAGGTTTCTTCTCAGCTCTCCAAGTTCTTCTTTGGTGAGTTCGATGCCCATGTTTCCTAGTAAGCTGTCCAGGTCTCTGATATTTACCATCTCTCCTTAAGGAAAGAGAGATAAATATGAAAATTCTTACTAATTCTAAAGTGTTTCATTTATTTTGCCTATGTATTATCGATTTTTTGGGGGAGGATAGGAATATTCAAGACCCCTGGAACCTATATAAATTTATGCAGACATTCAATATGATTAGAATTAAGCTCACTTCCTTTAAACTGTTTTGGAGGAATAAACATACACGCCATAAATTTCTAAAAGGAACAGTGCATTATTCTTAATATTATACAGTTTTCAGTATTATTCTTATGAAAGAAATAGGCAGTTCTAGTGAAATGAGAAAATTACTATGGTTGAAGTAAGAACACATGGGTTTGAATATTGTTCTCTACTATTTATTACCTACTGGAATGTAGGTAAACAACACAACCTCTTGGGAGTCCCACTTTTCTGGTATATGAGGTGAAGGTGATCCTATCTGTCCCATAGAGCTTCTGTGAGTATAAAGTAACATATGTGAAAATACTTAGAACTCTGTTAGCCATACAGAGATGCCTGACACACTTTAATAACTACCTCTGTGACAAAAGTAGGGTTGGTTTCCCTTTTTAACTCTAACTGGATTCACTGCCTATGCTCACCAAAATCACTGAATGACTGTTCTCTTGTTCTGCATTTCATAACTAACCTCAAGCAATAAATTCTATTTCTTCTTTAGGAAAGTTTATTAAAATTCATATCAATATGGCCAAGGTAAATAAACCAAAACTAGAAAACATCTGCCAAGATAAAATAATTTAAATTACATTGGATCCACACACTGGAGAGTAGCAGAACTCCTTATCAAATGATTAGGAAATAAGATACTAGGAGACAATTTGAGAGTTAATGTATCATCCATCTTACCTTTGAAAGTTTCAAAACCAGCTAAGATTTCACTATGATACACCTTTGCTATTAGCTAAAGATAAGGCAAAATTCCATTCACAGAGAAATGGAACACATGAGATGGTTTAAGTTTCATAAAGAAGCACTTTTCTGATTTGCCTTATAGATTAGGAATATCCATCTCCATAAAAATATGAAAGCTAGATCAAATTCTTTTCACCCTTGAAGCAACATTCTGTCATGTTGAAATATATTGCACAGGTAAAAGATTTTAAATTCTACTAATGTATTTTTCTTTTTCATATTTCCTTTCTCCTATGAACTTCCCTGGTGGCTCAGACCGTAAAGCATCTGCCTACAATGCGGGAGACCCGGGTTCGATCCCTGGGTTGGGAAGATCCTCTGGAGAAGGAAATGGCAACTCACTCCAGTACTCTTGCCTGGAAAATCCCATGGATGGAGGAGCTTGATAAGCTACAGTCCATGGGGTTGCAAAGAGTCAGACATAACTGAGTGACTTCATTTTTTTTCTCCTGTGAAATTTTTTCCTATTCAAGTCATAGAATGTATATCACTCAAAGGGAAAAAAATTTTCAAAAACTACTTTTACAAAGCAAACTTGAACATCTGACATTAAATAATAAACTAGAGGGTTGAAAGACCAAAGGATGACATAGGAAAGCTCCTTTCCTCTTTCTTTTTCACCCTCATTTGATCAGAAAAGGACAGGAAAAGTCTACTTTATGGCTTGAAAGTGAAAGTCACTCAGTCATGTCCAACTCTTTGCGATCCCACGGACTATACAGTTCATGGAATTCTCCAGGCCAGAATACTGGAGTGGGTACCCTTTCCCTTCTCCAGGGGATCTTCCCAACCCAGGGACTGAATTCTTTACCAGGGCAGATTCTTTACCAGCTAAGCCACAAGGGAAGCCCAAGAATACTGGAGTGGGTAGCCTATCCGCTCTCCAGTGGATCTTCCCGACTCAAGAATTGAACTGGAGTCTCCTGCATTGCACACAGATTCCTTACCAACTGAGCTATCAGGGAAGCCCCATACTTTATGGTTAAGAAACTGCAACTTAGAGAACAAGAGATAAAGATATACCTTTCTTTTTTAACCTATCTTTATCTATTTCTCTTTCTCTCTTCCTCCCTCCCTTCCTCCCACCCTCCTTTCCTTCCTCCCATCCTCCTTTCCTCCCTCCTTTCACCTCTCTCTTTCTAAAGAAAGTAGGTTTAAGTGTTTTTGCTGCCAAATGCCCCATCCCTATCTAAAGTGAGTGAAAGTGAAGTCGCTCAGTCGTGTCCGACTCTTTGCGACCCATGGACTATAGCCCACCAAGCTCCTCCGTCCATGGGATTCTCCAGGCAAGAATACTGGAGTGGGTTGCCATTTCCTTCCCTATCTAAGTCTACCCCCAACTCTTCTCTCTAAGTCAAACCTTGAAAGGAGGCAAAATAGAAGATATGTTGGTGGAATGGGAGCGAGGGTATAAAAAAATTAAGGAGTACTTGTGTCTTGCTTCCTTGGAACTCTGTAATGTTGCCATCTTATAGGGTGCCCGGACAGTAATGCCATTGTCAGATATTGTGTTAAGGTGTGTTCAGGCAGAGAGAGGGCTGGAAATACCCCTTTGCCCGCTTTGGCTTTTGGAATGATATGGAAGATATTCAGCTATTCCACATACTCCTAGTGAGTCAGAGATAGAAGTGAGTGGGTCACCAAATCAAGAGAAATATAATGCTTAACAGAGGCTATGAGATAGACAGCACAGGCTGGGGACTGACAGAACACTTACTTGAGATTTAAACGACCTCATCAACAATGAGCCTAAAGCTCAGCCAAGTTAGTGAAAGAAGGACCACAGAACCTTGACTTTGCTAAGAAAACAGACCACAAGTTCCTTAGGCAGTGGACTTCAGCAGGAAAGGTCACCAGCATGTTCAGGACTCATGAAATATGAGACATTGTGAAAGAGGCTATCAAGAACCCAGAGGACAACACAAGGTCTGGCTACCCTCCTCTACCACCAGGAGGCTATACAAGCTTTTTCTTTCTTTTTTTTTGAAATTTGGAAGTAATTTTATTATTTCCATAATTCTCTCGCCAAATTAATTAGATACTGTGGGCCAAATGTGTAGTTAAAAATCATCAGATTAATGAAAATGACATTTTATATATAAAATTAGATAGAAGACTTTTAGAGCTTTTAAAATTTAATCTGAAAGGTAATTCTGAAAATAGTTCTTTATTTCAAAGTTAAAGATGTTATTTATTCATTTATTTATTTATTTATTTATTTATTTATTTTTAGTGGGATACCTTTATGAGGGGAAGGGGAGAAAGGCTTGAAAAACTGAGGATTTCCTAAAATAAACTAGGTCAACTAAAAAGACATCTTTTACTTTAAACCAGAATGAACTGAATTACTTTTAGGTGGCCAATCTAAGTCCTGCCCTCTCACCTTCCACTGTCTTCAACCCCACTCACAGCCAAAATAGAAAGGGGGCTGGGAAGACAATGAAGTCAGTTAGAAAAAATAAAGAACACCATTCTCACTTACTGCACACTAATGTTGGTACTGTGTTAAATTTAATCCTGCCATATACACAACCTATTTAAGATTTTTTCTCTTTCTGAATACTTTCCTACTTTCTCCTTCTGTTCCTCTTAGACTCATTTCTGTCTTTTTTATATTTACACTTTAAGCTTATCACTGATTCCAGAGTACCATTAAATACTGTTCAATTTTGATAGCAAAAACCATGAGTAAATGGTTTGCTAGAATCAATACATTAAAAACTAAATCACAAACATTTTTCCTTTCAAGATAGTTACATCTGGGATTTCCTGGTGGCTCAAATGGTAAAGAATCCACCTGCTATGGAGGAGACCTGGGTTTGAATTCTGGGTCAGGAAGATCCCCTGGAGAAGGGAATATTTTTCTTAACATATCTAATCGGATAGGTATAGATCTAGAAATTACCATATACAAGCCTCATAACAAAATTCTCTCGAAGGAAAATGTTTATCATCCACTGGCAAAGTTTTCAGTTGCTAAACATTTTCTTATCTGTGAGTTGAATTGTCATGTTCCCCTGAATACTTTCAGAGTCACTGGAATCAATTTCCTTTCTTTTGGGAAGTTAGGAAAAGAACCCAGAAGGACATTTAAGAATTATTTAACAGTTTCAACATATGTACAATATCACTTATACTTATATAGTATCACTCTAATTCAACTATAGATGAGAACAAAGAAATGAAATCGTCATTTAATTACATAGTCTAAAATGGAGTCATGTCTGGTAATCTCTTAGAATCTCAAATCAGATTAGCATGACATGTAGTTATAAGACTGTCCATTGAAATTATATACCAGTAGCATTAATGATTATATTAATAGGTAGTATCATTATTATTTTCTCTTGAATTATGAGGCTGGTTGTCTATAAACATACAGTTAGTTGAGTCACTCAGTCGTGTCTGACTCTTTGCAGCCCCATGAACCACAGCACGCCAGGTCTCCCTGTCCTTCACCAACTCCCAGAGTTTACCTAAACTCATGTCCATGTCATCTAACCATCTCATCCTCTGTTGTCCTCTTCTCCTCCTGCCTTCAATATTTCCTAACATGAGGGTCTTTTAAAATGAGTCAGCTCTTCGCATCAGGTGGCCAAAATATTGGAGTTTCAACTTCAACATCAGTCCTTCCAATGAACACCCAGGACTGATCTCCTTTAGGATGGACTGGTTGGATCTCCTTGCAGTCCAAGGGACTCTCAAGAGTCTTCTCCAGTACCACAGTTCAAAAGCATCAATTCTTCGATGCTCAGCTTTCTTTATAGTCCAACTCTCACATCCGTACATGACTACTGGAAAAACCATAGCCTTGACTAGATGGACCTTTGTTGACAAACTAATGTCTCTGCTTTTTAATATGCTATCTAAGTTGGTCGTAACTTTCCTTCCAAGGAGTAAGTGTCTTTTAATTTCATTGCTGCAATCACCAACTGCAGTGATTCTGGAGCCCAAAAAATAAAGTCAGCCACTGTTTCCCCATCTATTTCCCATGAAGTGATGGGACCGGATGCCATGATCTTAGTTTTCTGAATGTTGAACTTTAAGCCAACTTTTTCACTCCTCTTTCACTTTCATCAAGAGGCTCTTTAGTTCCTCTTCACCTTCTGCCATAAAGGTGGTGTCATCTGCATGTCTGAGGTTATTGGTATTTCTCCCAGCAATCTTGATTTCAGCTTGTGCTTCATCCAGCCCAGCGTTTCTCATGATGTACTCTGCATATAAGTTAAATAAGCAGGGTGACAATATACAGCCTTGATGTACTTCTTTTCCTATTTGGAACCAGTCTGTTGTTCCATGTCCAGTTCTAACTGTTGCTTCAAATTTGGAAAACTCAGCAGTGGCCACAGGACTGGAAAAGGTCCGTTTTCATTCCAATCCCAAAGAAAGGCAATGCCAAAGAATGCTCAAACTACTGCACAATTGCACTCATCTCACATTCTAGTAAAGTAATGCTCGAAATTCTCCAAGCCAGGCTCAGCAATACGTGAACTGTGAACTTCCAGATGTTCAAGCTGGTTTTAGAAAAGGCAGAGGAACCAGAGATCAAATGGCCAACATCCACTGGATCATCGAAAAAACAAGAGAATTCCAGAAAAACATCTATTTCTGCTTTATTGACTATGCCAAAGCCTTTGACTGTGTGGATCACAATAAACTGTGGAAAATTCTGAAATAGATAGGAATACCAGACCACCTGACCTGCCTCTTGAGAAACCTATATGGAGGTGAAATCTAAAAACAAAAAAGCATACATTTTATCCTTATATTTACCCTCTAATACTCTGGTACCCTATCTATAAAATATAGATTATAATACTACCTACCTCATGTATATAATATTAATAAATGCTGGCTACATGAAGTGAAGCATGCTATTAGTAAAACCTCTGCAGCATGGAGGACTTCCATCAAGAAATCGGTAGTTTTACTTCAAAAAATACTGAAATTCAAGGAACTTCATTAGAGAAAATATTTTATTAGTTAATAAGTGGCAGGAGTTATAAGGTAATGGTTACATAATTCAGGGCTTCCCTGGTAGCTCAGCTGATAAAGAATCCACCTGCAATGCAAGAGACCCCAGTTCAATTTCTGGCTTGGGAAGATCCCCTGGAGAAGGGAATGGCTACCCACTCCAGTATTCTGGCCTGGAGAATTCCATGGACAGAGGAGCCTGGTGGGCTACAGTTTATGGGGTTGCAAACAAAATATTTTATTAGTTAATTAAGTGGCAGGAGTTATAAGGAGTTAATAAAGTGATGGTTACATAATTCAAAATACTGTTGCAAAACTATGTCTTAAAAGCCCTACTATTTCAGTCTTATTCATCATTTTATTCAGTTCAACTTTCCCATCAGCTGTAAGATAATTTACAAATCACAGAGATCACAATAAAATTCAAAAATGCAATATGAAATTCGTAACTGTGAAACAGCATAAAAAATTATTGTCCCATGATTTTCACTACAACTGTATTTCTATAATCTCTCCCAAGATAAAATCATGAAAAAAATGAGTATTCAAAATAGTATGTATGTTCTTTTGGTTAATGTACTAAGATATTAAATTCTATTTACAGTATTAGAATGAAAGTTTAAAGATTTAAAAGTATTTTCCTCCAAATCCATCATTTTTATTTGATTTTCTGTCCTCTCTAATCTGCTCTCTTTCACTCAGAGAAGGAAAGAAAACTAAATTTAATGAGTGTCTACCAAACCATGTATTGTGATGGGTGCTTTCATATACCATATCTCAAACTCCTGCTAAGTTATTATGACATTTTTTAACAAAGAAATCGAGCCTCAGAAAAGTTAAAAAATTTTCTAAAGTCTCAAAGTTAGTATGAGAAGGAAAACTATATCTGTCAGATTCCTAAATCAGCACTTACTCCATTCCATTAAATCAACCAGGCTGTGGCGGGGGGTGGAGTTTAGAGTTAATACTGCATCAATACTCTTAAAACTGACAATAACCATACTTAGTCCTTAGTAAGCATTTTCCCTAATCTCCAAATTATTTTCACTTCTTTTTTTTGCTTATAAATTATCTTCCCCCTTAATCAAATGCAACTTTAAGAACAAACACCAAGCTTTGTACATTTTACAACTCTCTTCTACAGAAGCCAGCCCAAGTTTTGCATATATTCAGCTCAATAAACACAGAATACCCTAAATTATCATGAAGGTGGTGCTCAATTAAGGAAAAGCAAATTGCTTAGTATAGGACTGAGTTCTCATAACATATATACCAATTGTCTTCAGGAAACTAGAAAACTAGAATTTTAGGAACTTGAAATCATAAACCAACAATCCCAGTTCCCCTTTGGAAAAAAAAATAATGGAATCTATAATGCCCCAAGTCAGCTAGCCAACTGGCAGCAGTTCTTCAATTCCTCTATCAGAGAAATTCATTTCTGTTTTCTCTAAAATTATGTCAAGATTATTTATATCATCTCTCTCTTGGGAAACAGGAAGGACTATGACGAAGATGTTATCACTATACAACATGAAAACGATGTCTATGTATTATCATTATTATGTCCAAAATCTATCCAATTGGCAATGAAGTTTAATATTAGAATTAGAATTTATTTTATTAGGCTTATGTTGAAAAACAGCTTGCATGTGTACAAGCTAAGTTGCTTCAGTTGTGCCTGAATCTTTGCAACCCTATGGACTGTAGCCCATCTGTCTCCTCTGTTCATGGGATTCTCCAGGCAAGAATACTGAAGTGGGTTGCCATGCCCTCCTCCAGGGAATCTTCCTGACCCAGGGATCAAACCCACGTCTCCTGCAGTTTATTGTACTGCAGGTGGATTCTTTACCTGAGTCACCAGGGAAGACCAGAAAACAGCTTATTCAACACAAAATTCTAAAAGGAGGCTGAGTCCAAATCTCAGCTCAAATGCCTCCACCTCCAACAGGCATTTCCTAATTGATATAATGCAGCCCTGCCACTCTTAATCCTATTCAGTTCAGTTCAGTCACTCAGTCGTGTCCGACTCTTTGTGACCCCATGAATCACAGCACACCAGGCCTCCCTGTCCATCACCAACTCCCGGAGTTCACTCAAACTCATGTCCATCGAGTTGGTGATGCCATCCAGCCATCTCATCCTCTGTCACCCCCTTCTCCTCCTGCCCTCAATCCCTTCCACCATCAGAGTCTTCCAATGAGTCAACTCTTCGCATGAGGTGACCAAAGTATTGGAGTTTCAGCTTCAGCATCAGTCCTTCCAATGAACACCCAGGACTGGTCTCCTTTAGGATGGACTGGTTGGATCCCCTTGCAGTCCAAGGGACTCTCAAGAGTCTTCTCCAACACCACAGTTCAAAAGAATCCTACTACCTTCTTTTTTTAGAAAAAGAAGCACTTACTGCTTTCTGAAATTATCTCATTTTTTGATTACTTTTCCCCCCACCTACTAAGAAAATGAAATCTCCATGAAAGCAGGAACATTGTCTGATTCACCTTCTTTGTTAAAAAGAACACAGTCTGTATCTTCCTTCTGCATCTAAAGAACTCAACAAATGTTAACTAACTAAATGAATTATAGCACTTAAGGCAAGCAATCTAACATAAACCTTTAGATCAATAAATAAGCTTTATTTTTGTTGTCCGTGATTTCCCTGGTGGCTCAGATGGTAAAGCGTCTGCCTACAATGTGGGAGATCCAGGTTTGATCCCTGGGTCAGGAAGATCCTCTGAAGAAGGAAATGGCAACTCACTCCAGTACCCTTGCCTTGGAAAATCCCATGGATGGAGAAGCCTGATAAGCTACAGTCCGTGGGGTCGCAAAGAGTCGGACATGACTGTGCAACTTCACTTGTGTTGTCCAGACTATCTAGAAAGAAAGTCTCCATTGCTGATAATCCTGAGTTCTCTACCTCACTCTTTGCTGCTTAGATCCAGAGCTTGATTTTCTCCTCACTTATCAAAATTGGAATTCTATAGTGAAATACAGGGAAGCCTGGAGTGCTATAATCCATAGGGTCGTAAAGAGTCAGACACCATTCAGTGACTGAACAACAAAGCAAGATACAAAATAGTTTATCATGGTATATTAACTGATAAATCTAAGTAACTAATAAAAATAATTAATATATAGAGGGTGGCAATCTAATTACTAGGAAACCGTATAAGAATCAAAGCAAAAGGATCTGTTTTGCTGCCTTTTCATCTTACCTTTAAGAGCCTCCATGGTATCTGTTCGTCTCGTCTGATTTATTTTTCTCTCAGCTACAATAAAAGATAAATATTTAATAATTTATGAATACTGTGGAAGGTTCCAACATTGAATAAATAAATTTTGAAGGTTAAAATTTGTTTTAGAATTTTGCACAATAGACTTTCCAAATGAAATAAAAGTGGAATAATTAGGACAGTTTTCATTTATTTATTGTTTTAATACAACCATTCTTTATCCATTTATTCATTCAACAACTCAGCATTGAAGACACTCTGCCAAGCAGCAGAGCTACAGAGATAAACAGGAATTTTTCATTTACATTAGTAATATGATGGCTTACTAACTTCAAGTCCACTCATTCTTTCTATCCTCCCTCTAAAATATAAATCCTTTTTGAAGTCAATCCCTCTAAAACATAAACCCAAGCAGTCACCAGGTTGCTTTCTGTTATTAGATTTACTTTTCCAGAATTTCATAAAATAGCATCATACTCTAGGTATTATTTTGTGAGTGTCTTCCTTCATTTAGATAATGTTTTGGAGGCTCATCCAGCATGTTTTGTTCATTTGTTGAGCAGCATTTCATTGTTATGAACATGCCCCACTTTGTTTATCCCTACATGGGTTGATGGACTGAATAAAGTTGCTATGAATATTCATGTACAAACATTTAATACATATGTATTAATTTCTCCTGGAAAAATAACTAGGAGTGAAGTTGCTGGGTCTTATGGTAAATTTATGTTCAACTTTATGAGAAACTGACATACAGATCTCCACTGTGGTTTGTATACCCTCTAGAAATTGTATGCTCCAAATCTTGCCAATGCTTGGTACTGTACATCTTTTAATTTTTTTCCTATTCTAATGGATCTTTAGTGTGGTGCCTAATAATGACTTAAATTGCATTTCTCTGATGATTAATAATCCTCAGCATTCCTTCCTGTGGTCATTAGCCATTTAAATATTTTCTTGTGTGAAATATCTGTTCAAATTGAACAGATAAACCAACTTTTATCGATTTGTCTTTTTATTACTGAGTTGTAAGAGTTCTTGATATTCTTTATATTAGTCCTTTGTCATCCATGTTTTACAAATATTTTCTTTCAGTCTATATCTTGCCTTTTCACTTTTTAAAAAAAATTTTATTTTTACTTTATTTTACTTTACAATACTGTATTGGTTTTGCCATACATTGACATGAATCCACCATGGGTGTACATGCAATCCCAAACATGAACCCCCCTCCCACCTCCCTCCCCATAACATCTCTCTGGGTCATCCCCGTGCACCAGCCCCAAGTATGCTGTATCCTGCATCGGACATAGACTGGCGATTCGATTCTTACATGATAGTGTACATGTTTCAATGTCATTCTCCCAAATCATCCCACCCTCTCCCTCTCCCTCTCCCTCTGAGTCCAAAAGTCCACTATACACATCTGTGTCTCTTTTGCTGTCTTGCATACAGGGTCATCATTGCCATCTTTCTAAATTCCATAGATATGTGTTAGTATACTGTATTGGTGTTTTTCTTTCTGGCTTACTTCACTCTCTATAATTGGCTCTAGTTTCATCCATCTCATCAGAACTGATTCAAATGTATTCTTTTTAATGGCTGAGTAATACTCCATTGTGTATATGTACCACAGCTTTCTTATCCATTCATCTGCTGATGGACATCTAGGTTGCTTCCATGTCCTGGCTATTATAAACAGTGCTGCGATGAACATTGGGGTACATGTGTCTCTTTCAATTCTGGTTTCCTTGGTGTGTATGCCCAGCAGTGGGATTGCTGGGCCATAAGGCAGCTCTATTTGCAATTTTTTAATGAATCTCCACACTGTTCTCCAAAGTGGCTGTACTAGTTTGCATTCCCACCAACAGTGTAGGAGGGTTCCCTTTTTTTCACACCCTCTCCAGCATTTATTGCTTGCAGATTTTTGGATCGCAGCCATTCTGACTGGTGTGAAGTGGTACCTCATTGTGGTTTTGATTTGCATTTCTCTAATAGTGAGTGATGTTGAGCATCTTTTCATGTGTTTGTTAGCCATCTGTATGTCTTCTTTGGAGAAATGTCTATTTAGTTCTTTGGCCCATTTTTTGATTGGGTCGTTTATTTTTCTGGAATTGAGCTGCATAAGTTGCTTGTATATTTTTGAGATTAGTTGTTTTGTCAATTGTTTCATTTGCTATTATTTTCTCCCATTCAGAAGGCTGTCTTTTCACCTTGCTTATAGTTTCCTTTGTTGTGCAGAAGCTTTTAATTTTAATTAGATCCCATTTGTTTATTTTTGCTTTTATTTCCAGAATTCTGGGAGGTGGGTCATAGAGGATCCTGCTGTGATTTAAGTAGGAGAGTGTTTTGCCTATGTTCTCCTCTAGGAGTTTTATAGTTTCTGGTCTTACATTTAGATCTTTAATCCATTTTGAGTTTATTTTGGTGTGTGGTGTTAGAAAGTGATCTAGTTTCATTCTTTTTCAAGTGGCTGACCAGTTTTCCCAGCACCACTTGTTAAAGATATTGTCTTTACTCCATTGTATATTCTTGCCTCCTTTGTCAAAGATAAGGTGTCCATATGTGTGTAGATTTATCTCTGGGCTTTCTATTTTGTTCCATTGATCTATATTTCTGTCTTTGTGCCAGTACCATACTGTCTTGATGACTGTGGCTTTGTAGTAGAGCCTGAAGTCAGGCAGGTTGATTCCTCCAGTTCCATTCTTCTTTCTCAAGATTGCTTTGGCTATTCAAGGTTTTTTGTATTTCCATACAAATCTTGAAATTATTTGTTCTAGTTCTGTGAAAAATATCACTGGTAGCTTGATAGGGATTGCATTGAATTTGTAAATTGCTTTGGGTAGTATACTCATTTTCATTATATTAATTCTTCTGATCCATGAACATGGTATATTTCTCCATCTATTAGTGTCCTCTTTGATTTCTTTCATCAGTGTTTTATAGTTTTCTATATATAGGTCTTCAGTTTCTTTAGGTAGATATATTCCTAAGTATTTTATTCTTTTCGTTGCAATGGTGAATGGAATTGTTTCCTTAATTTCTTTTTCTACTTTCTCATTATTAGTGTATAGGAATGCAAGGGATTTCTGTGTGTTGATTTTATATCCTGCAACTTTACTATATTCATTGATTAGCTCTAGTAATTTTCTGGCAGAGTCTTTAGGGTTTTCTATGTAGAGGATCATGTCATCTGCAAACAGTGAGAGTTTTACTTCTTCTTTTCCAATTTGGATTCCTTTTATTTCTTTTTCTGCTCTGATTGCTGTGGCTAAAACTTGATAAATTAAAAAAAATCAAAATCATTCCAAGCATCTTTTCTGACCATAATGCATTAAGATTAGATCTCAATTACAGGAGAAAAACTATTAAAAATTCCAACATATGGAGGTTGAACAACACACTTCTGAATAACCAACAAATCACAGAAGAAATCAAAAAAGAAATCAAAATATGCATAGAAACTAATGAAAATGAAAACACAACAAACCCAAACCTGTGGGACACTATAAAAGCAGTGCTAAGAGGAAAATTCACAGCAATACATGCATACTTCAAGAAACAAGAAAAAAGTCAAATAAATAACCTAACTCTACACCTAAAGCAACTAGAAAAGGAAGAAATGGAGAACCCCAGAGTTAGTAGAAGGAAAGAAATCTTAAAAATTAGGGCAGAAATAAATGCAAAAGAAACAAAACAGAGCATAGCAAAAATCAACAAAGCCAAAAGCTGGTTCTTTGAAAGGATAATTAAAATTGACAAACCATTAGCCAGACTCATCAAGAAACAAAGAGAGAAAAATCAAATCAATAAAATTAGAAATGAAAATGGAGAGATCACAACAGACAACACAGAAATACAAAGGATCATAAGAGACTACTATCAGCAATTATATGCCAATAAAATAGACAACGTGGAAGAAATGGACAAATTCTTAGAAAAGTACAATTTTCCAAAACTGAACCAGGAAGAAACAGAAAATCTTAACAGACCCATCACAGGCACGGAAATTGAAACTGTAATCAGAAATTTTCCAGCAAACAAAAGCCCAGGTCCAGACGGCTTCACAGCTGAATTCTACCAAAAATTTCGAGAAGAGCTAACACCTATCCTACTCAAACTCTTCCAGAAAATTGCAGAGGAAGGTAAACTTCCAAACTCATTCTATGAGGCCACCATCACCCTAATACCAAAACCTGACAAAGATACTACAAAAAAAGAAAACTACAGGCCAATATCACTGATGAACATAGACGCAAAAATCCTCAACAAAATTCTAGCAATCAGAATCCAACAACACATTAAAAAGATCATACACCATGACCAAGTGGCCTTTATCCCAGGGATGCAAGGATTCTTCAATATCCACAAATCAATCAATGTAATTCACCACATTAACAAATTGAAAAATAAAAGCCATATGATTATCTCAATAGATGCACAGAAGGCCTTTGACCAAATTCAACATCCATTTATGATAAAAACTCTCCAGAAAGCAGGAATAGAAGGAACATACCTCAACATAATAAAAGCTATATATGACAAACCCACAGCAAACATGATCCTCAATGGTGAAAAATTGAAAGCATTTCCCCTAAAGTCAGGAACAAGACAAGGGTGCCCACTTTCACCGCCTTTTCACTTTTTTAACTGTGTCTTTCACAAAGAGAAGTTTCTAATTTTGATGATATCCATTAATTTTTAATTTCATGCTTATAACTCTTTGTCATCTAAGAAATTCTGTCTCTCCTAAGGTCACAAAATTATTCTCCTGTATTTTCTACAAGAAGTTCTCCTTGGGGCCAGAAATATAAACATTGACTTTGACTAATAAATGCAAACTTTCCTTCTTCATTGAATTTTGGGTTTAGTTTCTATTGACTAAATTCTATGGAGACAATATACATTTTTTTTTTTTTCAAAAAGTGGCAACTTCAAAACACATCACCCATAATAATTCAGCTGTTAAATCTTGTACAAAGAACGCAATGGCTGCTATTATTACAATTCAGATAACCAAAGAACTGAACATTCTATATTGTAAACAGCTCATTAATAAGAATTAAGATTTTTTATTCTAGTCAGAATTTTGCACTCATCTGTAAGAACCTTAATTTCATCCAGAAGTGTATTTAGATCTATCTTCTCACTAGCTGTAAAAAAGAAACACCTTTCACAATAAAGTACATATCAACTCTGATATTATACTCCAAAAATAAAAAAGAAAGGTTTGACTCAGAATCAGGACATTGCAGTGATGGAATAAGAGTCATATCACACCCATGGGCCCTTTAGCCTAACCCCACTTTCCAGGCCCTGTCTGCTCAGATGGTAAAAAAAATCTGCCTGCAGGTTCAATCCCTGGGTTGGCCTAGCAAATGGAATGGCAACCCACTCCAGTATTCTTGCCTGGTGACTTCCATGGACAGAGGAGCCTGGCAGTCTACAGTCCATGGGGTCACAAAGAGTTGGACACAACTGTGTGGCTTCAATTCACTTCACATTTGCAGCCCAGGAACTACTGAAATTCCAATTGCCTAACCTTTTTCTCCCCTCCTCCATTTCTTGCTATTTTACTTTCAGACCTCTCTTTTCTTCTGCTTCTACTCATCTATGTTCTTATTTACCTTTGTCTGTTTTCTTTTCCTAAGCTAAGTCACAAGCATGTCACTGACAGCTGAATCATTCTCAGATATTCCTTATGCCTGCTGGTGACAAGTAAGACTTACAAGAGAAGACAACGTTTAAGAACAATTAAGATTTAAACTCCAATATGGCAAAATAAAGGTAGCTAATGAATCCTCATACAAATATTTAACTTTCTCTGAAAATATCAATAAAGACAGAAATGCTTACTATCAACTGGTAAATGTTCTGATAGATTCTGAAATTCCTTATTTGTGAGCTTCACTTCCATCTTCTCCATAACATTGCTTAACTTTTGAGTATTAACTTTCCCTTCTTAAGAAAGATGAGATAAATTAAACATACACAACACACACACACACATATGTACACAAACTCTCACATACATCTGTAAGCATGCATATACACATTACATATATATATGTATGTTTGTGCATTATATATAATTTATATATTATATAAGTATATATAAATATTGGATTATTTTACATAATGATGAAGGTGAAAGAGGAGAGTGAAAAAACTGACTTAAAACTCAACTTTCAAAAACTAAGATCATGACATCCAGTACCATCACTTCATGGCAAATAGCTGGGGAACAAAAGGAAACAGTGACAGACTTTACTGGGCTCCAAAATCACTGTGGACGGTGACTGCAGCCATGAAATTAAGTCATTTGCTCCTTGGAAGAAAAGATATGATGATACCAGACAGCATATTAAAAAGCAGAGAAGAGACATCACTTTGCCAACAAAGGTCCATATAGTCAAAGCTATGGTTTTTCCATAGTTATGTATGGATGTGAAAGTTGGACGATAAAGAAGGTTGAGTGCTGAAGATGCTTTCAAATTGTGGTGCTGGAGAAGACTCTTGAGAGTCCTTTGGACAGCAAGGAGACCAAACCAGTCAATCCTAAAGGAAATCGACCTTGAATGTTCACTGAACAGACTGATGCTGAATCTGAAGCTCCAATGCTTTGACCACCTAATGCGAAGAGTCAGCTCACTGGAAAAGACCCTGATGCTGGGAAAGAATGAGAGCAGGAGGAGAAGAGGGCAACAGAGGATGAGATGGTTGATGAGTTTGAGCAAACTCCAGGACATAGTGAAGGACAGGGAAGCCTGGATTGCTGTAGTCCATGAAGTCACAAAGAGTCAGACACAACTGAGCGACTGAACAACAATAAATTTAATACATATTATACATAAATATATATTTCATATATAAATATATATTTCATAAATATATCATATCTGGGATAAGGACATTATTTCTGTACTTTGTGCTTCTCAGTCTCAATGTAAAAAACAAATACGTGATATACAGTTTGTTCCAAAATTAATATAAAATAAATAACAAAATCAAAATAAAATCTGATAGCATTAATCTTTATATAACAACCAGTTACACCTGTGATGACAAGCCTAAACCAAATTTTAAAAATGCCAAGTTGGTAACTGCCCACTAAATTTCACCAAGTAGATAACAATTATTTTTATATGCTATATTTGCACCATTTCAGTCTATCCTCAAAGTAACATAAGTTAGGTATCCACAATATTTCAGTTTCACAAATGGGGTGACTGAGGCTGAGAGAAGTGTTCAGTTCAGTTCAGTTCAGTCGCTCAGTCGTGTCCAACTCTTTGCAACCCCATGAATCGCAGCACACCAGGCCTCCCTGTCCATCACCAACTCCCGGAGTTCACTCAGACTCACGTCCATCGAGTCAGTGATGCCATCCAGCCATCTCATCCTCTGTCGTCCCCTTCTCCTCCTGTCCCCAATCCCTCCCAGCATCAGAGTCTTTTCCAATGAGCCAACTCTTCACATGAGGTGACCAAAGTACTGGAGTTTCAGCTTTAGCATCATTCCTTCCAAAGAAATCCCAGGGCTGATCTCCTTCAGAATGGACTGGTTGGATCGCCACCTAGAATTGCACAGCTAGTAGCTTGTAGAGCCAGTATTTGAACACAGGTCTGTGTGGTTACATAGTTCAAATTGTTAAATACATCTTATTTCCACAGAGAGACACAATTTTTTATATCATAAATGTAAATCACACAAACTACAATTTTGAAATTAAACCTATGCTTGATAGGAACAATAGTACTATGCTATTATCTTTGAGAATGAGAGAAGTCATTCTCATACATGCCAAAGTTTTTCCATTTGTGCAATAAGGATCTGCATTTCTCTCTAAAAGAGCAGAGAAGATTTGAAATCTTCCCAATAATTCAATTATTTTTGCCACTAGTTACCACCTATACTAGGAGCAAGATTTGTTTCTTTCTACTTCATCCCACTCTTCTAGATTTTTAACTAGTTATTTATTCACTGAAGTAATTTGATTTATTTATTGCAGATTTATAACATCACTGTTTCCATGCAGGTCAAGAACATGACCACTTTAAGAAAGCCAGAATAAATTACATTATTTAGAAAATACATATATATATATACCTATATATATATATATAAAGAAATATGTAAACTGTTCACTGTTACAATAATAAAGACGTTCTGTCCATAAAACTCAGTATTAATAGATGCAAATTATCTATCAATAAAATATGATTAGCATTTTACTATTCATGAAATAATATGAATAAAAGTCAAAGCCAAAAAATTCAATGCAAGTTATTTTTTCCAGTAGTCATGTATGGATGTGAGAGTTGGACTATAAAGAAGGTTCACTGCCAAAGAATTGATGCTTTTGAACTGTGGTATTGGAGAAGACTCTTGAGAGTCCCTTGGACAGCAAGAAAATCAAACCAGTCAATCCTAAAGGAAATCAGTCCTGAATATTCATTGGAAGGACTGATGCTGATGCCAAAGCTCCAATACTTTGGCCACCTGTTGCAAAGAACTGACTCATTAGAAAAGACCCTGATGCTGGGAAAGATTAAAGGCAGAAGGAGAAGGGGACGACAGAGGATAAGATGGTTGGATGGCATCACTGACTTGACGGGCATGTGTTTGAGCAAGCTTCAGGAGTTGGTAATGAACAGGGAGGCCTGGCATGCTGCAGTCCATGGGATTGCAAAGAGTCAGACACTACTGAGCGACTGAACTGAACTGTGGTTTTAGGTGGTTTAGTCGCTAAAGTCGTGTCCGACTCTTGCAACACCGTGGACAGAGGAGGCTGGCAGGCTACAGTCCATGGGATTCTCCAGGCAAGAATACTAGAGTGGGTTGCCAGTACTGATACCAAAAGATGGTTATCTTTGTCTTTGTAAACTAAGGGTGATTTTTATTTTTTTGTCCCTCTCTATGCTTCCCTCATATTCTCCAAGATTTTTTGTTGTGAATATGCATAAACAAAACCTTAATACACTTCATTAAAATATTATTGCAAAGGTTCAAGATTTGAGTTTTATGTCTTCTTATTACTCACTCACCTTTAAGAGTATTCACAGTATCCATCAATTTGAGCTGATTTATTTTTTCATCAGCTGTAAGATAGATACAAAGTTTTAAACAGAAGTAATAATTGATATGGGAAGTCATAAAAAGGCATAATATTTGAAATTATAAAAATCAGTATGAAAAGCAAATCTTTCGAAAATTATTTTCTTTCTCAAATGGAATACCCAGGGGATCTTCCCCATCCAGGAATCAAACGCTGTCTCCTTCATTGCAGGCAAATTCTATAATGACTGAGCTATCACAGAAGCCAACTGGAATACAATATAGCTATTTTTATGGTACCTAAAAGTGACCAATATGTGAAAAAATACATTTTAGAATTTAAGATAGCTTTTGAGTTATTTTCTATAGTCTTTAGCCCAGTAACTTTTGGGAGTAGAGAACAAAACATGATACTACTCTCAAATAAGAATAACTGCAGTGGCTCCCCCTGCAGTATTACCTGTAGGATAAAGTTCAGGCCCTCTGTAACACAACCTTGCCTCCTTTACATCAGCTCTTTTTTTCCTAAACTACGACAACAGATTCAGTTGTCTGAAAGCAACCATTATTCCCTTCCTCCTTCCATCTTTTCATCCTTTCCCAAATATTATCTGTGTGTGTGCTCAGTCATTGATTCACATTTACCTCTTTTACAACACTATGGACTATAGCCAGCCAGGCTCCTCCATCCATTGGATTTTCTTGGCAAGAGTACCAGGATTGGCTGTCATTTCCTCCTTCATAGCAAATGTTGTCTATTTATTCTCAATAATGTAGACCTTTTAGAACTTTAATTTGCATTTTTTCTTCATACTTGTCTCCTGTCCCCAAAGAAACTACAGATTCCTTACTGGCATGAACAGACCTAATTCATCTTTATCTGGCACATACAAGGTCCTTACTAAATGTTTGTTGTATAAATAAATGAGCAAATTAAAAATAAATCACAAGGGATTATACCTATTTCTTCCTCATTAAAGACTACAATTCTTAGCTATTATGAGCCACCATTTTATTGGAGCAGCAACTCATTGACTTCTTTTACATACATACATGCTAAGTTGCTTCAGTCATGTCCAACTCTGTGCAACCCTATGGACTGTAGCCTGCCAGGCTCCTCTGTCCATGGGAATCTCTAGCAAGAATACTGGAGTGGGTTGCCATGCCCTCCTGCAGGGGATCTTCCCAACCCAGGGATCAAACCCACATTTCTTACATCTCCTGCATTTGCAGGCAGGTTCTTTACCACTAGAGCCACCTGGGAAGCTCTTTACATACATACATACATACATACATACACACACACACATATATATATAGAGAGAGACACTATTTCAATATAAATGAGGGAGAAAAACCCTAATATTTATTTTTAAATTATTTATATTATTTCCTTAATTCTTGGAATAATACTGTGAAGGAGGTACAGTCCCTGATACATAGCAGTATGAATGAAATCTACCATTATTACTATGACTATTTTACCTAAATGAAATTAGAATTTCATGACACTTCTGCCATAAGTTATTCTTACTAGCTTATGGGCAGAACGTAAACTAGTTTTCTTTTCTTATCCTTCATTTTCATGCTTCCATCTCCCCTAATTTTCTACTTTTCCCTTCTTATGGTCTGACCTTTCACTGACCTTGAAGATGAGATTACCTAGTTTAGTACCTCATGAGACTACCTAGCTTAGCTGGTGACATTTGGGGCCCCAATATTAATACTTTCTGCATAACAATCTTAATATTCACTTAAAGCCTGAATGTTCATTTCAAAAATCACAATAATAATAAGTACACATACACATTCACACCTTTGGTACTAGATATTTCTGTGTACTTTTATAGTACTTTAAAGGGAAATATGAATATTTCTTATAAGTAAGACTAAAGCATTTTTTGCAAGATACCAAAATAATTGAAATGCTCACCCCTAGCTGGGAGATGATTTACCATCTCTTTATGTTCTTTATAAGTAAGTTCAATTCCCATATCATCCATGAAATTATCCTGGTTATTGATCTCGATTTTTCCTTCGAAGACATGGAAAGTGAATAATATGAAATTGAGATTTTCTAATAATTTTGAATATGAAATACCACACTTTACAGTGAGAGCTGTTCAGTAGAAAATAGAGAGTTAAAATAGAAGTGCCTCAGTAGCTCCTGATAAATGAGCTAAAGACAAAGTAACTGTTGGGTATTATTAGAGTTACATGGACAAGTGGGCCATATAAATATAACTTGAAGGCAGTGGTTTGATTTGAGACTTAATTCTTAAATTAATTACTATAATTGATTATATTCACTAAATAATAATAAAAGTTTCAAATTTTTTAAAACAAATTGTTTTACCCAAAATGCAAGACATTTTTTCCCATGAAAAATATTCTCAAAAATATCCTAAAGTCTGGCAATGAAGACATGTTTTTCTCCTCTTCTTTCAAAGACCCAATTAAACAGATTAAGATGATGGGAGAAGAGAATAAACAACAAAAAAGAATGTGTGGAAAAAATAGGTAGAAAAAAGTAGAATAATATTTAAAGTTTAATATTTATGAAAGAGAACAAAGTATGTTAATTCATCTATTTATTCATTAAACATTTGTTTAAGTCCTTTTATGAATGGACACTAGCCTACATGCTAGTGACAACGGCAGTGAGCAAAACAGATAAAGTTCCTATCAACAGTTCACATGCTACTTCGGGGAGATATATAGTAAGAAAGCAAACATTTAAATGTGATAAATAAAACAAGCAGAGGAAATCACAGTTTAGAATTTACAAAGGAGGAGGCTCTAAGTAGATAAAGGAAAAAGTATGAAAGAAACTTATTCGCCCAGAAAAACTCCCCGAAAAGCTCAATGCTCAGTTTTAGCAGATACTGAGGGGAGAAGAATCAGAAAATAAAGGGATTAACCAAAAGCCTATCTATGGAGCGTTTATTTGTCTCAGTAAGCCACTCCTTTCTCATTTTCCAAAATCCCTGAGTCACAGAGGAACAGGCAGTGCAGCACCTGCTTCCTGGCCAAAATATTGGAGAACTCTCCAGTAACAGAGAGAAAACCACAGCTGTCAAGGTGAATTTTGGTGGCTGAAACTAAAGCTTAATTTATTCAGCCATTTAAGAAGCCACTCCACCAGCTCTCCCTAAAACAAGGCTTGCCAAGCAGCATATTTCATTCATATACACAGGGTTCTTCATCATTCATCTGAGAAACCAATTTCCATATTGGAAACACAAAAAAGCAAAATGGCTGTCTGAGGAGGCCTTACAAATAGCTGTGAAAAGAAGGGAGGTGAAAAGCAAAGGAGAAAAGGAAAGATATATACACTTGAATGCAGAGTTCCAAACAACAGAAAGGAGAGATAAAAAAGCCTTCCTCAGCGATCAATGCAAAGAAATAGAGGAAAACAACAGAATGGGAAAGACTAGAGATCTCTTCAAGAAAATTAGAGATACCAAGGGAACATTGCATGCAAAGATGGGCTCAATAAAGGACAGAAATGATATGGATCTAACAGAAGCAGAAGATATTAATAAGAGGTGGCAAGAATACACAGAAGAAATATACAAAAAAGATCTTCAAGACCCAGATAATCACGATGGTGTGATCATTCACCTAGAACCAGACTTCCTGGAATGTGAAGTCAAGTGGGCCTTAGGAAGCATCACTACGAACAAAGGTAGTAGAGGTGATGGAATTCCAGTTGAGCTCTCTCAAATCCTGAAAGATGATGCTGTGAAAGTGCTGCACTCAGTATGCCAGCAAATTTGGAAAACTCAGCAGTGGCCACAGGACTGGAAAGGTCAGTTTTCATTCTAATCCCAAAGAAATGCAATGCCAAAGAATGCTCAAACTACCGCACAATTGCACTCATCTCACACACTAGTAAAGTAATGCTTAAAATTCTCCAAGCCAGGCTTCAGCAATACATGAACCGTGGGCTTCCAGATGTTCAAGGTGGTTTTAGAAAAGGCAGAGGAACCAGAGATCAAATTGCCAACATGTGCTGGATCATCAAAAAAGCAAGAGAGTTCCAGAAAAACATCTATTTCTGCTTTATTGACTATACCAAAGCCTTTGACTGTGTGGATCACAATAAACTGTGGGAAATTCTGAAAAAGATGAGAATACCAGACCACCTGACCTGCCTCTTGAGAAACCTATATGCAGGTCAGGAAGCAACAGTTAGAACTGGACATGGAACAACAGACTGGTTCCAAATAGGAGAAGGAGTACATCAAGGCTGTATATTGTCACCCTGCTTATTTAACTTCTATGCAGAGTACATCATGAGAAATGCTGGGCTGGAAAAATCACAAGCTGGAATCAAGATTGCCAGGAGAAATATGAATAACCGCAGATATGCAGATGACACCACCCTAATGGCAGAAAGTGAAGAAGAACTAAAGAGCCTCTTGATGAAAGTGAAAGAGGAGAGTGAAAAAGTTGGCATAAAGCTCAACATTCAGAAAACTAAGATCATGGCATCCGGCCCCATCACTTCATGGCAAATAGATGGGGAAACAGTGGCTGACTATTTTTCTGCGCTCCAAAATCACTGCAGATGGTGATTGCAGCCATGAAATAAGAAGATGCTTACTTCTTAGAAGGAAAGTTATGACCAACCTAGACAGCATATTAAGAAGCAGAGACATTACTTCGTCACCAAAGGTCCATCTAGTCAAGGCTATGGTTTTTCCAGTAGTCATGTATGGATGTGAGAGTTGGACTATAAAGAAAGCTGAGTGCCAATGAATTGATGCTTTTGAATTTGGTATTGGAGAAGACTCTTGAGAGTCCCTTGGACTGCAAGGAGGCCCAACCAGTCCATCTAAAGGAGATCAATCCTGAGTATTCATTGGAAAGACTGATGTTGAAGCTGAAATTCCAATACTTTGGCCACCTGATGCTAAGTGCTAACTCATTTGAATAGACCCTGATGCTGGGAACAATTGAGGACAGGAGGAGAAGGGGATGACAGAGGATGAGATGGTTGGATGGCATCACCGACTCAATGGACTTGGGTTTGGGTGGACTCCTTGAGTTGGTGATGGAGAGGGAGGCCTGGAGTGCTGCGGTTCATGGGGTCACAAAGAGTCGGACATGACTGATTAACTGAACTGAAATGAAATGTATTTCCATATACAGAAATAAAACAAATTTATACTGGCTATCAAGCCTGATTAGTTCAGTCTCTCAATTCTTAACTGTAGAAACAGATTACACAGAAAAGGAAAGATAAATAAACTAGAAAAGACTTCTACCATATTCAGAGAAATTCTAGAAGTTAATGTCCTCATAATGCATGAGTATGAAACATACTGTTCAGTCACTAGGTTGTGACCGACTCTGCAACCCCATGATGGCAGCATGCCAGGCTCTGCTTTTTTTCACATTTTGTAATGATACAAAAATAGTAGACAGGGACTTTCCTGGTGCCTCAGTGGTAAAGAATCCACCTGCCAATGCAAGAGACATTGGTTAGATCCCTGGGTCAGGAAGATAGAAGCAACTAAGCCCATGCATCACAACTATTGAGCCTGTGCTCTAGAGCCTGGGAGCTGCAACTACTGAGCCCACGTGCTATAACTACTGAAGCCTGTGTGCCTTAGAGCCCATGCTCCACAACAAAAGAAACCACTGCAATAAGAAGCCCACACACCACACCAGAGGGCACCCCCCACTCTCCACACAGCAACAAAGACCCAACACAGGCATAAATAAATAAATAAATAGAAAAGTTCACACAAGAGAATTCTGCTTCTAAAAAAAAAGTAGACAAATTGCTAATGGTTGGGCTTTTCCACAATTTCAACATAATGTACTATATTTTGGTTCTGTTTGCAAGCTAAAGGATTTCTTTGAAAAACAAGAATGCAGCATACATAAAATGTTTTTCTATTTAAGTTTGAAAATTCTGCTCTTTTTACTCTCAAAATAAAACTTGTATTTTTTAAATACAATTTACAAACATTTAACAATCAGGCATTTTAATTCACCATGTTAACAGAATAAAGGACAAAAACAAAACTGTCATCTTAGAAGACAGAAAATGAATTTCACAAAACTATCAATCATTTGTGATTAAAAAAAAAACTGTCAGTAAACTGGAAAGAGTAAGGGAATTTCTTCAAACAGAGCCTTAAAAAAAAAAAAAAACACCTACAGCTAACATATTTAATGGTGAAAGTCTGAATGTTTTACTCCTAAGATCAGAATAAAGTAAGATGCCCACTCTCAACACTTCTGTTCAACATTATAGTGAAGGAGTTAGACAGTAAAATAAAGAAGAACAAGAAAAATAAATAAAAGGCATGGAAAATGGGGAGAAAAAAGTAAAACTGTATCTACTTGCAGATTACATAACTGTTTACACAGAAAATCTTAAAGAATCTACCAAATCACCAGGACTAATAAGAGAATTTAGACACAGGGCACAAGAGTTATGTATTAATGCATAAGTAGATTCTATTTTATCATATCAGCAACAAACAATTGTTCCATTTTATTCTTCAAAGCAGCATTTCCAAACTGTCTTCTGAAGAACACAGGAAAAAATAGTATGTGTGATACAAACAATTCTGTACCAACTTGAGGTAACCCTTGACAAATGAGTATGTTAGTAAAGACAGTAAGATTGAGAATGGTGATGGGGCTTCATGTGTGCATGCATGCTGTCATTCAGTTGCTCAGTTTTGTCTGACCCTTAGCGACCCCGTGGACTGTAACCCACCAGGCTCCTCTGTCCATGGGATTTCCCAGGCAAGAATACTGGATTGATTGTCTTTTCCTTCTCCAGGAGAGCTTTCTGACCCAGGGATCAAATCTGCATCTTCTCCTTGGCAGGCAGATTCTTTACCACCGTGTCAACTGCAAAATCCTCTAATAGTCCAACAGCAGAGAATTTTGTTAAAGTTTGTTTCGTACTTCAGTGTTTTGCAAGTTTAGCCACTGATCTCTCTTTTATGACATACTAATTAATATCCCATGGGCCAGGATTCACAGCAGCTTTTGATATGCTATTTTACAAATTTATATCCAATCACTTCCTAAAATAATTTGAGGAATTATTAAATGAAAAGTAAATGTATTTAAGATAGAAATAAAAATTTTAAATACATGAGAGGAAGATAGTAAACAACAAAGCCAATATAGTTACAATTAATAAAAATTAAATTTAAATCTGAACTTTCTAGTAGTTAAGGTATAAAAGGGAACTCAGGTTATCATCTATACAAAGAAGCATACTGGTCTTTGGGAGAGAGAAAGTTTCTTCTGATACCAAATTTCAAGAGACATTTTTCACATTTGTCACTAAACAGCATATAAAAATCTCTTCAGAAGATCCAGTGGCACTTCTGATATGTTTTTTTTTTTCCTTCCAGTTTTACTGGGATATAATTGACATACAGCACTGTATAAGCTTAAGGTACACAACATAATGATTTGACTTATATATATCATGAAATGATCATCATAATAAATTTAATGAACATCCATCATCTCATAAAAATTTAATGAAAAAAAAATTTTTTTTCCTTGGGATAAGAACTCTTAGGATTTACACTCTTACCATTCATATATAATGTATAGCACTAGTAATTATATTGTAGTACTTATTTATCTTTTAACTGGAAGTTTGTACCTTATGACCCATTGCTAAGTTGCTTCAGTTGTGTGCAACCCTTTGAAACCCAAAGGACTATAGCTCACCAGGCTCCTCTGTCCATGGGGTTTCTCCAGGCAAGACTACTGGAGTGGGTTGCCATTTCCTTCTCCAACCTATGACCCCTTTCTTCTAATATCTCCTCTTCTCATCTCTGGTAACCACAAATCTGATCTCTTTTTCTATGAAAAAGAAAAATAATTGTTTTGGAAGTATAATTTTAATACTATGTTAGTTTCTGGTATGCTGCTGCTAAGTCGCTTCAGTCGTGTCCAACTCTGTGTGACCCCATAGACAGTAGCCCACCAGGCTTCACCGTCCCTGGGATTCTCCAGGCAAGAACACTGGAGTGTGTTGCCATTTCCTTCTCCAATGCATGAAAGTGAAAAGTGAAAGTGAAGTCGCTCAGTCGTGTCCAAGTCTTAGCAACCCCATGGACTGCAGCCCACCAGGCTCCTCCATCCATGGAATGCTCCAGGCAAGGTACTGGAGTGGGTTGCCATTCACATTATAAAATGATCACCATGATAAGTCTAGTTACCACTCATCATCATAAAAAGGTATTACATTATTATTTGAAATATTATTGAGTTTTTTTTAATGCCAGTTCTCAAAAACAGATAAGCTATTTTATTAGAAAGTTTCCCTAAAGAAGGCATTTCTGCAAAATATCACTCCATAAATATCAAGACTATACATGTATACCTATCCAAAAGTATGTGGAAATGATCAAAGAAGTATACCCTGAGCTTCTGCAACCATAAGGACTATGTTAAGATGTACAATATGAAATGATGTGAAAGTGGATACAGTTTTGGCTTGAAGTCAGAATTATTCTTCTCACCTAAATATACAAAATATAAAACATTCTTTCCTGTCTAATACCATAGTGACAAAAAAAAGGGCAGCTCATCAGAAAACACAGAGACTTGAGATTGCAAATATACTGTGCAAACCAAAAGAAGAAAAGGATTTTTAACATAACAATTGACAAACATAGTACTAAAATTAAACTTTGAGTTCATGTATAAGGAGAGATCAGAAAAAGGGGAGGCCATTCAAAGAGATATCCAAAGCAAACAAACTTGGAATAATAAAAGAAGAGAAATACAAACCTGAACAAAAATTCTCCAAATAGTAACAGTAAGGGTTTCCATCAGTTTCTTAGTAAAGAGTTATAAATTAGTATCAGAAACCCATTATTTATCATATGTTAATATGTCTCACACTATTACACTTTAGTAAAAGAATAATTTACAAACAGTCTCATTCCAAGGGCTAGTTCAATAATATTTAACTTACATAATTCCTGTTTTCAAAAGGCCCTTAGTCAGATGGCTAATAAACACATGAAAAGACACTCAACATCACTCATTATCAGAGAAATGCAAATCAAAACCACAATGAGATACCATTTCACACCAGTCAGAATGGCTGCGATCCAAAAGTCTACAAGCAATAAATGCTGGAGAGGGTGTGGAGAAAAGGGAACCCACTTACACTGTTGGTGGGAATGCAAACTAGTAGAGCCACTATGGAGAACGGTGTGGAGAGTCCTTAAAAAACTGGAAATAGAACTGCCTTATGACCCAGCAATCCCACTGCTGGGCATACACACTGAGGAAACCAGAATTGAAAGAGACACGTGTACCCCAATGTTCATCACAGCACTGTTTATAATAGCCAGGACATGAAAGCAACCTAGATGTCCGTCAGCAGATGAATGGATAAGAAAGCTGTGGTACATATACACAATGGAGTATTACTCAGCCATTAAAAAGAATACATTTGAATCAATTCTAATGAGGTAGATGAAACTGGAGCCAATTATAGAGAGTGAAGTAAGCCAGAAAGAAAAACACCAATACAGTATACTAACACATATATATGGAATTTAGAAAGATGGTAACAATAACCCTGTATGCGAGACAGCAAAAGAGACACAGATGTATCGAACAGTCTTTTGGACTCTGTGGGAGAGGGAGAGGGTGGGATGATTTGGGAGAATAGCATTGAAACATGTATAATATCATATAAGAAACAAATTGCCAGTCCAGGTTCAATGCATGATACAGGATGCTTGGGGCTGGTGCACTGGGATGACCCAGAGGGATGGTACGGGGAGGCAGGAGGGAGGGGAGTTCAGGATGGGGAACACGTGTACACCTGTGGCGGATTCATGTTGATGTGTGGCAAAACCAATACAATACTGTAAAGTAATTAGCCTCCAATTAAAATAAATAAATTTCTATTTAAAAAATAAAGGCCCTTAGTGAAAGACAACTGCAGTCAAGACTCTAGTGCTCAGACTAGACAGCAGAGGTAACTGTGCTGTGCTCAGACTCTGAGTTGTGTCTGACTCTTTGTGACTGTTTTGGACTACAGCCCACTAGGCTCCTCTGTCCATGAGATTTTTCAGGCAAGAGTACTGAAATGGGTTGCTATCTTCCCAACCCAGGGATGGAACCTGTGTCTCTGGCAACTCCTGCATTGCAGAC
Organism: Budorcas taxicolor; assembly: GCF_023091745.1. NCBI lineage: Eukaryota > Metazoa > Chordata > Mammalia > Artiodactyla > Bovidae > Budorcas > Budorcas taxicolor. The sequence continues at coordinate 46,155,008 of NC_068928.1, read as the reverse complement.
AGCTTCTTTACCACTGAGCCATCAGGGAAGCCCTCAGGCAGCAGAGGTAACTAGTTCTTTCTAAAACTCATGGTGTTTTTCAGTTGTGCTACACATTTGACGTGTGTGAACAATGACACTGGAATATTCTGCCAGTTTTAAAGCAGCTGAGGAAAAAGCCTATTTGGGGTTTTCCCAAGAGATCCACGATACACACATTATCTCCCTCAATTCAAATGAAAATTCTTACTCACTTTCAGGTGGAGATGAAAATCCTGAGTTGACCAAATTGCCCATAAACTCTTCTAAATTCACCATCCCATCATCTGAAAGAAACATACATGTCAGGAAACAGGGGAAAGATAAATGACCAGAGATAAGAGGTAGGCAACTATAGTATATAGTACAACCGCTATACTGAAAAATAATTTATGGATTTGACCTTGAAATATAGTTAAATACATACCTATATTCAATCATATTGAATATCTATTCAATCAGAAAGACAGATTAATACATATCATTCAGGCACACACACACACTCTCATCCTCTATAGATCCTTCCTTGGTATGATCTGTTGAAAATAACTAGAAACTAACTGGATGGAGGAGCCTGGTGGGCTGCAGTCCATGGGATCGCGAAGTCGGACATGACTGAGCAACTTCACTTTCACTTTTCACTCTCATGCATTGGAGAAGGAAATGGCAACCCACTCCGGTGTTCTTGCCTGGAGAATCCCAGGGACAGAAGAGCCTGGTAGGCTGCCGTCTCTGGGGTCACACAGAGTCGGACACGACTGAAGCAGCTTAGCAGCAGCAGCAGCAACTGGGTGGTAGGTATAAAAGCCTTGGATAATCCATGAAGCAGATCAACCCTTTAACAACTCTTGAAAAATTCAAACAGATGCACGTCAGCTAAGATAAAAGATCCTAGAAACATATTACATACTTACCCATGATAGTCACATTCTTCAGTGCACTTTGAATCACATCTTGGCATAATGGAACCCCTTTATTTTTTATCATGGAACCTAGGTCATCAGGATTGGCCAAATTTTTCCTAATGGAGGCCAGAGCTTTCATGGGACATTCTAGTTCTATATTTAAAAAAATACAATGTTTGATGTTTTTAAAAACACTCAAATATCACTAGTAGGTACTGACTAATGATTACTACTCCACCAGCTGCTGCTGCTGCTGCTACTACTACTGCTATTGTTATTATCTTCATTACTACTGCCACTTATCAGCACTTACAAATCTCAGCTTGGTAGACATAATGCTCAGTCCTTTATATATGCTATCTCATTTAATCCCAAAAAACCTTTGGAAAATTGGTACTAGTATTTTCCTTACTTAACAGATAAATATACCTAGCATTAGAGAAGGTATTCAGCCTAAAGCATTTGTTTTGAGTTGCTAAGTCGGTTCCACCTTCTTTTGACCCCACGGACAGCAGTATGACAGCCTCGCCTGTCCTCCACTATCTCTCTAAGTTTGCTCAAATTCATGTCCATTAAATTGGTAAAGCTTTCTAACCATCACATCCTCTGCCTCCCGCCTCTCTTCTTGCCTTCAGTCTTTCCCAGCATCAGGGTCTTTTCAAATGAGGTGGCTCTTCATATCAGGTGGCCAAAGTATTGGAGCTTCAGCTTCATCATCAGTCCTTCCAATGAATATTCAGGATTGATTTCCTTAGGATTGACTGGTTTGAGCTCCTTGCAGTCCAAAGTACTCTCAGGTGTCTTCTCCAGCACCACAATTCGAAAGCATCACTTCTTCAGCACTCAGCCTTCTTTAAAGTCTAACTTTCACATCCATACATGATTATTGGAAAAACCATAGCTTTGACTATACAGAGCTTTGTCAGCAAAGTGGTCTCTCTGCTTTTTAATATGCTGTCTAGGTTTGTAATTCCTCTATTTCTTTGCATTGATCACTGAGGAAGGCTTTGCCAACATCCATTGGATCATTAAAAAAGCAAGAGAGTTCCAGAAAAACATCTACATCTGCTTTACTGACTATGCCAAAGCCTTGGACTGTGTGGATCACAGCAAACTGTGAAAAATACTTCAAGATATGGGAATACCAAGCCACTTTACCTGCCTTCTGAGAAATCTGTATTCAGGTCAAGAAGTGACAGTTAGAACCAGACATGGAGAAACGGACTGGTTCCAAATAGAGAAAGGAGTATGTCAAGGCTGTATATTGTCACCCTGCTTATGTAACTTATATGCAGAGTACATCATGAGAAATGCTGGGCTGGATGAAGCACAAGCTGGAATCAAGATTTCTTGGAGAAATATCAATATGCACCCTTATGGCAGAAAGCAAAGAAGAACTAAAGAGCCTCTTGATGAAAGTGAAAGAGGAAGTGAAGAAGCTCGCTTAAAACTCAACAGTCAGAAAACTAAAATCATGGCATCTGGTCTCATCACTTCATGGCAAATAGATGGGAAAACAATGGAAACAGTGACAGACTTTATTTTGGGGGCTCCAAAATTACTGCAGATGGTGACTGCAGCCATGAAATTAAAAGACATTTGCTCCTTGGAAGAAAAGCTGTGACCAACCTAGACAGCATACTACAAAGCAGAGACATTACTTTGCTGACAAAGGTCTGTCTAGTCAAGGCTATGGTTTTTCCAGTGGTCACGTATGGACATGAGAATTGAACTATAAAGAAAGCTGAGTGCCAAAGAACTGATGCTTCTGAACTGTGGTGTTGGAAAAGACTCTTGAGAGTCCCTTGGACTGCATGGAGATCCAACCAGTCCATCCTAAAGGAAATCAGTCCTGAATATTCATTGGAGGGACTGATGCTGAAGCTGAAACTCCAACACTTTGGTCACCTGATACGAAGAATTGATTCATTTGAAAAGACCCTGATGCTGGAAAGATTGAAGGCAGGAGGAGAAGGGGATAACAGAGGATGAGATGGTTGGATAGCGTCACCAACTCAATGGACATGAGCCTGAGTAAACTCCAGGAGTTGGTGATGGACAGGGAGGCTTGGTGTGCTGCAGTCCATGGGGACACAGAGTTGGACATGACTAAGCAACTGAACTGAACTGAACTGAGGTTGTCATAGCTTTTCTTCCAAGGAGTAAGCATCTTTTAATTTCATGGTTGCAATCACCATCTGCAGTGATTTTGGAGCCCAAGAAAATAAAATCTGTCACTGTTTCTACTTTTTTCCTTCTATTTGCCATGAAGTGATGGGACTGGATGCCATATCTTAGTTTTTCAAATGTTGAGTTCTAAGCCAACTTTTTCACTCTTTCCTTTCACCCTCATCAAGAGGCTCTTTCGTTCCTCTTCACTTTCTGCCATTAGTGTGGTATCATCTGCATATCTGAGGTTGTTGATAGTTCTCCCGGCAATCTTGATACCAGCTTGTGATTCATCCAGTCCAGCATTTCGCATGATGTACTCTGCATATAAGTTAAACAAGCAGAGTGACAATATACGGCCTTGATGTACTCCTTTCCGAATTTGAACCAGTTCATTGTTCTATGTTCGGTTCTAACTGTTGCTTCTTTACCTGCATACAGGTTTCTCAAGAGACAGGTAAGGTGGTCTGGTATTCCCATCTCTTTAGGAATTTCCCACAGTTCATTGTGATCCACACAGTCAAAGGTTTTAGCATAGTTAATGAAGCAGAATTGGATGTTTTTTTGGAACTCCCTTATTTTCTCCATGATCTAACAGATGTTGGAAATTTGCTCTCTGGTTCCTCTGCCTCTTCAAAACCCAGCTTGTACATTAGTAGTGCTCAATTCACATACTGCTAAAGCCTAACTTGAAGGATTTTAAGCATAACTTTGTAAGCATGTGAAATGAGCACAACTGTATGAGTCTGAACATTTTCTGGAATTGGTCTTCTTTGAGATTGGGATGAAAATTGACCTTTTCCAGACCTGTGGCCACTATTGAGTTTTCCAAATTTGCTGACATATTGAGTGAAGCACCTTAACAGCACCATCTTTTTTTTTTAAGTTCTTTTTCTTTAAATATAAATTTATTTATGGTTTGATGCATGATACTGGATGCTTGGGGCTGGTGCATCTTTTAGGATTTTAAATAGCTTAGCTGGAATTCCATTATCTTCACTAGCTTTGTTTGTAGTAATGCTTCCTAAGGCCCATTTGACTTCACACTGCAGGTTGTCTGGCTCTAGGTGAGTGACCATACCATCATGGTTATCCAGGTTATTAAGACCTTTCTTGTATAGTTCTTCTGTGTATTCTTGCCACCTCTTCTTAACCTCTTCTGCTTCTGTTAGATCCTTACTGTTTCTGTTGTTTATTGTCCCCATCCTTGCATGAAATGTTCCCTTAATATCTTCAATTTTCTTGAAGAGATCTCTAGTCTCTCTGATTATATTGTTTTCCTCTATTTATTTGCATTGTTCACTTAGGAAGGTCTTCTTATCTCTCCTTGCTCTTCTCTGAAACTCTGCATTAATTTGGGCTTATTTTTCCCTTTTTTCTCAGGTATTTGTAAAGCCTCTTCAGACAACCACTTTGCCTTCTTGCATTTCTTTTTCTTTGGGATGGTTTGGATCACTGCCTCCTGTATAATGTTACAATCCTCCATCCATAGTTCTTCAGGCATTCTGTCTACTAAATCTAATCCCTTGAATATATTTGTCACTTCCATTGTATAATTATAAGGGATTTGATCTAGATCATACCTGAATGGGCAGTGGTTTTCTCTCCTTTCTTCAATTTAAGCTTGAATTTTGCAATATGGAGCTCATGACCTGAGCCACAGTCAGCTCCCAGTCTGGTTTTTGCTGACTATACAGAGCTTCTCCATCTTTGGCTGCAAAGAACATAATCAATCTGATTTCAGTATTGACTATCAAGTGATGTCCATGTGTAGAGTAATCTCTTGTGTTGGTGAAAGAGGGTGTTTGCTATGACCAGCAAACTCTGTTAGCCTTTGTCCTGCTTAATTTCGTACTCCAAGGCCTAACTTGCCTGTTACTCCAGATATCTCTTGACTTCCTATGCTTGCATTCTAGTCCCCTATGATGAAAAGGACATCTTTTTTGGTGTTAGTTCTAGAAGGTCTTGCAGATCTTCATAGAACCAGTCAACTTCAGCTTCTTTGGCATGAGAGGTTGTGGCACAGACTTGGATTACTGTGATGTTCAGTGGTTTGCCTTGGAAATGAACTGAGATCATTCTTTCGTTTTTGAGGCTGCATGAACCCAAGTATTGGATTTTGGACTCTTCTGTTGACTATGAGGGCTACTCCATTTCTTCTATGGGATTCTTGCCCACAGTGGTAGATGTAATGGTCATCTGAATTAAATTCACCCATTCCAGTCCATTTTAGTTCATTGATTCCTAAGATGTTGATGTACATTCTTGTCATCTCCTGCTTGACCACGTCCAATTTACCCTGATTCATGGGCCTAACATTACAAATTCCTATGCAATACTGTTCTTTATAGCATCAGACTTTACTTTCACCACCAGATACATCCACAACTGAGTGTTGTTTTGGCTTTGGCCCAGGTGCTTTATTCTTTCTAGAGCTATTAGTAGTTGCCTTCTGCTTTTCCCCAGTAGCATACTGGACACCTTCTGACCTGGGGGACTCTCTTCTAGTGTCATATCTTTTTGCTTTTTCATACTGTTCATGAGGTTCTCCAGTCAAGAATATTGGAGTGGGTTGCCATTTCTTCCTTCAGTGGGCCACTGTTTTGTCAGAACTCTTCACTATGATCCATCTGTCTTGGGTGGCCCTGCATATTATGGCTCATAACTTCACTGAGTTATGCAACTCACTCCGCCACACAAGGCTGTGATGCATGAAGGGGTGTCTAAGCATACATTGTTATTAAAAGTGAAGCCAAGTCTGAAGTGCAGGGTATCTGATTCCTCAGGCAGAATGTTTAGCTAGCATGCTAACCCAAGCCTCTTGCAAATGTTTAAATTTGAGACTTAAGGATGATCACATACACACACACACAAAACTCAGAACATATACTTATCTACATCATAAATAATGATATAATTCCACTAAAGCTAAGGTACTGAAAGTTGCTCAGTCATGTCCAACTCTTTGTGACCCCATAGACTGTAGCCCATCAGGCTCCTCTGTCCATGGGAATTTTCAGGCAAGAGTACTGGACTGGGTAGCCATTTCCTCTTCTAGGGGATCTTCCCAACCCAGGGACGGAACCCAGGTCTCCTGCATTGTGGGCAGATTCATTACTATTTGAGCCACCAGAGAAACCCAAAAAAGGCTATGGTAAATAAGCATAAAAGTAATCCTCTTGTTGAAAATTGCACAACTGGTCATAACTTGATGTGACTGGCCTCAGTTTTCTTCATTCAGTGTATACCTGTATGTGCCAACACATAACACCAAAAATATCCCCCCAACAATGGAAAGATTGGCACTGCTATATCAATATCAAAAAATGTTAATATTTATTTTTCAAAGTATTATGTATAAATTATTCATTCAAGTAAGAAAAAAAATGTTAATGTTGTATTATGATAAATACTGTCACAAACATTAACCCTATAAGAGAATTGCTTATAAACCATATATGTGGGAGAGTTTTAAAGATCCCATTCAGAAAAACAAAGATTAAGGACAAAATCTTTTGTCAATTGAAAAAACATACCATTTTGGTCACATCCTAAACACTTAGGTTCTGGAAAACAACTTCATTTTGTAGGTATTTAAATTAAGTCTTTTGAATTTAGTTCAGTTTCAACCTTAGAAAGCATCTAAGAGAAATTAAACCATTTCAATTAACCTCAAAAAAATGGGTTGTTGCAAGGAGACTCAAGGAATCCAAAATAGTTACGAATTTACTAATTGAGGCTTATTTAGCCTAAATTTCAAGGAGATGCAGAAGTTCCCACAGACACCTCTGTCAGTTGGAGATGGCAGTTAACTGAATACATTAAAACCAGATTACACCCAATATCTGATGTCTTAGGAAGTGGAGTAATGCAAAAAATACCATGGAAGAAGCCTATGTTTCAACAAGTCCCTATATGTTTCAATAGTTAATATTCCCATGATAAAATTTCTATTAAATAAGTATTTAATAGTACAGAAAAAGAAAAAGGAATATTGACCTTCTTCCCAGAATTTCAGTACAATGGCCAAGACATTGGCAACTGATGGCAACCATCTTGGATCACAAACTCAACTACTAGGATGAATCATCCAGATAGATTTTGTATATTTACCCCTTTTGAGTGATGAAAAAAATATACTATAACTCCAGGAAATATAAGTCAAGAAAAGGTTAGGACTACAATCCCCTACTGGTTCTTCATTCAAAGTACATTTGTTATACATATGACATGCTTTGCAGCATTAGAAAACTGCAGAAATGCATATAATCAGAACTAAACATTTCCACTCAAAATTATTGTTAAAAAGTTCTCACTCACTTGAATCTTTTATAAAATATGGAGTTTGTGACAACCTAATCAGGAAATCTTTTAAGTCCACTTTTCCTTCATCTGAAAACAAAACATAAAGGAATGAATGGTCTTTGGTCCAAAGATACAAAAGTATGAAGTAAAAAGATATGCATGTCTACTAAATCTTCAAAACCAAAGTTCATCCTATATTTTTCTGACACTGATTCTAATAAACATATCTCAGACTAATTATAAAAAGGAACATACATTAACCAATTGAGATCACTGTTTTCATATTTCCTCTCTGATGCTATATTCCTGTAAGTTTTCAGCATTACAAATCCAATGATAACTACCTATGTCTTCACAGAATATAATTTATCCACTAAATGATAAGTATCATAAACCAAATGAGCTATAATATTTAAAGAAAACTGCATATACTTATGAGCAAAGATATATTAATACAGGAACTACACAATATTTGGCTTTCTATCAGTAATATACTTGGAACTTAAGAAGAAAAACAAGACTACAAGGCTGTACATGTAAGCTAAACATTCCACTGGCAGAACTCCAAACCAGCAATATAGCCTGTTTAGGATTATAAGGAAACCATACTGGTAGAATGTATCATCATACTAAAGTTTAGGCCTTTGTTTCATGGGCACAAGACAACTTCACAGTTCCTAACCAATAAGCCATGATTCAAATCTCAGGAGGCAAAAAAAAGGTTGGGGGAGTGGGTTGAAGAAGAGAGGAAGATTATACTTTTCTAGGATAACTCAATATGAAGATAATCCAGAACAAAATCTCACCCAAGCCTACAGGCAAATTTTAATGTTGTTGAACTCATATTTGACTCCTTACCACTCAGCTCTGTGGATTTATGAGTGAAAATAGACACAAGTTTTATATATAATAACTCTCTTAGAAAAAAAATACTTACTATCAACAGAAACTGATGAAAGCATCTCTTGTGATTCTTCCTCTGGAAAATAAACCCCCAGGCCACTCAGTATAGGTTGTATATCATCAACATCAACTTTTTCACTGGTGACTTTGTCTAAGGCATTTGCAAGTTTATTAACCTCTATAAAAAGAAAACATTTTCAGTTTAAATACGAACTCTAATAATTAACCATATTTCAAGAAATTAGTTTAAATACCTAGCATTTTTTCTTAAAGATAATATAGCATTCATTTTAAATACTCTCTTGAGGCAATTCTCATTTCAAACACATAAAATAGAAGATCAATTACAAGGCAAACTCATCATAAGAATTAAGCTCTGTATGTCCATTTCTGCTTCCCATTCTTTCCACACTCTTGCCTTATATGTCATGTTCTCTTTGCTGCTTCCCAGTTACTGCCACCTCAGTCTGCCTCTTTCCTATTTTTTTATTAAAACTTATACTGACTCTCTTTTACTTAGGGCTGAGAATGTAGGTATGGTATATATGGTAATTCAGTTCAGTTCACTCGCTCAGTCGTGTCTGACTCTTTGCAACCCCATGAACCACAGCACGCCAGGCCTCCCTGTCTATCACCAACTCCTGGAGTTTACCCAAACTCATGTCCATTGAGTTGGTGATGCCATCCAACCATCTCATCCTCTGTCATCCCCTTATCCTCCTGCCCTCAATCTTTCCCAGCATCAGGGTCTTTTCCAATGAGTCAGCTCTTCACATCAGGTGGCCAAAGTACTGGAGTTTCAGCTTCAACATCAGTCTTTCCAGTGAACACCCAGGACTGATCTCCTTTAGGATGGACTGGTTGGATCTCCTTGCAGTCCAAGGGACTCTCAAGAGTCTTTTCCAACACCACAGTTCAAAAGCATCAATTGGGAATGCATGTACACCCGTGGTGGATTCATGTCAATGTATGGCAAAACCAATACAGTACTGTAAAGTAAAATAAAGTAAAAATAAAAATTTTTTTTAAAAAAAAGCATCAATTCTTCAGTGCTCAGCTTTCTTTATGGTCCAACTCTCACATCCATACATGAGTAGTAGAAAAGTGACAAGATGGACCTTTGTTGGCAAAGTAATGTCTCTGCTTTTTAATATGCTGTCTAGGTTGGTCATAACTTTCCTTCCAAGGAGTAAGCGTCTTTTAATTTCACGGCTGCAGTCACCATCTGCAGTGATTTTGGAGCCCCCCAAAATAAAGTCAGCCACTGTTTCCACTGTTTTCCCATCTATTTGCCATGAAGTGATGGGACCGGATGCCATGATCTTAATATGGTAATAGCTAATTAATATGCTAATATAATTGGTTTATTTTTGAGGGGGTTTATGTGGTCACCATGGCAGAGTAGGAAGACTCTGGGATTACCTCCTCCCACAGACACACCAAAATTAAACCATTTATAGAGCAACCACCTATGAAAATGATCTGAAGACTAGCAGAAAAGATTTGCCACAACTAAAGATATAAAAAAGGAACCAGGACTTCCCTGGTGGTCCAATGGCTAAAACTCTATGCTCCCAATGCAGGGGGGCCGGGTTCTATCTCTGATTAGGGAACTAGATCCTAAATACCCCAACTAAGAGTTTGCCTGTTGCAACTAGAAAAAAAAGACCCAGCAAGCTGAACTAAGTCCTAGCACAGTCAATTAAATAAACAAATGTTTTTTTAAGCAGCTTATGAGTAGTCAAAATAAACTTTTTTAAATAAGAAGGAACAACAACAGAGGAAAATCACAATTGCAAAGGTTCTCCCTATTTCCTTCTTCAGATTCAAGAATGTTTCAGTCATAATTTCATCAAACATATCTTCCATCCCTTTCTCTCCCTTCTTCTAGAACCCCTAAAATATGAATATTAGTATACTTGATGTTGTCCTAAAGGACCCTTAAACTGTCAAATTTTCATTTTCTTTTTGCTGTTCTGAATTGATGGTTTCCATTATTTTATCTTCCAGGTCACTTATGCATTCTTCTCTATCACCTAGTCTGCTGCCAATTCCTTCTGGTATGTTTTTCATTTCTAGTATTATATTCTTCAGCCCCGGCTAGTTCTTTAATTTCCAATTCCCTGTTAAAATTCCCACTGTGTTTATTATTCTTTTCTCAGTTCAGATAGTATTCTTAATAGTAATGCCTGAATATTTTATCTGATAAATTTTTTGTTTGTTGTTTTGAGGGGGGCTTCCCAAGTGGTGCTCGTGGTAAAGAATCTGTCTGACAATGCAGGAGATGTAAGAGATGAGGGTTCAATCCCTGAGTTGGAAAATCCCCTGGAGGAGGAAATGGCACCCCACTCCAATATTCTTGCCTGGGAAATCCCACAAAGAGAGGAACCTGGCAGGCTACAGTACATGCGGTCACAAGGAGCTGGACGTGCCTAAGCCTCTGAGCACCTAGCACCTTGTTTTTTGGGGGGAGGGGTTCTTATTCTTTTGTTTGAAACAAATTTCTGTCTTCTCATTTTGCTTAACATTCTCTGTCTTTATGAATTTAGGTAAAACAGTTACCTATTTCAGACTTGCAGAGGTGTCCTTGTATGAAAGTGCCCCTATGCAGTTCACATGTGGCTTTGGTGGAAGAGTTAGAAGATGTGAGCAAGGGTCATGTCTTCCCCAAACATGTGCTAGCAGCTATCACCTTGGTGTGAGGTGCCACTGGGAATGGAGGGGCTAGAGCCAGAGCCAGGTGTGAACCAGAGCTTCTCATATGCTCAGGCAGAGCTCCAGACCCCTCCCAATCTGCTGCCTCTGTGAATACCAATAACGGCTGCCCCCACCCCATTCAGATGCTGTGCTGGCTCCTTCTATCACAAGTGTACACCCTCCTCAGCAATGGCAACCCTCTCCCTAGAGCAGAACTGCACCAGAGTCAGAGGGGCCAGAGAAGGTGCTCAGCATGGGCCAGGGTTTGCACTGAAGCGGTCACAGGAAACTAGCCAGAGTCCCAGGCAGTTTCAATCTGCTTCCTTTGCCTTGTTCCGAGGAATTAGCAAACATGTGTATGCTTTTCACAAGCAGGATCTAAGTCTCTTACAGCCCTTCACCACTTTGCCAACAAAGGTCCATATAGTCAAAGTTATGGTTTTTCCAGTAGTCATGTATGGATGTGAGCACTGCACCATAAGGAAGGCTGAACGCCGAAGAATGATACTTTCAAATAGTGGTGCTAGAGAAGACTCTTCAGAGTCCCTTGGACTGCAAGAAGATCAAACCAGTGAATCTTAAAGGAAATCAACCCTGAATATTCATTGGAAGGACTGATGCTGAAGCTCCAATACCTTGGCCACCTGTTGTGAAGAGCTGATTCATTGAAAAAGACCCTCACGCTGGGAAAGCCTGAGGGCAAGACAAGAAAGGCGTGGCAGAGGATGAGATGGTTAGACAGCATCACTGACTCAAAGGACATGAGTTTGAGCAAACTCTGGGAGATAGTGAAGGACAGGGAAGCCTGGCATGCTGCAGTTCATAGGATCACAAAGACTCAGAAATGACTTAGCAACTGAACAACAACAGCCTATTATTCCCACTGGTTTTCAAACCAGCTGAGAGGACTCATCTTCCTAATGTCAGATCACAGGACTGGGGTGCCCAATATGTGGTTTGAAATGCTCACTCCCCAGCAAGTATCTCTGAGCCTTTATAATCCCTCTCCGCCGCTGTGTCCCTTGCTAGGGGCACAGGTCCTGACCTGATCACTTCATTTCCCTTCCTACCCAACTTCATGGGGATCTTTCTTTACAGTCTCGGTTGTGTAAGAGTCTTGCTGCCATTCTCCAGTTTCCTTTAAGTGAGGTTTACTCCCTGTGCAGATGTATTTTTGATGTGTTTGTGGGAGATGAGCTCAGCATCCTCCTACTCCACCATCTTGATCTCCTCTGGATCTTTATATACTTTTTAATTTATGATCTGTTGAACACGTTACCTAACCAAAAAACTAATTAACTGAAGAATTTTTAAGGTCACATATTTTTGGCATCTTTGTTAGAAGGTATACTATTTGCTTCAATTATAAGCTTATAAGTAATGTTAAAAGTTAAACTAGTGAACATTTGAACTTCATCTGAACTCCTAAAATACTAAATGTATACCACTCATTTAATTTTGTAGTGTGTTCCTCATGATTTTATGTAAGGGGCTCATCACTTTACAATTATGGTATTATCTATGTTTGAAATGTGTATAAAACTCCCTAATTATTCTCACCCCTAAAATCTTGAAAACGCTTACTGCTCTTCAATGCTAATAGGGCAGACTTCAGGGAAACATGCCCCTTTTCTGTAAAGACAAAAACAGTACAAAGATAAATTGATCAATTCAAAAACATGAAGGACTTTCACGATGAGTTACACTGGTTCCCTTAAAGTAGCTTATGAGTTTCTACCTCTGTAAACTTTTGTCCAAAAACGTATCCATTCTGTGCTTAACCAGATCTTATTCATGTCAAAACCAGATCATAAGTTGTTTTCAAGAGAGCCTTCCCTTGAGCCTATATTGCCCTCCAGCTACTGCTCCTTTCTTTCCTTTCCTTGACAACCTAATTACTGAAAAGAAATGTTTTTATTCATATTTTATCATATGCTTATTCACACCTCAAACTGCTGCTATCTGGCTTTCACTTCTCCTGAAACTGCTTTTACCAAGTTCACCGGTTAATTATTCACTGCCAAACTGATGAACACATTTAATTTTTTTGTTTCATATAACACTTTCCTCCTTGAAACTTTTTTTTCTCTTTGTTTTGTGGTTACAGCTTTCTCATGGGCTCCTTCCTACCATTCTGCTTACTTCTTCTTAATGTCCTTTATAAATTACTCTTTCTTCACCATTACTTAAATGTTAGCATGCCCCAGTCCTCTATCCTTGGTTCTCTTTTTATTATACTCTATAAACCTTTTCTGAATTTAACTACAAGCAACATGTTGATGACTCTCAAACTTCTATTTCTAGCCTAGACTATCTACTGCATATCTTCAATTCTACGTCCACGAGCATCTCAGACACAATGTTATCCTCATTTTTGCACTAAAACCTCCTCCTACATTCCCTATCTTATTAGAAAGCATCATCATGAAGTAAGTCTCCCAAGCCAGAGATCTGTTATTCATCCTAATTCCTCTCCTTCTGTCTTCCCTAACTTAAACAACAATGATGTTCTGCCTCCTAGATATCATATTTGTTCCCTTCTTTCCATCCCTTGAGCCAATGCCTTAGTTCAACACTCATGATTTCGAACCAGGATAACTATGAGTTTTAAAATGTCTCCCTACTTTCAAACTTACTCTCCTTTAGTCCTTTTTTAATTCCATTTTTTAAGATATAATTGATATACAGCACTATATAAGTTTACGATGTACAGCATAATGATTTGATTTGCATTTATTGTGAAATGATAACCATAAGTTTAGTGAACATCTATCATCTCATATAGATACAAAATTAAAGAAAAAATGTTTTTCCTTGTGATGAGGAATCTTAGGATTTACTCTTTTAACAACTTTCATATATAACACACAGCAGTGTTAATTATATCTATCATGCTGTACATTACATCCTTAGTACTTATTTATCTTATAACCAGAAGTTTGTGCCGTTTGACCACTTTCATCCAATTCCCCCTCCCCCAAACCCCCTCTGGTAAACACAAATCTGATCTCTTTTTCTATAAATTTGTGGGGTTTTAGATGTATAACTGACATACAACACTGTGTTAGTTCCTACAACATGATACGTACAACATGATTCAGTATTTCTTTACATTACAAAATGGTCACCACGGTAAGTATGGCTGTCATCTGTCATCATACAAAGATATTACATTATTACTATTTCACCTCTTAATCTTCCTCACCTATTTCTCTCATCCCCCTACTCATTCCCCTTTGGCAACTATCTGTTTACCCTCTGTATCTGTGACTGTTTAGGTTTTGTTACATTTGTTCCTTTGTTTTATTAGATTTTACATATAAAATAAATCATATGGTATTTGTCCTCCTCTGACTTATTTCACTTAGTATAACACCATCTAGGTCCATCTATGTTGTCACAATCTTAGTCCTTTCTCAACACCACTATCAAAATATGTGTTACAAAGTGCAAAGTTAATCATGTCACTTTTCAATGCTGAATTTTCAATGACTCCCTTGTCGCTCAGCTGGTAAAGAATCCAACTGCAATGTGGGAGACCTGGGTTCAATCCCTGGGATGGGAAGATCCCCTGGAGACGGAAAAGGCTACCCCTCCAGTATTCTGGCCTGGGTAATTCCATGGACTGTATTGTCCATGGGGTTGCAAAGACTCGGACACGACTGAGCAACTTTCACTAGAGCCTTCAGGGTAAAGTTCTAACTCTTCCACTCAGAAAAAAACAAAAGTAAAACCCTTCTTTATCTGCTCTTGACCTTACTCCCAACAACTATGCACCACCAAGTCAATGGTCAAACTTTGATTTCATGATTTCAACATGAACTGTAAAGTTCGTTGAAAAACAGACACATACATACATGTGTGCCTTGGATCTGATGCAGATATCTCCAAAGCAAGAGATCTAGAATGAGATCAAAGCATCTGGGTTTAACAAATTCCCTAAGTAATACTGATATAAATCAGTCAAAGATCCACTGGTGTAAGTTCTACTGGGCTGCTTAGAGTTCCTTTGATTTCTCAGCATTTCCTTCTAACTCCTTCCAGTCCCCTTCCCTGAACTCCCAGTTCTTGACTACTTCCTACTCACGTTTCAAAACTCAACTCCAATGTCATCTCCTCTGGGAAGAATCTTCTGACTACCCTATCCAACCTTGTGTGGGTTAGGTACATATTGTGTGTGCTTTCCATAACACTCAATGAATGTTTACCTATATGGTATTTAACTGGTACAGTATCATAGTATTCAATTGGCGTTCTCGTTGTCATCTCAATATACTGTAAGCTTTTTTAATCTTTATGTTTAGTGTCCAGCAAGCAATAGGTGCTCAATAAACTCTCAATGAATAAATGAAATAGCTTTCCTCTGAACTCACACAACACAGTAGCACCTGTATGAGAAAAATTCAGTCTTTCTTTACATGTTTCTCCTTTACTTTCACACTACCACCACACTCACAATACTTTTAACACCAGTTTGATGACGGAAGAGTTCCCACACCAAGCAATTCTCTACAACACCAGCTGGAAGGCCTATAATTTAACTCAATTCTGACACTATCTACCAGAAATAACATCCCATAGGTTAAGAGTTCAGCCCCATGAGACACCCCACCCCCACTTCAGATGCCAATTGTAAGTGGGAGGACTTCAGGCTACCCACAACTTCTGTCCAACTTGGCTATAAACTGGGTGTTCTTATGACCTCCTCCTACTTGGGCTCAGTTATTTGCTAGAGCACTTCACAAAACTCAGGGCAACAGTTAGCTATATGTGCCAGTTTATTAAAAGATATGATAAAGGATACAGAGGAATAGCCAGATGAAGAGATATATAAGGTGATATCTGGAAAGATCTCAAGTAAGGCTTCCTCACAAAAGCATAATCAATTATTCACTCAATTTCTAGTCCCTCTTCCATCTTGAGAGCAGGGGTGGGATGGGCTGAAAATTCTAAGCTTCTAATCTTGGCTTGGTCTTTAGGTTAACCAGCCCCCATTCAGCCCACATCCAGGAGCCCCACCAGAGCTGCCTCATTAGAACAAAAGATGCTCCTAGTGCTTTTATCACTTAGGAATTTATAAGAGTTTTAGGAGCTCTGTGCCAGAAATGAGGGCAGAGACTAAATATATATTTCTTATTATAAATCATAATATCACATCTATTTCCCTGGCAATTATTCAAATTCTGCCATATTAACATTATACATTCACTGAACTTTTATATTCTGTATTGTAATATACTCTTTTGTTGTTTATATCTTGCCTTGCTAGCTAGACCAAAAGATTCCTAAATATAAACATTTTATGTTTGTTTGATTACATATTACATGACACCTTACATATAATAGGCACTCAAGATCAAGTCTGCCACACTTAGTCATTCAGGACACGCACTGTATAACACCAAGGAATCCTGTTTACACAGATGACAATGTGCCCCAGAAGCTGTGCCACACATTAGCCCCAGTCATATTGACTGATGAAGCAAGTCAAAAACTCATTTAATAATGTAAAACAGAAAATATTTTTAGAAATTGATTTTAAGTTAATTTAAAAACAAAATAATTTTCAAAAACTGAAAATTATATATAGTTTTCTCTGAAAGTGCTTAGGAGTCACATCAATCTACCTTATGCCATAAATATCTCATGCAGAGGGGGTAAAGTCCTCTTCTAATATTTTCCTGGCCAAAAGCAGTTTCACATCAGCACAACTTTCTCAATTACTTTACCCTTCCTAATTTCTATAGTGCTGTAGGTGCTAAAATCACGCAAACAAATAAATATACCCTGATGGAGTCAACACAGAATATTTGGTGGGGCTATATAGGCTTGAAAAACCCTAACTAATTTTATTCAAAGACTTTTTTATCAAGATAAATTCATGACCTCGGTAGAGTTGTTGTCAGACTGTTTTTTTTCCCCCATCAGAATAATAAAAAGAAAGTTGCTGCAGAGTTGGGGAGTGATGAGTGGAAGATAAGGAAGGGAAATTTTTAAAATTATATCTCTTTATCCAGAAAACCAACTTATACTTGTATGTTATATATACCATCAATGTCAAGGGTTTTCTCTAACATCTGATGTTCTTCAGGCTTTACAGAAACACTGAGTTCATCAAAAGCATTTTTTAAGTCATTAGCTTGAATTCTGTTGCAGTTCATTGAGCTGACAGTATTGAGGGCAGTGTGTATATCTGAAAGCAAATGGGGATTCTGTAAGTCACTTAATATCCTTTGGAAACTTCTGAACAATAATGTACCTAAAATTCTAGACTATTGTCCAAACATGTATCTCAATTAACTTTATCTCTATGATTCCAAAATTAATAAGACAAAAATAATCTTTTGTTTCAAGAATTTTCCTGAGAAACCAGTTATTTTTGACTCAATACAGTTGACTGAGTTTTTCTAATTTAGCTGAATAAAACAATTTTAAAAAATCTAAATATAATGAAACAAATCACCAGTCCAGGTTCAATGCATGATACTGGATGCTTGGGGCTGGTGCACTGGGACGACCCAGAGGGATGGTATGGGGAGGGAAGAGGGAGGGGGGTTCAGGATGGGGAACATGTGTATACCTGTAGCGGATTCATGTTGATGTATGGCAAAACCAATACAATATTGTAAAGTAATTAACCTCCAATTAAAATAAATAAATTTATATTAAAAATCTGAATATAGCCATTATTGCATCTTGTAAGGAAATGTTCAAATTTTTTTGGTCAGTGAGAGAGATTTCAGAGCTTATCTCTAAGAAACTATTTAAATTTCAGAATATAAAGCTATTATCCCTGAATTTTCTTCTATTTAAAAATATTTTCCTGCCTTTTTTTTGCTTAGTCCTCATAAACTTCTACTCTCTTTAAAAGTACCCCAAAACTGTGAGAGTAATGTTTTTAGAAATATATTTTGCCTAAAAGAAATGGCCTTTACTTTTTAACCTAAAAGATATCTATATACAAGGGTCAAATGCCACAAATGTAGATGAAATACAGACTGAAAAGTTCCAAGATTATAGGAAATAGATAAAAGGATTTTTCTCTGAGGAAAATAAAAATGCTAGAGGTTCTTTCAAGCTGAAGCACTCTGCATTCCTCTGGGTCTTAGCTAAACCTCTAGGAGTTTTCTCCTCTAAACAGGATCCTCAGGATTAGACCCATGTTCCTAACTGCTTTATCACCAAGTTATACAAATCATCATACACTCAAAGTCACTATTCAGATCAGAATCCTTAGTTTCCTAAGAGACTATAGAAAAAAAATTTTTAAGGAGGCAAAATACAAATACATAAAAAAAGTTACAGGATTAATTTATTAGATCAGAAAAATTTCCAACAAATCTTAATTCATGAGCTCCTTAATTTCTCTAATAAATTCCATTAGGCTTTTTTGTAGAAATTTACAAACTGGTTCTAAAATTCGTATGGTGATATAAAAAGACCTACAGTAGCCAAAACAACTTTTTTTTTTTCATTGAATGAATGAGTTTATTGAATGAATGAGTGAAATGAATACATCTATGAATGAATAAACAAATGAATTTCACACCCAATATGGAGCAGCCTAAATCATAACCCTTCTTTCTCACTTGTGCCCATACATATATTCCTATAATTCTGGAGCTTGTTGACTGAGATACTTGGAAATTTATAAACATAGCTCTCATCTTACCACTGGATTATCTGCTTATATTTTAGGAAATTGGAAAGAGAGCTGCAAACCCCAGGAAGAAAGATTCAGCAAAACTTTTGAAAAGTTGGAGAACTGATTCAACCTAACAGAGTTCAATGTTTATTAGAAAGTTATAGTAATTAGGCAATGTTGTTATTAGTGTAAAGATAGAAAAAAGATCAATAAAACAGAATAGAGAATCTGGAGATATATATATATATATATATATATACACACACACACACACACGCACACATATGTTATATGTGTGGTGCATGTGTGTGTTAGTTGCTCAGTTATATCTGATTCTTTACAACCCCATGGACTGTAACCCACCAGGCTCCTCTGTCCATGGAATTCTCCAGGCAATAATACTGGAGTGGATAAATCATTCCCTTCTCCAGGGGATCTTCCCGACCTAGGGATCAAACTCAGACCTCCCTGCATTGCAGGCAGATCCTTTGCCATCTGAGCCACCAGGGAAGCTATATATATATATATATATATGGTTGACTTTTGAACAATGTGAGGTTTGAGGCACTGATCTGTACAATCAAAAATCCACATATAACTTTATGTTTGGTCTCCCATATTCACAGTTCTACATCTGCAGATTCAATCAACTTTGAATTGTATACTACTATAGTACACATTTATTCAAAATAATCCATGTATAAGTGGACCCAACCCATTCAAACCTGTGTTGCTCGATGGTCAACTCTGTGTGTGTGTGTGTGTGTGTGTGTGTGTGTGATTTTCTATAAAAGTACAAAGACAAATCAGTAGAAAAAGTATAGTCTTTTCAACAATGGTACTGGAACAAATGGATATCCATACGTAAAAAAATAAAAGAACTTTGATTCAAACTTTACTTCATATACAAAATTTAACTAAAAATAGATCATATGCCTAATATGCAAAATGAAAACCCATAAAATTTTAGACTAAAACATACCAAAATGCCTTTTTAACCTCTGGTAAGGCAAAGATTTCATGTATATAAAACCAAAAGCACAATGCATAAAAGAAAAAACTTGATTAGACTTCATAAAAATTAATGCTCTTCTAAAGACAGTTAAGAAAACGAAAATACAGAGATAGGCAAAAGACTCAGAGAAAATATTTGCTAGGTATACATTGTACACTAGACTTGTACCCAGAATATTCACAAAAACTTTTTAAAAATCCAACTTAAAAAGTGGGGAAAAGCCCTGAACAGATACTTTACCAAAGAAGACATACAGCTAAAAAGCAAGCACAAGAGAAGATGGTCAATAGCATCAGTCATTAAGGAAATGCAAACTAAAACCACAATGGATATAGCTATACACTTATTAGAATGATTAAAATTTAAAAGACAGACTATATCCAGCATTGGCAAAACTCTGGAAGAAGTGGAACTCTCTTACATTGCTGGTGGGAATGTAAAATGGTGTAAACACTTTGGAAATTGGCAGTTTCTTAAAAAGTTAAATACATACCTAGTATCCAATCAATAATTGGCAGTTACCCAAGAGAATTAAAGCATATGTCTATATGACAACTTATACAAATAGAAACTTTATTTGTAATAGGCAAAAATTGGAAACAACCTAATGTGTTTCAGTAGATAAGTAAATAAATTATGGTATATCTATAAAATGGAGTACAATTCAGTCATAAACAAGAATAAACTATTGATACATGGTACAACATAAATTAATCTCAAAATTATTATTCTTAGTGAAAAAAATCCAGAAAAAAGAAAAAGTACAACCATTGGTCTTCCCTGATAGCTAAGTGGTAAAGAATATGCCTGCCAACACAGGAGACAAGGGTTATCACTCTGGCCCGGAAAAATCCTACATGCCATGGAGCAAGTAAGCCCATGAACCACAACTACTGAACCTGTGCTCTAGAGCCCAGGAGTGGCAATTACTGAGCCACACGCTGCAGCTACTGAAGTCCACGTGCCCCAGAGCCCATATTCGGCAACAAGAGAAGCCACCACAATGAGAAGCCCTTGAAACACAACAAAGAGTAGCCCCTACTTACGGCAACTAGAGAAGGGCTGCAAGCAGAGACAAAGACCCAGAGCAGCCAAAATAAATAAATAAATAAAATTTTTTAAAAAAGAGTACTCCATTTGTATAAAACCTTGGGTATGCTAACAAATCTCTACTGACGGAAAGTACATCAGTGCTTGCCTGGGGATGGGAAGGAGGATATGGAAAGGCAGGAGAGATTACAAAGTGACATGGGGAAATTTAGGGGTTAAATGTGCTCATTACTGATTGTGATGACAGTTTCATAAGTATATGTATATGTCAAAACTTATCAAATTGTGCACTTTAATCATAAAATATAATTTATTTGTATGCCATTTATAACTCACAACAGCACTTAAAAATAATAATAATGACAAAATACAATGCAAACTATGACAAATATCTAAAAGGAAAGTTATTGACTCATCTTTAAATTCAGAAACTGGCTTACTTGTGTTAAAAGTTTCCAAAATTTGTTTGACATTTACTTCACCAATTTCTAAAAAGTAAAGTATAAGGGTTATGAAATGGCAAGTTGTAAATGCTAATAATTATTAAATAACCATAACAGAGAGAGGTGGGTGAGCAAATTTTATAATTTCTGAAAAGTAGTTGGATAAAAACCAATTAATTTAAAATCAGTCAGTTAAGTCGCTCAGTCATGTCCGACTCTTTGCAACCCTATGAACCACAGCATGCCAGGCCTCCCTGTCCATCACCAACTCCTGGCGTCCACCCAAACCCATGTCCGTCAAGTTGGTGATGCCATCCAACCATCTCATTCTCTGTCGTCCCCTTCTCTTCCTGCCCTCAATCTTTCCCAGCATCAGGGTCTTTTCAAAGGAGTCAGCTCTTTGCATCAGGTGGCCAAAGTATTGGAGTTTCAGCTTCAGCATCAGTCCTTCCAATGAACACCCAGGACTGATCTCCTTTAGGATGGACTGGTTGACTCTCCATGCAGTCCAAGGGATTCTCAAGAATTTCTCCAACACCACAGTTCAAAAGCATCAATTCTTCAGTGCTCAGCTTTCCTTATAGTCCAACTCTCACATCCACACATGACTACTGGAAAAACCATAGCCTTGACTAGATGGACCTTTGTTGGCAAAGTAATGTCTCTGATTTTTAGTATGCTGTATACTTTTACCCATAATCTGTTCTCTCAAAGGAAAGGGGAAAATCTAATTATATTAACTTATTCAGCTTAAATAATTAAATATTGATATATACATTTTATAGGTTTGATGCCAGATAAACAGATATATCTTAAAAATATTTCCAGAAAGAGTTAATTTTAATTAGTTTTCAATATGCCTATGTTCTCATTATATTTCTAAGAACTAGTTTGTCTAAAATATACACATACACAACAGATATTCCATGTACACAGTAAAACTAAGGTTTCATAAAGCTCAGAACAATACAGACTGTTCTTTCAAAAAACTCACCATCAGTAGATGTTTCATTCAGAATCTCCTGGAATGCCTTGTTGCTTAATGGAACTCCAGCACTCAAGAATTGGGAGCTCAGTTCATTTATAGGCATCTTATCATTTCTGATCTTTTCAAGAGTTGTAATCTCTTTATATAAATCTGTAAACACATGAAGAACAGAGAACAGATGATGAAGTTTGTGCAAAATGTTAACATCCTAGCTTGCACACAGCTTAGGTGTATTACAGAAGGAATTCTGAGTTTAAAAGTTTTTAAAACATATCAATAGGCTTTGCTTTTAGAAGCCAATTAATCAATAAGCAAAATTTAACATCACTGTGCTGTGTTTAGTCGCTCAGTCCAACTCTTTGCAACCCCATGGACTGTAGACCACCAGGCTCCTCTGTCCATGGGGATTCTCCAGGCAAGAATACTGAAGTGGGTTGCCATGCCCTCCTCCAGAGGATTATCCCAACCCAGGGATTGAACCCAGGTCTCCCGCATTGCAGGTGGATTCTTTACCATCTGAGCCACCAGGAAAGCCCAAGAATACTGGAGTGGGTAGCCTATCCCTTCTCCAGGGGATCTTCTTGACCCAGGAATCAAAGTGGGGTCTCCTGCACTGCAGTAAGATTCTTTACCAGCTGGGCTACCAGGAAAGCCCAGCATCACTAGTTGGGCAATAGTTTGGTTTCTGCAAAATTTTTGTAAAAACCCACTATTATTCAATATATATACATACATTGCTTTTATATATTCTTTTCTCTTATAGGTCATTATAAGATATTGAGTTTAGTTCCCTATACTATATAGTAGATCCTTGTTGGTGATCTATTTTATATATAGCAGTGGGTATATTTTAATCTAAAACTCCTAATTTATTGGCCACCTCCTCTTCAGTAACCATGTTTGTTTTCTATGTCTGTGAATTTATTTAACTTTTGTAAATAAGTTTATTTGTATTATTTTTTTAGCTTCCAAATATAAGTGATATCATGTGATATTAGTCTTTCTCTTTCTGACTGACTTCACTTAATATGATAATCTCAAGGTCCATCCATGTTGCCGCAAAATGGCATTATTTTTTCTTTTTTATGGCTGAGTAGTATTTCAGTGTGTGTGTGTGCGCGTGTGTGTGTGTGTGTGTGTGTGTGTGTGTGTGTGACACATTCTTTATCCATTCATCCATTGATGGGCATTTGAGTTGTTTTCATATCTTGGCTAATTTAAATAATGTTGTGATGAATTTAGGGGGTGCATATACCTTTGTGAATTAGTTTTTATAAACTTTGAGTAAATACCCAGAAGTGGTACACCTGAATCATATAGTAGTTCCATTATTAATTTTTTTGAGGAATCTTCATACTTTTTTTCCACAGTGACTGCACCACCAATATTTTACCACTTTCTCACCAACACCTTTTATTTTTTGTCTTTTTATAATGGGTATTCTAATAGGTGGGAGGTTTTGATTTACATTTTCCTAATAATTAGTGATGCTGAACACTTTTTTATGTGCCTCTTGGCTATTTATCTGTCTTCTTTGGGAAAATGTCTATTCAACTTCTCTCCCATTTTTTAAACCAGTTTTTGTTATTGTTGTTGAGTTGTGTAAGTTACTTATATATTTTGGATATTAACTCCTTATCAGATGTAGCATGGGCAAATATCTACTCCCATTTGGTAGGTTGTCTTTCTGTTTTGTTGATGGTTTCCTTTGCTGTGAAGAATCTTTTTAGTCTGATGTTGTTCTATTAGTTCATTTTTACTTTTGTTTTTCTTGCCTAGGAACAAATATCCAAAAAGATATTGCTAAGACATGTTAAAGAATGAACTGCCTATGTTTTCTTCTAGGAGTTTTTATAGCTTCAGGACTTAAAATCATGTTTGTCTGTTGTGTGAGATAGTTGTCTAGTTTTATTTGTGTGTCTCTGTGGCTGTCCAGTTTTTCCAACAGCATTTATTGAAGAGGAAACTATCCATTCTCCAATGTACATTTTTACTCCTTTGTTCTTCTCTGTGTCCAGTGTTACTAGACCACTGTGCAGAGTTGGACTCCTGGGTTTGAAAATTTTAGACATTTTTTCATATTGGTTTTGTACTCTGCCAATTTGTTTATTATTTCTAATAGTTTTCTAATAGCAGAGTATTTAGGGTTTTCTACGTATAAAATCATATCATCCTCAAATAGTGACTGTTTTACTTCTTTCTTTCCAATATAAATGCCTTTTATTTATTTCTTGCCTAATTGCTATAGCTTTCTTGACTATGAAAAACCCTTTGACTCTGTGGGTCACAACAAACTATGGAAAATTCTTTTTTTTTTAAATTTTACATTATTTTGCTTTACAATACTGTATTGGTTTTCACAGCTGAATTCTACCAAAAATTTAGAGAAGAGCTACTACCTATCCTACTCAAACTCTTCCAAAAAATTGCAGAGGAAGGTAAACTTCCAAACTCACTCTATGAGGCCACCATCACCCTAATACCAAAACCTGACAAAGATGCCACATACACACAAAAAAAACTACAGGCCAATATCACTGGAAAATTCTTAAAGAGATGGGAATACCAGACCACCTGACCTGCCTCCTGAGAAATCTGTATGCAGGTTAAGAAGCAACAGTTAGAACGGGACATGGAAAAACAGACTGGTTTCAAATAGGGAAAGGAGTATGTCAAGCCTGTATATCGTCATCCTGATTATTTAACTTATATGCAGAGTACATCATTAGAAAAGCTGGGCTGGATGAAGCACAAGCTGGAATCAGCATTGCCGGAAGAAATATCAAAATGCAAATGATACCACTCGTATGGCAGAAAGCAAAGAAGAACTAAAGAGCCTCTTGATGAAAGTGAAAAAGGAGAGTGAAAAAGTTGGGTTAAAACTCAACATTCAGAAAACTAAGATCATGGCATCTGTCCCATCACTTCATGGGAAATATATGGAGAAACAATCAAAACAGTGAGAGACTTTATTTTCTTGGGCTCCAAAATCACTGCAGATGGTGACTGCAGCCATGAAATTAAAAGATGCTTGTTCCTTGCAAGAAAAGTTATGACCAACCTAGACAGCATATTAAAAAGCAGAGACATTACTTTGCCAACAAAGGTCCATCTGGTAAAAGCTATGGCTTTTCCAGTAGTCGTGTAAGGATGTGAGAGTTGGACTACAAAGAAAACTGAGCACCAAAGAATTGATGCTTTTGAACTGTGGTGTTGGAAAAGACTCTTGAGAGTCCCTTGGACTGCGGAGATCCAACCAGTCCATCCTAAAGGAAATCAGTCCTGAATATTCATTGGAAGGACTGATGTTGAAGCTGAAACTCCAATACTTTGGCCACCTGATGTGAAGAACTGATTCATTTGAAAAGACCCTGATGCTGGGAAAGATTGAGGGCAGGAAGAGAAGGGGATGACAGAGGATAAGATGGTTGGATGGCATCAGTGACTCAATGGACATGAGTTTGAGTAAACTCCGGGAGTTGGTGATGGATAGGGAGGCCTGGCATGCTGCAGTCCATGGGGCCGCAAAAGTCAGACACAACTGAGCAACTGAACTGAACTGAACTGAATTGCTGTAGCTAAGATTTTCAATACTGTGTGGAATAAGAGTGGCATCATTATCTTATTCCTGATTTTAAAGGAATAGTTTTTAATTTTTCACCATTTAGTATGATAAAAGCTGTGGGTTTCTCATATTTGCCTTCATTATCAATGCAAAGAAATACAGGAAAAGAACAGAATGGGAAAGACTAGAGATCTCTTCAAGAAAATTAGAGATACCAAGGGAACATTTCATGCAAAGATGGGCTCGATAAAGGACAGAAATGGTATGGACCTAACAGAAGCAGAAGATATTAAGAAGAGGTGGCAAGAATACACGGAAGAACTATACAAAACAGATCTTCACGACCCAGATAATCACAATGGTGTGATCACTCACCTAGAGCCAGACATCCTGGAATGTGAAGTCAAGTGGGCCTTAGAAAGCATCACTACGCACAAAGCTAGTGGAGGTGATGGAATTCCAGGTAAGCTATTTCAAATACTGAAAGAGGTTACTGTGAAAGTGCTGCACTCAATATGCCAGCAAATTTGGAAAACTCAGCAGTGGCCACAGGACTGGAAAAGGTCAGTTTTCATTCCAATCCCAAAGAAAGGCAACGCCAAAGAATGCTCAAACTACCGCACAATTGCACTCATCTCACACGCTAATAAAGTAATGCTCAAAATTCTCCAAGCCAGGCTTCAGCAATACGTGAACCATGAACTTCCAGATGTTCAAGCTGGTTTTAGAAAAGGCAGAGGAACCAGAGATCAAATTGCCAACATGTGCTGGATTATCAAAAAAGCAAGAGAGTTCCAGAAAAACATCTATTTCTGCTTTATTGACTATACCAAAGCCTTTGACTGTGTGTATCACAATAAACTGTGGAAAATTCTGAAAGAGATGGGAATACCAGACCACCTGACCTGCCTCTTGAGAAACCTGTATGCAGGTCAGGAAGCAACAATTAGAACTGGACATGGAACAACAGACTGGTTCCAAATAGGAAAAGGAGTATGTCAAGGCTATATATTGTCACCCTGCTTATTTAACTTATATGCAGAGTACATCATGAGAAATGCTGGGCTGGAAGAATCACAAGCTGGAATCAAGACTGCCGGGAGAAATATCAATAACGTCAGATATGCAGATGACACCACCCTTATGGCAGAAAGTGAAGAGGAACGAAAAAGCCTCTTGCTGAAAGTGAAAGAGGAGAGTGAAAAAGTTGGCTTAAAGCTCAATATTCAGAAAACGAAGATCACGGCATCCGGTCCCATCACTTCATGGCAAATAGATGGGGAAACAGTGCAAACAGTGTCAGACTGTATTTTTGGGGTCTCCAAAATCACTGCAGATGGTGACTGCAGCCATGAAATTAAAAGACACTTACTCCTTGGAAGAAAAGTTATGACCAACCTAGACAGCATATTCAAAAGCAGAGACATTATTTTGCCTACAAAGGTCCGTCTAGTCAAGGCTATGGTTTTTCCAGTGGTCATGTATGGATGTGAGAGTTGGACTGTGAAGAACGCTGAGCGCCGAAGAATTGATGCTTTTGAACTGTGGTGTTGGAGAAGACTCTTGAGAGTCCCTTGGACTGCAAGGAGATTCAACCAGTCCATTCTTTTTTTTTTTTTTTTTAGTTTTTTAGTTTTTTAATTTTAAAATCTTTAATTCTTACAGGCATTCCCAAACATGAACCCCTCTCCCACCTCCCTCCCCATAACATCTCTGTGGGTCATCCCCATGCACCAGCCCCAAGCATGCTGTATCCTGCGTCAGACATAGACTGGCGATTCAATTCTTACCAACCAGTCCATTCTGAAGGAGATCAACCCTGGGATTTCTTTGGAAGGAATGATGTTGAAGCTGAAACTCCAGTACTTTGGCCGCCTCATGCGAAAGTTGACTCATTGGAAAAAACTCTGATGCTGGGAGGGATGCGGGGCAGGAGGAGAAGGGGACGACAGAAGATGAGATGGCTGGATGGCATCACTGACTTGATAGACTTGAGTCTGAGTGAACTCCAGGAGTTGGTGATGGACAGGAAGCCTGGCGTGCTGCAATTCATGGGGTAGCAAAGAGTCGGACACGACTGAGTGGCTGAACTGAACTGAACTGAAGGGAACATTACGTTGAGGTACATTCTTTCTGTGCCCACTTTACTAAGAGTTTTTATCATAAATGATCACTGACTTTATAAATGCTTTTTCTGTATCAATTGAGATGTCCACATATTTTTATCCTTCATTAAGGTGGTGTATCAGGTTTTCCCAGGTGGTGCTAGTGGTAAAAAAAAAAAAAAAAACCCTCCCAATGCAGGAGACATGAGATGCTGGTTTGATCCCTGGGTTGGGAACATTATCTGGAAGAGAGCA
This sequence comes from Budorcas taxicolor, assembly GCF_023091745.1. Classification (NCBI taxonomy): domain Eukaryota; kingdom Metazoa; phylum Chordata; class Mammalia; order Artiodactyla; family Bovidae; genus Budorcas; species Budorcas taxicolor. The sequence goes on along the minus strand of NC_068928.1, from coordinate 46,126,945 downwards.
TGGCACCCACTCCAGTATTCTTGCCTGGAGAATCCCATGGACAGAGGAGCCTGGTGGGCTACAGTCCATGGGATCACAGAGTCGGACATGAGTGAAGCGACTTAGCACAGCACAGCACACAAGGTAGTGTATCATGTTGATTGACTTGCAGACATTTAACCATCCTTGAATCCCTGGAATAAATTTCACCTGGTCATGGTGAACAATCCTTTTAATATATTGTTGCATTCATTTTGTTAATATTGGGTTGAGGATTTTTGCATTTATATTTCTCACAGATATTGGACTATAATTTTCTTTTTTGTGGTATCTTTGTCTGGTTTTTTGCCTTTTCATATGGTTCATGGTGTTCTCAAGGCAAGAATACTGAAGTGGTTTGCCATTCCCTTCTTCAGTGCAAAAAGGCAAAATGGTTGGCTAAGGAGTCCTTACGAATAACTGAGAAAAGAAGAGACGCTAAAGGCAAAGGAGAAAAGGAAATATATACCCATCTGAACGCAGAGTTCCAAAGAATAGAACGGAGAGATACGAAAGCCTTCCTCAGTGATCAATGCAAAGAAATAGAAGAAAACAATAGAATGGGAAAGATTAGAGATATTTTTAAGAAAATTAGAGATAAGAAGGGAACATTTCATGCAAAGATGGGCACAAAAAAGGACAGAAATGGTATGGATCTAACAGAAGCAGAAGATATTAAGAAAAGGTGGCAAGAATATATAGAAGAACAATACAAAAAAGATCTTCATGACCCAGATAACCACGAAGATATGATCACTCACCTAGAGCCAGGCATAGTGCAAAGTCAAGTGGGCCTTAGGAAGCATCATTAGGAACAAAGCTAGTGGAGGTGATAGAATTCCAGTGGAGCTATTTCAAATCCTAAAAGATGATGCTGTGAAAGTGTTGTACTCAATATGCCAGCAAATTTGGAAAACTCAGCAGTGGCCACAGGACTGGAAAAGGTCAGTTTTCATTCCAATCCCAAAGAAAGGCAACGCCAAAGAATGTTTGAAGTACTGCACAATTGCACTCATCTCACACACTAGACAAAGTAATGCTCAAAATTCTCCAAGCCAGGCTTCAACTTAGCTTGAACCTCCAGATGTTCAAGCTGGATTTAGAAAAGGCAAAGGAACCAGAGATCAAATTGCCAACATCTGTTGGATCATAAGAAAAGCAAGAGAGTACCAGAAAAACATCTACTTCTGCTTTACTGACTATGCCAAAGCCTCTGACTCTGTGGTGCACAAAAAACTGTGGAAAATTCTTAAAGAGATGGGAATACCAGACCACCTGACCTGCCTCCTAAGAAATCTGTATGCAGGTCAAGAAGCAACAGTTAGAACTGAACAAGAAACAATGGACTGGTTCCAAACTGGGAAAGGAGTACATCAAGGCTGTATATTGTCACCCTGTTTATTTAACTTATATGCAAAGTACATCATGTGAAATGCTGGGCCGGATGAATCACAAGCTGGAAGCAAGCTGCCAGGAGAAATATCAATAACCTCAGATATGCAGATGACATCATCCTTACAGCAGAAAGTGACAAGGACCTGAAGAGCTCTTGATGAGAGTGAAAGAGGAGAGTGAAAAAGCTGGCTTAAAACTCAAAAGTCAAAATACTAAGATCATGGCATCTGGTCTTATCATTTCATGGCAAATAGATGGGGAAATAATGGAAACAGTGTCAGACTTTATTTTGAGGGCTGCAAAATAACTGCAGATGGTGACTTCTGCCATGAAATTAAAAGACGCTTGTTCCTTGGAAGAAAAGCTATGACAAACCTAGACAGCATATTAAAAAGCAGTGACATTACTTTGCTAACAATGATCTGTCTAGCCAAAGCTACAGTTTTTCCAGTAGTCATGCATGGATGTGAGGGTCGCACCATAAAGAAAGCTGAGTGCCAAAGAATTGATGCTTTTGAACTGTGGTGTTGGAGAAGACTCTTGAGAGTCCCTTGGACTGCAAGGAGATCCAACCAGTCCATCCTAAAGGAAATCAGTCCTGAATACTCACTGGAAGGACTGATGCTGAAACTGAAGCTCCAATACTTTCACCTGCTGATGCGAAGGACTAACTCATTGGAAAACACCCTGATGCTGGGAAAGATTGACGGCAAGAGAAGGGGACAACAGAGGATGAGATTGTTGGATGGCATAACCGACTCAATGGACATCAGTTTGAGCAAGTTCTGGGAGTTGGTGATGGACAAGGATGGCTGGCGTGCTGCAGTCCATGGGGTCACAAAGAGTCAGACATGACTGAGCAACTGAACTGAACTGATCTTATCTGGTTTGGGTATCAGGGTAATCTTGGTTCTGGGAAATGAGTTAGGAAGTAGAACACATGTCTTCTGCATTACAGGCAGATTCTTTACCATCTGTGTGTGCTGTAGTTCACAGGGTTGCAAAGAGTCTGACATGACTTCTCAACTGAACAACAACTCCCTACAGAGATGCTTTACTGAAGAAAAATGACAAAGGAAGAGGAAAAATGTTTTTTCAATTCTTTTGGGAAACCACTAGCATAAATGATTTTAAAAAGGAAAACATAAAAATAACCAAAATGAAGAATGAAATGGAAGTATTACTGTAGATGTTATAAATAACTACAAAAATACTAAGAATTTATTGTTAAAAACTTTATAGCATTATAGCAATAAATTTTTATATAAAAAGACAAACTCCTAGGGAATAATTTACCAAAATTGACTTCAAGAATAAAAGAAAAACTAATAATCATATAACATGAAAGATTAATTAGTAACCAAAAACCTACCCAAAAAGAACTATAAGGCTCAGGTGGCTTCTTTTGTGAATACCACTAGACGTGAAAGGAATATGCAATTCCAATGTTATATAAGCTATTTTAGGATTTAGAAAAAGAAAGAATACTTTTCAAATTACAGGGATAATTTGACATTGAAGCCTGACAATGCCAGTACAAGAAAACAAAGCTATCATTAGTCTCACTCATAAATAAAGATTAATAAATTGTAAACAAAGTTTACAAAAATAAAATTTTCTATTTCTATTTTATTAGAAAAATATATCATGACAAAGATGGGTTTAATCTAAAAATCCAGGTTTCATTTAATATTACAAAATTCAACTCTTGTAACTCACCACACTAACAGATTAAAAGAGAAAACACAGATGACCTACCTTAAGAGATACATAAGAATTGTTTGGAAAATTCATGATAAAGCAAATAAACAAATACAAATTCAATCTTTTTAGCAAAAAAGGAATATAAGGCAATTTCCTTAGACTGGTAAATGGTATTTATGAAAAACCCATACCAAATTCACACTTGTTTGTGAAGCTCTTTCTATTAAGAAATATCCTGTCTTTAGAATTCAAGGTTGGGGAAGAAGAAGAGTAGGGCTCTATCAAATGTATTATTGTGACCATTCACCCCAATAAATGAGCATCTGCTTTTAAAACATGGACAAGATTACTTGTTTCTGTTAGTCTTCTCCAAATAAAGAAGAATATCCATATACTTTTCAAAAAAGTTCCAACAATTCACAGTGACCAATATATCAATATAGTTTCATAACAACCTCCCTAAACTTACAGTATTCTCATTCCTTTTTAAAAAATTTAGTCAGTGTGAACAGGTATACTCTAAAGAAGAAACCTGAGAGGTAACCGAAGTACTCACCATCTGTTGCAGAGTTTCTAAGTTGTTCTTTACTCAAAGGTTTCTCCGAGGTAGATAAAAAGTCTTTAACTGCAACTTTCCCATCAGAGACACTATTAACAATGTTATAAGGATCTTCTGCTCCTAGAGAGAAAGAAAAAGATGACAAAATGTGAAGATATTTAATTGGTTAGTCTGTTCAAATAAGCACATAACAACTTGATTTGGGTAAAATGTATTCACTTTGTAGAAATCCGTCTTGAGGTTTTTCTGTCTGCAATATCCTCCAAATCGAAAGCTCCACAAAATTTATAGGTCTAAATATTTATATTAGAAAACAAGAAACACTGCAGCACTTCACCTTTTTAGTTCAACCCAAGAAGCTAAACAATAAAAACAACAAAACAGCAAAGTGAACCCAAGGAAAGTAATGCTACAATAGAGGGGGGAACCCCTTTTTCTCCTTATCCAGTGTCTGGAATGAATAACAGTAAAGCTGGTAAGATGCTAATAAACTGATATTTTATTAAAGTATTATTCACTTTATGGTTTTGGTTATGTGAATAATCTGTATATGAGTGTGTTCTATATTGCTATATTGTTCTATATTTTAAGTTTCATTAGTGTCTGACTACTATATTAGGGAAAGGGTGATTGTTTTGCTGTTTTGTTTATGCTGCTGGTTAGCTGCATGGGTTGAATATTTAAGATAAATTATTTTTAATTGTCTTGTTTTTTATTAAAAGCATTTAATGCTATAAATTTTCCTGCAAGACTGTTTTTATCACACTTTGTATTTTGATATATTTTGTTTTCACTGTCATTCATTTCTAAAATTTTTTAAATTTCTACTTAAATTTATTTAGCCCAAAGCCGCCTTTGAGCTTCCCAGGTGGCTCAATGGTAAAGAACCTACCTGCCAATGCAGAACATGAGTTTGATCCCTGGGTCAGGAAGATCCTCTGTAGGAGAAAATGGCAGCCCACTCCAGTTTCTTGCTGGGATAATCCCATGGACACAGGAGTCTGGCAGTTTACGCCCATGGGGTTGAAAAGAGTTGGATGTGACTGAGCACACATGCATTTATTGTTTAACCAAAGAATTACTTAGAACATTTGTTTTCAGTCTTTAAAGCAAAAATTTTCCATATTCTTTCATAAATAATGTTTGTTACTACCTAATGGTGATAGACACAGTGGCTGATGAACTATGGATAGAGGTTCGTGACACTGTACAGGAGACAGGAATCAAGACCATCCCCAAGAAAAAGAAATGCAAAAAAGCAAAATGGCTGTTTAAGGAGGCCTTACAAATAGCTGTGAAGAGAAGGGAAGTGAAAAGCAAACAGGAAAAGGAAAGATATACCCATTTGAATGCAGAATTCCAAAGAATAGCAAGGAGATAAGAAAGCCTTCCTCAGTGATCAATGCAAAGAAATAGAAGAAAACAATAGAATGGGGAAGACTAGAGATCTCTTCAAGAAAATTAGAGATACCAAGGGAACATTTCATGCAAAGATGGGCTCGATAAAGGACAGAAATGGTATGGACCTAACAGAAGCAGAAGATATTAAGAAGAGGTGGCAAGAATACACAGAAGAACTGTACAAAAAAGATCTTCACGACCCAGATAATCACAATGGCGTGATCACTCACCTAGAGCCAGACATCCTGGAATGTGAAGTCAAGTGGGCCTTAGGAAGCATCACTACGAACAAAGCTAGTGGAGGTGATGGAATTCCAGTGGAGCTCTCTCAAATCCTGAAAGATGATGCTGTGAAAGTGCTGCACTCAATATGCCAGCAAATTTGGAAAACTCAGCAGTGGCCACAGGACTGGAAAAGGTCCGTTTTCATTCCATTTCCAAAGAAAGGCAATGCCAAAGAATGCTCAAACTACTGCACAATTGCATTCATCTCACACGCTAGTAAAGTAATGCTCAAAATTCTCCAAGCCAGGCTTCAGCAATACGTGAACTGTGAGCTTCCAGATGTTCAAGCTGGTTTTAGAAAACGCAGAGGAACCAGAGATCAAATTGCCAACAACCGCTGATCATCAAAAAAGCAAGAGAGTTCCAGAAAAACATCTATTTCTGCTTTATTGACTATGCTGAAGCCTTTGACTGTGTGGATCACAATAAACTGCGGAAAATTCTGAAAGAGATGGGAATACCAGACCACCTGACCTGCCTCTTGAGAAACCTGTATGCAGATCAAGAAGCAACAGTTAGAACTGGACATGGAACAACAGCCTGTTTCCACATAGGAAAAGGAGTACCTCAAGGCTGTATATTGTCATCCTGCTTATTTAACTTCTATGCAGAGTACATCATGAGAAACGCTGGGCTGGAAGAAGCGCAAGCTGCAATCAACATTGCCGGTAGAAATATCAGTAACCTCAGATATGCAGATGACACCACCCTTATGGCAGAAAGTGAAGAAGAACTAAAGAGCCTCTTGATGAAAGTGAAAAAGGAGAGTGAAAAAGTCGGCTTAAAGCTCAACATTCAGAAAACGAAGATCATGGCATCTGGTCCCATCACTTAATGGCAAATAGTGGGGAAACAGTGGAAACAATGGCTGACTTTATTTTCTGGGCTCCAAAATCACTGCAGATGGTGATTACAGCCATCAAATTAAAAGATGCTTACTCCTTGGAAGGAAAGTTATGACCAACCTAGACAACATATTAAAAAGCAGAGACATTACTTTGCCAACAAAGGTCCGTCTAGTCAAGGCTATGGTTTTTCCAGTGGTCACGTATGGATGTGAGAGTTGGACTATAAAGAAAGCTGAGCGCCGAAGAATTGATGCTTTTGAACTGTGGTACTGGAGAAGACTCTTGAGAGTCCCTTGGACTGCAAGGAGATCCAACCAGTCCATCTAAAGGAGATCAGTCCTGGGTGTTCATCGGAAGGACTAATGTTGAAGCTGAAACTCCAATACTTTGGCCACCTGATGGGAAGAGCTGACTCATTGGAAAAGACCCTGATGCTGGGAAAGGTTGAGGGCAGGAGAAGAAGGGGACAACAGCGGATAAGATGGTTGGATGTCATTATCAACTCGATGGACATGGGTTTGGGTAGAATCCAGGAGTTGATGATAGACACGGAGGCCTGGCATGCTGCGGTTCATGGAGTCGATAATAGACACGACTGAGCAACTGAACTGAACTGAATGGTGAGTCTATGTGGTCTGAATGACTACTGATATTTAGAATTCATTGAAATTTTTCTTTGTGGCTTCATTTCAGTTCAGTCGCTCAGTCGTGTCCGACTCTTTGCAACCCCATGAATCTTAAATATCGTCTATTTTCATGATTATTCCATAGGCATTTGAAGAGAATGTGTTTAGTATATAAAGTACTATCTCTGTTTCTCAAATAAAGTTTGTTAATATTGTTACTTTAATCTCAATCTCTTTCAATCTATCTCTCATCTTTCTCTGAAGATTTATGTGTTCAGCTGAAAGTGTATGTGTATATATATATGGTGTTGTCCTACAGGCATTATAATAAGTCTAACCTATATGAAGTATTTTATGCTACAAATTTATTGTATTTCTTCTCTCTCTTTATCTTTTTATGGTGTGAATATAAATCTAATTTATTGTTTATAATTTGCTGTTTGTATAGACTATATTTTACTTAACCAATCCCCTAGTGATGGACACTAAGTTACTTTCATTTTTCCTCCCATAAACAATGTTACAATGAGCATTCTTGTACATCTCTCTACAAAAGACTTTTCTGGGCTTTTTACCTAAGACAGAATTATCAAGTCCTAAGAAATATCCATACTTAATTTGACACGTACTGCCAGCTTGCTATGCAGAATGACTCTCTATACACTATTTTACCTACTCAACAGCAATTCTTGAGTATTCTCATCTCTCTTCATATACATATTTAGCCACTTGGGTTTCTTCTTCTGTGTACTGACTTCTTATATCCTTATTTTCCAATGAATATTTTTCTTTCTAATACTGAGTTGCAGAATTTTTTACATATTCAAGATATTAATCTTTTGTTAGTCCTAAAAGTTGTAATTATCTTCTTCCAACCTATTACTTATCTGGTAATGTTTTAGAGTCCTTCATTTTATTATCACAAATGCTTAATCATGATATAATCAAATCTTTTTTACTCAATGGCTATACTGTTGGGAATATTATTTATAATAAATTATTCACAGCCACAGGCAGAATATTTTCTCCATCAGCTTTAATGTATTACCTTTTAGATTAATTCATTTGAAGATTATTTTATATATGGTCTGAAGTAGTAATCCAACTTCATTTTCTTCCATACAGTGAGCCAATTTTCCCATGTTCTTGTTGTTCAGTCGCCCAGTCATGTCTGACTCTTTGCAATCCCACGTACTACAGCACGCCAGGCTGCTCTGTCCCTCACCATCTTGATGTCATCTTTATCATGTGTCAAGTTTCTATAAATAGGGGTCTCTGTGGATATCTATACTGTGATGCATTGGACTACTTATAACACTTCATTACACATATTCAATAGTATATTAATATGTAAAGCAACCCATATTATTCTATTTTCAAAATGGTCTTATATTCCAAAATAAATGCCAATAAATACCAATCTTTCCATTTCTAAACTCAATAAGGAAAAAAAATGGGGGAGAAGGCCCAAAGCAATAAAATCAGAAATGAAAAAGGAGAAGTTACAACTGAAGCCACAGCAATATAAAGGATCATGATTTTACTGTATGGACAATTATATGCCAATAAATGGGCAACCTAGAAGAACTGTGTACATTTCTAGAAATCTATAATCTCCCAAGACTGAATGAGGGAGAAATGGAAAATATGAACATACCTATTACCAGTAAAAAATTGAATCTATAATTTTAAAAACTCCCAACAAAGTCCAAAATTAGATGACTTCACAGGTGAATTCTACTGAACAGTTAGAGAAGAGTTAATACCTATCACTATTTCAAAATATTGCAGAGGAAGGAACTCTGCCAAACTCATTCTATACAGCCACCATTGCCCTGATAACAAAACCAGAAAAAGAGATTCAGTGCAATTCTTATCAAAATACTAATGGTATTTTTCACAGAACTAAAATAAATAATTCTAAAATTTGTGTGGAAATGCAAAAGACCCTTCAAATAGCCAAAACAATCCTGAAAAAGAAGAATAAAACTGGAGACATCACAATTTCTGATTTTAAACTATACAACAAAGTAATAGTAATCAAAATAGTATGGTACTGGTACAAAATAGACACATAATTCAATGCAACATAATAAAGAGCCCAAAAATGAACCCACAATTATGTGGGCAATTAATCTATGACAAAGGTAGAAGAATACACAATAGGGAAAAGACACCATCTTCACTAAATGGTGTTGTGAAAACTGGGAAGCTACATGCAAGAAATCAAACTGGACTACCCTCTCACATGATGCAAAAAAATAAATTCAAAATGAATTAAATACTTAAATGTAAGACTCAAACCCACGAAACTTCTAAAAAACACATAGGCAGGATGTTCTTTGACATAAGTATTTGTAATATTTTTTCGGACATGTCTCCTTAGGCAACAGAAACGAAAGCAAAAATAAGCAAATGAGACTAACTCAGACTAAACTAAAATCTTTTTGCACAGTGTAGGAAGCTATCCACAAAATGAAAAAGCTACCTACTGAATGTCAGGTGATATTTGCAAATAATATTAATGTATCCAATAAGGGTATCCAAAATATACAAAGAACTGGTATGACTCAATGCCAAAAAAAATAAGCAAACACATTAAAGAACAAGCAGAGGATATCAATACATATTTTTCCACAGAAGACATACAGGTGACCAACAGGTACATGAAAAGATGCTCAACATCACTAATCATCAGGGAAATGCAAATCAAACCCCCAGTGAGATATCACCTCACATCTGCCAGAATGGCTGTTATCAAAAAGACAACAAATAGGGGCTTCCCTGGTGACACAGTGGTAAAGAATCCATCCAATGCAGGAGACAGAGGCTCAATCCCCAGTCCAGGAAGATCCCATATGCTATGGAGCAACTAAGCCATACACCACAACTATTGAGCCTGTGATCCAAAGCGCAGGAACCACAACTACTGAGCCCACGTGTGGAAACTGCTGAAGCCTGTATGCCCTAGAGCCTGTGCTCTGCAACAAGAGAAGCCACCACAATGAGAAGCCAATGCACTACAACAAAGAGTAGCCCCTGCTTGCTGCAACTAGACAAAAGCCCTCTCAGCAATGAAGACCCAGCACAGCCAAAAAATAAATAAATAATAAAAACAAAAACCAAATATTATTTTTTTAAAAGACAACAAATAGCAAGTTTTGGCTTGTGGAGAAAAGGGAAATCTGTACTGTCGGTATGTAATTTGGTACAACCACTATGGAAAACTGTATGGAGGTTTCTCAAAAAACTGAAAACGGTGCTACCATTATGACTCAGCAATTCCACTCCTGGGCATATATCCAAAGAAAACAAAAACTTGAATTAGAAAAGACATAGCCATCCCTTTGTTTACTGGAGCATTATTTATAATATCCAAGACATGGAAGCAACCTAAGTGCCCATCAATATATGAATAGACAAAGCAGATGTGGAGTACATGTACAATGCAATATTACTCAGCCATAAAAAAGAATAAACCCTTGTAATCTGCTGCAATATGGATGGACCTAGATGGTATTATGCCAAATGAACTAAGTCATACAGAGAAATACAAAACTATATGATTTTAATTATATGTGAAATCGAGGAAAAAAAAAAGAGAAATAAACAAAAATAACAAAAACGTAAACAGATTTTTAGATACAGGGAACAAATAAGTATTTGCCAGAGGGGAAAGTTTTGGGAAGAGAAGAAAATAGGTGAGGGGAATTAAGAGGTACAATCTTACAGTTACCAAAGAAATGAGTCATGGGTATGAAATGTACAGTGAGTAGAACATAGTCAATAACTATGTAGTGTCTTTGTGTGGTGACATAGGGTAATTAGAATCATTGTGCTGATCAGTTTGAAATGTTTAGAAATATCAAATCACCATGTCATGTAATAGGAATTAACATTGTGTTGCAGGTCAGTTATACTTAAAAGCAAACTCATAGAAAAAGATATCAGATTTGTGGTTACCAGAGAGAGGACAGAGGGTGGTTAAAAGGTACAAACTTCCAGGTACAAGATTAATAAGCACTAGGGATGGGATGTGCATCATGATAGATATAATTAATCTGTTATGTTATATAATAAAGTTGTTGAGAGTAAAGGCTAAGAGTTCTCATCACAAAAAATATATATTATTTCTATTTCTTTAATTTTGTGTCTATATGAGAGATAGATGTTCACTAAACTTACAGTGATAATTACTTGATGTATATAAATTAAATCACTATGCAATTCACCTTAAACTTATACAGAGCTGTATATCAATTATATCTCTATAAAACCAGAAGAAAAAAAGAATGAGATAACTTATAGTGAAGTTGTTCAGTCGTGCCCGACTCTTTGCAATCACATGGATAGTAGCCTGCACCAAGCTCCTCCGTCCATGGGATTTTCAAGGCAAGAGTACTGGAGTGGGTTGCCATTTGAATATAATAAAACATGGAACAATATCTAAGACACACTGTTAAGTTTTTAAAGCCAATTATGGAATATTATGGGCCTCCCATGGGATGCAAGTAGTGAAGAGCCCACCTACCAATGCAAGAGAGCTGGGTTCAATCCCTGGGTGGGGAAGATCCCCTGGAGAGGGCATGGCAACCCACTCCAGTATTCTCACCTGGAGAATCCCCATGGACAGGGGAGCCTGGTGGGCTACAGTTCACAGGGTCACAAAGAGTTGGGACACAACTGAAGCGACTTGGCACACACGCACATGGAATATTATGGGCATGAGATTGATCCCAGGTCTCCCACATTGCAGGCAGATTCTTTACCATCTGAGCCACCAGAGAAGCCCAAGAATACTGGAGCTAAGTGATCTAATTTTAAAATAATAATTTTGAATACACAAATATTCATTGTTCTAAAGGAAAAAGCCTAAAAGGATATTTACCAAATATTAACAGGAATTTTCCAGACAGTGACATTATAGAGGCTACACTTTGTATTTCTTACATTTCTGGTCATTAAAATTTTTATAACATTTAAAATATTGCCTTTAGTATATAATACAATTTTCTTATTTTGACTATGAAAAAGATCAAGACCTTATTTTTTCCCAGTCTTTTCCATCACAAATGCACAATTCTTAAATGAAAAAGAAAACAGTAAAATTTATCATAATTTGAAGTGCTCAAATATAGATGAAACCAACATTTGTCACAGATACCACAGAGAAGATTAAGCATCCAATATAGTGTTTGACTAGATGACCTCTAAATGAGTCCTGAGTTGCTTTTTAACAGTTTACCATAAAGATCTTACCAATAAAACTGGAAAATTTCTGGGTGTCACTCAGAGTCTTCATATAGTCTTTAACATTCACCATGTTGTCTTCTGGAAGGAAAAGAAAGAGAGGTCACAAGAAAGAATGTGTGGACAAAATAATATTAAAAATACAGCATCAGATTTCTCTGGTTGTCCAGTGGTTAAGAATCCACTTGCCAATGCAGGGGATCCCTGATCTGGGAAGATTCCACAAGATGTGGGACAACTAAGCCCATGCCCCACAACTACTGAGCCTGTGCTCTAGAGCCCACCAGCTGCAGCTACTGAGCCCCCACACCACAACTACTGAAGCCCGAGAGCCTTTAGCCCATGCTCTACAACAAGAGAAGCGACTGCAATGAGAAGCCTGTACACTGCAACTAGAAAGTTGTCCCTGCTCGATGCAACTAGAAAAAGCCTAGGCACAGCAACCAAGACCCAGTTCAGCCAAGAATTAATTAATTAATTTAAGTGTATACAGTATCAAAATCAGCATACCACTTTTATATTGAAAATTTTAAAGCTTTAATTTATTCTTGAAAGTTTTATTTACCAGATACTTTGGATTCATTTTCATCCAAAATGCTTTGTGATAAGATTGTAGATACATGAGCTCTGTGCAAAAAAAAACTAAAAATACCAAGAAACTTTTAAAGTCCAGTAACTTCACTCTGCCCAAAGCAACAAAGCTAGGATTTCTACTCACAAGTTGTGAATTCAAACTACTCTTCAGTCACTAAATTAAGATAGATCTGAAGAGAGAGGATTACAACAGGCCCACTCTCCACAAAATTTCAACCTGCTTATTCTCATAACTGCAAACAAGGAAAGACTCCTTTTCAAAGATAATGTTTAAAATAACAAGCAAATGCCTACAGCTATTTGCTCAACAAAGGAATTGAATTTACTTGAACAAAGACCTTGTACTCTCTTTATAAAGAATAGTTATAAAGACTAGTCCTACCGAAAACAAAATGAGACAAACAAACAACCTGATCAGTTCAGTTCAGTTCAGTCCGACTCTTTGCGACCCCATGGACTGCAGCACGCCAGGCCTCCCTGTCCATCACCAACTCCCAGAGTTTACCCAAACTCATGTCCATCGAGTCGGTGATGCCATCCAGCCATCTCATCCTCTGTCGTCCCCTTCTCCTCCTGCCCTCAATCCCTCCCAGCATCAGGGTCTTTTCCAATGAGTCAACTCTTCGCATGAGGTGGAGTTTTGGAGTTTTAGCTTCAGCATCAGTCCTTCCAATGAACACCCAGGACTGATCTCCTTTAGGATGGACTACCTTGACAGAAGTATTTAAATGCTTACCAGAAACAAAATCTGACTGAAGAATTTTCTCTACCTCTTCTTTAGGTGACTTAATTCCAATATCTTCTAGAAAACCTTCCAAGTTCTTCCCAGGTATCATGTCATCTTCAGGCAAATCAACAGCTAAGATAGTCTCCTGTGATTCTAGAAATGGGAAGAAGTTATTTAGTAACTGATCTAGCCTCTGAGTTTAAAAGCAGTAGCCATCACTAAAGGCTTTTGTCAGTGGCAACCCATGGTTTATTATCATATCCTGAATTGAGGAATAAGAAATCTCAGTGAAGAATCCAGACCTCAGGAAATGCTATGTCCACCAGTATAATATACAATGAGTTCTTGATCACATTTCTCTGGTGCTAATATAAAATTGGCATAACCAAAATGATTCATATAGCTGAATTTTTCACTACAGTTACACAGAAGAGTTATTTTACTGGGCTTCCCTGGTGGCTCAGTGGTAAAGAATCTGCCTGCAATGAATGTGACCTGGGTTCAATCCCTGGGCCAGGAAGATACCCTGGAGAAGGGAATGGCTACCCACTCCAGTATTCTTGCCTGCAAAGAGGAGCCTGGTGGGCTACAGTCCATGGGGTCGCAAAGAGTCAGACATATGGAGTTCTAATAGTAGCAAGCAAAATTAACTTTATTTATTGAGGTGAAATAAATTTTAGAATCATGAAAACTGTAAAATATCAAACACAGCATCACAAGGGCTCATTCATCTTTTCTCTTCAATTCTACCAAGACTCAATTGTATTCTAGCATCTGGAATTTTGCTTCACATCCAGCCTTTTCAAAGGAGGCAGTGTTAAGTCAGATAGACCTGCATTCAAATCCTGACCCTGGAATTTGTGACCCGGAACTCTAGGACCTTGAGCAAATTTTTACTACTTACATTACATTACATTACATGAAGTCGCTCAGTCATGTCCAACTCTTTGCGACCCCATGGACAGTAGCCCACCAGGCTCCTCTGTCCATGGGATTTTCTAGGGAAGAGTACTGGAGTGGATTGCCATCTCCTTCTCCAAGGGATCTTCCCAACCCAGGGATCAAACCCAGGTCTCCAGCATCGTAGACAGATGCTTTACCGTCTGAGCCACCAGGGAAGTACCCTTTACAAATTTCAGTTGTCTTACATGTAAAATGAAATTATAATAGTATCTACCTCACAAGGTTGATGTGGAGATTAAATATGAAAATATACTGAAAAACATTTAAAACAACGTTAGACATATCAGTTCAGTCAGTTCGGTCGCTCAGTCATGTCTGACTCTCTGTGACCCCATGGACTACAGCATGCCAGGCTTCCCTGTCCATCACCAACTCCCAGACCTTGCTCAAACTCATGTCCATCAAGTCGGTGATGCCATCCAACCATATACTAAGGGTTTATTAAGTGTCATTATTACTAGCAATAAAATAATTGTTGTTTTTATTATAATTATTAAAACCAACAAGAACTAGCTACAAATGGTAATCACAGCTTCTTAGTGTCTTAGATTCTGCCTCACTTCTTGTTCCCCTAACATTATTAGGAGACAACTGCAGATGGCAATTTGAGTTTTGCCAACACCTAAAAACCTGTATCAGCTCTTCTTTGTCTTAACCAAAATTTGGTTTCCTTTAAAATACTGTTTCCTTGCATAATCATCTTGAGTACAGTCTATTCATCCTCCCATGTTCCATATACCATAGGACCAGGAAACAGAGCACCATTCTCCTGGTTTTCTGCTGCTCTTTTGAGCCTATTTTAGTCCAACTTCAATCAAAATGTATCGTTCTCCTTTAAGGTTCAAGCCTGATATTCAACTATGCCACCCTTCTGACACCATTTTCTATTGCTTTCTGATCACTCCTTCATAGTCTCTAAGGATTTTGGCACATTGATCATAATCTTCCCTCAACTCTATATCCTATTATCATCCAATGATAATAAGGATGATCCTAACCTCAGAGGACCTTGACTTCTTAACTGCCAACAAGCCTTCACTTTCTTTCCAAAGTCATCCACACCAATGGCTATTCTTCATCCTCATCATTACCTAGCATTGCCTGCCTCATCCCTAATATCCTAAACTACAAGATCAGACACTGACCATAATCCTTTAAGACTATATGTGTCTTTGTTGAAGGGAAGTACAGAACTTTGCACATTGTGCCTCCTCTCCAGGCCCCTCCACGTTCTCCAGTGGACAGTCGAGACACAGTGAACCAGCCTGATCAGTTATAATGGAGGGCCTGCTATGCTAACTCTTACCTTCTTGGATAGCCCTTGTTTACTCTTCCCTGTAGTTACTGGTCTTATATTGCACTGACTGGCTGATTCCAATGCCATCTCCCTAGTCCCTGTGACCATCCCCAAGATTCAGGTACCTAACCTGAATCTATCTGTTCTCCTTTCTCAATGGCTTAATTTCAGCATTTTTTTTCTTACCATTTGAGACCTGCTCTCTGATTTCAAAGTTAACTATCATTTGCTAAACAGATAATATATACCTAATAACTATGCTTTATATGTATTTTTGCAGTTGATCCTGGCAACTGTATGAGAAATATGATGTTTTTAGCATCCTTGTTTTAAAGATGAAGAAATCAGAATGGCCTAGAGTGAGTAGGCAGCTAAGAAGTCAAAGAACCACACCCCCATCTCTTGTCATACTCCACAGCCCATGCTCTTTTCTACTACTATGCACTATTTCCTATTGCTTAGCTAATCTAATTAACTACTACACTATGTTGATGCTAATTATGTTATGACCCAGGTAAAATACTTATACGTAAACCAGAAAATATTAAATATATTTTGTAACCTAAAAGAGAAACTTTTAACTTTTTAACTTTCATATGCCAAGAAAGCCTATGTATTGAAAATCTGTAAAGTATATTGTATACTTCTTTGCACACAGAAATGCCTCTGCATTGGTTTCCCTAACATTTGTCTGAGTTGTCATTCTTTTCAAGAGTGCTCACTGATCAAATAGTCATTTGAATGGTTATTCAAATAAGTCACCAGTAATACTGTTTTAAACATATTTTTCAAACAAGAAAGTGCACAAACCCCACAAGTACTATATTCATTGGTTTCAGTCCTACATCTTTAACTTTTAAACCAAAATGGAAGTCAAATAATAGAAAAACTGTGCCACTGAACTGCATATGGTCTCTCTGATATTTAACAAAAACTAAAGAAAGGAACATGATAAGTATCTATTAAAGAAGTAAAAGATTTATGAGAAATTATATAATACAGAAGCCTATATACAGGATGGAGTCCTAAGTCTGAGGTTTAAAATGATATATAGAATTTTCGTATCTAGAAAAATTTTAAGGCCAGTAGCTGACTCTACATATAAAATCCTAAAAACAAAAAGAGTTAAAAATAGGTTTAAGCAGGCCCCTTTCTATAAAAAAACCTTTTTTCTTTCATTAAGAAACATGTCAATTTTTAACCAAAACCAAGATCTGCCTACCTATAAATAGATCAATGTCAATATGTTAACCAGAAGTTAGCACAAGCAGAAAAGGTAAAAAGCAAAACCAAAGGCATCCCTTCAATAAAAATAAATTTAACAGTCAAAAGTAATCCTATACTCACCTTCTAACTTGGAGGTATCATGTATTTCCTTTACTACTTTTGCAAATTCTTCAATTTGTACTTTGTCACCTTCTGTAAGAAAAACATTTTAAATAAATCAGCCTCACTGAAACAAAAGTTGGATCCAATAAAGAAATCTTTGAAAATGTAAATTATTTGATGCACTCATAAGAATTATATTTCCTTTGTATATTGTTGAGTGACCAAAAGATTAATTTTATGGAATGAATAAACCTTATGGCTGCAGAAATCAGGCTGAGATTTTCATTTCCAATAGTCAAGAGAAACTATGCAATCCATATCACTAGAAATAAAACTAAGAGACAAATCTCAATTTAATTTTAGCCTTTCAAATGTTTGAAGATAAAAATACTGTAGCAGATGTAAAACTTTTTCCAAAGTCAGATGGTTGTATAGCTAGCATTTCTGATTGATGTTTACACCTATTTCTTATACAAAAATACATAAGTACTAGATTACAAAGTCAAAGTGACAAACGCTTGTTTTCTGAATCTGGAACAGGGAAAATTAATTTAAGGATTTAGAATTACTATAGTTTATGATCATAGACTAGAATACAGTATAAGCAGAAAGTATATTGACAGCAGATAAAACTTTGCCTAGAGCTTAAGCTGAAACTCCAGTATTTTGATCACCTCATGCGAAGAGCTGACTCATTGGAAAAGACTCTGATGCTGGGAGGGATTGGGTGCAGGAGGACAAGGGGACAACCGAAGATGAGATGGATGGATGGCATCACTGACTCGATGGATGTGAGTCTGAGTTAACTCTGGGAGTTGGTGATGGACAGGGAGGCCTGGCGTGCTGCGATTCATGGGGTCGCAAAGAGTCGGACATGACTGAGCGACTGAACTGAACTGAACTGAGAGCTTAAATATATAGCTACAAAGGCCAAAAGGTATATGAAAAGGTGTTTAATATCAGTAATCATCAAGGAAATACAAATCAAAACCACAATGAGATATCATCTCACATCTGTTAGGATGGCTATTACCAAAAATAAATAACAGATACTGGTGAGGATATAGAGGAAAAGGAACCGTTATACACTGTTGATTGGAATGTAAATGGGTACAGTCATTAAAGTATAGTGGTTCCTCAAAAAATTAAATATAGAACTACCACATGATCCAATCATTTCCCTTTTTAAAAATTATATATACACGATGGACTATTATTTAGCCATGAAAAAGGAAATTCTGCCATTTGTGACAATATAGATAAGCCTGCTGGGCATGGTTTTTCCTGTGGTCATGTATGGATGTGAGAGTTGGACTGTGAAGAAGGCTGAGTGCCAAAGAATTGATGCTTTTGAACTGTGGTGTTGGAGAAGAAGACTCTTGAGAGTCCTCTGAACTACAAGGAGATCCAACCAATCCATTCTGAAGGAGATCAGCCCTGGGATTTCTTTGGAAGGAATGATGTTAAAGCTGAGACTCCAGTACTTTGGCCACCTCATGCGAAGAGTTGACTCATTGGAAAAGACTCTGATGCTGGGAGGGATGCGGGGCAGGAGGAGAAGGGGATAACAGAGGATGAGATGGCTGGATGGTATCACTGACTCAATGGACATGAGTCTGAGTGAACTCCAGGAGCTGGTGATGGACAGGGAGGCCTGGCGTGCTGCAATTCATGGGGTCGTAAAAGAGTTGGACACGACTGAGTGACTGAACTGAACTGAACTGCTGGGCATTATGCATTTCATTATGTGAAATAAGCCAAAGAGAGAAAGACAAGTACTGTAGGGTATCACTTATATGTGGAATCTAAAAAAAACAATAAACAATTTCATAGAAACATAAAGTAGATAGGGGCTGGGGGAAGGGGAAATGGAGAAGCATAGGTCAAAGGGCACAAACTTTCAGTTATAAGAAAAATAGTTTCAATAAAAGAAAAAGAATAATTAATTCAGAGAATCTAATGTACAGCATGGTGATTATAGTTGAAAATATGGCAATATGACAATTTCTACTTGAAAGTTGCTGAGATTAGATGTCAAGCATTCTCATCATTCACACACACACAAAATTAACTATATGAGGTAATGGGTGTAAATTTGTTAATTATCTTGATCTTGTTAATCGTTCCACTATATCTTTCAATCATAATATTATACATTTTACATACAATTATATTTGTCACTTATTATGCAATAAAATTGGAAATATATATACACATATAACTACAACCAACAGCGTCTTATCTTTTATCTTTCCTTGGCTTTCAAATTAACACCTGAATTTTTAGGAACCATACTCTAGTAAGAGCATGTATCTTTATTGCATTTTTCCAGCTTCTGTCTTTTAGTAGGGTCCTGTCCTGTTGACTTCCTGGTGGTGCAGATGGTAAAGCATCTGCCTACAATGCAGGAGACCCGGGTTTGATTCCTGGGTTGGGAAGATCCCCTGGAGAAGGAAATGGCAACCCACTCCAGTACTCTTGCCTGGAAAATCCCATGAACAGAGGAGCATGGTAGGCTACAGTCCATAGGGTTGCAAAGAGTTGCACACGACTGAGCAACTTCACTTTCCTTTTGCCCTGTTGAGCCATACTAAGTTGCTTCAGTTGTGTCCAACTCTTTGTGTCCCTCTGAACTGTAGCCCATCCATGGGATTCTCCAGGCAAGAATACTGGAGTGGGTTGCTACGCCCTTCTCCGCGGGTTCTTCCTGACCCAGGGATCAAACCCACGTCTCCTGTGGCTCACACATTGTAGGCAGATTCTTTATCTCTGAGCCACTGGGGAAGCCCCTTAGTAGGGCCCTACATCTCCCTAACTATAAGAGCTCTGCCTTAAATATGTCAGGTATCTCTCTGATGTGGGGAGAAAGAGTAGAAAAGGATACAAAGAGTTTGTGTATCCCATTTCCCATGATTTTTTTTATATTCTGTTACTGTGGATAATCTCCTACCACCCTCATATCAACCAGCAAGTCAAGATAATAAAATTTTCTAAGACTGGTTTACAAAAAGACCTTCTCAATTAAGTGTCTTCAATTTGTAGCAGCTTAAAGACCAGCTTTAAGGGGCTTCCCTGGTGGCTCAGAGGTTAAAGCGCCTGCCTGCAATGCGGGAGACCCGGGTTCGATCCCTGAGTTGGGAAGATCCCCTGGGGAAGGAAATGGCAACTCACTCCAGTATTCTCACCTGGAGAATTCCATGGAGCAAGGAGCCTGGTAGGATACAGTCCATGGGGTCGCAAAGAGTCGGACACGACTGAGCTACTTCACTTTTCACTTTCAAAGACCAGCTTAAAGTAAGCAGTAGGCATTGCAGCTCAGTCACCTAAGTGGAGATTCCTCTGAATCCAGCACATAAATTCAAACACAACTAAATTCAGCTATTTAGAATTCTGAAAGAAAGAAAGGAAAAAAGCAAACAAACAAGGAGCATCTGAGGTTACCAGGTGCCAATAACACTAGCAGGTGCTTTAACAAAATCTGCATCTAGGGTTGGGCCTGTTTACCAACGGTCACAAATCTCTATGACCTATAATTCCATTTGGTCCTTAAGTTCTTACATATGCTGAAACAGAAAAGCAACCACAGGTTTTAGAAAAGATTCCTTGGGTACATTTAAATATGTTCTATGAAAAGACATGTGGGTAGACACAGATTTTGGAATTTGGCACTCATTCTTTGCTAAACCACCAACACAAGGCTAACCATAACAAGTACCAGGTTTCAAAGTTAGAGCCTGAAATAAATATTCAGACCTAACTTGAACAAGTATAAATGAAAACAGCAATATCACAAAGACATGTTCTGAATCAGGTTGTCAGGCCCAAAAGAAAAAAATTATTTAGCTAATTTCAATTCCATCAGAGGTCAGAGTCAGGAGAAATAGAACAAATACATCTTAGCTTAAGTTTAAAAACCTAAAACAAGGAAAGCTAGAGAAACCAGAAGAGAAGAGAGTATCTGAAATCTTTATGCCTGGCTACAACTATACTGATTTCCTCCATATAATTCCTAGTCTATGGGTTCAGCCTCTCACATTCCCCTTAACTATTTTCCACATCATCCTGACATATTTGGCTCAATCTCAACTCTCTTCATTTAGGTCTTTCATCAGAAACAGGGAGGGACCCAAAAGCTATATAAGTTGATATTTGGGAAGCATTTCTGAATTTGCCAAATGATATACATCTTTTTTACTTTTCAATGCATTTTTCTAATCATCATAAAATTAATTTTTTCATTTTAAATATACTTTAAAATACTGAGGAGTCAATATGTAATACCATCAACAGCCAGGAAGTAATTCACTTAGAGGGAACCTAAATCTGTTGGGTTTTTTTTTCTTTTTAACATAACCTGGTCAAATGATTATTTCAGGACAATAATTCTTGAGTTCTTTCTCATATTTCTAAGAATGTGTTGAGATGCTTTATCAGTTCACTTGGTCATGTTACCTACTTTGGTCATAAAAACTCAACTTTTATGTTTTATACATTGGGGTACTCTACAAGATTTCATTTGGAACAAAAGAATTCTACTGATTTAACAGCACCAAATATAAACAAAAACCAAAAATAAAGAATTTCAAAACTTTGCAAACCACAGCAATAAAATGGGACTTCCTAGATGGCACTACTGGTAAAGAATGCCTGCCAATACAGGAGACATAAGAGATGCAGGTTCAATCCCTGGCCTGAGAAGATCCCTTGGAGAAGCGCACAGCAATCTGCTCCAGTACTCTTGCCTAGAGAATCCCATGGAGAGAGAAGCCTCTCAGGCTACAGTCCACAGGGTCAAAAGAGTCAGTTACAACTGAAGCAAGTGAGCACCCAGGTACACTAAGTGAAAGTGAAGTCGCTCAGTCGTGTCCAACTCTTTGCGACCCGTGGACTGTAGCCCACCAAGCTCCTCCATCCATGGGATTCTCCAGGCAAGAATACTGGAGTGGGTTGCCATTTCCTTCTCCAGGGGATCTTCCCAACCCAGGGATCGAACCCAGGTCTCCCACACTGCAGGCAGGTGCTTTAACCTCTGAGCCACCAGGGAAGCCCCCAGATACACTAAAATAAGAACCAAATCACTTTGTATAAAAGGATTAAAGTTAAAAGAAGAAATAGTATGACAGATGAAGTCCACATATAGTTTTCAATATCTTGTATATATTCAGATTTAGATGGTAAAATAATCTACATTTTACATACTATATTTTTGCTTCACAAGTATATAATAATGAATAGGACTTCACTTTCATGCATTGGAGAAGGAAATGGCAACCCACTCCAGTGTTCTTGCCTGAAGAATCCCAGGGACGGGGGAGCCTGATGGGCTGCCGTCTATGGGGTCGCACAGAGTCAGACACGACTGAAGCGACTTAGCATCAGCAGTAGGAATCAGGGAAATGCAAAATTTAGGTCACAGTGAGGAAACTTTTTATATCCACCTAATTGGCAAAAATTAAGATTTCTGTTAATTCCTAAGTGAAGTCGCTCAGTCGTGTCTGACTCTTCCACATGGGTCTTATATAACTTATAGTAGATTTGTTTCCATTTCTTTTTACTTTTTATTATGAAAAATTGTAAATATATTCAAAATAGAAAGTAAATGGCAATGAGCACCATGTACACTCCCTAGATGCAAATATTATCAACTCATGGTCATTATTATTTTACCTATAACCATATACCCTCCTATACCTCACTCTCAACCTTTCTCTTTAGGAAAGTTGCTGCTATGTTCTAGGGGCACCTAAAAGAATTGGTACCTTTATTATGAACTGTGGGCTTTGACATAATAAACAGTCATTTTTTGCCCCACTTCATGCCTTTAGTCCTGACTTCTGTCAATCAGAGAGCAAAATCACAAACCCTACTTTCTTTTTGTTTACATTTTTGCCTAGGGGGGAAAAATGTCTGAAAGACTATTCAGTCAGTTCAGTTCAGTTCAGTCACTAGTTCGTGTCCGACTCCTTGCGACCACATGAATTGCAGCATGCCAGGCCTCCCTGTCCATCACCAACTCCCGGGGTTTACCCAAACTCATGTCCATCGAGTCGGTGATGCCATTCAACCATCTCATCCTCTGTCGTCCCCTTCTCATCCTGCCCCCAATCCCTCCCAGCATCAGGGTCTTTTCCAATGAGTCAACCCTTCACATGAGGTGGCCAAAGTATTGGAGTTTCAGCTTCAAAATCAGTCCTTCCAGTGAACACCCAGGACTGATCTCCTTTGAATGGACTGGTTGGATCTCCTTGCAGTCCAAGGGACTCTCAAGAGTGTTCTCCAGTACCACAGTTCAAAAGCATCAATTCTTCGGCGCTCAGCTTTCTTCACAGTCCAACTCTCACATCCATACATGACTACTGGAAAAACTATAGCATTGACTAGACGGACCTTTGTTGGCAAAGTAATGTCTCTGCTTTTTAATAAGCTGTCTAGGTTGGTTATAACTTTCTTTCCAAGGAGTAAGCATCTTTTAATTTCATGGCTGCAGTCACCATCTGCAGTGATTTTGGAGCCCAAAAAAATAAAGTCTGACACTGTTTCCACTATTTCCCCATCTATATGCCATGAAATGATGGGACCAGATGCCATGATCTTAGCTTTCTGAATGTTGAGCTGTTAGCCAACTCTTTCACTCTCCTCTTTCACTTTCATCAAGAGGCTTTTTCAGTTCAGTTCAGTTCAGTTCAGTCACTCAGTCGTGTCTGACTCTTTGCGACCCCATGAATCGCAGCACGCCAGGCCTCCTGTCCATCACCATCTCCCGGAGTTCACTCAGATTCACGTCCATCGAGTCCGTGATGCCATCCAGCCATCTCATCCTCGGTCGTCCCCTTCTCCTCCTGCCCCCAATCCCTCCCAGCATCAGAGTCTTTTCCAATGAGTCAACTCTTCGCATGAGGTGGCCAAAGTACTGGAGCTTCAGCTTTAGCATCATTCCTTCCAAAGAAATCCCAGGGCTGATCTCCTTCAGAATGGACTGGTTGGATCTCCTTGCAGTCCAAGGGACTCTCAAGAGTCTTCTCCAACACCACAGTTCAAAAGCATCAATTCTTTGGCACTCAGCCTTCTTCACAGTCCAACTCTCACATCCATACATGACCACAGGAAAAACCATAGCCTTGACTAGATGGACCTTAGTCAGCAAAGTAATGTCTCTGCTTTTGAATATACTATCTAAGTTGGTCATAACTTTTCTTCCAAGGAGTAAGCGTCTTTTAATTTCATGGCTGCAGTCACCATCTGCAAGACTGCTTATTTCTGGACAATGAGATTTTGAGTCTTGTACTTTTGAGTATTTTTGTACTTTTCTGTATTGGCTTAACTTTAATGGACTTTTTTTCCAATAAAAAGTGTAAAATCATCACTCTGAGGAAAAGAATAGCAAACTGATCCTCTTTTCATATATATCAACCCAGTTTTCCTGAAAATATGTCACTCACCACCAACTTCAGTCAACTCTGTGATCTTCTGAAATTCTGACTTAGAAAGGTAAACTCCTAAATTTTGAAGACTAGTGTTCAGATCCCCATAATCAATATTTTCATCTTTAATTTTATCAATAGCTTTAATGATATCAATCAACACTGAAAATAAGGCAGTATGCAAATAAGTATTAAATATACATCAAAAAGAAAACACCAATAGTAAGATGAATTTTGGTTTTAACATACCAATGAAATACTAAAAATTTCACAAATGTTATATATGAAAAGCATTGTCAGAATCTTTAATAATATGAACATTAATAAGTTATAAAATCACAGTATGAAATATGTGGAGAAAAGAGAAGAAAGAAGCAATGAACTGAAAGACAGCAAAATCATTCAATGAACAACACAAAGAAAATAGATTGAAATAAAAAAAAGAAGAGAGTCTCAGGGACCTGTAGCAGTATAAAAAAATGATCTAACATTGTAAAATCAGAGTCTCAGAAGAAAAGAGAGACAGAATTGCTAAAAAGGTACTCAAAGAAATAATGGCTAAACAATTACCAAATTTTTAGCAACAGATATGAACCTACAGATCCAAGAAAATAAGTGAAACTCAAACAGGATAAAGCCAAAGAAATCCATGTCAGGACACATCATAATTAAACACAGAGAAAAAAATTTTTAAGTAGTTTAAAAAAAAATGACATCTTACCTATAGGGGGGAAAAAAACTAATGAAGATTTCCCTCAGAAACCATGGACACCAGAAAGAAGTGGCACCATATTTTTCAAGTGCTGAAAGAAAAGAACTGTCAACCACAAATTCATACTTAGAAAAAAAATATCCTTCAGGAATGAAGGGAAAATCAAGATGTTCTCAGATGAAAGAAAATGAATAGAATCTGTTGACAGTAAACAAATGAATGGTTAAATGGAAGATGTTTAAACAGAAAGAAAAGGATGAAACAAAGAACTCTGGAGTATCAGGAAGGAAGAATAAAAAATGGTAAGCCAAAATATGGGTAAATATAGTAGGCTTTCCTTCTCTTAAGTTTTTAAATCACATTTGATGTTTGAAGCAAAAATTATAAACCTGTCCAATATACTTTTAAATATATGTAAAGGATATATTTAAGACAATTATATCATACATAGGGGAGGGTAAAGGGACATAAGGATAGACAATATTTCTATACTTCATTTGAACTGGTAAAATAATGACATCAGTAGACTGTGATAAGTTATGTATATATAATACCTGAAGCAACCACCAAAAAGAGATATACTCTAAAATAATATATATAAATCAAAATGGAATTCTAAAAATGGGCAAAAGACTTGAATATATATTTCACCAAAGATACCTGAATGGATAGCAAGCATATACAAAAATATTCAAAATTATTAGTCATTAGGGCAATGAAAATTAAAAGCAAAATGAGATATCACTACACACTTATTATAAGTTAAAATTTTAAAAAAGCAAGTGTTGACAAAGATGTGAAGAAACCAGAATCTTTATACATTGCTGCTGAGAAAGAAAATATTATAGCCACTTTGGAAAACAGTTTGGCAATTTGTTAAAAACCTAAACATAAATTTACTATACAGACTAACAATCTTTCTCCTAGGAATTTACCCATGAGAAATAAAAGCATATGTCCACAGAAAGACATGTATGCAAATATTAATTTCATTACTACTGATAAAAGTCACAAATTGAAAAAGTCAAATGTCTATGAACTTGCCACCCATCAACAAAACAGAGTATATCTATAAGCTGTAATATGAATTTGTCCATAAAAAGGAATGAACTATTGATACTGCAACATGAATTAACCTTAAAAGCATTATGCAAAATGAAGGAAGCCAAGTATGAAAGACATGTTATATGATTTAATGTATTAACTGTTAAAAAAAAAAAAAGGCACAATCATAGAGCCTGAAAGCAAATTAATGGTTGTCTAGGGATCGGGTGAAGATTAATTACAAATGGGCATGAGAGAATTTTCAGGACTAATAGAAATGTTACAAACTGGATTGTGTCTACTTCTGGGTATATAGCTAAAAGAATCAAAGTAGCAGCCTAAAGAGATATCTGCATGCCCATCTGTATAGCAGTACTATTCACAACAGCCAAGTGGTGGAAGAAACACATGTGTGCACTGACAAATGAATAAGCAAAATGTGGTGTACACACACAATGAAATATTATTCAACATGAAAAAGGAAGGAAATTCTGACACATGCTACAACACAGATCTTGAGGGCATTATGATAAACAAAATAAGCCAGTCGCAGAAAGACAAATGCTGTATGATTCTACTAGGGTATCTCAAGTGAACAAATTCACAGAAACAGAAAGTATTGTGGAATGATTATTTCCAGAGATGAAGGGTCAAGGATGGGTAATTTTTATTTAACTGGTATAGGTATATAGGTATAACTGGTATATAGATGAAGCACAAGCTGGAATTAAGATTTCTGGGAGAAATATCAATAACCTCAGATGTGCAGATGTTACCACCCTTACAGCAGAAAGTGAAGAACTAAAGAGCCTCTTAATGAAAGTGAAAAAGAAGAGTGAAAAAGTTGGCTTAAAACTCAACATTCAGAAAACTAAGATCATGGCATCTGGTCCCATCACTTCATGGCAAATAGATAGAGAAACAATCAAAACAGTGACAGACTTTATTGGGGGGGGGGGCACTCCAAAATCACTGCAGCTGGTGCTTGCAGCCATGAAATTAAAAGACGCTTGTTTCTTGAAAGAAAAGTTATGACCAACCTAGACAACATATTAAAAAGCAGAGACATTACTTTGCCAACAAAGGTCCATCTGGTAAAAGCTATGGTTTTTCCAGTAGTCATGTATGGATGTGAGAGTTGGACTATAAAGAAAGCTGAGCACTGAAGAATTGATGCTTTTGAACTGTGGTGTTGGAGAAGACTCTTGAGAGTCCCTTGGACTGCAAGGAGATCTGACCAGTCCATCCTAAAGGAAATCAGTCCTGAATATTCATTGGAAGGACTGATGCTGAAGCTGAAACTCCAATACTGGTGCAAAGAACTGATTGATTTGAAAAGATCCTGATGTTGGGAGAGATTGAAGGCAGGAGGAGAAGGGGACAACAGAGGATGAGATGGTTGGATGACATCACTGACTCAATGGACATGAGTTTGAGCAAACTCCGGGAGTTGGTGATGGACAGGGAAGCCTGGCGTGCTACAGTCCATGGGGTTGCAAAGAGTCAGACATGACTGAGCAACTAAACTGAACTGAACTGAACTGAACTGAACTGATAAGTTTCAATTTTGTAAGATAAAAAGCTCTGGAGATTGGTTGCACAACAATGTGAATGCACTTAAAACTAAAATTACTGAAATGTACATTTAAAAATGGCTAAGATGGAGAGACTTATCTGATGGTCCAGTGGCTAAGAATCTACCTTCTGGTGCAGGAGATACAGGTTCAATCCCTGGTCAGGGAACTAAGATCCCATATGCTGTGGTGCAACTAAACCCACATGCACTACAACTAGAGAAAGCCCACGCACCACAGCAAAAGAAGCCCACTCATCACAACTTAAAAAAGCCTGTGCACCACAACAAAGACCCAGAGCAAAGAGTCAGCTGAGACCAAGACAGACACTACTTCACAAAATAGCAATGAAAGAATGATTGAATTTGTGAATGAATGATTGCATGGTGAAGCATTCAAGAAATCGATTTACTACTAGCATCTTCAAGGAATCCAGAGATTTAAGCACTCATATTCACCAGAAATGACAAATGATAATATAGCTTTTAACATGAGATTCTTCATCTATGTATAAAAGGAAGTTTCTTCCTTTGGATTAATTTTTTCTTATCTGAGAAGTCTTTTAGGAAGAGACAGAAAGTTCACTTCTTTTTAAGCATATGAATAAACAGAAGGAAATAAAACAGCATGCCTTCATAACTTTCATTGCTTTTTAATCTCACAGAAAAAAATTATTTATATAAAACATTAAAACATTCAAATAATAAAGAACTAGATTGTGGTGTGACTATAAATTTGTAAATCAGAGCATGGGAGATTTTATGTATGTAAATTTTACCTCAATAGAACTGTTTCTTTTTTAATCTTCTAAAACAAAGATAAACCAAAGTATCTGATTCAAACAAGTTCCTCTTTAAAAAAGTAAATCATTCATCAATAGCTAATAATGGAGCTAATTACCTATTTGACCTCTTCATTATCATTACCATTACTGTACATGGGTATAGCACTCTCCAGTTCATAAAATCCACATAAAAATTCTGTGAAGTAAGCAAGTTAGTTCTTAGTACCCTGATACATAAAGTTTAAAAAAAACTGCCAATGGCTTGTCAAGGGTTTTGGAACTATTAGTACATAAAAAAGCAAATTCAGTTCATTGAACCGAATTCTCCTCAATCTAATTGCTCTTTCCTCAAATGACTTTAAAATAAATTTCCTACCTACCATCATATTCAGGAAGATTTTGCTCTTTAGAGACAGCACTCACAAAGTCATCTAATTTCACCATTCCATTTTCTGTAAAATAAAAAGTTGAGATGATACATTCTATTATACTTTTGTGTAAAAGGTAAATTCACATTTTAATACAACTATGAAAAAAACACTTACCTTCACTTAATCATCAGCTTATTTCTTCTACATAGCCTGTCTCCCTAGATGAGTCTTTCTAAATTAGGTCTGTTCATTTCATTTCAACAATTACTGAGAGTATATTAGTGCCAAGAACTATGTTAGGCACCAAGGACACAAAAGTAAGAAAGACACAGTCCCTGCTTTTTCAATGTTTATTATAAAGTACAAAGGACAGGATTAGGTACTCAGTTCTTGATAGATACAGGAAAAAGGAAAGGTGCCCAAAGAGATGGACCATGAGAAAGCTAATGAGTCTATTTCACATAATTATGAAAACCCAGTCAACCAATATGCTATCCATTGATACCTTGACAATGCTAACCAGCCCTAACAGACCCACATACCCCCATCCCTACCCCCAGTATCCAGCTAATCCAAACAACACCTATATACAAATCTTCCACAGTGTTCATACTAATCCTGATAATCAGAAAAAAGGCTGAAAAAATTTAGTGGCTTCTACCCTTTAGATTTTTTAAAATTTATTTTGTATTGAGGTAACACTCATCTATAGCATTGCATGTATTTCTACTTCAATATACGCTACAGTGTGCTCACTACCAAAAATTTAGTTTCCATCTGTCATCATACAATTGATCCCTTTTACCCATTTTACCCAGACATTTAGCTGTGAAAGCACAGAGTCCCAACCACTTGACTGCCAAGGAATTCCCTGCAGCTTGTTTCTGATTAAAATATAATGAAGGAGTCCAAGAGATCAAAACATCAATGTGTCATGTCTCAAGATTTCAGACAAAAATTGAGAGTTCTTCCCATCTTATCACTTTACCTACCATGTTTTCAGTTCACAAGCTTCAAGAAATTCTAGCAGACACACATGACCATAATGAGCCTCCTAATATAATGTACTGAAATGGGAAAAATATCACCTCTGTTGTATTCTGGCAAAAATGTATACCCTGAATTTATTCATGAAGAAATACAAGAAAACCCAAAATGAGGGACATTATACAAAACAATTAGTCAATGCTCTTCTAAAATATCAAGGTCATGAAATATTGAAAAACCATCCCAAATTGAAGGAGACTCGGACACACGACAACTAAGTGTAACATGTGATCCTGAATGAGATCCTGGATCAGAAAAAGGACATTCATAGAAAAACAGTCAAATTTTTAATAAGGTCCTATATTAGTAAATACTGTTGTATCAGTGTTAATTTTCCAGTTTTTCATTATACTGTGGTTATATAAGATATTAATAAATCATAACATTAGATGAAGAGTATGTAGAAACGTTTTCATTTCTGTGTAATTCTTATGAATTTAAAATTATTTAATAATGAAAATTTTTAAATGTTTTTTAAATGTAAATCAAGTGGCAGTCACATTTCACAGATGCTCAATCATCAACAGATTATTTGGAGAAGTTATATGAGATGAACTATTTTATACTTTTCCAAATATAGAATATTAGGTATGACAGTGGTAAGGTGAAAGCATTTGATTTTAGTGATACCAGCAAGGTAGATAAGCATTTTCTACCACAGTCCTGTTCTACCCACTGGCTAAATGCCTACTACTCTATTATTCCTTTAATCAGAGCTTTAATTCTTAATGAAATACAAAAAAACCTCAGAGACAGAAATGAGGCATGGCATAAAAGCAGTGCATCAGTAAAGGAATCAGAATAAACATCTTTATGCCTCCTTAATAGATCACACACCTTTTTCAACTGAGTTATTAGAAGCATGCATTAGTGTATGTGTGTGTTAGTTGCTCCATCATGTCCAACTCTTTCCGACCCTGTGGATGGTAGCCCGCCAGACTCCTCTGTCCATGGAATTCTCCAAGCAAGAATACTGGAGTGGGTTGCCATTCCCTTCTCCAGGGGATCTTTCTGACCCAGGGATTGCACCCAGGTCTCCTGCATTGCAGGCAGATTTGTTAATATCTGAGCCACCAGGGAATAAGAATCACTAATGATTCACAAATCATTCATCTTAACAATTACACTCAGTACTAAATATAATTTTTAAAGGCTGGTAAACTTCTTGAAATAAAACAAATATAAATTAACTCCAGCTGAGGCCTATAGAAAGAAGTGTTTAATTGGGTTCCTTACACAATATGTCCCTGGAGAAGGACATGGCAACCCACTCCAGTATTCTTCCTTGGAGAAGCCCATGGACAGAGAAGCCTGGTGGGTTATGGACCATAGTGTTGCAAAGAGTTAGACATGACTGAAGTGACTAAGCATGCATGCATATACACAATACTTCTATGATATAAGTAGTACATTAGAGAAAAACATACACTGGTTGGGAAGTCACTGCTCATCTTTGAGGAATATCATAAAGCCTTAGGGATCTGAGATGTATACTATTAATTATTTTCTCTTGATATTACCACATCCATAAGAAATAATACCTGAACAGTGTGGAGATTCCTTAAAAAACGGGAAATAGAACTGCCATACAAGCCAGCAATCCCACTGCTGGGCCTACACACGGAGGAAACCAGAATTGAAAGAGACACGTATACCCCAGTGTTCATCGCAGCACTGTTTACAATAGCCAGGACATGGAAGCAACCTAGATGCCCATCGGCAGACCAATGGATAAGAAAGTTGTGGTACATATACACAATGGAATATTACTCAGCTATTAAAAAGAATGCATTTGAATTACTTCTAATGAGGTAGATGAAACTGGAGCCTATTATACAGAGCGAAATGAGACAGAAAGAAAATACAATATACCAATACAGTATATTAACGCATATATATGGAATTTAGAAAGATGGTAATGATGACCATAAATGCAAGACAGCAAAAGAGACACAGATGTAAAGAACAGACTTTTGGATTCTGTGGGAGAAGGCAAGGGTGGGATGATTTGAGAGAATAGCATTGAAACATGTATATTATCATGTGTGAAATAGATCGCCAGTCCAGGTTTGATGCATGAGACAGGGTGCTCAGGGCTAGTGCACTGGGATGACCCTGAGGGATGGGATGGGGAGGGAGGTGGGAAGGGGATTCAGGATGGGAACACACTGTACACCCATGGCTGATTCATGTGAATGTATGGCAAAAACCATCACAATATTGTAATTAGCCTCCAATTAAAATTTTTTTAAAAAGAAAGAGTGTTTTGCCTATGTTCTCCTCTAGGAGTTTTATGGTTTCTGGTCTTACATTTAGATCTTTAATCCATTTTGAGTTTATTTTTGTGTATGGTGTTAGAAAGTGATCTAGTTTCATTCTTTTACAAGTGGCTGACCAGTTTTCCCAGCACCACTTGTTAAAGATATTGTCTTTACTCCATTGTATATTCTTGCCTCCTTTGTCGAAGATAAGGTGTCCATAGGTGTGTGGATTTATCTCTGGGCTTTCTATTGTGTTCCATTGATCTATATTTCTATCTTTGTGCCAGTACCATACTGTCTTGATGACTGTGGCTTTGTAGTAGAGCCTGAAGTCATGCAGGTTGATTCCTCCAGTTCCATTCTTCTTTCTCAAGATTGCTTTGGCTATTCAAGGAGCACATAGGCGAAACACTCTCCGACATAAATCACAGCAGGATCCTCTATGACCCACCTCCCAGAATATTGGAAATAAAAGCAAAAATAAACAAATGGGACCTAATTAAAATTAAAAGCTTCTGCACAACAAAGGAAACTGTAAGCAAGGTGAAAAGACAGCCTTCAGAATGGGAGAAAATAATAGCAAATGAAGGAACTGACAAACAACTAATCTCAAAACTATGCAAACAACTCCTGCAGCTCATTTCCAGAAAAACAAACGACCCAATCAAAAAATGGGCCAAAGAACTAAATAGACATTTCTCCAAAGAAGACATACAGATGGCTAACAAACACATGAAAAGATGCTCAACATCACTCATTATCAGAGAAATGCAAATCAAAACCACAATAAGGTGCCATTTCACACCAGTCAGAATGGCTGCGATCCTAAAGTCTACAAGCAATAAATGCTGGAGAGGGTGTGGAGAAAAGGGAACCTTAACACTGTTGGTGGGAATGCAAACTAGTACAGCCACTATGGAGAACAATGTGGGGATTCCTTAAAAAACTGGAAATAGAACTGGCTTATGACCCAGCAATCCCGCTGCTGGGCATACACACCGAGGAAACCAGAATTGAAAGAGATACGTGTACCCCAATGTTCATCACAGCACTGTTTATAATAGCCAGGACATGGAAGCAACCTAGATGTCCATCAGCAGATGAATGGATAAGAAAGCTGTGGTACATATACACAATGAAGTATTACTCAGTCATTAAAAAGAATACATTTGAATCAGTTCTAATGAGGTGGATAAAACTGGAGCCGATTATACAGAGTGAAGTAGGCCAGAAAGAAAAACACCAATACAGTATACTAACACATATATATGGAATTTAGAAAGATGGTAACGATAACCCTGTATGCGAGACAGCAAAAGAGACACAGATGTATCAAACAGTCTTTTGGACTCTGTGGGAGAGGGAGAGGGTGGGATGATTTGGGAGAATGGCATTGAAACATGTATAATATCATATAAGAAACAAATCGCCAGTCTAGGTTTGATGCAGGATACAGGATGCTTGGGGCTGGTGCACTGGGATGACCCAGAGGGATGTTATGGGGAGGGAGGTGGGAGAGGGGTTCAGGATTGGGAACACGTGTACACCCGTGGCGGATTCATGTTGATGTATGGCAAAACCAATACAATATTTTAAAGTAAAATAATAATAATAATAATAAAATAAAATAAAAACACATTTAAAAAAAAAGAAAGAAAGAATACCTGAAGTACTATGGATATCCTAAATTTAAATTATGGAACTCTGAGCAAAAATTTCACAGACTTCATATATACTTGGTTAAATAAATGACCATAAAAAGCATTTCCAAAGGAAAATAGGCCCTCTACTTTCTCGGGAACTTGTTCAGTTGCTAAGTCATGTCCAACTCTTTGCAGCCCCATGGACTGCAGAATTGTATCCCGGGCCTGAATTCCAAAAGTGATGGTTATCCAGAGTATTGACAATTGAAATGCCTACAACTATCTAATAACTGCTTACTTCAGCTCATTTCTATAAAAACTCATGGCCCAGATGTTGTCTTATACATACGATACTGACCCAGAGCATTAATTGCAGTTTTTTCCTTAGATGAAACTTGTTTTAGAAGACTAGAGCTCCTTCTCACAGCTGGCTTCTGAAGTTTTGGGATACTAAAAATGTCACTTTTATCCAGGGACTTTTTGAGGCCTGAAACATGCTTCAAGTCTTGTGGTTTAGACTTTGAGTCATGAATTTCAACTTTCTCTGAACTTTTCTTAAAGTTCATGCCATCCTTTGAATATGGTTCCTGGAATTCTGTATATCTGCTATCAACCTCATCCTGGAATTT
This sequence comes from Budorcas taxicolor, assembly GCF_023091745.1. Classification (NCBI taxonomy): domain Eukaryota; kingdom Metazoa; phylum Chordata; class Mammalia; order Artiodactyla; family Bovidae; genus Budorcas; species Budorcas taxicolor. The sequence goes on along the minus strand of NC_068928.1, from coordinate 46,092,463 downwards.
TCTTATTTGCAAAGTATTTTTTGGTCTTTTAAATTCATAGTCATCATTCTCACTCATAATTTTATGATTTTGGAGGCTCTTTGTATTTAACTTTCGGAATAATGATGATTCAGACAGTCCAGAAGATAAAATGCTTTTCTTCCTATATTGTGGATAGCATCCTGACACATTTGATAACTTTCTTGAAGTAGCTTCATCCGAGGTGGTTCCTTCCATAATCGCTAAGCAAAAGAAATATCCATTAATTCATTTACCTGTACAATTTGTAATGCCTTTTAAAAAACAATACTTACGTCCTCATGAAAACTTTTCAAGAAATTATCATTGGCTTAAATATATCAGATGAAGTTAATAACTAACAGAGCTGATGACCAAAAGGTTAACTATTGACTAGGTTAAATATAATCTACTGGTTTAATATAGTTAAATACTTCCATCCAACATTATTCATAGCAACACTGAATCTAAAGCGAAAGCCTACTGAAGTACATGATTCTCGTTCCTTACTCTGTCCCAATTCAGAAAGATAATAGACTAATAAAACAATACAGATACAAATCCATTAGTTATGAGGGTGCAGAAATATGAAGAAGTTGTAAAGGGAAATTTTTAAATATTTACAAAGTTAGAACATTTTATAAATAAAATGATACTCTCCTAAAGTAAAACAGTAAAATAATTACCCTCTTAAAAATTTGCAGCGTTTGCAGGAGGTTAGTAACTTCATACATAAAATAAAATTTTTAGAAAAATATTAAGATCTCAATTGGGGCTTCATTTACAAAATCCATCTCATGGCTCAGAATAGTACCTGCATTTGAATAACACATTTAAAAGTATATCAAAATACAGAATAGTCTTTTGGACTCTGTGGGAGAGGGAGAGGGTGGGATGATTTGGGAGAATGGCATTGAAACATGTATAATATCATATAAGAAACGAATCACCAGTCTAGGTTCGATGCAGGATACAGGATGCTTGGGGCTGGTGCACTGGGATGACCCAGAGAGATGGTATGGGGAGAGAGGCGGGAGGGGGGTTCAGGATTGTGAACATGTGTACACCCATGGTGGATTCATGTTGATGTATGGAAAAACCAACACAGTATTGTAAAGTAAAATAAAGTAAAATAAAAAAATAAAGTCAAAAATTCAAAAAAATTAAAATATATCAAATGTTATAACACTTGACCCTCAAAATAATTCCATGAGAATATCAAGTTCCTATAAAACCAAAGAAAACAAAAGACTTCTAATAGAGTAGCAATACAATATTGATTATGAAGACATTTCATTTAGAGAAAAAAAAAGTTTCTTAGCTTAGGGTGTATTACAATAAACAATTGAAGGAAAGTGTTTGGATTTTTTAAATTTAGAAACTTAAAATTATCTTTTTTTTTTTTTTTTTGTAATTGACATATAACATTATATTAGTTTATGTATAAAAAGTCTAGAAATCCTTAAAGATAAAGACATTGACCTTTAAGTGCTACCTTCTCAAAAAGGAACAGGGTAAAAAAATAAAATCTTTGACATTTCTGCTATTGGCCAAGACACCATAATAGGAACTAACTTTACCCTCTGACTTTAAGCAACTGAAAAACTGGACAAGATATGTGAAAAAGAACAATTTTCAGACATTGGACAAGAGGTAGCATAGGACAGTAATCCTTTAAAGAAGGGTAACAAATGAGCTGAGCCCTACCATTGCACTAGCTTACTGTCTGGACAGTTTCCATAGCACAGAAAAGTAAAACCTAAATAGAGCCCACTGGTCTGAATGAGTAGAGATAAGAGATTAGGAAGGCCAAAGAGGCTAGAATATGAGAGCAAAGAGAAAACAGAACTGATGAGCTCTGGAGATCAGTGAAGGGGTCTGCTTGACACTTTGGCTGAGTACTGATCTGTACATACATGAGAGAACATGACCTAATAACAAGGAAAGAATTACCAGAAAATTATAGGTAGAACAATTCCTGTATCTCACTGAGAACTAAGAATAATTTATGATCTCACCAACCAAAGCAGAAAGATCTTATAATATATGGGACATCTAGTAGAATCATCTGAAGAATGCTACCTTAGTAGTGGAGCTAAATTAACATTAAAAGCTGCTCTGAGATCACCCTTAAAAAACTTTAGAAAACAAGCTTCCAAAGGACCAAACTGATTCCAAGTAACTCAACTGCATCAGGACAAAATCCAACACTATTTAAAGGAATGCTACAAAAGTCAGCAAATAACATAAACTTTACAATGTATAGTATCCCATCAAAAACTACTAGGCATCCAAAATAATAGGACAATATAAGCCACAATCAGCAGAAAAATCAATTGATAGAAATTGGTTCAGAAATGGAAGAGCTCATAAAACTATCACACAAATACATTAACACAGTAATTATTAGCATATTTATATATTCAAAAAAGTAGAGGAATATATTAGCAAGTTGCTTTTATTCTCTGTGTCCTTTGGCCACTTGGCCTTAGAACTGTGTAGCAGAGTGTTGTAAGTAAATCACTGTTTTCAGCTAGAGAAACAAAAATGAGAGCTCTCAGAGATTAAAGCATTGGAGAAGGAAATGGCAACCCACTCCAGTGTTCTTGCCTGGAGAATCCCAGGGATAGAGGAGCCTGGTGGGCTGCCGTCTATGGGGTTGCACAGAGTCGGACACAACTGAAGTGACTTAGCAGCAGCAGCAGCAGCAGCAGCAGAGATTAAAAAACACTAAATAGATTGTGGAGAGGGAGTAGCTCAGGAAAATGATCTCATAAAGCTGCTTATAAACTCCTGCACTCACCCCTGATCTGCATGTGCATGAATTTGGCCCTAAACAATGCACCATAACTCTGAGAACTAAACTTCAGGATAGACCACTACACAGATTCCACTTTGGCTCTGGATGACACACAGAGTTGAATAGCACTGCAAAGGCTATGAAAAACTGATATCGAAACTGAAAAACACAGAAAATTAATTGAAATTTGTGGCCTAAACCAAATTGAGTCAAATTCCTGCCAAAACAAGATTTCAAAATTTTCCATAGAATTTCCACAGAATTTTAGACCCACAGTCTCACAACTTAATTTCCAAAATGTCCAGGATGTAATTCAAAACCACTTCACATGTGAAGAACAAAGAAAATCTCAGTTTGCATGGGAAAAGACAAGCAACTGATGTCAAGACCAAGTTGAAAAAGACGTTGAAATTGCCTTCTAAAAACTTTCAAGCAAGGAGCTCCCAGGTAGTCCAGGGGTTAAGAATCTGCCTTGCAATGCAGGGGACACAGGTTCAATCCCTGAGAACTAAGATCCCACATACATCAGAGCAACTAAGCCCAGGCACCACAACTACTGAGCCTAAGCATCATAATTAGAGAGCCCATGCACCGCAATGAAAGATGCTGCATGATGCAACGAAGTTCCTGCTTGCTGCAACCAAGACCCAACACAGCCAAATAAATAAATAAACTTCTAAGCATCTATTCTAAAAATGCTCCAAATTACAGTGGGAAAAAAAAAAAACACTCAAAATAGAAAGATAGAAAGTCTCAGAAAACAAAAGATATAAAGAAGAACCAAATTTGGAAATTTAAAACTTAAAAACATAATAAAGTAAAAAAAATTAATCAGATAGGTTCAACAACATAATGGAGATGTCAGAGGGATAGTTTATGAAACTGAAGACACATTAATTGAAATTATTCAATTTAAACAGTAGAGGTAAATAAGAATGAAAACAAAATTAACAAAGTATCAAGGATCTATGGGACAACATCAAAGAGGGCTAACATTTGTGTCTTTGCAGTCTCAAGAAGACAGGGGAGAAAATGTGGTGTAGAACAAATATTTGAAGTTACAACGACAAAAGATTGCAAGTTTGGCAAGATAGATCCAAGAAGCTCAGTGAACCCCAACAGGATAAACTCAAAAAAACACACTCCCAATGCATCATAATCAAATGGCTAAAAACTAAAGAAAAAAGAAAGTATCCTGAAAGCCTCTTGATGAAAGTGAAAGAGGAAAGTGAAAAAGTTGGCTTAAAACTCAACATTCAGAAAACTAAGATCATGGCATCCAGTCCCATCACTTCATGGCAAATAGATGGGGAAACAATGGAAACAGTGACAGACTTTATTTTCTTGGGCTCCAAAATCACTGCAGCTGGTGATTGCAGCCATGAAATTAAAAGACGCTTGTTTCTTGGAAGAAAAGTTATGACCAACTTAGACAGCAAGTTAAAAAGCAGAAACGTTACTTTGCCAACAAAGGTCTGTCTAGTCAAAGCTATGGTTTTCCCAGTAGTTAAGTATGGATGTGAGAGTTGGACTATAAAGAAAGCTGAGCACCAAAGAATTGATGCTTTTGAACTGTGGTGTTGGAAAAGACTCCTGAGAGTCCCTTGGACTGCAAGGAGATCCAACCAGTCCATCCTAAAGGAAATCAGTCCTGAATATTCATTGGAAGGACTGATGCTGAGGCTGAAACTCCAATACTTTGACCACCTGATGCACAGAAATGACTCATTGGAAAAGACCCTGATGCTGGGAAAGATTGAAGATGAGAGGAGAAGGTGACAACAGAGGATGAGATGGTTGGATGGCATCACCGACTTGATGGACATGAGTTTGAGTAAGCTCCAGGAGTTGGTGGACAGGGAAGTCTGGCATGCTGCAGTCCATGGGGTTGCAAAGAGTCGGACACGACTGAGGGACTGAATTGACTAAGTTCAGTTCAGTTCAGTTGTTCAGTCGTGTCCGACTCTTTGCAACCCCATGAATCGCAACATGCCAGGTCTCCAAACTGAAGGTTAAATATGTATGTTATAATCCTTAGAATAATTACTGAAATATGTAGACATATGGTAAAAAAAAAATATAGGTAAATTGTTTTAAGAATTTTTTAAAAACTTCCAAAAAAGAAGGTAGAAAAGGTTGAAAAAGAGAGGAAAAAATAGAAAAGAAATAACATGGTTACCTATATCTGATATAATTAATCACATTAAGTAAAAATGACCTAGATACTCCAATTAAAAAACAGGAATTATAAGAATGAATATAAAAGCATCACCCAATTCTACGGGGTTTCTCTGATAGCTCAGTTGGTAAAGAATCTACCTACAATGTAGGAGACCCCAGCTCAATTCCTGCATCAGGAAGATCTGCTGGAGAAGGGATAGGCTACCCACTCCAATATTCTTGGACTTCTCCCTTGTGGCTCAGATGGTAAAGAATCCACTTACAATGCGGGAGACCTGGGTTTAATCCCTGGGTTGGGAAGATTCCCTGGAGAAGTGAAAGATTACCCACTCCAGTATTCTGGCCTGGAGAATTCCATGGACTGTATAGTCTATGGGGTTGCAAAGAGTCAGACACGACTGAGCAACTTTCACAGTCACATTCACCCAACTCTACGTGGTTTACAAAATACCTGAAATATGAGGACAGTTGTTCTTGATAGTCACTAAGTCGTGTCTGACTCTTTTGCAACCCCACGGACTAAAGACTGCCAGGCTCCTCTGTCCATAGGATTTCCAGCAAAGATATTGGAGTGGGTTGCCATTTTTTTCTCCAGGGGATGTTCCCGATCCAGGGATCAAACTCACAGTTCCTGCTTAGTAGGTGGATTCTTTACCACTGAGCCACCTAGGAAGCCCAGATATGATGATATAAGAAGGTAAAAAGAAAAGGATAGAAAATCTATACATGCAAACACTAATTAAAGAAAGCCGAAGTAGTTTTATTAATATTTTAAAAAGTAAATTGCAGAGCAAAGAAAATTACCATTGATTACATACACATTACACAATGATAAAAGAGCCACTTTGCCAAGAAGATACAACTATCCTAAATGTGAATGAAACTAACAGAGCTTCAAGATGCATGAATCAAAGGCCAACAAAAATGAAAGGAGAAACAGACAAATCCACAATTATATATTTCAATACTATTCTTCTTTCACAGTAATAGAACTAATAGAAAATCAGCAAAGATTCAGAAAAAAATTATAAATGATGAGATTCATGCATGGGAGTGGGTATGTAATTGTCAGTAATATCTACGCAGGAAAAGAAAAATAAATGTAAAACTTGTATACCAGAGGCAAAATTAGAATTCAAAATAAACTTTGAAACTTTCAGGTAATGATAGCAAATTGAACAGCTTTCAAAAATTCCATTAAAATTATTCTTAAAATATCATAAATCCGTAAGAAGGAGAATAGGAAAAGAAACAACTGCATGAACTTAGTAGATGGGAAAAGGCTGAATTCTAAGCCAGAAGGAAAAAGCCAACAACCCAATTCATAACACAAAACCTCCAAAGGCTCATAAATTAGCGGGGAATGGCAACCCACTCCAGTACTCTTGCCAGGCAAATCCCATGGACGGAGGAGCCTGGTAGGCTGCAGTTCATGGGGTCGCGAAGAGTTGGGCATGACTGAGCGACTTCACTTTCACTTTCTTTCATGCATTGGAGAAGGAAATGGCAACCCCCTCCAGTATTCTTGCCTGGAGAATCCCAGGGAGAGAGGAGCCTAGTGGGCTGCCGTCTATGGGGTCACACAGAGTCAGACACAACTGAAGCGACTTAGCAGCAGTAGCAGTTACTTCTGAAAGTGAAGGAAAGAGTAAAACTGAAAATAAAGGATTGTTTAAAAGTCTGTTTAAGCAGTAATCAGATATCTAGATAACCTTCACAGTTCAGTTCAGTTGCTCAATTGTGTCCTACTCTTTGCGACCCCATGAATCGCAGCACACTAGGCCTCCCTGTCCATCACCATTCCCGGTGTTCACTCAGACTCACGTCCATCGAGTCTGTGATGCCATCCAGCCATCTCGTCCTCGGTCGTCTCCTTCTCCTCCTGCCCCCAATCCCTCCCAGCATCAGAGTCTTTTCCAATGAGCCAACTCTTCGCATGAGGTGGCCAAAGTACTGGAGCTCCAGCTTTAGCATCATTCCTTCCAAAGAAATCTCAGGGTTGATCTCCTTGCAGTCCAAGGGACTCTCAACAGTCTTCTCCACACTGACAAACAACTAATCTCAAAAATATACAAGCAACTTATGCAGCTCAATTCCAGAAAAATAAACGACCCAATCAAAAAATGGGCCAAAGAACTAAATAGACATTTCTCCAAAGAAGACATACAGATGGCTAACAAACACATGAAAAGATGCTCAACATCACTCACTATTAGAGAAATGCAAATCAAAACCACAATGAGGTACCACTTCACACCAGTCAGAATGGCTGCGATCCAAAAATCTGCAAGCAATAAATGCTGGAGAGGGTGTGGAGAAAAGGGAACCCACTTACACTGTTGGTGGGAATGCAAACTAGTACAGCCACTTTGGAGAACAGTGTGGAGATTCCTTAAAAAATTGCAAATAGAACTACCTTATGACCCAGCAATCCCACTGCTGGGCATACACACCGAGGAAACCAGAATTGAAAGAGACACATGTACCCCAATGTTCATCACAGCACTGTTTATAATAGCCAGGACATGGAAACAACCTAGATGTCCATCAGCAGATGAATGGATAAGAAAGCTGTGGTACATACACACAATGGAGTATTACTCAGCCATTAAAAAGAATACATTTGAATCAGTTCTGATGAGATGGATGAAACTGGAGCCGATTATACAGAGTGAAGTAAGCCAGAAAGAAAAACACCAATACAGTATACTAACACATATATATGGAATTTAGAAAGATGGCAATGACGACCCTGTATGCAAGACAGCAAAAAAGACACAGATGTGTATAATGGACTTTTGGACTCAGAGAGAGAGGGAGAGGGTGGGATGATTTGGGAGAATGGCATTGTAACATGTATACTATCATGTAAGAATCAAATCGCCAGTCTATGCCCGACGCAGGATACAGCATGCTTGGGGCTGGTGCACGGGGATGACCCAGAGAGATGTTATGGAGAGGGAGGTGGGAGGGGAGTTCATGTTTGGGAACGCATGTACACCCGTGGTGGATTCATGTCAATGTATGGCAAAACCAATTAAATAAATAAATAAATAAATAATAATAAATAAAAATAAAAAAGAGTCTTCTCCAACGCCACAGCTCAAATGCATCAATTCTTCAGTGCTCAGCCTTCTTCACAGTCCAACTCTCACATCCATACATGACCACAGGAAAAACCATAGCCTTGACTAGACAGACCTTAGTCAGCAAAGTAATGTCTCTGCTTTTGAATATACTATCTAGGTTGGTCATAACTTTTCTTCCAAGGGGTAAGTGTCTTTTAATTTCATGGCTGCAGTCACCATCTGCAGTGATTTTGGAGCCCAGAAAAATAAAGTCTGACACTGTTTCTACTGTTCCCCCATCTATTTCCCATGAAGTGATGGGACCGGATGCCATGATCTTCATTTTCTGAATATTGAGCTTTAAGCCAACATTTTCACTCTCCTCTTTCACTTTCATCAAGAGGCTTTTTAGCTCCTCTTCACTTTCTGCCATAATGGTGGTGTCATCTGCATATCTGAGCTTATTGATATTTCTCCCGGCAATCTTGATTCCAGCTTGTGATTCTTCCAGTCCAGCATTTCTCATGATGTACTCTGCATATAAGTTAAATAAGCAGGGTGACAATATACAGCCTTGATGTACTCTTTTTGCTATTTGGAACCAGTCTGTTGTTCCATGTCCAGTTCTAACTGTTGCTTCCTGACCTGCATACAGATTTCTCAAGAGGCAGGTTAGGTGGTCTGGTATTCCCATCTCTTTCAGATTTTTCCACAGTTTATTGTGATCCACACAGTCAAAGGCTTTGGCATAGTCAATAAAACAGAAATAGATGTTTTTCTGGAACTCTCTTGCTTTTTCGATGATCCAGCGGATGTTGGCAATTTGATCTCTGGTTTCTCTGCCTTTTCTAAAACCAGCTTGAACATCAGGGAGTTCATGGTTCACGTATTCCTGAAGTCTGGCTTGGAGAATTTTGAGCATTACTTTACTAGCATTTGAGATGAGTGCAATTGTGCAGTAGTTTGAGCATTCTTTTGCATTGCCTTTCTTTGGAAATGGAATGAAAACTGACCTTTTCCAGTCCTGTGGCCACTGCTGAGTTTTCCAAATTTGCTGGCATATTGAGTGCAGCACTTTCACAGCATCATCTTTCAGGATTTGAGAGAGCTCAACCGGAATTCCATTATCTCCACTAGCTTTGTTTTAGTGATGCTTTCTAAGGCCCACTTGACTTCACATTCCAAGATGTCTGGCTCTAGATTAGTGATCACATCATCATGATTATCTGAGTCGTGAAAATCTTTTTTGTACAGTTCTTCCATGTATTCTTGCCACCTCTACTTAATATCTTCTGCTTCTGTTAGGTCCAGACCATTTCTGTCCTTTATCAAGCCCATTTTTGCATGAAATGTTCCCTTGGTATCTCTAATTTTCCTGAAGAGATCTCTAGTCTTTCCCATTCTGTTCTTTTCCTCTATTTCTTTGCATTGATCGCTGAAGAAGGCTTTCTTATCTCTTCTTGCTATTCTTTGGAACTCTGCATTCAGATGCTTATATCTTCCCTTTTCTCCTTTGCTTTTCACCTCTCTTCTTTTCACAGCTATTTGTAAGGCCTCCCCAGACAGCCATTTTGCTTTTTTGCATTTCTTTTCCATGGGGATGGTCTTGATCCCTGTCTCCTGTACAATGTCACGAACCTCATTCCATAGTTCATCAGGCACTCTATCAGATCTAGACCCTTAAATCTCTTTCTCACTTCCACTGTATAATCATAAGGGATTTGATTAAGGTCATACCTGAAAGGTCTAGTGGTTTTCCCTACTTTCTTCAATTTAAGTCTGAATTTGGCAATAAGGAGTTCATGGTCTGAGCCACAGTCAGCTCCCGGTCTTGTTTTTGACGACTGTATAGGGCTTCTCCATCTTTGGCTGCAAAGAATATAATCAATCTGATTTCAGTGTTGACCATCTGATGATGTCCATGTGTAGAGTCTTTTGCATAGGAACCTGGAATGTCAGGTCCATGAATCAAGGCAAATTGGAAGTGGTCAAACAAGAGATGGCAAGGGTGAACGTCAACATTCTAGGAATCAGCAAACTAAAATGGACTGGAATGGGTGAATTTAACTCAGATGACCATTATATCTACTACTGCGGGCAGGAATCCCTCAGAAGAAATGGAGTAGCCATCATGGTCAACGAAAGAGTCTGAACTGCAGTACTTGGATGCAATCTCAAAAATGACAGAATGATCTCTGTTCGTCTCCAAGGCAAACCATTCAATATCACAGTTATCCAAGTCTATGCCCCAACCAGTAACACTGAAGAAACTGAAGTTGAATGGTTTTATGAAGACCTACAAGATCTTTTAGAACTAACACCCAAAAAAGATGTCCTTTTCATTATAGGGGACTGGAATGCAAAAGTAGGAAGTCAAGAAACACCTGGAGTAACAGGCAAATTTGGCCTTGGAATGCGGAATGAAGCAGGGCAAAGACTAATAGAGTTTTGCCAAGAAAAAGCACTGGTCATAGCAAACACCCTCTTCCAACAACACAAGATAACCTTCACACAGCCATATATTTTCTCATGGCCATGTACTGATCTTCTCCCCTTGCAGCAGAAGACTAACACTACACCAGAGAGGGTTAAACACAAAGTCTCTGGGTTAGGGAATAAAAAACATAGAAGAGAATAATGGTATTATCTGGATAATGAAAAGGGAGGGTTACATGACAATTACCACTGAATAAAGAGAACTCCAGTTCTTTTATCTCATTAAACACCTGAAACTCTGGCAAGATAACTTACAGCTTCAAAGAAGGAAACTAGAAGCTGCTTCTTTGAAAACACTGACCATCTTGAAAGGAAAAACACCCTAAAGATGGTGATGTCAAGGGTCTTCGAGGCAAAATTCCAGCCAGATTGCCTATAGCATGATGCCCTGACCTCAGCAGCATTGGCATTTGGGGACACACGATTCCTCACTTTTGCCTGGGAAATTCCATGGACGGAGAAGCCTGGTAGGCTACAGTCGACGGGGTGGCAAAGAGTAGGACACGACTGAGCAACTTCACTTCACTTCAATTCCTTATTAAGAAGGGGAGAAGGGGATATCTAGAAGTGTGTGTAGGGACTTCCCTGAAGGTCCAGTGGACTTTGAAGACTTTGGAAGACTCTGAACTTCCAAAGCAGGGGGCATGGGTTCGATTGCTGATCAGGGAACTAGGATCCCACATGCCACACAACCAAAAAAAAAAAAATTGATCACATGAATTCTATAGGAGTTTTGCAAAAACTCCTGTATATCCTGGCTCCTCCCTTATCTCTTTGGAATAGTCCCTCAGTGCTTTCTAAGAGGCTGTATCCCAGGCTTAAGTCCTCATTAATGCCACCCAATAAAATACAATTCTCAACTTTCAGGTTGTGCTGTTTGTTTTTTTTTTTAAGTCAACAAAAGCATCCCTGGCCTCTAATCACTTAATGCCAGTAACACATGTTTTAATGACCAAAAAGCATCTCCACATGTTGCCAAATGTTCCTGTGGGAGAGTGATAACCAAAATCACTTCTGGTTAAGAACCACTACTCTAGAGTGTTCAGTCCATAGTCAACTAGTTCCACTCCCAGTCTCAAAGTTTCCAAACAGCTTTTGAGTTCATTATTTTCAAACATAAGCAGACAACCAAAGATCACCAGACATTTGGAGAATGCCTCTGAAATGACGGCCAAATAAGAGAAAAATAACTTGGAGAAAACATTATGAATGAAAAAGAAAAAATTTTAAACATCATCCTTAGCACAACAGAAGATATTGTGTTCATGGAACAATAGGAATATCCATGTAACAAGAAGATGTTAAAAGAATATACTTTCAGAAGGGAAAAAAAATTGTTGGAAATCTTGAAAAGTACAAATGAAAGCCTAAACACATGGGTTGGAAGATAAAGTTAAGTACATCTCACCAAAAAATGACAGAGAAAAAGGTTTTTTTTGTTTGTTTGTTTGTTTGTTTTTAAAAAGAGGAGAATCCATTCAGGATGTCAAGTATCCAAGTAATAAATGTTTCAGAGAGGAAAGGAAATCATCAACAAATTGCTTAAATTTCCCAGAATCACATTATACTGTACTCAACACAATTGTTGTCAAAACAATTTATTTCAAGGCACATAATCATGAAATTTCAAAACACTATTCTATAAAAAAGAAGCTATTCTGTATCCTTCCAATGAATATTTTTTCAAAGAAAAAAATCAGTTACATACAAAAAGTCAGGAATCAAAAGAATTGTGGATTTGACAGCAACACTGAAAACTGGAAAACAGAAAAATTCTAAGGAAATTTATTTCCAACCTAGAATTCTATACTTAAACTGCCAATCAAACATGAGTACAGAATCTGATACAGGGAAAGAAGTGAAAAATTCTTCTTCCAGAATGTTGATGAAGAGAGAGTCCAGGAATATAACTACACATAAAATGTTCAGTTCAGTTCAGTTCAGTCACTCAGTCTTGTCCAACTCTTTGCAATCCCATGGACTGCAGCATGCCAGGCTTCCCTGTCTATCAGCAACTCCTGGAGCTTGCTCAGACTCATGTCCATCAAGTCCATGATGCCATGCAACAATCTCATTCTCTATTGTCCCCTTCCCCTCCCACCTTCAATTTTTCCCAGCATCAGGGTCTTTTCCAATGAGTCAGTGCTTTGCATCAGGTGATCAAGTACTGGAGCTTCAGTTTCAGCATTGGTTCTTCCAATGAATATTCAGGACTAATTTCCTTTAGGATGGACTGGTTGGATCTCCTTGCAGTCCAAGGGACTCTCAAGAGTCTTCTCCAACACCACAGTTCAAAAGTATCAACTCTTCAGCACTCAGCTTCCTTCACAGTCCAACTCTCACATCCATACATGACTACTAGAAAAACCATAGCTTTGACTAGATGGACCATTGTCAGCAAAGTAATGTCTCTGCTTTTTAATATGCTGTCTAGGTTGGTCATAGCTTTTCTTCCAAGGAAAAAGCATCTTTTAATTTCATGGCTGCAGTCACCACCTACAGTGATTTTGGAGCCCAAGAAAATAAAGTCTGTCACTGTTTCCCCATTTATTTGCCATGAAGTTGTGGGACAAGATGCCATGATCTTCATTTTTTGAATGTTGAGTTTTAAGTCAACTTTTTCAGTGTCGTCTTTCACTTTCATCAAGAGGCTTTTTAGTTCCTCTTCACTTTCTGCCATAAGGATGGTGTCATCTGCATATCTAATGTTATTGATATTTCTCCCGGCAATCTTGATTCCAGCTTGTGGTTCATCCAACCCAGCACTTTGCACGATGTATTCTACATATAAGTTAAATAAGCAGGGTGACAATATGCAGCCTTGATGTACTCCTTTCCCGAATTGGAACCAGTCTCTTATTCCATGTCCAGTTCTAACTGTTGCTTCTTGACCTGCATACAGATTTCTCAAAAGGCAGGTAAGGTGGTCTGGTAATCCCATCTCTTTCAGAATTTTCCACAGTTGATTGTGATCCACACAGTCAAAGGCTTTGGCATAGTCAATAAAGCAGAAATAGATGTTTTTCTGGAACTCTCTTGCTTTTTCCATGATCCAGCGGATGTTGGCAATTTGATCTCTTGTTCCTCTGCCTCTTCTAAATCCAGCTTGAACATCTGGAATTTCTGTTCACGTATTGCTGAGGCCTTGCTTGGAGAATTTTCAGCATTACTTTGCTAGTGTGTGAGATGAGTGCAATTGTGAGGTAGTTAGAACATTCTTTGGCATTGCCTTTGTTTGGGATTGGAATGAAAGCTGACCTTTTCCAGTCCTGTGGCCACTGCTGAGTTTTCCAAATGTGCTGACATATTGAGTGAAGCACTTTAACAGCATCATCTATTAGGATTTGAAATAGCTCAGCTAAGCTGGAATGCCATCACCTTCACTAGTTTTGTTCATGGTGATGCTTCCTAAGGCTCACTTGACTTTGCACTCCAGGCTGTCTGGGTCTAGATGAACAATTGCCCATCCATGGTTATGTGGGTTATGAAGATCTTTTTTGCATAGTTCTTCTGTGTATTCTTGCCACCTCTTCTTAATAGGTCCAGGAAGAGTAGGTGGATGTGGTGTAGACAGGGAAAATGAAACAGAACTAAATTCTTATTTTCAATAGTAAAACCAAATGAGGCTCTGTGGGACCCCCAAGCATGGAAGTCCTTGTGTCCCCAGTTTCTCACAGGCAAAACTCCAGCCTCCATGACCTACCCTGAAACCTAGACAGTGCATTAAAAAGCAGAGACATTACTTTGCTGACAAAGGTCTGTATAGTCTAAGCTATGATTTTTCCAGTAATCATATACAGATGTGAGAGCCAGGGATAAAAAAGGCTGAGTGCCAAAGAATTGATGCCTTCAAACTGTGATGCTGGAAAAGACTCTTGAGAGTCTCTTGGACAGCAAGGAGATCCAACCAGTCAATCCTAAAGAAAATCAACCTTGAATATTCATTGGAAGAACTGATCCTGAAGCTGAAGCTCCAATACTTAGTCACCTGATGCAAAGCACTGACTCACTGGAAAAGACCCTGATGCTGGGAAAGACTGAAGACAGGAGGAGAAGGGGTCAACAGAGGATGAGACTGTTGGATGGCATCATGGACTTGATGGACATGAGTTTGAGCAAACTCTGGAAGGTGGTGAGGGACATGGAAGCCTGGTATGCTGTAGTTAATGGGGCTGCAAAGAGTTGGACATGACTGAGTGACTGAACAACAACAATCAAGGGAGAAGCAGCCAAGTAACTATCAGAGGCAAGACTAAAAGGATCATAGAAACTAATCAAGATTAGGAGACCAACCACCTGAGACAAGATTAAGGGAGTGCAAGCCCTGGTGGTTTTTGTTGCTCAGTCACTAAGTCCAGACCTCCCTGGACTTAGAGAGTTTGAGAGTTTGCTCAAACTCATGTCCATTGAGTCAGTGATGCCATCCAACCATCTCATCCTCTGTCGTCCCCTTCTCCTCCTGCCCTCAATCTTTGCCAGCATCGGGGCATTTTCCAATGAGTTGGCTCTGCATCAGGTGGCCAAAGTATTAGAACTTCAGCTTCACCATCAGTCTGTCCAGTGAATATTCAGGACTGATTTCCTTTAGGATTGACTGGTTGGATCTCCTTGCTGTCCAAGGGACTCTCAAGAGTCTTCTCCAGCACCACAATTTGAAAGCATCTATGGCAACCCACTCCAGTACTCTTGCCTGAGAATCCCATGGAGGGAGGAGCCTGGTGGGCTACAGTCCATGGGGTCACAAAGAGTCAGACATGACTGAGTGACTTCACTTTCACTTTCACTATACACACCCTAATTTTTTCAGACACCCTACTCTTGGACCATTATTATAAAAGCCCTGACCAAACTCCCCTGGGTTGGGACACAGTTTTTCAGGACAGGAGTCCACTGTGTTCCCCTTTGCCTGACAAATCAATAAAGCTATTCTTTCCTACTTCACCCAGAACTCTGTTATTGAGATTCAATCCAGCATGGGTGCAGAGAAGCCAAGCTTTCAGCATCAATAGTAGGAAGTTTACTTTGTCTACCTAAAATTTTAGAAATTAACAAGTAGCAATATAAACAGGCTATTTTCAGTCATGAAGATAAATATCAAGTAATCAGCTAAAATATTTGAAATTTTTGCCTCTGGAGAAGCTGAGAGGAGGATTAGGCAAGAGGCTGCCTTTTTTCTTTTTCTAACAAGCTTTATAGAGCTATATAATCCTTAAAATTATGTACATAGATAATCTTGGTCAAATGATATTTGGACAAATGAGACAAAGAGTAAAGAATGACGATGTATTTGATGCCTTTGAACTGTGGCATTGGAGAAGACTCTTCAGAGTCCCTTGGACTGCAAGGAGATCCAACCAGTCCATCCTAAAAGAGATGAGTCCTGGGTGTTCATTAGAGGGACTGATGTTGAAGCTGAAACTCTAAGACTTTAGCCACCTGATGTGAAGAGCTGACTCATTTGAAAAGATCCTGATGCTGGGAAAGATTGAGGGCAGGAAGAGAAGGGGACGACAGAGAATGAGATGGTTGGATAGCATCACCGACACAATGGACATGGGTTTGGGTGGACTCCGGGAGTTGGTGATGGACAGGGAGGCCTAGCATACTGCGGTTCATGGGGTCGTGAAGAGTCGGACACGACTGAGCGACTGAACTGAACAAGAAGACACCAAAAACAATGCACTTAATGAAGAAAAACTAAACAATGTGTGATAGAGAAAAACATACTATGGTTTTTTAAATAGTCAATGTCAAGATGTCAGAATGACCACAGATTGCAAATTAAATGTTCCCTTTTTCTTTAGTGTTACTACTTTGTTTTAAAGTTGACTATGTTACAAAATATTAAGAGAAAGATAAAAACAGAAAAATTATGAGATTGTAATATTATATAATTATGTGAAAATGTTAGTCACGCAGTTGTGTCCAACCCTTTGTGACCCCATGGATTGTAGCCCACCAGGCTCCTCTGTCCATGGAATTCTTCAAGCAAGAATAGAATGGGTAGCCAATTTCTTCTCCAGGGGATCTTCCTGACCCAGGGATTGAACCTGGGTCTCCTGCCTTGCAAGCAGATTCTTTATCATCTGAGCCATCAGGGAATATAATTATAATATTGATTATTAGGTATATTCAGGGTACTATATTAAATTTTAATCTCTCTGATTTAAGAGAGTAAAGAGTTTAAAGAAGTCTTTCAAAACTCATATAATAAAATCTATAAATTAGAACTTAAAGATAATTTATAAACAAAACTTATATAGCAACAAGAGATCACTTACAAATATTCTCATACTCTTGCTGTAGTTCATCCAAAGTAAATACAATATCCCCAATATCCACCATTTGATTACCTGCAATACAAAGAATTCTTGAGTTTAGATACTGTATTTCCTTTTGAACACAATACAGCTGCTATCCTATTCTAAAATTACAACACCACATAAATGTGTGCAAATAGGAACAAAGGGCCAGCTATTATGGGTTTTGAACAATATCTGGAATTATGAATTAGTAATTCAGTATACACTGAAACATAAGACTTCATTAATATGACAAAATGAAGAAATCTTGTTCTTCTTGACTGGGGGAGATGGAATAAGGAGTGAGAATTATTAATTCTTTCAACATTGTTTCAGCAGTTAATATCTGCCATATTCACTGTGTTACATACTGAGGATACAATATTGAGCAAAAGTAGACACGATATCTGCTCTCCTGGTGCTTAACTAGTCTTAATTAATACACAAACCTTAATCAAACAGTTTAAAATATAAATTGCAACTGAGATCAATCCAGTTAAAGTGTACAATATGAGAATGTGACCTAGTCAGAGAGGTCAGGGAAACATCTCTAAAAAACAGAGTGTAGTTTAGTTTTGGTTTTGCCATACATTGACATGAATCCACCACAGGTGTACATGAGTTCCCAATACAGTATTGTAAAGTAAAATAAAGTAAAAATAAAAATTAAAAAAACAAACAAACAAAAAGAATTTCAATGACAAAAAAAACCAAAACAGAGTGTAGTTTAGATTTAAAGTATTAAGAAGGACCCTGAGGAAACCATAATTTAAAAAGATATATGTACCCCAGTGTTCATTGCAGCACCATTTACAATAGTAGCTAAAACACGGAAACAACCTAGAAGTCCATCGACAGATGAACAGATAAAGAAGTTGTGGTACATATACACAATGGAATATTACTCAGCTATTAAAAGGAATGCACTTGTGTTGGCTCACATGACGTGGACAAATCTACAGCCTATTATACAAAATGAAGTAAGTCAGAAAGAGAAAAACAAATATCGTATACTAATGCACATATATGGAATCTAGAAAGATGGTACTGATGAACGCATATGCAGGGTAGCGGTGGAGATGCAGACACAGAGAACAGACTTGTGGACATGGGGTGAAAGAAAGGGTGGGACAAATGGAGAGAGTAGCATGGAAACATTTACATTACCACATATAAAACAGATAGCCAGTGGGAATTTGCTGTATGACTCAGGGAGCTCAAACCTGTGCTCTGTGACAACCTAGAGAGGTGGGGTGGGGTGGGAGGTGGGAGGGAGGTTCACAGGGAGTAGACATATGTACACTTATGACTGATTCATGTTGATGTATGGCAGGAACCAACACAATATTATAAACCAATTATCCTTCAATTAAAAATAAATAAAATTTTTTAAAAATAAATGAATAATTCCCTGATAGCTCAGTTGGTAAAGAATCTGCCTGCAATGCAGGAGACCACAGTTTGATTTCTGGGTCGGGAAGATCCACTGGAGAAGGGATAGGCTACCCATTCCAGTATTCTTGGCCTTCCCTTGTGGCTCAGCTGGTAAAGAATTGGCCTGCAATGCAGGAGACCGGGGTTCAAACCCTGGATTGGGTAGATCCCCTGGTGAAGGGAAACGCTACCCACTCCAGTATTCTGGGCTGGAGAATTCCATGGACTGTGTAGTCCATAGGGTCACAAAGAGTCAGAGATGACTGACTTTCACTTTTACTTTTCAAATATAAGCAGGAATAACTAGGAGGAGAGAAATATTCCAGGAAAAGAACAGAATATGTGTAATGGCTGTGGCAGGAGGAAAGCAGTATAAAGTTGAAACTCTAAAAAGGCACAGACGGTAAGGGAGAATGTGGTCTGAAATAAAGCTAAGATCCAGGTAAAGGCCAGACTTTGCAAAGTCTTGTACATTAAAGAGGTATTATTAGATTTTATACAAAGAAGGTAACATGACCAGATGTTTCTTTTGAAAAGATCTTTCTGGCTACAGTGTAAAGGGAGATATGCATGAAAGTGAAAAGTGAAAGTTGCTCAGTCGTGTCCAACTCTTCGCGACTTCAAGGAATTCTCCAGGCCAGAATACTGGAGTAGGCAGCCTTTCCCTTTTCCAGGAGAGAGTCCCAACCCAGGGATCAAGGTCTCCCAGGTCTCTCATATTGCAGACAGATTCTTTACCAGCTGAGCCACAAGGGAAGGCCAAGAATACTGGAGTGGGGAGCCTGTCCCTTCTCCAGGGGATCTTTCAGACCCAGGAATTAAACCAGGGTCTCCTGCATTACAGGCAGCTTCTTTACCAACTGAGCTATCAGGGAAGCCCAGATATGGGCAGACTTGTTAGAATATGGGTAGACCTCCAATTGTCCTAAGGAAAAACGTAGTAATGCTGGAAAACAGAAAGATTTAAGAGATATTAGGATTTTAAAATAGTACTTTGTAATAATTTCACAAGGAAAACATAGAAAATATAGCTGTCAAGGATGATTCTTAGGTTTCTGCTTCACATTTCTTGAGCCTGTTCTAGGTGCCAAACAGTGATAAATTTTTATATCTACATCCTACAATAATCCTATGAAATTAGTATTATTTGTCTAATCCATGTCTCCAAATAAAGAGGGTGACCTAGAAGCCCAGACTAGAATTTCATAAGCCAAAAAGCAAGGCACTGCAGTCGTTTCATATATGATTTCTGTTGCTCCTGGTAGAGCATGCCCTGAAGGCTATTTAATAATATGACTTGACATTAGTCTTTAAAATTCCTATTTATATACATCTTCATGCTCCAATACATAGATCTCTCCACTCATGTCTATTACCTAAGAGCCCACCATAAATGACTACCTACTGAAACTGCTTGCAGCCTGCTTCTACCTCCAGACTACACTTCACCAACCAAAGGCCCACTATAAAGCCACTACTACCAAATGACAAAATCAAGTAGAATCCCACCAGAAAGGATGCCATGTCTGATTATATTCCTGCCACATTTACACAAACTGCTCCCTTAGTCTAAAGTTTCACCCTCTACCACCATCTGCAACTAACTCCTACAAATCCTTCAACATTTAGCTCATATGTCACCTCCTCTAATAATCTTTCTCTAGTGCTTCCAATATGCATATATACACTCTATAATAGTATTTGCTACATATATTATCATAATTTTCAGTTTATTTGCCTTTTTCTACATCAGAATGTGAGCTCCTTCAGAACAATAAATATGTTTTATTCATCTGTGTATCTATCACCTACCAGTTTCAGGCACAGTAGATATTAAATGACTGACTCATTAAATGAATGGATAAATCAATTAATCAATCACTAATCAATCCATTATTATAGGACATCTCTTGGTCACATGTAAACACCTAATATAAAATATATGCTAAATATACTGTTTAAAGAGAATGTAATTATACAGCACAGGAAGATTTTGTAATCAAAACTACAAAACAAAGTTGGAAATTTAAGAAATTTAGGTCTCCT
This sequence comes from Budorcas taxicolor, assembly GCF_023091745.1. Lineage (NCBI taxonomy): Eukaryota > Metazoa > Chordata > Mammalia > Artiodactyla > Bovidae > Budorcas > Budorcas taxicolor. Next base: position 46,072,139 of record NC_068928.1, on the reverse strand, counting down.
AACCTGTGGAGTCAATGCTCTTGATACCACAGAAACTACCTCTCCACAAAGACAAGAAATGACTATTTGAAATGAGAGATAACAATGAAATGAAAAAAAAATCCATTTTTCTCTTATATTTTTGCCAAACATACCAAAATATAACAATTAGAAATTTCTCACTTAATTTTTCTAGACCATCTTTTATCATAGACACCAGCAAGCAGTGTCATGGCAAAGGGCAAAAATCAAGTAGAAAAAAGGAGAAGTAAAGGATGAATCAGGAAAATTGGTAGCCAAGAAAGAAATACATATACATCGATTCAAATAACTCACTGTTGATATTAGCATATTTTATCACTTCCTGCAAAGTTTCAGGGACTACCAGGATATCCATGCTATCCAACACTTTATCCACTTCAGAAGCTGGAACGCGACCACCTTTTATCCTGTGAAAAATCTTCAAGGCATTCTGAAATGCTGCAAAAGTACAATAAACAAAGAAATTACTGTACGATGACAATCAACATTTCTCCCTGGAAGAGCAGATTTTGATCTGGGAAAAATAAATTTAAGGATTTCTAAAAATTTACCTGCAAGTAGGCATTTGCCCAATTCTAGCCATATTCTTAGCATAAAATGTAATATTTGCTATTATACTATTATACTGCTAAAATAATATTATCAATAATAATTGGTTTTTACTGAATGCTGTCTATGTGCCAGGAACTGTGCTAAAAATTTATGGGCTATATAATTCCATTATCACAATCGGCCTATAAATAAAATTTTTCATTATCCCTACATTACAGATAAGGAAACTAAGGCTCAGAAAGTCCCTTCTGATTATACTTTAAGTATATGGAAAAGCCAGAATTCTAATCCAAAATGTTTGCTCTTAATCATTATACTATACTCACCTCTTAGTTAAAACTTTTAGGTATAACAATTTCTTAACAGTGGTATAATCTACAATAGCAAGACACCTTAATCCAAAATTGGGGGCAGTTATTAATTAAAGCATAATTTAGGAAAGATACTGTAAAAGAGAGAAGAATGGTGTAAATACAGAATTTTTCTTCAGATTTTTAATATACTACACAAATTTGACAATGGTTTAACCACTATTAAAATGTCTATTTATAGAAATCTCTTAACTGTCCTTGATATCAAAAGTGAACTGGGAAGAACATGGTTAAAAGAAAGTAAATATAATCACGAAGAGAATCTCCCCCCAAAAGAAGGCTTCCTTAAAACCTAAACAGTTAAGTTCAGTTCAGTCCCTCAGTCGTGTCCAACTCTTCGCGATACCATGAATTGCAGCATGCCAGGCCTCCCTGTTCATCACCAACTCCCGGAGTTCACCCAAATTCCTGTGCATCGAGTCGGTGATGCCATCCAGCCATCTCATCTTCTGTCGTCCCCTTCTCATCCTGCCCCCAATACCCCCCAGCATCAGGGTCTTTTCCAATGAGTCAATTCTTTGCATGAGGTGGCCAAAGTATTGGAGTGTCAACTTCAACATCAGTCCTTCCAATGAACACCCAGGACTGATCTCCTTTAGGATGGACTGGTTGGATCTCCTTGCAGTCCAAGGGACTCTCAAGGGTCTTCTCCAACACCACAGCTCAAAAGCATCAATTCTTCGGCACTCAGCTTTCTTCACAGTCCAACTCTCACATCCATACATGACCACAGGAAAAACCATAGCCTTGACTAGACGGACTTTGGTGGCAAAGTAATGTCTCTCCTTTTCAATATGCTATCTAGGTTGGTCATAACTTTCCTTCCAAGGAGTAAGCGTCTTTTAATTTCATGGTTGCAATCACCATCTGCAGTGATTTTGGAGCCCAGAAAAATAAAGTCTGACACTGTTTCTACTGTTTCCCCATCTATTTGCCATGAAGTGATGGGACCAGATGCCATGATCTTTGTTTTCTGAATGTTGAGCTTTAAGCCAACTTTTTCACTCTCCTCTTTCACTTTCATCAAGAGGCTTTTTAGCTCCTCTTCACTTTCTGCCATAATGGTCGTGTGTCATCTGCATACCTGAGGTTACTGATATTTCTCCCGGCAATCTTAATTCCAGCTTGTGTTTCTTCCAGCCCAGGGTTTCTCATGATGTACTCTGCATAGAAATTAAATAAGCAGGGTGACAATATACAGCCTTGATGTACACCTTTTCCTATTTGGAATCAGTCTGTTGTTCCATGTCCAGTTCTAACTGTTGCTTCCTGACCTGCATATAGATTTCTCAAGAGGAAGGTCAGGTGGTCTAGTATTCCCATCTCTTTTCAAAATCTTCCAGAGTTGATTGTGATGCACACAGTCAAAGGCTTTGGCATAGTCAATAAAGCAGAAGTAGATGGTTTTCTGGAACTCTCTTGCTTTTTCAATGATCCAGAGGATGTTGGCAATTTGACCTCTGGTTCCTCTGCCTTTTCTAAAACCAGCTTGAACATCTGGAAGCTCAAAGTTCACATATTGCTGAAGCCTGGCTTGGAGAATTTTGAGAATTACTTTACTAGCACGTGAGATGAGTGCAACTGTGAGGTAGTTTGAGCATTCTTTGGCATTGTCTTCCTTTGGGATTGGAATGAAAACTGACCTTTTCCAGTCCTGTGGCCACTGCTGAGTTTTCCAAATTTGCTGATATATTGAGTGCAGCACTTTCACAGCATCATCTTTCAGGATTTGAGAGAGCTCAACTGGAATTCCATCACCTCCACTAGCTTTGTTCGTAGTGGTGCTTCCTAAGGCCCACTTGACTTCACATTCCAGGATGTCTGGCTATACATGAGTGATCGCACCATCGTGATTATCTGGGTCGTGAAGATCTTTTTTGTACAGTTCTTCTGTGTATTCTTGCCACCTCTTCTTAATATATTCTGCTTCTGTTAGGTCCATACTGCTTCTGTCCTTTATCGAGGCCATCTTTGCATGCAATGTTCCCTTGGTATCTCTAATTTTCTTGAAGAGATCTCTAGTCTTTCCCATTCTGTTGTTTTCCTCTTGTTCCCTGCATTGATCCTAAACAGTTATCTGTATCAAAATACTACATTTAAGATATTTAAGTGTAACTTAGACCACTATCTCCCTTAATTTACGTTGATAAGGAAGCACAATTCAAATAATTCCAGAGGGCAAATCACTTTGTAGTCAGACTAGATTTGCTTGGAATTCAGCATATAGTGAACATAATGATCTACAAGTCCTTAGATAAGCACAGTAGAAGAGCAAGAACTGAGCACTATTCATTCAGCTAGTAGTTATTAGTCAAGTGAGCAAAAACAGCAGAGGAAAGAGAACAAGATGGCAGAGGAGTAGGTGGACCATGGAGTACACCTCTCTCCAAGGACACATCAGGAATACACCTTCAGACACAGAAGTGCATGCAGAACTCCAGCTGAGAACAGACAGGAGTACCTGACCAGTGGAAAAGAATATATAGAACCATGCAAAACTCGATAGGACGAAGGATCCAGGGAGAAAAACAGGAGTGTTAGCAGGACCGGACCTGCCTTCAGCAGGTGGGGGAACTGAAGCAGGGGTCTGATCCCCACAATGGGGCAACTGTCTGAGTCAGAGAAGAAACATTTAAGGCTGAGAGTGAAACAGCTGATTGGTGGCAGCCTAATTGGAATGAGAATCAGACGGTCCTTGCCACAGCGATACACACCTCGGGCAGGAATGCTGGTCTCCTGGAATGGGCAGCAGCTGGGAGCTGGAGTTTAGGGATTGTGGAGCAATCCCAGGGCGAGGGCTGCTATTGACTTCAGAGAGATAGATTGAGGGGATGTGAGGGATATCGTGGTGGGAAATGCCAGTGAAGGAAAGCGAGGCAACCATGGAAGCAACGCGATACTGCTGAGTCACATGTAGGGGTGGAGCCATCACCATAGCCTCTCTCTCCCCACAGGCCAGCATTGGCAGCTGAACAATAGAGAGGCTGACCCATCAAATGCCTGATGCACTGAACTACAGAGTAGGACCCCACCCAGGGTGCCCCTTTAAGTGCCTGATGCACCTATCTACAGAGTAGGACCCCAGGCAGGGGGGCACCTGTATTTGCCTGACGCGCCAAACAACAGAGAAGGACCCCAGGCAAGGGAGCCCTGTAAGTGCCTGAACGGTTGGAGCTACAGAGAAAGACTGGCCAAAAAGGCCTTCTGATTGACAGCTACAAGAGGCTTGGGAAAAAAAGACTCTGATAGGGCCGTAACTCCTGCAGCAGAGGCAGTCTGTGTCCCTGCACACTTGGTGCTGCCAGGGTCCCCGCAAGCCAAGCAGCTGCACCACCTTCACACTCAAGTCTCACTGGGGCAGAGCTACCATGGGCAAAAAAAGAGTCTTGTATCTATTGCACACAGGGTCGCTTCGGTCATGTCTGACTGTTTGCGACCCTGTAGACTGTGGCCTGTCAGGCTTCTCTATCAGAGAGGGGGTTCTCCAGGCAAGAATACTGCAGCATATTGGCCAATACTGGTTGCCATACCCTTCTAGAGCACTATATTTCCTGCTGCCCTAGCCACCAACCCCCCTGAATACCTAGTGCTGCCAGAATTCCTGTGACCCAAGCAGTTGCACCACCTCCACACCTGGCCCTCACGGGGGGAAACCCAAGCCCTCCAGGGTAGCCTCAGCAGCTAAACCCCAGTAGATGACCCACATGTAGAGGTGGAAATAAAACGACAATTGAAACCCAGGGGCAGTGTGGCTAAGGAATAAGACCCCAAACCTTCCCAACATCTGTACAAGCTGCAGATTAAATCTACAAGATCAACTAAGCAGACTCTGTGTCAATGGAATATATAAAAGAGCATTGAGAGCTTCCATTAAAAAAAAATGTACTAGTTCTGATAGCTGTGGACATTGGAGGCAAGAACACACAGGACGAGGACCAGATTAGAATCTGAGGGGCCCCCACTGCAGGTCCAGAAATCAGCAGTGTTGGAGGGCATCCTAGGGAGGTAAGGTAGACTGTGACTCCCAGTGAGGGAAAGGGCTCTTGACAGCAGTGGCTCAAGAAAAACATTTATTATTCTTATTTTTACTTTTTCTGTAGATACTTGTGGACTTTGTTGTTGGTGGTTTTTTTCCTTTTTTCCTTCCTATGTTGTAGTTGTTGGCTTTATTGGCACTAAGAAATCCAATTAAGCTTTTGAGCTTTTTTTTTCTCAGTCTCATTTTTTATTGTTGTCATAAACCTCTGCCTCTACATAGGGCTTTTGCAGTTCTGTGGAGTTTTCCTCCTTCTTTTTTTGTTTTCTCTTTTTTAATTTTAATTTTTAATTTTTTAACCTATTATTATTTTTTCTACATATATTCCTTTGTTTGCTTTTCCTACTGCTTTTTCCCCTTGCAGTTAATCTTTAACGTATATAAATCTTCTTCATCTACCTCTACTTAACTTTGTATATCTATTCTTTCTTTCTTTTCTTTCTCTCCTTCCCTCTCAACATATTTGTTAGTTTTATTTTCACTGCTTTATTCCCCAATTGGCACCTTGCTTTAGTTTTGTTTTCCAGTTTGTGCTTTAATTAGTTTTGTTCTGGTAGATATAATTTTTGTTTTCCTTTGTTTGCCAGGTCAATCTATTGTACTTTATTTTTGTTGGATTGTTTTGATTTTGCTTACGGGTGTATATGTATATGTGTATTTTCAGTCACACTTTCTATTGTTGTTATAAACTTCTGCTTCTACATTGGGCTTTTGCAGTTTTGTGGCGTTTTCCTTTTTTCTTTCTTCTTCTGTTTTTATCTTTTTCTTTTTTATTTTAATTTTTAAAAACCTAAAATATTTTTCTACATTTACTTCTTTGTTTGCCGTTCCTACTGTTTTCCCACTTGCAGTTAATCTTTAATGTACATAAATCTTCATCTACCTCTATTTAACTTTGTATATCTATTATTTCTTTCTTTTATTTCTTTCCTTTTCTCCCAACATATTTGTTAGTTTTGTTTACATTGCTTTATTCTCCACTTGGCACCTTGTTTTAGTTTTGTTTTCCAATTTGTACTTAAGTTAGTTTTGTTAACTGGTAAATATAATTTTTTATTTCCTTTGTTCACCAGATCAGTCTACTGTACTTTATTTTTGTTGGACTGTTTTCACTTTTCTCACGGGTGTATATGTGTATATTCCATTATTTTAGTTATTATTTGCCTGATTTTGTAACTGATATTTGTCTGGGGTTCATCTTTGGTTTCTTGTTTTTAGATATTTGCTTTAATCTCACCTAATGCCATAACAAACCTAGACTACCTGAGAACTAACCCTAGGGAGTATCAAATAGTGAGAACTCACACAAAGGAAACCACTGGAATACAAGACCTGGCATCACCCAACCACCAGTAGCACCCTGTGCAGGACACCTCATTTAAACAAAAATACAGACCCAATCATCAGCAGACAGGATTACCACCTCACTTAGCCTTGCCCATCAGAGGAAAAACAAACAAACAAAAACTCAGCATAAATCTCACCCTATACAAGCTCACACAAACCACAGGACCGATCTTAGGAGTGCAGAAACCAAAAGGAAGAAAGAATTTAATCTTCTTCAAGGAAAAAATTCAACTTCCCTTGAAGCATGAGAAAGGAGACCTCAAACACAATACCCTAAAAAATAATAATAATAATGAAAAGGCAGAGAAATATGGCACAAATAAAAGAACAAACTAGAAGCACTGAACTCCAAATAAATGAGGAGGAAATAGGCAAACTACCTGAAAAAGAATTCAGAATAATGATAGTAAAGATGTTCAAAAACCTTGAAAACAAAATGGAGAAATTGTAAGAATCAATTAACAAAGATCTAGAAGAATTAAACAATAAACATATAGAGACAAACAACACAATTACTGAAATTAAAAATACTCTGAAAGGAATCAATAGAATATCTGAAGCAGAACAAATCAGTGAGCTGGAAGATAAAATGGTGGAAATAACTTCTGAAGAGCAGAATAAAGTAAAAGAATGAAAAGAGCCAAGGACAGTCTCAGAGACCTCTGGGACCATATCAAACGCACCAACATTCAAATTATAGAGGTCCCAGAAGAAGAAGAGAAAAAGAAAGGGTATGAGAAAATTTTTGATGATATTATAGTTGAAAACTTATCCAACATGGAAAAGGAAATAGTCAGTGAAGTCCAAGAGGCACAAAGAGTCCCATACAGAATAAACCCAAGGAAAAACACACCAAAATCAAACTAACAAAAAATAAACACAAAGAAAGAATATGAAAAGCAGCAAGGGAGTAGCAACAAGTAACATAAAAGGGAAACCCCATACACTTAACAGCTGATCTTTCAGCAGAAACTCTGCAGGCCAGAAGGGAATAGCAGGATATATTAAAGTACTGAAAGGGAAAAATCTACAACCAAGATTACTGTACCCAGCAAGGATCTCATTCAAAATTGATGGAGAAATAAAAAGCTTTTCAGACAAGCAAAAGTTTAGAGAATTCAGTACCACCAAACTGGCTTTACAACAAATGTTAAAGGGACTTCTATAGTCAAAGGGGAGGAAGATCTACAAAATCAATTTCAAATAATTAAGAAAATGGCAATAGGAACATATATATCAATAATTACTTTAAATGTAAATGGATTAAATGCTCCAACCAAAAGACACAGACTGGCTGAAAGTATACAAAAACAAGACCCATATCTATGCTGTCTACAAGAAACCCACTTCAGACCTAAAGACACATACAGACTGAAAGTGAGAGGATGGAAAAATATATTCCATGCAAATGAGAAGCAAAAGAAAGCTGGAGTAGCAATCCTCATATCAGAAAAAAAATATACCTTAAAATAAAGAAGATTACAAGAGATAAGGAAGGACACTACATAATGATCAAGGGATCAATCCAGGAAGAAGACATAACAATTGTAAATATCTATGCACCCAACATAGAAACACCTCGATACATAAGACAAATACTAACAGACACAACAGGAGAAACTGACAGTAACACAATAATAGTTAAGTCGCTCGCTCAGTCATGTCCGACTCTTTGCAACCCGTGTACTGTAGCCCACCAGTCTCCTCTGTCTATGGGATTCTCCAGGCAAGAATACTGGAGTGGGTTGCCATTTCCTTCTCGAGGGGATCTTCCTGACCCAGGGATCGAACCCAGGTCTCCTGCATTGCAGGAAGACGCTTTAACCTCTGAGCCACCAGGGAAGCCCTCACATACAAAAGCAAGACCAATATCTATGCTGTCTATAAGAAACCCACTTCAGACCTAAAGACACATATACACTGAAAGTGAGAGGATGGGAAAATATATTCCATGCAAATGGGAAGCAAAAGAAAGCTGGAGTAGCAATCCTCATATCAGGAAAAAAAATACACCTTAAAATAAAGAAGATTACAAGAGATAAGGAAGGACACTACATAATGATCAAGGGATCAATCCAGGAGGAAGACATAACAATTGTAAATATCTATGCACCCAACATAGAAGCACCTCGATACATAAGACAAACACTAACAGACATAAAAGGAGAAATTGACAGTAACACAATAATAGTAGGAGACTTAAACACCTCACTCACACCAATGGACAGATCATCAAAACAGAAAATTAATAAGGAAACACAAGTCTTAAATGATACATTAGATGAGATGGAGCTCATTGATATCTTCAAGACATTCCATCCAAATGCAGAAGAATACACTTTCTTCTCAAATGCACATGGAACATTCTCCAGGATAGACCACATCTTGAGTCATAAATCAAACCTCAGTAAATTTAAGAAAACTGAAATTGTATCAAGCATCTTCTCTGACCACAATGCTATGAGATTGGATATTAATTACAAGAAAAAAAAGTATAAGAAACACAAACACATGGAGATTAAATAACACATTTCTAAATAACCAACAGTTTACTGAAGAAATCAAAAGGGAAATCAAAAATTTCTAGAAACAAATGACAACGAAAACACAACTCAAAAGCAGTTCTAAGAGGGAAGTTTATAGCAACACAATCCTATCTCAAGAAACAAGAAAAACATCGAACAGACAACCTAACTTTACACCTAAATCAAGTGGAAAAAGAAGAACAAAAAAGAAAACATAATTAGTAGAAGAAAAGAAATCATAATGATCCAAGCAGAAATAAATGAAAAAGAAATCAAAGAAACAATAGTACAGATTAATAAAACTAAAAGCTGGTTCTTTGAGAAGATAAAATGGACAAACCTTTAGTCAGACTCATCACGAAAGAAAGAAAGAAGAATCAAATCAACAAAGTTAGAAATGAAAAAGGAGAAGTTACAACAGCCAGTGCAGAAATAAAAAGGATTATAAGAGACTATTATGAACAACCATATGCAATAAAATAGATAACCTGGAAAAATGGACAGGTTCTTAGAAAAGTTCAATCTTCCAAGACTGAACCAGGAAGAAATAGAAATTATGAACAACGCAATTACAAGCACTGAAATTGAAGCTGGGATCAAAAATCTTCCAAAACACAAAAGCCCAGGACCAGATGGCTTCACAGGAGAATTCTATCAAACATTTAGAGAAGAGCTAATGCTTATCCTTCTAAAATTCTTTCAGAAAATTTCAGAGGAAGGAACACTTCCAAACTCATTCTACGAGGCTACCATCACCCTGATACCAAAACCAGACAAAGGCAACACACAAAAAGAAAACTACAGGCCAATATCACTGATGAACATAGATGCAAAAATCCTCAACAAAATTCTAGCCAACAGAATTCAGTTACACATCATAAAACTCATACACCATCATCAAATTGGGTTTCTTCAAGGGATGCAAAGATTCTTCAATATATGTAAATCAATCAAGTGATATACCATATTAACAAATTGAAAGATAAAAACTATGTATGATAATCTCAACAGGTGCAGAAAAAGCCTTTGACAAAATTCAGCACCCATTTATGATTAAAACTCTTCAAAAAATGGGCATAGAAGGAACCTACCTCAACATAGTAAAGGCCATATATGATAAGCCTACAGCAAACATTATTCTCAATGGTGAAAAACTGAAAGCATTCTCCCTAAGACCAGCATCAGAGTCTTTTCCAATGAGTCAAATCTTTGCATGAGGTGGCCAAAGTACTGGAGTTTCAGCTTTGCCATCATTCCTTCCAAAGAAATCCCAGGACTGAGCTCCTTCAGAATGGACTGGTTGGATCTCCTTGCAGTCCAAGGGACTCTCAAGAGTCTTCTCCAACACCACAGTTCAAAAGCATCAATTCTTCGGTGCTCAGCCTTCTTCACAGTCCAACTCTCACATCCATACATGACTACAGGAAAAACCACAGCCTTGACTAGATGGACCTTAGTCGGCAAAGTAATGTCTCTGCTTTTGAATATACTATCAACCAATTAAATATTCAACATTATGGGGTTAAATTACAGTATATCTACATTTTCAGATACCATGTAGCTATTTGAAAATGAAAGGCTAAAATAAATAAATTTATTTTTTAAGTTTCAATAAAAAAACAAAAGGCTGACCTGTATCTATTAACATGGAAAACTTTTCAAGATAAATTACTTATTTTTTAAAAATCATACTAGAAAACAATGTATATAGCATGACTCTTTTGTCTTAAAATAGATTATTTCTATTTTTCCCTTTTTTAGAGGGTCTCTCGATTCCTAACTGTACGCTTCATCTTTTTACTAGCTTCTGTGAGATCAAAGGACTTCCCTTGCAGCTCAGCTGGTAAAGAATCCACCTGTAATGTGGGAGACCTGGGTTCAATCAACCCTCTGCCTAAAACTGGTAACTTATCTCATCTTAAAAATACACATATATATATTCATAATTGAATACAAAATGGATTCTAAGGTCAACATTAAATTATAGGAGGAATTAAAGAGTGTCTTTCACATCTTTATACACTTAAATATTTCTTGGATATTTTATAAAAATAACATTCAAGAATTATGTGTGTTTATTTAAAAGGAAAAAAAGAAGCCTGGGACCTCCTGATTAGTCTCAGAACATGTGGCAATAAACAGAAATAAGGTCAAAATAGGAAACCAGGAACTGAAAACCAAGGAATATAACGGAGCAAATAAGCTATTCTTAACTGTGGAACAACAAGTAGGCAGTACCTAGAAGTCCAAACAAACATATAAATCTATGGTCAGGAAAAGGCTGTAAGTCAAAAACCAAGGAGATAAAAAAGAGAATCCCAACGCCACAGGAGTTCATCAAAATGCCAAGTAGGAAGTAAGGAATTAAAAAAGGAAAAGCAAACCAAGCACCATGTCTATATTAATCACAGCTTCATATGGTAGGCATTTAATAACATTTATTACATTAATGAATCAGTAAACTTTGAAGAGTTTTTCTTGTCTCTTGTTTGCTTACTCAGGAATATTGACTATCACATTCATGTATCCTTGATTCTAAGAAAATACAGGTTGGCTGACAATAAATATATATAATCCCAATGTATGTAATCTTCTATAAGCACAGAAACTTGATCTTGACTAAGGGAAAAACAAAAGGACTGCTAAAATTAGATCATAAACACTAGAGATTGCAGACCTTTGGAAGCACTATTTCTATCATTAACATGAATAGTCCTTTCAACTATTTTCTTTACAATTTATATGCAGTGCAAGCTAAAAGCTATTAAGAGACAATTCAGTAAGAAAACTTGAGGTAGAAACTCATGCAGATTCCAGGCAATGGGAAAAGAACTGTCAAGGGTAGACAAGAAAACAGATATGAGTCTTCAACAGAAGGGAAAAAAATGAACTAAGGCATGAAGTAAGAATGCAATTGGCAGGTATGGAGATTTATGACTAACTGGAGCATGGGGAAAAAAGGCAAAGTGGTTGTCTGAGGAGGCCTTACAAATGACTGAGAAAAGAATAGAAGCTAAAGGCAAAGGAGAAAAGGAAAGATATACCCATTTGAATGCAGAGTTCCAAAGGATAGCGAGGAGAGATAGAAAGCCTTCCACAGTGGTCAATGCAAAGAAATAGAGGAAAACAATAGAATGGGAAAGACGAGAGAGCGCTTCAAGAACATTACAGATATCAAGGGAATATTTCATGCAAAGATGGGCTCAATAAAGGACAGAAATGGTAGGGACCTAACAAAAGCAGAAAATATTAAGAAGAGGTGGCAAGAATGCACAGAACTGTACAAAAAAGGTCTTCATGACCCAGATAATCACAATGGTGTGATCACTCACCCACTTGAATGTGAAGTCAAGTGGGCCTTAGGAAGCATCACAACGAACAAAGCTAGTGGAGGTGATGCAATTCCAGCTAAGCTAAGCTATTTCAAATTCTAAAAGATGATGCTATTAAAGTGTTGCACACAATATGTCAGCACATTTGGAAAACTCAGCAATGGCCACAGGACTGGAAAAGGTCAGTTTTCATTCCAATCCCAAAGAAAGGCAATGCCAAATGTTCAAACTACTGCACAATTGCACTCATCTCAAATGCTAGTAAAGTAATGCTCAAAATCCTCCAAGCCAGGAGGTTCACAGTATGTGAACCATGAACTTCCAGATGTTCAAGCTGGATTGAGAAAAGGTAGAGGAACCAGAGATCAAATTGCCAACATCTGCTGGATCATCAAAAAAGCAAGAGAATTCCAGAAAAACATCTACTTCTGCTTCATTGACTATGCCAAAGCCTTTGACTGTGTGGATCACAATCAACTGGAAAATTCTGAAAGAGATGGGAATATCAGACCACCTGACCTGCCTCCTGAGAAATCAGTATGCAGGTCAGGAAGCAACAGTTAGAACTGGACATGGAACAACAGACTGGTTCTAAATCAGGAAAGGAGTATGTCAAGGCTGTATATTGTCACCCTGCTTATTTAACTTATATGCAGAATACATCATGTGAAATACCAGGCTGGATGAAGCACAAGCTGGAATCAAGATTGCCAGGAAATATCAATAACCTCAGACATGTAGATAACACCACCCTTATGGCAGAAAGTGAAGAAGAACTAAAGAGCCTCTTGATGAAAGTGAAAAAGGAGAGTGAAAAAGTTGGCTTAAAGCTCAACATTCAGAAAACTAAGATCATGGCATCTGGTCCCATCACTTCATGGCAAATAGATGGGGAAACAATGGAAACATTGAGAGACTATTTTCTTGAGCTCCAAAATTACTGCAGATGGTGATCGCAGCCATTAAATTAAAAGACGCTTGCTCCTGGGAAGAAAAGCTATGACCAACCTAGATAGCATATTCAAAAGCAGAGACATTACTTTGCCGACTAAGGTCCATCTAGTCAAGGCTATGGTTTTTCCTGTGGTCATGTATGGATGTGAGAGTTGGACTGTGAAGAAAGCTGAGCGCTGAAGAATTGATGCTTTTGAACTGTGGTGTTGGAGAAGATTCTTGAGAGTCCCTTGGACTGCAAGGAGATCCAACCAGTCCATCCTAAAGGAAATCAGCCCTGAATGTTCATTGGAAGGACTGATGCTGAAGCTGAAATTCCAAAATTTGGCCACCTGATGTGAAGAGCTGGTTCATAAGAAAAGACCCTGATGATGGGAAACATTGACGGCAGGAGGAGAAGGGGACAACAGAGGATGAGACTGTGGGATGGCATCATCGACTCCATGGACATGAGTTTGAGTAAGCCCCGGGAGATGATGATGGACAGGGAAGCCTGAAGTCCATAGGGTCACAAAGAGTTGGACACGACTAAGTGACTGAACTGAACTGGAGCATCGGGTTCTTGCCTGGGAAAGATTTACGGAGAAAGGAAGAACAGCAAGCAAAATTATGAAGAAGTGAGGACCAGAAGCATAAGAGTTTGGCCTAAGAAGAGCAGCTAAGTTTTTGAGATACTGACATGACAAAAATTGTGTTTTAAGAAAATTGGTCTCGTAGTTGTGTACAGGAAAAAGTGGAGACTGGGGACAGAAAATTAGGATACCATGGCAGTGATCCAGGTTTTTTAGTGCCTTTTATAGAACAGCCCATGTCTAATTTTTCTCAACCTGGACTACTAGGGCAAAAAGGAGTTAAGAAATTCTGAGTGCTCGCTTCGGCAGCACATATACTAAAATTGGAACGATACAGAGAAGATTAGCATGGCCCCTGCGCAAGGATGACACGCAAATTCGTGAAGCGTTCCATATTTTTACGGATGGCTAACAAACACATGAAAAGATGCTCAACATCACTCATTATCAGAGAAATGCAAATCAAAACCACAATGAGGTACCACTTCACACCAGTCAGAATGGCTGCGATCCAAAAATCTGCAAGCAATAAATGCTGGAGAGGGTGTGGAGAAAAGGGAACCCTCCTACACTGTTGGTGGGAATGCAAACTAGTACAGCCACTATGGAGAACAGTGTGGAGATTCCTTAAAAAATTGCAAATAGAACTCCCTTATGACCCAGCAATCCCACTGCTGGGCATACACACCGAGGAAACCAGAATTGAAAGAGACACATGTACCCCAATGTTCATCGCAGCACTGTTTATAATAGCCAGGACATGGAAACAACCTAGATGTCCATCAGCAGATGAATGGATAAGAAAGCTGTGGTACATATACACAATGGAGTATTACTCAGCCGTTAAAAAGAATTCATTTGAATCAGTTCTGATGAGATGGACGAAACTGGAGCCGATTATACAGAGTGAAGTAAGCCAGAAAGAAAAACACCAATACAGTATACTAACACATATATACGGAATTTAGAAAGATGGCAATGACGACCCTGTATGCAAGACAGGGAAAAGACGCAGCTGTCTATAACGGACTTTTGGACTCAGAGGGAGAGGGAGAGGGTGGGATGATATGGGAGAATGGCATTCTATCATGTATACTATCATGTAAGAATTGAATCGCTAGTCTATGTCTGACGCAGGATACAGCATGCTTGGGGCTGGTGCATGGGGATGACCCACAGAGATGTTATGGGGAGGGAGGTGGGAGGGGGGTTCATGTTTGGGAACACATGTAAGAATTAAAGATTTTAAAATTAAAAAAAATAAAAAAAAAATAAAAATAAAAATAAAAAAAAAGAAATTCTGAAAAAACATAAATTTGTATAACCACCCCACCCTAAAATCAGTTACCATCAAAAATAGTTTTCTTCTATAATTCTGAAGAAAATCTTCTTACCTGGATCCTGAGAGACCAAATAACAGACATCATTCACAGCCTTAAGGAAATCTGAAAAATCCAGCATTCCATTAACTATAAGAAGTGATTCAGAAAAAGAAAGAAAAAAACTCCATTAGCAAATTTATCAGCAGATTCACTGAGCATATAAGATAAAAATACAAACTAAAAATGTGGCTAGAATCAACTGACATTAGAATACCATAGTCTATACACAAGTCATGTGGTAGTTCTATTTTTAGTTTTTAAGGAACCTCCATACTGTTCTCCATAGTGGTTGTACCAATTTACATTTCCATCAACGGTATAGGAGGGTTCCCTTTTTTCCACGTCTTATCCAGCATTTATTGTTTATGCACTTTTTGATGATGGATATTATGACCTGTGGCTCCCTTAATTAATAACAAGCTTTGAATGCTCTGTAAATGTAATGCATTCTCTATTATCTACTTCTTTGATTCAAATATCAAACATTGAGTGCAAAAATATATATTTTTCTAGGTTTCTGTTGTTGTTCAATAGTCCAGTCATGTCCAATTTCTCTAGCTACTTAAAGTGTTATTTATTAGGGTTTTATTTTTATGTCCTTGAACAAGAGTGATGTTGAACCTATTTGTATATAATTATTGACTATATGTGTTGTATTTTATGTGAAATACTTGTCCATGTGTTTTGTTCTCTTTTCTATTTCATTATTTGTAATCGATTTGTATGAATTCTTTACACATTTTGTAAACTAATCATTTGTCAGTTTTGTGAACTGCAAATATCTCCAAGTTTGTAACCTGTCTTTTCACTTTCACTTTTTAAATATGCGTGCTAAGTTGCTTCAGTCATATCTCACTCTTTGCGACCCAATGGACTGTATGTAGCCTGTCAGGCTCCTCTGTCCATGGGATTCTCCAAACAAGAATATTGGAGTGAGTTGCCATGCCCTACTCCAGGGGCTCTTCCCAACCCAGGCAATGAATTTTAATATAATTAAATATATCAAATATATTAATCTCAAACACTTTTTGCCTTAAGAAACTTTCCCTATCCCATGCCATTTCTTACTAAGGCAATTAGCAAAAATTAAAAGTCTAAAAATATCAAACGTTGATGACAGCATGTCATAACCCAACCTAGTAATCGATCAATCCAGTCATGTGTATCAGAGGCCCAGTTTTTTAATATCACAGATGTTAATATGCACAGATTTTTTTATAACATTTTAAAGTTTAACTTTTCTATCATTTGTAATTAATCTGACCATGGCAAACCTAGACAGTGAATTAAAAAGCAGAGACATTACGTTGCTGACAAAGGCCCCTATAGTCAAAGGTATGGTTTTTCCAATAGTCATGCATGGATGTGAGAGTTGAGAAGAAGGCTGAACACCGAAGAATTTATGCCTTTGAACTGTGGTGCTGGAAAAGACTCTTGAGAGTCCCTTGGACCACAAAGAGATCCAGTCAATCCTAAAGGAAATCAGTCCTGAATATTCCTTGAAGGACAGATGCTGAAGCTCCAATACTTTGGCCACCTGATAACGAAGAGCCAGCTCATTAGAAAAGACCCTAAGGCTGAGAAAGATTGAAGGCAGGAGGAGAAAGGGATGATATAGGACGAGATGGTTGGATGGCATCACTGACTCAACAGACATGAGTTTGAGCAAACTCGGGGATATGGTGAAAGACAGGGAAGCCTGGTGCGCTGCAGTCTACAGGGTTGCAGAGAGTTGGACATGACTGAGTGACTGAACCAAAAACAACATATAACTTATGTCCATGACTGTACACCCCCTAAACTATTAATGAACACATTAAAAACTTACCATCAATATCAACAGTCTTCAGTGCCTTTCGCATTTCTGTGTCACTTATAGAGATCTTCAAGATGCGACAGATCATTGGCAGATCATTCATATAAATCTTACCACCTCGAATTTTACTAAAAATTTTACAGGCTTTCTGAAGTCCTAAATACACATAACAAAACAGTTAATTAATTCAAGGGAATAATCATTTATTCTCCCCATCCTTTCCGGGGTCAGGGCTGAGGGGCAGGTGGGGGATAATCACTAAAGAAAAAAGAGGAGCAAATCTTTGTGTTCCAATTCTTTGCTTTAACATCAGTCTTGTCACTTATTTAGGTATGTCTGGAGCCAGTAACCTCTAAACCTATGAGTTTCTAAAGAATTCTCAGAAACTATCAGAAAACTCATGCAAGGCTCACATAAGCAAAGGCTTCCACAACTTTTCCTGGACATGTTAAACCTTTCTCTGCTTCCTTATAACTTGTGTGTGTTGTCAGTCAAATCTCTTGATATTCTGACTACTTACATGTCAGTAAGTATCCTTCAGTTAAACAGTCAGCTAATAGAGGGCAAGGTTTTTCATTCTTCAAGTCCCAGAATCTACTTCAGAACAGATTCTCAAAAAATGTCTACTGAACTAAACTGGGTTGAATTCACCTTGTTTTCAGAAAAAGAGGCAACAGATAACAGTGATAAATATCAGAAAAAGACTTTTTAAAAGACACTAATGACTTTACTAGTAGAAGTTTCACTAAAGTATTGGAGGTGGAAACCAGATTTCAGTGAAGTAGGAAGTAAATACTAAAGCAGTACTAAAGAATGTTCAAACCTTTGGACATTTGCACTCATCTCCTGTGTTAGTAACATCATGCTTAAAATCTTGCATGCTAGGCTTCAGCCTTATTTGAACCAAGAACTTCAGATGTCCAAGCTGAGTTTAGAAAACGCAGAGGAACCAGAGAGCAAATGGCCAACATATGCTGCATCATAGAGAAAGCAAGGGAATTCCAGAAAAATATCTACCTCTGTTTCATTGATAGTGCTAAAGTCTTTGATTATGTGGATCATAACAAACTATGGAAAGCTCTTAAAGAGATGGGAATACCAGATCATCTTATCTGTCTCCTGAGAAATCTGTATGCTGGTCAAGAAGCAACAGTCAGAAACGGACATGGAACAACAAACTGGTTCCAAACTGAGAAAGGACTATGACAGGGTTGTCTGATGTTTATTTAACTATAAGCTAAGTACATCATGAGAAATGCTGGGCTGGATGAGTTACAAGCTGTAATCAAGATAGGCAGGAGAAACATCAACTTCAGATATGCAGATGATACCGCCAAATGGCAGAAAATGAAGAACTAAAGAGCCTTTTGATGAGGGTGAAGGAGGAGAGTGAAAGAGTTGGTTTAAAACTAAATATTAAAAAAAACTAACATCATGGCATCCAGTTCCATTACTTCAGCCTGGATGAAGTAATAACCAATGCCATGGACATGAACTTGGGCAAACTTCGGGAGATGGTGAAGGACAGGGAGGCCTGGTGTGCTACAGTCCATGAGGTTGCAAAGAGTCAGACACAACTGGGCAACTGAACAACAACAGGAAATAAATAGTAATTAATGAATACAGCTCTTTCAATAAGCTTCTCTGAAAGAGTATAAAGCTGACAGAGCATAATCTCTAAGGAAGCAGAAGAAAATAAAACTGAAAAAAAGAGAAGTGAAAGGATTGGTCTTGTGAAAGCGACTCTTTCTCAATGAGACAATACAGATTTTGTTTATAGTCAAGGAGTTCAGGAAGATTCTCCCAAACAGTCTTTATTAACTCTCTATGAAAAAGTAATGTCACCTCTTAAGAACTGAAGGACTAGGTGATAGGATTGAAGATTTGAAGAGAGCAATGAAGATGTGAAATAAGTACAGGAAGAAACAGGAGAGGGATATGATCAAAACAAAAGGGAATACCAACTGGTGCTAAAGGCAGCTCAGGTTGGAAATCATATATTCACAGGGGCACCAAATGAGGTAGTCTATGAAATAAAATTGCAAAATAAAAAGAACTACAAGTATAAGAGACTGTGAACAGAGAACAAGACATTAAAGTCTGCGGTTTCAACATTATAAAATGATCAAATTGTGTACATCAGGGTTGGTGAGAGAAACTGAAGTAAAATAATTAGTTTTAAAAAGTATTGTATGAGTATTACATTAATCAACCACTTGGACACTAAAGATGTCTTTAAAGACACTAAAGATATGTGGCCCTGCCTTTCAAGAAAGACTGACCAGAATACCTGGAAAGCTACTTGGGGTCAGTTCTATTACTCCATCTAGACAAGGGAGCTAATTCACATCTCCATCTCTTGGTTCTGCCTGACCAGAAAGCCTGGCCAAAACACCCAGGAAGCTATGCAGCCCAGCAATCCTCAAATGGAGAGTCCGGAAAGCAGAACTGGTCATCCACAGAAAAAGTCAGTGCCCTACTTTAGCCAGGGAACTTGGGACACAGGTCTGCTTGAGTCAAGACCACAAACAAAAAGCCTTTCCAGCCTTGGAGCTGGTTCTCCTGCTTACCCAGAGAGAGGAAGTAATTCACAGCCCAGTGCACTGCTGAATGGAGCTTCTGGCCCCGCCTGACCAAGAAGCCTGGCCTGAACACCTGGGAAATGACTTGGCCCAGCAGTACTTGAGCAGGTAGCCTGGATAGTGGGTCTGTCTGCAGAAACAAGCCAGCAACTGCATCTAGCCAGGGTGTACAGATCTACCTGATTAACTCCCCAAACAAGAGTCTTATCAGCCTTGGAGCCTGTTCTGCTGAATATAAACTCCAATCCTATTAATTAGGAACCCTAAACAGAGCTCCTGGGAATCTCAGTAGCCCACCCTGAAGCCTCTATTACTTTGGCATTTGATCAGAAAACCCAATCAGCAACTCTGCATCTCTAAAGCCAAGATGGTGGCCTTGTCTGTCCAGGGAGTTTGGTGCAGAGATCTGTCTGATTGGATTCCCAAACAAAGAGCTTTGCCAGCCCTGGGGACCTATCCTTCAGTCCCAACCAGGCAAATAAGTAATTTATAACCCCATCGAAAACTGAATAAAGGCTCCAGTCCAATATGACCAAGAAACCTAACCATAACTCCTGAGAATCTGTATATAATGGCACTTGAGAGAATCCCACTGCTGGCCCTACCTATCTGCAGACAGGATGGTAAATCAGTAGACCAGAGAACTTGGTGCATATTTCTGCCCAAATTGATACCCAAACTAACCTTGCAGGTCTTAGGGCCTGTATGGTGCCTTGCTCAGCAAGGAAACTAATTCATAATCCCAACACACTGCTGAACACAGCCTTTAACCTGCCTAACCAGGAGACTTAACCAGAGCACACGGGGAGCTGTATAACCCATCCTATAGCCCTCTTTACAGTAACAGTTGAACAGATAGCCCAGCCCAGGGTTTTCCCTGTCTACAGAGCAAAACTGGGGCATCTAACCAGGAAACTCAGTGCTGTCTAGCCTGATTCAGATTTCCAAACAACAAGCAGTGCATTCCTTTGGGACCAGTTCTACTGCCTTTCAAAGCTCAAAAGTTAATTCATAGCCCTGCCTACTACTGAGCAGAGTACCCAGTCTTGAATGACCAGAGAACCCAGGCAACACAGAACCTTTCCTATAGCTTCATTTAGGGGATGAACCAGAAGTTCTAGCCAGTTGTTCTCAACCAGTGCATCCCCTCCCCAACCTTAGAACATGAGCAGGGGCCTAGCCCCAAAATAGACTCTGATAGCAAGACCCACCTTCCCAAGGACATTGCCAGTTAACACATCCAGAAACAGAAACTAAGCTGATTGGTGAAAAACTGTCTCTGCTAAAGCAAACCAGTAATATCTGGAAAAGGAGGTCACTTACTCAAATGTAGATGCCAACATAAGGAATCAAAGATAATGAATAATTCCGTAAATGTGACACTACCAAAGAAAACTAATAAAGTTTCAATAACTGGCCCTAAACAAATGGAAATCTATTAACTGTCAGCCAAAAAACAAGACGCTCAACAAAGAAACAGAAAATATTTTTTAAAAAGAAAAGAAAAAGAAATCCTAGAACTGAAAAATATAGCGAACTGAATGGGAAAATTAAATAGCTTTAAAAACAAACTGAACCACACCAAGAAAGAATCTAAAAGAAAGAACACTTAAAATTACCCAGGCGAAAAAAGGAAAAAAGAGCAAAGAGATCCTATAGGACTTATAGGACACAATCAGAAGAAACAATATCTGCATTACAGGAATTCCAGGAAGAGAAGACAAAAAGAAAGAAACAGAAAATATATTTAAAACAACAATGGCTGAAAACATCCCAAACTTAGGAAGATAAATGGACATCAAATCCAAGAGGCCTAGAGGATCCCAAAATAGTTTGAACCCAAATAAGTTTACACAAAGACACTTTATAATTAAACTGTCAAAAGGCAAGAACAAAGAAAGAACTTTGAAAGCAAGGAGAGAAAAGAGACAAGAGAATCCCATAAGGCCATTGGCAAATTTTTCAACAGAAACTTTTCAGACCAGGAGAGAATGTGATGATATACTGAAAATACTGAAAGAAAAAAAAAAAAAAAACTATCAAGCAAAAAAACCCATCCCTTTAGAAAGCCATCAAAATTGGAAAGAAAAAACTTGATTGTCTCTTTGAGAACACAGAACACATAATCAGGAAATTTATTCAAGAAATTCTGAAACCTATTATTACCACTTAATTCTTCTGAGTAAAAGCGTCCTTCAGGTACTTCATCATACAGTGTCTGGTTAAGGTTAGAAAGTCTTTCATCTTTCCTGTCAAAGAAACAGCCATATCAGAAAGCAAGAAAACAAAAATTAAACAAAAAACCCACAAAACATTTATGTCACTTTGCGATATATAGTATTTTGCCATTAAAATTTAGCCTGAAATTCTCCAGTCTCTTACACTCCATAAGAACCTTTCTTTAAAAACTGTCCAAGTGATAATCAGTTATTACATATTATTCACCCTAGAATTCTCACTTCTTTTAGGTATATCTCTATGGAGCAGATTTACCCTGGTCAATATATAATATCTCTTGGCTGTGGTCCACTTTTTCCTATTCCTAATTCAACTTACAACAAAATTTATAGAAAGTTATTATAAGATTTCCCGGGTGGCTCAGCAGGTAAAGAATCTGCCTATAATGCAGGAGACCCAGGAAATGCAAGTTCAGTCCCTGGGTGGGGAAGATCTCCTGGAGAAGGAAATGGCAAACCAATCCAGCATTCTTGCCTAGGAAATTCCAAGGACAGAGGAGCTTGGTGGGCTACAGTCTATGGGGCTACAAAAGAGTCAGACAGGATTTAATGACAACATTATAAGATATATAAGACTATCTTTAAACAGTCAAAGAATCTCAGATCCCATAACCTGTTGATAAAAACATCTTAAAAAGATGATTCATCTGATTCCATAACGTGGAAATCACAGGATGTTGGTGTTGGAAAAAATGTTAAGAGTCCATCTAGTACAAGATTCTTACACAGATGTGGAAACTGAGGCCCAGAAATACAAAGTGAATTCTATGAGTTTAAACCAGCATGTGAGGTCGATCAGGACTCAACTCTAAGTCTTTCAATTCCACAAGCAGGGCTCCTAGTGCCATGCCAGCCTTCCTAAGACCAGTCTTAGTTAGCACAAACTATTTGCCATACTTTCTGTAGAAGGGAGAAATGAATGTTGTAGAAAAATCCCAAATCTGAATCCAACATTTAAAAAGAATACGATGATTTAAATACCGAATAACTGAGGGAGATCTATCAAGAGGTGACAAAGTCTTGTGAATGCTGTACTGACTTGGCAATTTGCATAAAGAGCTTTCTTTTCTAGTCATCTTCTCTTTCACAGACAAAGGAGAAACCTAGAGCCAAATACAAGAATATCTGTGTCTCAGATCACATTTGTAAACTGGCATTCTTGAACAATAAACCCCTTAAAAGATTAATCATCATACCTAGGCTCCTCACTTAACTATACTTCTAATATAAAATTACTTTTTGTAATTAAATGACAGCTTATAATACTAAAATTTTAAATAAACTACATCATTTTCTTTGGCAAAGCCACATTTTTCTTAAGTATGCAACATCATCTCATAATTAATACTGTGTCAATTTATAGTAATGTATTTTATAAAAGATGGCAAATCTATGGTATAGCGAAGACAAGACTATCAATCTCTAGGCTACATATACAAGTTTTGACTATATAAGTAAAGTAATGTGAAGAATCAACACAGTTATTTAAATAATACAGGTAAGTTTGCTTTATTCTTATGGTTAAGAAAACTACCATAAACATTGATAAAAATAACACTGCATGTATAAACTAGTTCAAAAATGGTAAACAGCTTAGGTAGATAGAAAAATGTCAGTTTAGAAAATAAGAACTGAATTCGAGGTGTCTTCAATTTCACATGGCTTTATGGAAGGAACCTAGAGCCTTGACTTTTTTTGCTTTTTTTGGCTGCTATCTTAGTCCCCCAATCAGGATTTGAATCTTGGGCCCACTGCAGTATAAACCCAATTACTAACCACTGGACCTCCAAGGAATTCACTAGAGCACTGACTTTTAAAGACCATGCAGGATCCAGAGAGGACTCTCAACCCATACAAGACTGAGAGGAATATGAGCTAATGAGTGAGAATCAAACAAAACAACAAACAGAAGATTTCAATCCCCCAATGACTTCATATCTAGATTTACCAAATATCAATCCTGAAATAATTATGGGACATAAGCAAATAATATAAGGCAAATTTTAAGAACTAAATAAAACTTCTAAAATGTATAGACATTAAAATTTCAATAGATAGGTTAAACTGCAGATTATATTCAGCTGGAAAAAAGAAAAGTAAACAAGAAAGTAGATGGGAGAAATTACTCAGAACAAAATAGAAAAAGATCAAAAATATGAAGCAATGTTAAAAAACACAGAAAACAAAATGATAAGGTCTAACATACATCTAATAGAAGATACAGAACAACAAAATAAAGAGATTGGAGGGGGAAAAATAGTCTAAAGATAATGGATTCGAATTTTCCAGAGTTGAAGACATGTGTTCTCAGCCTCAGTTCAGTTCAGTGGCTCAGTCATGTCCAACTCTTCGTGACCCCACGGACCACAGCATGCCAGGCCTCCCTCTCCATCACCAAATTCCTATGGCCACTGCTGAGTTTTCCAAATTTTCTCACCCTCAGGAAGCAAACAAATATCGAAACAAAGGAATATATACTTAAATATATCATACAGTGAATGTAGTAAGTTGCATAACCCCACCAAGAGATATCTATATCCTAATCCCTGGAAAATGTGAATGTGACCTTATTTGCAGAAATCGTCTTTACAGTGTAATCTCAAGTTAAAGACCTCAAGATGAAATATACAATGATGTACTTATAAGAGAAAAGTCTGAACTATAGACACAGGGGAGAAGGCCATATGAAGAGCAACATGAAGGCCAAGATTGAATTTATGCTGCCAAATGCCAAGGAATGCCAGAGTCATTGCTACAACAGCAGAAACATTAACAGAGAGCATAACAATTAAAAATACTGGTCTGATGGATAAAGGGGGAAAATTAATATTCTTCTCGAAAGGTTCCATGTTCTATTGATATTTTTAAAGGAGGAAGAGAAGAAAGAGGGGAAGGTGCAGGAGGAATAGGGTAAAGGAGCTGGAAGAAGAAGAAATTTTTAAGATTATGACATTTCAATACTTGGACTAAAATGTAATGGAATATTTGAGGGCTAAATAAAATACTTGAAAGCAAAGCAAAAATATTTGCAAACCTTTATTTACCTCAGTTCTTTTAGTATGCAATTGTACTTGTAAACTCTTCTTCCTCCTGCCTTTTTTTCCTTCTGAAAAATCAGAGGATCTTTCTTCTCCGAGTAGGAACATTGATGTTTCATACCTAAATTGCACAGAAAATTGGAGTAATTCCTGAATTGATTTTTTTCTTGACTCTTCTTCATCATTTATTTATGGAAATTTTCAAACACAGACAAAAGTAGACAGAATAATGTGATGATCTCCCCATGTTTCAGTAATGACCCACTACCCAGCTTCAATAATGAACAATCTTATTTCATCTATATTCTTATCCCTGCTCTCATTCCTTACTACTTTAAAACAAATTCCAGTATCACATTGTTTCATCCATAGGATTTTTATATACATTTCTTCAAGATGTTTTTTCTTTTAAAAACGTATTTTTTTTAATTGAAGAAAGTAATAAAGCTAGCACACAAAGCTTAATAAGATTTCCCCTCAAAGCTATTTTTCCCTTTCAACTCACATTATTAAACAGATCAATGATTTCAGAGAGTATGGAAAGTAAGACTTCCCCCTAATTGAGGAGCAGTTAATGAGAAGAAGGAAGGACTATAATTAAAACAATTTTATAATTAAGTTTATAATTAATAATTATAATTAATTTAATTTATAATTAAGACAATTTTATTACATTAAAACTTCATTTGTTCCCAAATGCTACAGGTCACATGGCATAGGTGAATGTGATTTAAACCCATTGCTAGGAACTTTTCAAAGGAAAAAACAAGATAGGAAAGGGAATAAAAGTGGCATTTTTTAAGCATCATATTTGTAGGCATGGGGTTAAGAGCTTTTCAAGCATGATCATAGTTAATCATTCTTATAGCATCCATGTAACAGGTATTATTAACTCTGTTTTACATATGAAGTAACAGATTCAAAGATGAAGTAATTGTCTAAAGTCACTCCATGTGTTAGTCCAAATAATCCAAGAAATAGACACCAAGAAAGAGTTAATAATGCAAGCAGGATTTTATTAGGAGAAATGCCTGTGTAGGGAACACAAGAAAGAAATCTAGGAGAGCAGACAGGCCACAATGCAAGTCTGAATATAAGTGAAGAAGAGAGGGAAAGAGGTGGCAGTTTCTGCAACACCACCTAGTCTAAGGTGTTGATAAAGTGATAAATAAGGGGAAAGCAATGAATGATCTTGCCTTTCTGAACTGTACCAAAGGGTAAGCAAATAGTACATGAGAGAAAGTTTCTGTTTATGGAAATATTTTAGCTAAATAACGTTTAAAAACGTATTTAAAACACAGTTATGAAGCCAAAAATCCCCAATAATGTCTTAATATCATCAAATACACCTGAACCTGTATTCAAATATCCAATTACCTCATAAGTGTCAAAATTTTTTAACACTTTACATTGGGATTCAATAAGGTCCCCACATTACAGTTGGCTGACATGTCTTTTAGATCTTTTTCCACCTATAGGTTCTTCCCTCATGTCTTTTATTATCATTATCATCATTACTGCCAGTTGTCTTATAGATTTTTCACAGTCTAGATTTTGCTGATTTTATTGCCAAGATTGTAGGAGTTTAAAGACTTGATGTGATTAACACTCTACTTTTTTAGAGGGTAGTTGGAAGGGGTTATATAGGTGATGGTATTTTCCCATCAGGAAGCATATAATGTCCAAGTGACTCTCTATTTGTGATATTAGCAGCTACTTATTAATAACGATCTGCAGTAAATCATCAGGGACTGCAAAATGGTTACATTCTAAATCTAGTATCATTCCTTCTTCACTCATTAGCTAAAATATTTCCATAAACAGAAACTTTCTCTCATGTACTATTTGCTTACCCTTTGGTACAGTTCAGAAAGGCAAGATCATTCATTGCTTTCCCCTTATTTATCACTTTCCATAACAGTGACTTTGCTGACCTGTAACCTTCAACATTAAAAAGCAGAGACATTACTTTGCCAACAAAGGTCCGTCCAGTCAAGGTTATAGTTTTTCCAGTAGTCATGTATGAATGTGAGAGTTGGACTATAAAGAAAGCTGAGCGCCGAAGAATTGATGCTTTTGAACTGTGGAGAAGACTCTTGAGAGTCCCTTGGGCTGCAAGGAGATCCAACCTAAACAAGACCAGTCCTGAGTGTTCATTGGAAGGACTGATGCTGAAGATGAAACTCCAATACCTTGCCCACCTGATGAGAAAAACTGACTCATTGGAACAGACCCTGATGCTGGGAAAGGTTGAGGGCAGGAGGAGAAGGGGACAACAGAGGATGAGATGGTTGGATGGCATCACCGACTCAATGGACATGAGTTTGGGTAAACTCCGGGAGTTGGTGATGGACAGGGAGGCCTGGCGTGCTGCAGTCCATGGAGTCGCAAAGAGTCGGACATGACTGAGTGACTGAACTGAACTGAACTGAATCTTCAACAATGACAAAATGATTTTTATATCATTGTGAACACACTAATTTAAATATATTAAATTCACTTTAATTACCTGAAATTTTATTCTTATGATGCTTTAATTTTCTAATGTGTGTTGGGAAGGGGTGAGAGCCTTTTCAAGTGGGCTCTTGATTCATCTCTGGTAGCAGTCTTAGTTTCCTCATTTCAGGAAGACAAGATGCTCCAAGCTCATCTGTACACTTCCCTTCCCAGACCTGCTATCACACATTTCTCCAAAGAAATGGTTCCTTTCAATAAGAAATGGTACTTTAAAGTCCAAGCTAGATTCTGAACTACTTTTTAGCAATTACTCTGCTTTCTTATTTCTTGGTTTTCTATGTTTATGCCTCTTTCCCTCCTCTTCTTATTGAACTGTCAAGAACTTTTGTAACACAAATACTCCATAAACTATATAATAGTGAGATCAATAAAATAACCCTGAAATGAATTTGAAAAAGAAGAGATTTTGGAAATTTCATTCTTTGCTTTAAGTAATCCAAAGAAGATCTCAGTTTCAAGGACAATCCTAAATTTATTTTGTGCTCTGGGATCTTGTAGACCAAGAATGATACTGAGATAAACTAGATCCCAAACTTGTCTGCACAATGGAATCACCTGAGAGCTTCGAAAAATTCTGATGCCTGCGTCCAATCTCCCAAAATTGTGATTTAATTATTTTGGAGACTGAGCTGATATTTGGAATTTTTTAAAGATACTGGGTTTTGGTTTTTGTTTTTAAGATACTAGATTCTAACACAGAGAATAAATTGAGAACCATTATGGCAATACCTCATTGGCTTGTTTCTACCCAGAACTCATATCAACTGAGCTGTAATTTAGTACTTTAGAAGTAACACCTTATTCTTCCTTGTATGTAAAACTAAAAACTCTTTAGCAGAAATGATTCCTTTCTTTTAGAGTAATCTGCTATGCAAGGGCTGCTTAGGTGATACATAGAAAAAT
The DNA here is from genome assembly GCF_023091745.1 of Budorcas taxicolor. NCBI lineage: Eukaryota > Metazoa > Chordata > Mammalia > Artiodactyla > Bovidae > Budorcas > Budorcas taxicolor. The sequence goes on along the minus strand of NC_068928.1, from coordinate 46,043,954 downwards.
GACTGGATTGAGTCTACAACATCTTTAGATAAATTTAGCACTAAGCAAAACCGTGAAATAAGGGAAATTTTTATCATGTAGCCTACTCCCCTTTCTTAGTAGGTACCTTGATCTTTTGACATTGAGAGCAAGCTCAGTCGCCCAATTGTGTCTGACTCTTTGTGAACCATGGACTACAGCCCATCAGGCTCCTCTGTCCAAGCAATTTTCCATGCAAGAATACTGAAGTGGGTTGCCATTTCCTCCTCCAAAAGATTTTCCAGACCCAGGGATCAAACTGATGTCTCCTGAATCCCCTGCATTGGCAGGCAGATTCTTTACACTGCACCAGGTGGGAAGCCCCCTTTTGACATTATACCCCTTTAAATCCAATCCCTAAACTTCTACCCTGAGAGCCCTATTACCTTGCTTTTATCCCCACTGAAGATGCCCTGTGGTCAGTCCCCTTGACAGTCCTCCTCTCACAAGACAGTGACTTTACTTTGACTATGTCCCAGGGTATAAAATACATTTTCTATTGAGATGTAACACCCATATAGAAAGAAAGAGAGAAATGAAACAATTTCACAAAAGAATACTTATCCTTATTATATGAAAAGCACTGTAATGTCTTCGATTCTAGTCTAATTTCTTTTTAGAAAACTACTAGTAGCTACCTCTTAAGTTGATTTCATGACACATGAATTAATCACAACCTACAGCATACTGCTGCTTTATATCCCCCATCTCCTTCCATATATCCTTACTGAAACTGATTTTCATATTTCTAGAATAATTATGACTTTTACCTCATTACATCACCTTTTATGTTTTATCATTTTTAAAAGTATAACTGTGTTCTTTCAATTACAAGATAACTCAAAGATTTTAGGGAATAGGAATGATTTGATATAAATAACAAATAACTAAAAACATTTCTTTCATATTGCATTCCTTAGGTGCATTGTGTCTCCCCAGGTATTAACCATTTTAAACAATACTAATGAAAGAAAGGAAAGAAACACTCCTACTATGTTCCATTTCTTCCTAGGTAACAAGCTTTATTGTGGTGTGCTGTGCACACATGCTAGATCGCCTCAGTCACATCTGACTCTTTGCAACCCTACAGACTGTAACCCACCAGGCTTTTCTGTCCATGGGATTCTCCAGGCAAAAATACTGGAGTGGGTTGCCATGCCCTCCTCCAGGGGACCATCCTAACCCAGAGATTGAACCTGCATCTCTTAGGTCTCCTGTATTGGCAGGCAGATTCTTTACCACTAGCAGCACCAGGGAAGCCCCTTATTGTGGTGGCCTAGAAATAATTGTCTCATCTTTTTCCTCTAACTCAGAGGAATAGTGGGAACTCCCACCTAATTATCAGCAAATTTGTCAGCAAGAATCTTGCAGGCCAGGAGGGAGAGAGATGATATATTCAAAAAGAAAAAAAAAGAAAAAAACCAAGAATACTCTACCCCATAAAGCTGTATTCAGAACTGAAGGAGAGATAAAGAATTTTATAGGCCAACAGAAGCTGAAGGAGTTCATCACCACTAAACTGACCTTATAAGAAATTTTGAAGGGAGTTCTGCAAGCTAATAAGAAAGTATGCTACTTAGTACCATGAAAACATATGAAAATACAAATTTTACTGGTAAAGGTAAATATATATATATATGGTCAAATTCAGAATACTCTAATATTGTAATGTACTCAGTCACTCATTTTCCCTGGTGGCTCAAACGGTAAAGTATTTGCCTACAGTGCAGGAGACCTGGGTTCGATCCCTGGGTTGGGAAGATTCCCTGGGGAAGGAAATGGCAACCCACTCCAGTACTCTTGCCTGGAAAATCCCATGGGTGGAGGAGCCTGGTCGGCTACACTCCACGGGGTCACAAACAGTCAGACACGACTGAGTGACTTCACTTTCTGACTTCTTTCAGTTACTCATTCACATCTGACTCTTTGCAATCGTATGGACTGTAGCCCACCAGACTCCTCTGCCCATGGGATGCTCCAAGCAAGAATACCGGAGTGGGTTGCCACCTCCTCCTCCAGGGAATCTTTCCAACCCAAGGACTGGACCCAGGTCTTCTCATCTCCTACAATGGCAAATGGATTCTTTACCACTGAGCCACCTAGGAAATCCAAGGTGTATAATGGTGTACCACTATTGTAATGGTGGAGGTAAATCACATACAATTTTAGTATAAATGTTAAAAGACCAAAGTATTAATAATAACTATAACCACAACAATTTGCTTATAGATATATAATATAAAAAGATGTAAACTGTGACATCAAAAACAAAATGGGGTAGGGGGTGCTGAGAGATAAACTCAAATAAGTGAAATAAGACATGAAAAAGGAGGTATTACAACTGATAACAGAGAAATAGTAAAGATCATAAGAAACTACTATGAACAATTATATATCAATAAATTAAATAATCTAGAAGAAATAGATAAATTCCTAAAATAATACAGCCTGCCAAGATTGAATTATGAAGTATAAAATCTGAACAGACCAATTATTAGTAAAGATATTAAATCAGTAATCAAAAACCTTTCAACAAAGTCCAGAATCAGTTAGCCTTCCTCGTGCATTCTACTAAAGATTTAAAGAAGAATTAATGCCAATTCTTCTCAAACTCTTTCCAAAAACTGAAGAGGAGGGAATACTTTCAAACTCATTTTATGAAGACAGCATTACCAATGGGCTTCCCCAGTGGCTCAGCAGTAAACAATCCGTCTGCAATGCAGGAGAAGCTGGAGACGTGTATTTGATCCCAAGGTCAGGGAAGATTCCCTGGAGAAAGGCATGACAACCCACTCCAGTTTTCTTGCTTGGAAAATCCCATGGACAGAGGAGCCTGGCAGGCTACAGTTCATAGGGTTGCAAAGAGTAGGACACGACTGAAGCAATGGAGAATGCGTTACCAATATGAAAGCCAGACAAGGACACTACAAGAAAAGAATATCAGGCTAATATTCCTGATGAACACAGATGCAAAAACTCTCAACAAAGTATCTGTAAACCATGTTCAACTGTACATTAAAAAGATGAGTTACCATGATCAATGGGATTTATTCCCAGGACACAAGGATGGTTCAAGATAGGAAAATCAATAAATGTGATACACAACTATGTAGGGAAAAATCAATCTTCCTTCTTTTTCTCCTTTACTGTCACACTACCATTATACTCACATCTGACCCCAAATGTGTGTGGGGTTTGCCCCCACTAAGCAATTCTCTGTGACACCAGATGGTGTCCTATAAGTTAACTCAATCCTGACATTCAGTTCAGTTCAGTTCAGTCTCTCAGTCGTGTCCAACTCCTTGCGACCCCATGAATTGCAGCACGCCAGGCCTCCCTGTCCATCACCAACTCCCGGAGTTCACTCAGACTCACATCCATCGAGTCCGTGATGCCATCCAGCCATCTCATCCTCGGTCGTCCCCTTCTCCTCCTGCCCCCAATCCCTCCCAGCATCAGAGTCTTTTCCAGTGAGTCAACTCTTCCTGGAAATACTTTCAGATTCCACAGGGTAAAGGCTCAATTCCACAAGACTTCCCCACCCTACCTCAGATATCAACTGCAGGCCATCTTTCACCTGGGCTTCTGACCAACTGGCTATAAATCAGAGGTTCTCACAAGCCATACCTTAGGTTTCATTATTTTGCTTGAGGGACTCAAGAACTCACAACAGTTACATATGCTTACCAGTTTATTAAAGGACATGAAAAATGATACAGATGAATAGCCAGATGAAGAGATATATAAGACAAGGTCTTGAAGGATCATAGTTGCAGGAAATTAAGTTCCCGTGGAGTTAGGGTGCATTACCCTTCCTGGTATGTGGATGTGTTCACCAACCTGAAAGATCTCTGAACTCCATACTATTGGGAGTTTTTTAGAGGCCTCCCCCCATGTAGGCATGACCAATTATTAACTCCATTTACAGTCCTCTACCCTCTCTGGAGAGCTTTATAGGTTCTTGAACATATCCCCATACTGGGAAGATGATACACTCCAACTCCATGAGGACAGAGCTCCTTCATCTGAGACCCTCCCAGACCTCTCCCAATGTATCTCTTTATCTGGCTATTCATCTGTATCTTCTATCACGTTTTTTTAATAAACTGGTAAATGTAAGTTAAGTGTTTCCCTGAGCTTTCTGAGCTCTTCTAGAAATTAATCAAACCTGAGGAGGGGTCATAGGGACCTCTGATTTATGGCCAAGTCAGACAGAAGTAACCTGAGGACCTACCACTGAGACTGTAAGATGAAATGGGGGTGGGGCAGTCTCATGGCTCTGAACCCTTAACCTGTGGGATCTGGCACTATCTGCAGCTAGATAGCAACAGAATTTAGTTAAATTGTAGGATACCCAGCTGGTATCACAGAATTTCTTGGTGTGGGGGGAAATCCACACATCTGGTGTCAGAAGTGTTAGCGTGGTAGCATGAAAGTAAAGGAGATAAACAGGAGAACTCAGGCTTTTCCTAACACAACCACATTAATAAAATGAAGGATAATAATTACATGATCATCTCAATGGATGGAGAAATTTGACAAAACTCAATATTTATTTATGATAAAAACGCTCAACAAAATAGGTTTAGAAGGAATGTACCTCAACATAATAAAGCCATATATGACAAGCCCAGAGCTAACATCATACTGTGATGTTGAAAGTGAAAAGTTGAAAGCTTTTGCTCTAAGATCAGAAACAAGACAAGGGTGCCCTGTCTCACCACTTTTATTTAACTGGAAGTCCTGGCCAGAGCAATTAGGCAAGAAAAAAAAGAAAGATATTCAAATCAGAATAGGAAGTTAAATTGTGTTTTCAGACAGCATGATTTTATACACAGAAAAACCTTAAAGACTCCACCAAAAAAAAAAACTGCTATAACTAACACAAAAATTCAATAAAGTTGCAAAATATAAAATTAATATACAAAATCAACTGCACTTCTATCCACTAACAATGAAGTATCAGAAAGAGAAATTAAGAAAACAACCCTATTTACATAATCAAAAGGAATAAAACATTTAGGAATAAATTTAACCAAGGAGGTGAAAGATCTGTACACTGAAAACTACAAACACTGATGAAAGACATTGAAGAAGATTACAAATAATGGCAAGATATTCTGTGTTCATGGTTTGGTAGTACTAATATTGTTAAAATGTCATTACTATCTAAAGTCAACTATGAATTCGAAGCAATTCTCATCCAAATTCCAATGCCACTTTTCACAGAAATAAAACAAACAATCCTAAAATCTGTATGGAACTACAGAAGACTTCAAAAAGCTAAAACAATCTTGGTAAAGAAACTGTGTAACTCCTAGAAGAAAACAAATGTCTTTGACATCAGTCTTAGCAATGATTTTTCAATTGATACCAAAAATAAAAGCAAAATAAATAAGTGGGACTATATCAAACTAAAAAGTTTCTCCTCAGCAAAGGAAAATATTGGCAAAATGAAAAGGTAACCTAGGGAATGAGAGAAAATATTTGCAAACCATATATCTGATGAGTTAATGTTCAAAATACATAAGCAACTCATATAACCCAAAAGCAAATGAAGAAATGACCCAATTAAAAATGGGCAAAGACTTGAATAGACATTTCTCCAAAGAAGACATACCAATGACCAACAAATACATGAAAAGGTGCTCAACATCACTCATCATCAGGGAAATTAACATCAAAATCACTGTGAGGTATCTCCTCACACCTGTTAGAATGGTCATCATTACAAAGACAGGAGATAACTAGAGTTGGCAAGGATGTAGATAAATGAGAACCTTGTACACTGTTGGTGGGAATATTAGTTGGTACAGTCACTATAGAAAACAGTATGGAGAGGTTCCTTAAAAAAATTTAAACACAGGGCTTCCCTGGTGGCTCAGTGGTAAAGAATCTGCCTGCCAATGCTGGAGACAGGGGTTCGATCCCTGGGTCAGGAAGATCCCACATGCCACAGAGCAACTAAGTTCATGTGCCACAACTATTAAGCCTTTGCTCTAGAGCCAGGGAACCACAACCACATAGCCCACGTGCTGCAACTACTGAAGCCCACACACTCTAGAATGCATGTTCCACAACAAGAAAAGCCATTCTAAATAGAAACCTACACACTGCAACTAGAGAAAAGCCCATGCACCAACAAAGACCCAGTACAGCCAGAAATAAATAATAAATAAAAGTTTTTAAAAATTAAACACAGAACCATAAAATGATCCAGCAGTTCTATTTCTGGGTATATATCCAAAAGAAATGAAAACAAGATCTCAGAGATATATGCATTCCCATGTTCACTGCAGTATTATCCACAATAGCTAAGATATGAAAACTATATACGTGTCTGTCAACAGATTAATAGTTAAAGAAAAGTGAAAGTGAAAGTTAGTTACACAGTCATGTACGACTCTTTGAGATCCCATGGACTGTAGCCCGCCAGGCTCCTCTGTCCTTGAAATTCTCCAGGCAAGAGTACTGGAGTGGACTGCCATTTCCTTCTCCAAATAAAGATGTGGTAAATATAAACAATGGAATACTATTTAGCCACGAGAAAGAAGGAAATAATATGGATGGACCTTGATGGCATTATGCAAAGTGAAATAAGTCAAACAGAGAAAGACAAATGCTATGTCACTTATACATTATTTTTTTTTAAAGTCACAAGGTGACTAGTTAGTAATCCTGTACTGTCAGAACTAAAATTTGCTGAGATCAGAACTTCTGTTCTCACCAAAATAATGATGATGATGATGATGTAAATATGTGAGATGATGAATGTGTTAACTAATTCAATGGGGGTAGTCATTTCACAATGAATACATACATTAAATCACCACACCGTATATTTAAATAAATTACAATTTTGTCAAAAAAAAAAACCAGACAGATATATGGATAATGGCCTCATTACTGGAAAACTATGATAGCTTATAGGCCTCCACATGGCTGTAAGAGAAGTGAGAAAAATATGAGAAGTTAATTAGGAATTAAAACCATGCTCCTAAAAGAATGCTCAGCAATATGCATGATCTTCTATACTTAGTACATTATGAGAACACGTGAGTTACATTTTCGGTTCTCTTAAACTGGCAAAAGTATAATTCAATTAAGTAAGTTCATAGTTCAACTTACTTTTTTGTGTGTTCTGGGCTCAAACCCCTAATTTCAGGTGAAATTCTCTTCTCTGTTGTTTTAGAAAACTTTATGTACTTTTTGCTGTCAATATCTCTTGATAAAAAGTCAGCTGCAAAAGAATTACAGTCATCATCTGATGAATCAGTATTTTCTTCCTCCTGGAGAGCAATCAAAAGTCACTGTCAGCCATGTTCTTTCTGCATACATAAATTAAATATGACATTCTGAGTCAAATCATTCACTCTAGATCAATACTCTCTCCAAAATGGTGCTACCTAAAAGAATTTTGTTGAAAAGAGCTACTTAATGCATTAATTTGGATTAGGTGTATATTCTAAATGACTCCAACTTTTCTTAGTGCACTATGCAGCTACAAATGTGCAGCATTCATGAATATATCTAACACTCACTGAATCTAGTTCTTATGGCACCATTAAACTTAACTTCATTAACTAGAACTTCTGCTTTGCAAAAGACACTGTCAAGAGGATGGAAGAACAACCCATAGGCTGGGAGAAAATATTTGCAAAAGACATTTCTGATAAGGGACTGTATTCAAAGTATGTTTATTTTATATATTCAAAACTATACAAAGAACTCTTAAAGCTCAACAAGAAAAAGAACAACCTAATTAAAAAATAAGCAAAAGATCTTAACAGACACCTCACCAAAGAAGATATACAGATGGCAAACAGGCACATGAAAAGATGTTCAATATCACATCATTAGGGAATCACAAATTGAAACATCAAGATACCACTGCACATCTATTAGAATGGCCAAAATCAAAAACATAGACAATACCAAGTGATGACAAGAATGTGAAGCAAGAGGAACTCCCATTCATTGCTGGTGGGAATGTAAAATGGCATAGATATTTTGAAAGACAATTTGACAGTGTCTTACAAAACTAAACATACTCTTACCATAGAATTCAGCAATTGTACTTTTCCATATTTACCCTGAAGAGTTGAAAACGTATATCCACACAAAAACCTGAACACAGACATTTATAGCTTTGTTCATAAAGGCCAAAACTTGTAAAAAAAAAAAAAACACTAAGATGTTCTTCAGTGCATCAAAGGACAGATAAACTGTGGTACATTCAGATCATGGAATACTGCTGCTAAGTCACTTCAGTCATGTCCGACTCTGTGCAACCCCATAGACGGCAGCCCACCAGGCTCCCCCATCCCTGGGATTCTCTAGGCAAGAATACTGGAGTGGGTTGCCATTTCCTTCTCCAATGCATGAAAGTGAAAAGTCAAAGTGAAGTCGCTCAGTTGTGTCCAACTCTTAGCAACCCCATGGTCTGCAGCCTACCAGGCTCCTCCGTCCATGGGGTTTTCCAGGCAAGAGTACTGGAATGGGGTGCCATCAGTGTTAAAAAGAAATGAGCTAGCAAGCCATTTAAAGACATGGCAGAATCTTAAATGTTTACTTCTAAGTGAAAGCAGCCAATCTGTAAAAGCTACATACTGTATGATTCCAACTATATGACGTTCTGGAAAAGGCAAAACTTTGGGGACAATGAAAAGATCGGTGGTTGCTAGTGGGAGTTGGTGGGGTGAGAAGAGATTAATAGGCAAAGCACAGAGGATTTTAGGGCAGTGAAACTATTAATATTCTATATAACATTTTAATAATGGCTACATGTCATCACACATTTGTCCAATCCCATAGAATGTACAACATCAAGAATCAATTCTAGCACTTCCCTGGTGGTTCAGTGCAGGGACATGGGTTCTGCCTGCCAGTGCAGGGGACATGGCTTCAATCCCTGGTCTGGGAAGATACCATATGCCACAGGGCAACTAAACCTGTGCGCCACAACTACTGAAGCCTCCACACTCTAGAGCCCATGTGCTACAACCACTGAGCCTGAGCGCCTAGAGCCCATGCTCCACACCAGAAGCATCGTAACGAGAAACCTGCACACCACAACTAGAGAGTAGTCCCTGCTTGCCACAACTAGGGGAAGCCCTCATGCAGCAATGAAGACCCAGCATAGCCAGAAATTAATTAATTAAAAAAAATTTTAAGACGGAGGGGAACAAAAATCTGTTATCAAAGTTCAGATGAACAGAAAGAGACAGTGAGTAGGAACTGTAACAGAGGAAGAAAAGAATCTCTAAAACTTTACTGTTAAAGGTGAACCATCTGTAAAATACAAACTAGATAGCTTAAGGAAATAAACTGGTATGATATTTTGATATTGTTAATTTTTAATATTTAAGAATTTATCTTCAAAATCAGCTTATAAGGGAACCATCAACAACGTATATATGTCTCAGTAATTAGCCAAAGTGAAGTGTTAGTCACTCAGTTGTGTCCGACTCTTTTCGACCACATGGACTGTACTGTAGCCCACCAGGATCCTCTGTCCATGGAATTCTCCAGGCAAGAATACTGGAGTGGGTTGCCATTTCCTTCTCCAGGGGATCTTCCCTACCCAAAGACTGAATGTAATGAATGTCTCCCACATTACAGGCAGAGTCTTTACTGTCTGAGCCTAAAGGTCTAGACACATCCAGCCTTTAGTAATTAGCAAAAAGTTCTGAAATTATATTTTGGATTACTGTATAGGTACATGCCTTATATGGTGACACCAGATCCACTAAGACAATAAATTTAAAAGATTAAGACTCAATTGACAATGTTAAATTTCACCTGAGCCTTGTGCTTCTGAAAAAAGAGTGAAATTTAAAAGAATTCCCTCACTCCTTTGTGTTCTGGATAACAGCTGGCTGCAAAGAACCACCCTTCCTCAAATGACTTAGATAAGACTTACTACATACCTCTCATTTACCCCCCATTTACCTATGACAAGGCCAAACATCTTCAAATTTTCCTTTCTTTGCCTCACAAATGATTAGCTGAACTGTCTCATCCCCACCAATTTATCAGGACAAAACACTTACTAAGCAAGGTTTGGTTAAGCTTCTCTCCTTCCTCCAAGCCCCTGAACTTTGGCCTACCCTCACCCTGAAGCATCTCAACAGAGGATGAGATGGTTGGATGGTATCACTGACTCAATGGACATGAGTCTGAACAAGCTCTAGGAGATGGTGAAGGACAGGGAAGCCTGGCATGCTGCAGTCCACGGGGTCGCAAAGAGTTGGATACAACTGAACGAATGAACACCACCACCACCACCCTGAGCCAGTGAGCAGGCAGTCCCTCTAGAGAACAGGCTGCCCTCTTTCTCTAATCTCTTTATCTGATCATGCTACTCTATCATCCCATTTCCCCATAACCAATTCTTCTTAGCCTTCTTCATGCTCACTCAGTAGTGTCCAACTGTTTGTGACTCCATGGACTATAGCCTGCCAGGTTCCTCTGTCCATGTAATTTTCCAGGCAAGAATACTGGAGAAGGCTGCCATTTCCTTCTCCAGGGATCCCCTTCCCAACCCAGGTATCAAACCCAATTCTAGCACCTAACCTTGTTCACACTCTCAATAAAAGAACATTCTTTTAATCACTTTGTTGTAAACCTTAAACTAACAGAACATCAATCAACTATACTCCAATACACAATAAAAATTTTAAATAATAAAATAAAACTTAAAAAGAAAATGTTTTGCCTAGTCCTTGAGATGCTTGCAGATCTTGTGGTCCCTATTTCAGTTACTCCCCCCTCCTCCTATTTCAGTAGTCTCTTTCCTCCCTTACAATAATCCTTTTGAACAAAGTCTCTCAATAATAAGCCCAGATTTGGTTTTTTATTGACATGATACTGGCCAATAGATAAGCATATCCCCCTGAATCACAGATAAGAAGACTAGAGACACTTGGTATCTTTTAAATTGTTGTTGTTGTTTAGTGGCTAAGTCATATTTGACTCTTTTGCGACTCCGTGGACTGTAGCCCACCAGGCTCCTCTGCCTGTGGAATCGTCCGGGCAAGAATGGGTTGCAATTTCCTGCTCCAGGGGATCTCCCCCACCCAGGGGTCAAATCTGCATCTCCTGCTTTGGCAGGCAGATTCTTTACCACTGAGCCACCAGCAAAGCCCCATGTTTTAAATTATCTTTTAGCTTTTGGTTAGACTGCCATGTTATTAATCACATTGTTTACAATCTCTCACATAGGTTTAAATCCTTCGGTCTCCAGAAAAATTGCGTCTGTCCCTCCCTGCCCAAATAAGTTTTATCATACATTACAGATCTCTTGACATTACATGGGTTGCTAGGATGAGAGTTCAATATATTTCCACTAAAACAGTTCAAAAGTCACCTCAGTTTTTAAGCAAGATCGTGTGACTATGTTGCTATGAATCTGCTTACTGATTATAGATGTGAAGTAATGTAAACAAATTTTTCAGGAAGAAAAGGAATGAATCTTTACAAACTGTTTTAAAAAATACCTGGCAAAATAAGTGACCTTTAGTTTCCATCTTTCTGTTTAGAGGTAAATTCTGCCCTTGAAGACTCGATGAACAAGTATGAATGAACAACAGCACAAAATGATTTCCTGCCAAAAAAAGAAAAATAAAAAATCATATCCTTGTTTAGGAGATGTAAGTAATTAAACTACCTGAAGCTATTATTCTAATGTAATATTCACTTATAGCACAAAACCTAATACACATTTCCTAACTCAGATACATATACAAAAGCTAGAAAAAGCAGTTAATGTATCATAAATCACAGGAGATCATCCAGTCCCTTAACTTTGTGGTACAAGGAGGAGTAGAGAAATCCAAATTTGAATGGCATGAAAAGCAGAAAATTCAATAATATTTATTCAAACAAACCCAGTTAAGTAGAACTAACATAAGTAGTAATTGCTAACATTATTTAATATTTACTGTCTATTAAACATTATGATAAACACTTCAACCTGCATTATTTCATTTATTCCTCACAATTAGCTTTCAAGGAATTACCATTATCTCTGTTTTACAGATGAGGAAAATAAAAACTTAGATCAAATTGCCCAAGACTCCACAGCCAACAAATAGTAGTATCAGATTTTGAATTCAGGCACCCTACAGCCTGAGGTCTTCAGCATCACACAACACTGACTCTCAAAACAATACTGTTGCAAACAAAAAATGTTTTATCCAGTTCCACACTATGTAAATGTGATAACCAACTTTAGAAATTTCCCAAATTTTTCACAATATATTTTAATCATATCTGATCCAAGTGCATTAGTAGCTCAGTCATGCCCGACTCTTCGTGACCCCATGAACTGTAACCCACCAGGCTCCTCTATCCATGGAATTCTGCAAACAAGAATACTTGAGTGGGTAGCCATTCGCTTCTCCAGGGGATCTTCCCGACCCAGGGTTTGAGCCCAGGTCTCTTGCATTGCAGGCAGGTTCTTTACTGTCTGAGCTACCAACCCAATACTCATATCTGAGTCACTGTTTATTACATTGCTAGCTACATTACATTGTTAGTTGCAATTATTAGTGTCTTTTTCATATTGTAAAGTTTAACTGTATTAATATTCTAATAGACAGTATTTTTAAATATTTCTATAATATGTAATTATAATTACTGTTGAATGTGGTATGTCCAAAATTCCTGGAATTCAATGTGTTAAAAATAAAATGAAACCACATTAAAAATACGCATCTCAGAAGACATTAGAGGTTTTATAGGTCTCCCCACAAACCACTCTACGTAACCTCTTCTAAAACTTCTCTAACCAGTTTAATCTTCACTTTTAAACTTCTTAGCATAGCACTTACTGTCTTCAGTATTCTTATCGTTTTCATTATTCAACTTGCATTAATCATTTGCCTTGTATTTTTATTTAATTATCATATGTATAACTCTTACACCAATTAAAGTCTTCTAAAGAATGGGCTGGTATCTCATCATTCTTTGAATTATTTCTCACATAACCAAGCACAGTGCTATAAAGGCATTGCAAAAGAAGGAAAGAAAAAAGGGTGGTAGGAAAGAAGGGAGGGGAGGAGAGAAGCAAAGAAGAGAGGGAGGGGAGGAAGGAGGAAAGAAAGAGTGAAAGAAGGGAGGGACGGTAGGAGGGAGGTAGGAAGGGAGGGAGAGAGGGAGCAAGGAAGGAATTCAGTCCCTTCTGAGCTTACATACCAAGAACTCTTAGGTCATCAAAGTACTTAATTAAGCAGAGTAAGCCTGACAAATAAACTTTGAAAGGAAGAACTGTTTCATAATTATTGATCACATTATCAAAAGGTTAGCAGGTCTCAAGTTGCTATATAAACTGGATACCACATAACTCTCTCCAAGCTAAGAGAAAAGATAGCACAGGAAGTCTCTTCCCCATAACTGTGACAACACAATTGTTTCTCAACTCTTTGAATCTTATGACAGATATGTGAACTTGCAAGGGCAAACCAAGAAAAATTTAAAAAATTGTATCCCTTTTCTCCAATCCATTCCATCCTTCCATCCATAAATTCAGCACATATACATTGCACACTTTCTATGTGCAAGGCTTTCTTCCAGGCTCTGGGGATAAAGCAGTGAACAAAACAGAAAAACAAAAACTGCCCTCACGGAGCTTACATTATAACCAGGGAGAGAAACAATAAAATAAATAAATAAAATATATAGCATAATATCTGTGACAAGTACTAAGGGGGAAAATGTAAAACAGTGAAAGGAATATTAAATGCGGTGTTGGGGAAGAGATACAAAGAGTAGACGTGATAGCCAAAGAAGACCTTACTGAGCAGGAGACTTAAAGAGGATACACCTGAAGGAGTTAAAGTGGGGAGCCAATGCGTAACTTAGCGAAGTGCATTTCAGTCAGAGAAAAAAGTAACTACAAAGGCTCCAAAGCCAGAAGGAGTTTCAATGTTCTGAAATGGTAGGAAGACCCATGAGGCTGAAACACTGCAAAGGGGAAAGAAAGGAGGGAGAGGGGATCAGAGTGATGAAGGAAGGGAGGCGGATCATGAAGGGCTCCTGGATTATAGCAGGAATTTTGGCCTGTACTCTGAGAAGACAGAAAGCCATAGGAGAATTTTGAGCAGGGAAATAGCATGACCTAAAGTCCTTTCTGAAAGGATCACTCTGGATTCTACAAGAAAATCCGGTGGGTCTTGGGTTCCTGAAAGCCAAGTGAAAAAACTAGTCCAAAAGAATGAGTAATCAGCTGTGACAAATGTTGCTACTAAGTCAAGTAAGATGAGTACTAAATGATTCACTAGATCCTGCAACATAGAGGACACCACCTGCCCTAAGAGGAGCCATCTGGGTGTTATGATAAGGAAATAATATCCTTGGAGTGAGTTGAAGAGAGAATGGCGGACAGAAATATGAGACAAGTCTAGGAGCCATTCTATAAAGGGAAAGAGAAATGAGGTAGCAGCTGAGAGGTAAGCATGGCTAGAAGGTTTTAAGATGGGAAAAATGAAGGCATATTCATATGCTGATGGAAATAAACTAGCAGAGAAGCAAAAATGGATCATATAGGAGGGGGTAATTACCGGAACAATATTCTCAAGTAGAAGAAAAGAAACAGGATTTAGGACATAAGGGAGGATCTGGCCTTAGCTAAGAACATATTCATAAAAGTAAGAGACAACACAGAGTAGTTGAGCATAATTGCATGTAGAATAGGTGAGTAGATCTGGTAATGGGAGCTTGTGGAAATCATCTCTGATTGTTTTGATCTTCTTAGTGAAAAAACAAGCAAGGTAATCAACAGAGAATGAAGATGAGGCGGTGAGCTGGAGTTTTGCGGAGAGTGGCATTATTATAAAAGAGTCATTTAGGAGAGTGGAAGAAGTGATTATAGCCCAGTCACCTCATACCTGTCAGAATGACTATCATCAAAGTTAACAAATGTTGGTGAGCATGTGGAGAAAAGGTACCCAAGTACACTGTTCCTGGGATTGTAAATTGGTACAGCCACTATGGAAAACAATATGAAGTTCCCCACATAAAAATATAACACAATCCAGCAATTCCACTGCTGGGTATGTGTGCTAAGAAAATCAAAACACTAATTAATATCATTCCTGTTTTCAAGGTGGAGAACTGAGATTCAGAGTTACTAAGAAATAAGCCTATGACACAAAGCAAGTAAACAGTGCAGGCCAGGTTTCCTGGCTCCAAATCTCATGTTCTTTCTCCGAATCATATACCTTGCTGAGATTCAGAAGGCCCTTGGTTATAACTTAATGATGAACATATTTCAGTATTTGTTTCCTAGTATTCCTTTTTGCACTACAGTTTTAGGGAAAACAATTTGATATGCTTCAACTTTGTAAATAGAGAAATATAAATAGATAAATATACCTATCTGTATTAAAGAAAAACTCCTCTTATTTCTATAAACTATTGTCAATTAAATAAGTATTTTAATGGAAATGGGGAGGGGGGAAACACATACGACTAAGGGCTTGGGGGCAGGTAATGTTACATGAAATCACAGAATCCCTAACACTGCTAGAATGAACAAACCTTTCCAGTCTAACCCCTTAATTATTAATTACACATGATGAAACTAACACACAGAGATTGATTTGCCCACACAAAGTACAGAAGAAAATACATACTAGCAAACTTCAGATCTCTGACTCGCAAGTTCAGGAATATTGTGTTGTTATTTAGCCACTCTGTGGTGTCCAACTCTTTTGTGAGCTAGGGGCTCTTGCCCACCCAGATATCTAACCCACATGTCTTGCATCGCCAGGCAGGTTCTTTGCCACTGAGCCACCCGGGAAACCAAAGTCCAGGGATAATATACAAAATTCCATTGCTTCTCAGTAAACCAACAAGCAGAGCTGAGGCAGAAAACAAACAAGATTCCAACTCCGAAAGTCCAAAACAAGGCTTAATCTTGTTTCGTGCCTTTAGGCTGACATTGCGCTTTCAGCGTTGCACCTTCTCCCTTGGTGAATTATCACCACCTTCACAGAGTAACTGGCTACTTCTAAGGATGTCAACCCCTCACATAGTACCTTCCACTCTTTCCTTTCACACCGCCCCTCACGAGACGCCTCACTCACTCGCTCACTCTTTCCGTTTTGTTGACGGCACATTAACTACAATCTTACAACCGCGTCACTGCATCTACTGCTACTAACATGAAACTTGTATCAACACCTCCCCCACTAGCTGCCTTTGTTTATAACAAACATTAAGTGAAAATCCGCTTCATGCAGAACCCAGCGCTGTAGAGGATTCTAACAGGCCCTGCTCTTGCGAAGTTTACTTCTCTAGGCTGCCGTCTATGGGATCGCAGAGAGTCGGACGCGACTGAAGCAACTTAGCAGCAGCAGGGATAAAGTAAGCAAACGAGTAGACAAGAAAATCATCCCGCAAGACGGAAACAAGTGCTCCAACGGAAGCCGAAAGGTCTGCGAAGAAGCATTAAAGTCCCCCACCACAGACTGCCACCCTTCCAGAACCACCACCATTGCTGAGGGGCCGCCGGCTCTGGTCCAGTCACCCCTCACTCTGCAACTTGACTGTCCGGCTCGTCCCTCACTGCCCTTTCTGGAACTTTCGCCCAACTCTGGAACTGTTCTACTTTGTCCCTCACACCACGTGATACTCTTCTCTCCCTCAGCCTCAGAGGCCCTTCCTTCCCATCGCCTCAGCAGGTCTCCTCTCCCCACCCCTGTCCCCTGAAGGTCCCACCATCACCCCCTATAGCTCCCCAATCTGTCCCTCGTTCCCTCAGCTGTCTCCCCATCCGCACGCAGCCCCCTCCGCCCCTCAGCCCTAGCTCAGCACGACGCTCTAGCTCCGCCTCCCTTCCCGAGCCCCCTTGCAGCGAGGCCCCGCCCCTGGGTCACCTGACAGCGCTCGAATCTCCGCCCACTGAGCCGCCTGCGCTGAGCAATCGCGGGACCCAGGCTACCCTCGGCTGCTGCTGCCGCCGCCACTTTGCAGGGGCTCCGGGGCTCAAAGGAGCAGCTGATCGCCGCCGCCTTAGCGCGGACAGGACAGCGCTACGGCCACACCCGTCTGCCCCACCTCACAAGGGCCTGTGACCTTCATAAGGGCCTGTGACCTCACCCGGACAGGGCTCGGCGGCCTGGACAAGAGTGGCGGGGCTCATCTCTGCACACCAAGAGCCTGAATTTCTCCCTCCATCCTGCAGGCTCTCTGCTCTTCTGGCAGTTCCGTTCATTCTCTGATGTGCTGTCCCACTCCATCTGGTCCCATTTCAATGTTATCTTCTATCCATGCTTTGAATACCTCCGGCCCTCCCTTTCTGCTAAAATGTTCCATCCAACTTTGCTTCTCCTACTTAATAGAGGACAGTGGCTCGAAGCTGTTGTCCCACAACCTTACTGAAGTTTGTTCCAGTCTGCCCTTCAAAGGACTAACCCTGCTTTTGGAAGAGATACTTTGTTTTTATACGAAAATCAGCTTTTTATGCAGGGTGCAGATAATTGGTGAAAGAAGGCAAAGCAGCGTTTGTTCTCTGTTCCTGGCTTTCCTCAGTTAGTCCCTAAAACGTTGTGTAAATCCAATTGGATGAAATTAATCATTTTTAAGTTTTGTTAAACTATACTTGTAAATGCCTTCAAGCAAAGGGTGTTTTTAAAAACCCAAAAACCCTACAATTTAAAGTATCTTTCTTTACAAACATAGGTAAAATTGTTCACATTAATCCAACCTGAGCTTTCCATTATTTACATGTGGTGAACATCATGGGCTTTAGAGACAGATCTGTTCTAATTCAAGTCTTACTTATTTACTGTATGCAGTGGGGCAAATTACCCATGGTGTCTAAGCCTCAGTTTTCCCAGGATCATAATTCAAAAATGTATGTAGTAGTCAGTATGTTACCATAATTAATTCCTTCAGTGATACTGCTATGCTCCTTTATGTCTTAAACTCTGCTCTGTAGGCATTCTTTAGTACTTCTTCTTAACAAATTTTATTGGAGTATAGTTTCTTTACAGTGTTGTTATTTTCTGCTGGACAGCAAAATGAGTCAACAGTACGTATACATGTATCCCCACTTTTTTGGATTTTTGTCCCATTTAGGTCACCACAAGAGCATTGAGTAGAGTTGCCTGTGCTATACAGTAGCTTCTCATTAGTTATCTTTTTTATAAATAGTGGTGTATGTATGTCAGTTCCAACCTCCCAATTCATCCCACCCTCCCTTTTTCCCCTTGGTGTCCATACGTTTTTTTCCTCTGTGTCTGTGTCTCTATTTCTGCCTTCTCGATAGGTTCATTTGTACCATTTTTCTCATTTTCACATATATGCATTCATATATATTTGTTTTTCTGGCTTACTTTGCTCTGACAATCGCTAGGTCCATCCACATCTCTGCAAATGGCATAATTTTGTTCCATTTTATGGTTCAAACTGCCATATGTCCCAGCAGTCCCACTCTTGGGCATATACCCAGAGAACACGATAATTTCAAAAGATGCATGCACCCCAGTGTCCACTGTAGCACTAGTTACAATAGCCAAGGCATGGAAGCAACCTAAATGTCCATCAGCAGAGGAATGGATAAAGATTATGTGATATACATATATATACACAATGGAATATTATTCTTTAGTACTTTTAAAGTGTATACAGTTTATCTCTCTAAATAGTCTATATGTAATCTGAGTGCTGAGACCATGGTTTTTTTTGTAAACTCTCCATTCCCTAGTGACTCATCCCATTTTCCACTTATTCTTAAAGATTCAATTTCTAATTTGTAAGAATTGCAACGGCTTCCATCTGTATGCTGATCAACAGACTGAATATTTTAAAAATCTTGAACACATGTAGGTTTTTTAGCATTGAATCTATTGAAGAGCTAGTTAGATACTGTATTATTCAGTTTCATAGGCCTCAAATAGCACCAAGTATATATTAATTAGGATTAGATTCCTTTGCCAGTAACAAAAAGCTGAATAATAGTTGACTAAGCGAGTCGGACACGACTGAGTGACTGAAGTGAAGTGAAGCAAGACTGAGACTCCAGTACTTTGGCCACCTCATGCGAAGAGTTGACTCATTGGCAAAGACTCTGATGCTGGGAGGGATTGGGGGCAGGAGGAGAAGGGGACGACCGAGGATGAGATGGCTGGATGGCATCACGGACTCGATGGATGTGAGTCTGAGTGAACTCCGGGAGTTGGTGATGGACAGGGAGGCCTGGCGTGCTGTGATTCATGGGGTCGCAAAGAGTTGGACACGACTGAGAGACTGAACTGAACTGAACTGAAGCAAGACAAAAATCACTGTGGATGGTGACTGCAGCCAGAAATTAAAAGACACTTGGTCCTTGGAAGAAAAGCTATGACCAACCTAGACAGCATATTAAAAAGCAGAGATTACTTTGTTGACAAAGGTTCATATATATAGTCAAAGCTATGGTTTTTCCAGTAGTCATGTACGGATGTGAGAGTTGCACCATAAAGAAGGCTGAGTACCCAAGAATTGATGCTTTCGAACTATGGTGCTGGGGAAGACTCTTTAGAGTCCCGTGGACAGCAAGGAGATCAAACCAGTCAATCCGAAAGGAAATCAACCCTGAATATTCATTGGAAGGGCTGATGCTGAAACTAAAGCTCCAGTACTTTGACCACCTGATTCAAGGAGTCAACTCATTGAAAAAGACCATGATGCTGGGAAAGACTGAGGCCAGAAGGAGAAGGGGGAAACAGAGGATGAGATGGTTGGATGGTATCATCGACTCAATGAATGTGAGTTTGAGCAAATGCCAGGAGATAGTGAAGGACAGGGAAGCCTGGCGAGCTGCAGTTCATGGGCTTGCAAAGAATCGGACATGACTGAGCTGCTGAACAATAACAACTGACAGCCTAGAGGGTAAAACATCGAGCCACGGAGAATTGTTCTGAGGCCTTGAAGGTGGATCTGCAGACCTGTACCTGAATGAATTTCACAATTGCTATGAACATCTGTGCATCTCCTCTTTTCTGCCTGTTGGAACAGGAGTGACTAGCAGTTATCCCACCTGTCCCACCATTTTACATTGGTTGTTGTATGAAGGAAGCATATAGCTTTTTTCTTTAGTTCACAGGACTTCAAACTGAGAAGTATTGTACTCAAGTATATAAGGAATTCACCCAAGAAGCCTATCTGCCCCTGGACGTATTTAAAGGCTAAGACTCTGGACTTGAGCTGATGCTTGTTAGTTTGCAACCTTGAGAGCGTCCCAGGTGAAATCTGAAACCAGCTCTCTTACATGAAGGGTAGGGAGAGACCAAAGAAAGAGGCAGACCACTCCACCTTGGTAGATGGAAAGTTTAATAAGCAAGGGAACTTACATACAAGAAGACTTATTTTGGTGGCTGCAAGACAAGTAGGTCTCTGCACCCACCTGCCAGAACCTTAAAAGTTTATCGTATGAAAAGTAGCATATTCACTGGTTCTGGAAATTAAGATAAGGATATTTTTGGCTGGGGGGTAGGAGTGGTCATAGGCAATGGTTTTGTCTACCACAATACTCTTCTGTTCAAGAAGTGGCATCTAGGGACTTTGGGAAGCTAAATTCCACATGCCACGGAGCAACTAAGCTTGCCACTGACACTAGAGAGTACATGTGTGTGCTAAGTCACTTCAGTCATGTCTGACTCTTTGTGACCCTATGGACTGTAGCCCACCAGGCTCCTCTGTCCATGGGGATTCTCCAGGCAAGAATACTGCAGTGGGCTGCCATGCCCTCTTCCAGGGATCTTCCCAACCCAGGGATCAAGCCTTCCCAACCCAAGAATGTCTCCAGCACTAGCAGGCAGGTTCTTTACCACCAGCACCACCTGGAGTTCATGTACAAAAGATCCCACATCACACAGCAAGGATGCCACACACTGCAAATAAGACCCAATGCAGCCACATAAGTCAATAAAGAAGTGGCATCTACTTCCCTCCCCTTGAACGTGGGCTAGATTTAGTAAGCTATTTATAATGAAGAGTATGGCAGAAGTGATTATGTGACATTTACAAAGAGAGGGTAATAAAAGACACTGCAGCTTTCTCCATGCTTTCTCTTGGATTACTCACTTGCGAAGAAGCCATATGGCATGTCTTGTGAACCCTCAAGCAGTCCTATGGAACTGTCCTATTGTCAATAGCCAGTATGGAACCAATGCCTCCTGCCAACAGCCATGTGAATAAGCCATCTTGGAAATGGATCCTGCAGCCCCTGTGAGTCTTCAGTTGACTGTAGCTCTGGCCAACAGCTTGACTACAACCTCAAGAGAGACTGAGCAAGAACCACCTAGCTAAGCCGTTCTTGAATTCCTGAACACAGAAACTTTAACATAATGTTTGTTGTTTTACGCTGCTAAAATCGTGCGGTTATTTGTTATGCAACAATAGATAACTAATATAATCCCTAGGTCACATCTTGGTTCATGATGTCTGCTTAGAGTCTGGCTATCATCTCTACATATCAGCCTGCAGGAAGAAGGAAGAGAAGAAAGACACGCTCCCTCCCTTCAACAGCACTTGCTGAAAGTTGTGTGTACACCCTTCATTAACATCTCACTGCCAAAGAGATGACCACTGCACACCCAGCTGTATTTATTGTGAGCAACCATGTGTCTGACTAAAAATTAAGAATCTAATACAATGTGAGAATGGTGATAACAGATAACGGGCACAAGTAGCAATCTCTATCACAATGGATGATTATAAGGGTCAGGAAAAGTAAAGTCTAGCATATATCCGTCAACATTTTTCCTATTACTTAACAAACTATTTCCATCAGCCAACAAATGATATTTATACAGGCATCACTCTGACCTCTCTAAAGAATCATGCCAATGGTGTGAGTCATAAGAAAATCCAACTGATATATTGGGTAAATCACAATGAATTGTAAAACTTTTTCCTTTCAAAGTTCTTCTCAGGGATACTGCTAGAGAATAATTTACAATGGTGGTTTTGCCTAAGGGCTCTTAAATCTCCTAAATGTTGCTCTCTAGACATTGGGTTGGCTAAAAAGTTTGTTTGGATTTTTCCATAAGATGTTATGGAAAAAGCCGAATGAACATTTTGGTCAACCCAATATTTATATTCTTCATTCCTTGGTGTATTGTCAGAAAATATAGCGCTAACAAAAAATATTTTCTCTTAAGAGGCTGGAGACATCACTATGACATTAGGAACTGCAAGGAACACCATCATGTTCCTGATCTATAATTTTCCTTTCACATACAATCCATTCTTGGATACCCACTGTAGTGGATTTTTAAATTTTTATTTAACAATATGGTCAACCCCAATCAAAACATTTAAAACTGCCTCCTTGTGCGTATTAGTCAAAATAAAACAAATTAGGGAAACATATATCCAGAAATACATTACAAAACCAAAGAGAAATTAGTTTCAAGTATTAAATGGCTTACTGCAAAGCATATTGTTTCCTTACATCATTGTGAAAAATGAGGGTATTGTAATTCCAAGACAATCTGCTTGTGATTGGTCCCAGTGGTTATTAGATGGCTATTATCAAATAATTCAGGCTACAGAGTTCAAGGCTTTTAGATATGATTTGACATATTGCTACCCAGTTCATTTTCACATAAAGTCCTCCATTTTCATCCAGACACTTAGTCATCAGTTAGCATGACATAAATAAAACACAGTGAATCTTACCAAATTTCACCATAAAAGGACTCAGTCTGAGCTCACATAATCTTTTAATGATGTCATGTACTGTATTGTGCTTTTTTTCAAGTAGGGAATGTAAAACTCAACGGCAAGAATTATAAGTGTTCTATAAAGTATTTCAATGCCACACTGTGATCAATAAATTTTAAATAGCAAAAAGTAAAGTTACAAGTTCTAAAGTCTTATTCTGACATCCTATAGTATGATATTAATATTTAAGATTTTGATCCTATCTCCTATAAACAAATGCTGTAAGCTTATTCTATTTTTAAATTTACTTATTTTTAATTGAGGGATAATTACTTTACCATACTGTGTTTGTTTCTGCCATACATCAACATGAATCAGCCATAGGTATGTCTAAGAGTATTTTCTTGTTTCAGCTTGATACAGGAAAGGTTTTCTTTGATGCCTGCCAAGTATTCTGTTAGCTGTTTTTCCCTCTGAGATTCTGATCTATTACTTCTTTTAGTTTTTCATGGGAATTTGGCTGTGAGTGAATCCAACAAGCCTGTGACTATTTAACTTGGAAAATGGATTGAAAATAGACTTTCGTTTTCTGTGAGTACATCTTGGTTTTCTTAATCTATCAGCCAAGGTATGTTCTTAATCTTTTAGCAGCAGAGCTTACTTATTGTAAATTTCTTTCTAAGCCAGAAAGGGTAAGTATGTCATTCCTTAAATCAGTAGTTCTCAAACTTGACCATGCAACAGAATCACCAGAGGGATTACCTCCTCTGGTCCTAGGGCCGACACTTTGAAACCCATTGTCCTAAAGTTGGACATTTACTGCTGCTGCTGCTGCTAAGTCGTGTCAGTTGTGTCCGACTCTGTGTGACCCCATAGGCGGCAGCCCACCAGGCATTTACATGGTCCTGTAAATAACTTGCCATTAAGCCTTTAGTTTACTAATTTATGCCTCCAGCAAACAAAACCTAGACTAAATTGACAGTCCCTTCTGTTGAAGTTATACAAGGTTCTAAGAAATCCCCAATTTAAAAAAAAATCCTCCCCCCAAAAAACCCCAAAACCAAAAAACTCTTAGACCAGTAAAAACCTACTCATTTTGAAAATGTGATTCAAGTCTAAACAAAAGCTCTAGATTTGGAAACTAACCCTAACTTCAGTTCCTGGAGTCATCATCATTCTGTTACATTTGGAAACATGTTTGCTCTAAAGTAATCATTTGTGAGGCAATGTCACTTTATTCACCCAAAGGAAACAGGAAAAACAGCACAGGAAGCGCTGAGGAGCCTTGGGCCAATTCTTTTTGGAAAGCACATTTAATTCACTGTTGCACAACTCAAACAGAGGAGGCGGTTATGAAGTCAGGAAGGCATTTAGGTCAACCAGGAATACTTAACAAAGAGAAATATCTTGAAATCATGGATGGTCTAGGAATATCTGAGAGGTAAAGAACTTGACTCCTTAGGTGACAACTTATCAAGGATGTTCAAAGTTTCCCATTTTTGTCCACAGACCCTGAGACTGAACGTAAAATATCTCCAAAAGAGCTCAGAACAAATAACTTCTTTGGGCTGTGTTTTCTGATGCTAAAATACTATTTAGGGGTTCACCCTGCTGCTGCTGCTGCTGCTGCTGCTAAGTCACTTCAGTTGTGTCCGACTCTGTGCAACCTCATTTTCCCCCTACATGACGTCAAAACTGACTGCTATTTGCTAGCTCATGAACACAGCTATGGTTTCTCCCCACATACAAATGTACTATCTTCAAAGCCTGTAAGCCTCATTCCAGAAGCTCAGAAAGATTCCTACTAATTTTTTCCTCCTTAGGATAGTTTTCTCCTCCTTTGGTACTGTTTCTTAATATAAACCATCTTATTTAAAGAAAATGACTGCTACTTCAGTGGAGTCTTTTCTCAGGAGCCAACAGTTAGATTCTAAACTTCCTGTATTTATAATCATCTCTTCCCATTTATCCCTCTACAACATTACCATTCCCTACGGGAAGGAGTAATCCATCAGTGACATCGGGCTCAGATATCTGCCCCATTCCTAATCCCAAGGTTTATTCTCAATGTTAACACATGGATACAGAACACACATTTCAGCTGGTTCTTATGGATTCCTCTTCCCCAATACATGGATTAAACCATGTGCAAAGTGAACAAAGAAATAATAACTAAGTGGAGCTTAAGAGCTATATCAGGAGATGCTAACAAAAGTTGGAAAAGGGTGTTCTCAGAGAAGGTAGAATGAGGCTTTTTTCATTGAGAAAGGTGATATAGGATGCCACCTGCTCTTGCCAGAGCCAGATCTCCCAAGTGAAAAAACAAACACTATCAACATTCCACAGAATCTTGACTGCCTATTTGATGCCACAGTAAGTCCCAGCATTATGGAATGTGGATACTGACAGACTTCCTAGATTGGCTAGGCCAAATTCATCATTTTTCAAACTAGAAAACTGAGCCCCAGGGAGAAGACTTGCCTTAATTAAGGTTAAAGCTCCTTACCTGTAACACTGAGGTCAGGACCTAGATTTTCTGATCATCAGACCCCTGTTTTTTATAGGCCCTTCCCTTTTTCTTTGGGAATGGTGGTGGTGGTTAATGTTGAACAAATGTAAACACCAATGGAGAAACTGCTTTTGCTAGGGAAAAAAAATAAAAGCACAGCCCGTTTTCCTCCTCCTCCTTGGGAGAGGCCCAGCATATCCATGTGTCTAACCCTGCAGGCTCCCAGAATGAGAGAGCCCTTACAGACCCGGCAACGGGGTAGTGACTTCTTATGAATGATGCCAAGTCGGAGTGTCAGCACCCAGCTCAAGTCGGTATGGCTTTTCAACATTTTCTTCCTCATCATCAAATAAAATTACAAATATAATGCAAGTGTGTTTATATATATGCTCCTTTAGATTCAGCAAGCCTCATCCTGATTTCAGGTGTCCCAATGAGAAAAACACAATTCCACTTGTGGCCTCTCAAATTAAAGACTGAATTCAAATGAGGTTGCCCAGCCCAGAGGAGGATGGCGCATACATGCCGATACACTTGGCCCATCCTTCCACCCTGGCACTTATGCCCAGCAGACTCAGTCCCATGGGAATGATTCCTTCACAAGACACCCAAGAGGTAGATCCATGCAGTCAGCCCCATGGGTGGGTGTAGCATGTAGAAGCACAAAATCGGGTGTGTGGAGGTGCCTGGAACATGGGACAGAAGGCCTGAAGGGTGAGGTCAGACCTCCGACTCTAACCATAGCACTCTCCCTGGAAGGAAGAGCCTTTGGTCATGAGAGAAATTCCCAGTATATGTGTGAGCGTGCATGCTTCATCACTTCAGTCGTGTCTGACTCCATGACCCTGTGAACTGTAGGGTGCCAGGCTCCTCTGTCCATGGGATTCTCCAGGCAAGAATACTGGAGTGGATTGCCATACCCTCTTCCAAGGGTTCTTCCTGACCCAGGGATCAAACCCACGCCTTCTGCATCTCCTGAGCTGCAGGTGGATTCCTTGCCCACTGAGCCACCTGGGAAGCCCCTCCCAGTACCTAGCAAATGTCTATAGCAGTGAAAAGATGGGATGGGAGCCAAAGAGGTGATGCTGGCTAAGGGTGACACACAACTTCTAAAGGAACCTCTAGGGTGGAGCTGCCAATAAGGCAAATCTGAAGGGTTATGAACATGAACGGGGGAGCCCAGGCACCTTAACGCCAGGTCATGCATGTCCCCGCCCTCCACCACCAGCCTTTTTCCCAATAGATCAAAGACTAGACAGCAAAGACAGGCAGGCCTGATGGTTCAGCTTTCCCCTAATGTCTCCCTCAGCCTGAGGGAAGGGACAGGAGACGGAGGCTCAAATGACACAAGGCCTCAAAACCCGGCAGCTCCCACCAGAGCTGCCGAGAGTCAGGCCCGAGAAGCAGAAAGACAGGGCAAACCAAGGTCCCTCTCTCTGGAACGAGAGTCCTCGGCCCTGCCCTCCTCTTCAAGAGACTGTCCTGAGAAGGAAAGTTGGCTTCCCACTGAGGTAATAAAGAACACCTGCTCAGCAATGTAGGTCACCCTCAGGTTAAGCAGGAAAACTCCCTGAAGGAAGGAGGCCTTCTGAGGACAAAGACTGAGGAGCTTTGCTCATCTGGGACACAAGTTTTAAATTATATACTCCCCTACACGTATCACACTCACACACACACACACACACACACACACAGACCCACTTTCTTCCAACCCACCCCACTCCAAGCCCTCAATCCCGCCCCACAGGTATTGCCCCCTGTAAACATGAGAGCAGAGACGTCCACAATCCTGGGACAGTCCAAGAGCAATCCTGGGATGACTGCTCATTAAGTGCCCCGGTAGGTGATGTTGGTGAAGGTGGACGTGGCCTCTTTATACAGTGGGTTGTTGGCCTGCAGAGAGAACAGAAACATGTCTTACAGCAAATTCCTCAATTCTTGTCTATCCTGGGGGTTTACTTGTTATCTGAGAAGTTTACCCACAACACTCTTCTCTGATATACCATCGATGAACAATGTGATGCCTGTAATACTCATACATTTGCTCTTACAGAGGGAATGGGTAGGAAATAAGAGGAGAGAGAAAATGGCATGCCATCCTTCCACCATTCCTGAGGGGTTAAATTCAGCCCATCACTCTTGGGGATCCCCAAACCCTTCAAGATTAGCTTTTAGCCAATATCTATTTCCTCCTTCTCTTCTGAACTCTCTTTCTCCCTTTTGCCCCCCTTTTTTCTTTGTTGTGACTGTGATAGGGGGTGCAGGCAGAGAAGACAGATGTAGCAGGTGATGATTGGAATACAGAGGTCCATTTTGCTCAAAGGATTCTTAATCTGTTCTCATCTTATCCCTCAAGCCTTGCCCACAAACTGTCACATCAGGAAAGAGACCCTCACTAGGGTTCCCAAACTATTTTCTAAAACAAAGTGACAAATCCCATTAGGTCTAATAGTCCTTAGTGGTAGGTAGCCTCAAGAAACACAACACATTCTCATGTGCCTCAGAGGGTCAGGATTTCTACACTGTCTGAACAGAAACATCTCAATTTCTTGGAATCCTTGAGTTCAAAGGCCTGAGGTCACCATCAGATGGGAACAAACTTTCAACCTAACCTCGGATATTCAATGAAGTCATTCACTTGGAAATCCAGGAAAAAGTTAAAATGTGGAACATGAGCCAGAGGAGAGGAGGCTTAGGTATATAAAAGTTTCTCAATTAAAAGCTTGTTTGATTAAATTCAATCAGGGCAAACTGCAGGGAGCATTCTTTTAAGAGGCTGATACAAAAAGTAATTCCTATCATAACCTAGTTCCCTCCCATAATCAAGGAAGCTGCTAATTTCTCTATATTCAGTTTCTTTATCTATAAAATGGAGATAATAATGTTATCTATCACATAGGGCTGTTACAGGAAGCAAATAAGTTAATGCATAAAAAGCATTTAGGACAGTTCCTGGTACATGGTAAATCTTCAGCTAACAGCAAACGGTAGCTGTTATCATTTGTTTCTGTTTCTGTTGAATGCTTTGGACTTCATCAGTATCTAGTGGATTACTATATGTCCTCAATGTAGGATTCTCAAGTCTTTCTTATCTTACTCACTTGGAGAGTAAGTTTTCTTTTCCCTGCTTCCAGGGCAGAGCTGAGCCCTATCTGTGCTCAGCTGGTGCTCACTGATGTCATAGAGAAAGAATCAGATGGTTTCCAGGAAGCATAATGACAATAGGAGAGTTAGTCCATCTCCCAACTTCCAGAAAAAGGCTAACTGGGAAACTACGGTGCTGGCTGAACCTGGCCTTCCCTACATAAGCATCTACTACTTCCACTTCAGACTCTTGAACCAACAACTTAAGAAAATGCCCAGCCCGGCCTCTTACAGTGTCCCATTTGGCTCTGGCTCTCTCTTCTTCAAATTTAGCAAACTCCTTCCGGTCATGGATGGTGATGAGGAGCTT
Organism: Budorcas taxicolor; assembly: GCF_023091745.1. Classification (NCBI taxonomy): domain Eukaryota; kingdom Metazoa; phylum Chordata; class Mammalia; order Artiodactyla; family Bovidae; genus Budorcas; species Budorcas taxicolor. Next base: position 46,015,317 of record NC_068928.1, on the reverse strand, counting down.
CCAGATGAGCAGAGTCGCAAGGCCGATGAGCAGAATGGCCCCCATCACGGATAGCAAGACCACCAGGATGTCAGGGCCCTTGGGACACTCTATCAGGAGAGAGCGCAGAGAGCAGGGTGGTTGGGAATGGAGCAGGAATCATGTGAATTGGTTACAAATGAGATCTTCTCGACAAAGGAATATAGAACTGGAGCGTTCTCCAAAGGAAACAGAACTTACAAAATAAGCCTATTAATTTTTAAAAGGAGGGGGTAAAATCCTTAGAGCAGTAATCCTCTATCCTGAGTGGTTTAAATCAAAGGTCATTAGCTGGTCATCCACAAGCAGAGTCTTGGTGAGAGTTCACACAAATATTCATTAAAAATTCGATTTGGGGAGTTTCCTGGTGGTTCAATGGTGGTTAAGGCTCCAAGCTCCCAATGCAGGAGCCCAGGTTCAATTCCCAGCCAGGGAACTAGATCCCACATGCTGCAACTAGGAGTTCACAAGCCACAGCTAAAGATCCCACACGTTGCAGTGAAGACCTGGTGCAGCCAAATAAAGAAAACGTTTGATTTTGCTGGCAACATTAATCCAGGAAATTCTCCCCCTAAAATTTCAGATTCTTCTTCTCTTCAGAAAAAAAAAAAAGTCAAAAGATCTAGAAACACTGAACTTAGACTTTTATAGGGTTTCAAACAGCTAGGGCTGAGGAGTAGCTGCCACTTTTAGTCGGAACACATTTTTTTTAGTTTGCCAGACTCCTCACCACTCTTTCTTTTCTGCTTTAAACAGAGGCGAAGTGTGACTTGTCACCAAGTCTGTGCCCCTATGGACTCTGGAGCCAGACTGCCGGGGAGTAAATCCTGGCTATGTGATCTTTAATAAATGATATCAACTTTCTGGGTGTCTGTTTTCCGTTTCTCCATCTCTAACAGTAATAGCCCTGATTTCAAAAATGTATTATGAGTAATAGTTAAGGAATAATTAAGGACTTCTCTGGTGGTACAGTGGATAAGAATACACTTGCCAATGCAGGCAACACGAGTTCGATCCCGAGTCCAGGAAGATTCCACATGCGTGGGCAACTAAAAAGTGCACGCACCACAACTACCGAGCCTGCATGCCCAGAGCCAGTGCTCAGCAAGAAGCCTCCACAGTGAGAAGCCCGAACCCTGCAACTGGGGAGTAGCCCCCAATCACCGCAGCTGGAGAAAGCCCATGCATGGCAATGAAGCCCTGCCCAGTGTAGCCAAAATAAATAAAACAAAAATTTTCTTAATCTTAAAAAAGGAATAATTAAGTTAAATATATTTAAGGAACTCAGAACAGTGCCTGGCACAGAGTCAGAGCTCAATAAATATCAGCTACCGTTATTACTGGTATCCCTGTTATCCGAGGCTATTTTCCCTAATTTATTTACCCAGCTCCTCAAGTTTGAGCTGGGTATCTGAGTTAGTTACCCTAGTTCAGATATTTACAACCCCCCGAGGGCTGGGAACCTAATGACCTTTTTAACATACTTTGAAACTAGGAGGTCTGCCAACCAAGACAATATTTTGGGTTTCTTCCCAAAATATTTAGTCATCTAAAATCCTCACCCTGTTGAGAACCAACTTCCTGTTCAACCCCAGTCAACAACCAACATAAACAGAGGTACGACGTCAGCCCTCTGAGGGCCAAGTTGAGTATGCTCTGAACAGCTCCATTTCCCATAAACCACAGACGTCTGATGAGTGACCTCACTCCAGTAACTTCTCGGGTGTTATATAATTAGGTGTTTGTATATCTGAGTATTGATGGGTCTAAAGAGATGTCACACCTACTTTCCACACTGTCTCCCACCTTCTTCTCTAAACATACACACTATGCTCACCACACATGACCCAAAAACAACCACCACCACAACCCAAGCTGGCTATTTCCTATCCCACCAAATTACAACCTGTCTATAATTAAAGGAATGTCTGGAAAGAGGCTATGAGATCCCAACGTCTGAGTTCCCAGGGATGAAGGGTCCCAGTTCTTCTGGGAAAAGCAGTTATGAATTCTCTGGAAGACTGAGGTAGGGCTGACCCTCAAACTTCAAAGTGGAATCACTTCAATTTTACATGTCAGTATGGCCAGCACAGGTACAAAGCCAAATCTTCAGGGGAAAGATTAAACCTGTTAACTATCTGTCCTAAAAGGGGTGGATGGCAGGTTTCCTGGAAACAGATACAAGACCAGGTGGTCTCTGAAATGCCTTCCCAGCCACAGTGATGACCCATGATGGATGATGACCTAAAGGCAGGGACGACTGGGGAGGGTTAGCAGAATCGACAAACAAAAGTACAGGAAGTCCAGTTAAATTAGAATTTCCGATAAATAACAAATAACTTTTTAAGTATGTACCACATCTTGCATAGGACATATTGTACTTTTTTATTGAAGTATAATTACTTTACAAAGTTGTGTTAGTTTCTGCTGTACAACAAAGTGAAATCAACTCTATGTATACATATATCCCCTCCCTCTTGGCCCTCCCTTCCACACAACCCACATCTCAACCCTCTAGGTCATCGCAGAGCACCAAGCTGAGTTCCCTGTGCTATACAGCAGCTTCCTACTAGCTATCTATTTCAAGCCTAGTCGTGTATATATTAATATGTCAATCCTAGTCTCCCAACTCGTCTCACCCTCCCCTCCCCCCTCATGTCCACATGCCCAGTCTCTGTGTCTCTATTCCCGTCCTGGAAATAGGTTCATCTGGACCACTTTTCTAGATTCTACATATCTGTGTTCATATACAATATTTGTTTTTCTCTTTCTGACTTTCTTCACTCTGTCTGACAGACTCTAGATCCATCCATATCTCTACAAATGACCCAATTTCATTCCTTTTTTGTGGCTGAGTAATATTCCATTGTACATATGAACCATATCTTCTCCCTGACAAAACTGTAATTCAAAAGGACACATGTCCCCCAGTGCTCACTGCAACACTATTTTCAATAGCAAGGACATGGGAACAGCCTAAATGTCCAGTGGCAGACATACTGTATTTTATCAGACAACCCTATCTGGAAGCGATGAGGGCCCAGCTCAAAGATCATTCCCTGACCACTTGGCTAATGTCAAACTCTAGTGGTGCCCTCTTCATGGCCCCGTAGTGGCTCAGCCCTTCAAAGAGAACATCTGCAAGGGCAAGAGTTAGGGAAGCAAATGAGAATAATCTCCTCCTAGACTGCGGGCCCCAGATGGTACCTTTTACTCAAAACCAGAGCCCCTGAAAATGATTGGAGGCCAGGATGAGAGGAGAGGCAGAATTTGGAATTCAAGGCCACAGGCTAAGAAATGTAGGTGTGGGGACCTGTCTCCTAATGTGGAAGAAGGGCTATACTGGCAGTAAGGCTGTAAAAAGTTACCCTCCACTCTGTTAACCAGTGATGTGTCACCATCCCAGTTATCACCATCTTTGTTTCCCAGGACTCCAGGCAATAGTTTTCAGTCTCAGAATACCAGGTCAAATGATTTTTGTGCATGCTACAGCAGGAGCACCAGCCAGATTGTTATAGCAAAGAGATGAGGTAATGTTAAACCCCAAAGCAAGAACACATGCATTTTTGAGATGAGAAGGGACACAAGTACAGATAGGGTGGGTGTGGAAAAATCCATTTAACCTGTTAACACAGGTGGATGAGAAAGTACGAGGCAGTCATGCTGAAACTAACCTACATCTGCTTCCCCAGAGGTAGTGGGTTGGCCAAAAAGTTCATTCGGATTTTTCCATACCGTCCTATGGGAAATCCTGAATGAATTTTTTGGCCAACCCAGTACATACCCAGATTCTTTCCTCTCCACTTCCCCCTGTCAGTGTTCCCTTGAGTCACAAAATAAAACTAAGGTGATACCCTTTCTTTACCTGTCTTCTCCCTTATAAAGGATGAGAGCCCTGGAGAGACAGATAAACAATATCACAAATGGGGACTCCATGCTCTCCTCCACCCACGGGGAGGACAACACCCCCAGTGACATAGACGCAGCCCTTTCCCCACTTTCAACCGCTCCTGTCTTTAAGCAGCCAAAATTCTCCCAACAGATATTAAGATGTATATGAGTCTGCCTGTCCCCTGGGCATAATCCATCCTATGCATTCATTCAAAAACTGTGTATGACGTATCTTCTCTGTAAATAACTGAGCCAGGTATAGAGATATTATAACAATAGATAAGACAGACACAATTTCTGTGTTCAAGGAACATATAGATTAAAGAAGCAATTGTTTTCCTTGAGGTTTGTGGGATCTTAGTTCCCCAACCAGGGACCAAACCTGGGCCCCTGGAAATAGAAGCACAGAGTTTTAATCACTGGACCACCAGGGAATTCCCTAAAGAAGCAATATAACAACTTAGCCGATCTAAAGGGAAGCACAGTGACCCGATGCAGGGGATGCAAGTTCAATGCCTGGTCGGGAAGCCAAGATCCCACATGCCTTGTAGCTAAAAAAACAAAACATAAAATATAAGTAATATTGAAGAAAATTCAATAGACTTTCAAAATGGTCCATACCAAAAAAAAAAAAAAACTTAAGAAAAAAAGCGGTGGGGTGGGGAAGCACAGCTGCTCTGAAAATCAAAGATGTGTACCAAATCTAATCATCAGAATGGATGCTGGAGGAGGTCTGAGATGGCTCACCTGGGAAGTGGTATGTCTAAAACATTGGAGAATATATCGCAATTACCAGGAACACTAACAATGAACAGAGAGGCACTGGCTTGTAGAAGTAAGACAGGGTTCAGAACTCTGGATTTTTTAACAAGGGAACATACAAAAGTTCAAGAACCACTGCTCTCAAGCAGGGACCAGCAAACAGCCCAGTGAGCCAAATGTGGCTGGCCACCTGTTTTGGTAAACACACTCAGATGCCTTCATTTGCATATAGTCTACGGCTGCCTTCTTGCTACTGTGTCAGAGTTGAGCAGTCACTGCAGAGACCATCTGGTTCACAAACCCTGAAATATGTAACATCTGGCCCTTTACAGAAACAGTTTGCTGGCCCCTGGTCTAAAGAAAGATTTGAAGAAACTCCTACAGCTGTAAAGAATGTCAAGTGACCAACTGATTTAGCCTCTGCCTTCAGAGATTGTTCCTTCATTCCAGAGAGTTCTGGCCCACCCCTCCCATCCCCCATGCCCACCATACCATAGCCCTTATCCCCCTGCAGTGTCACGAGTGCTTTACATGCCTCTCTCATCCATGGCCTGTGAGTACCACACCTGCCTTATTTACTATTACATCCCCAGCACCTAGCCCATGCCTGATGTATAATAAGTACTCAAAAACACTGTCTAATGATTGGGGCTTTTCCAGCAGTCCAATGGTTAAGATTCCACCTTCCAGTGCAGGGGGTGCAAGTTCAATCCCTGGTCAGGGAATTAAGATCACACATGCTGAGTGATGTGGTGGGAAAAAAAAAGTCTAATGATTCACACCTTCATCTGTTGTTTAAGGGAAAGAAAGGAGATAAAGAAAATAAGGGGAAACAAGCAAATCTACTGCACTGGATGGTGACAGACCTGTGGTGGGTGTGTGTATGATACAATGGGCTCTCCTGCCTCCAGAGGGTCCTGAGAGCAAGCATTAACTTTTCAGTGTTGGAGGCAGCCTCAAATCCTTCACCACATCAAATGGCAAAGCTAGTAAGGTGAAGACCTCAAACCTCAGGCCTTCCTCTGAAGCCCCAAGCAGGTTGTTCCTGGCAACCATTTAACTCTTAGTAGAGCAGATGCCATGTGCTTAAAAGTGCTAGAATTTAAATTTCTTACTTCTTCTTTACGTCACCTAAAAAAACACCAGGCTATCATCTGTTCCTTGATGAGCTCCACACCTACCCTCTTCCTCTCCTTACCCACCTTCTTATTCTTCTATCTCCTCAATTAGCAGGTCATCTTCTTGCTAATGTCTTTATTTATGTACCCCACACTGAGAGATGACAAGCCCTGATCTATCACTTGTAACATCAGGTTTCACCCAGATGTTCTTTTTAAGAGGAGTGATGGATGGAACTAACTGTCTACTATTGGTCTCACTCTCCCTTGGGGAAGGGTCGGGACCCTCGGGGTTCACTCACCTGGCTCTTCCACCACATACAAAATGGACTTTCCACTGGAGTCTTCATAATACTGGAATCTGACGACACAGTCATCCTCATTCTTGTAGGTACAATTCACAGCATCCTTGCCAGTGTCCTCTGGGAGAGGAGGCAAGATGGGAGAATGAAAAACAGGTCAATCCCTGAAAGACAGAGCCACCCCAAATCCAGTCCTGAGACTTCTGGGAAAGCATGTGACAGGAAACCCTATGTCTGACATTAGGCAGTATGCTCAGAGATGGCTGTCGTGCCTGGCAATTGCTTCTAGATGACTCTCACTGCTATATTAGTACTTTGTCCCTCACAAAGTACTTTTTGGTTCTTATTCCTTCCTCTGGAAGGGATATGACGTAACAGTATTACAGTCTGATTCAAAGCCTGGCTCTATCACCTCCCAGCTGTGTGATCTTGGGTAAGTTACCTGACCTCATCGAATCTCTTTCTTCTTCTATAGCAGAAAAGATGCCTTCACTCACAAGGATGGTTGAGAATCAAACAGCATAAACCACCTAACACACAGTGGGTGTTCCCTTTCCTCTCTTTCCTCTCTCTGTTTGCTCAATGATTCCCAATAGTTTGCTTACTCAAGCCTTAGATTTCTTCTGTTTCTGCTTTCTATCCAGTGTTCCTCCCCAGAGCCATCTCTTTTTCTCTGAATTTTCTCTGAATTTAGTTCTCTGAACTAAATCCTGAAATCCTTACTCTTTGCATTGTCCTGTAATACCACTGGTTTACCGAAGGCTCTGTAGGATGTGGTTTGAGACTCATGTCCTAGTCCTGCTCCATCACTTGTTTGCTGTGTGACCTTGGTACACTTGCTTAATCTCATCATGTCTTGTTGGCTTCATCCCTTCCAATTCTAAAACCTGTTATTCTGACTGTGATACTATGGGTTACCCTCCACCAACTGCGCTAGAGCCTCCACCAGCTTCGCAATGCCCTCCACCAGCTTTAGCAGATGGATAAATCTGATACATGATGAGATTAAGCAAGTGTACCAAGGTCACACAGCAAACAAGTGATGGAGCAGGACTAGGACATGAGTCTCAAACCACATCCTACAGAGCCTTCAGTAAACCAGTGGTATTACAGGACAATGCAAAGAGTAAGGATTTCAGGATTTAGTTCCAACCTTAACTCACCACTAACTTGCTTTGTGAAAGTGACAACTTTCTTGAGATTCAATTTTCTTATCCTCAAAAATGAGGTTAACAATAGGACTAAGTTCTACTTTACTAGGTTATTGGGAGAAGAATAAGATAATGTGCACAAAAAGATACTTTTGTCATTTGTATGTTATACAATTCCATACAAAGAAGCATTTATTTTTATGATTATCATGCTGGAGGATGGGGGTATTTATCGACTAACTTGTGATACTCATCTAGTCTAGATGATAAAAATCTCTCCTATCAGCAGCCTCTTCCATCTAAGCTAATCATAGCAAGCCTGGTCTCCTCCAGAGGAAAAACTGCCTTTTCAAATTCAACTCCCAAATCACTATTACTCCAGATCCACTTCAGACATTAGCCAAAGGATCTAGAAATCTGACTCTTTCCCAAAGCACCCCCACCCTGAAGCTGGCTGGCTAGCTGTGTCTTCCTATGGCTCCCCCTGAACAGGTGTTCCTTCCTTCATGTGAGATCCCTATCTCTCAGCATCGCCCACTGTCTAACTGACCTAGATAACTACATCAGATATGTGGCAGCAGCAAAGAGCAACTCCTTTTAAATCAAGATGAAGCACAAACCAGAATAACTGCAGGCAAGTTTGTTCCTCACTGTATTTCTGTCTTATGCCAGGAAGGGCTCCCAAGAGCCAAAAGGACTTCAGGCTAATAATTCTGGCTCCAAATCCATAAAGGTGAAGGTTTCCCTCTGTATCTGCAGACCTGTATGCTGGACCTTGCTTAACATGCTGAGGTAAATTTGTGTGTTCAGTCGTTCAGTCGTGTCCCACTCTTTGCAGCCCCATGGACTGAAGCCCACCAGGCTCCTCTGTCCATGGAATTTTCCAGGCAAGAATACTGGAGTGAGTTGCCGTTTCCTATTTATTCTAGAGGATCTTCCCAACCCAGGACTCGAATCCATGTCTCTTGCCTCTTCTGCATTGGCAGGCAGATTCTTTACCGCTGAGCCACCTGGAATCCCCTTAGTAAATGCTTACTGGCCTACCAAACTAAGATTATCATGGGCAACTACTTCTTCACTCTGTGCCTCCGTTTCTTCACCTGTAAAATGGGGTACGTCATCTTTCTTTCCTTGGGGTAGTAAAGCTAGGGTTGCCAGATTTATACATACTTTAAAAGTTCTTTGCAGGATTTTGCTGAGCCCATGGGCTCTATGAAGTAAAAGGGGAGGGGACTGCTGAACACATTAGCAGACATGCAGAAAGACTCTCAGGGAAGCTAGCTTTTAGGAAGGAACTACTGTGTATCAGGCCTGCACAGTATACCTTTGAGGTAGGAATTACTCTTCCATTTTACAGATGAGAGTTGGATAGCTTCTGGGGTTAAACTGGAAAAATCTAGAACGTGGGTGTGCATAACTCTATGGCTTGCTGAACTTACTAAGTTCCTTCACAGGCTCAATCTCATCACGACAATAACGGTTGCAGGTATTTTCCTTGTTGAGGGCTCCCCGGTTAAACTTCTTACATTCCACACACTCCCTAAAAGAGAGGGGACACAGGGGTGAAGGCAGGGAAGGAAGACCCCTAAGTGTGCTACAGTCTGGCTCTGCCTGCCATATACCCAGAAAGTTGCTCCCCACACACACCAGAAAACAGACACAGAAAGAAAAACATTTGTAAGACAACCCTGGGGGACCAGAAATTCACATCTGCAGTTCAGGGGTGGGACTGCCCTCCTGACTGATAGGTAAGGCTAGGTAGGCAGAGGTCTCCAGGAACTTTATTAAACTTCTTTATGTCCCATCCAAGACTGTGACAGGAGGGCAAACTCTATGTCACTTCTGGGAGCCCTAAAGTCTCATAATTTGGGGGCCTGGAGCAAAACAAAAATGTCAGTCCCTTATTCAAAAATTAGTAGGGGGCTTCCCTGGTGGTCCAGTGGTTGGGAGTCTGCTGACAATGCAGGGGACACAGGTTCGATCCTTGGTCCGGGAAGATCCCACATAACACAAGGCAGCTAAGTCCTTGCGCCACAACTACTGAGCCCGCCTGCTGCAACTGCTAAAGCCTGTGCACCCTAGAGCCTGAGCTCTGCAACAAGAGAAGACACGGCAGTGAAAAGCCCACATGCCACAACTAAGGAGTAGCCTCTGCTCACCACAAGTAGAGAAAGCCCTTGTGCAGCAGTGAAGACCCAGTGTGGCCATAAATAAATAAATAAATTTTCTTTAAATTAGGAAGAATTTCAAAACAGTGGTAGCAGAGCATTAAACAAAATGTGAGGCCCTTCTAAGCACAGGGTGCTGTACAAATGTGCAGGTTGCACACCCATGAGTCCAGCCAGGCTAAAGTAGTAAGACAAAGAGTGGGGCCATGCACCGGGGTTGATGGGGCTTCCTCTGCCCCGAGATGAATGATGTTTGTAGTGGTGAATGTCTCCTGTTTCACACAGTAGCCTTCATAATGCCAGCCCCACATCCTTCACAAAATCAGATCCTCAGCACTGGAACATTCCCCAGGAGTTAATCTGGTTTAGCCTTCCTCCCAACTCAGGGATTCAGGATCCCACCTAAAAGAGAGGTTTCTCCAACTGCAGTCCAGCTGGTACCACTCTGTCTCCTTCACCCTGGCTCTATCTCCAGCTTTCCCTCAAGTTTACAATGGAAAGATGAAAGCCAGTCATTTGCTAGAACAGACTCCTGTCTCTCTAAAGCTCTGGTGAGTAAGGGACAGAACCTGCACAGTATGGGGGACCCCCTTCCCTATCCCAGACACCCAACTCTCTCCAACTCACGTCTCTGCCCACTCACTTCTTAAAGGTGCAGGCATCAGGGCAGGTGGGACACTTCTCACAGGTGTCCCCATAGGAGCCAGGCTGGATGCAGACACAGCTGCCGCACTCGCACTTGCCCCGCCCGCTGCACAGCAACCCGTTGCTGGACATGCAGGTATCCGTGCGTGTGGTACAGTTGCAGTAGTAGCCGGTCCAGTCGGAGTCACACAGGCAGTCCCCACAGCTGCACTGGCCATGGCCTGCAAACACACAGCCCAAGGGGGCAGACCAGTCAGTGAGGCACCCCCCTCCAGGACGGTATTCGGGGCTTTACCCCTCATCACCCTTTTCATATCACCACGCTTTTGCCTCCACACTGAGCCATTCACTGTCTTCTACACTGTTATAGCCTCATGCTTCTCTCCCTGCTGTTCCCTCTGTTTAGATGCCCTTTCATCCTGAGACCGCTACCGAACTCCTCCTCATCCTTTAAAGCCCAACTCCAATGTTCCTTCCCTTCTGTAACTTTTTTCTGACCTCCCCAGGCCAAATCAACTGTTGTGGGGACAGTTGTATTCTCCCAGTACTTATAGATACCTTTATTTCAACCCTGATGTTCAACCCATTTGCTTGCTGATCTGTTTCTTTCTGGATTGTGAGCTCCCTGATGGGGCAGCACAATATTATATTCATTATATTCATTTTTCCATCAATAGTGATGAGTATAAAATCTGATACACAGTAGGTGTACAACTAATGCAATTTATTTATCTATTCATTCAACAAATATTTACTGAGCTCATACCACATCCTGAGCACTGGGGACTCAACAGTGAACAAGACAGGCAAGATCCCTACTGTCATAGATCTTACCTCCTCTAGTTAAATTCCTAGAAAATACACATAAACCTTCACCAACATATGCCCTTCATTGTATTATCATAGTTTGCAAAGAGCCACCAGCCTTACTAGGAAAGACTTACTTGCGTCCCTACCTGAGTATAGGAAGAGGAGAGAGAGATAGGGTGAGGGTAGGGGTTAGACTGCTTAAATGCAGGCATTAACTCTCAACACTATATTTCCCTAATATTCATTTACCAAGGCTTTAAAACTTGGCTCCTAAATCTTGTAGAAAGGTGACTCATTCTCCAGGACTCTGAATCAGGAAGAAGTGGATGAATAATAAAAATCTGACTGTTAATCAGAGGAAAGGCAGGGAGCAAGGGGGAAGTAACATGAATTGATCTGAAAACCAAACCATTGTGTGAGCAGATGGGCCCCAAGATGGTGGAGGAGACGATGGTACACAGCCAGGCTCAAATAGCAATGAGCTGGCACAGCCCCTGCTACCCAGTGACCCCGGGGGTCCGATTAGTATCTCTTGGCCCCTATAGGTCCCTCTGGCTGGTATCACCCACTAAAGGATGACTGATACCAGCATAATCCTCTGGGAACCACAATGGCATTCAAGGCTCAGACACACCTTCACTGTGTGTGTCTGTTTCCCAAGAAGGATGGGAAACATAACCCCAGTGACCCCAGCTGCCAAATATTGGGTTGGCCAAACAGCTCATTGGGGTTTTTCCATATCATCTTATGGTAAAAACCCAAATGAACTTTCAGCCAACCTAATACATCTAGAGCAGCTGTCCCCAGTCTTTTTAGCACCATGGTCAAAAGTGGAAGACATCATGTTTTCATGGAAGACAATTTTTCCACAGGCTGGGGTAGAAGGATGGTTTTGTAATGATCCAAGCCTGGTACATTTATTCTCCACTTGTTTCTAATATTATTACATCAGCTCCACCTGAGATCATCAAGCCTTAGATCCCGAAGATCAGGAACCCCTGATCTAGAGAGTAGAGATACTGGGCTGGTAGAAGGATGAAGAAAGAAGATAGACTGCATTTTGAGGTTGGGTTCCCTATAAGTATGGCTTGTGGTGAGAATTCTTGTCCCAGTGACTTCCTGGGGATGCAGAAGGGAAGAAGGGTAGCAGGACAGGGCAGGAGTCAAATGCTCACAGGGGGACTTCCCTGGCGGTCCAGTGGTTAAGATATCGCCTTCCAACGCAAGGAGAGCAGGTTCAATCCCTGTTTGGGGAGCTAAGATCCCACATGTCCAGTGGCCAAAAAACCAAAAGGCAATACTGTAACAAATTCAATAAAAACTTTAAAAATGGTCCACATCAAAAAAAAGCTGGCAGGAATGTGGTCACAGCCTGCCTGACAACTCCCCTCAGCTTGATCCCACGGCAGGCTGATGGGCATGACCAGCACCACAGCAACCTTGAGGCAAAGGGACTGGCCTTGTGTAAGCCCTTGTCCACCAGTCACTAGCCAAGGTCTGAGGGCCATCCAGCTCGTATCAGCTGAAAATAATTCTCCAGAGAAGGTACAGTTGTGAGGTATTCCCAGCAGCCGTACCAGCGGCAGGGGGATGGGTGGGCCAGCCAGCAGAGTGGGACCCCCACAGCGTCCGCTACACCCAGCTTTTGACCATGCCTCCTGGATAAGGAAAAGCGGACCCCACAGAGGCCTGGCAGCACTCAGAGGCCTCAGTCTCCTCAGAAACCCTTGTCTCATAGTGTTTCCTTTGTGAGGCTAAACAAAGTGATCTTTGAGAAGACGGCCCACAGGCCAGCCCGGGAGTAAGGTTGGGAGTGGACAGTGGCAGGCCAGCGCCAGCAGGCTGGCTCCAAGGCTCCGGCAGGGTCAAGCTTTAAAAGGAAGCCAAAGTGCGGTAATGTCACAGGACTGGCATCCCTCCAGCAAAAGCGGTTCACAGGAAAGTCAGGGGAGGAGGGTGGAAAATGAAAAGAAAACGTGAGAAAGAGGAGGGAGAGAAAGAAGGTGGCCCGGGAGGTGTGGGGGAGGGGACGGAAAGGGAGGAGCAGGGGTCTCAGGACAGAGGTCAGGCAGCCACTCCCCCATACAGTTTGACCTTCTGGGCTGACACATCACTCCACTGCCCTCCTCTATGGGCCAGCCCTTTCTCTGACTTCCCACCTTCTCCATGAAGCCCCCCAGGGCTCCCCTGTCCACAGTGAGTCTCTCTATAACACTCACTGAGGACACTTCACTTCTGGAATCTAGCAGGTTCTGCCTTGTGCTGTGAATTCTCCTTGGATAAGTTTATGACAAAACTGTCTTATTCATGCTTCTCTCTCTTTTTCTTTTTTTGGCTGTGCCAGGTCATAGTCGCGGCATGAAGACTCCTAGTTGCGGCCTGCAAGATCTAGTTCCCTGACCACGGATCGAACCCGGGTCGCCCTGCATTGGGAGTTTGGAATCTTAACAACTGAACCACCAAGGAAGTCCCTTATTCATGCCTCTCTGTCCCACAACACTATGGCACACAGCACAGAACCTGGCTCACATGGGCGCCTGATCAGCGTTCACGTGAGAGAGTCAATTCCTAGGCAGGTTGATAAGAAGCCCGGGGGTCCCCAAGGAGACAGGGATCTGGAATTCTCAAGGAGGAGGAAAGGACAAACTTTTTTTCCCTCTACATTCTTTAGGATTATATATCAATAATGTATCCTGCTTGAGGACAGTTTCTGGGAAAAAACCTTGATGTGACAGGGGAAGAATCCCTTGAGGACAAGGATGCACACGCCCTGATGTTTGAGGGGTGCTGATACCATGCAACCACAAAGACCATGCCTCCAGTGGGGAGGAGGGGACAGGGACAGCCAGGGGCTGGGACCATGGCCAAGTCACTGCACTCCCGAGCCCCTGCTTGAGCAAAGAACAGACCAGGCCAGCAGCTCTAGGCAGGGAGGGACAAGGATGAGCTGGGCTATAAGCCCCGCCAGGTCAGGAACCACACATGACCCCTTTGCACCCATGTGGACCGAGGGCCTGGCACAGAGCAGGTGTTCAGCGAGCATGTGTCCCTGGAGGATGTGATAACGGCAACAGAGGGTCCAGACCTGAGGCCAGTGGGCACCCAACACCCTGGCAGGAAGGGAGAGGGAGGCCTCAGAGCTGCAGTGGCTGCCTGGGCTTCCCTCGTGTGATGGGCTGGAGCTCACTGGGGACGAGCTGTTCCTGTGCGGCTGGGAGGCAGGAATAAGGGCTGCTGACCCAGGGCCTTTGTTCTGCGGCTTCAGTGGGGCGGGCAGCCAAAGGAAACACACTCTGGCTGGGATCCCCCCCGCATGCCCCACATCAGACCAGGAACAATCAGCCCATAGAGTAGCAGCGGGCCTCCCTCCCACCCTGGTGCCGTCGTGGTCTGTGTGTAAGCCTCTCCTAGGGGAACTTTTTTTCCCTCAGTCCCAGCCTTCTCCTCATGTGTCTCCCACGTCAAACTTAACCATTCCCTTTGGTGCCTTGAATATGACGTGTGCGTGCTTAGTCGCTCAGTTGTGTCCGACTCTTTGTAAGCCCGTGGTCTGTAGCCCGCTAGGCTCCTCTGTCCATGGGATTCTCCAGGCAAGAATACTGGAGTGGGTTGACATGCCCTCCTCCAGGGGATCTTCCCAACCCAGGGATCAAACCCAAGTCTCCCGCCTTGCAGATGGATTCTTTACTGTCTGAGCCACCAGGGAGCTCTGGATACGACATAAATTACTGTTAAATATTAGAAGGCAGCAGTCCCCAACCATTTTAGCACCAGGGATGGGTTTCACAGAAGACAATTTTTCCATGGACTGGGGTTGGGGGGGATGGTTTGGGGATGATTCAAGAGCATTCCATTTATTCTGCCCTTTATTTCTATTATTAATCCATCAGCTCCACCTCAGATTATCGGGCATTAGATCCCAGATGTTGGGGACCCCTGTGAAAAGGAACCGAAACTCTTGCCTCACTCCTGAATTCAAATTGCTGGGTGTGTCTGTGTGTCCGTGCATATCTGATCTCTCTTTCCCCTAATCTCTCTCATATCAATTTTTTGTTATAAGAAGATATTTAATTTGATCAGTCTCATATGCTATAAAATATTACCGCAAATTGAAGATTTTAACATTCTAGGAACAGTATTCCTTTTCTCTGATACCATTTTTCTCCAGTCTCTCAAATTTTGTTGACTTGAGTAAACAATGTTGTAGGTAATAGATAGAAGCCATTTTTATATTACTTGGGTATGCTTTAGAATGACACACACTTACCTTTCTCATCAAGCTTTCCTCAAGGCCAATGTTAAAGTGAACACCTGGGTAGATTAGCTCCGCTGGTTAGAGCCCCAGCGCAAGCGAAGCCCATCTGGGTCATAGGCTTGATGACCCCAGAACCCAGGGATACTCTCTGTTCAATTGGCCACACAATACAACTGCAAACTGGTCCCAACCAAACTGCAGATATCTTCAGTCTCTCTCTCACAATGGGGATTAAGCCACAGTGACTACAGCCCAGCAAAAATGTATCCCTAGTGCTCAGGAACAACTCAGACTGCCTAACTGCCTCTGGGAATGTTGTCAGTGTGTCTGCAGATAAGGATTATGTTAACTTAGTTGGACTTCTAGCTAGGGAAGTACCCCAGGAGTGGGCTTTGGGGTAAGCAGAAACCAGCTTGAGAGTATCATGGGCCTCAAGATTTTACTGAATTTTGTAATGAGGTACACAACAATTCAGTATCCTGCAGGTCGGAGGATTCAAACTCATAGTCCCCAGCCTGCAGTCTGGGACTGTCTGCGGCAGCCTGCAGTCTGGGACTGTCTGTGGCAGCACCCCCAAAAACCATCTGTGCTGTGCAATACGGTGGCAACTAGCCACACATGGCTCCTGAGGAACACAGACACTAACTTTTTTTATTTAATTTGATTTAAACTTTGTACTTAAGCTTTCATTAAACTTGATTCATTTAAATTTAAATAGCCACCATTTTGGACTGTAGAGATCTAAAGTACAAAAAGTAATAATATACCAACAGTGATAATAAAATAGTACCAACACTTACTATTTTTCAGTCACTCTCCTAAGTGTACTGGCTCATTAAATGTGCTCCAATATCTTGCAAAGACACTACTTGTTTTCCACATGTTGTGTGATGAAAATATAAATTCATGTAAAATAATCATTACTAACTTCATTACATATTCTGACATCGTGTAGTTTCCAAACCTATGTATACTAAAATTCTAATTAGCATTAGTCAGCGATTTTTTTTTTTTAAGTAAAAAAAAGGGTTGGAGGACTTTCCTGGTAGTCCAGTGGTTAAGACTCCACTCTTCCAATGTGGGGGAGGGGGGGCAAGTTTCGATCCCTAGTCGAAGAACTAAACTAAGATACCACATGGTATGGCAAAAAAAAAAAACAAAAACTTTTTTAATTTAAAAAAGGGGTTGATTCATATCCTCAAAAAGATTAGAAACCAGTGACTTAAAATGTGAGCCGAAGGGCAAATGAGAGAAAAGAAAAAAACTATCTTCACTTTCAATTTTCCCCACTCTTTCCCACCCTCTGAAAGCAGACACTCATTTCCTTCCTTGTGTCCCTCGCGAAAGGACAGAGGGAGCTGAGGGGAATTAAAGAGAACCTTGCTTCTATTTCCTGCCCTTGGAGTGGAACACCATCAGCTCCCTCTGCCCCTGAGCCACCCTGTGCCCACCTCAAGCCCTAGCCTGCATCCATTTCCAGAGGCTGCAGATGCGTGAGTGTGTGTGGGTACCAGGATGGAAGGCATGTGCAATTCCACTCACCTGAGCACATCTCCCCCTTGTAGCGGACACAGGAGAAGTCATCACACTCACAGTACTTGCCCGTGATCTTGCCAAAGTCACTGCTGTGGCAGACGCACTGGCCACAGAGACACTCGCCCCGCTGGCTGCAGATGGGCTGGCCCTCCCGGGGGCTGCACTCGTCCTGCTGCGAGGGGCGGTAGTCCTCTTCCGAGCACTCGCACTGGGATCCCAGCCAGCCAGGCCCACAGCGGCACACCCCACACTCAAAGGTCCCATTGCCATTGTTGCAGCGGTGGCTGTAAGGCTCAGCCTCAGCCTGGCATGCACAGTCACAGTCGAAAGTGACCTGCACAGTGAGGCTGTCTTTGAAGCCCACAGGCTTGATGGTGAAGGACTTCTCCTTCTTCTGGGGACAGCCACGCACTTTGGCCTCAATGCTGAAGCTCACCTGGACAGAAAGTAAGATCGTGTTCAGACACAGGGGACCCTGTTGACACTCCAGCGCTGGAGGGAAAGAAGCTGTTCCCTGCCCTGCCCAGGAATTCTCAAACTGGGTGTCCTGTCCCCCGCAAGCCAAAGTTCCTCAGCTTTGCCACTACCAGGGTCTGCAAAGCCAAAGCAAGACCTGGGGACAGTTGTGCCATTGTGACCTGCTGGCTGGGTGTAGACATGGCTTATAATCACGAGATAGCTTTTTTTAAAAAAAATAAATAAACCAGTTCAAGCAGAGCAGAACCTATGATCTTATAAACACTCTGTCTTTGGCCAACTAAACTAGCTGATTACATAATATCAAGGTACACAAAGCACTATTTTGTGGCATTGTATGGTAACCCTGGGGCTTCCCGGGTGGCTCAGTGGTAAAGAATCTGCCTGCCAATATAGGAAATGAAAGAGACACAGGTTCAGTCCCTGGGTGGAGAAGATCCCCTGGAGAAGGAAATGGCAACCCGCTTCAGTATTCTTGCCTGGAAAATCCTATGGACAGAGGAGTCTGGTGGGGCTACAGTCAATGGGGTCACAAAAG
The DNA here is from genome assembly GCF_023091745.1 of Budorcas taxicolor. Lineage (NCBI taxonomy): Eukaryota > Metazoa > Chordata > Mammalia > Artiodactyla > Bovidae > Budorcas > Budorcas taxicolor. The sequence goes on along the minus strand of NC_068928.1, from coordinate 45,997,646 downwards.
AATCAGACATGACAGCGACTAAACAGCAACAACGGTAACCCTAACCCTAACCCATACAGTGTCACACAGTGGCCAACCTCAGGCTCAAGACCTACTGCTCAATTTCTTTATAGTTTTTGTTGTTCTTTATTTATTTATTTATTTTGGTCCGGCCTTGCAGCATGCAAGATCTTAATTCCCCAACCAGGGATCGAAACCATGCGCCCTGCAGTGGAAGCCCAGAGTGATAACCACCAGACCACCAGGGAGATCCCTGTTCAATTTCCATATGACATTTCATCACTTGTGCAATCAAACATGTTTCAGGCCAATGTTTCTTACTAGGGTGTGTGCACATGTGCCTAGAATATAGACAGAAAGAGGGATAGATATGGACATTAAATAATACAGACATGGATGATATAACTATAGATAAGCCCCTCTTTTCTTCCCACCCCTTTCACCATCCCTCTCCCCTAAGGCAGAAGCTGAGGAGAACGAACCACTAGGGAAGGAAAGCCACAGAGGGACTAAGGAGGCAAAATGAACGTTTGCATTCTGAAATTCCATGATGGTGGGTATTTTCACCTATTCTGTTGGCTGCCAAATCTTCAGCAGCTAGGACAATGTCTGGCACAAAGTCAGGGCTCAATAAATATTTACAGATGACATTTCCATTTACGTTGTGAAGCAAAGAAAGGCATTACTTTAGAGGAGGGTGGAGACCAGTAAGGGGCTGAAGGCAAGAAATATTATCATCTGCAATCGACTGTGCATAAACAGTCACCTAAGTGCAAGTTTTTAAAAAATCCTGACAGGGAAGTTACTTAACGGAGAAAGTTTAGGTAACAGAAGCCTCGGAGGCAAAGGCTGGCAGCTCCATTACATCGGACTTGTAAGGACGTTCAGGAAGAAAGTACAGGGAAGGAAGGGGTGGGTGCCCACAGAGGTTCCAGGGCACGAGCCAAGGTGAGCGCCTCAGCGTCAGCCCCTGTCCAGCCCACCTCACCGTGTCTCCAATCTTGAGTCCGACACAAGACTTCAGGCCTGGGATGACTTCGTTGTTGAGACATGTGGCATTGAAGGATAAGGACAGCTCCTCGGGGAGGTCACGCACTTCCAGCTCTACTTTAGAGCGGATTTTCTGAGCAAAAAAGGGCAAAAGAGGCAAGAAAACGGGCTGAGAGGACACAAGTAGGGGTCAATTACATCCCAAGCAAAAATCACCAGGTGGTCCTGGACTCACCTACCCCCCTAAATGCTGAGGTCCACCTGCCTGCCACAGCATCCTTCGGAGCCTGTATCCCACTAACCTTCCAGCCCAAGACCTGCTCTTGCTCTTTCTCCACTTGTGTCTAGGTGAGTCTGGGTAAAATCTAAACCAGCTGTTCCCTCCTGCAGGAGTGCTGATACTGCTCGCCTTGAGTAGTACCACTTTCTACCTACTTTTTCATCAGCCTCACATTCCCCATAATTCAGCTCCCTCTTTCCTCTGTTGTTGGAGCCCAGCTCTCCCTCAGTCTGTACCCACTCCCAGTTTCAGGGCCCTGCTCCTTAACATCATCCCCATTGTCTCTTTCCATTTCACCTTCTCTAAGCATTTCCTCTGTTGTTCCTACGGCTCCCTCCATCCCCTCCTGAGCCACTTCTGTTGCAGAAGGCTGCACTCCTCCCAGTGCTGCCTATTGCCTAGCCTCTAGAAGCACAAGAAGAAGGCAGTCAAGGCTGCATGGTGGACTAGCTGCCAGGACGCCCAAATCTGAGGCCTCCTGGGTAATGCCAAGGGCAGTGGACTCTTAGCGGGTCTATTCCCAGTTTAAGACACTTACCCCATAAGCATCCACAATGAGCTGGAGAACATTGCTGGAATCAGTAGACAGAACCCCCACTGTGGTCCCTGGGATGAGCTCACTATAGTTCTAGAAAAGAAGACAAAGATATCTAGGAACGACTGATAAAGGTGGTGATCTCCAAAGCCCTCCCCAAATAGATGGAGGGTCTTGAAAAGAAAATTGAGGGAGGGATGGGATATTTTACTTATCACTGCCAGGAATATATCTAGCAGCTTTTCAGCCCTGAGAAAAATTACAGAGAACCTCTCACACCGCTCTTCCCACTAAATTACTCCCCTCCACCTCTGCAAACGTCAATACACCCATCCTTCTAGGTTCAAGGTTGGAGGAGAGAGGTTCACCAAAAGTAATCATTAGCTCCCAAGTCTTTCCTGATTGGGGACCATGGCCAAAGGTAGTCTGGGTTGGTTCCCTGAGATAGGTCCACCCATCACAGACCCCACTCCCACTCCAGGAAGCCCCGAAGGTAGAGTCACCTGGTAGAGATTGACTACACTTTCAGTCACTGCAAAGATCAAATTGATGTTTTTCTGGGATAGCTTCTCAGTCATCAGCCCCAAGGAGGGATAATCCTGTAAAAAGGGAGGATGTGGGAATTAGTTAAAAAGTAAGAAGTCTATTCACATACATCCCTGGATTCTAAACTTTAGGACTTGGTTGACTGGGGCCATGGCCCAGACAGTGGTGGGGCTTTAACTTTTTCACCCCATGACAATGAGAAGCAAACACAAACTCAGGTGTGAACTCAGGAGAGATGAAGAGATACAGGCTTGTAGTATCAAAACTAAACACCTCTTTCTTCCTACTCAGATGTGAAGCAGCCACACCAAGGAGCAGCTTCCTGGACCAGGTACTGCCAGGCCTCGTCGTTTTGATGCCTACTCCTGTTTTGCGGCTCCTGACAAATGCCTTGGCTTGGTGCTCACAGTACTCTGCCATGTGATCTCAACTTTCCTTTCCAGTCATCATGCAACCTCTCTCCCCCTTTCACTCACCACTGATCTGGAACTCTGTCTTTCTCCCACCTGAAGTGGACTTCTTTTTGTTAACCCTCCTTCCTTAGGATCCAGCTCAGGTCTCACCTTTGCCAGGAGGCCTTCCTTGACCACCCCAATTCACAATGAGCTTTCTTCTTTTGAATACCTAAAGCCTTTATCAAATGTTTCACTTAGTTAGCATTAATCATGCACCTTCTGTTATTGGTACCATATCTTCTTGACTAAACCAAAAACTCTTTAAGAGCAGGGCATTATATAGTCTTGTTAACATTCTCCAACCCCAGTAAGGGCATGCCTAGTGTGTGTGTGTTCAGTCGCTTCAGTTATGTCTAATTCTTTGCCACCCCATGGACTGTAGCCCGCCAGGCTCCTCCATCCATGGAATTCTCCAGGCAAGAATACTGGAGTGGGTTGCCATACTCTCCTCCAAGGGATCTTCCCAATCCAGGGATCGAACCCACGTCTCCTGAGTCTCCTGCATTGCAGGTAGGTTCTTTACCACTGAGACACCAGGGAAGCCCCAAGGCCTTGCATAGACTAGATGTCAGTCACTATAGACTCACCCATTGCTTGGTAGTACTCAACCTGCATGTGGCTGATACCAAAAACTCAAGCCAAAAAGGCAGTGCTGACGAATTATGAACATATCTCTGGAATCCTAGACCTTTCAGGGAGCTCATGAGATCATGAAACTCAGGTTCCTACCCTTACACAGGTGTACATTTAAGCCACCTAGATGGAGTAATTGCTATATTGTCTTTAAGAAATGAAGAGTTCCCATCTCCCCCTATATACTCAGAGTATCAGTATTCTGCAGGTCTGTACATTTTCTTTATGGTTTACTGCAATTTCTTTTGTTTCCATGTAAATTCCTTTCTTTTGTTTTACCTTCTGTGGACATAGAAAACAACTTCTAAGAAGTCTTCTCAAACAGAGTAGTGGTTACCAGAGGGGAAGGGGTGGAGGAGGATGAAATGGGTAAAGAGGATCAACTGTATGGTGACAGATGGAAACTAAATTTGGGGTGGTGAGCATGGTGAAGTGTATGCAGAAGCAGAAAGATACTGATGTACGTCATGAAACATATATAATGTTATAAATTAACGTTACCTCAAAAAAAATTATAACTTTTAAAAAAGTCTTCTTGGGACTTCCCTGATGGTTCAGTGGCTAAGACTCCAGGCTCTCCATGCAGGGGCCCTGGGTTCAATCCCTGGTCAGGGAACTAAGATCCCACATGCTGCAACTGAGAGTTCATATGCCACAATGAAAATCAAAGATCTAAGTGCTGCAACTGAGACCCAATGCAGCCAAATAAATAAATTAAATATCTTTAAGGGTTTTCCATATTAAAAAATAATAATAAAATTTTTTTAGTTTTTAACTTTAAAAAGTCTTCTCATGTATCAGCTAAGCCATCCTTTAGCCCTTGTATTCCAGCTAAATGACTCTAAGCCCTTTATCCTTTCCTCACAGGACTGGCTCGCTGTGGTTGGCCAGTCCTTGTCTCTTTTTCCTCTGTCTTCTTCCAATAACCACAGAGAGCATGATGCTTCAAGAAGGGGCTAATCTGTACACAATGACAGGATGGCCCTGCTTTCCAGCTGAACATGTAAAAGTCCTCTGGGTCCATTCTGGATGCCATGAGGCTGCAGCTGGTGCTGGAGGCAGTGGGGGTAGCAGTAACACTGACCCCAGCCAGGACCATCTCTAATGGTTGTGCAGGTTGAACCCTGGATGAAGACAGGCTGCAAAGAGCCCTGTATCTTGCCCAGAGGAAGGCCTGTCATTTTCATATTCACACAAAGACTCTGCCTGAGTTAGGGCAGTCCTGGCCACAGTGAATAGGAACCATACGTGGAAAAAAGAATCTCACCATGGTAGTGGAGGCAGAATAATGGTTGTCATTGCCCACATGACACTTCCCATCATTGGGCTGGACGATGCCTGCCAGCCTTCCATCCAGCGCTATATGGGTCTTGGCATCAGTGGTAAACACCAGCAAGTGGGAGGCATCATTCCTCCAGCCAATCTTCTCCTGTTTTTTTAAAAAAAAGGTGAAAGACAGCAACTTTAGCTATGTCACTGGTGCAAAACAAAGACCCAAGGAGTTCCCAATCTGAAGGGCTAGACATGGGCTGGAGAATGGCCTCAGTCCCAGTCCTTGGAACACAAGCTGGAGCTATCCAACTCAGCAGTTTCTGTTCTCTTAGAAAAACAGTCTCAGAGCTCACTAGCTCAAGGAGCTGAAAGACACCCACTTCATCTCCAAATAGAACTTCTTCAATGAGAATCACACGGCCCATCCAAAAACCCACCTGCATCTACAGAGCTGGGCTGGGCTAGAAGAAATCTTGCCTGAACATCTGCCCAATTTGCTGAGGTTAAGTGAACCCAGCCTGGACTCAGATACACTTCCAGGGAAGGTAGGGAGATGCTCTCCCCAGTAAGCATGTGGGTCCCCTAAGGTTCAAAAAAATATCAGCTCTGGCCAGGGAGCAAATACAAGCAGAGGTTGTTTATCAGCAGCAACATGTTGCTCATACTGTACAAAGCTCTGCTTAGTTCCTATCTTGTATTTCACCCAGAAATCCCCACCGTTGAACCACTTCCTCCCCATTTTGGTCTGCACCAACCACACCTGGCACTCCACACCCTCCAAACTCACATCACAGACGGTAGCCTGCATGATGGCATCAAAACCACCCTCTGGGGCATCTCGGTTCCGTGACACACTCTGCTTCTTCACCTCCTCATTGAAGCGGGTCACCTGGTCAGTTAGTGTCAGCACATGTTTGTAGCCAAACATGGGCAAACAGGTAGCCTTCATACTAGGGAGGGAAGGAGATGATTTAAACAGACATCTGACATAAAAGATGGCAGGGAGGGGGACTTCCCTGGCAGTCCAGTGCTTCCAATACAATGGAATGCAGGTTTGATCCCTGGTCAGGGAACTAAGGGATCCCACATGCCATGCGGGGTAGCCAGGGATAAGGGTGGAGAAAAGACTACCTGGGGAATGGGAGGGAAAAGTGGGAGAGAGATGTGGAAAGTGGTATACCCAGTCCAGTTCTATGCAGCTAGAATTATCCAGAGAGTTTAGACTCTCAACCCTTCAAATTACCTAGGCATCACGTTGAACTAACCTCCACCTAGCTCAGTGGAGAAGAGGGTAAACTGTGGAACTAGACTCCCTTGATTCAAATCCCAGTTCCTTGACTTACTAGTCATGGAACCCTAGGCAAGCTTCTCTATTCCTAACCTATAAAACAAATGGGGACATGATAGCTAGTAAGGGTTGTTGTGAAGCCTTGTTGTTCAGTCGCTCAGTTGTGTCCAACTCTTTGCAACCCCATGGACTGCAGCACACCAGGCTTCCCTGCCCACCACCAACTCCCAAAGCTTGCTCAAACTCATATCCATTGAGTCAGTGATGCCATCCAACCATCAAATCCCCTGTTGTCCCCTTCTCCTCCTGCCTTCAATCTTTCCCAGCATCATGGTCTTTTCCTATGAGTCAGCTCTTTGTATCAGGTAGCCAAAGTATTGGAGCTTCAACATTAGTCCTTCCAATGAATATTCAGGACTGATTTCCTTTAGGATTGACAGGTTTGATCTCCTTGCTGTCCAAAGGACTCTCAAGTCTTCTCCAACACCACAGTTTGAAAGCATCAATTCTTCAGCACTCAGCCTTCTTTATGGACCAACTCACATCCATACATGACTACTGGAAAAACCATAGCTTTGATTATACAGATTTTTTTGACTCTACGGACCTTTGTTGGCAAAGTAATGTCTTTGCTTTTTAATACACTGTCTAGGTTTGTCATAACTTTTCTTCCAAGGAGCAAGCGTCTTTTAGCTGTAAGGTTTAAGTGAGTTAACATGGGGAAGGTTCTCAGATCAGAGTGAGGCTTTGGTTGCTATTGCTAAATACCTTATACTCAACACTTCTCTAAAGTAACATTAACATAACAATAAGCAAAAGTTCATCAATAACTTTATGTCTCTGAGCTATCAATAAATTAATAGATCTGTGTCAAACAGGACATAGTTGTTTTTTCTTTTTTTTCTGTCCCCACTCCATTGGTTTATTTCTTTAACTCACGGTTGACATCCTTACTGGGTAAACTTACAACCCACATAACTCTCAAATCTAAAAAGTAAAGCCGTACCCTGACAGACTTGATAACCATTATTTTAAATTATAATTCATGAATTTGCACAGTCTCTCCACCAATTAAATAAATAAACCATTCAGTTGTAAGCCAAAGTCTCAAAGTAGGGACACATCCATTTATGCTAGATGGTTCAAAAAATATCATTTCCACTCTTTCATATTCCTCTAGGACTTAATTCCTTGCATTTTAACCCTGTAGGACCCATCTTCTAGATAAGGAGGACAATAACAATGGAATCAATCATTCTGAAATCATAACTCCTCTATTTACTTATCCATAAAGTTCTCTCTCTACGTTTGGTCTCATTTCTCTTTTATTCTCTCTTGTCTACTATTTATTTGTGACCTAGACCAGGAAGCTAATGAATTTCCTTTCTAGGTCTCCAAATAGCCTTGTTTATTATTAGCAATTTTGGTTAATTATTAACTATGAACACAGTCAGTGGGTCAGCCCGCTTGCCAGACAGGGAGACCTTGGTAAAGAGGAGAAACAATGTGGCCAGAAGGCAGCCAACAAAGCCAACCTGGAGGTAGAAATAAGAAGCAGGACTTGGGCACATGTGGGGCAATGGGAAGAGATGCTACCCTGGCTTCTACAGGAGAGACTTACTCATAGCAAGGGTTTCTGATAGCCTCTGGTGGAGAAATATACATGTATGGTGACACGGGCTTGTCCACAAAGGCCCCGAAGCCAATCCGCAGGTTACTGGTGAGCTTACGCATCTGGGAGGCCAGCTTGGTACCCAGGTTCTGGATGTTCCGCAGGTCATCCTTCATGGAGTAAGACAAGTCCATTAAGTAGTAGATGTCCACAGGGTAATCTTCCACCTGCCGAACTTGGACGGAGAAAATCTTCGAATCATCTGTAAGGCAGAAGGACATTAAGTTTTCTCCTCTTCTTCCTCTAAGACTTAAGCAGATTTGGACATATTTGCTGGGCTGTGCTGTGCTCAGTCGCTCAGTTGTGTCCGACTCTTTGCCACCTGTGGACTGTAAACTGCCAGGATCCTCTGCCCATGGGATTCTCCAGGCAAGAATACTGGAGTGGGTTGCCATGTCCTCCTCCAGGGGATCTTCCCAACCCAGAAATCAAACCCAGGTCTCCCACAGGCAGATTCTTTACCATCTAAGCCACCAGGGAAGCCTATGAATACTGGAGTGGGTAGCCTATCCCTTCTCCAGGGGATCTTCCTGACCCAGGAATGGAACCAGAGTCTCCTGCATCGCAGGTGGATTCCTTACTAGCTGAGCTATCAGGGAAGCCTTTGGACATATTTACGATGAAGCAAATTTTTGTTTTGTTTTGTTTTTTGCTGTGCCATGTGGCTTATGGGATCTTAGTTCCCTGACCAGGGACTGAACCCAGGCCACCACAGTAAAAGTGACAAGTCCTAACCACTGGACCACCAGGGAATTCCCTGAAGTAACTTCTTGAGCAAACCGAACTTGAAAGCCCTTGTTCCTCTTTCTCTCCCCTTGCGATTCTGTTACTCTTTCAATCTCTTAACTCACCTATTTTTAACCTCTTCTTTTCCATTCTAAAAGTCTTCACTGTCTCTAAATCTCCATCTGTCTAATCCCTGGGTCCCAAGGGTTTACCACCCAGGATCACAGAAGTGTTGGCAGTTACTACATTCCGAACTCCGTAAAGGGAGGAACTGTGTTCCACTCTTCTCGGAATCGCACAGTACCCAACACATGCCTTGCACATAAAACGCTCTTTCTTAAATTCTTGATTTAATTGGAAAGTCAGTATCAGTGCTTTGAAAAGCCTGTCTCTTAGCCTAATCCTTACCCCCTCTGAAGGTCTCCCGCCCCTATTTTCTCTGTCCCTATGCATGGTTTTGCCTCAATCTCACATGGAAAAGGGTCTTATAAACTGCTTCCTCATCTTATATATCATTTGAGCCCCAAGAGAAAGCTATGTACTCAGTAAAACAGACATTGAGGAAAACAAGAAACCGACATTTTTATGGCAATCCACTCCAGTACTCTTGCCTGGAAAATCCCATGGACACAGGAGCCTGGTGGGCTACATGGGGTCACAAAGAGTGGGATGCGACCTAGCGACTAAGCATCACAATGTCAGCAGGGTTAAATAACTTTCCCAAGGTCAAACAGCTAATCTATGGAAGAGTGAAGATTCAAACTCCGATCTTCGGACTCCAGGTCCCCAAGCCTTCCATTTTCTTCCATTCTCCTGCTCATACCTCCCCCCACATCCTTCTCTTCCCACCACAATTTCCTCATGAGCCACGTCCACAGGCTCCCTACCTGGCCGTAGGCGGAGGGCAATCCTCTGGGGACTGACTTGGGTAATCTGGGAGCTGTCTCCAGTGCCCTTGTCACTGAGGGGCCTGGCCTCCAGGATTCTGGCCTCACTGATCGGGAACTCGATGGACTCTGGGGCGCAGTTATCCTTCAGCAGGTTCTCCTTCAGGTTACAGCGGGGCGAGCCTGGAGGCAGCGCCTGTAAGACAGAGGTCCAGGGGCAAGTCCTGTGATCAGACCAATGGTGGCTCTCTGCTTCCTGCAGCCTCTGCCACCTCCCAACCGCCTAGAGCTTACCCAGCACTTTGGAGCTAAACCAACATCAATGAACACGTGTGGTCCTTCCTAAGACAGTACCTAGGCCTGTTGTACAGAATGGGGAAATTGAGGCATCAGAAAGGTTAGGTGAGTGTCTGTTCTTGGATTGGCAGGTAACAAGAGGGGCAGTACAATAAGATGCTTATTGGGCAGTTTTTCAAACTGTAAAATGCA